>NC_060142.1:386737191-387987191 GCF_021461385.2 Schistocerca piceifrons
AGATTCTTCTTTTAGATTAAAGGAGCTATGTTTAAATTTTCGGCCGGCCGGTGTGGCCGAGCGGTTCTAGGCGCTTCAGTTTGGAACCGCGCGACCGCTACGGACGCAGGTTCGAATCCTGCCTCGGGTTGGATGTGTGTGAAGTCCTTAGGTTAGTTAGGTTTAAGTAGTTCTAAGTTCTAGGAGACTGATGACCTCAGATGTTAAATCCCATAGTGTCTAGCACCATTCTTTTAATTTTTCATTAGCATGAGAAACAAAGACCGTGGTCACCGAATCGGGTATCTACGCGTCCAAATTACTTTAAACAGAGAGGAGGCGTAAAGTATTGCGTAATTTTAAATTTTCAATATTACGAAACAGAGAAGGACCTGCCTAATGTTAATACTCAGTACCCATTATGACGACTCGATTTCAGGACAACTGGAACTTTGCAAATTTAGCTTACATTGAGTCACAGACCACCTGTTTCTTCAGGTTTCGTTATGTGAAAGTGGTTTAACTCACAGAGGACATGTGCACGTATTTCTCCTTATCTTCCGTGTGACAACACTTGTCACGCTTCGAATAATAATCACAACGTTAATAGGTGATAGTTAATTATATTTAATTTTCAATTAAAGGTGTAGGACCATAACGTAATCCCTTACGTATGGGTCCACAGATTGCTTGGTACTTTTATAAAGACAAAAAACAACATCTGCACGAAATCTTCAGAAATTTTGTATCTCATATTCTTTACGCAGTCGCAAAGAGACTGTTACAGCGTCTTACAAACAGAACGTTAGTGGAACAAGACCAGTACTTTCTATGGTGACACTTGTTTGTAAGAGAGCATCTCTATAAAGAGAAAGTTCAACGCTCCGTCGACATTCAGGTATTTAGAGACGGACCGCTTACTACTGACTCAAATAGTTAAAAACTGGGAATGAAATCGACTATTGTCATGTTTTAGCAACAATCCCATCATTCACTTCAAGTGATTTAAGGCAACTACGCCCGATCTCCACAAGGACGTGTTTAACCCGTCATTAGGACACCCTACTACGAACCATTTTCATTTACCGGACTACGACAGTAACGTCCTATCCGCACAATGTCGGCGAAAAAACCTTCAAATTATCAAAAGCGATCCAGAAAGCAGTGGAAAAGACTAAACCATCCAAGAAACAAGACGATACAGCACAGTTAAAACTTTAAAGTTCAGAACTTGCAGAGCTTAGAAGACAAGCTCGGAAGGCGAGAAGAGTATATCAAGTCTGTACTACAGAGAAACTGTGAAGCATTTTGGCTCTTGTTTGTAGCTGCTTGTGGCGAAAATGTAACTACATGTTGACATCTACAATCAGTTACATAACACTATTAATTCAGATGTTTTATGGCCTATATGGGCAGAGCAATATGTGTTTCGGACATGTGTCCGTCATCTGCTGCCTTGTTTGCTAAAGTCTAACACAGATCATATCTATGTACTATAAAATAAAATAAAACCTATTCAAACTAATAGTGTTTGACATCATTGTGGAACTACAGCGATCATACTTAGTATTTTAATAAAAAGCAGATCAGATCGCATAAATTATTTATTTTCAATTGTGGCAACCGGAGTTGATGTGTACGACCACCTTGAGATCGAATGTCAGAAATATACATATACGAGGGTTGGAACGTTAATAGTGGCAACTATTTATTTACAGCTCGTACAAAATAGATACGTATTTCAAAGTTTTACTGAGCTTCAAAGTAGTCACCAGCATTGTGCATAACCAGTGGCCAGCGATGTGGAAGTTGCAGGATACTCTTAGCAGTGCCAGTTGTGTTGACATTTCGAGCGGCGCGGTCTATTGCCCGACGAATTTATAGCAGTTCTGAAGCGAATGCCGTGAAGTGCTTCCTTCAGTTTAGAAATCGAGTTGAACTTACGAGGGCTTAAGTCAGGGGAGTGGAGTAGGTGGTATAGCACTTAACAGCCCCATCAGTCAAACAAATAATTAAAAGCTGGCACTGTACGTGCTTGAGCATTATCCTGCAAAATGATGATCAGGTCCTGCAGAAAGTGTCATCACTTCTGCCTCTATGCTGTTCACTTTTGGAGCACAACTTACGACCAACTTAAAAGTGATGACACTTTCTGCAGGACCTGGTCATCATTTTGCAGGATAATGCTCAAGCACGTCCATCCAGCTTGTCCGCTCAGAGTGGAGTCGGCGCATTTGTTGCCAGAAACTTCAACACACGATCCCGAACCACCTGTAAAAGGCTCAGAAGTCGCCAAGCACGCCGTTTCGGGCGTCACGCGCAAAGCGAATACTGGGCAACAATCAAAGAGCATACCACACGCAATATCCGTAAAAGCCGACACGTCCCATCATCCATAATTCTTTAGAAGACACAGGAAATGGGCTGCCCAAGAATTTTGTTCTACTGCCTATTGATTATTGTGGAGACTGAGTGGCCTACATTAACAGTTACCAAACGTACTCCAAAAGAATTTCCTCGGAATTTTACCATTGGTATCGAATTCTGAACTGTTAGAAACACTGCTGGACAGGCTAAAAAATAGTCAGGAATTGTTAGGAGTTGTAACGTACACTGACGATTTGGTACTTCTAGTATAGACAAACAATTGAGATTCGCTTGAAAATAATGAACGCAATAATTAAGTTTTGTGTGAGTGGGACTCTGTGATGCAAATCCAAGCAGCACCACAAAAATCAACTTACATATTACTTAAGGGAGGACTTACAAGAGACCCATCGATTAAAATAAACCACGCGGTAATTTGAAGGCATATGATCAGGAGGTATGTCTGTGTACACACGGATGAACCCTGAACATTCCAGCCCCACACTGAATATGTAGCAAGGAAAGGTAGTTGCAATACGGAAAAAAATTTAATATGGCTCAACTGAGGTTACTTTCCCCCCCCCCCCCCCCCCCCCCCCCGTGTGTTCTTAACCTGTATCACGAGTCTAAATTAACTGGAAATCTGGACTACTGTGCCTGTGTTTTGGCGCACAGATTACACCTAGTTAAACCCACTGATGAGATGAGGAAGGCACAACAAGAAATGCTGCGACAGTGTTGCAGAGCTGTCTGAAATTTTGGGCTATGGTTACAGTGATTGGGCGCATAGGTTACAGCCGGTTAAATACGGTGACGAGATGGGTACTGCGAGAAATACTGCGACAACATTGTACAGCTTTCAGCACCACATCTGTAGGGTTCCTGACTTCCTAGGAGCTGCAAATATGAAACTGAGCTGCTATGTAGTTTGCTAAGCCAAACAGAACGAAAAATACATGAAATTCTCTGGGAACCATCCACAAATCCGCTATTAACAAACAATTAATTTATTTTGTAGGCAGTGTTGAAAGCTTTAATAAGAATTTAGATGTGCATCACGCAATATAAAGCTATATTTATTTTTATTTTGACATCCGATTTAGGTCTCAATTTTATAATCCTCGGGCAATAAAAGGGCCAATGGCCTTGCTGCAGTGGTATAACCGGTTCCTGTCAGATCACTGAATTTAAAACGCTGTCAGGCTGGGCTAGCACTTGGGTGGGTGACCATCCGGTCTGCCGAGCGCTGTTGGCAAGCGGGGTGCACTCAGCCCTTGTGAGGCAAACTGAGGAGCTACTCGAGTGAGCAGTAGCGGCCAGGAGAGCGGTGTTCTGACAACATCTCCCTCCATACCCGCATCCAGTGACGCCTGTGGGCTGAGGTTGACACGGCGGCCGGTCGGTACCGTTGCGCCTTCATGGCCTGTTCGGACGGAGTTTAGTTCGGGCCATAAAAGACGTATTTGACTGTGCATTTATTAACTGCAATAATTAATAAAAGAATTGCCTTCCAACGGAGACTATCAGCACGCCTAGAACAAACCTAGTGCCTTGTCCTGAGACAAGAAGTCTGCAATTTGGCCATTCAGGAAACTTTTCTTCTCGAAAATCACATCGTCGTCACACTTGAAGTGTCAGTTGGCTGGTTCAAATGGCTCTGAGCTCTATGGGACTTAACTTCTGAGGTAATCAGTCCCCTAGAACTTAGAACTACTTAAACCTAACTAACCTAAGGACATCCATCACACACATCCATGCCCGTGGCAGGATTCGAACCTGCGATCGCAGCGGTCGCGCGGTTCCAGACTTCAGCGCCTAGAACCGCTCGGCCACCCCGGCCGGCGAAGTGTCAGTTCATCGGAGGAAACTGGAAGAGAAATCATTGGATGTCGCGTCCCTGGAAATAGGTAGGATGGCTGCGGGAACGGAGCAGGAGAGCGAGAGGGGGGGGGTGGGGGGGGGGGGGAGTGTAAAATTTAATAACCCGAAGAAGCTGCTTGCTGCTTGTTTGATTGTCGTCCCTGCAGAATGAGCTGGTGCGTTTTCGTGGAGCCAAAACACTCCATCTGACAGCTTCCCGTGGTTCTTGGTATTGACATCCTCCAGGAACGACGTCGTTCGATTTGATAGTACGTTCCTGTGAGGGCTTCCCCATTACGAGCATAATCTGTTAGCACCACACCACTGCACTCCCAAACAAAACTAAGCATTATGTATATACGCTGAAAAGCCAAACAAACTGGCACACCTGTCTAATATCGCATAGGGCCCCCGCGAGCACGCAGAAGTACCGCAACACGACTTGGAATCGACTAATGTCTGAACTAAGGCTGGAGGGAGTTATACAACGAATCCTGCAGGGCTGTCCATAAATCCGTAAGAGTACGAGGGGGTGGATATCTCTTCTGAACAGCACATTGCAATAATATTCATGTCTGGGGAGTTTGCAGGCCGGCAGAAGTGTTTAAACTCAGAGGAGTGTTCCTGGGGCCACTCTGTAGCAATCCTGGACGAGTGGAGTGTCGCATTCTGCTGCTGGAACTGCCCAACTCCGTTGGAATGCACAATGGATACGAATGGACGCAAGTGATAAGACAGGATGCTTACGTACGAGTGATCTGTCAGAGTCGTTTCTAAACGTATCAAGGGACCCATACGACTCCAACTGCACACGCCCCACACCACTACAGACCCTCCACCAGCTTGAACAGTCTCCTGCTGACGTGCACGGTCCATGGATTCGTGAGGTTGTCTCCATACCCGTACACATCCATCCGCTCTATACAATGTGAAACGAGACTCGTCCGACCACGCAACATGTTTCCAGTCATCAACAGTGCAGTGTCGGTGTTGACGGGCCCAGGCGAGGCGTAAAGCTTTATGTTGTGCAGTCATCATGGGTATACGAGTGCGCCTTCGGCTCCGAAAGCCCATATCGATGACGTTACGTTGAATGGTTCACACGCTGACACTTGTCGATGGGCAGCGCTGATATTTGCAGCAATTTGCCGAGGGGTTGCACTTCCGTCCCGTTCTTGCATGATCTTTTAACTGCCGCAGCGATGTCGGAGATGTGATGTTTTACCGGATTACTGATATTCACGTTACACTCGTGAAATGGTCGTACGGGAAAATCACCACTCCATCGCTACCTCCGAGATGCTGTGTCCCATTGCTCGTGCGCCAGCTTTAACTCCATGTTCAAACTGACTTAAATCTTGATAACCTGCCATTGTAGCAGCAGTAACCGATGTAACAACTGCGCCAAACACTCAGACATTATATAGACGTTGTCGACCGCAGCCCCATATTCTGCTTGTCTACAAATCTCCGTATTTGAATACATATGCCTATACCAGCTCCTTTGGCGCTTCAGTGTAAAAGGTATTACCGCACGCTACGCCACTGCAGTACAGATTGCGTCCTTTTGTTTTGGCTCCTCTGGGCGCCGAACTGCGGTAATATGGCGAGGGGATTTGAGAGTGTATCAGGACTGATGACATATACCTGGAAACAAACAAATAATTAATTAAATAACTTCGTTTTTTCGAGGTGGTAATTAAAACTTTATGGCTACCGCTCGCACATAGGGACATCGCTGACTTAAGCTGAGTACCCGTCGTGGCTTCGTGGTGCACGTGACAGTGGCGGCAGCTGCGCGCACTGTGTGGTGCGCGGGTGTGGAGCGACGCGGCGCCTGCCTTGGCATTTGGGGCGGAGGTCAGCGCCGCCGTAACGGGACGGCGAGCCGGCGGGAAGGAGCAGGGCAGCTGACGCTCTGCGCATAGCACAGCGGCGCCTCCTGTCGCTGCCGACGAGACGCGGGCTGCCGCATTCATCAGACAGCTTTGGCGTCAAACGCGAATGTGGCAGGAAGAGAGCTCCTTACCACCGAAAGTATACTCCGTTCATCATAAGTCTCGTGTAAACATTACACTGCGTGTTCTTCTGCGTTTGATGGAACCTCATTGGATTTCGTGTCACGTGGAACGGAAGTAAAGCTGTATCGAGTACATTCAAGTACGATAATGAGGATATGTTTTGTGCTGTGTTTTACGCGTACATCGACTTAGCGATGATACGGGGCAACAGCTTTACCGGCGCATTTAACTTGGACAGCACTGGCCAGGCAAGTGACCCAACTAACCTGCAGTGATGTGAACAGATGCAAAAAAATGGTTGAAATGGCTCTGAGCGCTATGGGACTCAACTTCTGAGGTCATCAGTCCCCTAGAACTTAGAACTACTTAAACCTAACTAACCTAAGGCCGGTATTACACTATCAAATTTCTTTGTCAAAGATTTGATCAAAGATGTGATCCAATATTCCGTCCAATATATTTGACAAAGATCTTTGACGTAGCGCTAGAAGGGGTATTACACTGTCATCAAATTTTTCGTCAAAGTTCAAGATGGCTGACAACAACTTGTTATTTAACCGCAGCAGTTCTACGTACTCCAATTGCATTGTGTGCACATGTGGAAAAGAAGTGGGGGGGGGGGGGGGGGAAATGGAACCATACATACGAGGTTGACAGTCTTAAAAGTCCTGGGATTACAACTTGATAATAAATTCAGTTGGGAGGAGCACACCACAGAACTGCAGAAAGGCCTTAACAAATCTGTATTTGCAATTCGAGTGTTAGCAGACATAGGCAACATAAAAATGAAAAAGCTTGCATACTTTCATTCCATAATGTCATATGGGATAATATTTTGGGGGTAAAACTTGAAGTCAAACAAAAGTTTTCAAGGTCCAAAAGCGTGTAATACGTATTATTTGTGGAGTAAATTCACGGACCTTCTGCAGAAACCTCTTCAAAGAACTGAGTATACTAACTACTGCCTCTCAGTATATTTACTTCTTAATGAAATTTGTCGTAAATAATATATCTCTTTTTCCAACAAACAACTCAGTTCATACATACAATACCAGCAACAAAAATGATCTGCACAAGAACTTAAAAGCACTTACTTTAGTTCAAAAAGGGGTCCACTACTCAGGAACACTCATCTTC
This sequence comes from Schistocerca piceifrons, assembly GCF_021461385.2. Classification (NCBI taxonomy): domain Eukaryota; kingdom Metazoa; phylum Arthropoda; class Insecta; order Orthoptera; family Acrididae; genus Schistocerca; species Schistocerca piceifrons. The sequence continues at coordinate 386,744,556 of NC_060142.1, forward strand.
AATAATTTGCCAGCAAACATAAAAAAATTAGTTAGAAATAAAGATCAGTTTAAAAGGAGCCCGAAAGACTTACTACTCGCCAACTCCTTCTACTCCATTGGCGAAATTTTTAATAGAAACAAATGATGTATTGTATTTATTCATACTATTAGTATTGTTATTTCAGCTTAAAAAAATCAACATGTTCCACGTCCAAGAGGGTCTCCTCAGCACGGATCTATGGAACGAAAAACTAATCTAATCTGGATGAAGCCGTGGGTTTTACGACGACACGATAAAAGCATTCAACAAAACTCGTTACGTGAGCTTACAGTGGAAGACGTCAAGTCGTACATCAATTACTTAAGAATGGATGAGCATACATTTCTGTATGTGCTCAATGAAGTGTATCCTCATATCACAAAGCACAATATTCACTTAAGAACTGCTACATCTTCAGAAGACAGCTTCACTATAACACTCCGATTCCTTGCTACAGGAGAGGGTTATGTTAGGTTGGGTTAGGTTAGGTCAGGTTAGGTCTCCAATCTTCTTAATCTATTTTTGTATTCAGGGTGCCTCACGTTGTAAAGCGCCTCATCAGCTTCAGACAACTCTATTAATTTTGTAGTTGTCGGCACACACCAATTGTATTTACCGGCAATGGTTATAAAAACACTACAGACGACAGAACGCTGCAGCGATGCTAGCGCTCCATGTGGTAATATGTCACATTGCAGTGAACAGAAGACAAGCGGTTTCTTTGATCAAATATACAGCGAGGCCCTAGATTTGATCAAATATTGGACGACATTTGACAAAGTCCCTATTACACTATCAAATATCTTTGACAAAGATTTTGGACAAAGATATTGGACAAAGAAATTTGATAGTGTAATACCGGCCTAAGGACATCACAAACATCCATGCCCGAGGCAGGATTCGGACCTGCGACCGTAGCTGTCACGCGGTTCCAAACTGTAGCGCCTAGAACCGCTCGGCCACTCCGGCCGGGCTTCCCACGCCCGGGTTCCCGGGTTCGATTCCCGGCGGGGTCAGGGATTTTCTCTGCCTCGTGATGACTGGGTGTTGTGTGATGTCCTTAGGTTAGTTAGGTTTAAGTAGTTCTAAGTTCTACGGGACTGATGACCATAGATGTTAAGTCCCATAGTGTTCAGAGCCATTTGAACCACTCCGGCCGGCATGAACAGTTGCAGTAAAGACGTAAAAAGGGAAATGTCATTTAATTTTTAAACAGAAGAAAATTATTTATGACAAAACTGAAGCGACACGCTTCTTAGGTGACCTGACGGAAAACATAACATGGTACCCATCTTAGTTAACATATTATTGTAATCAAAGATAAGAGTGATGAAAATTCCTGACTTTAACAAGGGTAATTTTTCTGCGTGAGTAATGTGTGGCGTAAAATCGCGCTGCTGATTTCCCATGTAGTTAAATACTGAAGCCACTTAAGGCGTTACAACCAGTCGTCTGATAACCTCTGAACTCCTTCCATATCTAACTCGGAGGAATACGTTACATTTCAGTAGTGCTACGATCATAACGAGGCTATTAGCAACACAGTCCCAAGCCACAAAAAAAAAATCAACCCTCCTCCTCTTCCATGACGCACAGTTCTACAAATCGTTGTCGTTCGGCAATGACGTGTCATAAAGCTTCCTGCATTAATTCCAGTACGTTTGACAGCTTTAATGTCTTGTTATTTCTCGCAACAAATCCCTCAACTTGGCTCCAGTTCATTTCTGTTGGAATCAGATTGCACTGTTACTGCGACGACTGCAAAAATGCTACATTTGTGTAGCGTGCTCGACGCGGCGAAAATCATTGTTTTCCATGTTTCTACGATACTTATCGCTTTGGGTAGTGTGAGACCATATCTGTCCTACAAAACAATGGGCATATTCAAATAAAGAGCATTTGATTTTTCATTTTTCTCCAAAAAAATTTAATTGTGTGATGTTTTTCTAAACTTCAACCATTTTTAACAAGCTTTTATAAAATATCGATGATTAAGAACGTATATTTGCAATGGAAACAAGAATTTTGTGTGCGATACGTAATTAGGAACTAGAAGACGTGCATTTTCTTGAAATATGATGGTTAAGTATGAGTTAATTGAAATATATTGGATGAATTTCATATTTAAATGAGTTAGGTATTCAAACTGAACAAAAGGAATTATAGACCACAACGAGTTTCGAACCACCGCCCGCCAGTATTCACGATTATTCTCCGAGGCTGCCGTTTACGCCACACGTATAACTAAAATATGCTCCCTTGCATTTGTTACATAGTGTCTCTCGAAAAACGTCAAAGATAATTTTTCTCTGTAATCTTGTGGAAAACATTAAGAACAACTTGTTTCTCGCCATTAACGGTGTTCCGCGCGCGTGTTTCATTACGAAGCAGGAAGCAGTGTCATCCATTTTCGTTATAAGTATGAACAGCGAGACAATCAGCAATGGTTGCGTTTACAGAAATTGTCATTGAAGACGATTTTTTAAATAAAAATTAAGTAGCTAAAGTATGATTAAGAAAAATGTTGCTGGCTGTTAAAACATCAGAATGTCTTAACAGTTCTTTTACAGTGGCATAGTAATAAGATATCTTTTACACAACATTCATATACTTCCATGAGCGGAACTACGCCAGTGTACGAGAGCTACGGCTGCTGAACAGTCCACGCGGGTGGCCCCGTCGGAGGTTCGAGTCCTCCCTCGGGCATGGGTGTGTGTGTGTGTGTGTGTTGTCCTTAGCGTGTCCTTCGTTTAAGGTACTTTAATTAGTGTGTAAGCCTAGGGACCGATGACCTCAGCAGTTTTGTCCCATAGAACCTTACCACAAATTTCAAATTTCAATTTTTCCTGACCAGTCATCGCGTTTGTTTACATCAAGTTTATTCTTATGACGAACGACGTATAGTTGCTGTTGTTGAGGAAGCTTGCTTGGGCGCACCCACAAAAAAATACAGTAGTGGAAATCAGTATAAAGGCAGGTTTCTGCGAAAGTAATAGTACAATATCTGAAGCATATATGTATCGAATTTACTATGAAGGTGGTAGATGAACATGAAAGATAAACAGTCCTGACAGAATTACATTGTTTCTTTCATAACACGAGTAACAAAATAAGGCGATTACCTTTCCTAAACGGGAATTGGTATAAAGGCACTCATTGTCCTGTTGTGTTATTGCATTGTTGGTACTTTGTCCAAGCTCCGCTCTTCTTAATTACCTCAAAAATTCTCTTCTGCCTTGTTTTTGTAAGGGTTAGCACTTCTTTCAGTGAAATTGTCGCCCAGTCTTCTCGTGTCGCGCTTTTCACTTCACATACGGCCTTAAACTGCCTCAATTGCGATAAATACGCCTTGCAAGTATTCACCAAAGGTTTTCCTCTGGATTCACATCTGCCGTGCAAGCCAGGGCAAGACATCGACATCTTTATCTTTGAACTTTTTGGTTGTAGTAGGAACATACACAGATGCATTATATTGTTGAAATATTAGACTTTCGTCCCCTAGGCACTCATACCTTCTAATCAGTTCTGTTTCTAGTATTGCTTTGTACGTATTAGAGTTCATCCTAGTGTTAAGCCAAGCAATGCGTCACTCACCTTTAGCACAGAAGGGTACCATATCATAATACACCCACGATCTAAATTTGTGCTCATTCTTAACTGCTGCTCTGTTCTCAGGCCGTGCCAATAGTATTGAAATCTAAATTAAAAGTCTTGTCATCACTGAAGATCGTTTTATCCCATTCTGAAGTGCATGACATACATTTTTCAGCAAACTCCAATCTAGCGTTTTTATGTTTCGTCTTACAGCAGGCTTTTGCAGTGTTTCTTGAGTGCAAGGTGTTTGTCATGCAAGAAAATTTGTTGCACCCGTCTGGCAGTTACTGGCAACTGTAAATCAGCAACAAGTTGAGAAAAATAACGGTTTGTGGCCTTTGATTTGCGCAAAAGTAACTCTTCTATGCCTCAAATAATTTTCTTCTTTGCCCATATTTTCCGTTCTGTCCATATTATGCACCCAATCTATCGAGATTATCAGTCTCTGTACCTGGACAGTTCAGCTTCTTGGCAATACGACGATTAGAGAGACCAGCGTGGCATTGTCGCAATCGTCGTTTATGCACGCAACACTATCACTAATAGCGTCTCTTTCCTACCTTAGTAAAGGCACCTACGCACACACTAACACCGTACGGCGCCAACTCCTTTATATCGAGTTCCACCCTCTAACAGCTGAATCGTTACATACTGTACTGTTGACACCAAATAGATTACTATTGCATATACAATGTGTACAGCCATTCCAACCGCCAATGTTAATTTTCCTGCAAATACCCATGCCTTTATATTGATTTCCTCTACCGTATAGCCTCGTCGCAGGGTCAAATAGGTTTAGGCAAACTACAGCATAACTGAAGACATAAAGAACAATTTACGGCAATTTATTGAGAGAAAGTATGCATTACGTACCTTGAGTGTCGCAGCGTTGTTAAAGGTTCACATGCACTGTTCTAACTTTAAACACTGGTCTAGTACTGAATACGGTTGACGACGACTAATACAACACGTAGACCGAGCGAGGCGGCGCAGTGGTTAGCGCACTGGAGTTGCGTTCGGGAGGAAGATGGCTCAAACCTGCGTCCGGATCATTCAGATTTAGGTTTTCCGTGATTTCCCTAAATCGCTCCAGGTAAATCCCGGGATGGTTCCTTTGAAAGGCACGACCGATTTCCTTCCCCATGCTTGACACCATCCGAGCTTGTGCTCCGTCTCAAATGAACTCGATGTCGACGGGACGTTAAATCCTATCTTCCTTTTTTATATTACAACATGTAGAATGTCCAGCTGGGCTCTTCTGGTCAGTGACTGTAGGTAAATCCTTGTACGGTGTTGATACTGTCGACCTAATTGATAATGCACTCGCAGTGGAGCCGTGCGGCCTCTTACACAGCGTCGTCAGAAGCAGCCTTGAAAAGCTTTTAAGGGTGTCGCTGGGGAGGTGGAGCTGAGAAATAAATGTTAAGAAAAAAAGTCGTTACGTTGTGCCGTTTCCAAGTCAGTTAGCATTTAAGCTAGCCAATAAGGTCGTTGTGCCAATTCAAGTACTTGCACGCACGCTAAAATGCGGTAATCCACAGACATCAGTGGCTCCGTGAGTTACCACCTATTGAAATGGTCATAACCATTTAAAAATGTGCCTTTTTCGGAAGTGATAAATTTAAGCTAGGTTAGCAAAATTTACGTTTGACCGGTTTGAAGAAACCAAACGAGGAACAATTTTCACGATACCCTCTCTTACAGGCTGCTTGAATTTGCGCGTGTGACGCCTGATTGGCTAACTTCAATGCTAAATAACTCGGAAACGACGTAACGTATCGAATTTTTTTCTTCACAATTATTTCTCAGCACAACCCCCCCCCCCCCCCCTCCCTGCACCATCATTAGAAGCTTTTCAGACTATTTCTGACCACCCTGTATATTCGTTTGGCGGTTCGATATTTACTTGGGAACTATTTGCATGATTTGAATTAAATAACCGCAACAGTTGCACCTCTCATTGCTTCTCAGTTAGTTTCGTGACTCTAAAGCCACGTCCTTACAGCCGGCCGGAGTGGCCGAGCGCTTCTAGGCTCTACAGTCTGGAACCGCGCGACCGCTACGGTCGCAGATTCGAATCCTGGCTCGGGCATGGATGTGTGTGCTGTCCTTAGGTTAGTTAGGTTTACGCAGTTCTAAGTTCTAGGGGACTGATGAGCTCAGATGTTAAGTCCCATAGTGCTCAGAGCCATTTTAACGTCCTTACACGCCAAACAATTGACCCAAAGAAGATGTAAAAACTTTTTGTTAACCTACATAGGCTAAACTATATGACAAAATTTTTATTACATTGTTAAATGAGGAAAAAAGACCACGGACATTTCTTTTTATTTAGACATGGAAGCTTTCCTTCAGTAAAATATAATGTCCCCTGTCCTTATGCTGATCATAGCGTATAAAGCCCAACCGTTAAAAATTTGGCAGTGGACTACATGCGAGATGTAACCTAGTATGTCAGATCCATGTTTGTTCTAGGTTACATCTCGCATATAGTCCACTGACAAGTTTTCGACGCTTGGGCTTTTTACGCTATGATCGGCGTACGGACAGTGGACATCTATGTTTTACTGAAATTTTTTGGAAATTTGTGGTAAGTTCCTACGGGATCAAACTACTGAGGCCATCGGTCCCTAGGCTTAGACACTACTTAATCTAACTTAAACTAACTTATGCTAAGGACAACACACACACACACACACACACACACACACACACACACACACACACACACATGCCCGAGGGAGGACTCGTACCTCCGATGGGGAGAGCCACGCGCACCGTGGCAAGGCGCCCTAGACCAGGCGGCTACCCCGCGTGGCATTTTGTTGAGGGACGGCTTCCATGTCTAAATAACAAGAAAGGTTCCTGGTATTTCTTTCGTTACCTGCAATGCAATAAAAATTTTGTCTTATACTTTAGCCTATGTAGGTTCACCAAAAAGTTTTGTGTCTTCATTAGGTCAGTTGTTTGGCACCAGAGGACGTAACTTTAAAGCTGTGAACCAATACGAGAGCAATAAATCTTCTCACGGCGCTGTTACAGTTATTTATTTATTTATTCAAATGGATTTCTAGAGCAGTGGCTGCCCCATCCACCAGGTGATCTATGTATATGATGATTTATATGATGTTGACGGGCAACATGCCCGAATTATGTGCGCCCTCTACTGCACCTGCCCGTAACAACGTTGCGTCTCTCTGGAGGCCGGTCTTGCCGTGTAGCGCCGTCTCTGTGTGTCGTATCTTGTGGAGGACACAGCACAACGGACACAGCACAAGCGTATACTGAAGTGACTCGGGGACGTATAAAACAGAAGTCTGTTAAGCAACGTCTCCGAACAGATGTGTGTCAAAGCGACAAAACCCAGTCAGAACTATATCAGATCACAAATCTTCCCAATCTAAACGGCTGTCTGCACCATTTTAGTCCACTAATACAGCAGCACCATGAAACGATATGCAGAATCAAATTAGCATTCATGGATACGCATGTGGTTAGCATTTAAGGGCAACCAAACCACATTCTGTATACGGGGTAAACATTAATAAAACCGACAAACTGTAGGGGCGGATACCTGATTGGAAATGGAAGAAAAAGATTCAATGAACATGGTTCCGGAAATGCATCGGTGCCACGGTAGATGGAGCCGATGATGGAAGTTCCTCAGACCACGTGCTGTGTGTTCCTTGCGTGTTGCACTCTGTGTGATTGACGTAGCATACTGTAAGCAGCAGAATTGTTCGTCGGTAAAGAGGACTGATGACAAAAATACCATAATTGTGCAACAACCATAGACAAAGTTCTTCCCGTAGAAGGAAATCCGCTGCTGATAATTCTTGCACTCACTACAGGTGATAGGGGTAGTAGCGGTCGTCATGCAGGATACACATACCCGTATTCTGGCTTATATCACGTTGGCGGGCAACTTGCTTTGAGCTTATACTAGGGTTCGTCTCAACGTCCTGTAGAACCTGGTCTTCCAAATCTGGTATAGGCACAGTCAGCCGCCTCCCTGCACGTTACTCTGTCTGAAAGGACCTATGATCACACACGCGCACAGAAACGGCTTGAAACATTGTGTGTTGTGGTTGGTGCCTGTGAAAGTACTTGTTTTGGTACAGCTGTGCAGCCTCTCGACCGTTTCCATCTGCTTGGCCGTACACAAACACCACCTCGGCTTGTTCCCAACATCAATGCCGGCCCATTCTGGTACTTACAGTAAGCTGCGTCAATCACTCAGTGAGCAACACACAATTAACACAAGGCACGTGGTCTGAGGAACTTTCTTTCGTCAGCGCCGTCTACCATCGCAAAGATGCATTTCCGGACACATGTTCATTGGACCTTATTTCCTCTAGTCAGGTATCAGTCCCTGCAGTTTGTTGGTTTTATTAACGTTCTCCCTTAGGCAGCTGGCTTTTCATTCAGAAATCGCATTTGAATGTTGATTCCAATTTTATCGATAATTGACACTTTGAGTCTGTGGCTGTGTACCAAACACAAGCTGAATCTTGTAAAGAGGAAAACAGCAGCTAGCCACTACTAATAATGATGCCGTTCACTTACACAAACACCATCGTTACCGATTTCGAGCCAAGAAGTTCCGCTTCAGGCGGTTGTTCAGGTCTGGATTACATTTATTTTTGTTTTTGTCGGCTGTTTTACCTGTTTGTGGTGAAAATTCCCTGGGGTGGTGGTGCTCTACAGGAGAAAAAACGATGTGACAAACGGCATATTTGACTGTAACTGTACGCAGTAACGAAGGAAAACAATGTCAACAAATAGAAGTTCTTGGGTGCGACAGAGCCGAGATTGCACCGTGAATAAATGGAAGCGTATCACCTAGCCGGATGAATCATATTTCTTGTTACACAAGATGGATGGTCGTGTCTAAATACTCTGTGATGCAGGGTAACAGCTGCTCGAAACAAGCACCGCACCGCATGTGGGCAGTACTATGCTACGGGCTTGCATGGGGTGGCAGCCATCGAGGGCACCACTACAGCTGTGTACTAACCTGGATCCCTTCAGGGCATTTAGGCAGTGTTTCGTGTTGGCGCTTATCTTCAGTTGGCGTAATACTGTTACATATTTTTCACCATACATACGTACCTGTCAAACGTCTAGCTACTACATTTTTGCAAGTCTCATATCAACGTCTAATTTTCAGTGAGGCGAACTTACTTTTATTCTCCATCCCGTTGTTCCTCGTTTCAGTGTGCCTGTATCACACCATCTTTTATACACGGCTGATACAAAATTGCTGCGTAGCATTCGACATGTAGCCTACTTATGCTTTTGTTTACGCAGGAAACTATACCTGAAATCAAATTACAATTTTTGTATTTCAAATCAAATGGCTCTAAGCACTATGGGACTTAACATCTGAGGTCATCAGTTCCCTAAACTTAGGTACTACGTAAACGTAACTAACCTAAGGACAGCACACACATCCATGCCCGAGACAGGAGTCGAACCTGCGACCGTAGCAGCAGCGCGGTTCCAGACTGAAGCGCCTAGAGCCTCTCGGCCACATCGGCCGGCACAATTTTTGTATTTCTCCGGAAACTTCTTCTGAACTCAGTTGCACTGTTAGATATAATAACGACGACCTTCAGACTTTCTACAATTATGAATGGAGGAAATGAAAGCACGTATGGTGTCATATTAACTACGTAACACAGTATATGTTGAAAGTCGTTCATTTGAAAACGTCTTCTATATCATTTATCTTTACATGACGTAGGTTCAACGACATTCTGTGCACAGCTTTCATCTGGCAGGAATGCCTCAGTCTCCGCCTCCACAGTGCAATCTCATCTTTACCCCATACACTGGAGGCGGCAGCTGAGTGACGAGTCCTGTGTCAGGGAGATAGAGGTCTGAGCTAGCGTTCATACGTGGACGGTGCGACAAAGACACTTGTGTTTCCGTGATCACAGCGGCTAGACGCATGGCGTGGACGCTGTCCGTAATTTCAAGGTTCTGTTGGTTCAAATTCGACGACGTAGCTAATGTTTCATTTCGACAGCCATATCAGGAGGAGTCGGATAACATATTACTTCCCCCACCCCCCAAAGCTGTTTCACAGAGGAAGACCGCACTGCAGTTCCTTCTCTAAATCCTCGCACAAACGAAAAAATGGCTGACATCGAAATGTGTCCAAGGAATAGAAAAGCAACTGGAATCACTCAATAGAGGAAAGTCCACTGGACCTGACGGGATACCAATTCGATTCTACACAGAGTACGCGAAAGAACTTGCCCCCCTTCTAACAGCCGTGTACCGCAAGTCTCTAGAGGAACGGAGGGTTCCAAATGATTGGAAAAGAGCACAGATAGTCCCAGTCTTCAAGAAGGGTCGTCGATCAGATGCGCAAAACTATAGACCTATATCTCTTACGTCGATCTCTTGTAGAATTTTAGAACATGTTTTTTGCTCGCGTATCATGTCATTTCTGGAAACCCAGAATCTACTATGTAGGAATCAACATGGATTCCGGAAACAGCGATCGTGTGAGACCCAACTCGCCTTATTTGTTCATGAGACCCAGAAAATATTAGATACAGGCTCCCAGGTAGATGCTATTTTTCTTGACTTCCGGAAGGCGTTCGATACAGTTCCGCACTGTCGCCTGATAAACAAAGTAAGAGCCTACGGAATATCAGACCAGCTGTGTGGCTGGATTGAAGAGTTTTTAGCAAACAGAACACAGCATGTTGTTATCAATGGAGAGACGTCTACAGACGTTAAAGTAACCTCTGGCGTGCCACAGGGGAGTGTTATGGGACCATTGCTTTTCACAATATATATAAATGACTTAGTAGATAGTGTCGGAAGTTCCATGCGGCTTTTCGCGGATGATGCTGTAGTATACAGAGACGTTGCTGCATTAGAAAACTGTAGCGAAATACAGGAAGATCTGCAGCGGATAGGCACTTGGTGCAGGGAGTGGCAACTGACCCTTAACATAGACAAATGTAATGTATTGCGAATACATAGAAAGAAGGATCCTTTATTGTATGATTATATGATAGCGGAACAAACACTGGTAGCAGTTACTTCTGTAAAATATCTGGGAGTATGCGTACGGAACGATTTGAAGTGGAATGATCATATAAAACTAATTGTTGGTAAGGCGGGTACCAGGTTGAGATTCATTGGGAGAGTGCTTAGAAAATGTAGTCCATCAACAAAGGAGGTGGCTTACAAAACACTCGTTCGACCTATACTTGAGTATTGCTCATCAGTGTGGGATCCGCACCAGGTCGGGTTGACGGAGGAGATAGAGAAGATCCAAAGAAGAGCGGCGCGTTTCGTCACTGGGTTATTTGGTAACCGTGATAGCGTTACGGAGATGTTTAATAAACTCAAGTGGCAGACTCTGCAAGAGAGGCGCTCTGCATCGCGGTGTAGCTTGCTCGCCAGGTTTCGAGAGGGTGCGTTTCTGGATGAGGTATCGAATATATTGCTTCCCCCTACTTATACTTCCCGAGGAGATCACGATTGTAAAATTAGAGAGATTAGAGCGCGCACGGAGGCTTTCAGACAGTCGTTCTTCCCGCGGACCATACGCGACTGGAACGGGGGGGGGGAGGTAGTGACAGTGGCACGTAAAGTGCCCTCCGCCACACACCGTTGGGTGGCTTGCGGAGTATAAATGTAGATGTAGATGTAGATGTATTGACCACGAGCAGAAAATTCGAGAGATTAGAGCCAATACAGAGGCTTACCGACGATCATTCTTCCCAAGCACTATTCGCTAGTGGAACGGGGTTGGGGGGATCAGATAGTGGTACCGAAAGTATTCTCCGCCACACACCATTAGGTGGCTTGTGGAGTATGATGTAGATGTAGACCTACGCAGTATCCTACAAGAATTTGTCGTGAGAATATTGTCTGCCCACACGATTTGGTGTAATATTCTATTAGTATTTCAGTTTTGTAGATGTGTTTTCTTTGCGACCAAGCGAGAGATTTTGTTCCATGTTCAAGGATCAATACTGGTCTTTCAGTAACTCATCCACGGATATAATTCATGATTCACGTAACTATTCCACTTATTTAGTATAAGTAGATTAGAAATTGTGTGGGATTTCGTTTGTTCTAATTTTGATGATTTCTGTTACTGTGCCCGACATGGTTCCGTAAGATAACTTCTGTAATTTCATTGCTGAGTTGTGTTGTTTTTCTTGAATAATAGTCAACTATTACTCCAATTTCTCTTAGAAACGATTGATAATTTGTCACGCTTCCTTGCTCGGCTCCCATGTACTCACGCCATCAACCCGTATTAATCTTTATAGTTGCGATATACCCGACACTAATGTTAAAAATATCGTTTGCTGAAACTGAGCACTAGTTTATGCGAATGTGCTTTGACCACAGATTTACACATTCAAGAACTGGAGGTTGAAGAAAAACCCATCTAAAACAGAGATAATTGTGTCCCATCTTAATAATAGCGAGGCGAATCGCAAATTAAATGTGATAGTTAAGAATATTGGCCATGGCCCTTACTTTTAAGAACCTCTTAGAAAATACAGCAAAAAAAGTGAACACCAGCACTGATATCATTATAAAACTAGCCAGGTCAGGATAAGGTGCAAATGCAGATACTCTCCATACTGCTACATTGTCATTAACTTGCTCTGCGGCTCAGTACAGAGCTCCAATGTAGAAAAATAGTGTACATGCACGTAAACTTGATGTTAAGCTAAATCGGGCAATGAAATTAGTGCCACTACTAAATCAACGTCACATGCATAGCTGCCTGTATTGTATAATATTGCACTAGCATCAATTAGGTCCGCCCGGTTAGCCGTGCGGTCTAACGCACGGCTTTCTGGGCGAGAAGGAGCGCCTGGTCCCCGGCACAAATCCACCTGGCGGACTTGTGTCGAGGTCCGGTGAGCCGTACAGTCTGTGGATGGTTTTTAGGCTGTTTTCCATCTGCCTCGGTGAATGCCGGCTGGTCCCCCTTCCCCTTGCAGCCCAAACAAGTTCTCCACGTACGCGTACACCACCATTACTCTACCACGCAAACATGCAAACATAGGGGTTACACTGGTCTGGTGAGAGACGTTCCCGGGGGGGTTCCACTGGGGGCCGAACTGCACAGTAGCTATAGCTCTGGGTTCGGTGTTGGGCGGCGGAGGGGTGAAGTGGACTGCGGTAGTCGTCGTGGGGTTGTGGACCACTGCAGCTGCGGTGGGGACGGAGACTCTCCGTCGTTTCTATGCCCCCGGTTAACATACAATACAATACAGTACCATCAATTAGACGAGAAACAGCACTTGTAAGAGAGTTCCGAAAGTGTGCTACTCATCAGACCGCACTTCTTTATAACCAGCTACAGAACAGACCTGCCTGTAGACCTAAATCCAGAAAACCACCCTGGCCAACTCGAGATGCACTTCTCATATGTGGTGTGTGTGTCAAGAATAGAGAGGTTTTACGTAAGTTTTCTTCAGCACAGTCTCCCCTTATTATTGATCCTACAAAACGTGTAAGTGGATTTGGCCTTCCCACGAAACTATGGTCAGCTCTGGAACGATTCAGTACAGGGCATGTAAGGTGTGGTGCCTGTTTTTATGCTTCAAGGATGCCCCAATGTGCGACTCCACAGCATCTGGTTGAAGAGTGTTTATACGAAAATTTCCTAATGGACTGAATGAAATGTGTTTGGGGACACCAAGATCTGTGAACTGGTTAAGAGTTCTAGATTTTCAATTATAAAATTTTCGAGTGTTTGTTTTTATAATATGTATTTTAGGTACATTTAAACGTTTAAATAAGAATGTAAAATGAACATGTAAACCACAAAAATTACAATAACAATTTTCCCATATGTATCACAGGAAGAACAAGGTAGTTCTAAGCTGTAGAAAACTTCGACACACGTGCTGATCCAGAATATGTTGTAAATGATTAATGTGATTGATGCTTCTTGTGAAAAGGAGATTATACAATATGGAGTTTACATCTCCATTTCACACATTCTCCCTGTGACGGAGATCTTTCATCTCGTGTTAGTAAGCTTTCACCACACTGGAAATAATTTTACATTTGTTAAATATATGTTCAAGATCCCCTACCATTGAACTACATATTCTCTACACTCTCATGTCTCATAACAAGAAGTCAGACCAAGTTAATATTTATTTATGGGTCAAAATCTTGTATATGGGGGGAATATCTTCAGGACATTGGTATTGCAGTCAGACACGTTACGTTCTCAGATTAAATTTAAAAAGGAATGGGAGGTTTACAATGTTTACCGCAATGTCTAGAGGTAGTTTATGTTACAGGCAGACTTTTCTTTAATTTTACAACTTGGATATTATGAAGCGACATCACACAAGATAATACATACACTTATATCAAAAGTAGCTATTCGCTAATGAAATAAAATACGTATGTTTATTCAGGGAAGTGGAGCACTGACAGCTTCGGTGACAAAAATAGAGTGGTGGAAAAGTATGAAATATTTTATAATAAGAAATAGATGTTTTATGGGAGTTTAAGTGGAACAGAGCATATTACACTACAGAGTAAAACATTCACATTGGAGACGTAATCCTAGGCTGTGTCTAAGTGCTATCTTTGTAATTTCTTTTCTTCCAGGACTGTTAGTGCAGCAAGGATGTAGGACAACTTCTGTGAAGATTGAAACGAAGGGGAGATGTACCGGCAGAGATGAAGTCATGAAGTCGGCCTGGATAGCTCAGTCGGTAAGATGATTTCGAGTTCCAGTGCGGCACACATTTTTAATTGCCAGTAAGCTTAAAAACTTTAAAAGATCATCCAGCTAGTGAAGTAACCACAGAGCGAATAAAAAAAAACATCTACTAACCCGGTGTCATAGTAATACAGCTTTTCCTTCTAGCTTCCACTGCCCCATTGTCTTTGGTAGATCCCAACTTATCTATTTACCCTTAAAGTTTCATCTCTGTTTCTTACAACTGTGGCTTTAAATCTTAATATGATGAGCAGAAACTGCACTGACAAGATTTCGGGGTAGTTGAGAGATATTTTTTTGAGTACTTTGCTGTCAGGGACCCTGCATCTTCGGTGGCTCGTTATTCGGTGGCTGCATTGACAATAGTAATAGCCCACTTTATTCTTCTACCTCAAGCCTGCATTCAGAACAGCTCGGTTCTGTCTACGGTTTGTTTTTCTGGCAGTGTTAGTTGTACGTTAACAGTGATACATAGTATTGTGGATAGGATTACTGACGAAGAGCTGCCTGGTATGCACCTCGTGAGCTGTTCCCGCAGTAACAATGCAGTCTAAGGGTTGTTGCATTACTCTGTGTTTTGGTGCATTACTCTGTGTTTTGGGTTATTCCTTTTGATGATTGCATATTTCAGGCTTTTGGTAGCTGTGAAGGTATTGTCACTGACACGAATGTAATTGGGGTAAGAAACCGAATAAATCATAACCGTATTAGCCACGAGAGACCACATGGTTCCTTATATCAAAATACTCAGAACAACCTTCTGAAATTCTGTAGGCAGGATTAGTGTTCACCCTATTTACAGGGTGATTCATTCAACCTGTTTACATTAAATATTTCCGGAACCATATGAGATAGCGTAGTTCTCTTTTCGGTCAGAGCAGTTGAGAGAAAGTTCTCAATGAACGACATATGGCCTCTTTTCATTGCAACATTGATTACAAAGACATCCATGATCGAAACATCCGCTACGGTTGTACAGTTATTTACTGACTTAAATCTTTACACTATCAGGTTTCAGAGACGCAGCCCGATCTTCATGTACGCCAGGTTTCAGCGATTCGGTCCCATCATCAGGGGTATCTGAAAACAGCAGGACGAAGCGCCCATGCCCCACGTACCTTACAAGGTGTCACAGCTACTTTACAATTCAAAATACCTGCCTTGTAAGGTATCTATGACGTGGACACTTCGTCCTGCTATTTTTAGACACACCTGAAGCTAGATTGGATTGGATTGTTTGGGGGAAGAGACCAAACTGCGAGGTCATCGATCTAATCGGATTAGGGAAGGATGGGGAAGGAAGTCGGCCGTGCTCTTTCAAAGGAACCATCCCAGCATTTGCCTGGAGCGATTTAGGGAAATCACGGAAAACCTAAAGCTGGATGGCCGGACGCGGGATTGAACCGTCGTCCTCCCGAATGCGCGTCCAGTGTGCTACCACTGCTGAAGCTAGAACTGAAGATGGGGCTGCTAACCTACTAGCCTGAAGACTTCAGTCACCAGTACGACGATCTTGTGAAAGGCCGCTGACGATCACGCTGTTTAGCGCCGCCTAACAATTTTAAATCCATCCATCCATCCATCCATCCAAGACTTCAGTCAATAGGTAACTGTACAACTGTATTGGTGTTTCACTCATGAGCTTATATTCAACAGTTGTCGATGTCCCACCAGCAAAAATTTATGTTAGGAAGATATCGCTATCAGTTTAAATTTTTTAAACGAACCATGGTATGTATTTTATCAATAACGGATGCAGCTGAGCTCCGTGACTGTTTCTTTATAAGGTGTACAATAATAACCGCTACCAGTTGTAAGTAGGCTGTTTATGTTTTCTCTATGTAAGTAGGCTGTTTATGTTTTCTCTATGTAAGTAGGCTGTTTATGTTTTCTTATTGGCAACGTTACGTAGCGCTCAATATGAAAATCACTGGCTGTGCTGTGTGCAGTCTGTGGCTGCTTTGCATTGTTGTAATACTCGCCATTGTAGTGTTAGGCAGCTGGCTGTGAACAGCGCGTAGCGTTGCGCAGTTGGAGGTGAGCCGCCAGCAGTGGTGGATGTGGGGAGAGAGATGGCGGAGATTTGTAATTTGTCATGAACTGCTATATTTATATATGATGATATCAAGGTAAATACATTGTTTGTTCTCTACTAATATCTTTCATTTGCTAACTATCCCTATCAGTAGTTAGTGCCTTCCATAGTTTGAATCTTTTATTTAGCTGGCAGTAGTGGCGCTCGCTGTATTGCAGTAGCTTGAGCAGCGAAGATTTTTGTGAGGTAAGTGATTTGTGAAAGGTATAGTTTAATGTTAGTCAGGGCCATTCTTTTGTAGGGATTTTTGAAAGTCAGATTGCGTTGCGCTAACAAAATATTGTGTCAGGTTAAGCACAGTCATGTATAATTGTTCAAAGGGGACGTTTCATATTGAGCGCTACGTAACGTTGCCAATAAGAAAACATAAACAGCCTACTTACATAGAGAAAACATAAACAGCCTACTTACATAGAGAAAACATAAACAGCCTACTTACACAGTTACAACAGAAAGCAGTGTATTTAACACAGGACTGGTTTTGGTCGTGTGCTGATCTTCAGGTGGGTCACACTCAGGTACATGTTTCGATACTCAGTGTTGGAGATCACTTTTTAAATCAAAAACAAATTATGAGATGATGACTAAATAGACGCAAATGAAACGTTTCGAAGTGGCTAAGCGATGTGTGTTGTAAAATATTATAGTAATTACTTATAGCTGGTAAATCCATATCGTTTTCACATCACGTCTATCACATTTTTTCCAAAAATATTTCTTTTTACACAGTAACTACATGCTTTGATAAAGTCGAAACATAATGAGGAACCACGAATAGTTAGCATGGTGACAAAAACACAGTTAACGCGTAAAAAACGAAATATTTCTGTAAAAAAGTGATAAATGTAATGTGAAAACGATATGGATATACCAGCTATATGTAAGTGCTATAATATTTTACAATACATACCGCTTAGTCACTTTCAAATGTGTTTTTTATTTAAACAGTGAGCATGAGTATGGAAACATGAACGTGAAAGCAATGCACCTGAAGATAGGCGAAAGCCCGAAACCGGTCGTTTGTTAAATGAAGGTGTTCTGTTGTGACAGGTAGCAGTTATTAATCGACACCGTACAAACCATAGGAATTTCTGCTGCTGGTATCAAGTTCTAAAAGAGACGTATCCAATGGCGTTTCACTCTTCAAAATCCGATTAATAACAACACGAACTTCCGCATAAGACAGCGATCGATTTCACATTCAAGACAGAGGAATCCAAAGGTCTAAACACTGTAATTAAGCGCAAACAAGTAATCAGATTTCGAAAAATGAAACACCGTTGTATTAGTCTCTTTTTGAACTACGACACTACCAATAGAAATTAATATAGTTCGATTTGAAAAAACGAACTTGATACCGATATCTCTTTAATTAATTCAACTGGGAAGAGAGACTATTCGTTAATGAAGCAGCATTACGATATCTTACATGGTTCTGGAAATATTTAAGGTGAATAGCTTAGCTGACTCACCCGCTACAGGGTGTCTGACAGACGAAAGAGAACGATGAAACACGCAAATTACCCCAATAAACATAGGTTAGGGTACGGGTGAGTACATGAACACCTTATAGCAGGATCGCTGATTATCCAGGCTGCAGATATGCACTTGAGGACGAACACATTCAAGTGTTCCACATGGCCATCGTTCAAGTGACAACAGTCTTGAGCGTGTCTCCTCACTGACGCTCGTACCCGTTCAGAAATCGTAGGTGTGTTCTGTATACAATGACAACCATCCACAATGCGTACCCAGAGTTCATCGACGTATCAACAGGGTTGAATATACCGAAACTTTTAAAAATCACCATACAAAAAAAACAAACGGTTCAAGTCAGGGGAGCTGGGAGGTTGTAATTTTGCCGAGGCACAACAGATACACTAGTGTATTATGCGTATGGCCACATGAAACTGTGCCGAGGCTCCATCATGTATGTTCTGCATAGCATTGTTTCGTCACAAGGAACGCCATACATGGAGATTTTACTAGGGTTCGTTTCAGTATCCTGTACATCCGGTCCTCCAAATCTGTTGTAAGCACAGCCCGTCGCTTCCCCGCATTAGACATGAACAATGTTGTAGCACTGGCATGTCTGCACTTCTACACACACTATGTGATCAAACGTATCCGGACACCTGGCTGAAAATGACTTACAAGTTCGTGGCGTCCTCCATCGGTAATGCTGTAATTCAGTAAGGTGTTGGCCCCTCCTTGGCCTTGATTATTGCTTCCACTCTCGCAGGCATACGTTTAATCAGGTGCTGGATGTTTCTTGGGGTATGGCAGCCCATTTTTCACGGATGCTGCACTGAGGAGAGGTATCGATGTCGGTTGGTGAGGCCTGGCATGAAGTCGTCGTTCCATAACATCTCAAAGGTGTTCTGTAGGAATCAGGTCAGGACTCTGTGCAGGCCAGTCCATTACAGGGATGTTATTGTCGTGTAACCATTCCGCCACAGGCCGTGCATTATGAACAGGTGCTCGATCGTGTTCGAAGAATCAATCGGCATCCCCGAATTACTCTTCAACAGTGGGAAGCAAGAAGGTGCTTAAAACATCAATTTATGCCTGTGCTGTGATAGTACCACACAAAACAACAAGGGGTGCAAGCCCTCTCTATGATAAACACGACCACACCATAACACCACCACCTACGAATTTTACTGTCGGCACTACACACGTTAACAGATGACGTTCACCGGGCATTCACCATACGCATACTCTGCCTTCGGATCGCCACACTGTGTACCGTGATTCGTCACTCCACACAATGTTTTTACACTGTTCAATCGTCCAATTTTTTCTCTCCTTACACCAATCGAGGCGTCGTTTACCATTTACCGGTGTGATGTGTGGCTTATGAGCAGCCGCTCGACCATGAAATCCAAGTTTTCTCACCTCCCTCCTAACTGCCATAGTACTTGCAGTGGATCCTGATGCAGTTTGAAATTCCTGTGTGATGGTCTGGATAGATGTCTGCCTATTACACGTTACGACCCTCTTCAAGTTCGGCGGTCTCTGTCAGTCAATAGACGAGGTCGGCCTGTACGCTTTTGAGCTGTACGTGCCCCTTCACATTTCCACTTCACTATTACATCGGAAACAGTGAACCTAGGGATCTTTAGGAGTGTGGAAATCTCGTGTGCAGACGTATGACACAATTGACACCCAGTCAGCTGACCACGTTCGAAGTCCGTGAGTTCCGTGTAGCATCCCTTTCTGCTCTCTCACGACGTTTAATGACTACTGAGGTCTCTGATATGGAGTACCTGACAGTAGGTGGCAGCGCAAAGCAACTAATATGAGAAACGTATGTTTTTCGGGGTGTCCGGATACTTTTGATCACATAGTGTAAATCGTATCGGGAAAGTTGTTTGCTTCCGGACCTATGTTTATTAGGATTATTTGCTTGTTTCATTGCGTATATAAAGGGTGTAAGGGGTATAAGTGCAAATATTCATACTGGTTACTGAGGACAGATTCATATGACCTTTTTTCCTCCATTTACAGTCAGTAATCCGCCGCTGGAGTTTATCGGTTTTGTTAATGTTCATCCTTTATATACTCATTTTATGAAGATTGCATCCTTATGGACCGCTTTACTGTCTTATGTCCTATGTTTTGATGTTAATGTGCAGACCAGAATAATCAAATTATATCACAGCATATACTCTGTACATTTCCTGTGGTGTCTACTAGTGCCTCGCTTCTCGTCGACGTGCGGACCACGGGCGCGTGCCTCGGCCGGCATCGCAGCAAGTGGTGGACAGGAGAGCGGCGCGGCCACCTCGTGACGCAATCAGTCCGTGACCCAATCCCGTATCGCGAATCGCGAGGTCACGATCCACATCTGCGGGCCGGGCCGGGCCACGGCACGGTGCGGCGCGGCCGCTACGGCAACGGTGCCCGCGTGTACTGTTAGCCCCTGCTGGCCGACACGCCGCCGCCTCCGCCTCCGCGTCTGCGCCCGCCCGCCTCCCGCTGCAGCGCGTGCCGCTGGACCTGCTGCGTGGCTCCGGGCCGCCGCTCGCGTGCCGCCACTGCCTTTCACCTGCTCTACGCGACTATGGCTAGTGTCCCATCCATCTACATCTACATCTACATACATACTCCGCAATCCACCATATAGTGCGTGGCGGAGGGTACTTCGTACCACAACTAGCATCTTCTCTCCCTGTTCCACCCCCAACCAAAACGAGGGAAAAATGACTGCCTATATGCCTCTGTACGAGCCCTAATGTCTCTTATCTTATCTTTGTGGTCTTTCCGCGAAATGTAAGTTGGCGGCAGTAAAATTGTGCTGCAATCAGCCTCAAATGCTGGTTCTCTAAATTTCCTGAGCAGCGATTCAGGAAAAGAACGCCTTCTTTCCTCTAGAGACTCCCACCCGAGTTCCTGAAGCATTTCCGTAACACTCGCGTGATTATCAAACCTACCGGTAACAAATCTAGCAGCCCGCCTCTGAATTGCTTCTAAGTCCTCCCTCAATCCGACCTGATGGGGATTCCAAACGCTCGAGTAGTACTCAAGAATAGGTCTTCTACTGTTTTATAAGCGGTCTCCTTTACAGATGAACCACATCTTCCCAAAATTCTACCAATGAACCGGAGACGACTATCCGCCTTCCCCACAACTGCCATTACATGCTTGTCCCATCTCATATCGCTCTGCAATGTTACGCCCAAATATTTAATCGACGTGACTGTGTCAAGCGCTACACTACTAATGGAGTATTCAAACATTACAGGATTCTTTGTCGTATTCATCTGCATTAATTTACATTTACCTATGTTTAGAGTTAGCTGCCATTGTTTACACCAATCACAAATCCTGTCCAAGTCATCTTGTACCCTCCTACAGTCACTCAACGACGACACCTTCCCCTACACCACAGCATCATCAGCAAACAGCCGCCAATTGCTATCCTCCCTATCCAAAAGATCATTTATGTAGCCGCGCGGGATTAGCCGAGCGATCTAAGGCGCTGCAGTCATGGACTGTGCGGCTGGTCCCGGCGGAGGTTCGAGTCCTCCCTCGGGCATGGGTGTCTGTGTTTGTCCTTAGGATAATTTAGTTTAAGTAGTGTGTAAGCTTAGGGACTGAAGACCGTAGCAGTTAAGTCCCATAAGATTTCACACACATCTGAACATTTCATTTATGTAGATAGAAAGTAACAGCCGACCTACCACACTTCCCTGGGGCACTCCAGATGATACCCTCACCTCCGATGAACACTCACCATCGAGGACAACGTACTGGGTTCTATTACTTAAGAAGTCTTCGAGCCACTCACATACTTGGGAACCAATCCCATATGCTCCAGCATGAAATGCTGTCCGCAGCTGACAAGAATGCGCGCGGCAGAAATGTGCTTGGGAATGATGTGATGTGGTCTAGACATGTCGGAATGCGTTGTTCTAAACACATTTTCATGAACTAACCGTAGCAGTCACTGATCTGAAGATGTTCGAGAGACGCAGAGACACTAAATATACATAAATCAACCAAAACATGGTGACCATTGCACATCGCGACTTTGGATACCGTCTGGTGACGCTGTGGGCACATGACGTGGTTGTAAGTGGACCAGACACGGACGGGGGATCACCCTAGCGAAGATGTACAGTATCCTGCAGATGGGGAAATTCATTAAGATAAGCGACTCTGACCAAGAGCAGATTATTATTACGTAGAACCTGTAAACCAGTATCTCGAAAACGGCGAAACCGGTCGAATTTTCACGTGCTATTGTCGTGAGCACCTACGGAAAGAGGTAGGACAGTGAAACTACCACTAGATGCTCAATAGTTGGAGTCCACGACTCTTCACAGAAGGAGGTGTCGGAGGCTTGTCTGCTCTGTAAAGTGGGATGGATGGTGATCTGTGGCATCTCTGCCAGAAGAGCACAGTGCTGGTGCACGCACAAGTGTTTCGGAGCAGACCGTTCATCGTACATTGTCCAACATGGAACTCTGCAGCAGACCACTCCCACGTGCTCACATGTTGACCCAAACGATATCGTCAGATACTATGGCAGTGCCTACGGGACCATCAAAATTCGACTCCATTGATATGGAACGTGTCGGTTCTTCGGGTGAATCACATTTTTGGTACATTACGTCGATGGTCGTCTCCACAAACGCCGTCATCGAGGTGAACGGCGGCTCTAAATGTTCAGAGCGCCGCGAGCGCAGGCTGATGGGAGCAGTATCATCCTATGGGAGACATTCTCCCGCACTTGCATGGGACGTGTGGTAGTAATCGAAGACACGCTGAGAGCTGCGAACGAACTGCATTCCTTCATGCTTGACGTCTTTCCTGGCGGCGAGGTCACCTTCAGCAGTATAACTGTTCGCGTCTCGGAGCCAAAACCTTGTTACGGCGGTTTGAGGAGCATTATAGTGAACTCACGTTGATGTCTTGGCGACCAAATTCTCCTGATGTAAATCCTATGGAACCCATATGGGTCGCTATCGGACGCCATCACCGCGTAGTCATATCAATGGCCCCTTATTTAGGCCAATTACGTAACCTGCGCGTAGACATCAAATGGCACATACTCCACAAACCTACCAACAAACTGTCGGATCCCTGATACGCAGAATCAGTGATGTATTTCTTTCCACAGTTGGACAAACAAGCTATTAAGCAGGTTCAAATGGTTCAAATGGCTCTGAGCACTATGGGACTCAACTGCTGAGGTCATTAGTCCCCTAGAACTTAGAACTAGTTAAACCTAACTAACCTAAGGACATCACAAACATCCATGCCCGAGGCAGGATTCGAACCTGCGACCGTAGCGGTCTTGCGGTTCCAGACTGCAGCGCCTTTAACCGCACGTACACTTCGGCCGGCATTAAGCAGGTCATAATATTTTGGCTTGTCAGTGTATTATATATTATGCAGGTTGTTTCAAAAGTAAATGTACACACTTTGTGGGTGTAATGTATGCATCAAACTAAGAGTAAAATGTTAAATAAAGTTTTGTCTGAAACTGCTTTATTTCCGAGTTATGATGCATAATGTCATTTGCGGTAGGCATCACATGATGTGGCAGTACAACCTGCATATCGACTGATGTTGCTTTGTACACTCCTCTACACTGCTCGGCTGATTGTGGCAGGAACGCCTTTGTTTACGTCCGTTGTACTCTACAGCGCTGTTGCTGAGTAGCGGCACCAGACCCATTACATGCATTCATTCTGGTGGTAATTGATAGACTGCAGGCGTGTATGGTACAACGGCATACTCAAATTGTGAATACACCGATATGCACCTCTTTTAAGGCGTAGCAAAAGGCAATACACGAGCAGGAGGAAATCTCTCCAAACAGAAGAGTACCAAACGACCAGACTTTCACATCTGTGAACAGAAGTTTCACGGAATATGGCATACGAGGTGCGCCACGGTTAGTTAGGCCTCAGCTGGATGGAGCGTGTGTTGAGAACATCCTGGAAATGGTAGATGAAGATCCGACTATAAGTACCCGCCATAGAAGTACCACTGTAAGGGTACCTCAATCAACCGTATGGCGTCTGCTTCTACCCACTTCGCCTGCAGAAGGTTCAGGAGTTGACACCAGTAGCCTACCCTAGACTGTATCGTTCGATGTTCTAACAGCAGTCGTATTTCCAGACTAAATTATGTGAATTCGAGTCCCCCTATTACGAAACATGTCGTCCTTTTAGTGCTCAAACATGTTACGGCACCTTTGTTCCATCATCATTAGGTATTTTTATTCAGGTTTTAGTTTATTTTACAAATTTAGGTCCCGTCGAAGCTTCTTTAGTCAGGAGAAAAGATACATACTTTGAGGGGTGATAGTGATTCTGAACAAATATGTCATGCCCTATCCCGAATAGTTTCCGAGATAGAACACATTTAATGTACATTGTTATTTATGTTCCGTATTATTCAAACGTTGTCGTTATTTACAGAGAACCACAGTAGCGTAGAGGAATTGAGACGAACGATTTGATAGAAGACACTTGTGGGGTATCAAGTCCGGAAACTATTTCAAAATGGCCTACAAAACCTGTCTTAGCTACAGCGCATGCGCATCACGCGAGATTTTCAGTATTCTCTGGCTCTAGTCCTAGAGAAAAAATGAATAGGATCTTTTTTTGTATGAAATGTAATCTAATTTAATTTTGTATTGCGACATTTTTTCACTGAAGGGTGCGTTTTTCTAGTTATTCAAAGAAACGTACAAAACTGATATTAAATGTGTTCTGTGTCGGAAATCATTCGAATAGGACATATGTTCATATGAAGGTTTTTGTTCAGAATCACTAATACTGTCACACCTCAGAGCACGAGCCTTTCCTCTTGGCTCACCATGTGTAGGTTGCCAAAAGTTTTGCGAAGTTTGACGTTCGACTGTTGGCAACTGAAAACATTTACGGTATTTCGGTGTATACTTATATGCCGGATTAGCATGTACATGACGACAGAAACCAAGAAAATACCTGTGGCAACCTTTATAGCAATGTTAAGGAACATCCTATAGAGTGTAATTTGCTATAATAAAGTAAGACCTCAATAAAAATACCCAGTGACGACGGAACGAAGCTGCCAAAACGCGTTCGAGCGCTAAGACGATTTTAAAAGATGGCCTCAGAGTAGCTGATGTAAAACAACACAACGGAAATAAACCACAGTAACGTGATTGCGCAATGCAAGGAAACCGTAGGACACGGAAAAAATGTCAGAAATTGAAGGATAGGAAAATTCCAGATAAAATAAAAAGTACGTACTGTGGTTAAATTTATGTAGTAACGCTTTAGATAATAAGAATAAACATCGCAAAGCTTTCACGTACTTATTGAATTGACATAGTATTTCTAGGGAGCGTTTCCTACAAAAAAAGAATTCGAAAGTATTTACTCGTGTATTTCCAGTAACAAGAAGTAAGTTCAGTGCAACATGACGACGTAAGGGGCGATGAGATTTACGCGTCGTGACAAGCGGAGAGGAAATGGATAGCCCCACAGCTTTGTAACGCGTGTAGGTCGTTATGAACACCACCCGAGGCTGTTGCGCAACAATAAATAGATAACGACACTCATTAGGCTAATGTCAAATGGGCATCGATTGCGACATAGGTTGATAGTTGTTAGGATCTCAGTTGTAACTATGACACATGTTTACGTGCGCCTTGCTTAATCATCTTCGTATGGAAACAGAAGTTTCATGAGATTCCATCAATAAGAGCAAATTCATAGGCAAAAAAAAAAAAAAAAAAAAAAATCGAGGTACTTCTAAAAGACATAGTGTCAGCACCGAAGTCAAGAGAAGACTGAGAAAGATGCACGCATTCAAACTATCACTTTAACTTGCGAGGAATAAGAAACATTTATTATCCTGGTACTCCTGCACAAATCGCACATTTTTTCCTTACGTCTATCTGCCAGTTTTTGAACGACACCGCTAATGTCTAATCGGAAATAACTGAAAAATAAACAAACGTCACGTTAGAAACAGCTAAAATGTAAATAAATGTATCTGTGCGAACGTGAAGAATTCGAAATCTCACAAAAACAAAACAACGTGTTGTGCTTTACCAGGTAAAAGAAGATTCCTACTTGAAAAGACTATAAAATTTGGAGAATTTGATTCCGTTGTAGTCTCAAGCCATAAACGCATTATATTCGCCAGATCTGCCCCAAATGTAATTCATATACAGAGTACAACATGGCGGAGAGCTAATAATAGTACTGGTCATCAATAAGACGTTAATTAGGACGAGAATCGAGTATAAATGCATTCTGCTCGAAAGCACTTTTCGAAGATATCATAATTCCTTAGGCGTATACATGTGCTTTACATGTTTCTCACTGTGCAATGAGATGCATGTGAACAAGTGTTGTCTAATAGTAAAGATGTAGTACAGGACACAACAAAGTAGGATTTCCACAGAGAGCAACCAGTGATGAAAAAAATGATGGTAGTTTAGTGAAACAGAAGTGAAACGTAAAAACCACGGAAATTATTAAGGGAAACAAAAGAAAGACTAACTGTGATGAAATAGGAAGGCAGCGGTACACGTTGCTTCGAAATGGGATTGAGAGAACTTGAAGGGGGGATAAATCAGAATGCTAAGAGCCACGCAAAGAAAACTAAGAAAAATGTTGTCTTAGGAAACACTGACGCAGCCTACAGGAATATTCCTTATTTTGGAGAAGCAAGAAGTAAAGCTATTGTCCTACGAGCTGCGGTTGCGAATAGTTTATCTAGCGCAATAAATAGTCGATAGAGGACAGGAGTACAATGAAGATCTGTACTGTGAAAGAGTTGTCCCGAAAGCGTGATAAGACAGTACGGGAAAAAAAGACTAGGATTTAAGTTCACGCAGACGTAGAAGTTATTCTACGAGACGCACGCTCGGGTTGCGCGAGAAAGTGTCAGAAAATGGCCGTGGTCTTTTCACCAAAGAAATCCTACGTAGGATGGCTGGTAAAGGCGAGAATTTGAATCCTACCCCTCTCAAACGTGCGTCAACTGCACCACAACACAATGGAAGACGTGGTGATGTTTGATATATAGGGTGGTTATAATTAAACTTTCTCTATTTGAAAGAGCCCCCATGAAAAGCGAGTGATCGTAGGACAATGGAACTTTGTGAAAACATTTGTAAGCACATGCGGAAGAGAAATAACGCACAAATCATTGAACGGAACACTTTTTAATTTTCATACGAGAGTGTAACACTTGTTAATTGGGTACCACGCTTACGATCCAGATTCCAAACTGAAACCTCTGTCGTAAACGCTTCACGTAGTCTTTCTCGATCTAATGTTATTTTAGTCAATCCTGGCAACTCGAATTACCGATGCATTTCTTGGCCCAATTCGCGAGAAAACTGAACAGTGCGACATGCTTCAAATTGTTCTGCATCTCTCAAACTTATTCATATATGCATATTTATGTTTCAAGCAAACCCTCAATGTTATTTGTATTTCTTACTTGCACATTTCCCTTCCTACCTTACCCTCGATGTGAAAGAATGAGTGAATGTGTATGTCTGTTTAGTACATCAGAAGTAATTAGTAGCGCAGCGCTTTTCTGTCTGCCGCAGACACAGGGTGGCAAAATTTGTGAGTTCAGGTAAAGCAACGAGGTTTGTGCCCTGTGAGTGGTCTTTCGACTGTCGTTAGGTTGGTGGAGGAAGGGGCGCCTCTGGTCAGTTCCGCTTATCCGGGAGTTCGTTTTTCGGGGAGCGTGCGAAAGCACTTGACATTGGGCAGTTGGTGTGTGCACATTGTAAATTTAAGAGCGAGACTAGGGACTTCGTCTTAGAATGTGATCTGTGTAAGTATTTAGACTATGTGAAAATTCTAATTCAATTTATTTATGTCCATAGCCTCAGAATGGTATTTTATAGTTTATTCAGGAAGGAAATTGCGTATTTTTCAGGTTTTGTTACGTTTTTCTAAAACTTACTTTGTCTTACCACAACTTGTGGTGTAGAAATCCATTCCACGACGATAAACTGAGGTTTAGAGAGAATGGTTTCTGTTAAGTGAGAAAGTGCGTGCGAATGTAAGTTTGTGTGGATGAAGTTTCATTTCTTGTCGTAAATTCATTCCCGTTTGACTGTATAGCACCACACGCGGTAATAAATTCTTTGTATGTGCCCTCAGCACTACTCAATTGTATTTTCTGTGGTGAACTGGTGTCACAATAATTTCATGTGATTTTATTGTGTTAAACTTTCATTTTCGAGTACTTGCGTTGTTCATATAGGTCACGTACACCGATGAGTCCGTTGGACCCTCAGCTCCTCATATTTACTGTTCGCTAATTTCCTTTGCAATTCATTTGGGTTTTTGTATCTTGTGGCACGTATTTATCAATTTGATTTATCTCATAAATATTCAGAAAATCTGCGAGAGTTCAATTTTATAAGGTCTTGCATCCATGAACTCCTTTTGTCTTCGTGTGTCCGGTGCTATTTCACTTTTACTGCATCCTTAATGTATTGGAAGGCAATGACCTCGTGGTCGGTAGTTTTGTGGTGGAGGGCCGACTCCTTTCAATCCATGTTTCTTTTTAGTGTGAACTGAGTGTCCGTGTGAATTTATCCTATCCTTACCCCATTTTGTATGAATTGTATTCATGAAGTGCCTGAGTATATAACATGTTGTTCTTTGGAATGGTTCAAATGGTTCAAATGGCTCTGACCACTAAGGGACTTAACATCTGTGGTCATCAGTCCCCTAGCACGTAGAACTACTTAAACCTAACTAACCTAAGGACATCACACACATCCATGCCCGAGGCAGGATTCGAACCTGCGACCGTAGCAGCAGCGCGGTTCCGGACTGAAGCGCCTAGAACCGCACGGCCACACCATCTTTGGAATGATAGCAGTACATAAATACAGGCAAAGGCAATTTTAAGTTAATTTCTGATGCAGTGTTTGGAATTGTTTCTCTCTATGAAAATAAATCGTTAAAGGTTGATGACTGTTTCTCAAGCAACCCCTTCCTTGCTAGAATAAGCATAGCACATCCAACCTGGTGTTTCTCTATTAGCGAGAGTTCTTGTAGGCCAATTCTTTTCATGTTTCTCTTCACCCTGTACATGAAATTAATTTAATGTGTTGAGACAGCCTCCTGCTCCCTTTCGTCCGGAGAGAATATACCTCTTGAATAATTTGACTTTAAGTGATGAAGTGATGAAAACAATTAAGGGCATGTAATTAATGTGGATCAAAGCAATGATTAATTGCCTTTCTTATAATTGAATGTTCTGAACTGGCGACCCGGAATAATTAATTAAATGGGGAACGAGCTGGGCAGACATAAGAGTTCCCAGCATACGTTTCCATCCGCAGTATATTCCGATTATACAACAGAAATCATTTAAAACGTTGCTCAACGTGACGACCACCTGCATCCACGACAGCCTGGAACCGCACTAGATGATGATGATGATGTTTGGTTTGTGGGGCGCTCAACTGCGTGGTTATCAGCGCCCGTACAATTACCCAATCTTTGCTCAGTCCAATTTCGCCACTTTCCTGGATGATGATGATGGAATGATGAGGACAACACAAACACCCAGTCATCTCGAGGCAGGTGAAAACCCTTACCCCGCCGGGAATCGAACCCGGGACCCGTGCTCGGGAAGCGAGAACGCTACCGCGAGACCACGAAACCGCACTAGAGATACCGTTTCACAATTGTTCGCAGTACTTTCCCTGCGGTGGATCATGGAATGTTCAGCTGTCGTGATACAGTTCCTGCACTGCTTGAAGATCACACGCTGCGTCCAGCATTCTCAGCCATGGCAACAGTAACTTCTTCAATAGTTCGTCAAGCAAATGGCCGTCAGCCTCTCCAAACCGCCAGGTAATTCGAAATTCCGAAATGTGGTCTTCAACCCCTGTGTGGAAAGAGGATCTTTCCGTGTTCCTTTAACGCGTCGATACTCGAGAAGCGCAGCAGCACTGTTGCTGTTGTTTTGATAAACCAGCTTTGTGAGTAAAGCCTCGTTCACCTTGCCCAGACTCATTTGACGATCTGCAGTTATAATTGACACTGATGCTTGTGTACCAGTATCACCACCTGAAGGCAAGTCGTGACACTAACGTTACTAACATCTCAAATCCTGCAGCGCACACCCTGAACACCATTCCTAAAAAGTTGTGTATCCATAGGGTAAATAGTTTTCAAAAATGGCTCTGAGCACTATGGGACTTAACTTCTGAGGTCATCAGTCCCCTAGAACTTAGAACTACTTAAACCTAACTAACCTAAGGACACTACACACAACCATGCCCCAGGCAGGATTCGAACCTGCGACCGCAACGGTCGCGCAGCTCCAGATTGTAGCGCCTAGAACCGCTCGGCCACTCCAGCCGGCAAATAGTTTTCGGTCTACACTGATTCAAGTAGGGAAAGTTCAATTATAACCACCCTCTACATGAGAGGTAATGCCTGAAATGTGGTATTCTCGGCATATCTTGACACTTTGGGTCTCCGAACATTGAACGACTTCCGAAACTGAATGTCCTATGCTTCTAGCTCCAACTACCGTTCCGCGTTCAAAGTCTGTTAATTCCCGTCGTGCGGCCATAATCACATCGGAAAGCCGTTCAGATAAATCACCTGAGTACAAATGACAGCTCTGTAAATGTACTGCCCTTTCATACCTTGTGTACGCAATATTACCGCCATTACATATGTGCATATCGCTGCCCCATGACTTGTGTCACCTCAGTGTAATACGAAAACGTACTTTCCTACGAAACACATTGCGCAGCACCAGTTGACAGGGAAATTGCAGAAAGATGAAGTCAAAGTGTTAATTTCCAATTTGGACAAGCAATAGTAAATGTTGCCAACCGAGGGTAGAGTGCGATAGTTCGGTTAAAGCTAGTTTTATAATAAGCAGAAAAATTGCGAAATGGTTAAAGCCTTTTGCTGAAGCTGAATTCGTAAAGGACTGTCTCTTAGACACTGCACGTGGACTGCATCCTGATAATCAAAAAGAATTAGAACAAATAAGTTTATCTAGACTAACAGGTGATGTTCGAAGAACTCGTATGATGGCCGATGACATCAAAAGAACATTTGTGTGATCGAGCTGCCACATTCGAAGCATTTGCGATCTCTTTGAACTAGCATTTGTTAGACACAGCTCAGTTAGCAGTTTTGGCCAGCTGGGGTGGCCGAGCGGTTCTAGGCGCTACAGACTGGAAACGCGCGACCGCTACGGTCGCAGGTTCGAATCCTGCCTCGGGCATGGATGTGTGTGGGACTGATGACCTCAGATGTTAAGTCCTATAGTGCTCAGAGTCATTTAGCAGTTTTTGTTCGTGGTGAGCAATACAGGCATTTAAAAAAATCATGACAGGAGAGCAAATTTTTGAAGAAGTGGAAAGTACAAAACGAAACGTTCTATCTGCAGTGGAGTCAGATCGCTGGAGTTTGTTCTGACGGTGCAGCTACGTTGGTCGGTTGATCAAAAAGTTTTATTAGCATATTAAAAAAAATGCTGAGTTAAATACTGAGGAAGACAATTTAACAATTCTTAAATGCACTATTCAGCAACAAAATATGTGTGCGGCTCGCGAGCTTAAGTAAGTGGGTGAATCACGCCCGATGGTCTAGTTTGAGAAGCCATGTTGACATTAGACTGATCAGAGAAAACTGCGAAGGTACAGACTAGAGTGGCAGCAATGAGCCAGGTACCTGGGTCCTTCCCTTTACAAGTCCTGCGTCTCTGTTCCCCGCGCGCACGACCATCGACCATCCAGTTCTCGGAGTTGCATAACTGCTTCCCGGTGGCCTTCAGGCGCAGATCCCTGCAGATCGCCGTTTTCCTCGCCTGCATTCGCAGCCTTTCACAAAACGAGGAACGTGGTTCGCCCAATGTCCTTCATCCGCCATATCTGAAGTCCACCTCGCACCTGCTGTATCCGGTCAAACCGAATTCTGTGCCCAACAAGATCAACAACGCGTGCTATATCGTCGTCTGCGTGGGTGCGATGTGACATACATGAACTTCTGCGAAGAAGAAAAACACGTACCACAATAACGGAATGGCTGGAAAAGTACGTAATCTATACCGCTTTTGACATCAACATTAGTTAGCGTTTCAGAGCAGATTTAGAGACATCACAGGTTATATTCTGCGCCGTAACAGACAGCATTAATTCTGTACTTTATCGGGTACAATAAAAGAAGCATTTACGGTTGTCAGTCTCCTTCAGTCCGAATCATGCCCATAATCAACACTACCCAAAGATTCCACTGAGCATGTACTCATTACTAATATTTCTGAAACAGTGCCAGGAATGATCTATACGAATAATATTATGTTGAAACCTAGTCTCTGTGGCGAAACTTTCTCTGGAATTTGGGGAGATAGCGTCCTCCAAAGAACAAAATAAACGGTGTTGCAGTTTCAACATGTTGCTGATGTAGAATCAACAGCCCTTTTATTTCATGAAGCGTTCATTGCCACTCTGTCACAGTTGCAGCACACGTATTTTGGCGACTAGTATCGAACAGACTGGTTCACTCCCAACCCTGATCTACTGAGACTGCACTGAAAGTGCCTGATCTCAATGACAACCATCTAAAATTAGCGGTAGGTGCATCATACAGTCACGGTGGGGGTAGGTAAATGTCATACTCACTACACAAGTCAGATTCAAAACTAAGTTTTGTATGTATATCTGTTACTGTGGGATGCATGTACCGCCAATTTTAGATGGTTGTCATTAAGATTAGGCACTTTCAGTCTGGCTTGAGAATGAACCAATCAGTTCACAACTAGTTCCCGAAATACACGTAGGCTACTGCAGCTGTGACAGATTTGTAATAAACACTTTATAAAATAAAAGATAGTATCGCAAAATGGAGATCGCACTTAGAGTTCAGCCAACGATATTGGTTTTAAGTATGTCGTTTCCCAACTGAAGGTTTTTGAAAAGCTGTTCCCCAGTCTTTTCAGAACTAGCTTTGTGACAATGCTGATGGAGATATTTAAGTGTAAAGAAACGGGCCCCTTGCTGCGTCTGCCTTACTCTCACAGTTTCGAAGGCTATTTGCTATATGTGCTTGTTATATGAGTCGGGAGGAGATTGTTAGGTGGGTAACTTGTCCGTACATGAAGTCCCGTTTTGTCAATACTGACTGTGGTGATGTGTGTGATCTCACCAGGTGACGACAACCCGTTCACTAAAATGTATAAAATATACAGTTATCTAAATAGGGCTGTAGTAGCAAACGACACCTGGACATGTTAATAGAGCTGAGCAAAGGCGTTCGGTGCGAACGTCCGAAATGTAGTGAATACTGAATCCGTAAAAGAGGGCACGGAATTCCAAACCATCCTACGGTACATCTGATGTATATGCTCTATAGATTACGTAAATTTCCCTATACGGTCGGCCAGAGTGGCCGAGCAGCTCTAGGCGCTACAGTCTGGAACCGCGCGACCGCTACGGTCGCAGGTTCCAATTCTGCCTCGGGCATGGATGTGTATGATGTCCTTAGGTTAGTTAGGTTTAAGTAGTTCTAAGTTCTAGGGGGCTGATGACCTCAGCAGTTAAGTCCCATTGTGCTCAGAGCCATTTTTTTTTCCATAGACGCTTACAGCCATGACCAAGGTCAACGAAGATCCCTCTCGTGAAAATGGCCTAACTTAAAAAGATGTAATTTTTCCTCCTATCTATGGAGTTATGTAGTTATATAGTTCTAAATTCGTTCGAGCAATCAATCATTCATAATAGGAAACACAGTCATAACTCAGTCACTCAAAATGATTCAGGAATTTTACTTGTTAGAATGAAATCAGGCGATGATTCTACTTCTCTGCAGGCTCGTGGTTTGCGGCAGTCTGCTAATCTGTACAAATAAAATGCCTCGTATTTTTGGAGCGTTGTATAATCAGTCGGGAAAACTCAGATCAAGCGGATATTTGGCTTTGATGAAGTTTAACCTTCCGAAGAAGTAATGGAGCTCTTGGATTATTAAATGCGGGTTCGTATCCAGTCTTTCGGAAGTTCCCTTCTGATTAGCAACTACGCAATATATATATGAATATCATTAATTCTCAAATGTTACACACCTTTTGTATGAAGGAGCAAAAAAAAAAAATATATATATATATATATATTTCCCTTTTAAACATACAATTTCGTATCAGTTACCGTTCGTCATGAATCTCAATATTCAGATTACAATTCTTCAAACAATGCTCAGGCTAATCGGCACGAAGACAATCTCGGAAGCTTTTTTCTAACAACCACCAGAGGAAGTACTACAAAGAATAATTATACACTCATGGCGTAGCTATTGTATGAAACTACTTTGCGCATGGATTCTGCGAGTATGAAGACAGAAAATTAGTAAACGTCATTCAAGGGTAGAATTGTATCAGAATAATCCATCGACTATAAAGAGATATTACAAAGAAACTTCTTTTGCGTCAGGTTACCTTCCATTCAGAAGGCTGTTGCATGCAGCGACTTTATATTGACTTGTAAATAATAGATTTCAGCTATCAGTTGTCCATTTTAAATTTTATTTGCAGATCTAGATTTCAGCTAGAAACTAGCCATTCTCCATGCACTATCATTTTTGGTCAATGTATGTAATGCCTATTGGTCGGGCTTCATCCACAGTTCATTGAATAAGCGCGGTTCTGCCTAGTCCATCAGTATAACAGTAAATACAATGACTACGCAATTCGTCCTATACTTATAAAACTGAGGAAACGCCTTCCTCTTGTAAACAGGTTGGAAACCACTTACATGTAAACAAATGAGTGTTTCTGATGCTTCACGGGGAAGTCAGGTAGTGTACCTACGAGTATTTTGCTGTTTTCAAGATGACTGCTCGGACATTCGGTAATGTGCAGGCGAGTGCCCGTCGGGAAGATGCACAATACTCCGGGGCTGAGAAGCTACATAACTCGAACTGGCAGTCCTTGACCGATTCGAGTAGCCTTGGTGGGAGAGTGGGGCGTCCACTCACTCCGTCTCGATGTAAACAGTTTCTCCGTCACAGCTGCTGTGTTCTCTGCGGTAGTTCAGCGTGTTGCCACGAAATTCCAGATGATCCCCACTGTTTGGTCACCTACATACTATCTTCAGGGAGATGCCTGTGTTGCTGAAGATGAACGTGGAATTATGTTTTACTCAGTATTCTGCAGAACATTCTAATAATTTAAGGAACTGATCTAAGCATGGCAATGACGCAGATATTTAACTTTATTATTTGCCCTTAGGGAACAGAGCAGAAGCTAGCTTCTATGGCTGACTGCAGTGCTGTTTACCCCCATGATTTAGCAGCATTAGTAAGTCTTCGCCCTCACCTCCTAAACCTATGTGCAAACGACCTGTATTGTTTCTTACAAATAAGGGGACTTTGGATAAGACAGACGAACTTGTGACTGTGTAACACAATTCCTGAGACTGTAACAGGCCATATTATTACAAGTCTTTGGGTCACAAACACTCTGCCAACCGCATGGCGGAAGTATGGTGAGCAGGGACTGTTTGCTGTGTGCAGTATAGTGTACCTGCTCGCTGTACTTCCACCAGCCAGCGGACACAAAGCTCATGATCACCGAACAATATTTTAAAATTTAAGCATTTTTTGCTCTTAGACTAGGTCTTGGCTTAATGAATATGTCCGTTGCCAAATGTATTTGTCAGTTCATTCTTCTCTGTAAGAGGGAACTTTAAAATTTGAGGACTTCTCTGCCAGCGCCTGTCGGCCGAGCGGTTCTAGGCACTTCAGTCTGGAACCGCGCGACCGCTACGGTCGGAGGTTCAAATCCTGCCTCGGGCATGGATGTGTGTGATGTCCTTAGGTTAGTTAGGTTTAAGTAGTTCTAAGTTCTAGGGATCTGATGACCTCAGATGTTAAGTCCCATTGTGCTCAGAGCCATTTGAACCATTTTGAGGATTTCTTTAATGTGTTATCATGTACCAGGGGGGTTCAATAAGTAAAGCGAGCCACTTTTTCTCAAAGCAGATTTGTTTTATTCAAGATTACAATACAGCATATTACTCGCCACTCATTTGGTTATTTTTCAACACAATCTCCGTGCAATGCGACGCCCTTACTCCATCTTACTGAGAGGGCCTTTAAGCCTGCCCGCATCTCGTGGTCGTGCGGTAGCGTTCTCGCTTCCCACGCCCGAGTTCCCGGGTTCGATTCCCGGCGGGGTCAGGGATTTTCTCTGCCTCGTGATGACTGGGTGTTGTGTGCTGTCCTTAGATTAGTTAGGTTTAAGTAGTTCTAAGTTCTAGGGGACTGATGACCATCGATGTTAAGTCCCATAGTGCTCAGAGCCATTTGAACCATTTTTGAGTCTTTAAGCCTGCATGGTACCATTCTACAGATGACGTCGAACCAAACGTCTTGCTGCATCGATAACCTCCCCATTATCCACGTACTGCTTCCCACGGAGAGCATCCTTCAGTGGGCCAGACAGATGGAAGTCGGAAGGTACGAGGTCCGGACTGTAGAATGGATGAGGAAGAACAGTCCAATGAAGTTCTGTGAGCTCGTCTCGCGTGAGCGGACATGTATGAGGCCTTACGTTCTCATGGAGAAGGAGAAGTGCGTTTGAATTTTTGTGACAACGATCACGCTGCAGTCGTTTATCCAATTTCTAAAGGTAGCACAGTATATTTGAGAGTTGACTGTTGCATCACGAAGAGAGGACACCAAACAGAGTAAGCCTTCCGAGTCCCAGAAGACCGTCGCCGTGGCTACGCCGACTGAGCACGCGGCTTTGAACTTTTTCTTCGGAGTGCAGGTAGTGTGGCACCACTCCATAGTTTGCTGTTTTGTTTCCGGTTCGAGGTGACGAATGAACCCACGTTTCATCGCCTGTGACAATGTCCGACAGAAAATTCTCACGATCAGCCTCGTCAAGCGCAAGCAGTTCCGCACAAATGGTCCTTCGTTGCTCTTTATCATCTCCTGTTAGGCGGTAAGGGAGTCATCGGGTACATGTCTTTGACTACCCCAACTGGTGGACCAGTGTGGCAGTACTACCAACAGAGACGTCCAGTTGTGCTACGAGGTGTCTGAATGTGATCCGTCGCTCATCTAGAATGAGAGTGTCCACACGTTCTAACACTGCAGGAGTCACAGCTGTGTTGCGGCCGGCCGGCTGGCTGATGTCGGACAAGTTTGCGCGACCTCGTCGTGATCATGACAGACGCCTCGCCCAACGACTCGTCGTAGTTTAGTTCATTGCCAATGCCTCCGCAGACATTCTATAAGCTCCTATGAATATCTGCGGGCTCTGGTGTTCCGCCAAAAGAAACTCAATGACAGCTCTCTGTTTGGAACGCACCTTCGTTACATACTCCATTTTGAAGGCTACGTATATGGTTCAAATGGTTCTGAGCACTATGGGACTCAAAATCTGAGGTCATCAGTCCCCTAGAACTTAGAACTACTTAAACCTAACTAACCTAAGGACATTACACACATCCATGCCCGAGGCAGGATTCGAACTTGCGACAGTAGCAGTCACGTGGTTCCGGACTGAAGTACCTAGAACCGCACGACCACCTCAACCGGCGGCTACGAATAGAGACACCACCTATCAGAATTTCATGAAAGCATACGGGCTGAAGTGGGAATATTTCACGACGTCACACAACAAAGTCCGAGTTTTTTGAACAGAAATTAGACGAGAAAAAAAGGTGTTGCATTATTTGTTGAACGCTCCTCGTGTGTATATAACTGCATTTTATGTTAAAATTTCGTGGTTTTTAGAGTAATGGTGCAGTCATATTAATGTATTTTGTTGATTCCTTATATCTTGTAATTATGTTTTACAGTATGTAGTGTAATGAAATTAGACCACTGTCCTGTTTTATTTGTATCGGCATTAATTGTACTTGGTGAAATGCGCCCTGCTTGAAACCAAATAAAAATAAAACAAAATTAAAAAGCTTGTGATTATTATTTCTGGATTTGGTCTTTAACATTACTTGCTACAAGCAGAGCATTATATCGTGACTTAAGCACAACTCGGCAAGCCGGCCGGAGTGGTCGAGCGGTTAAAGGCGCTACAGTCTGGAACCGCACGACCGTTACGGTCGCAGGTTCGAATCCTGCCTCGGGCATGGATGTGTGTGATGTCCTTAGGTTAGTTAGGTTTAAGTAGTTCTACGTTCTAGGGGACTTATGACCACAGCAGTTGAGTCCCATAGTGCTCAGAACCATTTTTTGAACAACTCGGCAACCTGAAGATGTGCTGACAACGAAACCGGTCCTCGCACAGCTGAGGTGATTCTTATTAATCATTGAAATTTGTCAGTTGCGTGCACAACATGATCCACACTGGTACGTTTTACACAAGCTGCGTCAAAGTGACGTGTATCTTAATCAACACAGTCATATTGCCAGAGACGAGAGTGGTTCTAGACGCCTTCTTCACCCGTTAGCGCCCATTGTCCTCGATTAAGGACAGCTGGGTACTCCGTCGTTATAGCAATGTATGCTACTTCAAGCCAATAGTGGGCTTCTGTTGTGGTAAAGTGAGGCTTCCTTCAACAATGGGTATTGTTGTCATTTCAGCTCTACAGTTATTCAGTTCAATACTACTAAGAAGACTGGAGTGCTTTTGCAGAGCCAGCTGGTTATCTCTGTTTTTATTAGCGTGACTGCGCCTAAGGTAAGACAACTGTCAATTTCTGGCTGCTTCGTAATATAATACTGTAATAGTATTTGGTACTAGTGAAGTACAAAATACTTTATTGAATTTTGTGTTCCAGTGCATGAAAACTTGCTGTCCTCGTTTGAGGACAATGGGCGCTTCTGTGGTAAATGTTAGGTCCTTCAATCATTCTAGATTTCCTTTCATGGCTTGCCAAATTGATAAAATATGAAGAGCCAGAAGAATACCTATTTTCTGAAGAAATAGTTGCAGATATGGTAGCTCTACCTCCAGATCTAGATGAGTAAAATACTGAAGGTGATTGATTGATTGACTCATTTTAACAGGAGAGCTAAAACAGCTTAGATCTGGGCCGCCACTGCCCGCACCGAAACCAGGTTTATTGTGCGGTATCGCTCCCTGCATATCCAGTAAAACCAACCAGTGCCCTTAAATAACGCAAGGAGTCCCTCTATCAGTTTTTTGTTAGACACAATTTCTTCAGGTCTACTTGTCCCGAAGATTCTGTATCTTTTACTCTCCAATGCCATGCATTCAAAGATTAGGTGTGATGCAGTTTCTTCACCCTCATCACAGATCCTACATTTAGGGTCCTCTTCCATTATACCTATTGTGTGTAGGTGTTTTTCGAAGTTCCCATGGCCGGTCATCAGTCAAGTCATGAGTTTGATCTCTTTCCTTTTCAATCCCAGGATTACAGAGCTTCTTTTAAAACATGGCTTGGGCATCATTACCTTACCATGTTTTTGTTTATGGGCCTTGGTCCAATATCCTACGTGCTGTTTCCTAAACAGTTCCGTAGTTCTAATTTGATCATAGCCTTGGTGATTGTCAAAACAGGTTCCGGTCCAATAAATGGAGTTTTTGCCCCCATCCTAGCCAATATATCAGCTTGTTCATTGCCACAGATCCCTGAGTGGCCAGGGACCCACACTAGGTACACCCTATTGCTTCCCACTCGCTCCACCAGAGCCCTGTGGCAATCTGCAACGATCTTAGATCTTGTTGCAGGACCTGCCAATTATTTCGGGGCTGCCTGACTGTCTGAATAGATGTAGATGCTACGCTCATTGTAGCACATACTCATATTCTCCTCAAGACATGCCCTGACTGCAGTAATTTCGGCTTGGAATACAGAGGCCAGTTTCCCTAGAGAGATGCTGCTCTCCAGTCTTGGCTGAACCCCGTACAACCCTGCCCCAATGCCTCGATCTGTTTTCGACCCATCAGTGATCCAAACGATGTCCCCCATACGGTGTCGAACTGTTTTCTCCCACTGCTACCTACTTCCAATTATTATGTTGTAAGGCTTGTCGAAGCAGTTGGGAGTTATTATATAGTCGGCGGGCATTTCCACAGCCATACCTATATTTACCTCACTCACTATGTAGTGTGTGATTCTGGATATCCCAATGAGACCCAGTTTTGGCCAGTTTTCAGTCGGTATGCCCCAGCTGCTGCCTCCATCTTAACCCAAAGGTGAAGTGGAGGCATATCCAGCATGGCTTCCATTCCAGTAGTTGGTGTGCTGCTAATTCCGCCCGTTATGGCTAAGCAGGCCAATCTCTGCACCTTAGCAAACTCTTTAGCAGCAACCCGCTGTTCTACCTTTTCCCACCACACTACAGCTCCATAGGAAATCCTAGGTCTAACCACTGTGGTGTATATCCAGTGCATACCCCTGGGGCTTAGACCCCAGTTTTTGCCACAAGCCTTCCTAGTACTCACTAAAGTGCTTTTTGCCTTGGAGCAGATACTCTTAATATGAAGGGTCCAAGTTAGCTTCGCATCCAAGGTTACCCCTAGGTATTTTACTGTCCCCTTTACAGGTAGAGTTTAATCGAAGAGCCTTAGATTCCAACTTGCATACTGAATGTGGCTCTTCGTAAATGGCACCACAACAGCCTTCTTAGGATTAACTCTCAGACACTGTTTAATGCACCATTTTTGCACAGTGTCCAACCCTCCTTGTGCCATATTCCTGATTGTGTCAGTGAACTTGCCAAGTATTACTATGACAAGGTCATCTGCGTATCCTTGGCAGAAGCATTGTCTGGAATTTAGTTCCTCAATGATTTCGTTCACCACTAGATTCCACAATAGAGGAGACAATATTCCTCCTTGTGGGCAGCCTCTTGTGGTCTTAATTACCATCTTTTCATTCATCATGGTAGCCTCTACCTTCCTTTCACTAAGTATGGCTCTGGTTCATCTACATATGGTGGTCCCCTTGTCATTCACCTCTGCTGCCCTTACCATGGAATCGAAGGTCGTGTTGTTAAAGGCCCCCACGATATCCAGGAAGATGCAGAGGGCTATTTCTTGGAAGTGAAGTGCTTTTTCCACCTTCCCGACGAGTTGGTGGTGAGCTGATTCACATGATTTACCTGGTTGGTATGCGTGTTGGTTCAGGTGTAGAGGGACCCTACTTAGCCTCCTCTCCCCAAGGTATATATTAACCAGTTTTTCCAATGTTTTGAGAATGAAGGAGGACAGACAGATTGGTCTCATATCCTTGGCCTTGGTATGATCAATTCTCCCCTGGCTGTGGAATGAAGACAACCTTCACTGCCCTCCAAACATTGGGAATGATTCCTAATGCTAAGCTAATCCTGAATAGCCTGCATAGGACTCTTATAAGCTTTCCTCCTGCCTGTTGCATGAGAGATGGAAAAATTCCATCTGGACCAGGTGACTTGAACGGTTGGAATGTTCCCACCGTCCACTGGATCTTGTTTAAGTTCACACACTCCTTGGCCGATTCCCAGCCCTCTCTTCGAGTGCCTGAGAACCGTTGTCTCTTTGGGGTCACATACTGGTCTGTGTTATCCGGCAGAGCATACTGAGGAAAGTGAGTTTTGAGGAGCAATTCCAGCGTCTCATGTGCTGTCTTTGTATATTCCCCATCCTCCTTCCTCGACGTACCTCCTGGATTAGTTAGTACTCTAGTGAGAATCTTGTGAAGTCTGGCTTGTGTAACCGTGCCTTCCATTTCCTCACAGAATGCCTTCCAGGGTGCCTCCTTTGCTTGTCTTATTGCAAGATTGTAACTGACAAGGGCCTCACAATATTTAGCCCATTGTCCTTTACGTCTCGCAATATTAAACAGTCTCCGTACCTGTTTTTCTTGCGTTTCCAATTTGTTGTTCCACCAAGGAACACTATTTGTGCACTTCCTGGTGATTGTGCAGTTGTCCTGATGTGAGGTCACTATGGCAGAGGTAACAGCCTCTGCTACTTCCTCAAAATCTACTGGCTTCCTTATCGTGGTTTTAATTTCCTATAAGCCTAAGTCAAGGTCCCTCCTATTAAGTCTCCCAGTCTGTTTTCCTGGGATTTCTATAAGTCATGGTCTGTCTGATTCCCATTTAAACCTCGAATTTAATGTACATGTGGTCCGATGAGGATGGCTCCAACATCACATGCCATTGTTTGACATAGATACCCATCGTCATGAAACCAAATGTTATGTCAATTACTTCTTCCCATCTGCTATTCCTGAATGTAGGTTCATTGCCCCTATTCAGGACCTCTAAGTTGTTAGCTAAGAGGAATTCAAGAAGGTACTCACCTCTACTGTTGGTGTCCTTGCTGCCCCACACTAGGTTGTGGGCATTGGCGTCGCACCCCACCAGCAGTTGGTCACCTTGCCTATGGAAAGTCTCTACCAGTCTCCTCACCTCCAAGGGAGGGGGAGAGCTGTCTTCGTAAGGAAGGTATACTGAGGCCAAAATAATTTCCCTCGTGATACCTTCCTCACATTGCTGCATTTTGATGGTCACTAAGTTCTTAGAGCAGAAATCCATCATTAGCATAAAAGAAATGCCATTTCTAACATCGATCATGTTCTGGAGTTTCTTTGATTCCTAGCATAGATCAGCTTACCTCCAGTGACTCCGAGGCCCGATACACCCCCTTTGTATAAATAGGGTTCTTGTATTAGAGCCACGTCCACTTCCTGTCTCCCCAGGCAATGGCTCAAGGCAGCAGAGGCCCCTTTACTGTGCTGCAGATTAATCTGCAGCACCTCCAGGCTCCGTCTTCCTGCCATCTTTGAGGTCTTTGAGAACCCTGACGGTGACCTGCGAGAACCCAAAAAACAGTTTCAGGTCCTGCTTGGCATCTTCCCACGGGGATATCATGGGCACCTTGTCATTGAGCCATTCTACTGTGTTCACCCCCTCACAGACGAAAATGAATGCACCACGATCTAGATAGACCCTCCTGAAGTTGGGTCTTGGGCCCGCGTCCCCCCAATCTTTTCAAAGAGGGCCATCTGTACTAGTTCCTCCTGCTGCGAGGTAATGGCCACTAGTGGATAACCTTCCTAGATAACTGCCATCCTAACAACCGAGACTGCAGTACTGTAGGTCTGTTTCCCTATTTCTTGCCTCGATTTTTTCTGGACTCGCTTATCCAGGGAGGAGGAAGTCTTTGATTCCTCCCTTATCCGCTTACTACCTGTGTTTGACGTTGTGGGGGTCTGCGTGTCCCCTTCAACCTGAGACAGTTTTGTCCTGGGGGTAATGTAATACTGTAATAGTACTGTAATAATGGTACTAGTGAAGTACAAAATACTTTATTGAATTTTATGTTCCAGTGCATGAAAACTTGCTGTCCTCGTTTGAGGACAATGGGCGCTTCTGTGGTAAATGTTATATCCTTCGGTCTTTCTAGATTTCCTTGTCATGGCTTGCC
This sequence comes from Schistocerca piceifrons, assembly GCF_021461385.2. Lineage (NCBI taxonomy): Eukaryota > Metazoa > Arthropoda > Insecta > Orthoptera > Acrididae > Schistocerca > Schistocerca piceifrons. The sequence continues at coordinate 386,787,875 of NC_060142.1, forward strand.
AAATTGTTAAAATTTGAAGAGCCAGTAGGATACTTATTTTCTGAAGGAATAGGAGCAGATATGGTAGCTCTACCTCCAGATCCAGATGAGTAAAATACTGAAGGTGACTTGTTAGGAAATACATATGTACACGATATTGCAGGTTCTACTGAAATTATACACGAAATGGACAAAAATACATTCCTCATGTTTCTTCTAAAAGACCCCGTAAAGAAGAAATTAAATGGTGTGATCGGGTTCCGACAACTTCATTTCCTGACATAGAAAAGAAAGTTTCTTGTCTGTTTGATGAATTGGAAGAAAAGTTGTATCAACTCACTCGTGTACAGGTTTTTGAAGAACTCTTTTCAGAAGAAGTTGTAAGCATGATTGTAGAGGACTGAAAGATATGCTAGGAAGCGTAATAATAAAATACAATTTTTCGGTTGTAGCTGATGAAATTCGTGTATTTGTTGGGTTCTTGATCTTTATTGCCCATCATAAATTGTCCAGTGAAAGAGATTATTGGGCAGACGGCGATGATCATGGTGTTCAAATAGTGAAACGTGAAATGAGCCGCAACAGATATCTTGAACTGAAATCTTGGCATCTTCCCACGGTGATCTCATGGGCACCTTGTCCTTGAGCCATTCTATTGTGTGCACCCCCTTACAGACAAAAATGAGTGCACCACGCTCTATGGGCAGTGAAAACAAGTGACAAGTCTTTCAAAATAAAACTATTAGCAGAGGCTCTGGTACAAATTGATCAAAGATAGGGAGCCTTTCGGGAAAACCTACCAATTGATGAAATAATTGTGAGGTACCATGGACATTCTTTATAGGACTCAAGCCCATACGCTTTGGATATATAAACCATGGGCCTTATGTAGTACTGTTGGTTACTTCTAAAACTTCTTACTGTCTTATGGGAAGGACCAGAAGGATGTCAATGGGGATCTATCATTGGGTTCGAAAGCAGTTTTGTAAATGTTGTTTACTACTGATATGCCGACAGCTACAAAATAGTTTTTGACAGTTACTTTACTAGTAATGACCTACTTGTTCGATTGAAGGAATTGGGAGTCTGTGCAAGCGGAACCATAAGAGCAAATAGAACAAGGAAGTTCCCCCTACCACCAGGTAATGTAATTAAAAAGAAAAGGAGGGGATATTTTGCGTTCAGATTTGATGGAGAGAAGGGAAGTTTGGGCACAAAAGGGAATGATAACATGTGCGTTGCACTAGCAACTAATTTTGACATCTCGTTCCCTACTGTCACGTTGTAATTCCACAATCACGTGCATTGAACACATACAACAATTTCTTGAGAGGCGTCAATCTTCACGACTGGCGAATAGAGAAACATACAACTGGTAAAAAGTGATATGGCTGCCTTTTTATGAGGATGGTAGCTATGCCTGTTGTAAATGCAGACCTGTATTTCAAGATGACGCAATGTTTCTTCCAGTAAAAGAATTGAGAAGACAGATTGTCACAACATACCTGAAGAAAGGTCTTGAAATGAAGTCAACTAAGGGGAGACGAACAAAACTCGCCACATCTCTCAGGACTAATGTACCAGATATACGATATGACCAGAAACTGCACGTCATCCGGAAGTGTGAAAAGCGAAGCAGATGCCACTTTGAGAACTGTAAAGGCCTTTATTTGGCACAAAAAGAAATACTGCAAAAGAAAAGTATTAAGTTTCTCTAGTTATTTGTATATGATCACTTGATCAATTTCACATGCACTATTTCAAAATACAGTATGCTGTCAGTATCATTGCCCACGAAAGGAGCATGAGTGCTACGATAAACGTAAAACAGTGTTGTTCCTGTGGCTGAAAAAAAGATTGAATTTTCCAGTATTGCATGCGAAATGTCTTCAAATAATTCTTTTTTGCTACAAAGCGCAAAACAGCTTTACATTTTCCGCATTTTACAGTCGACTGTACGTGAGGGCAAAGCGTACGTCTTTGCTTTTAGCCCATACTCTGGCCAATTACGAAAATTGTCATATCGTATATCATTCCTTGGTGCAGGAGATGCAGTTTTCTTCGTCTTCTGGGCTTGTTGTCCATCCAGTGCTCAGAGCCAAGCCTATTTGCCTATTTGCAATGTCCCAAGTACTAATTTGCTAACACATTTGTATAACAGGTCAAGACTTTCTCTTTCCGTTTATAAGCAGTTTCCGTTACGCATTAAAAAAACAGGGCCACAAAATCGAATGAAGTTGTTTCACCAGTAAGTGATGGTCACATAACCTTGCAAAGATGTCTGCTAAAGATGCACACTATTCAGAAAGTTTTCACCAGATACGACAGAATATCGCTGTATATGAGAGCTTAAATGTTGCTTGCAAACACCACTGCCCATACAAGGACAAAACTTCAAACACGTAGCATAAAATATTGTGCCATTTTGATATTGCTTGGGAGCAACATTGCCAACTAAGAGTTAAGAACTTCTTTCCTAAGTATCACATTAGGCCTTAGCTAAATTTTTGTTTTGGAAAGCTTTTGGGTTAAAGGTTTTGTAAATGCGATTTACTGTAAAATAAATAATAATTCTGAAATGCTTTTATGAGTTTATTATTACCAATTTCCTTATCCTTTGTCATTATTCTAGTAAGTAGTATAAAGATAAAACAACCGCTAAGCGCTCAGTGTCCTCAAATGAGGACGGCCCACAGTTTCACATTTAAGTCCTAAGTGGACAAATTTTTTCATATTTCTTTAAGCTTAGTTGCCAGTATACGGTTCGTTTATTAATGACTTTTCTTCTACTAGTCACGATTTTTTTTTTTATTATTTCGTACACGACGCGTTTCGAGAAATGACTCCCATATTTTTCTCTTAGTATTATCCCATTTTTACGTAGTGTTTTCGATGTGTGAGGTTCTGCTTTGTTTTGTTAACTTTACTGTAATATATAAAAAATGCGCAATTTTTACTTTGTCATCGATTTTTATATGTAGTTCGTGGCAAACTCTGGAAGAATTTGTACTTACAGTTTACTTATGGCCCATTTGTGCACAGTCTCACGCATGTTACATATCACACACTGTGCACAGTATACATCGAGAATAACTCACATAAACAGTTACAACGGTGTTTTTAGATGTTGTTGACGGAGATAATGTAACAGGTCATCCGTAGTGTGTAATATGCGTTTGTACGGAGGGTGTTTACCTTAACAATATGGGGCACAATTTGCTTATACCTATTTTACAGTGGTGCTTATTTCTACGCATTTATGTTTTTATTTAACTATATCTAAAGTATATCTAAAAACGTCTTTGTAACTGTTTGTTTTTGTAATTTTTTCTTGATACGTACTGTACACTGTAAGTTGTCTGTGATGTGTAACATGTGTGAGACTTTGGACAAATGGACCATAAGAAAACTGTAAGTACAAGTGCTTCGAAATTTCGCCACTAATTACATATAAAATGGGTAACTAAGTGAAAATGCGCCTTTTTTATACATTGCAGTAAACAAACAAAGCAGGAACCCAACATCTAAAACATTACGTAAAAATAGCATAGTACAAAGAGAAAACACACTTGAAAATGGGCATCATTTTCCGAAATGCGTCATGTACAATACGAATAAAAGAAAATCGTGTGACTGGTAGCAGAAAAGTTATTTATGAAAAAAACCTACTGTTTTCACAGTCACAGGTTTCACAAAACCATTTATTATAGGCAAAATCACGATTATTATTATTATGTAGTACTCTGCCTAGTGGCAGTTCCATGTCTTCCTACGGAGAATTTCTGATTCCACTGTTCCCTGTCTTCAGGTTCTTCCTTCAGTCTGTTGTATCTCCTTCCATCTTTCATGTCGTCCAGATGTTGAATTCTTCTTCTTCCTCGTCCTGCGTTTCCTCTGAGTTTCCCTTCGATGACGTCATGTATGAGTCCCTTGTGTCTAAGTACATGTCCAATCCAGTCGGCCTTTCTTTGAAGAATTGTACGTGGAATACTCTTCTATCCAACTCTTCGGAGTACATCATCATTTTTTATGCGATCTGTCCACTTGATCTTTTCCGTTCTCCTCCAGCACCACATTTCAAAGCTCTCTAAGTATTTTTTCTCCTTCTTTCTCATGGTCCATGTCTCTGCTCCATTCAGTGCAATGCTCCAAATGTAGCACTTTATCAGTTTTTTCCTCAATGCGAAACTCAACTTGCTAGTCAGAAGAGTCCTCTTATTGTTGAAAGCAGCTTTGGCCATGGCGATTCTTGCTCGAATTTCGTTGGTGCAGTGGGCATCCTTTGTGATAAAACTTCCCAGATACTTGAACTGATTCACATTTTCCAGTTCCCGATTGTCAACAGTTATCTTCAAGTGTTTCTCACATTTCGATATGTGCATCACTTTTGATTTTTTGTTATTGATTTCCGTGCCGTCACATACAGTTTCTTTTTTAAAAAATGAGAGTATGTTAATTATAAATAAATTGGGCGCTAATGGGTTAACCGTAAGACACTGAAACGCAGTAGCTGCCCGAGCCGGAGCCGTCGGCCGGGACGCTGCAGCGTGAGCTGCGGGGGCGTCGTGCGGCGCAGAGGGCCCGGCCAGCCACGAGATGTGGGACGGGCGGGCGGCCCGGCTGTTGCACCACGCGCGCCGCCGGCTATTGTGGAGACTTGGCTCGGCTTCAGCGCCGCCAAGGACGACACCAGCAGAGTGCGTGTCCCAGGTTTCACAGGCCACACCACTCGCCACACGACGCTTCTCCTGATCTCCGGCAGGCGCTGGCGTCGTTCAACATCACTGGTTTCACTGCTTTCTTCCGAGTTTTAAGGTATATTTACACTGAGACGACAAAAGTCATGAGATACCTCCTAATGTCATGTGTAAACTCCTTTCGCCAGCCCTTGTGCAGCAAGTCGTTAAAAGTCCCTTCCAGAAATACTGAGCCATGCTGTCTCCACAGACGTCTGTAATTACAGGATTTTGTGCACGAAGTGACCTCTCGATCATGTTCCATCGCCTCTTACCAACTGAAATCGGAACTCATCTGACCACGTCACGGTTTTCCAGGCGTCTAGGGTCCAGCTGATACTGTCATGATCCCAGAAGAGGAGTAGCAGACGATGTACCGGGTGATCAAAAAGTCAGTATAAATTTGAAAACTGAATAAATCACCGAATAATGTACATAGAGAGGTACAAATTGACACACATGCTTGGAGTGACATGAGGTTTTATTAGAATCAAGAAAATAAAAGTTCAAAAAATGTCCGACAGATGGCTCTTCATCTGATCAGAATATCAATAATTAGCATAACAAAGTAAGACAAATCAAAGATGATGCTCTTTACAGGAAATGCTCAATATGTCCACCATCATTCCTCAACAATAGCTGTAGTCGAGGAATAATGTTGTGAACAGCACTGTAAAGCATGTCCGGAGTTATGGTGAGGCATTGGCGTCGTATGTTGTCTTTCAGCATCCCTAGAGATGTCGGTCGATCACGATACACGTGCGACTTTAGGTAACCCCAAAGCCAATAATCGCACGGACTGAAGTCTGGGGACCTGGGAGGTCAAGCATGACGAAAGTGGCGGTTCAGTACACGATCATCACCAAACGACGCGCGCAAGAGATCTTTCACGCGTCTAGCAATATTGGGTAGAGCGCCATCCAGCATAAACACCGTACGTTCCAGCAGGTGTTTATCAGCCAGGCTGGGGATGATGGAATTCTGTAACATATCGGCGTATCCCTCACCCGTCACGGTATCAGTCACTGACGTTTTGCTGTCCAGCGCCATCTGTCGGACATTTTGTGAACTTTGTCATTCCAAGCATGTGTGTCAATTTTTACCTCTCTATCTACATAATTCCGTGGTTTATTAAGTTCTCAAATTTATACTGACTTTTTGATCACCTGGTATTTAAACTGAGACGACAAAAGTCATGAGATACCTCCTAATATCATGTCGCAACTCCTTTCGCCAGCCGTTGTGCAGCAAGTCGTTAAAAGTCCCTTCAAGAAATACTGAGCCATGCTGACTCCACAGACGTCTATAACTGCAGGTTTTTTGTGCACGAACTAACCTCTCGATTACGTCCCACAAATCTTCGATAGGATTTATGCCGGGCGAAGTGGGTAGCCAAGTCATTCGCTAGATCTGTACAGAATGCATGTTGTTCTCAATGGAAGGACGTCTACAGACGTCAAAGTAACCTCTGGTATGCCACAGGGGAGTGTTATGGGACCATTGCTTTTCACAATATATATAAATGACCTAGTAGATAGTGTCGGAAGTTCCATGCGGCTTTTCGCGGATGATGCTGTAGTATACAGAGAAATTGCAGCATTAGAAAATTGCAGCGAAATGCAGGAAGATCTGCAGCGGATTGGCACTTGGTGCAGGGAGTGGCAACTGACCCTTAACGTAGACAAATGTAAAGTATTGCGAATACATAGAAAGAAGGATCCTTTATTGTATGATTATATGATAGCGGAACAAACAATGGTAGCAGTTACTTCCGTAAAATATCTGGGAGTATGCGTGCGGAAAGATTTGAAGTGGAATGATCATATTAATTAATTGTTGGTAAGACGGGTACCATGTTGAGATTCATTGGGAGAGTCCTTAGAAAATGTAGTCCATCAAAAAGGGAGGTGGCTTACAAAACACTCGTTCGACCTATACTTGAGTATTGCTCATCAGTGTGGGATCCATACCAGGTCGGGTTGACAGAGGAGATAGAGAAGATCCAAAGGATAGCGGCGCGTTTCGTCACAGGGATGTTCGGTAAGCGTGATAGCGTGACGGAGATGTTTAGCAAACTCGAGTGGCAACCTCTGCAAGAGAGGCGTTCTGCATCGCGGTGTAGCTTGCTGTCCAGGTTTCGAGAGGGTGCGTTTCTGGATGAGGTATCGAATATATTGCTTCCCCTATTTATACCTCCCGAGGAGATCACGAATGTAAAATTAGAGAGATTCGAACGCGCACGGAGGCTTTCCGGCAGTCGTTCTTCCCGCGAACCATACGTGACTGGAACAGGAAAGGGAGGTAATGAGAGTGGCACGTAAAGTGCCTTCCGCCACACACCGCTGGGTGGCTTGCGCAGTATGTAGATTAATGTTCTTCAAACAAATCGCGTACAACTCTCGCCCGGTGGCATGCCGCATTGTCATGCATAAAAATTCCATCGTTGAATGGTCTCCAAGTAACCAAACAGAACCAGGAGCCAGTTCATTCCTTGGAAACACAGCCCAAACCATTATGAAACCACCACAAACTTGCACTGTGTCTTGCTGACAACATGGGTCCTTGCCTTCGTGGGGTCTGCACCACACCCGAACCCTACCATCGCCTCTTACCAACTGAAATCGGGACTCATCTGACCATGTCACGGTTTCCCAGGAGTCTAGGGTCCAACTGTTATGGTCACGAGCCCAGGAGAGGAGTAGGAGACGATGTACTATAAGGAAAGGCACTCGCGTCACTCGTTTGCTGCCAAATTTCGCTGCACTGTCGTAACGGATACGTCCGTTGTACGTTCCAGACTGATTTCTGCGGTTATTTCACGCATTGTTCGTTGTCTGTTAGTACAGATAACTCTACGCAAACGCCGCTACTCCCGGTCGTTAAGTGAATGACGTCGGCCACTGTGTTGTCCGTGATGAAAGGTGATGGCTGAAATTTGGTATTCTCTGCACACTACTGACACTGTGGATTTCGGAATACTGATTTCCCTAGCGATTTCCGAAATGGAGTATTGGTTGCTCGGTTGATTTGGGGGAGGGGACGCAACAGCGAGGTCACCGGTCCCATGAGATTAGAGAAGGATATGGAAGGAAGTCGGCCGTGCCCTTTCAAACGAACTATCCCACCATTTGCCTGAAGTGATTTAGGAAAATCACGGAAAACCTAAATCAGGATGGCCAGGCACAGGTTTGAACCGAATGCGAGTCCTGTGCGCTAACCGTTGCGCCACTTCGTTCGGTGAAATGGAGTGTTCTATGTGTCTAGCTGCAACTACCATTCCGCATTCAAAGTCTGTTATTTCCCTTCGGCGGTCATAATCACTGCGGAAACCTTTTCACATGAATCACTTGAGTACAAATGACAGCTTCGCCAGTGCACTGCGATACTACCGACATCTCCATATGTACGTATCACTATCCCATGACTAAAGTCACCTCGCCCACCCGGTTGGCCGTGCGGTCTAACGCACGGCTTTCCGGGTGGTAAGGAGCGCCTGGTCCCCGGCACGAATCCGCCCGGCGGATTTGTGTAGAGGTCCGGTGAACCCGCCAGTCTGTGGATGTTTTTAGGCGGTTTTCCATCTGCCTCACCGAATGCGGGCTGGTTCCACTTATTCCGCTTCAGTTACACTATGTCGGCGATTGCTGCGCAAACAAGTTCTCCACGTACACGTACACCACCATTACTCTACCACATAGGGGTTGTTACACTCGTCTGGTGTGAGACGTTCCCTGAGGGGTCCACTGGGGGCCGAACCGCACAATAACCCTGGGTTCGGTGTGGGGCGGCGGAGGGGTGAAGTGGACTGCGGTAGTCGTCGTGGGGTTGTGGACCACTGCGGCTGCGTCGGGGACGGAGCCTCTCCGTCGTTTGTAGGTCCCCGGTTAACATACAATACAAAGTCCCTTAGTGTATTTCACAAATATTTACTTTTAATTTTTCCGCCCACAGTGAGAGGGCGAGGAACTACACTCCTGGAAATGGAAAAAAGAACACATTGACACCGGTGTGTCAGACCCACCATACTTGCTCCGGACACTGCGAGAGGGCTGTACAAGCAATGATCACACGCACGGCACAGCGGACACACGAAGAACCGCGGTGTTGGCCGTCGAATGGCGCTAGCTGCGCAGCATTTGTGCACCGCCGCCGTCAGTGTCAGCCAGTTTGCCGTGGCATACGGAGCTCCATCGCAGTCTTTAACACTGGTAGCATGCCGCGACAGCGTGGACGTGAACCGTATGTGCAGTTGACGGACTTTGAGCGAGGGCGTATAGTGGGCATGCGGGAGGCCGCGTGGACGTACCGCCGAATTGCTCAACACGTGGGGCGTGAGGTCTCCACAGTACATCGATGTTGTCGCCAGTGGTCGGCGGACGGTGCACGTGCCCGTCGACCTGGGACCGGACCGCAGCGACGCACGGATGCACGCCAAGACCGTAGGATCCTACGCAGTGCTGTAGGGGACCGCACCGCCACTTCCCAGCAAATTAGGGACACTGTTGCTCCTGGGGTATCGGCGAGGACCATTCGCAACCGTCTCCATGAAGCTGGGCTACGGTCCCGCACACCGTTAGGCCGTCTTCCGCTCACTCCCCAACATCGTGCAGCCCGCCTCCAGTGGTGTTGCGACAGGCGTGAATGGAGGGACGAATGGAGGCGTGTCGTCTTCAGCGATGAGAGTCGCTTCTGCCTTGGTGCCAATGATGGTCGTATGCGTGTTTGGCGCCGTGCAGGTGAGCGCCACAATCAGGACTGCATACGACCGAGGCACACAGGGCCAACACCCGGCATCATGGTGTGGGGAGCGATCTCCTACACTGGCCGTACACCACTGGTGATCGTCGAGGGGACACTGAATAGTGCACGGTACATCCAAACCGTCATCGAACCCATCGTTCTACCATTCCTAGACCGGCAAGGGAACTTGCTGTTCCAACAGGACAATGCACGTCCGCATGTATCCCGTGCCACCCAACGTGCTCTAGAAGGTGTAAGTCAACTACCCTGGCCAGCAAGATCTCCGGATCTGTCCCCCATTGAGCATGTTTGGGACTGGATGAAGCGTCGTCTCACGCGGTCTGCACGTCCAGCACGAACGCTGGTCCAGCTGAGGCGCCAGGTGGAAATGGCATGGCAAGCTGTTCCACAGGACTACATCCAGCATCTCTACGATCGTCTCCACGGGAGAATAGCAACCTGCATTGCTGCGAAAGGTGGATATACACTGTACTAGTGCCGACATTGTGCATGCTCTGTTGCCTGTGTCTATGTGCCTGTGGTTCTGTCAGTGTGATCATGTGATGTATCTGACCCCAGGAATGTGTCAATAAAGTTTCCCCTTCCTGGGACAATGAATTCACGGTGTTCTTATTTCAATTTCCAGGAGTGTATCACACGTGATGAACGAGGAAATGGGAGTCGATACGGAAGACATAGCTTGTCCACTTGTGATAGAACTAAAGAAGATTTGCGATCAAATATGGAGGAAGGCTAGGAACCACAGATAGAAATCCCTCGGAATTTCTGGAATCATCGGGGTAAACGCCAACCAATTGACTATTCTAGTTGGTGTGTAGGACCTTTGAATCTGAAGACATACCATCAGACTTTCGAAAAAATATCATACACATAAGCCTGATGATAACAAGGACAGTTAAGTGCGAAAACAACCGCACAAACAGCTTAACATTTCATGCAACAAAAAATGGCTCTGAGCACTATGGGACTTAAAATCTTAGGTCATCAGTCTCCTAGAACTTAGAACTACTTAAACCTAACTAACTTAAGGACACCACACACATCCATGCCCGAGGCAGGATTCGAACCTGCGACCGTAGCAGTCCCGCGGTTCCGGACTGTAGCGCCCAGAACCGCACGGCCACCGTGGCCGGCTTTCATGCAAGAAAGTTACTAAGAAAATGATGTACAGAAAAAGGAAAGAAAAATGAGGATCTTTTATGCAGGGAGAGTCACGTAAGGCGTAGCATCCCTTTTACTTCGTAAACGATTTTAGATATCAAAACGAGGTTCAAGTGTCTCTGAGCACTATGCGACTTAACTTCTGAGGTCATCAGTCGCCTAGAACTTAGAACTAATTAAACCTAACTAACCTAAGGACATCACACATATCCATGCCCGAGGCAGGATTCGAACCTGCGACCGTAGCGGTAGCTCGGTGCCAGACTGTAGCGCCTAGAACCGCATGGCCACTCCGGCCTGCTCAAAACGAGGCTTTCGGCAAATGATAGTACACAAAGGGGGACGTACTTTGGTACCTAATAAAGAATCTTAACTCCTGTATCGACTTGACACTGAAGAAAGTATGATTTTTAAACAGAACGACATACTTTTTTAACGGGATCTGAAAGCGCTTAAAAACACAAGTACGGTGGCACAATGCTAGTTGATTTTATCGTTGAAACTCTTCGCAAAATAATCCGAGAAATATTCTAAAACTGAAAAACAATTCGGTCGAAATTGGCAGTTGCGTTGTAAACACACACATGCCAGGCGACGTCCTTGTGTCAAGTCTTTCTACTGCTTACTTGTCTGCCGTACTGCAAATTAGCAGGAACTGTGTTATACATCGGCAGGTCATTTCTGCTGCAACATTTGTTGCACACAAACATGTACACCAGTGAGGAGAAGCTGGATATGCTAATTTTATATGGCGAATGTCAAACAAATGCTGTCGAGATGATAATGGAAAACTGCCTGATGAAACTGTAGTTGTTTCTATAAAAACCTAGAAATATCCCCACATTTAAATGAAGGGCTTATTTCAATAGTGGTACAAGTCCATTTTTGTTCATCTTGAGATACACAGTCCTAAAGTTGAATGAGCGCTCAATAAAAGCTGCAGTTGAGATACCAGAAATATTCAAGCATATGGCTTCTTGCTAGTGATGAACCTTTCTTTCTGTTTGTTTGGCTCATTAATTTCAGAAGCGTTATAGACACAAAAGTGGAGGTAATGGACTTGTACCACTATTGAAATAAGCCCTTCAAATAGTTTTCCTTAGCCCCATCCGGTGCGCCAGAAGCTATCATAAGCCGCAGTTTCATACACGAAACTCATGGCTGCCCTGTATTTATGTCATATAAGAAATGAGGTTTTATTTTAGTAGCGTAGACCTGTCTTGCTGCATCGGTCTGTATCGAAGAATCCTGGCAGGAGAACTCTGCTTGGCGTTGTTTACACCGCAGTAACCGACTCTGGCCTCATCACTTTCCAATTTTAGTGCATTTCTCGGACTATTCTGCTAAAGGCTTCAACGTCAATACTGACAAACGCTGTATCTCTGTAAGACAAACGCTGTATCTCTGTAATTGTCTCTGCAAGAGCTCTTGAATGCAGTAATGAAAAGTATGCGGTTCCATTAAAAAATATATACTTGTCACAATATCTCGGTTGTTACCAGAGTTCAGAGCATCTCTGTACAAAACATTACTATCCATTGCAGAAAACTTCGTTTCAATATCTGGAACCGTTCAGAAAATACAAGGGGTGTTTCGCCTTGCATGACTCAACCTGTGTGAGGAATAACTTGGCTTTAGGAAAGATATAAGCGTGATACTACATTTATTTTGTTAGACTATGAAGTTGTAAATTAAAATAAAAAACCCTGCCTCCGGATTTTGTGTGTATCTCCGGGACGACAGTGAGGCGGTAATTACGTCTGCACAAGAGTAAATTTAGGCCATGTTAATTTTGAGGCAACGCCTACAAATTATACCTATTGATGGTCACCAAGATGGTGATGACCGACAAAGAAGGTCCTTGATTTAAAAAATGACGCCATGAACCCAGGGATACATCCCTGGGAGGTAGTTGTCTGTTAGGCACAACCAGATAATGGCGACTTACAGATCTCCAGAGTTCCCTCAGAACTTGCCTTTTGTAGGAACAGCCGTTTATTTATTGTACTTATTTATTTATTTAGCCTGATATGATTACGGTAATCAGGCCCTCTCTTACATCGGACTAGTGTTTAAAACATACAGCAGCTTTTTTACATCATAGTTACCTAACAAATAACTTTAATGTGAGAAATAGTACGAAAGTGATTTTAGTGTCTATAATGACAATCTAAGTAAATAATACTATGAACTAATAAAGTACTTCTATCACTGCTGCTGTTGCTGCCACCAATGATAATAATAATAATAGTAATAATAATAATGACAATAACAACAATAATTAAAGTTGCAGATATAAAAGGAATTTATAGTTGTACAAAATAGATGTTCTCTGATATAGCTGTTTCTGACAGTTACTAAATTACGGGGTGAAACAAATTTTACGTTTTTTTGGAAACTGATAACATTACACACAAACAACTGTACTCCATCGGGAGAGACATTAATCTGATCATCAGTTGGTTAGGCACGTTACAAGGGAGATAATGGAGTAACCTTAAACATCTATGATTTATCTTGAAATGATTCAAAAGGACATCTTGAGCGGGTCCGTCTTTGGTTCACTCGACAGCTACAGTCGCAGCACTCTAACATACGTGAGTTAGAAACAAAGCTTCGTGGCCTGACGCACACACCTTGCAATGTCACTGTCTCATTTGTGACACTTATTTCCGCATCAGCTGACGCATCAGCGACGCATTTTAACATTATACGTTCTAAGAGACAAAAAAGGACGCACCACGAAGAAATTATCCGAATGCGACGGAGATCGGTAAATGTAATGTACATGTACAGACAAACGAGTGATCGCAATTTCAGAAAAATTGGATGATTTTTTCAACAGAAATAGTTTCAAAAAGTCAATTCAGTGACGCGTTGGTCCATCTCTGGCACAGATGGAAGCAGTTAGTCTGCCTGGCATTGATTGACGGAATTGCTCCATGTCCTCAAGGGCGATATCGTGCCAAATATATCCAACTGGCGCATTAGATCTTCACAATCCCGAGCTGGTTGGAGAACCCTGCCCATAATGCTCCACCCGTTCTCAGTTGGGGAGACATCGGGCCAGCATTCTGGCCAAGATAGGATTTGGCCATCACGAAGACAAGCAGTAAAAACTCTCACCGTCTGCAGGCGCGCATTATCTTCTGAAATGTAAGCCCGCGATTGCTTGCCATGAAGAGCAACAAAACGGGGGGTAGAATATCGTCGACGTACCACTGTACGTTAAGGGTGCAGCGGATGAAACCACAGAGTTCGTGCCATGAAAAGACGTGGCACCCTAGAACGTCACTCCTCGTTCTCAGGTCTTACGGTGGATGACAGTCGTTTTGGTATCCCTCCGCTGTCTGCGGCGTCTCCAGACACGTCATCGCTAGCGATCAGGGCTCATTTCGAAGCGGGACTCATCACTGAAGGCAGCTCTAGTCCAGTCAATAAGATTCCATATTCGAGGCCCATATGAGCAGCGAAAACGTGTTTCGAGACGGCCCGGCCAGCGGTGGAATACCAATTTGACTGTCGCCCACCGGACGGCCAGACAACCAGGAGTGATAGTCAGGGGTTACATTTCTTTTCATAGCAGGACCCCTTGGACGTTATCCGCGGCACTCTTACAGCACAACGGTACGTCGACAATATTTTACCCCCGTTTTCTTGCCCTTTATGGCAAACCATCCTGGGCTTACATTCCAGCAAGATAATACCCGCCTACAGACGGCGAGAGTTTCTACTGCTTGTCTTTGTACTGTCTTGGCCAGAATGGTGGCCAGATCTCTCACAAGTTGAGAACGTGTGGCGCATTATGGACAGGGCCTTGCAACCAGCTCGGGATTGTGACGATCTAACGCGCCAGTTGGACGTAATTTAGCACGATATCCCTCAGGTAGACACCCAGCAACTCTGTCAATCACTGCCAAACTGAATAACTGCTCGCATAAGTGCCTGAGGTGGACCAACGCTTTACTGACTTGCGCAATTTGTGAGGCTCTTTTTGTTGAATAAATCAACAATTTTTTCTGAAATTGTATTCATTCGTTTGTCTTTACCCGTAGGTAACATCTACAGTTTCCTCTCATTCGGATAATTCCTTTGTCGTATGTCTTTTCCCTCCCTTAGAGTGAATATTATGAAATGATAATTAAATCAAGACCCTACGCTGCCGACAGGCGTTGATATACATCAACGGGGACAGTTGAAAATGTGTGCCCCAACCGGGACTCGAACCCGGAATCTCCTGTTTACATGGCAGACGCTGTATCCATCTGCGCCACCGAGGGCACAATGGATAGTGCTACTGCAGGGACTTATCCCTTGCACGCTCCCCGTGAGACCCACATTCCCAACTTAGTGTCCACTCACTACATTCGTAGTGCCCCTGCCCATTACACTCATTACTCGCGGCAATACGTGTGCATCCGCACAGAAGAAGAAGGTCAATGGCCACTTAGCCTTAACTATATATAAAGATGCTATCTCTTCTTCCGGACATACGGGACTCAGGCGGATTGTCTGCCGCGAGTAATGAGTGTAATGGGCAGAGGAACTACGAATGTAGTGTGTGGACATTAAGTTGGGAATGTGGGTCTCGCGGGGAGCGTGCAAGGGATAAGTCCCTGCAGTCGCACTATCGTCTGTGCCCTCAGTGGCTCAGATGCATAGCGCGTCTGCCTTGTAAGCAGGAGATCCCGGGTTCGAGTCCCGGTCGGAGCACGCATTTTCAACTGTCCCCGTTGATGTATATCAACGCCTGTCGGCAGCGTAGGGTCTTGATTTAATTATTTCATTCTAGAGCGCTGCATGGTCACCGATGGTATCTGTTCTTTCTTCATATATAGTGAATATTATGTATCAAAGTAGAAGCACATTCCTTTTGGTAACTACACAAATGTTGCATTCTGTGTAAGTGGATTTTTCTACCTAGCGTTATTGGTGTTCTCCGGGAAAATGCGAGATGCCTCCGCTGACCGGACTGTGTCGAATACACGGTCGCTAGGTGCAATTGCGCCCCAGGCCGTCGCTTCTGGGAAATGTGCGCGCGTTGCCCTGGACGTTCCGGTCACTGTAAAACCTGTGACCTACGACTTTACTATCAACGAAAATAGACATTGTAAGTTCGCTGATGTAGTGATGTTATCAGTTGTTATTCTGCAGAGGCTGCAGCTGGATACACCGTTTTAGGTCGATTTTTAATAAAATCAAAAAATCTCAAGGTGGTAACATTTATTTCTGTGTAGTTAAACAGCACGCATAATAGTTTCTACGAGGGTTTTATTTCTTTTTGCCCGCATCGAAGTTAGAGGAAGACTAACAGAATATATTCAAGAGTGGAAAGGATATTTTTACTGAGGATATCTGGACATTTTACGTATATACCATTTTTGCCGACCTGAAACATATACCGTATTTAAGTAATCTGACGAGAGCATACACGGAAAATCGTCATTCTTGCAACATCTCCTACTAGCTGTTTTCTGTCATAGTGATAAACGTACCTACAACTCTGTTTTGCAATTAATTTTCAATTCAGAAAAGGCTGTCTGGACAGAAGCAGAAATATTATATACAATGAAACTTTTTACTTTCCGTGAGGACAAAGAGGTCTGTTTTATGCGGTTTACGGTCACACAGATAAATAACTAAAAACAAAATCGTAACATCACAACGTACAGAATCAACACTGAGTTACCGTTATTATTAAAAGAAGAGCTGCAAGTGAGAAACAACATTGTAATAACACAGCCGTCAATTAAAAAACTATATGCAAAACGTCACTGGTTACAGCAAGGGGCCAAAGTCAGTGCATTACTTTCCACAGACAAACATTTATTTGTTGTATTGTCTCGTTGCTCATTTGGAGCAAACAGGTAAGTATAAAGGTAGGAAGATTAGGATTTAGCGTCCCGTCGACAACGATGTCACCAGAGACGGAGCAAAAACTCGGACTGGGGGAGAACACATTTTCAGAGGCACCATCTCCGCATTTGCTTAAATCGATTTGGAGAAATTACGGAACATCTAAATCTGGATTGCTGGACGGGGATTTCAAAGCAGCCCTACCGAATGCGAGTACAGTGTCCCAAAATGGTTCAAATGGTTCTAAGCGCTATGGGACTTAGGATTTGAGGTCATCCGTCACCTAGACTTAGAACTACGTAAACCTAACTAACCTAAGGGCATCACACACATCCCCGGCCGAGGCAGAATTCAAACCTGCGACCGTAGCAGCCACGTGGTTCCGGACTGAAGCGCCTAGAACCGCTCGGCCACAGCGGACGGCGTACAGTGTCTTACCACAGCGCCATTTGGCTCGGGATGAAAATAAGTTAGTGTCGTTGTAGCTTCCGGCTGGTTGACTCCACAGTTCGATAAACGGTGTTCTACGTGAGAGCTAGAAAGAAACAGACAAATTTTCATATAAATTTTCCAGTGGTTCAGGCTTTGGATCTTAAAGGTATGGCAATTAACATTATTGAAACTTTGCTGAGCGGGCTACTTTGATGTTAGCTAAAATATGAAGTTAAATAGGCTTCTCACCCATTCGAGCTGTTTGCTGCTAGACAACAAAATAACAGAAGATGTAATCTGTTCGCTAATGTTCAAATACATGTTCTTGAAATTGCTGGATAGGCATCAGTACTTTGCATTATTTCGATCAATATAGACCCTTGCTAGCGGAATAAGAAATGTACCATTACATAATAAGCAGCTATACAGTGCTTGCTGTAAGGTACCCATGGTTAAAATCTAGTTAGTTATTGCCTAAAACAGTACTTTCATGAAGACAGTTGAATCATGTATGACAACTGTGTAACGTATGTGTAACGCCAGGTACCTTAGAAGATGTCGTGCAGAACTCGCTTGACTGGTTCCTGGAGAGAAAGAATTTGAAAGAAAGAGTAGCGCAATCTCAGCATATGAGGGATGCTTCTAGAATTGATCTTTCACGCTGGGATTGAATTTATGCAGCTCTGAAATTACCTGAATTCATGCCACACTTGGACTTGAAGTAGTAATTTTATCCCTTTAGCCCTATACGTGGGGGGGGGGGAGGGGGGGGAGGGGAATGGCGCTCACACCGGTGCAGCGTTCTACTCTTCAGGTAAGAACTCTTAAAAAATATAACAAAGACGAAAACAAAATATTAGGTTGTGCATAAGTTTTTCTTTTATACGTTGGTATTCCGATCTATGGGTTTATTTACCGATTGTCATTTATTATTTCTAGTTCAGTGTTGCTACTTGAGTTTACACATTGTCATTTTGTCATTTGCGAGTCGAGCTGTGGGCGCTAGAAAATGTAGTGCGAAGTGGAGAAATCGCAATATTTTCGACATAGTCTTCTGTTTGAGTTCAATAAATGAGTGACAACAGGGGAGGCAGCCGGATACATTTGCACAATATATTGGGATAAAGCCATTGGACAGAGCAAGGCAAGAAAATAGTTTTCTCGTTTTAAGAAGAGTTCTTTCTACATAGTGACTCCCCACGCTCAGGAAGATCTTTGGGGTTTGTCTAAGATCCTTTGAACGCATTAATCCACAATGATCCACGTCAATTTACTCGACAACTGGCAGAGTTGATGAACTGTCATCATTTTGCCATCGTGCGACAGTAGTATTCAATAGGGAAGGTTCAGAAATTGGGTGCAGGGGTACCTCATGTCCTTAGGTAGATTCACAAAAATCGGCAGGTGGCCATATGTGCATCTCTGCTTGCACGTCATCAATTGGCTCGTGAGCAACACCGGCCATTCCTGTCCTGTATTGTTACTTTTGACGATAAAAGACGTCTTTACGCTAACATAAGAAACAGAAGGAATGGTTGAGACCAAACAGAGCAGCAACTCCGCGTACAAACAACTACGCGCACCCACAAAAGATAATGTTACGCATCTGGTGAAACAGAGACTGTATGGTGTCCTACGAAGTTCTTCCCTGAGGTCTAACCTCCAATGCTGACATGTATGGTCAAGAACTGAGACGTCTTGCAGACGCAATCCGAGAAGAACCACGAAGACTGTGCGAATTGATGGTACTCCATGATAACGTCCACCCACATTCTGCTAGACTGACAAAAAACGCTATTATTGTGGTTGGGAAGTCATTCCGAATCCACCTTATTAACCTGATTTTGCGCCCTGAGATTTTCACTTTTTCCGCTCTCTGTCGAACAACCTTCAAGAAATTTCCTTTCCGGATGAAAATGCTTACCGAACATGGCTAGACGAGTTCCTCGCCTGAAAACCACGTGATTTCTACAGTCGTGGAAGTGAAAAGTTACCTCAGCGTTGGCAGACTTCAGTAAATAGTGAAGGACAATGTATTATAGACAACTGAAATCTCTGCTGTGAGTACTTGTTGTGTTTAATAAAATTTTGGAAAAACGCTACGAACTTATGCACCAACTCAGTATTATTAAAGGTGAAAAGCTTACAAATGTTTACAACAATAAAAAGGAGGAATTTTCAGAATGAGATTTTCACTCTGCAGCGGAGTGTGCGCTGATATGAAACTTTGTGACAGGTTAAAACTGTGTGGCGGACCGAGACTCGAACTCCGGACCTTTGCCCTTTGCCTTTCGCAGGCAAGTGCTGCGAAAGGCAAAGGGCAAAGGTCCGGAGTTCGAGTATACACGAAAATCTTTAAAGAATTAACCATATACATTTATATATATCTATGGTTAATTCTTTAAGGATTTTCGTATCTTATAAACCATGGTGTTATCTGCTATTAAAATAGTATCGGAAAAATCTGTTGCAAGTAGACATTTAACCTGATCATTGAATTCCCAAATCTTTATTTTGGAGGAATTACTCTGCAGCACATGCGTAACATTTGTTCTGTGTTACGTTCAAGATGATGGCTGACATGTGACCATATCTTCGAAAACCTTGATGTCATCTCACATTTGATTAATTGCTGAATAATTAAAACCATGGTTTAGATAAAGAAATTCATCCTGAAATCAACCCCATTGGTTTGTAGAAGTTGGCTAGGAAAAAGCAGCTGTAAGAAGAGCAAATGGTTTAAATGAATAGTGCACCCTTTGGCACATTACATGAGGATATGTAGTGCAATCGGCAACAAATAGGAGGTGCGACGGTAAGAAGCTGCAACGCAGGGATGGGGGTAGACGCCACAGGCAGCGTCGGTAGCGAAACAAGCCAACAGAACACAGAAGCGAGAAGGGTGAAGAAGAAACAGAAGAGCAGCATCAGACGCCAGAAGGGTTGGACATACGAGTGAATTCGGCGAGGGATATGAAAGTAATGTAGCACTATTGAGATATTTAACAGTTTCGGAAAGAGTAGTGAGGAAATAAAACAGGAATGACGAGTGAACAGATTTTACTTTTACAAGCTACTGAACGAATTTGGAGCAGTCCATGGTAACAGTGTATGATAACCGATGGTGCCAAAAACAAGATATGGCAAAATAAACGACAAGTCAAAAATGAAATAACTGTAGGTGTATTATTTCTTTGAATCATGCGTACAAAATAACTTCAAGAAAATATCGTCACATTCAGGCTGAGCTTATCAATATCTTAAAGGTGGCACAGAGAAAACATCTTTTTCTGCCAATAAATGTCCCTTCCAGGACACATATTAAAATCTGTTTGTCGTATGATGGGACTAGGATGGCGGAGGCTTCATTAGTTACAAAACATATGAATACACTCATCGACAACAAGTGATATCTACAAGATCAATAAAGAGGTTATCGATATTGAATAATACTCGTGACATCCATGACACCTTGTTCTAGATTACTTTTCTTACAGTCATGCGAGTTTTTATCGCTTAAACAATACTAATTCTCAATGGGATAAGCCTCCCTGTGGTTTGAGGAAGAAATTACGAAAAATCCATAAGTCAGTCCCTAAAATTCGGAAATGATGATAATGTAAGTAGTCACGAAATTGTCATTTTATTCAGTATTTATTAACGCACAACAATTTTCATTTCATCGCAGTAGTCGCTACATCTGCTAATTACTGTACGATGTCACAATCTTACCGCCATCCAGCAGGATGCTGGTGTATCTCTGTCGCGATAAGAACATCCTCAGATAACAACTGACGTCAGTTACTAGATGATGAAACGAGTGTTCCGTGACACTTACCCAAGGTTTCCACTTCGACAGATGTAGTATCCGGTCAAGGGCAGCGTCCTGAGCTCCAGTTTCTCAAGTCACACAGTGACGGAAACGTCTAAGCAGCACGATGCACAGACATGAATGGCTAACGTGTGACATTCAGGGTTTGACTTCGGTAAACAAGGGGGAATGGGAGTCTTCGTTATGATTCTAGAGAGCAATGGGTAAACTTCGTGGGTCCGGAGAGGCGTGTGCAGTGACTTGTTGCAGAACATCTGCCGCATGCACGCGCCGCGGCGTGGCTCACCGGCCTGTTAGCAGAAACTGCACAGTCACCGTTCCTCAGCACACGCGTGACTACGTAGAAGATGGCACACGTGCGAGCGATATTACAACTAAGCCTCCGCCTCGCTCGCCTTGCATGCGTGCTTGCTAGATGTTGCTCCATTATCAGCAATACTCAAAACTGTAAACCTAGAAATAAATTTCACCTACTCAGACGACGCCTTTTGCACAATGATATTTTTTCGATACGTACGAGGCTGTAGTATATTTCTAGATTTCTGCGGTATAGTTTTCATCTTTCTTCCCACATCTAACAGTTCAGGTTTTTCACCATTTCCGTGACCCTCTCCGCTAGAACAAACCTGCTGTCTTTCATTGTATACGTCCAATATACGTTGTTAGTACTATTTTGTATAGGTCCCACAAACAGAGAAATATTCGGCGATGGCTCGCACGAGTGTTTTGCAAGTAGCCTCCTCTGTACATTTTGCGTTTTCCCAATATTCTATCAGTGAACCGAAGTCTGCAACCTGCTTTGCCCACGACGTAGCCTATGTGATCATTCTACAAATTGTTACATCCAGGTATTTGTACAAGCGTCCTGATTCCAGTTGTGAGTCATTTACGTTGTGGGCAAAAGATGTTACGTTTTTGCGTTTCGAAGTACACAGTTCTACATTTCTGAACATTCAAAATAAGTTCCTATTCTTTTACCCGCCTTGAAATATTACCAAGTTATGACTGAATATTTGTGCATGTTTTTCAGACTTCATCTTTTTCAGTACTTATTTATAAGTGTACCATCCGGAAAAGTAGGAGTTACTATAACATTGTCTCCCAGGCTATTAATATACAACATGGACAGCAAGACTCGGGACACAGTTCCCTCAGGCACACACCAAGTTGCTTCTACAGATGTCAATGACCCTCCATCCAAGATTATCCGCTGCAGCCTCTCTGCCAAGAAATCCTGAATCCAGGCCAAATTTAGGTTGATACCCTACACAGTCATACTTTCAATAGTAAGTGTAGATATGGTACTGAATGCCTTGACACATGACTTTCAGGATGTCATGTGAGAAAAGTCTGAGTTGGGTTACACACACGACCTATGTCCATCGGAATACGCGCGGGAGGAATGGCGGAGATGATTCTGTTCGAGCTGTCCCATTACACAAATGTTCCAAAATAATAAAAGAAATGGATATCAAGGATACTGGACACTACTTTTATGTATCACTTCGCCAACCCTTCTTGTCGACAGGTGTTAGCTGTGCTTTCTTCCAACTGCACAACATGGTTTTTTGAAAGAGTGATCTCCAGTAGATTATTGTCAAAGTAGGGCCGACCCAACCACAAATTGACAGGGATTCCATCGAACCCTGGAGCTTTCTTCAATTTCAGCGGTTTCCGCTGTTTCACAACATCACTAACATTCACGTCTATATCACTCATCTCTGCAGTGGTGCGAGGATTAAATTGGGGTAATACCGTTGGAATATTCTTTGTAAAGGAACACAAGACGGATGAAGCAAGGAGGATATAAAAAGCAGTTTAGAACCAGCAAAGAAGGCATTCCTGGCCAAAAGGGGCCTACCAGTATCAAACATCCGCCATAATTTGACGAAGAAATTTCTGAGGGTGTGCGTCTGAAATACAGAACTGGAAATGAATCGTGGACTGTGGGAAACTCGGAAAAGAAGAGAATCGAAGCGTTTGAGATGTGGCACTATAGAACAATGTTGAAATCAGGTGAACTGATAAGAAATGAGGTTCTGCGCAGAATCGGAGAGAAGAAGAATATATGGGAAACACTACCGGGAAGAGCTGACTGGATGCTACGACATCATAGAACCTCACATGTTATTATAGGGAGCTGTAATGGGTAAAATCTTTAGGGGAAGAAATTGGAATGTATCCAACAAGTAATAGAGGACATTGAATGCAAGAGGTACTCTGAGATGAAGACGTTGCTACTGGAGACAAATTCGTGGCAGGCCGCACAAACCAGTTAGAAGACTGAGGAAAGACACACCGCCATTCCACCCCCAACCTCTCCCCCCCACACCCCTCCCAAAAAAAGTACATCTTCCTAAGTGGAAAACATGTTCCGAGATTCTGAGAGCCACAACCGAGATCAAAAGATGTGTTTGGATTGGTTATTTATGTAGGGTGATACCGTGATGACGTTACAAACCTTCGAGGATGGTGATGAAGTGTAAATGTATCAATTTGAGGTAAGGGACCCTGATCCGTAAACGACCGAGTCGAAATTTATAAGCGAAAATCATTCTGGTACCTCTGATGGTGGACCTATTCCACGGCAAGCTCTTAAATTACCATATTTTGCGAGGAGGTAGTATGGACTAAAACAAGAAAATAATGCCCATTAAACATGGGCTCTCAAGCGCATATCTTAAGAGTATACGCAGTTGTTTATCTTTGTTACTGTGAAACACATCTCTGCTACTGAACAAGTTGACGTAGCTCTTAATGCGTTGATTTTAGAGTCCATGTTTACTACACGATTTTTTCTTGTTTGGGACCGTACTACCTCCTTCCAAAATGCTG
The DNA here is from genome assembly GCF_021461385.2 of Schistocerca piceifrons. NCBI lineage: Eukaryota > Metazoa > Arthropoda > Insecta > Orthoptera > Acrididae > Schistocerca > Schistocerca piceifrons. Next base: position 386,811,467 of record NC_060142.1, read on the forward strand.
GAAGCAAAGAACTTGCAGTAGAAGAGGTCCACTGCCAGAGGTACTAGAACGATTTTCGCTTATAACTTGCGACTCGGTCGTTTACGGACTAGAGTCTCTCACCTCAAATTGATACATTTACCCTTTTCCATAATTCCCGACAGTCATCATCACGGAATTACCCTGTACGTCTTTATGCGAGAAACAAATAGTGTGAACTCCCCAAACTGAGCCCATGCTGACTCAGCTAAGTCAATAAGGAATTTTGCATGTAACGTAAACAATGCTCCAGTCGTGAAAAGCACTAATGGCAGAGGAAGAATATAACACGTGGCACATACAACGGAGGCGAAATGACGTAAGTAGAGACTGGAATGAGGCAGAAGTAACTGAAGGACAACGTCAAACCAACAATCTCTGTTGACTGTGGAAGGACACACACTAGTCTGCTGGACAGGTAACAAAGAGGACAGAAGAGACGTACGAAATATCCGGGTATGGAAGAGGCTGACGCTGTCAGAAGTGACTGGCGCCACTCAGCGCTGGCGCCACTGACCCACGCGAGCCGAGCTGGCGTGAGCCGGCGGCTGGCAGCCCGTCGCGGCCTCGCGCTGCTATTTTCGCCAAGGCCGGCGCTACTACGCGGCGTAACCTCACTTCGCCAGCCACGTCCTCTTCTCCAGCAGTCGCGGCGGCCTGCGAACCCGCTCTTCTTACTTAAAGGCCGGTTTCAAATTATCGTGTCTCGTTGGTTGGAACTTCCATGTGGTACTACTGGGAATGAATTACCATAACTTACCATTTACATGTGCTGACTTGAGTAGATTCAGGAAGCGTACAGTTATTCATAACTTGTATAGAAACAAGACGGCGGTTAGAATTGTCGAAGAACATGAAAGGAGAGCAGTAGCTAGTACTAAGTGAGGCAAGGTCGTAGCGCTTCTCAGATTTCGTTCAATCGGTACGCTCAATAATCTTAGGAAGAAACCAAGGAGAAATTTGAAAAGGTAATCAAAGTTCAAGGAGAAGAGGTAGAAACTTAGCAAGTTTCCGACAACGTTGTAATTCCGTAGAGACGGCAAAGGACTGCAAATTAAACGGAAGGAATAGTGTCTTGAGAAGGGGTTATGTGATGAATACCAACGAAAATAAAACCAGGGGAATGAAATGCAGTTGAATTAAATGACCTAAAAAGAAGATGAGGGAACTAGATTAGAAAATCAGAAAGTAAAAGTTTCTGACGAGTTTTGTTTTATGGACATCAAAATAACAAACTATGGACGAAGGAACGCGTTTCTGAAAAGGAAATTTTTTTTAACATAGCGTATAAATTTAGATGCACGGAAATCTTTTCTGAAGGTATTTATCTGCGAAAGTACCACTGTATGGAAATGAAACGTGGACGATACACAGTTCAGACAAGAAAATAACAGAATCTTTTGTAACACAGTGCAAAGTCTCTCGGAGGCAACTTCAGCAATCTGTAATATCCAGAAATATCAAATAATTCTGAAAAATAGCACTTATTTCTTGTAAATTACTGTCTACATATACTTAGACACATTTGCACTGCCTTCGTGTGAGACATGTTAAAAATCTGAAACTCCAAACTTATTGCAAATGGGCACACCGTCACACGATTTACTTTTTTTAAAAATTTCAGTATACAATGCTCTGCAATGTCAATCTATCTTGAAATATTCTCTCACTACTTTTATTTTCATTAATTCAATCATTTTATCTACATAAGGGTCACTAGAAATGAATCGATTTCAATTTTTAAATTTACGAACGCGGGATAGGTTGTTGTCGAATGGATGACCATAGCGTTTTTTTTTATACAGGTTCGTAACATTGAAGAGAACCTACGTCAACCGTAATCACGTGTTTATTGCACCCACGAAAGTAAAGACATTTAATTACTGAAAAAATACTTGAAAGACAATTAACACTTTTGGTTAAATATTTCAAAGCGAAGAATCGTCTATAGGAACAATCATTGTTATTTTTCTTCTTTTTCTTATTCTACTGATTCTGTTCACTTTCAAGACATCAACGACTTAACCAATGCAACACGTCGCTCGGTGCTCAAATAGAGATAGCAGCTGCAAGCAGAATCCTAGAGTGTTCCTGGGCATCTGATCAGAACGAATGCGATGGAGGCCTCATCACATAGCTTCCAATATAACGGCAAAAAGAGGGCGTGTTCTATAGCTGATTGTTGTTATAAGGCTTCAGTTACGAGATAAAATTTGAGGCCCAAGCCAGTCAATGGGCTACTCCAGCTTTTCTTCGCCGTGACACTAGGAGGGGGACGGTAGAGAGCCCATGCCCCCCCCCCCCCTCCCTTCTTTTTCCTCCGGGAAAGAACCCTATGCTGATCTAATAGCAGCCTGAATGGTCCTGCCGGGATTAGAAAGAGGAAAAATCTCCGCCTCTAAACGGGACTGAACGCGGGAGCCAACGGCCAGCACAACTAATAGGGCTTCAGTTATACCTTTCATTTTCCGGAGGGTCTTGGTTTTTCCCGAGCAGTACGGAGAAGTCGCTTGCAGGCAGCCAGTCCGACTGTTGTTCGTTAATGCTGAGGTTATGTCCGCAGCTCGTGGTCGTGCGGTAGCGTTCTCGCTTCCCACGCCCGGGTTCCCGGGTTCGATTCCCGGCGGGGTCAGGGATTTTCTCTGCCTCGTGATGACTGGGTGTTGTGTGAAGTCCTTAGGTTAGTTAGGTTTAAGTAGTTCTAAGTTCTAGGGGCTGATGACCATAGAAGTTTAGTCCGATAGTGCTCAGAGCCATTTGAATCCTATTTCTGAGGGTATCTACTACCAGCTGCACACAGCGTTTCGGAGCCATTTGAACCATTTTGCTGAGGGTATCTACTACCAGCTGCACACAGCGTTTCGGTAACTATGTCAGTCATCCTATCAAAGGTTCGGACCGTATGAAGATGTATCTTCGCAGTTATGTGATTAGACAGATGAATGTTTGAGTAACAGAGTCCTGCACGGTGGACGTCGAATGTTCTATAGAAACGAAAGGAGCATCAGGTGTGCTCCAAAGGAGGGTAACAGGATCTCTAATATTCTCAGTATATATAAATAACTAATCCGATTGAATCAGCAGCACTACAAGACTGTACGCTTACGATACTATTGTCTACACCGAGGTACCGTCGTTGGCGTTCGTAAGTAAATGCAGAAAACTTTCACTTAGTGTAAATGGAAGGCAGCTCCCTCAGAATGGAGAGGATTGTATGGTATGACTTAAACAAACAGGAAAGGTTACAAGTTTATTGGTTAGTGATTAACATCTCGAACATGTTATGTTGTGTACGTACACCCATGTTCATAAATTATGGATAACTGCAGAATTTGGTGCCACACAACGTGTCACTACACAAAACTGGTGCAAACAGCATAGGCATACAGGGAACACACACGACACAGATCTGTAAGTTCATGGTATTGGTGATAACTTGAGAAAACCGTTCCGAAACACATGTGCTACACAACGCCACTGTTTCCTGTGCATGTACCCCGACATCAATATGGGATATGATCACCATGCTCACGTACACAGGCCACACAACGGGTTGGCATACTCTGGATCAGGTGGTCGAACAGCTGCTGGGGTATAGCCTCCCATTCTTGCACCAGCGCCTGTCGGAGCTCCTGAAGTGTCCTAGGGGTTTGAAGACGTGCAGCGATACGTCGACCGAGAGCAACCCAGATGTGATCGGTGGGTTTTAGGTCTGGAGAACAGGCAGGCATTCGCCCGATATCTTCTGTTTCAAGGTACTCCTCCAAGGTGGCAGCTCGGTGGAGTCGTGCGTTATCATCCATCAGGAGGAAGGTGGAACCCACTGCAACCCTGAAAAGACGGGCATACTGGTGCAAAATGACGTCCGATACCCCTGACCTGTTACAGTTCCTCTGTCAAAGAGATGCAGGGTTGTACGTGCACCAATCATAATCCCACCCCACACCAGCAAACCACGACCTCCATACATGTCCCTTTTAAGGACATTAAGGGGTTGGTATCTGGTTCCTCGTTCACGCCAGATGAAAACCCGGCAAGAATCACTGTTCAGACTATAACTCGACTCGTCCGTGTACATAACCTGGGACCACTGTTCCAACGACCATGTACTGTGTTCTTGACACCAGGCTTTAGGGGCTCTCCTATGACCAGGGGTCAGTGGAATGCACCTTGCAGGCCTGCGGGTGAATAAACCATGTCTGTTCAATCATCTGTAGACTGTGTGTCTGGAGACAACTGTTCCAGTGGCTGCGGTAAGGTCCCGAGCAAGGCTACCTGCAGTACTCCGTGGCCGTCTGCGGGCACTGATGGTGAGTTATCGGTCTTGTGGTGTTGTACACTATAGACGTCCCGTATTGTAGCGCCTGGACATGTATCCTGTCTGCTGGAATCGTTGCCATAATCTTGAGATCACACTTTGTGGCACGCGGAGGGCCCGTCCTAAGACTTGCTGTGATTGACCAGCCTCCAGTCGCCCTAGTATTCTACCCCTCATAACGTCATCAACATGTGTTCTTTGAGACATTTTCAACACACAGCCACCATTACCACGTCTGAAAACGTCTGCACACTTACTCACTGCTCCGTACTCTGACATGCGCCAACACACCTCTGCGTAAGTGGACTGCTGCCAGAGCCACAGTGCGACGACCGCAGATCAAATGCACCGCTTGGTCAGATCCCGAGGTGATTTAAACCCGCATACCGCCCACCAGAGCGTTGTTTCACCATGTATCAGCATTATCCTTAATTTATGAGCATGAATGTATTTAGGGAAAATACTTAGAAGCGAAATGAAGTGCGAGGTGGGAGGATGACGTAAAAGTAAATTAGTGTTATGAAGCCGAATGGAGGAGATAAAGCTGTTGAAAGGACTGTGAGAAAATGCAGTGTATCTCTAAACGAAGCATCACAGCAGACGCTAGACGACCAGTTCTACAGTAGTGTTGGAATTGTCAAGTAGGCATAACAATAGACATCTAACGAAGTCAGTGGTTTGTAACAGGTCGGTTTAGCCCATACAAAGTGCAACAGAAATGCTCGGAGAACGTAAATCTTTGGTAGAAAGACGACTCGGTTCTCTCGAAAACCTGTTGGAAGGAAGGAAGATTAGTGTTTAACGTCCCGTCGACATCGAGGTCATTAGAAACAGTGGAGAGGCGCGCAATGTTTCAGGGATGGGGAAGAAAATCGACCTTGCCCTTTCAAAGGAATTATCCCGCCATTTGCATGGAGCGATTTAGCGAAACCACGGAAAACTTCAGTCTGGATGATCTCACGCAAACTTGAACCGTTATCCTTCTAAGTAAGAGATCAGTATGCTAGCCACTGCGCCACCTCGATAGGTAAAATCTGTTGCGGAAACCTAGAGTACTTGTATCGAAGAAGACTGGGCTGTCATTATGCTTCCACCACCGTATATCTTGCGTATTTGGTAGGAGAATAAGATAGATTAGGGCGCCTGAATAGACATATAGATAGTTATAAGTCTCTCGTTCCCACAGCGAATGGAATGTGACGGAAAATCGGCACTATAGGTACGATCTCCTTCGCCATGCAATTTACAGTAACTTGTAGAGCGCATACAAAGATGTGGATGTAGAAGTAATAACACTCGTATTATCGTCGTACTGGTAGGATTTCGTAGCCAAGGATGCTGCCGCGATGTCTCTGACGCACATTTCTGCGGTCAGTGCACGCCCGTTACTGACACGCGTGGAACTGGCTGGTCCATGTGCAACTTCAGGGGTGAACGTCGTACTGTCTGCGCAGGAGCATCGCAATCATCCAGAAGGGATACCAGTCAAAATACCACAAGGAGCACACGGCTTTAATTATGCAGGGAGCACGATTCACTCATGCATACATGATAAAAACACTCAGTTTTGATGTTTTAATGCGTTTTCTAGTCTTGAAGGATTTTGTAGGGATGCAGTTTGTGCAGAGTCCAGTCCTGTTGTTATTGGAACACCTGCCTTGAGCGTGACAGATCGTGAATGAGACACATGGCGTAGCAGGTCGCCGGTAGCGGCCATGACGTGGCGGGTAACGGCATCTGCGAGACTCAGACTGCGAGCTACCTGCCAGACTCTCACGGTTCCAGTCACGTGCCCGCCTATGTTCCGTGCTGTGCCTATCTCAACACACAGGCAATGCCGTTTCTTTCTTACAATTCACATTCCCACTTCTCTTCCTACTATCGATGAGTCAGGCAGGTAACAAGGATTGCACTGAACTGCAAAGGAAGAGGAAAATATGATTAAGTGCAAGATAATGTATGTGTCTGGATAAAAATAAAAACGGGCAAATGTAGGACTCACCCTCTGAGGATTAAAAAAAATGTTCAAATTTGTGTGAAATCTTATGGGACGTAACTGCTAAGGTCATCGGTCCCTAAGCTTACACACTACTTAACCTGAATTATCCTAAGGACAAACACACACACACCCATGCCCGAGGGAGGACTCGAACCTCCGCCGGGACCAGCCGCACAGTCCATGACTGCAGCGCCTGAGGATTTCGTACCAATTCATCTATAAGTATGAAATGATGTGACGCAAATGGCAATGTCTTTTGACTTCGAAGCTTAAATCATTACACTGCCAAGGGATCGTAGACCTTAATATTTGAGTTAAATTTCAGCTTGATACCTCTGCCTGTTCGTGAGAAGAATGGGTGTTAACAGATGGACAGACAGACACGTGGTCAATGGCAAAAAATACTTTTTTATGTGATGTAATTACAAATTCGGCCCCCTCCCCCCTCTTTGAACGATGAACCTTGCCGTAACGGGGTGGCTTGCTCGCCTTAGCGACGCGGATAGCCATTCCATAGCAGCGACCGCAAGGAAGTTGCATCTGTTCAGTGGTCAGACAAACATGTGGTTCATGAAGACCGGCAGCAGCCTTCAGTAGTTGTAGGGACAGCAGTCTGGATGACTGACTGATCTGGCCTCGTAACGTCCATGCTGTGCTGGTACTGCGAACTGATGAAAGCAAGGGGAAACTAGCGACGTTTTTCTCCCGACGGTACGTAACTCTACTGTATGGTTAAACGGTAGTGGCATCCTCTTGGGTAAAATATCCCGGGAGTAAAATAGTCCCCCCATTCTGAACGGGGACTTACCAGGAGCATGTCGTCGTCGGGAAACAGTTCAGACAAGAAGAGAATAGAAGCTTTTGATATACAGAAGAATACGGGAAGATAGGTGGATGGACCATGTAACCAATGAGGGTTACTGAACAGAATTAGGGAGAAAAGAAATTTGTGGCTTAACTTTATTAAAAGAAGGGATCGGTCGACAGGGCACATTCTGAGACTTCAAGAAGTTACCAATTTAGCACTGGGGGGAAATGTGCGACCCAGGGGTAAATACAGTAAGCAGTTCAAAAGTATGGAAACTGCAGTAGTTATTCGGACATGAAGGGGCTTGTACAGTACAAAGTAGCGTGGAGATCTGCATGAAACCAGTCTTTGGACTGAAAACGACAACGACAACGACAACAATTACAAATTAACAATTTTCGGATTTGTGCTTTACATGTGCTGTGAAACCTGGATTCTTGTCAAATTTCATGACTTTAGGTCAAGGGGAAGTACCCCACAGGTTTTGAGGAATGTGTTCGCGAGTGTCAAAATATTAACATAAATGACCATATCTTTTGACTGCACTGTCCTAAAAGCTTGACATTTTTTTACACTGCCAAGAGACCGTAGACCTCAGCATTTGAGATAAATTTCAACTTGATACGTCTACCGATTCCTGAGAATAGGGGTCTTAACAGACGGACAATAAAGTGATCCTGTAAGGTGTACGTTTTTATCGAGTGAGCTAAGTAATCCTAAAAAATAATTTGCAAAAAATTGAGACTTCCCTGTAAAGGGAAACAGAACTTTACTATCAAACTCTGATCGTGTCACAGCATGGAAAAAATGTTTTTAAAATGGAGGGACTTTTGGCCGAGCCGGTGTACCGCAATTTCAAATCAGATCGAACAAGATAGTAAGATAACTGAAGAATGGACAGCTTTGTTACCAAGAGTCTGACGACACGTTCTCTTGTCTCAACCAGCATACGGTCTACGGAAGGTTCATAAAAAAGAATATCCGGTTGACGTCAACAGTGAACGGGAATAATTTTCCAACGTGCTTTTTAGCTGCCCATTTATTGGGGGCCATGAAGCTTCTTGTCGGAATAACGAAGGATTCGAAACATTTTTTGGAAATATGGAGCTTAGTCAAAGTATCCACAACTGACATACTGGTGAACAACGCCAAATATTTATTCGCTAATTTACCAGCAATACATAACATGAAGAGGATAAAATTTCTCCATATTTATGTAATCTGGTCAGATTATGCTTGCGGTCGAGTTAGTTTAGATATACGAGGCAATTTTAGAACAGTGCGACGGGATTGCTATGGGCACATATGTCGCCCGTAGCAGCTGATGTTTTTACGGAGCAATTTGATTAAAAGATATTAATTAGGGAGTAAAACTATATTGCTGGCTCAGCTATGAGGACGACGCGTTTGTTCTATGACCATTTAACAGGGAACAGCTACAGATATTTCACTATTTTCTTAACAACATTCATCCGAAAATCAGCTTCACCATGAAAGTGGAGAGTGGGGTCGGCCTCTCGTTTTTAGACGTGTTGATGTACGGAAGACCTGACACTACTCTAGGGCACAGAGTTTACAGGAAACCTGCCACCGCAAATAGAAATGTAGACGCTGCTTCGCACCGCCACCACCCAGCCCTAAAGCAAGCTGTTATGAACAGTTTGTCTCTGAATGTATCCCGCATCTGTGACAGTAAGAGCTTGCGATTAGATCTACAGTTCCATAGGAAAACATTTAAAGCCAAAGGCCACAACCTTTTCATAAAGAGGACCTTCAAACGAAGCGATACTAATAAAGGAAACAAGAAGAGCGTGGAACCTCCTGCACATTCTGTAAGGTTAGCGTTTGTGTCTAGAGTAAACGACTCCATAGGCAGAATCCTTCGGAAGAATGTTTTAAGGACTACGTTTTTCATTCAGTACAAGATAAAATACATCTTCCGACCTACAGTGGAACTACTGGACCGTTTCGGCAAAGCGGGATTGTATGATGTGACGTGTGTTTCTAGTCTATTTGGGTGAAATTGAAAGTACAGTAAAATAACGTGTTAAAGAGCACGAACGCAAAAAATATTTTAGAAAAAAGGTAGAATCAGTGGTAGCGGAGCACCGTTAAGAATGTCGCCAGGTTATGGATTTTAAGCACACACACGTGATAGGCAGAAAATGTAATATTTATAAAAGCAAAGTTCGTGAAGTAGTCTAAATATCGAAGACTGAGTAAAATTTCGATAGAAGTGATGGCTATAGGCTTCCGTCTTCGTGGCTACCCGCTAACATCCAGTCACAGCGAGCGAGGAGCGAAACAGCTACTACGAAACACCCGGTTCCACAAAAGCAATAATATTTTGAATTCCTCCTCTCGGTCAACATCTGTCTTCAGTATTTACCCAATGACGGCGGTCTTCCAGCAGCTGCCGGATGATTGAACACAGTAATTCCACTTCTTCGAAAAAGCACGAGAAAATAGCCTTTTATAAGTGAACACGACACAGCCTTCAACCATCCAGGGTCACCAATGCAATCAAAAATATTCAAATGTGTGTGAAATCTTATGGGACTCAACTGCCAAGGTCATCAGTCCCTAAGCTTATACACTACTTAACCTTAATTATCCTAAGGACAAACACACACACACCCATGCCCGAGGGAGGACTCGAACCTCCGCCGGGACCAGCCGCACAATCCATGACTGCACCCCTCAGACCGCTCAGCTAATCCCGCGCGGCCACCAATGCAATCCTCTGGAGTATCCTAACAGAGGGATGGAAATGGCTCTGAGCACTATGGAACTTAACATCTATGGTCATCAGTCCCCTAGAACTTAGAACTACTTAAACCTAACTAACCTAAGGACATCACACAACACCCAGTCATCACGAGGCAGAGGGATGGAAATGCCGCGCAGTGAAGAAGTTTGAAGAGGAATGTAACGCGTCTTAACGACTCAGAAGATTTTATCAACAATTCATTGATATTATTTATGTGCACTGTGTTTCGAAACAGATTCTCATTCTATAAAATAGCTACCAGTCTTATTTCCATTGACTGACTGAATTGAGTACGTTGGAGTGCGTTGTGCAGGCACCTAAAAGTCGGTTGCATGCCGTGATCTGTTTCTCACGACCAACGACACCAGGAAACGAACAGGTGGCCGGATGCGAGGGCAGGTCTCCGTCATGGAAGGTAAGTACTAACTGAGGCGCAAGATAAGTTGTGGCCAACCAAAGGGTGTGAGCGACGGGGGCGAGTGTTCTTGGTTTTTTGTACATTTGTGGCAATCGGATATGAGCGACCCAGCCATCCTCCAATTCATGATATGTTACAAATTAAAAGGCATGTTCAACATTCCCACCCCCACCCCTCTCTCTCTCTCTCTCTCTCTCTCTCTCTCTCTCTCTCACACACACACACACACATACATACACACACACACACACACACACACACACACACACACACACGAACGCACGCACGCACACCCCACAGATACCCATAGAATATTTGCATTGGCATACATAACAATTACATTATGACGTGTTCAACAGCCAACAAATTGCGTATGTGTCTATATACATCATATGCGGCAGGCAGTTTCTTCACTCTAATAGAAGTTGTTGCCCACGAAGCACCAAACAATGCAGCAACTGCTGTTGTGTGGCAACGCAGTGGGTAGCTGGGAATGATGCGGTGGATGTTCTCCACAGCACCGCAATCACATAGGGGCGAGTCAGTCAGTTGTACCGACAGAGGTACAATCGGAACTCTTCGTCATGAAAGCAGTGGTGGAACATAATGACCATAAACTTTCCATGGTACAGCGAAGGGCGTACCACTGTCGTGCGGGGATACTTGCTATTACAGCTGCATAAAGCTTTTGTTTCCTTTTTTTGGTACTATAGGCACCACTTACTGTTCCACAGGGCTCTGATCCGCTGCCACACAACGTGCAGAAGATCAATGTAAGGAAGAGGTTCGTACGTCTTCGTCCCAGTTTGGATGGCACTCTTAGCGAGAGCGTCGACAGTTTCACTGTCCCTAATAACATAGTGCCTCTTTAGCCACAACATGGCGATTCTCTTGTTATGACGCCGCAGTTCTGCAGCACGGTCTATAATCTGGAATATCAACAAATCGTTGGTATTATTGACGATATGATTCCTTACGAACAGCAATGCTGATCCACAGTATGTCACAATGATTAATGTATCTTTACGTAAGTTGTCAGTATATGCAAGTCCATCTAATATTGCAGTGAGCTCCGTTTTAGGTACCGAGGCTTCCGGACGGTGATGGAACTGATTACTATGGCCTGTCTGTTCGTCATAATATACACCTTCAACACCAGTTTAAGCACGTGATTCATATATCCAGAGACGATGCACATGTTCCCATTGACTCAAAAAGTCTCAAAAAGTCTGTTAGCATAAAATTTATTGCCTAGATTCCTGTAATCTATCATACACTGAAGGGCCAAAGAAACTGGCATAGGCAGGCGTATTCAAATACAGAGCTACGTAAACAGGCAGAATACGGCACTGCGGTCGAAAACGCCTACATAAGAATCAAGTGTCTAGCGCAGTTGTTAGATCGGTTATTGCTGCTACAATGGCAGGTTATTTAGATTTATGTGAGTTTGAACGTGGTGTTATAGTCGGGCGCACGAGCGATGTGATACAGCATCCCCGAGGTAGTGATGAAGTGCAAATTTTCCCGCACGACCGTTTCATGAGTGTACCTTGGATATCAGGAATCCTGTAAAACATCAAATCTCCGACATCGCTGCCGCCGGAAAAAAAGATCCTGCACGAACAGGCCAACGACGACTGAACAGAATCGTTCAACGTGGAAGAAGTGCAACCCTTCCGCAAATTGCTGCAGACTTCAATGCTGAGCCATTAACAAGTGTCAGCGTGCGAACCACTCAACGAAACACCTTCGCCGGCCGCGGTGGTCTCGCGGTTCCAGGTGTGCAGTCCGGAACCGTGCGACTGCTACGGTCGCAGGTTCGAATCCTGCCTCGGGCATGGATGTGTGTGATGTCCTTAGGTTAGTTAAGTTTAAGTAGTTCTAAGTTCTAGGGGACTGATGACCACAGCTGTTAAGTCCCATAGTGCTCAGAGCCATTTGAACCATTTGTGAAACACCTTCTATGCGGGCTTTCGGAGTCGAAGGCCCACTCGCGTACCGTTGATGACTGCACGACGTAAAGCTTTATGCCTCGCCTGGGCCCGTCAACACTGACATTGGACTGTTGATGACTGGAAACATATTCTTCAATAAAATTCTTCAGGGTATCAGACCGCATCGTCATAATTTAAAATGCGCCAACGTTTCGGCCAGCGTTGCAGCTAGCCTTCATCAGGGCCTTACGTTAACTGCTAAATGAACACACTTGGTTCCTTAAATAGCTGCACGAGAAAACCGTGTCGTTACTTGATTGGCTGTAAAAGGAGGAGGAGGAGGGGTGAAAGGTATGCTTTATTGGTGTTTCCTTTATTATCTGTCATTGGCTGAAATAGCTGTTTTCTATTGGTCTTTATATTAATCCACCCCATTGGAGGAGACGGACGAATAGCGAACAGGTGATGGCTGTGACGTCACACTGTTTCCATGCTGTCCAGAAGCCGGCTGCGGCGTGCCATTGCTTTGTGCGCTCGCGACCACTACTGCGGCTCTCCGCGTGTCTGCATGGGCCGCCACGGCTCTGTTGCCGCTCCGTAGCCCTGCTATTGCAGGCAGCCAAGACCTCGGAAGCTTGTACCCGTCCTCTCTATTCATGTTGGCGGGTCTTTTGGCTATTTCTATCGCCTCTCTAATCTTTCTTTTGAAAGTGAGAGGCTGTTTCGCCAGGACGCGGGCTTCTTGAAAAAATATTGGTTTCCCGCACTCGTCTCGGTGTTCCGTCACTGCTGACTTAGTGTGTTGTTTCAGGCGGATATATCTTTCATGTTCCGAGAGCCTTGTGCTAATCGGACGTCCCGTCTCACCTATGTAGACTAATCCACACGCACAACCAATTTCATACACGCCAGCTGTGTGTAGTTTGTCAACTGCATCCTTGGTAGAACCGAGCATGTCTGATATTTTGTTTCTGCTTCGGAAAATTGGTTTGATGTCGGCTTTTCGTAGAATTTTGCCAATACCATGCCATCAAGGAACTCAGGGACAACCCCCACTTAGTAGTGGTACAGGCAGATAAGGGCAACGCCACTGTAGTCTTGGACACAACTGATTACAACAAACGAATGGAAGATATTCTCGCAGAACCTATCTACAAGAAACTTCAGGGAGATCCGACGGCCAAGGTAATCAAAACGACGCAGGCACTGCTCAAGCACTCTAGAATCAACTTCGACAAGGCCAGAAGATTCATCCCGCAAGTGACACAGGCACCAAGGATATATGGTGTACCGAAGGTACACAAAACCGACTTCCCCTTAAGGCCCATAGTAAACAGTATAAATTCGCCGACCTACTACCTAGCGAAAGAACTGGCACCCAGGCTCCGACACCTAGTGCATCAAACCGAGTCCTACGTTAAGGATTCCACTCACTTCGTGTCTCTCCTAAAGGAAATGCGTGTTACGGACCAAGATCTGATGGTTAGTTTCGACGTCAAATCCCTATTCACGAATGTCCCAGTGTCAGATACTGTGAACATCCTAGAAGAACGCGTGGCACCTGATATATGTGAGCTTGTGCGCCACTGTCTGACGACCACCTATTTCAAGTGGAGAGGTCAATTTTATGAACAAACTGACGGTGTAGCTATGGGCTCACCCCTATCGCCTATCGCAGCAGAAATTTACATGGAGGCATTTGAGGAAACAGCCCTCCAGTCCGCACCATTACGTCCAAATTGTTGGCTTCGCTATGTCGATGATACTTTCGTCATCTGGCCCCACGGAGAAGAGGAGTTACAGAACTTCCACAAGCACCTTAACCAACAGCATAGGAAAATTCAGTTTACAATGGAAACAGAGAAGAATGGGGTGCTGCCTTTTCTCGACGTGGAAGTTTATCGAAAACCTGATGGTAAACTTCGCCACAAAGTGTACAGGAAACCAACCAATACGGACAGGTACCTTCACGCCTCCTCCCACCATCACCCCACGCAGAAGAAGTCCGCCCTGCACACGCTAACGAAGAGAGCGTACAGGATAAGCGACGAAGAACATCTGAAGACAGAACTCGAACGCCTCAGGTCCATCTTCGGAACTAATGGCTATGGGAAGCAGATGATAGACAGCACCATGTCGACAAGGGAGAAGACTAATAGGGAAGAGGAGAAGGAGGCACAGAGGATTGCTGTGTTACCATATGTACAAGGGGTCACCGAACGTATTGGCAAAATTCTACGAAAAGCCGACATCAAACCAATTTTCCGAAGCAGAAACAAAATATCAGACATGCTCGGTTCTACCAAGGATGCAGTTGACAAACTACACACAGCTGGCGTGTATGAAATTGGTTGTGCGTGTGGATTAGTCTACATAGGTGAGACGGGACGTCCGATTAGCACAAGGCTCTCGGAACATGAAAGATATATCCGCCTGAAACAACACACTAAGTCAGCAGTGGCGGAACACCGAGACGAGTGCGGGAAACCAATATTTTTTCAAGAAGCCCGCGTCCTGGCGAAACAGCCTCTCACTTTCAAAAGAAAGATTAGAGAGGCGATAGAAATAGCCAAAAGACCCGCCAACATGAATAGAGAGGACGGGTACAAGCTTCCGAGGTCTTGGCTGCCTGCAATAGCAGGGCTACGGAGCGGCAACAGAGCCGTGGCGGCCCATGCAGACACGCGGAGAGCCGCAGTAGTGGTCGCGAGCACACAAAGCAATGGCACGCCGCAGCCGGCTTCTGGACAGCATGGAAACAGTGTGACGTCACAGCCATCACCTGTTCGCTATTCGTCCGTCTCCTCCAATGGGGTGGATTAATATAAAGACCAATAGAAAACAGCTATTTCAGCCAATGACAGATAATAAAGGAAACACCAATAAAGCATACCTTTCACCCCTCCTCCTCCTCCTTTTACAGCCAATCAAGTAACGACACGGTTTTCTCGTGCAGCTATTTAAGGAACCAAGTGTGTTCATTTAGCAGTTAACGTAAGGCCCTGATGAAGGCTAGCTTCAACGCTGGCCGAAACGTTGGCGCATTTTAAATTATGACGATGCGGTCTGATACCCTGAAGAATTTTATTGAAGAAGACAACGGCCGCGGAAGCCTACGTTTACATGGAAACATATTGCTTGGTCGCACGAGTCTCGTTTCAAATTTTATGAGATCGACGGTCGGAATGGGGACAACCTCATGAATCCATGGACCCTGCATGTCAGCAGGAGCTGTTCAAGCTGGTGGAGTCTCTGTAATGGTGTGGGGCGTGTGCTGTTGGAGAGATGTGGGACCCCTGATAGGCTAGATATGACTGACAGGTGAGACGTACGTAAGTATCCTGTCTGATCACCTGCATCCATTCATGTCCATTGTGCATTCCGACGGACTTTGGCAACTCCAGCAAGACAATGCGAAACCCCACACGTCCAGAATTGCTAGAGGGTGGCTCCAGGAACACTCTTCTGAGATTAAACACTTGCGGTGGCCACCAAACTCCCCAGACATGAACATTATTGAGCATATCTGGGATGCCATGCGACGTGCTGTTCAGAAGAGATCTCCACCTCCTCGTACTCTTACGAAGTTATGGACAGCCCTGCAGGATTCACAGGGTCAGTTCCCTCCAGTACGACGTCAGACATTAGTCGAGTCCATACCACGCCGTGTTGTGGCACTTCTGCGTGCTCGCGGGGCCGTACACGATACTAGGCAGGTGTACCAGTTTCTTTGGCCTTTCAGAGCATAACAGGTATAGTGCTAAACTGTTGCAGTTCAGTGACACAGTAGTGAAATATTTTGAAAGGTATATGCTAGCGGTGGAAGTTTCTTTGTAAACTAGTATTTATTAATGAAGCATTTCTCGGCACCACCCAAATCCTCGAAAACAGTTTTGCACGAATTGCGCGTTTGATTAGCAATTTGGAACCAATGTACTGTCTTCTGAGTTCAAATTAGGCCTCGTTAGCTTCGATAGCCAGCCGCTGTGGCCGAGTGGTTCCAGGCGCTTCAGTTCGGGGCCGCGTTGCTGCTACGGTCGCAAGTTCGAATCCTGCCTCGGGCACTGATGTGTGTGATGTCCTTAGGGTAGTTAGGTTTAAGTAGTTCTAAGTCTAGGGAAATGATGACATCAGATGTGAAGTTCCATAGTGCTTGAGCCATTTGAACCATTTTTAGCTTCGACGAGAAGAGCATTCGTAGGGATCGAACGAAAAGCGCCCAAGCAGGTACTGATCGCTTAATACTGGCATCCGCCAAGCATTTGTAAGAGAGGATCAGTGGCCAAGGCGACTGAAGTCCATATACGACCGGATTAGCATTCGACATAGAGTAAGATAAACTTTTGGGTCAGCATCCTACCAACTTCCCGTAATTAAATATATAATATTAACTGCCTTTTCACTTTTTTGTATAATGTGCTTCATATGAGCGGACAAAGTGAAATTCCGGTCGAATTAGAGGACAAGGTGATTACAACTTGTGCAACGTTATACGAAATGGACCCAGAGACATCGTTCTTGGTTGTTGCTACCAACGTCGCGTGTAAATGCAAGCCGCGGATTTCGCTGACAATAATAATACAGCAAAGAAAGCCACGGGGCTGAGTGTTTTCGAAATATGCAGTTCGAGCATGCGCTGGAGAACCCCCTCTTAGTTACCGCCATTGAACGCACTCAGGAACTGACTTCGATATTTCACGTAATCGACCATTTTTGAAGTGAATATGCATTACATCAGCGTTGTTTGCAGTGTCCAGTACGTAAGACCTATGCAGGACGGATCATGACATCCCTCAAAATTGGTATATGCCGCGTATATCGGGATATCTGACAACACTACCTGCCGTCCACGTGATATATAGGGTGCGTGAGACGCATTGTTGTCAGCATTGCTTTGTTTCAATATATTGTGAAGAAATGGCTGATGTGAGAGGACATTGTTACACTGTTGAGGAGTGCTCAGTGGAGTGCGTGAGGATTCGCGATCGCCAACAGATGGAACAGAGGATAACACAGTTAATCCGTGAGTTTAGAGATCGCTTTGCCAAGTACAGCCGTCGCTCAGTCAGTTGAACAGTCTCCGATGACATCTATTCGCAGAATAGCAGCTGAACACGTACCATGATCAAAAGCACTTCAACACATTAAAATAGATGTGAAATTAAAAGGATTTAGACAGATTTTTGTGAACGAATTATCTAACAACATGAAGCCCCAACTTCCACACTGTCGTGCTTTGTTGGCACAATCTGTACATGCCGTGTCTCGCTCATGTGCGTTAGTTTCTGATGAATGGGCTAGATATCGCATTTCACACTTTTGCCGATTGGTTTCTCTTCGCCAGTTCTGAATTCGAGCCGTAACCATCCACTGAAATCGTTCCTCTCCCTGTTTCGTCGCCCGTCCGTCAGCTGTGTTTCGCGCTGTAATCAGGTAGTGCTGTGGACACTCCGTTATGAGACATATTCGTAAGGTGCCTCGCAGGAGGGCGTCAGTGACTTGTCGCCGGTGACTGCGATGACAGCCGCGCTCAGTGGCCGCGTGGTTTGAGGCGTCATGTCACGGATTGGGTGGGCCCTCCCGCTGGAGGTTCGAGTCCTCCCTCGGGCATGGATGTGTGTGTTGTTCTTAGCATAAGTTAGTTTAAGTAGTGTATAAGTCTAGGGACCGATGACCTCAGCAGTTTGGTCCTTTAGGAATTCACACACAATTTGTTGCGATGACAGCATTGTCCAGGGCAGTTGTTTCCAATCTTTCTTAGAACATTACCCATGAGTGCAATCAGATATTAGCTAGTACCCACGCCCTGCCATTTGTTGCCCCAATCCCTCCCCACATTATCACCAACATTAGCATCTAACAAAACTGTAGAAAGAGACACTTCTTGGAACACTTTTATTTTTAAAATGATGAAAGACAAATGATATTTAGTTTGCGAGCACAGTGAGGGTACAGGCTTATTACAAAACACGCTTCCCCTGGTTTGCTCCTCTCCATTGCGGCATTTGACTGCACACTGCAACCCCATTTAAAATCAAAAAAGTTCAGATATGTGCACTATACTTACTGTTCGTAAATCACTTCGTTGCTGCACACTTTGCTTCTGAACTGGCAGAAATTGGACGACTTCAGGCTGTTAATGCTTTGTGTCTAACGACTCTAAAAAAAGAAAAAAAAAGTGTGTGAAATCTTATGGGACTTAACTGCTAAGGTCATCAGTCCCTAAGCTTACACACTACTTAACCTTAATTATCCTAAAGACAAACACACACACCCATGCCTCAGGGACCAGCCGCACAGTCCATGACTGCAGCACCTTAGACCGCTCGGCCAACCCCGCGCGGTCACTCTAAAAAATCGTAATAATAATAGCTCTGTGTACAGAACTATAGTAGCCCTTATGTAGTTACTGCTTTGTCGTGTTGACAATTAATTCATTTATCTGTTTAGAATCAAGTAATGAAGCAATCTCTGGATTACCGCAGGTACTATATACAACGTGGGGAAGACAGTCTCACTTTCATCATCAGTGATGTAGGGTCAAAGCACAACATACGTTTGTAGTGGGTGGACTATGTGAGGAACCTGTAACCTCCATCGCATTATGCTACTAATTGAGAAAAAGTGATTATTGATAACTTACATAATCAATATAAGCGTCTCACAAAATTGTGATCAAAGTAATGCTCTTTTGAAAATAATTTGGTTTCGTGACTAAAACGCAATCGAATTGATTAGTTTTTACCCCTCATAAAATTCATTTTACTCCTCAGGGAGTAATTACCCTAGGTTTGGAACCATTGGACTGGGGGCTCTGCAGTTGACAGTGTTGAGTATGGCTGCGTCGCAGACCTGTAGTCAGTCCGCTTCTGCAAGACGGGTTTGCATCTCGGCAGTTTGGAGTTTGGTAGAAGAATTGTGTGTGCTTTTTAACTGCCGTCGCTTGATAGATTTGTTACCAGGCCACAGTGATGCTGTGGGCCAGTGCAATTTGTTGAATGATGCTGTTGTTGCGAGCGTCCGGTGTTGTGCTTTGCAGCTCGTCACACTGCTGGCTGAGATGTGGAGAGTCCGCAGCTCGTGGTCGTGCGGTAGCGTTCTCGCTTCCCGCGCCCGGGTTCCCGGGTTCGATTCCCGGCGGGGTCAGGGATTTTTCTCTGCCTCGTGATGACTGGGTGTTGTGTGCTGTCCTTAGGTTAGTTAGGTTTAAGTAGTTCTAAGTTCTAGGGGACTGATGACCATAGATGTTAAGTCCCATAGTGCTCAGAGCCATTTTGAGATGTGGAGAATGGTGCGTGCGTGTTAGTAGTTACACTTGCCTACCTTAGTAGTGGTGCACAAGTATAGTTAAATGTTTAAGTTAAAATTTGACCGTAGTTATAACTCGCAGTACACAGATGTCCCCATTATTCCACGGCATGCAACAGACGGAAGCCGTACACATAGGCAATCTGTTTGCAACGCAAGATAGTCCGTTACGGCACCAAGGCGTCCCTTTATTCTAAGGGTTTACCGGCGTTACTTGATGAAACC
Source organism: Schistocerca piceifrons (assembly GCF_021461385.2). Classification (NCBI taxonomy): domain Eukaryota; kingdom Metazoa; phylum Arthropoda; class Insecta; order Orthoptera; family Acrididae; genus Schistocerca; species Schistocerca piceifrons. Next base: position 386,831,265 of record NC_060142.1, read on the forward strand.
TCCGTCCGAACAGGACTCGGGAGGCCCAACGGTAGCGACCGACTGCCGTGTAATCCGCAGCCGAAGGCGCCACCGAATGCGGATTAGAGGGGCATGTGGTGAGCACACCGCTCCCCTGGTCGTGGTCACTCGTGACCGAAATCACGTTGGTCCTCAACTGGACTCACAAGGGCTGCGTGTCCCCCTCTTGTCTAAGAGTGCTCAGCAGACTCAGTCGGTCACCTATCCAAGTGTGAGTCAAGCCCGTTAACTTCGGTAATCTGACGTGAACCGGCAAGACCGTTGGCCGGTACTTGATGAGAAGTATAGTTATTGAAGACAGTGGAGCCGAGCTGTTATTTTGAGCGAACTTGCGGTTTTGGGTGTGACTGTATTGCGCTGACGCTGTGGTGTGTGAATGTTGCCGTCCTGTGTGCCCCTGGCTTAAGGGCGTTACAAAAGTTTTACATTACTATTGTTTATATCTGTTGTTTCTTTCATGTATCTAGAAGAATGCTGAAGATTAGATGGGTAGATCACATAACTAATGAGGAGGTATTGAACAGAATTGAGGAGGAGTTTGTGGCACAACTTGACAAAAAGAAGGGACCGGTTAGTAGGACATGTTCTGAGACATCAAGGGATCACAAATTTAGCTTTGAAGGGCAGCGTGGAGGGTAAAAATCGTAGAGGGAGACCAAGAGATGAATACACTAAGCGGATCCAGAAGGATGTAGGTTGCAGTAGGTACTGGGAGATGAAGAAGCTTGCACAGGATAGGGTAGCATGGAGAGCTGCATCAAACCAGTCTCAGGACTGAAGACCACAACAACAACAACAGTGGTCGTATTTGGAGAATGTATCCTATTTTATCGTCTTCTCGGCGGTTTTACTTAAGACTCCCTAACCAAGCTACCTTGGGTATTTTAGAAATTCTTTTAGTATTATTACAGTTATTTTTTAATAATTTGTTCATAAAGTTATTATTGCAACTTTAAAATAGTTGACGAGTTTTATTAAATTTAATTATGAAATTTTGGAGGCAACTATTTTAATTTTCTTGAACATTTAATGTTTTTTGTTAAGAGGGTTGCAGAGTCTCATTTGATATAGGTGCTAATTGTTTTGCGTCAGCCAAGTCTTTTGCTAAGGGTACTGAAATTATCTGTGGTGTTCCTGTTGTTACAGAGGTTGCCAGGGTCTGGGCTAAGACTCTGGTAGTTCAAATGGTTCAAATGGCTCTGAGCACTATGAGACTTAACATCTGAGGTCATCAGTCCCCTAAACTTAGAACTACTCAAACCTAACTAACCTAAGAACATCACACACTTCCATGCCCGAGGCAGGATTCGAACCTGCGATCGTAGCGGTAGCGCGGTTCCAGACTGAAGCGCCTGGAACCGCTCGGCCACACCGGCCGGCAGACTCTGGTAGTAATTTGCGGTGGCAGTTGCAGGTTTCCGGGTGCAGTACCTTGGAGTATATGCTGTGGCCGATCCGCTACAGCTCGGTGAAGACGCTTTCGCATTCGGATCAACGCGGAGTCACTCACGGGCCAGTCATCCTTGAGAACTTCAACCATTACTGTCCAAGCCTTAAATTAATAAAACGGAATCAAACAACCTCATAAGAATTAATACCCATCCCTCTACTACATGATCACACTGGTTAAAACTCGAGTAATGTGGTTTTTTGCTTCAAGGAAAAATCCCCATTATCTGCAACAGTTGTAAAGAAACACACCTCATGTTAAGATATGATAAGGAGGTAACCACGATAACTGGTTTGAGCATAGTCTGTGACTGAAAAATTTTACTTGGACACGTTACAAACGTGGTTAATACGTCAGCTCGAAGACAAGCAAATCATCTCTTATGCGTGGTTGCAGGAAGAAGTTCCAGCTCGTGTTTCTATTCTAACACGCGAGCCATTTCACGATCAGTTTTGAGACGCTTTGTTGGACGTTGTTCAGCAACACTTCCAACACAACTGAAATGGCCACCACGAGTAATTACGCCATATACAATTCACTGTTTTGACTTAGGGGTATAGGGACTTCTTGGACACATTGTACATGTAACATTCCCCACAGTAAAGGACATTATACGCCAGCTGACCAGTATACTGATATGTATATACCCTCAGATATGAAATACACTGCATAATTTGTAAAAAGTAGAGCGTCCAGAAAGGGAAGAGGAATCAGGAAGAAACTTCACGAGTTGAGATTACAAAATAAAGGCAAATTTACAAAAGACTTGGAAGTGAGAGCCCACTTATTAGTTTGACGTTGTATCCCCTCTGGCCAGCATGCATTCACTGGTTCGATTGGGAAGGGTGCCACAAAGCAGTTGTGTCCTCCCCTGAGACAAGCTGGCCTTCAATCCAGCCAGTCCACAACTGTTGTTATCTGATCCTCGTTATCCTGGATATTAGCACCGAGCGGTGTTGACGTCCTACCTGGTCCCACACATGTTCACTCAGGGACAAACCTGTGGATCTCGCTGGCCACAGGAGTACTTCAATATCAAGGCTCACAGTTCAGAGGCACGTGCCATGTATGGACGAGCACTGTCCTGTTTATAAATTGGCACCACATTACTGTCGCATGAGAGGTTTACACATCCAGACGCAGATTTCCGGGAGATATCACTATGTCGTCAGAGTTCACTACCAACCTTGACCTGAAACCATACCCGATGGCTCCCTACACTATGAAGCCAGAACTAATAATGCTGTGTCTCTCCAAAAATGGTTCAATCGCTCTAAGCACTACGGGAGTTAACATCTGGGGTCATCAGTCCCCTAGACTTAGAACTACTTAAACTTAACTAACCTAAGGACATCACACACATCCATGCCCGAGGCAGAATTCGAACCTGCGACCATATAAGCAGCGCGGTTCCGGACTGAAGCGCCTAGAACCGCTCGGCCACAACGGCCAGCTGTCTCTCCAAAACATCGTAAATACAGAACGGCGATTCCACGGTGAACACAATGCGACGCCATTCATCAACAGTCCATGCATCCCGGTCGCAAGACCGTTCCAAAAACAGCCTGTTTTGGTGTTAATGACAGCCTAGGCATGGAGCGGTAATTCCTCAGTTTGGCTGCGCCTAGTCTCTAAGCACAGATTTTTGCGGGGTGTGCATTGCTTGTTCTCGGATGGCAGGTGCAGATGTGAAGGGGTTATAATACGCTTGCTGCACAATACGAGTTGTGATACGCTTGGTGCACAATACGACGGTTCTCTGTTGCGCGGTCGGAAGTGGTCGACTGGGACCTTGACTGCGTGTGTACCTGCCGCCACGTTCCCGTGCATTTCAACGTTGCGCCAATGTCACACCCGAATACCCCACAAATCTAGTACTGCACAATTCAATCAGCAAGCTAAATACACTGGTGAAAATAAATAGTGCACCTGGAAAGACGACGTCCAGTTTGATCCGATGATAGCATATGTCACCTGGGGAATAGTAGATGTACTGATAACGGCTTCAATGTCGTGCGCCAACAAATAGCGTAGTGCCATAGCTACTAGAGCGTCATCTACTATGTACCAATTGAAGCGGAATGGTCACAAGCAGAAAGCTCAGTGGGATGGAGTATGGACGTACACGCAGCACAGACGCCCGCCACAATCGTCGTATTGTAAGGGTACCATTGTAGCAGTGGCAGATCGTAAGCTACCACAGCACAGATAAGAGGGCTTGTGAGTCCAGAGGTGTCAACATGAACACTTGCGAACTGCTTATTAGCCGTGGGACTAAGGGCACACACACCTGTAGACCGTCTTGCCCTCACGCCACAGCATCGACGTGCACCGCTCGCCTGGTGCAGCTAGAGGATCCCTTGGAATATGGAATAGCCAGCAGTGGTCTTCAGCGATGAAGTGTATTCTGATTGCACGCCAGTGATGGTTGTTTGCACGTACGACGTGGACCTGGTGAGTGCATTCGTCCAAGTCACACTTGCGCCATAAGGCCTGGGGTACGATAAGCTACAACTTGTGTTCACTTTTGCTGTTTCTGGAGGGGACGCTAACCAGCGCTTAGTAAGTGCAGCACGTTGTTAGACCCGTTCTTTCAACGTTCTTGCAATAGAAAGCTGATGTGTCGTTCCAACAGGATAATACACGTCCATACATTGCTCTTGAAATTCAACGTGCTCTACAAGATGTGCAGCAACTTCTCTGACCAACATGATCTCCAGACATTTCTGCAATCGAGCAAGTGTGGGATATGATGGGACGACTACTGATTCATGCGACTCGTCAACCAACAACTCTTACAGAACTACGTGAACAAGTCGCGCAGGCGTGACATAACGTATCCCAGGACAATATTGCCATCTGTTCGATCGACTGGATGCCAGAGTCAGCGCCTGCATTGCCGTTCGTGGAGGCAACTCCACGCACTAATACGAATGTTGCAGCATCGTTCGATACCTGGTACCTCTGAACCGCTTGTGCTATTGATCTCTAAACGTAATCTGTGCAACAATAATTCTTGAGTGAATTAGAAACCTCTAAAAGAGTGTATTTATTTTTTTCCGGCCATGTAGACACCCAAAATGAGGCCCCTATCAAGTTCCGTCAGGTGCTGATAACGTCGTGTCACATGTGTACGCACCATCTCCATATCCCTCACAGTGATCACTCAGCATCTGACGCTGCTCACGCCCGTTTATAGGCCCGCACTGTAGCAGGCCTGGTAACAACACTATACACTAACAGGACTAATGCAGTCTGGGATGGTTCTACCTGTCACAGAAAATTGCAACGCTAATCTTTTACGTACCTGCCGATGGAGCGTTACACTGACATCCGACCATGTTTTCCGTATGCCTCACTTGTTCGTCAGGCAGTTTATTTATACAACAAAGATAAGGCAAACCCCCTGCACAGTGACTGCAAGAAAGCCATCTTTTGCCATTTCATCCGCGGTCCCACTGTGAAAGTATTGCACTGTTGTGGCGCGCCCTTGCAGTGTGGCGTAGCGTATTCTCAAGTGCCGTATCACGCGTCCAGCCTCTCTCCGAGAGAGCGATTGGCGATTTATCTGTGTACAAGACCACTTTGGCCGCATTAAATCTCGCTGCGTGCCACTTTCAGCCGCCCACTATAGACGAAGCTGTTCGGCCAATTGCGAAGCGGTAATCAATTTAGGAGTAAAGAATACGGCGGCGGCGAGGGGCGGTGCGGCCGTGCGATTTGCATGCCGGGAGGCGTGGCGGGGGCTTCCCCGCGGCAGAGGGCGCCCCGCTCCGGGATTAGCCCCCGCCGGTCCAATCTGCATACTGATGCCCGCGGCTGCCGGCTGCTGCGCCCGTCCTGTTAATTACCACACAGTGGCGCCCCACCCACGCGAACCGCGTTAATTACAGGCGCTGTGACGCGTGTACCGCACCACTAGCTCCTCATCGCAGCTCAGAAAACATGTCTTCTCGCCGACAGCGGTTTGATGTTTATCGTACCACTAGCAGCAGTCTCGCAGACACAACGTCGTGTCGCACAAGTCCTCATTGCTAACTACGAGATACATTCTTCGTCAGCACTTCGTTTACCATATAGAAGAAACGGATATTTCAAGTCTACCCACACGCTTATAGAAAAAAAATAATAAACGCACACCAATACAAGTAACGTAGAGTGATGAAATTTCGGAAATACATTTCCAAGATGCTACTCCAGGCGAGTGTAAAATGAAAGTGCGCAACGGAAAACAATAAACGCTGAAATGAAGATTTGGCCCCTGTCTGACTACCCCCTGAAGCAGATCTTAGGATCTCTTAATTCTATAAATTACAATCTAAACATACATGAATGATGAAGGCAACTAATCCTACTAAATGATAAACGTTGCTCCTGCTTATATATTTATTGCAGATTTTAAAAAAGCATTATATTGTTGTTGTTGCTGTTGTGGTCTTCAGTCCAGGGACTGGTTTGATGCAGCTCTCCATGCTACTCTATCCTGTGCAAGGTTCTTCATCTCCCAGTACCTACTGCAACCTACATCCTTCTGAATCTGCTTAGTGTATTCATGTCTTAGTCTCCCTCTACGATTTTTACTCTCCACGCTGCCCTCCAATGCTAGACTGGTGATCCCTTGATGCCTCAGAATATGCCCTACCAGCCGATCCCTTCTTCCAGTCAAGTTGTGCCACAAATTTCTCTTCTCTCCAATTATATTCAATACCTCCTCATTAGTTATGTGATCTACCCATCTAATCTTCAGCATTCTTCTGTAGCACCACATTTCGAAAGCTTCTATTCTCTTCTTGTCCAAACTACATGGTTATTACAAATGATTGAAGCGATTTCACAGCTCTACAATAACTTTATTATTTGAGATATTTTCACAATGCTTTGCACACACATACAAAAACTCAAAAAGTTTTTTTAGGCATTCACAAATGTTCGATATGTGCCCCTTTAGTGATTCGGCAGACATCAAGCTGATAATCAAGTTCCTCCCACACTCGGCGCAGCATGTCCCCATCAATGAGTTTGAAAGCATCGTTGATGCGAGCTCGCAGTTCTGGCACATTGTGTCTGTTCACTTCACCATTAAGAAAAAATGTCGCTTCATAACTGAAAACAAGTGTCGCACTGAACGCATCCTCTTCCATGAGCTGTTGCGACCGCGACGAAAATTCAAAGCGTTTGACTTTGTCATCGGGTGTCAGGGCTTGTAGCAATTGTAAACGGTAAGGCTTCTGCTTTAGTCTTTTCCATAAGATTTTCCATACCGTCGGCTGTGATACGTTTAGCTCCCTGCTTGCTTTATTCGTCGACTTCCGCGGGCTACGCGTGAAACTTGCCCGCACGCGTTCAACCGTTTCTTCGCTCACTGCAGGCCGACCCGTTGATTTCCCCTTACAGAGGCATCCAGAAGCTTTAATCTGCGCATACCATCGCCAAATGGAGTTAGCAGTTGGTGGATCTTTGTTGAACTTCGTCCTGAAGTGTCGTTGCACTGTTATGACTGACTGATGTGAGTGCATTTCAAGCACGACATACGCTTTCTCGGCTCCTGTCGCCATTTTGTCTCACTGCGCTCTCGAGCGCTCTGGCGGCAGAAACCTGAAGTGCGGCTTCAGCCGAACAAAACTTTATGAGTTTTTCTACGTATCTGTAGTGTGTCGTGACCATATGTCAATGAATGGAGCTACAGTGAATTTATGAAATCGCTTCAATCATTTGTAATAGCCCTGTATTTATCGTCCATGATTCACTTCCATACATGGCTACACTCCATACAAATACTCTCAGAAACGACTTCCTGCACTTAAATCTATACTCGATTTTGCCGATCGGAGTGGCCGTGCGGTTCTAGGCGCTACAGTCTGGAACCGAGCGACCGCTACGGTCGCAGGTTCGAATCCTGCCTCGGGTATGGATGTGTGTGATGTCGATAGGTTAGTTAGGTTTAATTAGTTCTAAATTCTAGGCGACTGATGACCTTACAAATTTCCATTCTGGAAACATCCCCTAGGCTGTGGCTAAGCCTTGTCTCCGCAATATCCTTTCTTTCAGGAGTGCTAGTTCTGCAAGGTTCGCAGGAGAGCTTCTGATAAGTTTGGAAGGAAGGAGACTAGGTACTGGCTGAAGTAAAGCTGTGAGGACGGGGCGTGAGTCGTGCTCGGGTAGCTCAGTTGGTAGAGCACTTGCCCGCGAAAGGCAAAGGTCCCGAGTTCGAGTCTCGGTCCGGCACACAGTTTTAATCTGCCAGGAAGTTTCACCTGAGAAGTTAATTCGCAGAGTGCTCAGAGCCAACCATACTCGATTTTAGGAAATTTCTCTTCTTCAGAAACGCTTTCCTTGCCATTGCCAGTCTACATTTAATATCCTCCCAACTACGACCATCACCAGTTATTTTGCTCCCCAAATAGCAAAACACATTTACTACTTTAAGCGTCTCATTTTCTAATCTAATTCTCGCAGCATCACCCGACTTAATTCGACTACATTCCATTATTCTCGTTTTCCTTTTGTTGATGTTCATCTTATATCCTCCTTTCAAGACCTTGTCCATACCGTTCAGCTGCTCTTCCAGGTCCTTCGCTGTCTCTAACAGAATTACAATGTCATCGACGATCCTCAAAGTTTTTATTTCTTCTCCATGGATTTTAGTTCCTACTCCAAATTTTTGTTTTGTTTCCTTTACTGCTAGCTCGATATACAGATTGAATAACATCGGGGAGAGGCTACAACCCTGTCTCACTCCCTTCCCAACCACTGCTTTCCTTTCAAGCCCCTCAATTGCCCAACTCTGCCCCTTGTTATGACTGCGCGATCTAATATCAATAACGCGAAATGTCTGACATCATCTACGTACCAAACACTAGAAGACACTACTTTCAAAGATGGTCTACAGTGGTGTGGAACCTCAGTGGAAATAAACTAACGTGATCATAGCTGTTTATCTTTTATAGCCGTAATAAACCGAAGGAATTTGCGATATCACCGTATGTGCTGCGTCCGGTGGGTCGAAGTGATGGCACTCATACTCATCTGCGACGATGGAAGAACTCCAGCCACAGATAAACTCTTTCAAACACTACTCTGACTAACATACTCTAATACTGTCTTCTCCTATCTGTGTTCTACAGATGAGAAATGCGAACTCCCAGCCACAAGGACGGAGTTCCGATAACGTCTCAACGGAAGTATAGGCAGAGGAAGTGCTCTCAATTACTGAACGCTGCATACTCAAAGACGACTTCCAACCCGGTGAGGAAGTCCAGAATCGTACAGGTTCGTAACAGCACAGTGCCTAACTGCTCTAACTATAAACTCTCCTGAGAGCAAAGACAGGAAGTCCGTACCTACCAATATATAGCTGATATCGAGCGACCGTCAGACTTGGGCGCCCACAGTGGAAGACCTCGTCTCTCCACCGCTGGCCTCCCAGCAAGGCTCGGCTCCCCACCCGCGTAATTCCGAAAACGAATCATATTCCCGAAACCACGGAATATTCTCCCTCTCTACAGATTCTTCCGGACGCCGACCAAACATATTATAGTCTTTTGTCGTGAGAGCGGAAAGTTTGCGAGGAAAAACCTATACTCGTACAATGGTACGCCTCTGAGTAAAAATTCTTGGAAATAACCCAGCCTGCGTGGTTTCCGAGGTGTCGCTTCTTCGTTCCTCTCACCTGCGCCCAAGATTTGCAAAGTTCGGAAGTATTATCCAGTTATCCTTCCGGCCCCACTACAATAGCGGTCGGCCGTCACCATATTGTGCTCCAGAGCTCAGGTGCCACGACGTCCGTCTAGCTACTTCCTGTGTTTAAGCAGGACCAACACACCTGTGTGGGCCTTCCACCCAGGGCTTGAGTTCCGCCTGCCATTTCATTTCCACTGGCGTTCAAACCTCTACTAGTATAGCCAATCATTCATTACGCAGTTTTTATAATAAAGACACTCCGTCACCTTTCATGCAATAAGCGTTAACAGTTATTTACAAGACGTACGTGACAATGTCAGTTTCCTATATATATTCATATATACGATGTACAACTTATCACATGATACCTAATTGTGTTTGTAGATCACGGTAAAGTATGTGGATGGGTGCTTGTAAGGTGCGAAATTATAGCCACCTTACACGTTTAACTAGGTAACTTAACTGCAAGATCACGGGTTAATGTGAGCGTGAGATAGCCATGGCAAATATGAAATGTTGTTACATTAATAACGGGTATAATCGCCAGAATGTTGGACGCAAGCATACAAACATGCATGCATTGTGTTGCACAGGTGCCGAATGTCAGTTTGTAGAATGGAGTTCCATGCCTGTTCCATTTGATCCATCGGCACAGGGACGGTTAATGCTGGTTCTCGATGACGCTGGAGCTGTCGTCCGATAATGTTGAATACGTGCTCGATTGCAGAGACATCTGATAATCGAGCATGTCAAGGCAACATGGCACACTCCGTTGGGGATGTTGGATTAAAACAGGAGTATGTGGGCGTGCGTTATACTGTTAACAAACGCCCACAGAATGCTGTCCATGAATGGCAGCACAACAGGCCGAATCACCAGACTGACGTACAAATTGCTCTAGGTGTAAGTCCAGTGTGTCTTGCATGCAGACAGGTTGGTTGCAGGCGCTCAACTCGCCTCCTTCTAATGAACACACGGCCATCACTGGCACCGAGGTGGGATCACCTTTCAGAAAACACAACACACCTCCTCCATGCCCTTCAATGAGCTCTTCCTCGACACCACTGCATTCGCAAATGGTGCTGGTTTGGGGTCAGTAGAATGCACACCACAGGGAGTCTGGCTCAGATCTGTCCTTGAAGTAACCTATCTGTAACAGCTCGTGGTGTCGCTGTTGTGTCAACTGCTGCTCACATTGCTGCTGCAGATGCTGTACGATAGGACAGATCCATACGCCGAACACGATGGTCTTCCCTCTCGGTAGTGCCACATGGCCGTCCGGAACCGGGTCTTTCTGCTACCGTACCATCCTGTGACCATCGCTGCCAGCAGTCATGAACAGGGCATACATTCCTGCCAAGTCTTTCTGTAGTATCGCTTCTTCTAACCCTATTACACGACGTCGTTCAAACTCAGTGAGCTGCTAATAACGACGTTGCCGTAGTCGTAAAGACATTCGTCGCTAACATCAGTCCACTGCGTCCAATCTCAAAGGCAACAAACGCTCTTCACGGTTACAGCGCGTATTTAAATCCAATCTGATTTGTATCCTCATAGTGCCGCTTTTATCCAACTGGCGACATATTTCAGTAGACGTCATAGTGGAATGTAGAAACATAGCTATAAACTTTCGTTTTCTCGCACAACTCCTTCTTCATCTTGCGATTTTCTTTTCCGTCAGATTATTTTTTATTATAAATAAATTTGTTTCTGGCTGGATAATCGATTTCTGGACTGGTTGCACCATCTCTTCACAAAGCAGAATTCTCCGAAATTTACATTGCATTAGTGATTATAGAAGTACAATATTCCACCTTTACTGATTATTCTATTTATTTTTCATGTCTAGTTCCGCAGGATCAAATTGAGGAGTAACTCTCCATGGTCATGGAAGGGGTCAATACATGAAATCAACATAAACAAAATAAAATCTAGAAGACTCCTAGGCTGATGACAACCTAAGTTTATATTTTACGATAATCACCCATATAACACAGGAATTAGCTTTGTTTTTTCAGGCAGAAGGAGTGAACCGTGAGGAAATTATTCAGATTAGACTTGAATGTGCGAGGATTACTGCTAAGGTTTTTTAAATTCCTATGGTGTACTATCTGTTAAGAGTTGTCAAACCTATGAGCCTTAAGGTCAAATTAAAGTTCTTGTTGTTAAGTCAGATTATTCACGAAATGACAATTACTAATAGTCAAGACCAAAAATTAAGCAAATAGTATTTTATGTCTTTGATGAGGTAATGTCATGTTATATCTTGGCACCCAATTTAAAATTGAATTATGATCAGTTACAATGGTAGTCTATAGGCCTATACCACCCTCTACAAGCGTCAATCGTTTATGGCGTTAAAAACGAACCTCTATGATAAAAACGAGTGTATATTATGCTAAAAGGGCGCTGTGATGTAATAAAATACTATTTTATGCTTCATGTGCTTCATCACCTGTATGATCGTAATACAATAAAAAAATAGTTGCTAATATCAGTTTAAATTGTTTTGTTTAATCCACAGTGTGATTACCCAAAATTATAGTTAAATTTTAATACAATAGTATTATCTACGTGACGTGCATTAAATGTCATCATGTAATGTTCGCAACAAATTATCGTTTAAAATTTAGGGCTATTTGGTGTGGGTGCGTGTACTCCCTATAAATGTAAATTATTTACGAAGTTAAAGTCTTTGCGATCAAGACGAGTGAAAATTCTCCTGGAAGGGCACTGGAACATAATAAAAATTTTCTGTGCCCTTTGGGTTGAGTAGTCATGTGTTAATAGTTAGGTGATTGTAAGAACGTAATGGGATAGAACAATTGTTACTGGAGTCTCTGGGAACAATTTTTTTAATACATGGTATAATTATCTTCTTTAGCCATATAATATGGTGATTCGACCTGTTGTGCTGCCATTCATGGACAGCATTCTATTGGCGTTTGTTAACAGTATAACTGCCCCTCCCGCCAGAGGTTTGAGTCCTCCCGCGGACATCGGTGTGTGTGTTGTTCTTAGTATAAGTCAGTTTAAGTTAGTTTAAGTAGTGTGTAAGTCTAGGGACCGATGACGTAAGCAGTTTGGTCCCTTAGGAACTCACACACACACTAAATTGGGTGTCAGCAATATATAACGACATTAATACACTTACGATAGAAAAGATTATTGGATTAATATTCCGTCTTGATTACGAATAACACGTATAATCTGACTTAATCACAAGAAGTGTAATGTGATCTTATGACTGATACGTCTGACAACTTTTATTATATAGAATACAAGTAAAGCTGTTACGTTGTATACGCAATGATGTAAGTTTTCGGAAATTTTGCTGTGTGAACAGATGCACCTGATGATGGAACCGATAGACCCAAAATCGATTATGCTTTAACGAAATTAAAAACAGTCTTCGCAGCCACATGCTGATTTATTTATAATTGTAAAAGATCACAAGGCTGCGTTCCCACCATCCACCATGATGGAAAGTCATCTAAATATATTCTTCAGAAGTATTCATTAACTTTATCCGATTCCACTCCCAAATCCACGGGTGAATCTTGACAGTTGCACGTCACAGTCACAACTTTCAGCACTAACTTTTCTTTCGCGCATGCCGAACTGCAGACTCTCTGTAAAGGTGTTTCAGAAATGGAAAATCCATTTCAAATATCACTGCCTTTGAAGAACTGAGTAGGGATATAAGAGGTGAATTACTTCGGCGAGCTGTAAGCCAGCCGTTCAAGGGCGAGTGCACCGTAAGTTTAGCTGGGAACTATGATATAATATAAAAAATAATAAATAATTGAAGTTTTTAGATACATAGAAATAATGAGAATAATTTTTCGGCGTGTTGGCCAAGAACAATAAGCCGAGCTATGCCTGTAAATGGATAAAGAAACTTTTCATATTAGTTCCACATAAACGAAATAGTCTTTCCCTTGCTGTAGATTTATGCTTATCAATTAATAATACTACGTCCGATCGCTGTATCCACCTTCAAAATCTTGACCGTGGCCATGATGTAATCGGATCTTCGTGATAACTCCGAAGTACGCAGGTGGGCTTATTGGGTTTTTATATATTGCATTACTACTTGGAATAGTGACTCATACAATCTTTCAGTTAGTAAAATAATACTATATTCTTTCATCCGATGCACATAAAAAATACAGACTTTTTACTTGTTCTCACAACCACAATGGCTACATCTGATTTCGCACTAAAATAACGTGCGTCTCCCTTCGTTCATTAACAAAGAGCGAGTCCTTCCTCTTGCCGAGGAACAGGAAAAACATCTCATGTTTTTTAACACTTGGAAATCAAAAATACATGACGATAGGCGCAGACTCTACGCTCGACTACCGCTTCGACTTTTCTCTTTGCCTTTAAATGAAACAAAAACATAAAAGCAAGAAATACAAAAGGTACAGCACAGAACCTGCCGTTTATACAGAAAAAGCGGAATCTAGTCTTGACCGTGGCCATGATGTAATCGGATCTTCGTGATAACTCCGAAGTACACAGGTCTGCACGTTTCGCAGTGGAAAGATACTGCAACGGCTGAGTAATGTATTAAATGGATTTGCAAACACTTTTTGTTGACCATTCTCAGTCTCGTGTTAAAAAAGTTTGCCGAGATTCTGGCTTTCATTGCACGGCTTGACGTGTTAGTATTTGCAGCATTTCTTCATCGTGCCTTTATCTACGTTCAAACTTAAAATATCGTTGTTCAGTGAGATGGTAAGTTCTCGAGGCATGGTAAGAACTGGGAATACTAGGGCCGTAGAATTCATCACACCCTTGTCTAGCGAAATATTTTCAACACTATCAAATGCTTATGAAATTTTTTTGCATAAATCTTTCTATTGTGGTGATCTACTGTAACACGTGTTTCATTCTTGGACGAATGTGTGCTACTTGGCGAGCAAGATCACGCTTTAGTTCAAAATATAATATCTTGAGTCAAAGTTTACGTGGATTATTCGTGATCCCCTATCGCAGTTTAGAGATTCCAATGTATTTACGACAGAGTGTGCACTTTGCAATCTGCAAGGACCTATGTCACGGTGTATTACAGAGTTTCTGGTTTCAGCAGAGATATTAATCTTACTGAGCCGCTATAACGATCAGTAGCCACGTCTTCCAGACTGTAGTCATCAGTATACTTCGGCTTTGCATGGTTTTCAGGATGGAAAGTAAATAATCAGCCAGAGATGTGGAGTCAACTGGGGATTCATCACTTTCTATACGACGTGATTATTTTGCGTCCTTAAATTTCAGATTTCTAAACGGAAAAGGTTAGGATAACAGATTAAGCCAAGCTCGCTCACTACACATAGCTTGGATAAAAGCTGCGTTAGTTACAGGTTTTGAAACCAAGGTAATGGAAATGATAGTATGGCATTGTCGGCCGGGAGTCACCATTCGGGGATGTTCGGCCGCCGTATTGCAAGTCCTTTTTAGTTGACGCCACTTCGGCGACTTGCGGGTCAATGATGATGAAAGACACACAACACCCAGTCCCCTGCCGGGAATCGAACCCTGGCCCCCTGCGTCGAAGGCGGTAACGCTACCGCTACGCTACGGAGGCGGACTAGAAACCATGGTAAGAGTTTATCACAAATTAGTGCGATCACAGACTCCATTCAGTTGTTCCTTTAAGCCCACTATTATTACCTTGCGCAAAGTAAGCTGTACCTGTCCTTCTCTTGTTCTATTCCTGTACCAAACTGTAATTAGATACCGTTATAATATCATGTCTTGGATCTAAACTTTACGTTGAAGAGGGCCTTCTATTCAGGGAGTGTTTTAGGATACGTATTTGCATATAATGCGAATGTAACAGCAGTACAAGTAGCTTACAACCTCTAGTTTCTATTGAGGCTCTAAATAAATATTTCGCCACGCCTATGTCTTTACGTGATCAACGTACAAAGGCACTGACCATTGATTCCCTGAAAGAAATGGTTGACACAAGCTGTTTCTTTTTTTTTTTCTTAAGTATGTAACCGTTAATACTGTCACGAAATCAACTTGGCAAATTCGTACGGCAGCCATATGACTTTTTACATAAAGTATAGAGAATATGATCAAATTTACTGTCACTCCACTGCCCAAAACGGACATCTTTTATTAGTCTCTAACCTTAAGCATCTTACCAAAAGCCTGGAAGGAGGGACATATAGAGCCATTACGAAAGTAGAAATCTGGCAAACAATCATCAGATTACTGACGTATTTCCATTTTCCTAGCATTATTTAAGGCTTTATATTGGACTGATCGCGGTCAGTTTACTAATTACTTAACCTCAAATATCCTTCTGGACGAAAACCAGTCAGGGTTCCACAAAAATCGCAGCACGACGGCTGCCTCTCTTCAAGGACTGCTATTCTTCAAGGACATTCACACGAGATCTCACGCCCGATGGAACTGGCGATGAACGGTTATGGGCAATAGATATGTTGCGTTTCTTTCACTCATGCCTACGAACAATTGTCATGGGTTTGTGTAGATGAGCGGCGTACCCACTCTTTCAGCTACCATCTCCTCAGCCATTGCAATCGCTCTTATTTAAGTTCAACTCCAAGACAACTGTCTAAACGGCATAGCAAAAATATTGCCTCTCAACAAAGGAAAACATTACGAATAAACCAAAGATGACAATTATGTGCTTTTTGGACTACAACAAAGATTTCCACATCATCGGTTTTGAGATTCTACGTGGGAAACAAATTTTTCTTGAACTTCTGTACAGTAATTCTGTTCATATCTTACAACAGCTGGTATGGTTTCTCTGGATGGGCACGGCTAATTGTCTTCCCCATACAATTCAATCTTGTGCTCCGTCTCTACAGACCTCGATGTCGACGGTACGTTCAACTTTAGTCTTTCTTCCTTGCTTTTTATAACGTAGTATAATGGCCGGAGGAACAATGTCACGGTGGATGGATCTACGCTTACATCTACACAGATTTTCTCAAAATCACACTTAAGAGCCTCGTAGAGGGTACATCGAACCGCCTTCACAATAATTGTCTATTATTCCATTCTCGAACAGCGCGCAGAGAAAACGAACACTTGTATCTTTCCGTGCGAGCTCTGATTTCCTTTATTTTATTATGATGATTGTTTCTCCCTATATTGATCGGCGTCAACAAAATGTTTTCGCATTCGGAGGAGAAGGTTGAAGAATGAAATTTCATGAGGAGATACCCCCGCAACGAGAAACGCCTTTTTTTTAATGATGTCCATCCCAAACCCCGTATCGTGTCCGTGACATTCTCTCCCCTATTCCTCGATGATACAAAACCAGCTGCTCTACTTTGAACTTTCTCGATGTACTTCGTTAATCCTATCTGATAAGGATCCCACACCGCGCAGCAGTATCCCAAAAGAGGGTGGACAAGCGTAGTGCAGGAAGTCTCTTTATTAGTTCTGTTGCATCTTGTAAATGTTCTGCCAATAAAATAAAGTGTTTGGTTCGCCTTCCTCACAACATTTTCTGTGTTTTTGCCATTTAAATTGTTTGTAATAGTAATTCCTGGGTAATTAGTTCAATTTATGGCCTTCAGAATTGATTAATTTCTCGCGTAACCGAAGTTTAACAGATTCCTTTCAGCATTCATGGGGATGACCTCACACTTTTCATTATTTACGGTCAATTGCCAATTCTCACACCATAAAGGTATCTCTTCTAAATCGTTTTTCAATTTGTTTTGATCCTCTGATGATTTTACTAGACGATGAATGGTAGAATCATCTAAAAACAACGTAGGATGGCTGCTCAGATTGTGTCCTAAATCGTTTATGTAGATAAGGAACAGCAGAGGGCCTATAACAATACCTTGAGAACACCAGAAATCATTTCTGTTTTACTCGATGTCTTACCCTCAATTACTACGAACAGTGACCTGTCTGACAGGAAATCACGAATCCAGTCGCATATCTGACACGATATTCCATAAGCAAGCAACTCAATTAAAAGCCGCTTGTGAAGTACAGTGTCAAAAGCCTTCTGAAAATCTAGAAATACGGAATTAATTTGAAATCCCGTGTCAATAGCCCTTAACACCTCGTGGGAGTGAAGAGCTAGTTGTGTTTAAGAAGAACGATATTTTCTAAATACGTGTTGACTGTGTGTCAATAGACCGTTGTCTTCGAGGTAATTCATAATGTTTGAAAGCAATATACCGGGTGATCAATAAGTCAGTATAAATTTGAAAACTGAATAAATGACCGAATAATGTACATAGAGAGGTACAAATTGACACACATGCTTGGAATGACATGGGGTTTTATTAGAACCAAAAAAATACAAAAGTTCAACAAATATCCGACAAATGGCGCTTCATCTGATCAGAATAGCAATAATTAGCATAACAAAGTAAGACAAAGCAAAGATGATGTTCTTTACAGGAAATGCTCAATATGTCCACCATCATTACTCAACAATAGCTGTAGTCGAGGAATAATGTTGTGAACAGCACTGTAAAGCATGTCCGGAGTTATGGTGAGGCATTGGCGCCGGATGTTGTCTTTCAGCATCCCTAGAGATGTCGGTCGATCACGATACACGTGCGACTTTAGGTAACCCCAAAGCCAATAATCGCACGGACTGAAGTCTGGGGACCTGGGAGGTCAAGCATCACGAAAGTGGTGGCTGAGCACACGATCATCACCAAACGACGCGCGCAAGAGATCTTTCACGCGTCTAGCAATATAGGGTGGAGCGCCATCCTGCATAAACATCGTACCATCCAGCAAGTGTTTATGAGCCAGGCTGGGGATGATGCGATTATGTAACGTATCGGCGTACCTCTCACCCATCACCGTAGCAGTTACAAAATCAGAATCACGCATTTCCTCGAAGAAAAAAGACCCAATAACGGTAGATGCGGTAAATCCAACCCATACCGTGACTTTCTCGTCGTGCAATGGAGTTTCCACTACAGTTCTAGGATTTTCGGCAGCCTAAATTCTGCAGTTGTGCGCGTTGACAGAACCTCAGAGCGTGAAATGACCTTCGTCGGTCCACAACACGTTACTCAACCAATAGTCATATTCTGCCATCTTTTGAAACGCCCAAACCGCAAATGCCCTCCGCTTCACTAAATCGCCAGGTAACAGTTCACGATGCCGATGGATTTTGTACGGATAGCATCGGAGGGTAAGCCTAAGTGCCAACCAAATAGTAGTGTATGGAATGCCGGTGCGACGTGCGACTGCACGAGCGCTGACTTCCCCGTGCAAAGACGAACCCGCTACAGTCTCCATTTCTTCCTGAACTGTCTCAGCAGCATTACGCCTTGTGCTCGGTCGGCCACTACGGGGTCTATCGTCTAAACAACCCGTGGCTTCCAACTTCGAAATCATTCTCGCCACAGCTGCATTTGTCAACGGACCTTTGCCCGTTCGAATCCCCTTCCTATGGCGATAGGATCGTAACGCTGAACTAGCACATTCCCCATTCTGATAATACAGCTTCACTAAAAGCGCCTTTTCAGGTAACACCAACATGCTGCGACTGCTGGCGCATCTGATTCTCTCTCTCATTACAGTTCCTTTTTATACCCGATTGTCATGCGCAGTCACTGACGTTTTGCTGTCCAGCGCCATCTGTCGGGCATTTTGTGAACTTGGTTGTTTTTTTTTTTTTTTTTTTTTTTTTTTTTTTTGTTCTAATAAAACCCCATGTCATTCCAAGCATGTGTGTCAATTTTTACCTCTCTATCTACATTATTCCGTGGTTTATTAAGTTTTCAAATTTATACTGACTTTTTGATCACCCGATATGTTCCAAAACCCGCTGCATATCAACGTTAATGATAAGGGCCCGTAATTTAGTGGATTGCTTTTCTTGAATATTGGCGTGAGCTGTGCAGTTCGAGCGAGCGGTTGTATATGCTTAAGTATGGAGCTATTGCATCAGCATACTCTGAAAGAAATCTAACTGGTATCCAGTCTGGACCGGAAGACTTGCTTTTATTAAGTAATTTAAGTTTCTTCACTACTCCGAGGATATCAGTTCTAATTTACTCATGTTGGCAGCTGTACTTGATTCGAATTCTGTAATATTTAATTCATCTTCTTTGGTGAACGAATTTTGGAATGCTGTGTTTAGTAACTCTGTTTTAACAGCACTGTCATTGATAGTACCTCCTTTGCTATGGCGCAGAGAAGACATTGAGTGTAGCTTGCCGCTAGCATACTTTACATACGACGAGAACCTCTTTGGATTTTCTGCCAGGTTTTGAGACAAAATTTTGCTGTGAAAACTGTTATAAACATTTCGCAATTGAAGTCCGTGCTATTTTTCAGGCTTCTGTAAAAGATCGTCAATATTGCGGATTTTGCGTTCGTTTAAATTTGGCAAGCTTTTTTATTGTTTCAGCAACAATGTTCTGACCTACTCTGTGTACCAAGGCGGAGCAGCTCCGTTGGTTGTTAATTTATTTGGTATAAATCTGTCACTTGCTGTCGATAGTATTTCTTTGAATTTGAGTCACATCTAGTCTATACTTACATTGTTAATTTGGAAGGAGTGGAGATTTTCTCTCACGAAGGCCTCAAGCGAATTTTTATTCGCTTTTTCAATGGATATATTTATCGTTTATTTTTCGGGGATTTGGGAGTTACGGCATTCAGTTTCGCTACGACAATCAGTTTCACTGATCCTTCTATCCCTTTTGATGCTCGTTATCAGCTCAGTATTATTTGTTGCTAAGAGGTCAAGCGTGTTTTCACAACCGTTTACTATTCAAGCGGATTCATGAACTAAATGCTTGAAATACTTTTCAGAGAATGCGTTTAGCAGAATTTCGGATGATGTTTATGCATACCTCCGGACTTAAACATATATTTTCGCCAACATATCGAGCCTAAATTGAAGTCACCTCCAACTATAATTGTATGAGTCGGGTGTTTGACGATTTTCAGGAAAACAGAGAACCATCTGCCTCTAAACTTACATGCATTTGCGCTAAAGGATAACAGAGAGTGGACGGAGTGATCAGTTGAGATGGAGCTGCAATGAGGCTAGATTTAATGGCAGACTGATGATGCATTCTGGACAGGGAGATGTTGCTGCACGTGATTTGACCATTTTTTCCGC
Source organism: Schistocerca piceifrons (assembly GCF_021461385.2). Classification (NCBI taxonomy): domain Eukaryota; kingdom Metazoa; phylum Arthropoda; class Insecta; order Orthoptera; family Acrididae; genus Schistocerca; species Schistocerca piceifrons. Next base: position 386,851,529 of record NC_060142.1, read on the forward strand.
TGAATCTCAATGTAGACAAGTGTAATGTGCTTCGAATACATAGAAAGAAAGATCCCTTATCATTTAGCTACAATATAGCAGGTCAGCAACTGGAAGCAGTTAATTCCATAAATTATCTGGGAGTACGCATTAGGAGTAATTTAAAATGGAATGATCATATAAAGTTGATCGTCGGTAAAGCATATGCCAGACTGAGATTCATTGGAAGAATTCTAAGGAAATGCAATCCGAAAACAAAGGAAGTAGGTCACAGTATGCTTGTTCGCCCACTGTTTGAATACTGCTCAGCAGTGTGGGATCCGTACCAGATAGGGTTGATAGAAGAGAGAGAAAAGATCCAACGGAGAGCAGCGCGCTTCGTTACAGGATCATTAGTAATCGCGAAAGCGTTACGGAGATGATAGATAAACTCCACTGGAAGACTCTGCAGGAGAGACGCTCAGTAGCTCGGTACGGGCTTTTGTTGAAGTTTCGAGAACATACCTCCAACGAGGAGTCAAGCAGTATATTGCTCCCTCCTACGTATACCTCGCGAAGATACCATGAGGATAAAATTAGAGAGATTAGAACCCACACAGAGGCATACCGACAATCCTTCTTTCCACGAACAATACGAGACTGGAATAGAAGGGAGAACCGATAGAGGTACTCAAGGTACCCTCCGCCACACGCCGTCAGGTGGCTTGCGGAGGATGGATGTAGATGTAGATGTCAGTCGCATGACATAGCCTGCATTCGACTCGTATACAATCACGCGTTCTGTATATGACTTAGAGCACTGTCTACTTGCGATCGTTAACAGCAAACCTCTCGGTCATCAGAGGACTTCCATCTCATGTGTGAGGAAACGTGACCATCCTATTTCGGCACATTCCTTTAAACAAACGAAGATTTATGCGTTGAACTCCATTCCCCTGTCGCATCTTGGATACAAAATCAAGATTTCAGTTTCATAACTAAGATGATTCTACGTTAGCGATAAGTGTCTGCGAGACACTGCAATCCCCGTGTAATTTCACGTGTTGGACGCTGCTGCTATGCTTTTATCTGTTTCCTTGTAAGAGGTATTCTCTGTTACTAACGATCATTGTATATAGGAATGATGTGGGCACAGTATAATTTCTGAGACGCAATCTGATGTGAACAGTGAATGCTGTACATCTCTGGAAAGCTATATTGTTCATGTAACACACAGACCCGACGTTTTAAGGAAGTAGCGTTTTTATTTTACAGTTTGTTACCATAGTTTACCGCAGAGAAAGCTGCAAGAAGAATATATGTCATGCGCTGTAAATATATTTTTTATATTGGAATAGTAACAGCACTGCATTACATACGACTAATAGGTCGGAAACTGAAGCGATCTAACAGTATAGCATGTTTTAAGTGCAGAACTGTGTAGCCTTAGGAGTGCATCTGTTTATTTTCTCTCTTACCAATACGTTGGACCCCAGGCAGTTCACTACTGGGTCTATTACTTTTCTCACTACATATGATTGATGTGTTAACCTCTTGCACTGTTAAGTATCACCTACACGCTGATGATCTCAGTTAAACTTAAGCACAAGTGCAACAAACTTGTGTACATTCGTCCAGTATGTAAACGCTGTCTTAACTACCTTACCACAGTAAGCACAATTATATGTTTGAAACTTAATCCATCTTTCCCTTCCATTTGTCAGCAGAATCGTCTATTGAAATAGTCTATAGTACGCTATTTCTTAACAACTGCTGTCAGTGCCATTTTATTCTTCTCGCTTGTGCCGCATAAAGTCATTAATTAATATTATTGTTATTCATAATGTCTGCTACTATTATTTGTTCATCATTTGTGTTGAAAATTACAAATATCCTCCTAAAAATATCTTACAAGTACATGTAGGAATTGAAACTTATTGTTGTTAATATGTAGAGTTACTGGCCTGATGAAGGAGACGACCTGAAGGGTCCATTCTAGTCACGTTATATGAAACATTAAACAAATAGGTACTAGAATAACTGAATATGAAAGGAGAAGGAGACTGAAAAAAAAAGATTACACTTTGGCGTAACATGCCCTGTGTGAAAGTCATTCTTACAATACTAAGTGTGATGTTCTTCATAAAGCAGATAAAAGCAGAAAACTAACATCACTTGAAATTCTCGCTATCAGTAAACACCAGTCATATATTCCTGACTTCATCTTTAATTCCAATATTCACACTCGCTGAATTAGCCGTAGCTAGTTAATAAAAAATGGTTGAAATGGCTCTGAGCACTGTGGGACTAAACTTCTGAGGTCATCAGTCCCCTAGAACTTAGAACTACTTAAACCTAACTAACCTCAGGACAACACACATATCCATGCCCGAGGCAGGATTCGAACCTGCGACCGTAGCGGTCCCGCGGTTCCAGACTGTAGCGTCTAGAACCGCTCGGCCACTAAGGCTGGCGCCAGTTAATATATTCTCATCATTAGTTATTGTGCTTGTTATATTGTAAACACAGTAGTCTAATTGTTCCCCATAGACATTCCATTGGCTCCATCCACCCCTCTGCCTTTCGCTCCTCCCCCCCTCATTTTTTGCCTGTTCATCACATTCGCCAGTTATTTTGTCCATGTAATAGTAGTCTGTGCCAGTACTCACTCACGTGCTGTTTTGGCCCGCACACTCTTATACTTTCAATCACTGAATATAATGTAATAAAAGGTTTATTTGTCCATAGTTTCTTTGCGTTTGTCACTATCATTGTGTTTTCCGTACATATGTGTAGTTGAAATAGGCTATATCTCTCTCGAAAGACATCTTTGAACTGCTACAGACACTCAGTGGCATTGTGTGTGGTCGTAAGTTTTCTGGGGGGTGGCATAGACAGCCGAATCATAAAATAAATATTACGTTGGAACGTCAGTACTGTGTATATCAGTTTTTAGTAAATAATTCCTTGTGGGTAAGGTGATCGCTATCATCCGATTGAAATACGCACAAACAATGTACTGTCTTTACAGGCAGCGAAATTTACGTACCGATGGCTACAGTAAACAACAGGACAGGCAGTGCTCACTGATAGGAGAAATCTTTAATAGGCTACTAAGGCCTCTTTTGTTTCTTCTCGCTGTGTTGAGTTAGTAAGTGTAATACATGAATGTTATTGCCTTTGTGCTCTGATAAGGTACCTCTCGACTGCTACACGATAAACTCCAAGGAAAGTTCAGATATCGAAAAATAGTAAACACAAATAATTATGCGTATAACGTGCTAACCTACAAGATTTCGCTGGAGGAAATCCCGACTTAAGACATTTCAGAGGAGGAATAATCTGCTGCCTACGTCTCATACATAACTTATGCCTTTATTTAAATCTAGCTACTGGGCACGCATACGGGAATAGGGCTGTTGAAAATCCCGTCTGCCCATCCCTGTCTAGGTTTTCCGCGCTTTCCCTAAACCGCTTAAGGCAAATGCCGGAATGATACCCTTGAAGAAGACACGGGTGACCTCTTAGTGGACGTGACGTTAAATTCTAATCTTCCTTCCTTCTTCTGTACTGAAGTATCCCTCTTTTTTTAAAATATGAATGGCAAATTTACCACCAATAGCCTCTCTTTCGTCCATCTTGAAGACTTCCCTTTTGGCTTGTGCTCTCATCTTAAACATGGATACATTTGCACTTCACCACCAATACATTAGTAACGCGGTGCAGAGATCCGCACTTAATCAAAGGCAATTCGGCGTCTTTCAAGCTCTTTATATTGCGATTAAGGCTTTGGTTATTTCAAATAACAGCCTCAAAAATCCGGACTAGATCTTACTTGCGACTCCTTCCCGCATCCACTCTGAATATTACTGCTGCGTGGACTCATGATTGACGACATTGCGTAAGGTAACAAGGAAACCAGAATAACGGTACACTCATACCCGGTGACTACTAGGCGGAAACCATTCTCCTGCTCAGTAGTGATGCGCCACAAAGCAATGAAGAGTATGGGGCCACGTGCACGTTACTCATGCCGATGATTCAGCACGCATGCGATGACCTGCTGCCTTCCTGTTATTTTATTTTCAAAGAATTACGACCTGTAATGTGGTGCATTCCGCAATCGCATTGCTGTAAAACAACAAGGAAGAGCAAAATAGTTTTAATGTTACAACAGTAACTTACTTTTGTTTAGTAGTAGAATCACTGGAGAGGGCGGGGCCACTCAATGGAAAAACGTTGCATACACGTAGCGAAGAAATTGTAGACAGGGAGGAAACTATGGAGAGGGAACTTGAATAAATTCAAATAAACAGTCGTTTGTAACGAGTGAAACAAGAGAAAGGAAAACAACAGAGGATTAACGGTTAGCTTTGAAAGATAAAATAGTGAAGGCAGCAAGAGGATCAAATAGTCAAAAAGACAATGCTCAGTGAAAATCCTCAGGTAACACCCGAAATATTGCATTTAATTGGCGGAAGTAGAAAATATAAAAACATAACAAGTGAAGGAGGCAAAAGAAAATAAACACGTCTAAAATTGAGATTGAAACAAAGTACAAAATGGCTAAACAGGAAAATCTACAGGAGAAATACAAAGCTGCAGAATCAGGCGTCATTGTGGGAAAGACAGATGCTGCAAATACGAAAAATAAACCTTTGGAGAAAAGAGAAACAGGTGTATAAATATCAAGAGCTCAGGTAGCACACCAGTGCCAAGAAAAGAAGAAAAGGCTGAAAGATGGAAGAAATATACGTAAGTGTTACGCAAAGGACAGACATTATGGAAAGGTAAGGGATAATAGATGAAAACGAGTTAGAAGATGTGATCCTGGGAGGGGAATCTCAGAGAAGAATGAAAGACATAAGCCGAAACAGGCATATTGAGCAGAAGACATCCCCTCAGAAATATTCTTATCCTGGTATGTAGCATACCCGTATATAAGACGAGGGAAGTACCCCCAGACTTCAAGAAGATTGTAATAATTGCTACTCCAAAGAAGGCGGTGCTGACGTATGTGAATATTACCGAACCGTTGCTTAATAAGTCATGGTTCCAAAATAGACACGAATTATTTACAGAATGGATAGACTGATAAAAGCCAACGACGGAGAAGATCATTTTGGGTTCTGTAGGAACACGTGAGGCAATGCTGACCCTAAGAGTCATCTTAGAATATTGGCTGAAGAAAGGCAAAATTGTATTTATAGCATTTGTTTAGTTGGAAAAATCTATTGACAATGTTGACTGGAATACACTCCTTGCAACTCTGAAGATAGGATGCAGGAAATAAAGGGAGCGAGAAGTTATGTAGCTACAAGCTGTATAGAAACCAGACAAAACATAGGAGAGAAACAATAGTTGAGAAGGGAAGGAGATAGGGCTATAGCTTATCTCCCATGTTTTCAATCTCTATATACAGCGAGCGTTACAGGAAATGAATGACAAATTTTATTAAAATTCAAAGAGATGAAAAAATTCAGTCGAATAGAGAGGATGTAAAATGAATACTAGCAATCGCAAGGAAATCGTTTCTGAAAAAGGGATATTTGTTACGATCGGGTAGAAATGGGTTAGGAAGTCTTTCCTGAAGGTGTCTGTCTGGAGCCTTGCCTTGCACGGAAGTGAACACTGGTAGATAGGATAACTAATGAAGATATCGTATCAGGGAGAAAAGACATTTATTGTATAACTTGAGTACAAGCAGAAAGAAAGAATAAACTTAGAATTTAACGCCCCCTCGACAATGAGGTCATAAGAAACGGAGGCAAGCTCGGAAGGAAGGATGGGGAAGGAAATAGATGGAAATCATTTGAAAGGAACTATCCCGGCATTTGCCTTAAGCGATACTGGGGAATCGCCGAACATCTCAGTCTGGATGAGCGGACGCAAATTTGAACCGTCGTCCTCCCGAAAGCGACTAAAAGAAGAGATCTATTGAAATAGCGCATCTTCAGGCATTAAGAAATGGTTAGTTTAATAATAGAAGTGTGCTTGTGTGTGGAGCAGAGTGAGGGGTGAGAGGGGGGGGGGGGGGGGGTGTTGAATTGCTGTAGAGCGAGACCAAGGCTTGAATAGAGTACGCAGGTTCAAATGGATGTAGGTTCCAGTCACAGATAGAGAGGCTTTCACAGGACAGACTAGCATGGAGAAATGAATCAAATCAGTTTCCGGATGAAGGCCACAGCAACAAAATGGTTCAAATGGCTCTAAGCACTATGGGACTGAACATCTGAGGTCATCAGTCCCCTAGACTTTGAACTACTTAAACCTAACTAACCTGAGGACATCACACACATCCATGCCCGAGGCAGGATTCGAACCGTAGCAACAGCGCGGTTCCGGACCCTCAGCAACAACATGTGTGTGTGTGTGTGTGTGTGTGTCGAAAGATAAGTGTATTTCTTTCCCTAAGCGCAGCCGTTCACTGACCGACCACGAAATTTTCTCCTTGCTCACTTAAATATAGTTGAAGACAAGTGCACCTTTTTTACAAATCTTTATTGCAATACATAATAATAATTATACAAGTTAACCCACCACCTTAGTGATTAGTGGGTCCTAATGTTAATACAATGTTATATGTTATTTGCAGCTCTTACAGTTATTAGAGTTCAAATGTTCAAATGTGTGCGAAATCCTATGGGACTTAACTGCTAAGGTCATTATCCTAAGGACAAACACACACATCCATGCCCGAGGCAGGACTCGAACCTCTGCCGGGACCAGCCGCACAGTCCATGACTGCAGCGCCTTAGACTGCTATTACAGTTAATTTGTAAACTACAGTGTGAACAGCGCAGGTTAATGGGCAAATTACGATTTGTTAAACTATACACTACTACCTACTTGTTAGTAATCCTAACTGCCTGCGGCGTTACAGATTTGTCAGTATAGCTATAAACCTATTCAAGGCCTTGCTCATCGAACTAATCCCGATGAGCCTGCCCCTCACACTGGGCAGGCCAAAACTACTTGTCGCTGCAGGTTCCTATTTTAGTATCTACTTCTACACCTACTAACTACTAACTAACTTACGTCAAATCCGGTGCTGTCATAATCGTGAAGTTGGTGTACCCCAGTCCCCGTAGCCCTGCACGTTGCGGATTCCAACTAACAAGTCGACCTGTCCACGCATAGGCGGTACAGGAGTAGGGTACTAGGACACGTTCAGTAGTTGGTTCTAATCGTGAAAGTCCCTCAGGTATGCAGTTAGAACTTTACGTGATACCTCATTGCCAGGTTGTTCAAGGTTTCAAAAGTCAAGTGCGCCCTTGACGTAAGCATCTAGCGCTAAGTATGTTCTTTGTATATTGTATATTTATTCCGTTATAAATCAAAACACCTGGTATTCCATTGTCGCGAACTGTTAGCAACAGGAGACAACGTGCTTACGGACTACGCTCCAGAAGGCTCACACGGTGATTAGAGAGAGAAATGCAAGAAAAGCAGGCCGCGATGCGCCGAGTAAATTTTCCTCGAGCCTTTCAGCGCCGAGCGGTGAAACGGAACAGCAGGCGTGACGCAGGCGCATCGGTGGCGAGTGCGTGCCTGGGTTAGTCAGTGTGGCTGGCCAGCTATTTCTGGTGGCACCTGCGCGCCTGGTCTCTGCTGACTGGCGCTCGAGGAACGCGACTCGGCGCGACCCGCCTGAGTCAGCAGCCTCGGGCCAGCCACCTTCCGGCCCGTGCGAGTCAGCATCCCTTCCTGTGTGTGCCCTGGCTGTTCAAAGTGACGACATTCCACGGCCACCTGAGCGAAGTGAACTGTTTACAAGTATTTGTTGTTTACTGTCACTTCCTAGGGAGCTGAAAGTTGGGCGAGGGGAATTTAGGAAATTTGTGGGAAGTTCCTATGGGACCAAATTTCTGAGGTCATCGGTCCCTAGGCTTACAGTCTACTTAATCCAACTAACTTACGCTAAGGACAACACACACACACCCATGCCCGAGGGAGGGCAAGACGCAGTCAATACCTTCGCTGCGCAGTGCCGATGGTACTGTTACCGACGACTATGCCGCTAAAGCGGAGTTATTGAACGCAATTTTCCGAAAGACCTTCACCAGGGAAGACGAATGGAATATTCCTGAATTTGAAACACGAACAGCTGCTAGCATGAGTTTCTTAGAAGTAGATACCTTAGGGGTTGCGAAGCAACTCAAATCGCTTGATACGGGCAAGTCTTCAGGTCCAGATTGTATACCGTTTAGGTTCCTTTCAGATTACGCTGATACAGTAGCTCCCTACTTAGCAGTCATACACAACCGCTCGCTCAACGATAGATCTGTACCTACAGATTGGAAAATTACGCAGATCGCACCAGTGTTTAGGAAGGGTAGTAGGAGTAATCCATCGAACTACATCTACATCTACATCTACATTGATACTCCGCAAGCCACCCAACGGTGTGTGGCGGAGGGCACTTTACGTGCCACTGTCATTACCTCCCTTTCCTGTTCCAGTCGCGTTTGGTTCGCGGGAAGAACGACTGTCTGAAAGCCTCCGTGCGCGCTCTAATCTCTCTAATTTTACATTCGTGATCTCCTCGGGAGGTGTAAGTAGGGGGAAGCAATATATTCGATACCTCATCCAGAAACGCACCCTCTCGAAACCTGGCGAGCAAGCTACACCGCGATGCAGAGCGCCTCTCTTGCAGAGTCTGCCACTTGAGTTTATTAAACATCTCCGTAACGCTATCACGGTTACCAAATAACCCTGTGACGAAACGCGCCGCTCTTCTTTGGATCTTCTCTATCTCCTCCGTCAGACCGATCTGGCACGGATCCCACACTGATGAGCAATACTCAAGTATAGGTCGAACGAGTGTTTTATAAGCCACCTCCTTTGTTGATGGACTACATTTTCTAAGCACTCTCCCAATGAATCTCAACCTGGTACCCGCCTTACCAACAATTAATTTTATATGATCATTCCACTTCAAATCGTTACGCACGCATACTCCCAGATATTTTACAGAAGTAACTGCTACCAGTGTTTGTTCCGCTATCATATAATCATACAATAAAGGATCCTTCTTTCTATGTATTCGCAATACATTACATTTGTCTATGTTAAGGGTCAGTTGCCACTCCCTGCACCAAGTGCCTATCCGCTGCAGATCTTCCTGCATTTCGCTACAATTTTCTAATGCTGCAACTTCTCTGTATACTACAGCATCATCCGCGAAAAGCCGCATGGAACTTCCGACACTATCTACTAAGTCATTTATATATATTGTGAAAAGCAATGGTCCCATAACACTCCCCTGTGGCACGCCAGAGGTTACTTTAACGTCTGTAGACGTCTCTCCATTGATAACAACATGCTGTGTTCTGTTTGCTAAAAACTCTTCAATCCAGCCACACAGCTGGTCTGATATTCCGTAGGCTCTTACTTTGTTTATCAGGCGACAGTGCGGAACTGTATCGAACGCCTTCCGGAAGTCAAGAAAAATAGCATCTACCTGGGAGCCTGTATCTAATATTTTCTGGGTCTCATGAACAAATAAGGCGAGTTGGGTCTCACACGATCGCTGTTTCCGGAATCCATGTTGATTCCTACATAGTAGATTCTGGGTTTCCAGAAATGACATGATACGCGAGCAAAAAACATGTTCTAAAATTCTACAAGAGATCGACGTAAGACATATAGGTCTATAGTTTTGCGCATCTGCTCGACGACCCTTCTTGAAGACTGGGACTATCTGTGCTCTTTTCCAATCATTTGGAACCCTCCGTTCCTCTAGAGACTTGCGGTACACGGCTGTTAGAAGGGGGGTAAGTTCTTTCGCGTACTCTGTGTGGAATCGAATTGGTATCCCGTCAGGTCCAGTGGACTTTCCTCTATTGAGTGATTCCAGTTGCTTTTCTATTCCTTGGACACTTATTTCGATGTCAGCCATTTTTTCGTTTGTGCGAGGATTTAGAGAAGGAACTGCAGTGCGGTCTTCCTCTGTGAAACAGCTTTGGAAAAAGGTGTTTAGTATTTCAGCTTTACGCGTGTCATCCTCTGTTTCAATGCCATCATCATCACTACAGACCTATATCATTGACGTCGGTTTGCAGTAGGGTTTTGGAGCATATATTGTATTCAAACATTATGAATCACCTCGAAGGGAACGATCTATTGATACGTAATCACCATGGTTTCAGAAAACATCGTTCTTGTGCAACGCACGAAGTAATGGCCGCTATTGACAGGGGATCTCAAGTTGATTCCGTATTTCTATATTTCCGGAAAACTTTTGACACCTTTCCTCACAAGCGACTTCTAATCAAGCTGCGGGCCTATGGGGTATCGTCTCAGTTGTGCGACTGGATTCGTGATTTCCTGTCAGAAAGGTCGCAGCTCGTAGTAATAGACGGCAAATCATAGAGTAAAATTGAAGTGATATCAGGTGTTCCCCAGGTAAGCGTCCTGAGACCTCTGCTGTTCCTGATTTATATAAATGACCTGGGTGACAATCTTACGTTGTTCGCAGATGATGCTGTAATTTACCGTCTAGTAAGGTCATCCGAAGACCAGTATCAGTTGCAAAGCGATTTAGAAAAGATTGCTGTAAGGTGTGGCAGGTGGCAGTTGACGCTAAATAACGAAAAGTGTGAGGTGATCCACATGAGTTCCAAAAGAAATCCGTTGGAATTCGATTACTCGATAAATAGTACAATTCTCAAGGCTGTCAATTCAACTAAGTACCTCGGTGTTAAAATTAAGAACAACTTCAACTGGAAAGACCACATAGATAATACTGTGGGGAAGGCGAGCCAAAGGTTGCGTTTCATTGTCAGGACACTTATAAGATGCAACAAGTCCACTAAAGAGACAGCTTACACTACACTCGTTCGTCCTCTGTTAGAATATTGCTGCGCCGTGTGGGATCCTTACCAGGTGGGACTGACGGAGGACATCGAAAGGGTGCAAAAAAGGGCAGCTCGTTTTGTATTATCACGTAATAGGGGAGAGAGTGTGGCAGATATGATACGCGAGTTGGGATGGAAGTCAAAGCAAAGACGTTTTTCGTCGCGGCGAGATCTATTTACGAAATTTCAGTCACCAACTTTCTCTAAAAAAAAAATGGCTCTGAGCACTATGGGACTTAACATCTATGGTCATCAGTCCCTTAGAACTTAGAACTACTTAAACGTAACTAACCTAAGGACATCACACAACACCCAGTCATCACGAGGCAGAGAAAATCCCTGACCCCGCCGGGAATCGAACCCGGGAAGCCGGGCGCGGGAAGCGAGAACGCTACCGCACGACCACGAGCTGCGGATACAACTTTCTCTTCCGAATGCAAAAATATTTTGTTGAGCCCAACCAACGTAGTTAGGAATGATCATCAAAATAAAATAAGAGAAATCAGAGCTCGAACAGAAAGGTTTAGGTGTTCGTTTTTCCCGCGCGCTGTTCGGGAGTGGAATGGTAGGGAGACAGTATGATTGTGGTTCGATGAACCCTCTGCCAAGCACATAAAGGTGAATTGCAGAGTAATCATGTAGTTGTAGATGTAGATGTAGGACTCGAATCACCGACGGGGCAGGGGGGGAGGGGTGGGGGAGCCGTGCGAACCATGACAAGGCACCTTAGCCCACGCGGCTACCCACGCGGCAAGGAGGAGTTCCAATTGGCAATACTACTGGGTGTCCACAATGAGACTCCAATATTCTAATATCCTACATCTTTCTCATTTCAGATGGTGGACCTGTCAATCCTGAAGGGGCAGACAGAGCAACTCAACACGTTTGTGGTGTGCAAATTTGATACACCAAGTGGCCGTAGTGGAGCTGCAATCAATTGTTTCAGCAAAATGGAGGATATGAAGGAGCGTGCACAAGTGGTGTGGTGGTATGCAGAGACAAAATCGGCGACCCAAGTGCAAAGAAACTTTCGTCGAGTTTACAACAAAGTGCCCCCGTCGTTCAAGACTATAAAGAAGTGGTGTCATCAGTTTTTGGCTACTGGGAGTGTTGCGCAAGGGCATGGTGTTGGTAAGCCTGGGATCAACGAACATCATGTGGAACAAGTGCGTGGTCATTCTAACAAAGTCCACAGAAGTCAGTGCGACAGGCAGCACGAGAACTTCGTATGAAACGTTCAACAGTGCACAAAGTTCTTCATCGGCGATTACGTTTGTACGCATATAAAGTGCAAGTTGTGCAAGAAATCAAGCCTGATGATCGACCAAAGCGAGAAGAATTTTCATGTGTCATGTTAGATCGCACTGCCGAGGAAGAGACATTTTTATCACGCGTGATGTTTACTGACGAGGCAACCTTTCACGTGTCAGGGGCTGTCAATCGTCACAATGTCCGCATCTGGGGGTCAGAAAATCCACATGCACCTAGGGAACACATGCGCAGACAGTCCGAAAGTTAATGTATGGTGTGGTTTGATGATAAATCGCATTGTTGGGCCGTTTTTCTTTCAGGAGCCGACTATGGATGGAGCCATCTACTTGGACATGTTGGAACAATTTGCCGTGCCACAGATAACAGACGTGCAGCCAAATGTGATGTTTCAACAGAACGGTGCACCAACCCATTGGCGCTTTGATGTCCGAAAATTGTTCAATGACATATTCCCGCAACGATGGATTAGCCGTGGAGGTCCAATTCCTTGGCCGCTACCTTCGCCCGACATAACCCCTCTTGATTTTTTTCTTGTGGGGTTATGTGAAAGACCGGGTGTACGCTACACCAGTAAAGGACCTGCAAGACTTGAAACAGCGCATAAGAATTGTCATCAACTCTGTCAACTCCGCAACACATGGCACGAAATCGATTATAGACTTGATATTCTTCGCGTTACCCGTGGCGCCCATGTTCAAGTGTACTGGACCGTCCACCTGTGTATGAAAACTTGATGAGCTGTTTTATGATTTCCCTGTATTTGTTCGTCAATAAATTGTGCTTCCTCCCAGATTTTATGAATTCAAATGTTGGAGTCTCATTGTGGACACCCTGTACTTTAGATATGGCTCTAACAATCAACGCTAATCTGCCGTATACCTTCGCTGGACTGAGAGGACTGACCTTATTTCACTTTATTGAGGGAGGAGGGGGGGGGGCGGCGTGTGCAATGTGACCAAAAATTTCATTTTTCGATTTTATTTCCATTCAGTAGTAATATTTACCGACAACTACTCTGACGGGGAGAAAATCGCAACACCAGAAAATAATTAATGCAGAGGAATGAAATTTCAGAAATACATATTTCCATGTAACATATGTGAGTGATTAACATTGCAGGATCACAGATTAAAGTAAGGGGGAGATACGCCATTGCAAATGTCAAATGCTAGTACGTTAATAAGTAGTGTAACGGTCAGAATGTTGAATGCAAGCATGAAAACTTGTATGAATTGTGTTGCACAGGTGTAGGATGTCAGTTTGTGCCACGGAGTTCCGTGCCTGTTGCACTTGGGTGCTCAATACAGGGAAGGTTAACGTTGTTTCTGGATGACGCTGGAACTGTCGTCCGATGACGTCCCATATGTGCTCGATTGGAGATAGATCTGGTGACCGAGCAGGCCAAGGCAACATGTCGACATACTGTAGAGCGGTATGTGGGCGAGCGTTATCCTGTTGCAAAACAACCCCCTGAAATGCTGTTCAAGAATGTCAGCATAGTGATTGAATCACCAGACTGGCGTACAAATTTGCAGTCAGGATGCGTCGGATAACCACGAGGATGCTCCTGCTGTCATACGAAATCGCTTTCCAGTCCATAACTGCGGGTTTGGACCAGTGTGTCTAGCATGCAGACAGGTTGGTTGCAGGCCCCCAATTGGCCTCCTTCTAACCAACACACGACCATCACTGGCACCGAGACAGAACCAGCTTTCATCAGAAAACAGAATAGACCTCCACCCTGCCTCCATGGAGCTCTCCCTTGACACCACTGCCAAGTCGCAAATGGCCGTGGTTTGGGGTCAGTGGAATGCAAGCTACAATACGTCTGGCTCGGAGCTGTTCCTCGAAGTAACCGATTCGTTGTGTCACTGTGGTGCCAACTGGTGCTCAAATTACTGCTGCAGATGCGGTGCGATGCCTCACAGCCACCAGGAATCAAACCCTGGTCCACCTCACGGCATTCAATCACGCTGACCACGCACCCATAAGGAGAGAGAGTCCTTTCGATGACAAGGTCTTTAGAGACGAATACAAGCTCGTATGTGACAAGATGGAGAAGCAAATCGACCTATCACTCTCAAAGGAACCTTCGTGACAAAATATGATAAGACGTTTTTCGATGGAAATAAAAGAATTGTTGATAAGCAGTAATATTCATGAGCATCTTTAGCAGTTTATAAAACAAAGCCAAAAAACTACGTGATAAACATACTTCAGGAAGCAAATTCAAACGTTAATATCCTTATTTACCCATACAACACTGACCTCTTACAAACGCGAATTGAACTTCTGACTAGCTTCCGTCGATATCACTCAATTAAATTACACCTGTAAAGAATATATGGGTAAAGACAGGAAAGTTAACAAGGCGGCCTTTGCGGAGGAAAATTATTGTCCTGTGCAAATCTGAGAGGAAGCTTATGGATAATCTACAATATGTTCCACATGCCAAGTTACTACTAGTGCGATGGATGCTTGAGGAAAAACGAAGATTTATTTTTAAAAACTGTTGAAATAATTACAATTTATGGAACCGTTTACAGAACTGTAGGCCAATAATCAAGGACGGAACCAATAGTATGACAATCGAATGTAACTGCAAAAGTATGGAAAACTGTTACGAAGAGCAGAAACAAAGTTTCTAAGACAAACTAAAAGCTGAATAGATGCGACGTAATATTAACTGTGAAATTGTTGTTATGGTTAAATCAGTCGCAAAAGGATTACGCTGGGGCAGAGAGGGAGAGAGAAAGACTTCTAGAGCTTGTACTGTGTGAGGAATTTCAGAAACCACGAGTTCCAAAATTTCAAATTGACAAAGAATATGTGGAAAGATTTATAATCAGATGTTGATGACACAAGCCGACCCATGAACTGAAGATGAGCTTACGATTACGTTCACAGTCTGGACATGAATATCTTGCAGGATCGTTTCTCTGCACACTGTGTAACAGGGTAATGTGTTAGACTGCAACAAATCCTTAGAATATGCTACAGACACTGCAGTAGCATCAGCACTAAATTGTTGCTCTTGTTTAGCATGCAAGCTTCAGAAGAATGCGGTAGAGCTGGAGTGATGTAGCGGAAGGTGTATGTCTAGCAACATGTGTTCAAATAGTTCAGCCGACAGAATATGGTCAGAAACAAAGCAGAGTCATAGTTTTTAGTAGACAGTCCTAGCCATCGAAGAATTGTTATGCACACAAAATGAAGGATAACGGAAGTTGTTCTCTGAATTAATAACTGTCAATCTTTATGAATATTTGGCAGCATCCAGGCTCTACTTATACACCTCTACACCTAAGACACAACATGTAATTGTGTGATATTGCTACATGAATTTTGCTATGCTGATATCGGTGCTAATTGACAATGAAAGTGGGTTAAAAGCCGTGATCTGTCTGGGGACGTTAACCGTGGATTACTGGGCAACTGTTTCATCAGATATTTAGTCTAGGTTTACCAAGCAGACTAACATTAATGATAATCTTTTAATAGTCATACAAAACCGGTAATATATATATATATATATATATATATATATATATATATATATATATATATATAAAGAGAATTTAAATAAAAAGAAAGAAATCAGTTTATATTTGGAAATTTATTTTAAGATTGTTCATTGAAATTTCAGCATATTATACGTGAGTTATAACTGAGCTGGTGCCTTATTTACGATTGAAAAATGTGAGATTGTAATCTTACGGAACGCATAAAATATGGAGCCAAGATTGGGAGACTGCATACGACACTGCATTCATAAAATAACTCACGAAGAACATTGAAACATAAGCAAGAAGAAATTAACCACAACCAACAGATTCAGTTTTTATACCCAAAGAAATTACGTTCATACCACTATCCTGTCCGTCATGTAATTACCACACACTGGTATACTAAATTCATATTAACTCTTTGTGAAGTCTTCGCAAAAAGAATAGCTGAGGGCTACTTTGATGATTACACCACATGCTCCACGTGGTCAATTTGGTTTACACAAAGCGTACAACTCCACAATAATTTTGATAATTAAAATACATTAGATCGAAAAGCAATTGACAAAAGCAAAACCTTGAACTGGTTACTAACGTCTTACTATTAACCTGATGGGTCAAACAGTTATATAAGCACGTGGTACTGGTCTCGCAAAGTACACTCCACGTGGGTTGAACATAAAGAAAAGCATAAAGAAAAGTTGCTATATTGTAAAATATTGTCCAGACGAGACGTTATAATCACACAAGCATTCACATTTAAGATTGATGAACTTAGTTAGAGTTACTGATCAACACGTGGTTCCACTTTACTCGCAAAGTAATGACAAACCAACTACCCCAAAATAATCTGAACTTCACACGAGAATTACACTACGCTGCAATTTAAGATAACCTTAGATATTTTAGAGCTAAACCCGAGATAAAGATGATTAAATTTTCAGTTAGGCAGAACTTAACAAATCCATTGTCCTATGGACTTAGCAGACACGCGCTTAGCCGGAGATCTTACCACTTCAGACGCTCGCCACCGCCAGACTGCCACTGCCTACTGCCGAGCGTTCTTCCTGAGGGTGGCTCACAAAGACCAAAGGAAGTGGCCAGAGGGGCAGCTTCCTATACCAACATGACAACGGACGGACAGAACCATACTAAGGATAGAAACCTCTCTGCTTTAAGAAAGTGTAGCTACCTGTTCCGACGTTGGTCCTACTGTTCTCTAGCAGACAGCCTTGTCTGCTACCCTCAAGCATGCAACTACAAACACATTTGATCATTCATCCTCTCACACAGAAGGGAAGGGGGATGACAGTATCTTATCATATACAGTATATATCAGAAAGCGGATGTAGGTTCCGTATGAGACTGTGTGACATGAATTACATATAAACTGTGTTTTAAAGTGTAGTAGTGTGACAGATCGTTCTTGTTTACGTGTAAAAGTAACACGTTCCACTACTCAGTCTCCTCCCAGATAGTCAGAAACGCCACAGTAAATTTAGAAGATGAATTTATTCCATAAATGACAACAGATTTAAGAAATTAACATGAAAGGAATCCAACAGAGACCTTTCAATTGGAGCTGGGTAACTATCTCTGTGACGCTTGCGTCTTTATTAAACGAACCCGTGACAAAACGCCCCTTCTTAACACTATCATTATAACGTCACACATTTCTCAAGGATATTTCTCTCACTTTTCTAAGCTTATGTATTAGTCCTCCCATCTGTTCCAATTTTTATACCCTATAATGAAATATCTGATGAGATGACAAACTAATATTATGCCTTATATTCTGTGGAGGATTTTTTGCATTATGTTATGTGGTGAAGGACCTTTCTCGCAAGATGTTTCGGCTACGTACCCAGTATCTTGTGTTTCCTCGTCACACTGCTCAAAGTGCGATTTTGTTTAGCATTATTAGCATTAAATGGCTGTTGAAAGACCTACACCCTGGTGAGTATCTCGTACGTGTTGGTAACATTTCTGCGTGTGTATCAGTATTCTGATGCTCACTACTTCATAGATCTTTTATGGCTGTTGCACACCACTACTGAATAAATTACAAACCGAATGAGAGGAAGGAGAGAGATGAACAGAATGTTCTGATTCCTAATGACAGTTACTAGAGAAAGAGGTGTAAATGTAAGTTCCCTTGAAAACATTCGAAGGCAGACGTGGCAGTTGCCAGAAAGCGTGTGAGCTGTCCTTCGGCAGACGCCCCTTGCATCACGCGGCCACACGCAAGTTTCCCGGAGGAAGTCTACGTCACATCCGTACTTCGAAACGTCACACGCCGAGGGAGTTTTCCTCGAGCACAGTCAAGCTTGGAGTCCCACGTAGCAGTCCACTGCAATAAAATTCTGCTCAATTGTTTGGCTTTGCTTTTGCTTCTGCGCAGTGTGGATTTTCATTACAGCTGAATGCACCATCCGGCGTGACTCTATATGACTTACAGAGCTCAGCAGAACATAATTTTACTCAGTAAGTTTCGAACAAAAGCGCCCCCCCCCCCCAATCACTCCAATTACCATCTCCTGTCTCTATTCAACGGAACGCGCAAGTAATGAACGATTTATAACTTGTCATTTTTTGCTTTACTTGTATCCAAGAAACCACAGGAAGATCAGATTCTGGGATTATTTTTAGCTCCTGGAAGCCTTCCAAATAAATGTTGGTTGGTTGGTTTGAGGCATTGAAGGGACCAGACTGCTAGGGCCATCGGTCCCAATAAATGTTGATATATCTTTGATACATTGTAAGCAGGCTGTTTAGGTTTTTATGTTGGTAACGTCACGTAGCGCCCTGTAAGAAAATCACTGGCTGTGCTGTGTGCAGTCTGGGGCTGGTTGGCATTGTTGGAATATTCGCTATTGCAGTGCTGGGCTGTTGGATGTGAACAGCGCGTAGCGTTGCCCAGTTAGAGGTGAGCTGCTAGCAGTGGTGGATGTGGGGAGTGAGATGGCGGAGTTTTGAGAGCGGATGGTCTGGACAGAAAGAGTAAATTTGTAAGACTGGATGTCATGAACTGATATACATATTACGACTTTTGAACACTATTAAAGTAAATATATTGTTTGTTCTCTACCAAAATCTTTCATTTGCTAACTATGCCCATCAATAGTTAGTGCCTTCAGTAGTTAGAATCCTTTATGTAGATGGCAGTATTGGCGCTCGCTGTATTGCAGTAGTTCGAGTAAAGAAGATTTTTGTGATGTAAGTGATTCATGAAAGGTATAGGTTATTGATAGTCAGGGCCATTCTTTTGTAGGGATTATTGAAAGTCAGCTTGCGTTGCGCTAAAAATATTGTGTCAGTTTAGTGTTGATCAGAATAAGTAAAGAGAGAGATGTCTGAGTACGATCAGTTCTGCTCAGCTGTTTGAAAATCAAATAACGTAAGAGGTTCATCAGCACAGTCATTTATAATTTTTCTAAGGAAATGTTTGAACATTCCATTTTTGTAAGTGAGATATACGCAGACGTTTCCTGTTATTTTTATTACTGTTACTCTAAAAATATAGTACCGAGACGTTTATTAGCGGTGCAGGACTATTTGTCTGTACTGCGACATTACCAATACACCCATGTGCAGGAGTATTATAAAAATGGAAGTCTTTATGTATGTTCCACATCTCCTCCTAAACTACTGGACCGATTGAAACCAAATTTTGTATACATATCCCCTACTTTCAGGTAACAATCAAAAATGGCTCTGAGCACTATGGGACTTAACATCTGTGGTCATCAGTCCCCTAGAACTTAGAACATCACACACATCCATGCCCGAGGCAGGATTCGAACCTGCGACCGTAGCAGTCGCGCGGTTCCGGACTGAGCGCCTTAACCGCGAGACCACCGCGGCCGGCAGGTAACAATCGCTGTGGGGATCAGAACCCTGTACCTATCATAGTTCAGGAGATATGACGTCATAAACAATGAGATGCGTGAAAACTGCCGCATCATGCACGACTTTTGTGCTACTAACTCTATTCGCAATGAGTTACGTATGCCGCTAAACGCACCTACAAAATTATGTAATGGCGTCACATATAGTTCCGGAGGTACGACGTCAAACACTGCGATGCATGAAAAATGTCTCATATGCATAAAGTATTATTACATTTAATCTCTGCTAGTAAGACACGTCTACTAACAACTTACGGAAATCCCTGACATCTAGCAATGCTTTTGACAGCTTTCAAACGAAGCGCAAACGGCTGTAGGCGAAAACAACGTCTATAGATCTACGAAGAGGCGTTGCTATAGTGACGTTTACAAAATCACGTTATAGACAAGCGAAGCAGCTGCACCCAGCGTACGAAAACTGCTTCATAAATTCATAGGTGTTTCCACCAATATACGCAAATGAAAATTTTCCGTTTTACACGGAAAACATAGTTCCTCTCCTTTTTGTTTTCGTTTCTAATACGAAATTGGTAAAATGAATAGGTACTTGGGCAATGCCGAGCTTGTCAGCTAGTCCAATATAAATGAGGGTCGCTAGCGTCCCTTGAAACCACGAGACAGGATTAAACTTCGCTACTCAGAAGCCCAGTAGCTATCTAACTAGTTCCAGGAAAAATTCCGATATCCGACCGCTGGACTGGAAAGATTCACCGCTAGCAGTCTAATACACCACCTTCACTTGGCTATTAGTAAGTGCCGTTCATAATACCTTAACAACAAAACAAGATCACAGTTCAAAGTAAATGGGAAACAGGTCGCACAAAAATACCACGCTCAAATTTGCACGGAAACAAATTTATTTGTATCCATCAATCCTAGTGGTGCATTGCACTGGGCCATCAGCATTAAAATGGTGGAGCGATTCATTGAGGTTGGATCATACATTTTACATTAAACGTTTATTGAAACTTTTATTAAATTTAACATTAAACCATTTCATAATAACAAAGTCAAATTAGATGGATTCACCGCTCAAGAAATATGAATTTAAGAACAAGACAAAATTAACTAAAAGATTAAACCATCACTTATATGAATCACTTCAGAAAACACAATAACCTCTCATCAACCCTTTAACCAAAATATCCTTCAATTCCTTAAACAGGTTCGATAGTGACAGTGACTTAGAAAACACAATATTAGAAAAAAGAAAGGCTTCACTTAAGGCGACAGTCAAAAAAATCCTTATATGAAGAAAAAATTAATGCTTAGTTATCATCCTAACTGTGCCATACAAACCACAATGTCCTTGAGGAAAATGTACTTTAGTTAAGATAGGGCGGCAAGTGTGGCTTAACTATAACAAATTAAACTAGGAAATACACATACATAACCAAACTACTAACGAAATCTCAACATGTAGTTGTCTTCAGTACGTTATTTTTCAAACATGGTGAATGAAGCTGCTTGATGACTGTTGCAGCAATCATAAGGAAGAACTATCTTGCAACGCGTCCAACCAACAATATAAAATCTTATTATAATATGTAGAGTACATTCATGACAATATAAGGCATAAACAACGTTAGTTTCCCTGTTGACTGTGTGCTTCAACGGCGTCACTCTGTTTTCCCCATGTTGCAGGCATTTAGCGCATCGATTCTTTCTAGTAATAAATGTAAAGGCAATCTAACCTGCAACAGACTATATTTAATAGTCAATAATCACTGTTCTTAACATCAGGGCGGTTCAACACTTCTTCCTTTCACTACAACTGCTGGCCAGCTTAAATATCAGTACACATCCCAGTAACTGATAGTTAATCACGTGAGCGCAACTCGGATTCAGAAAGTAGCAAGCAGAAATGCCAGCATCCAAAGAAACACTCAGTGTGATTTATTACAGGAGTAAAGTCTGCCGGTAGACTCAATACAGCTCGCTGCCACCCAAGACGGAACACAGCAAGTCTGACTTCTTAGCGTGAAGAGTAACCGCCGCCTAGGCTCGTAACACACACCAAAATTGCACGCTCTTCCATCATACAGACCCAGCAGGATACAGACGTCCATATGCAGTCTTTCAGAGCCAAGACTTAACATGCACATGCCAAACCAGCTGCGCACGTCTGTTTACGACGAAAGTCGTCACAACTTTCCGCTTCCTCCTCCCGCTCCATACTCTGTGTCCACTTCCTCCCAGCTAGCCCGCAGATAAACACTCTTTCTGGCAGCGATCTCGTAAATCGCAGACGATGGAAGTATTGCCAACTTAGGTCATACGCAGGAACAGTGCAAACCATGCCACACTAGCCAAGTCTGTCACTTTTATTCAACAGCACCTCAGGCCAGCTGATGTCTCCAAGGCTAACAGTACAGGAAAAGTAACTCCGTTGATTCCGAAGGATCACAACTCCCAGACTTACCAAATGAAAAGCATTTAAACAAACTCCGCGCAGACGATTCATGGCTTGCTACTTCAACTCCACTACGGTTCCCAGCCGCCTCACCCCCCCCCCCCCCCCATCCAACCTCCCATTCCAATTACGAGAGCTCCCAAACTGCTTCAAGAAATTGTTTAACCAAAAGGCCTTCCAGCCGGTCAGAAATAGGGGCAGAACGTAGACATTTCCATTGGCCGTTCCCTGTTTCTCCTTACAGTACTTCTGCAAGGTGCTGCCTCCTGACACGACATTAAGAATCTTTCCTGCAACGGATGTTGGAAACACAAGCCGTCGAAGGATTTGGGACACGCCAACCCATCAGCTCCAGGCTGAAGAAAAGACCCCTCCCACGGCAGCCGGGTACTGGCCCAGGCGACTACAATACTGGGCAGGGCTAGTACATACGGGCGGCCAGGAAATTTGTACGCAAAGGGGAAAAACATCGCTGAGAAAATTCTTGATTTTGTTGGAGGAGTTGGGTTGGGTTGTTTGGGGAAGGAGACCAGACAGCGACGCCATCAGTCTCATCGGGTTAAGGAAGGGCAGGGAAGGAAGTCGGCCGTGCCCTTTCAAAGGAACCGTCCCGGCATTTGCCCAGAGCGATTTAGGGAAATCACGGAAAAACTAAATCACGATGGCCGGACGCGGGATTGAACCGTCGTCCTCCCGAAAGCGAGTCCGGTGTGCCAGGCACTGCACCACCTCGCTCGGTGATTTTGTTGGAGACTATAATACACTACTGGCCATTAAAATTGCTACACCAAGAAGAAATGCAGACGATAAACGGGTATTCATTGGACAAATATATTATACTAGAACTGACATGTGATTACATTTTCACGCAATTTGGGTGCATGGATCCTGAGAAATCGGTACCCAGAACAACTACCACTGGCCGTAATAACGGCCTTGAAACGCCAGGTCATTGAGTCAAACAGAGCTTGGATGGCGTGTACGGGTACAGTTAGCTGCCCATGCAGCTTCAACACGATACCACAATTCATCAAGAGTAGTGACTGGCGTATTGTCACGAGCCAGTAGCTCGGCCACCATTGACCAGCCATTTTCAATTGATGAGAGATCTGGAGAATGTGCTGGGCAGGACAGCAGTAGAATATTTTCTGTATCCAGAAAGGTCCGTACAGGACCTGCAACATGCGGTCGTGCAGTATCCTGCTGAAATGTAGGGTTTCGCAGGGATCGAATGAAGGGTAGAGCCACGGGTCGTAACACATCTGAAATGTAACGTCCACTGTTCAAAATGCCGTCAATGCGAACAAGAGGTGACCGAGATGTGTAACCAATGGCACCCCATACCATCACGCCGGGTGATGCGCCAGTATGGCGATGACGAATACATGCTTCCAATGTGCGTTCACCGCGATGTCGCCAAACACGGATGCGACCATCATGATGCTGTAAACAGAACCTGACGTTTTGCCGTTCGTGCACCCAGGTTCGTCGTCGAGTACACCATCGCAGGCGCTCCTGTCTGTGATGCAGGGTCAAAGGTAACTGTAGCCATGGTCTCCGATCTGATAGTCCATTCTGCTGCAAACGTCGTCGAACTGTTCGTGCAGATGGTTGTTCTCTTGCAAACGTCCCCATCTGTTGGCTCAGGGATCGAGACGTGTCTGCACGATCCGTTACAGCCATGCGGATAAGATGCCTCTCATCTCGATTGCTAGTGATACGAGGCCGTTGGGATCCAGCACGGCGTTCCGTATTACCCTCCTGAACCCACCGATTCCTCCTTACACGAGGCATCGCAACAACGTTTCACCTTGTAACGCCGGTCAACTGCCCTTTCTGTATGAAAAATCGGTTGGAAACTTTCCTCATGTCAGCACGTTGTAGGTGTCGCCACCGGCGCCAACCTTGTGTGAATGCTCTGAAAAGCTAATCATTTGCATATTACAGCATCTTCTTCCTGTCGGTTAAATTTCGCGTCTGTAGCACGTCATCTTCGTGGTGTGGCAATTTTAATGGCCAGTAGTGTACGAGTGGCATTCAATAGGTAATAAAATGCATTTTTTTCCTCCTCTAGTTTCGGTAGAAAAAATGCGGAATTTGTTGTGGAGAGACCGTGGAATATTCCAACTTCAGCCCCTATAGTTTCATGAAGTTCCTATAGATGGAGGCGCTATACATAGCCATCAAAATGACGTGCGTTCCAAGTATAGAGCTGTCATTGAGTTCCTTTGGCAGAATATCAGACCATCGCAGATATTCACTGGCGCTTGCAGAATGTCTATGTTGATCGGGCAGTTAACAGAAGCACGGGAAGTCGTTGGGCGAGGGGTCCGTTGTCGTCGCAACAAGCTGGCGAAAACCTGTCCGTATCTCCCGTGGGCTAACGGCCGCACACAGGTGTGACTTACGCAGTGTTGGAACGCGCGGACCTAGGTGACCGTCAGACCAGAATCTAACACCTCGCTGCACAACTGTGGACGATGGGGAGGTTGCTGATGCGGCAAGAAGTTGAGTCCGAAGCCGACCAGTGGAGCGGTAACACTCGGGAATACAGACCCTCCCAGATAGGTGGCGCAAGGCCGACACTTTGAAAGGAGATTACGCTGAAAAACTGGTTTTAGTAGCCAAAACCATGGGCAGTAATATGGTGTATTGGATTGAATAAAACCAATCTACTTTTAGAAAAAGACATGTGTTGTATTACTAATTGAAAGCGCCTCGTACTGACCAAGTAATTCCATTGCAACAGTTGTGCCCAGCGACTGTGGTAAATTTCAAAAAAGAAAAAGGAGTTTAGCAATCGGTCGCAAATCCAATCTGTATTTTTATTGCACATCTAGATTTCAGCTATTGAAATAGATATCTTCAGAACAGTTAGCAGAGTCACGTTGAACCGTCAAGCTTGTGACAAATCATATTACTACACGACTTTAAGACGTACATGGCCCGATTCTAACTAAATCTAGCCATATCGTCTTAAAGTAGTGAGTTGTCACAACAAGCGATGAAGATAACTATTAAATAGCTGAAATCTGGATCTGGAATAAAAATACAGAATGGATTTGCGAATGATTGTTGAACTCCTTTTCCTTTTTTATACTATAATATTGGTTTTCATTACATTTCAAGTGGTTTCTGCTCTTTGTTAAGGATATGAAATACAGAAATAAATATTATATTACGCTACAAGTTAACTCTTTCAATGGTCCTGCACAGTTAGGGAGGTAGAGAGAGGAGAACGAATGCTATAATTCTGCGTTGGCTGATGTTATAGTGTTTTGAGAACTTAAATTAGGGCGAGCGGATGGTGATTTGGAATCCAGTTCTCTCAAAATGCGGTTCAGTGCTTTAACCATTGACCCTCCTCACTCTGTGTTCTATAGTTAACTCCTAATGCAAAGCTTTGTGGCTATCTGTGAGGATTTGAAGGATATCGCCACGTTTTCTGATTACCGCTCTTAAAAAGAGGATTGTTGCGTGATGACTCACCAGACAGTTATGTAAAGGGCTCAATTCAGTTACGGATATTCTTGCGTAACAAGTATTGATGTTTTAAGACAATACAGATATCCAGATTCTCTTAAAAGTTTCAGAATCAACGTAAATAAGGCGGTATGATACACCAGCTTCTCGCCTTAATTCTAGCAATACGAAGGCATTTTCCATAATGTGCATTATCAGGAGGGGTGCAGAGTACGTTACGCTCACTTTAAAAAAACAAATTCGTTAAATGTTCTTGAATTGTGTTAACAACATAGTTTTTTAAGGAGGTATTGAGATGTTGGAAGGATCCACAACACGAAACTACGTTTTAGCACACTCCTAACAATATCAATGCACATTCAATAAGGTGTAATAGCGAATTCATGATCACCACAAAAAAAATTTAAAAACGCAAATTTCGTTCGTTGTTGTTGTCTTTTAGTCTCAAAGTAATTGTTAAGGAAAAACTGATGCGTAACCAAGGCCCTGAATTTCGAAATATTGAATACGACTTTCATTGGGGATGTGACATCTGCCACTGACTTTCATTTTGGGGTTAAGTTTAACTGAATAATTTAGAATATAAGGTGCGTGCGAAAATTCCCGTTACAAACTTCGAGGATTTGTAGAGGGGAGTGAGTACATGATACTTTGAAATTGGAATCCATGTCCGGAAACGTGCCGTTTCCGTTCTACGACAATTTCAATTCAGATGTGTAACAGGTCGACATTCGCTGAGGGAAAGAGAAAAATCTCAGAGCTGCTTGTCCTGGTATATAATACAGTAGACAGGATGACGTGTACTATGTCAGACAGTCACCTGATGTCACTTAACGTCTTGCGTGAAGTTTAATTTACGAGACTCCTGTAGAGACAGAGGAAGATCTGCCGGCGAGGGATCCGGCCGCTGCACTAGAAATTGAAGAGACAACAGGTGCGATGGAGAATATGTACCAGAACATGCTTCGTATGTTGGTGGTCGTCACATCGAACCGCTGTTCTAATGAGTAAGTGCTGTTCCGAACATAAAGTATGCTGGGTTCTTTCTGTTTTGGCCGAGCGGCTCAAGGCGCTTCAGTCCGGAACCGCGCTGCTGCTACGGTCGCAGGTTCGAATCCTGCCTCGGGCATGGATATGTGTGTGTTGTCCTTAGGTTGGTTAGGTTTACGTAGTTCTAAGTTCTAGGGGGCTGATGACCTCAGATGTTAAGTCCCATAGTGCTCAGAGCCACTTCATGTAACCAGTATTAATGCAAACAAATGTGCGTAAGTGATAAATGGATGTTTCGTTATGTTTCCTTTCCAATTGTTATCTAGCAATTGAACCGCGTCACGGCTGAATCAGTTTCTCCAGCAGAAGTGGGTAAGCTAAACATCTAAATTTAAACCGTCATAGAGCGGAAACGGGTCGTTTCCAGACATGGAATCCTATTGAAAATATTATGTTCTCACCCCCCCCCCCCCCTTAAGGGGACACAGTCGCGGACAGGCTAAAAAAAATCGATTTTTTTTTTTTAGTCTTAATCTATGCTGCAATTATTTGGCTACAAAATGCCGTTTGTTTCATACAAATCTGATTATTAGATTCGGAGTTATTAATCTGTTCGTGAAGCAGTACAACAATCATTTATGTTCCACGGATATAAATACTCTTTATTTGAGTTGCAAGAGAGAATGGTTATTCTGATGTTTGCCGGCCTGTCTGCATTGTCGACTATCGTTTGTGAGTTTCTTCATCCTAGTTGTTTACGTTTTGGTGATACAAATGCAATGATTTTGTGAAACGTTATAACACAATGGGTAGAATAAGGAAGTTTAGATATAAGCCTAAGTTTCGTGGAAATAAATATGTAAAAATAAATCGTGAAAATGCTAGTTTTGAACAGAGGGCAGAAAATAATATTGAAAGTGAAGTCAGTGCGAGTGTCAGTGCTTCAAGCAAGAAGCTTCTATGTGCTGCCGGCTTTCCAAGTGCCTCTCAAATGCGTGACAATGCAATATGTGATGTGAACAGTGTTTCTGTTGTTACTGACACAAACATTCTGGTCTCCATGAGGTTATTACGTGAACTGATCGAAAAACACACAAATTGTAAAATCTGTGGTGGAAACGTTACTTTGCACGAAGATGTGGTGAAAACCAAGGGAATTGTTTGTAATTTAGTTTTGACATGTTTGGAATGTAGCTGTACTGCAAATACAGTGTCATCCCACGTAACAAGAAGCAGATTGTATGAAAACAATATAAGATTAGTGTATGCACTTAGATATATTGGAAAAGGGCGAAGTACAGGTGCTGTTCTTTGTGCAGTGATGAACATTCCTCCACCTCCAAGAAAGTCTGATGTTTACAACAAGACTATTGGTGCAGTTGTAGCTGAGGTAAGTGAATCTACAATGTTGAAAGCAGCCAAAGAAGCAGTTCAGTTGAATGATACGAAATCTGACCCAAGGCAAATTTCTGCTGGTTTTGATGCCAGTTGGCAGAAACGTGGCATTGTGTCAGCAACTTCTTTTGATACTGGGAAGGCTCTGGATATTGAAATTATTACTAAGTTCTGTGACATCTGTACCAAAAATCCCACTATACAACATGTGTGCAAAAAGGACTATGATGGTTCTAGTGGAGGCATGGAAGTGGCTGGTGTTGCTAACATTTTCAAAAGGTCTGTGCAGTCAAGAGGTATCCTCTATACAGACTATCTTGGGGACGGGGACAGTAAGGCTTATCAGTAAGTGGTAGAAGATAAACCTTATTGACCTAGAGTCAAAATTAGTAAACTGGAATGTATAGGACATGTACAGAAAAGAACAGGATCACGACTTCTAAAGATATGTACGGAAAAAAAGTTAGGTGGTAAAGGGGGCCTGACAAAGGCTGAAATAGACAGGACCCAGAATTATTATGGTATGGCCATTAGAAATAACTGCAACAATGTAGAAGCAATGAGGAGAGCCATCTGGGCTATATTCTTTCATAAAATTTCAACAGATGAGGAACCACAACATAACCTTTGCCCACAGGGACCTGACAGCTGGTGCAAATTCAACAACCCAGCTGCATCTTCCAGCTATAAGCACAAACATTCAATTCCAGAAAAAATCCTGTTAGCTGTGAACCCCATTTTCAGAGACCTTAGCCAACAAGAGCTCTTGAAAAAGTGTCTCCATGGAGAAACTTAAAACCCAAATGAAAGTTTGAATTCTGTCATTTGGACAAGGCTACCAAAAACTGTTTTCGTTAGAAAAGAAACACTAAAATTTGGTGTTCATGATGCAGTGATGTGCTTCAATGCTGGTGTGTCAAAGAAGACTGATGTATTAAGACTCTTGGGAACAAAAGATGGTATCAATACTGAAAGGGGACTGAAAAAGATTGACATGGACCGTATCCGTTATGCTGATATTTCTGCAGGAAATGCTACCAAGGAGGCCAGGATAGCCAGAACATCAAAGAAAAGAAGATAAAGATCAAGAAGCTGAGCCACGGTATAGCCCTGGAATGTTTTAAAAGTGTGTCTGTATGAGATTGTACATTACTTTCTTGCATGTAAAACCTTAATACCATTTTTCTCAAAACTACATTTTTTGACCCTCTGGTACACTTTTCTCAAAAACTATGGCTGCTACAGACATCAGACTTACAGTATCTCTTGTTAATACAACGATGATTAATTAGATAAAAAAATAGACCAGTAGTGATAAAAAGAACAGATTTACAAGCTCCAAGGTGTTTAGAAAAGTTTTAATTTTTTGTCTTATAGAACAAAAAAATGATTACTCATGAAATATATAAAATACATTAACCATTTTTTGTGTGATTTGAGAATGATGTTTCAGCTGTACACTGTAAAAGTTTCAGGTCTTTATCTCCATTAGTTACTTCAGAAAGTGTACCTGACGTTTGCTCGTTTTAGCATTGATTCCTTATGGGAGTTCCCTCGCGACTGTGTCCCCTTAAGGCCCTGGGAATTTGTAACGGAAATTTCTGAACACCCTGTGTATGTAATCTGTTTGAAGAATTCATTAAAAACAATATTTTTTTCCATATTTTAAAATATAAAGTAACTGACTGGGTTACCATTTTTTCAACAGGTGGGCTTAAAGTACTTCCCCTGCCCCCCCCCCCCGTCCCCCCCAGCCCTCCCTTGGTACTGTGAAGGTCCAAGGGAAAAGAGGGGGAGGGGGTGTTCAAATACCTATCCAGCCACCGTGATTTACTTTACTTATCGTTCCCCTAAATCACTTCATATGAATCACAGGGTGTCCATTCTAACGTCGTCCACACATGAGACGTGTTTCTCATCGTTAAGCACGCAAGACGTGCTTTCTAATGTGATTGGTGCACTCTTAGAAACGAGCTGGTGCATCACACAGAATGTGCTCCTCAACGTGATTTGAGAATGCAGCACTCTCCAGCAGTTATCGCCTGTATCAAACCCACAAATCAGACAGTATGTTTACGTAAATGTACGGGAATAAAATTCCTGCGATAGCTGACTAGCTGTGAGCTGCGCACGGGTAACCAAATTGTGAGGCGACCACTCAACGATAAGCGTGAAATCCGGGTTTGAGTCCCGGACCGGCACAGATTTTCATTGTCGTCATTCCATTCTACAGTTGATAATTGTCCTTACTCGCAATTGTGATTTCATTTCATAACGGCTGTCGTCGCCGCAGTGCCTGTTCATTTGGTCATTCATACATGTCAAGGAACTTCGCATTGTAGTCAGAATAACACAGGCACTGCAATATCATCTTCATCTACAAGCTAGCTGAAAAAAAAAGCTGGAGTGGGAGGTACTACCTTCATTTTTTGATGGGAAATTTATTCAACTGACGATATGCTAGTATTGGACAGAGAGGTGTTTAATAAGTG
The DNA here is from genome assembly GCF_021461385.2 of Schistocerca piceifrons. NCBI lineage: Eukaryota > Metazoa > Arthropoda > Insecta > Orthoptera > Acrididae > Schistocerca > Schistocerca piceifrons. The sequence continues at coordinate 386,881,805 of NC_060142.1, forward strand.
TATTACCTGTAAGCATACAGCATCACTGGTCGACAATCACATACATGCTACCACAACTGATGGAAAATGCTTCATTGCCCTAATTACACATCGAAATTATTGTGAAAAAAAATAGCACTCATAATAAATGGGCCATAATGCAACGCATGTACTGGGGAAAATAGTCGTTCCAAAAGAATGCAGAGGGGGCAGTAGATGAAGGTGTATTCTCCTCGATGTATGATAATGAACTGCCAGAATTAGAGGCCCTCTTACATCGTCTCATCCCTCCCTCCCTCCCTCCCTCCCTCCCACCCCTCTTCACCTACGGTGAGGACACAGGTCTGTAAACGGGCAACTGCTACCGAGCGACTCGCGGTTTTTCTGTGGCCCACCGCCATTCTGCCGGCATATGAGCAGCGCCCTCCCCGCCTTTAGACGATGGTCCTTCGCCAACACAAAAGGATGTAAAGCCAATTAAACAATACGAGATAAATTATGGCCGTCCCATCCCACACGCCTCGTCCTGGTCAGGGCATAGCTACCTAGGGCGACCACACACACACCACCCCTACAATGCCCTATGTTCTTAATGTGAAAACATTACACAGTATTTAACGTCGACACACTTTCTATAATCGAGCATCTATTAAAAAGCAAAACACAGTTGTGATGATCATTAGATGTTCTCTTTCCACGAAAATAGACGCAGTCCTATTTCTTTTAGTTTTATGAACAAAATTGGTATAGTTTTTATGTTCAGCTGCAGAATACACTTCGCATCTCATAATATTGCGGCATCCAACGAAGTGCACCGCAGCTGATTACATACGACCAAAATTCAGATGTCAGGCTACGAACCCCTATACATGTCCATCCTGCATAAAACTGGGCAAAAAAACTTTGACTATTTTCCTGCAAAGACTACCGATCACCGCAGAATATCCTCACTATATCGAAGCCATCATCAGAGCAAAGGAAAGCGAGAATTTAAACTGCAAAGAAAAAAAACATCTATGTTCAGCAATTTCTTTAAGCTTGATGGACAAATTACACGGCCTGAGATCGTCTCTCGCATTCAAATCAGTATCTGTAAATAAACTGTGTTACAAACATTTCACACACATGAAATAACATTAGAGAATACAGTCTTTCACACAATTGTAATAGAATCTCCTATAAGTTTTTAGCATGTCTCTCTCTCTCTTCCACTACATCGAAACCAAATACCGGCTGCATGCTTACATTTGACGTTTTTACTCCATAACTCCCCTCTACCAGCCTAAGTGTAAAATTTCTATCATTCAACAGGAGATCATTCACAATAACAGCAGATTATCGCTATAATTCAAATGTCTGCTTTATAACTGGAAGCTAGTAGTATGAAATGACATAGGACTTGTGGTGACACCTATTTTTAGACACACAATTGTGACGATCATAATAATAACAATCATGAGTCCACGAGTATACATACATATTATTTCTATTAGTTTTATGAGCAACATCTGTGTAATTTTGAGAGACTATATGCAAGCAGATTTCAACCAGTTATACCACTCCATACAATAGAACCTCCTATAAGATTTTACTGCATCTCTCTCTCTCTCTTCCGATATCTCGAAAAACAAATACCGTGTGCATCTTGACATCAAGCATATTACATATATACATATCGCTTCTTTGGAGATGGAGGCCAGGGGTCGAAGTCACCTGCACAGATTTGCGCAAAGTTTTATCGACTGTACTGGGGGAAGACCATATCCAACACATTATCAATCACAAGAGAGGGTTCTTGTATTGTTCCTTCATAAGCACTTAAATACATTGTTTTTTTTCAGCTGTAACATATCCAAACAGTGTAAAACTACAGCTTTGTACCTTGCCATCCACTTTGTTTTTTTACCATGACTTAGAGGTTCAAAATGGTTCAAATGGCTCCGAGCACTATGTGACTTAACTTCTGAGGTCATCAGTCGCCTAGAACTTAGAAGTAATTGAACCTAACTAACCTAAGGACATCACACACAACCATGCCCGAGGCAGGATTCGAACTTGGGACCGTAGCGGTCGCCCGGTTCCAGACTGAAGCGCCTAGAACCGCACGGCCACTTCGGCCGGCTGACTTAGAGGTCTGTGTCAGGTGCTAAACCAACATTAACACTTATCGATCCATTGGATCTCACAGAAAGCTGAACATCACATGGTGTAAACTATGCAGGTCCCACAACACATGCTGGCCGGAGTGGCCGAGCGGTTCTAGGCACTACAGTCTGGAGCCGCGCGACTGCTACGGTCGCAGGTTCGAATCCTGCCTCGGGCATGGATGTGTGTGATGTCCTGAGGTTAGTTAGGTTTAAGTAGTTCTAAGTTCTAGGGGACTGATGACCTCAGAAGTTAAGTCCCATAGTGCTCAGATCCCATTCACAACACACAGGTTGGTAGGAATAAATCATCTAGCCAATGTTTCCTATTGACAAAAATGTGGAAGACATTGCAACACATGGAAACTGAAAGGGTGTGCAGCACTGTAGAGCATTTCCAACAGCTATCTGAAGGTGATGACCTGTACAGTTAATCTCATCTTCCACAGGGATGGGATAGTGGATGCCTTGATGTTCTGTTTCGAAGAGCACTGTTTCCTCATTTTTGCAGTCATGTACATGATTACTGTTCTGGTGTTCACTATCACTGAAGGGTGTTGTTCACAACATTACAAGGTAGTAGAAATAAAAAGAGGTACTGTTATCTTATTGGTGAACAAAAATATGGAGGGCATAGCAGCATATGGGAATAGGAGAGTCTTTAGCATTGAGGAATTCTTCCAAACAACTGTCTGAAGGTGACGACCTCTACATTTAATCCCATGCTCAACAGCAACAATTTCCAGATATCTAGTGTTCCGCCAAGGCACTCTCCATCCAGTCCTTCGCGAGTGTTATTCTTATGTACAGTGCAGAATTAACACATTAGTCAGAGTATAGTACTGCACTCGAATGCACCCAGTCGGTAATTAACTGATCAATTTAATTAATTTGCATATCAGTACGATATCAAAGTTGTCCTCATGCCACCATCTCCCTACTACTATTGTGTGTGTGTGTGTGTGTCTGTGTGTCTGTGTGTGTCTGTGTGTGTGCGTGCGCGCCTGAGAGAGAGAAAGAGGGCACTTTTATGTTTACATAACATCGAATGTTACGGAATATACTTAAATTAATAAAAAAGTCTCCCAATATGAATTTTCATGTCATTTTATTAAAACACTTCATACAAATAATGAAGCTTTTTCGACACATCCTGAATGTGCAAGTATTTCGAAACAGCATATTTTCAGAGGACGCAAATTATAGCATAAAACATTTAAACTGAAAACTAAGAAATCAATAAGACGAATTGCAAGTTCTGCTAGTGACGTAAGACGCAATCTTGCATCTCATTGGCCACGTTCCTCTCCCCAAAGCAAAATAATAATGTCTTATTCTGTCTTTTACGCTACGGAATGTTATAGTACGTGAAATTCTGCCATGGGCAACGAGATGTAGGGGCCCTGCATCGATCTTACGACGTCACACTAGTCGGCTTGTGCGCCACACTTCGCGAACACTCGCCTCTGTGCAGAGCCCACGGATATTTAATTGGAAAGGTATTCACTAAAGGTTGTGTGCTATCGAGAACTTGCACACATTTAAACTTTCAGTCAAGAATTATTAAACTTGTCTGAAATAGTCACTCGCTCCATGATGGAGACAGCTGCAGGTACTAATTAGACCTGTAGTGTCACGTGCTGTGACGTACGCACCACGTGGGCCTCGAATTTTACGCTGTGGCGTCACAAAACTTCGACCTGCTCCTCGCCCACGAACTCTTTCTCTTCGCACAGGCCACAGGCGAATCCTCCGCCATACTTGCCCAGCTGAACAAATGCGCCGACGCTAATGACATCGATGTTAACAGCACCATTACATTTCCTTCAAGTTTTTGAGTGTATTATGTTAATCTCGTAATAAAGGAACAGAACTAAACACACACGAGTGGGTGTAGACGACTTTTTATCGCCCATTCCTCGTCTCCACGTGTCTGCTTGTGCGTGGTTTCCGTCACACGGATAGCGCCGTCACACGGATAGCGCGGTCGATTAGCCGGGCACGCGACGACAGCCGAGGAAAAGTCAGGCGCCTGGCGGAAAACAGTACGGGATAAACCGCCGACTTCCTTCTAGCTGACCACCAGGAAAAGAAGCGGCGCCGCCTTGACGAAGCTTCGCAGGTCGAGTATAAATATCTATGGAGTGAGCATTTGAATGCGCAGAACGAGAATTCTGGCTCAAATCAAATGACTCTGAGCACTATGGGACTTAACATCTGAGGTCATCAGTCCCCTAGAACTTAGAACTACTTAAACCTAACTAACATAAGGACGTCACACACGTCCATGCCCGAGGCAGGATTCGAACCTGCGATCGTAGCGGTCGCGCGGTTCCAGACAAGCGCCTAGAACCGCTCGGCCACAACCGGCCGGCTGAGAATTCTGTCCGCAACATCTCCTGCAGCTCAAGTCACGTGATTTTGTGTAGCCCGCATAGCACCTGAGTGTTTTGAGTACTCCCTGCTACAGATAAACAACCTTCAGAAGTACCATGAGACTTTGTAGACGCGTTTTATATACATCATAACAATTTGATAACAGGAACTGAAGTTCGCTTAAAGATGTGAAGAGCAATGGTAGTGTGCTTATTCGCCGCAATATAACAGCTCAGGTACCACTTTATTAACGTCTTTTCTGTAGCGGGATTAGAAGTGACAACCAGCAATTTTTCTTTTTAGATTTTCTTTTGCAGTTCCTCAAATTGTCGAATCTCTGCTCTAATTAACTACGTTACAATGACAGTGTAGACGGCGCCGAAATATCACGAAAAAACATCTCATTCGGAACTATGAAACTGCTACAGTGAATACAGTAAGCTATTCGCACAACCTGCTTCTGCATTATTATTTTCAATTTTCTGATTTATCCTTCTGCATTTCATAGACAAGCAAAATGTCTCACTTTTTTTTCGCCATCTCATCAGAAAAGTAAAACCAAACACTACGCACAAAAAATAAAAAATAACAACTACAGTATCAATGTTCAAATTTTGGAGTAATAAAAGAAGTGACAGCCAACTGTTTTTTGCTTTCTGTTGCACTGATTCATATTGTTGAATCTGTTCTAATTACTTACGCTACACTGACATTTTATAGGAAACTGTCTCAAGCAGAAATACTTAGGTACCCGCAAGGGTTTGAGAACATGCATGAATTAGAGGACACTAATCAGACTGTATTTACAAATGTTGTCTGCATATGAACATAGTACCAATATGTATACACTGACTGGCAGTTTACTCTAAAACACTTGAAAATTTATCTCACGCGGCCATAAAATCGCAGAAACTGTCTCTACAATGCAAGACTTTATAATACTTCAACATATAAAGTGCCTTATATCAAAGTGACTTAACGGTTACACCTCCGTTGTACGTACCAAAGAAAAGTAACTGGTCTTCTTTTCGTATGCTTTTCTTTACATCCGTAGCAGCGACAATACTGAACCATACCTGTTACTAAACTCAAACGTGCAGAAACGTATATAAAACGAGGCGAAAACGGGTACTATTCAAGTTTCGCTAGCACCGTAAATTGTATCGTCGTCCCAGAATCACGTGACTAGCTTGGTTTGATGTTGAGAACATGTGGAGCAGATTATGCTCACTACATAGATATGCTTATTCCACGGGTACACCACGACCTAGCACACGTATGTTGCTGAGACGATAGTTATGGAATGCAAATCAGCCTGCTCCGACTTCTCCACGATCGTTCCATTTTATTTTATTCTCTGCTTTTTTTGTCAACTATTCCAGCGCTCTTCCCACGTAACAGGCATATACGTAGAGACAATTACTTTCCAATATATCATGAGTTTGACATACAAGATGCAAACAGCGGATCAAATGTGAGTCCGAATGGTACTCGGCCAACTCCTAAAATCAGCAATCGACATCATGAGCTACCAGCTCTAGTAAAATCGGCAGGTTAAGTAACTGACAGCAACTTCTTACAGAGGACGTTTGAAACAGTTCAGAGATATGAAAGCTGTAGCAGAATCACAGCAGACAGAAGCGAACGTTTCGTTCTTGAAAAAGAAAAAGAGAAAAACACGGGAAACGTAATCTTCCAGCCATTCGGAGTCTGATACAAATTTGAGCACAAAGCTTCAGATGTGCAATCTGAAGAAGAAGACACTGAATGCATATTCTGCACTTGTCGTTTCCGAGAAGAGTAACATAGAGAAACGGGCACAGTGCATGGAATGCTACCCTTGCGCTCCCGAAGACTGTTAACTTGAAAAAGAGCTTTGGCATGCCCTGACTGCACTAGTTTTGCACATTGTACTCAGAAAGTATTGGAAGCAGTAAGGAAGCGAATACTATCATTTTAGCGATTACCTGTTCTCGAATTTCTCGATATTAAATGTTTTCATTGAGTGTTTCTTGTTAGCACACCATTTCGATTCAGATTGACTTGTTCGTTCCACTTTCAAATTTACATGTATTAAGTGTTAAGTATCACGAATTACGTAAATAAAATTTACAGTTCAACAATTTCACATAGGTTTCCAATTGAAGAACATACTTTTACATCAAATGTTGTAATATAAAGTGGAGTAAAGTGAGTCGAGGGAAGTTTCACGTCAGGGATGAGGCGGTGTGAGGTCCACCCACTATTGGCATCAATTATCTGCCATATCCGACGAGGCATGGAAGCGGTCAGCTTCCGGAGGTATATGTCATTGTCCGCGAGACCCTCCAATGCATCCAACACTAGGACCCACAGCTGGTCAGATATGGGTGGGACTGGCGTCAGCCACTATAAGTTCATGTGAGGCTTCATTTCCACCCACAAATATTCACTGAAATTCAAGTCCGGCGCTTCAATAGGCCAGTCGATCAGATAGACGTCAGCCTGTTGCGCAAAGCATTACTGGACGATTCAACTCGTATAAACTAGTGAGTGCTCCTCGTGGAACTGGATGACTTCACTGGGATTGCGCATCTCCATACACGGCACTGTAGTATGTTTCAAGACGTGCACATACTGATCCGCGACGAGATGACCATAAATTTGATGTCGTATCCCTACCCCCATCTGATGACACACACCCCCAACACGAGACTGTGGCCAACAGGCGAATGTTGCCCCACGCACTGAGGGTCGTAACGTGATCCCCGTGACCTGTAGGCCATCACTGGACCCTCATTCACTGAACTAAACACTGACTCCTCTGAAAAGATTACGTGGCGCCGGTCACAGGCTCAGCTAGAGCCCTTTGGTCTGTAAGTCTAGCATCCCGTAAGCAATTGCGATCGGTGTGCAAGCATCCAGGGAAATTGGTCTCATTCTTAAGTTGGACGGCGTTCAAAAGTGGACGTCCCATACAGGTGCAAACTAAAAAGTTGTCGTTCTGAGGTGTCAAAAAATGGTTCAAATGGCTCTGAGCACTATGGGACTTAACTTCTGAGGTCATCAGTCCCCTAGAACTTAGAATTACTTAAACCTAACTAACCTAAGGACATCACACACACCCATGCCCAACGCAGGATTCGAACCTGAGACCGTAGCGGTCGCGCGGTTCCAGACTGTAGCGCCTAGAACCGCTCGGACACCCCGGCCGGCTGAGGTGTCGACACCCTTCCTAAGCCCGACACTCGGAGACGATCAGTTATCCCTGTCTCATAACGCCGCTTCATTCGCTTCTGGGAGCAGTGAGGTTGAACTCTTCACCAGAAACTTTTACTGTGTGGCTAGGACGCTATCTCACGTGGCCTGCGTTCGTTGAGACATCCTGGTAATAAATAAATGTCATATACCCGTCTGCGTTGTAGTGTGCTATCATGTTCGACATAGCTCCGCTATATTCGTGTTATGCCTGCAACATATAAACAAACATTACACCGTAACAAAATATGGTATCGAGGGAACGGCAACCCTAATTATCAGGTTGGTGCATACTTTCGTAGCGTTTTTGTTTTTCATGTTGGTATCCAGTTGCTAAGGTACTATTTATCGGTGGTATTTTTTTTTTTTTTTTGTAGTTCGCTGTTGCTATTTGAATTTACATATTGTCATTTTGTCATTTGGAGATAGTGAGTGGAGCTGTGGATGCTAGAAAATGAAGTACCAAGTGGAGAAATCAGAATATTCCAACGTATTCTTCCGTCTGAGTGCAGTAGAGGGTGACAGCAGCGGAAGCAGACAGAAACATTTCCACTGTGTGTGGGTATAATGCCATTGGGTAGAGCACACCAAGAAAATGGTTTAATCGTTTTTAGAAGGATCGTTTTGACATTAGTGACTTTACACGTTCAAGAAGACCTTCAGGGTTTGATGAAGATCGTATAAACGCATTAATGCACAATAATCCGCGTCATTGTACTCGAGAACTGGCAAATGTGATGAACTGCGATCATTTTAGCATCGTGCGGCATTTGCAAGCAACGGCAGAGGTTCAAAAATCGGTTGTATGAGCACGGCATGCTCTACGCCAAAATCACAAATATCAGTGGGTCGCCAAACGTACATCCCTGTTTGCTCCTCATCAGTTGGCTCGTGAACAATATCGACCAGTCCTTTCCTGTATCGTTACTGGTGACTAGAAATGGTTACTTTATGCTAACATAAGGAAAAGAAAGGAATGGTCGAGTCCAAACAAACCAGCAGTTCTCCGTACAAAGACCTGCGTGTATCCACTTTTCAAAATGTTGTGCATCTGGTGGAACAGCGACGGTGTGGTGTACTACGAATTGCTTCCGTGAGGTGTGACCATCACTATTGACATTTATTGTCAACAACTGAGACAACTTGCAGACACAGTGCAAGACAATGGCCAAGAACACTAAGTGAATTGTGCTGCTCCACTGTAACGGCGACACGCATGGTGCTAGACAGAAAGAAAAACATTATACAAGAGTTGGGTTGAGAACCAATTCCGCACCCACCTTCTTCACCTGATCGCACGCTCTCTATCGAACAAACTTCAAGGAACTTCCTTTCCGGATGACAGTGCGCTCCGAACATGACTCGGCAAGTTCTTTGCCTAAAACCAGTCGCGGAATCGACAAGATACCGTAGCGTTGGCAGGCTGTTGTAAATAGTGAATGAGAACATATTGCTGGCGCTGAGACCGAGCGGTCCTAGGCGCTTCAGTCCGGAACCGCGCTGCTGCTACGGTCGCAGGTTCGAATCCTGCCTTGGGCATGGATGTGTGTGATGTCCTTAGGTTAGTTGGGTTTAAGTAGTTCTAAATTCTAGGGGACTGATGACCTGAGATGTTAAGTCCCATAGTGCTTAGAGCCATTTGAGAACATATTGTTGATGGCTAAAGTTTCCGTTATGCTTATCTGTTGTGTCTATTAAGCCTACGGAAAAACACTACGCATTTATGCACAAACCCAATACTTCAGTTGTATTCCAGAGCCTCAAACTTCCCAGGGCGGCTACCACATAACGATACAGATTTGCTCTAATACACTGCTGAAAGTGTGTTACATGTAGTTCTGCCGGTGTCGCCAGCGTGTTTTGCGTTTCCACTCGTGAGAGCTGCAAGCAACCAAAGGTACGTGAGCTTATAAAGACACACGAACAGTTTTGTTTTGCCTATTATTGTACGTGAATCTGCCGAGGTGAGTGCAATCTGTGCGAATGAGAAGAAGTGTCTCAGTGCGTTTAATTCTACACAAAGCACAGTATTTGCTGTATGCGACAAGCTGGAATTATGTGCACGACAGGGATTCGAACAGTCACCCTTCCCTATCGCGGGGTGTTGTTGATCTAAAGCGTCAGCCTTTCACGAGTGTAGGAGAATCGATCAACAAAGACTGAGACTGATTTTTTCCTGTAGTTTCTGTGACAGTTTCCTATCTGTACCATGAATATCTCAAAATAGATGATTTTTATGTATAATGCCCATAGGCGGCAGCACTCTTGTATCGTCAGGTTGGTAGTAATGCTCAATTTTGTAGACGCTCTTGACTTTTCGCATACCAAACAATGGAGGTGACGCGAGAGGGGCAGTACGCCGCAAGAAAATTCTGTGTTTGTTTAAACCACGCAGCCACTGAGTCAACATCAACATCAACATCAACATAGCTGCTGTGCTTGTCCGCGGGGATAACATTACATAACTTCAGTGAAGTGTTGATCATTTCATATGCCTGTGCCTTTAAGATTACGCATGATCTCCGTACTACTCGTTTTGTACCCGGTGGATGCCACGTCTGTTGGCTGTGCGAATGAAGATAAGCAGTGAGGTGCTGTACCCTTTTGCTGATGGAGGGGATGCTTTTCAGGAATCGGATATCACCTGTAATGATTCATGGCTGCATCATTATGATCCTGAAGGAGAAAGAGCCAGCACAATGTGGAAATTGCCAGGTTCTCTAACACCAAAAAAGGCGAAATTTGTTCCATCCATCACGGAGGGAAAGTGATGGTGATTACATTTTATGACTGTCATGGAATAATTTACAAACATGCAGTTCCCTCTCAGTCTACCACGATAGCTGAATGGTCAGCGTGACGGACTGCCGTTCTAAGGTGCCCGGGTTCGATTCGTGGCTGGGTCGGCGATTTTCTCCGCTCAGGGACTGGGTGTTGTCTTCATCATCATTTCATCCCCATCCGGCTCGTAGGGCGCCCAATGTGGCGTCGAACGTAATAAGACCGGCACCAAGGCGGCCGGACCTGCCCCGTAAGGGGCCTCCCGGCCAATGACGCCAAACGCTCATTTCCATTTCCAGTTCCTTCTCACGCCACTGTTCCAGCAGCATACAACATGTCAGTATTGGCTAAACTGAGGAAGCACATTGCGAGGAAACGAACAGAACTTTCTCCGATTGGATGGCGACTACACCATAACAATGCGCAGCCTCGCGTCACAAATCAAGTCGTGCAGATTCTGGCTCACTTCAACATTACCTGTGTACCGCATCCGCCTTAAAGCCCCTATCTTGCACCCTGTAATTTTTTATATTGTCATTACTAAAGGCAACCTTTGGGCATTCGATCTGTGAGCTTTGAAGCAGTGCTCAAGAAAAGTGAGGCGATTCTCAAAGAACTGACAAAAAGTGGATTGCACCCTGTGTTCATGGCTTTATAAAACGTGCGTTTAGGTAGGTGAGGAATACATTGAAAAAGGTACTGTAAACACTGGAATGGAGTACTAAACATCATCTCCTTGTTGATCAGACATCGTACGCCTACAACCCCTTCAAGAGCGTCCGTGGTCTGTGCTCCGAATTTGTGAATCGGGTGTCCTCAGGGAGAGAACATGGGGCGGGCACCCTTTTTGTATTTTCTGGGAAACTAAGTAGACTCGCTAGCGCTTGGCGCCGTCGAGGATCGTCGACAGGGAAGGCAGACGGTAGCTGTTTCCGACGACCTAAATATAACCTCCAGCCGCGTGCTTTACTCCTGCAAGCACGGCGACGCGCTGATGCATCAGCTTAACCGCACACAGTGCTACAAAGGCGGGGCATGCTGTTGTTGCCTGTCGGGACCCACTATCGGCAGCCATACAGCCATATCTTGACTGCGTCGTCTACTAATCAGTTCATTGCATTTCTTCTAAACTCCAGTGCTGTTCTTTTTCGCGAGATTTGCTGTTTGCTAAGGTAGAAGGCTCGCCATAAAATAACATTTCCTTGGGACTGCTGTGAAATACGCACAGTTAATTTTGTCTTGTACTCTGATCATCCGTAGACAGTCACAAAATACGTGACTTAGTGATCCATAGATAAACTCGGAAACGTTTGTTGGCGTGCCCAGATTAAAGTCTGTACAAAATCACTTTAGGATTGACAGCGACGACAGAAGTGGTAGGGAGGGAAGCCCACGCTGGCCTGGGCCTTTTTCCGCCAATACCATACTACCTGCAGCTGCAGCACAGCAAACCCCTGAAATTGCCCAACCTTCCCCCCCGCCACCTACACTTCCTGCTTGCAGTGAGCTTCAGTTACAGACAGCTTGCTGTCCTGCATCACGTTTGCACACTGTGAATTTCTGTGGTTCGTTTTTACGGTTGTTTGAGTTATTCTTTTATTCGTCGTTACTGTTATTCATTGTTACCGTTATACACTGTATGGAACTCAACGATGTCAGCGGGAAGTTCATCGAAAGTTATAAGCGGAAAAGTTTGACGTCGTTCTATCGGCCAGAGAACTGCCGAACGAGGACATCCGAGAGAAATGATTAGCACGTTACGTTCCTACTTCGAGGATAGTTTAACGGATTAACATATCGATTCATCGTCATGTTTATTATCGCGGGAAGAAACATCCGACACTCATGAAGTTACCGGTTATACTTAAAGAATCAGGACGTTTTCAAGGTAGTCGCACATCCTCGTCCACAGTTTTACACAGCCTAGGCTATAACTACGGACATTCCTGTGAACATATACTGTTGGAGAGGGGAGGGTATGGCTGCATGGTGATGCCGATTTTTAAGGGCCTTCGACGAAGTAGTGTGGCTTCACGAAACGTGGGTCAATTTTTGTCACGTTGTCAAGCAGGACGGGGGGATGACACAGCAAAAGGAACAATGGTAATGCCTTCTGGCAAGATGGCCAGACCTATTCTTCTTCATGCGGGCACCTCGAAGGTTTTGCTCTTTTTAAATCAAGGAAACAGGAAAGTATCATCAAGAAATGAACCACGTTACATTTACAAGCTGGTTCGAAGATTCACTACTATCAAATCTTGAAAAACCATCAAATGTTGTTTCAGATAATGTTCCTTATCTTCAGTTGTTGTTGACAAGGCACCTACCATAGCAAACGGAAAGGAGGAAATGATTCACTGGCTTCAGCGTCATAAGGGGTCGATGTAAGTGATGACCTTAAAAAGGCGGAATTTATGAAAAAAATCTCCCTTAAGCCATAGTTCCGCCTTCACGAAATCAACGAACTGGCAAAAAAACATGGGCAAGCAGTCGTTAGGCTACCATCTTGCGACTACCATTTCAGCCTAATAGATTTAACATGAGCCCAAATAAAATGCTACATTGCCAGCAATAACCTTAAATTTACCCTCTCTGCAGTAGAAGCATTCACAAGAGAAGTTACCTGGAACGCCACCTCTGAAGGATGTAAGAAAACCATCATACGAAGGTCACTCCAAAAGAAATGCACACTATTTTTGTAAAAATGCAGTTTTCATTCTGCATGTGTGAAAGTTTTACAGTGTGTAGATACAACCTTCCCGCTTGTTTTCAAACTTAGCTCAACCTGTTCCCGTGAGTGGCGCCGTCACAGCATGTCTTCAAGATGGCTGCTACACTTGACGTTCGTCAGAAGGAACGTGCTGTCATTCAATTCCTGTGCTGTGAAAACGAGACAGTGGAAAACATCCACAAGACGTTGAGAAAGGTGTATGGAGATGCTGCTGTCGATCGCAGTACAGTTAGTCGGTGGGCGAGCAGGTTACGTGATAAAAGGGGGCACGGCAATAGTGAGGATTGTCCTCGCAGCGGCAGGCCTCGTACTGCAAACACTCCAGACAATGTGCAGGGAGTTGACGAAATGGTGACTGCTGACAGACGCATCACAGTGAACGAATTGTCACGCTACGCTGGGATAGGGGAAGGAAGTGTTTGCAGAATACTGAAAGTGTTGGCATTAAAAAAGGTTTGTGCCAGGTGGGTTCCAAGGATGTTGACAGTGGCTCACAAAGAAACAAGAAAAACGGTATGCAGCGAACTTTTGGAACTGCACGAGAATGGTGGAGATGAATTTCTTGGAAGAATTGTGACAGGTGATGAAACATGGCTCCATCATTTTTCACCAGAGACGAAGAGGCAATCAATGGACTGGCGTCATGCAAATTCATCTAAGGAAAAAAAATTCAAACCCACACCATCTGCTGGAAAAGTTATGGCTACGGTGTTTTTCGATTCCGAAGGACTCTTGCTTGTGGACATTATGCCAAGTGTAACCACCATAAATTCTGATGCATATGTGACGATAATGAAGAAACTTCAAGCTCGACTGAGTCGTGTTCGACCACATCGCCAAAAGCAGCATGTTTTGCTGTTGCACGACAATTCACAACCGCATGTCAGTCAAAAAACCATGGAAGCGATCACAAAACTCGGATGGACAACACTGAAACACCCGCCTTACAGTCCTGACCTGGCTACATGTGAGTAGCATCTCTTTGGGAAACTGAAAGACTCTCTTAGTGGAACAAGGTTTGAAGATGATGACTCCCTTGTGCACGCTGCCAAACGGTGGCTCCAACAAGTTGGCCCACAATTTTACCGTGCGTGTATACAGGCGCTGGTTCCAAGACAGCGTAAATTCAAACCCACACCATCTGCTGGAAAAGTTATGGCTACGGTGTTTTTCGATTCCGAAGGACTCTTGCTTGTGGACATTATGCCAAGTGTAACCACCATAAATTCTGATGCATATGTGACGATAATGAAGAAACTTCAAGCTCGACTGAGTCGTGTTCGACCACATCGCCAAAAGCAGCATGTTTTGCTGTTGCACGACAATTCACAACCGCATGTCAGTCAAAAAACCATGGAAGCGATCACAAAACTCGGATGGACAACACTGAAACACCCGCCTTACAGTCCTGACCTGGCTACATGTGAGTAGCATCTCTTTGGGAAACTGAAAGACTCTCTTAGTGGAACAAGGTTTGAAGATGATGACTCCCTTGTGCACGCTGCCAAACGGTGGCTCCAACAAGTTGGCCCACAATTTTACCGTGCGTGTATACAGGCGCTGGTTCCAAGACAGCGTAAGGCCGTTGGGAGGGGTAGGAAGTATGTGGAGAAATAAAAATATTGTTCCTAAAGGATGTATCTACACACTGTAAAACTTTCAAACATGTAGAATAAAAGATGGATTTAAAGAAAAATAGTGTGCATTTCTTTTGGAGTGACCCTCGTACATATGCAGAACATCCTGGAGACAACATGGCTAAATGAAGCTCTTTTGGAAAAATTTATTGGAGGAGATGCTAATTTTATTAAATGATAACAGTGACAGTCACAGTCACAGTGACACTTCAAGAATCCACCATACCGTCCAGTGTGATATCAGCGGCGCTTTTCCATTATTCCTGTAGAACTGAAGCACAGGCGGATTCAGTGACATGTTTGGCGTGCGCAGTTTAAATCTGTAAGTATCTCTATAACAAAATTATACTATCGTAGGTTTTGAAATTTTAGGAAGAAGGCCTTAATAGCAACTCATTCCAAAGGAAGTTAATCTCAGGAATTCAATCTGTATCACACAAAACAAATATTATTGTTTACAATTTAATTGCTGTAGTATAGACCGCATTTATTTGTATTGTTTTTGTTCTTTCTAAACACACATACGCCTATAAAGATACGTTTTGCCGCCACGATAAACACGCTGAATATTATTTTTTGCGATGTTACAGTTAAGTAGGCGGATCAGAAACGTTAATAACAGTTTCATCACAAAATTATAGCGTCGAAACCGTATGGGCGCACGATTAGCAGTTGAGGCGCGAGCGGACCATTGATCGTCGTATTTAACTCAAATTAACTCGCATTAGAGATCTCCGACAAATTTCTGATTTAGAACCCATGAAAATATGATGAATTCTTAAGATTTCACTCGCATAATGTATTCATCTAACTTCAACAACAAAAAAGTTTACCGCACGTCGAAAATTCGGTAACGTTGTGAGAAAATGCCTTTTCCGAAACCGTCATATATCGCCTTAATAATTTGCAGTCGCACAAAAAAAAAGTAAAATCAAAGCCTAGTGTAACTCTTGTGGAATACAGCAATGAAATTTCTATATTTATAAAGTGAATAGTTTGCATGGTTGAGCGAGTTGAATGAAATACAGGGTTATTACAAATGATTGAAGCGATTTCATAAATTCACTGTAGCTCCATTCATTGACATATGGTCACGACACACTACAGATACGTAGAAAAACTCAAAGTTTTGTTCGGCTGAAGCCGCACTTCAGGTTTCTGCCGCCAGAGCGCTCGAGAGCGCAGTGAGACAAAATGGCGACAGGAGCCGAGAAAGCGTATGTCGTGCTTGAAATGCACTCACATCAGTCAGTCATAACAGTGCAACGACACTTCAGGACGAAGTTCAACAAAGATCCACCAACTGCTAACTCCATTCGGCGATGGTATGCGCAGTTTAAAGCTTCTGGATGCCTCTGTAGGGCGAAATCAACGGGTCGGCCTGCAGTGAGCGAAGAAACGGTTGAATGCGTGCAGGCAAGTTTCACGCGTAGCCCGCGGAAGTCGACGAATAAAGCAAGCAGGGAGCTAAACGTACCACAGCCGACGGTTTGGAAAATCTTACGAAAAGGCTAAAGCAGAAGCATTTCTTAAACAGGAGATTGGAAAACCGATGGATCGGTCGTGGTGGAGATCATGATCAACAATTCATGTCATGGCCTCCACGCTCTCCCGACTTAACCCCATGCGATTTCTTTCTGTGAGGTTATGTGAAAGATTCAGTGTTTAAACCTCCTCTACCAAGAAACGTGCCAGAACTGAGAGCTCGCATCAACGATGCTTTTGAACTCATTGATGGGGACATGCTGCGCCGAATGTGGGAGGAACTTGATTATCGGCTTGATGTCTGCCGAATCACTAAAGGGGCACATATCGAACATTTGTGAGTGCCTAAAAAACCTTTTTGAGTTTTTGTATGTGTGTGCAAAGTATTGTGAAAATATCTCAAATAATAAAGTTATTGTAGAGCTGTGAAATCGCTTCAATCATTTGTAATACCCCTGTATATGATTTTGCGTGTGTTCAATGCTGGACGTGGCAACTCTGTTCCGCGCCTCCACGTGGTCCTGTAGAAATGTCAGTCCTTACATAATTTTGGACAGACTATAGTTGTCTACACTGCTACACTGATAAAAAAAGTCTGAAGGTCGTCATCCCCGTTTTGATCACCATTGCCGGGTTAAAATTCAGGTTAATTCTTAGAATAAAGTACACGGTCCAGTCACATTAATGTGGCCACCACATATGCTCGCCGTCAAAGGGCAACAACCACTCACAGACAGCAGATGGCAGCACTAGAAGTGGAGGGCATATAAAGTGCGTCGAAAAAGGGGGGGGGGGGGGAGGACGTTGGAAACACTGCAGTTATTGTCGTAAAGCGGAAACTGAGCGAGTTACCTATCTGACGTCCAAAAGAACACGATCATTAGCCTTCGGGCCTCGAGTGGAAGCATTTCGGAAATGGCTAAGTTTGCAAACTGTTATGCGTGTCGCCATGGTTACAGTAACCGTGCATGCAAAACGACGCTGTCCAAAACCGGCACAGAGGCAACTGTGATGCACCACGGGCCATAGATGACAAGGGTGAATGGCTGCAGTTATGTGGTTGTGCGAACAGACGTGCAACTGTAGAGCAACTGACGGCCCAGGTGAACCAAGGGGCTACCAACAGTGTCTCCTCAGATACCGTTCAGCAAAGTCCTTGCGTGTGGTCCTCGGCAGCATGACCTGGTTCATGTACCCATGCTGACAGGACAGCGGTTTATCGGTGACAAAGGCTGGCATTTGCACGCTAATGCAGCAATTGGACGTCCACTGAGTGGCGACAGGAGGCCTTTTCAGATGAATGACGTTTTATGATACATCAGCCAGATGGCCATTGGCGTTTACGGCATGGAACGTCTGAAAGCAAACATCCTCCAGTAATCGTCGGAAGGGTCCAGGCCAGAAGAGAAGGCGTCATCATCTGGGGAGTATTTTCTTGGCTTTTGCTATGTGATCTCGCCATTCTGGAACGTGAAGTATGCATCTACCCATGGGGATCATGTCGACCGTTACTTGCAGTCTACTGGCAGGAGCATCAAATATGTCACACAGCTCACGGTGACATTCTACATGCGTGGTTCGTGAGCACCAGGATGAGTTAACAATACTCTCCTGACCACCAAACTCTCAGAATTTAAAGCCAATCGAGAATCTGAGGGACCAACTCGATCGGGCTGTTCGCTTCTTGGATTCTCGACCGAAAACCCTAGCATAGCCGGTGACGGCACTGGAGTCGCCATGGCTCCACATACCTGTCGGCAACTTCCAGACCTTCAATGACTGTCTTCCTGCACCTCCGTACTGCAAAAGATGGGTATTCAGTCTTTTGACAGATGGTCACATTACTGTTACTGGACCGTACAGAAGCCTTTGAAATCAGCAAAAAAAAAAAAGCTATTTGTTTTGTTTATTGATACTGTTTGGCCTGGCCGAAGTGGCCGAGCGGTTCTAGGCGCTACAGCCTGGAACCGCGCGACCGCTACGGTCGCAGGTTCGAATCCTGCCTCGGACATGGATGTTTGTGATGTCCTTAGGTTAGTTACGTTTAAGTAGTTCTACGTTCTAGGGGACTGATGACCTCAGAAGTTAAATCCCATAGTCCTCAGAGCCATTTGAACCATTTGATACTGTTTGGTATCCACTTTCATTTGCAACTTCTTTAATGATCATGACTGTAATTCTAACAGGTGATTAGCGTTCTGCTTAACCTGTGGAGTCTGGCTGTGAAGCTAACGTATTTATATTTTACCAGATGTCTTTATGTGCTGTGGATTACTGTGCTGGGAACCATGGGTTTTCTGTTCATTGAAAAACTCGTGTTGTTTGTTATCTCTTAGTGTTGTGACTGCAGGAAATTCGGTTTCCAACGTAGAGCGTAATTACGGCTAAATTGTTTTGATGCTGTTTTGCTGTTGCTTTTTTGAATTGTATGTAGACAGATGAAACGTAACAGAAGAATTTAACGAATTTATAGACGAGCTGCTAGTCGAAAGAGAAAAAATAACAGAGACGCTCAGAGCATCTGAATGAGAAGACAGCCCAACATTGCTTCTGCGAGAACTAGTAAGGTAAATTTAGAGAACCAGTATTCGAGGAAATATGTGAGAAAATTACGTTTCCGCCATCGTGTACCTCGCGTGGGGATTGTGAGAACAATACACGGAGTATCTCTACGGAGAATCGCTAATGTTCCTGCGAAGTACCCTTGCGTGATTACAAGGAGACGTCCCCAGCGGTGCGATTGACTTTTTGAAACTACCTATACGGTGATACCCTGATCGACCTCCGTTTGCAAGTAGGGTGGGCCCACGTTTGCAAGTAACTGACGGAGAAAATCGGAATTTTGCGTGACATTCAATAGCGTTTAAACGTGGTGCATATTACAGTCCTGGGTGCATGGTATGATGGATAGGGTAACAGCTTTACATGCAGGAGTTTGTGAGTTCGAATCTATTCAGGTACATTACTTACGTTATTTTAAATCTTTATCAAAATGACTTTTTATTTTTATTCAGTTAATTGTTTTAAATGTAATTTTTAAATTCCATTTCTTTGTCGCATAATTTTAATCATTATATCAACTTCTTCATTTGCTCTCATTTTTCTTCCTATAATCCCTTCTCCACTTCAAACCTTTTATTTGAAATCATAAAAAATCTCCCAGTTATATGGATATGATTTATAAAACTGGCATTCTTGTTTCATTAATTATTCAAAATAAATTTTGTTATGTTGTACAAAGAAAAAGTACGATAGAAAATTTTCTTAAAAAGCATAGCTTAGCTCTTTCTTTTACAACAATCGCAGAATACAACATCTTCACCTGATCTAATAAAATCCTTTCGTTTTAACTGGAGGCATACTGGAAGTTCATTAACACAGGCAAACAAAATGGAACTGACATTTACCATTTTCGAGGTTCATACACATAGCGAAGACAGTTTAGCGAATGATTTCAAATTTAGAAGACTCAAAATTGCCAATTAGGTTTGTTCAAGTTCCACAAGATCGCTCTTTAGCTATGTCATTATCGCGTCAGCCGTGGTACCTGACTTAAAAAGGAAAACTCCCCATCGCACCCACCTCAGATTTAGTTGTAAAATGGCCTAGTCGATAGCCCGTTGAAAACTGAACTCAGATCAAGCATGCAAACCGGAAAAAGGTACATTGAACTGTGAAAAAAGAAGCAAAATAGAAACAATGAACGGGCCAAACTCAAGATGTGCAACATCGTACGAGTTGCAACCATCATTGCTTCGTGGTTGTGTGGTCACGGTGTTAGCCGACAAAGTGGCAGATCGGTGTTCAGATCCCCCTGATGCCTCATTTTTTTGTTCACAAAGTATGAACTGTCCATCCAGTCATTGACGTGTCTGTTCTCCTTTTGTAGTCTTGGCATTTGTCATACTATACATGTGGTTACAGAACATGAATCATGTGGTAAGGATATTACCGTCGCAAGTAAGTGTGATGAATTGTGAGAGCAAGGGAGGTTCCGTATAGAGCTCTCACAGAAAAGTAAACAATAGATACACAGGTGGGAACTGCTTTACAATAGGGGACTTAAAGAGTGAAAACTTCCAAAACGGAACGCAAGAGTCACAACATGTGGCACTTACGTAGAACAAATAGGAGACTAAATCCCCGCTGTTGCCAAATCAAAGGATTTCCGCTGGTTGTTATGGATGCATAAATCTGTTTATCACACGCGCTCATACAGGGCTGTAAAATTCTCAGAAAGTCAACCTATTATGTGATTCTTAACTTTCCTTTTCCCTGATTCATCTCACCCCTGTCCACACCCCTTATTATTCTTCAATTCTGATTCCTGAAGCTAAAGTAAGGACCGTAAAAATTGAAAAACTAAAGTGTCTACTCCAAACCATGAAAATACGGATTTAAACTGAAACTAAGACATATAATACGCATCATTAAACAGAAAATGCCATATATATGAATTAGCATGGTTTTGTCTCCAAAAAGGTCAAAATATGCTCGAAAAAAGTATACTTACTTCGAATCAGAAAGTAATTAGATGGGTAAGTACTAGGTTTGAGCTATGCCTAATGGTCCAACAAAAACATGCATCTGCATGGAATAATTGTCTCATTCAGAATAATAACAATGTGAACCACATTATTAAAATGCAAATGTCGTGTGACTAGGGCCTTCCGTCGGGTAGACCGTTCGTCAGGTGCAAGTATTTCGATTTGACGCCACTTCGGCGACTTGCGCGTCGATGGGAATGAAATGGTGATGATTAGGACAACACAATACCCAGTCTCTGAGCGGCGAAAATCTCCAACTCAGCAAGGAATCGAACCCGGGCCCTTAGGATTGACATTCTGTCGCGCTGACCACTCAGCTACCAGACGCGAACGCCACAATATTAACAAAGGAAAATAACCTAGTGTCAATTAAATGGTTTTTGCTTAACGTTTACCTAAGTCTTTTTTCTCTCATTACCGTCACTGGACAGTTTAATTTGATGATGTTAACGAAAATCTACTCATAGCGTTCCATTCTACCAGTTATTAGGGTTTCTTCCTGTTCCATTCACGTATGGAACTCGGGGAGAATAACTGTTTGAATGCTTCTGTGCGTGCAGTAATTATTCTAATCTTATCTTCACGATCCCTATGTGACAGATACGTAAAGTAATCATTTAAAGCCGGTTCTTGACACTTCGTTAATAGACTTTCTCGGTATAGTTTACGTCTACCTTCAATAGTCTTCCACTTCATTTCCTTTAGTGCTTCTGTCACACTCTCCCATGGCTTAAACAAACCTGTGACCATTGATGCTGCTCTTCTCTTTATACGTTCAGTATCCCCTCTTAGGCTTATCTGGCACGGGTCCCATACACTTGAGCAGTATTCTAGAGCCGATTGCACGAGTGATTTGTAAGTAATCTGCTTTGTGCACTAGCTGCATTTCCACAGTATTCTACCAATAAACCCAAGTCTACCACCTGCGTTACCAAACACTGAACCTATGTCATCAATCCATTTCATATCCCTACAAAATGTTATACACAGGTATTTGTATGAGTTGGCCGGTTCCAACAGTGACTCACTGATGTTATAGCCATAGGATACTACGTTTTATCGTTTTGTGAAGAGCAAGATTTTACATTTCTGAAGATTTAAAGCGAGTTGCAAATCTCTGCACCACTTTGAATGCTTATCAAGGTCTGACTGAATATTCACGCAGCTTCTTTCAGATAATACTTCGTTCTACATAACTTTATCATTTGCAAAATGCCTGAGTTTACTATTAATATTGTCTGCACGGTCATGAACAGCTAGGACCCCAACACACTTCGCTTGGGCACACCTGAAGTTACTTCTACATTGGATGATGATTCTCCACATAACATGTTGCGTTCTCCCTACCAAAAGGTTCTCAGTCCAGTCACAAATTTCACCTGATACCTCAAATGATCGTACTTTTGACAATGAGCATAGGTTTGGTACTGAGTCAAACGCTTTTCGGAAATCGAGAGCTACAGCACCCACCTGACTGCTTTGATCCAAGGCGTCCAGTATGTCAGGTGAGAAAAGTACGATTTAGGTTTCACATGATCGATGTTTCCGAAATCCATGCTGGTTGGCATTGAGGAGGTCATTCTGTTCAAGATACCTCATTATGTTTGGGCTCAAAATATGTTCTAAGATTCCACAACAAATCGATGTCAAGGATATTGGACGGTATTTTGGGGATCACTTCAGCTACCAGTCTCGTAGAGAAGTTTGGCCTGCGTCTTTTTCCAAGAACTGGGCACAATTTTTTGTTCGGGGGATCTGCGACAGTTGACAGATTGTAGTTAGAAGAGGGGCTAACTCAGTGGCAAATTCAGTACAGAATCTGACAGGGATTCCATTGGGACCTGGAGCTTTGTTCAGTTTTAACGATTTCAGTTGTTTCTCAACACCACTGACACTAATACTTATTCCGTTCATCTTTTCAGTGGTATGGGGATTACAGTGGGGCAATTCGCCTGGGCTTTCCATTACAAAGGAACATTTGAAAACAGAGTTAAGCATTTCAGCTTTTGCTTTGCTTCCCTCAATTTCAATTCCTGTCCCCTTCGCTAGGACTGGACACTAACATTGGTGCCGCTAGCAGTCTTCACATACGACCAGAATTTCTTTGGGTTCTGTGAAAGATCACTTGACAATATTCTACTACGGTAGTCATTGAACGCATCACGCATTGCTCACTTGACAGTAGCGCTGCGCTTTATTTTACACCCATTATGCAGTAATCTCTGTTTCTTTACAGTGACTGTGTACCATGGAGGTTCCTTCCCATTACGAACTGTTCTACAGGCTACATATCTACCTAGTGCATGATCTACTATTCTTTTAAACTTGTGCCACAGTTCCCTTACAAGCTCCTGCCCTGTGCTCAAAGTTTTGAGTTCCCCATTGAGATATGACTACTGATTTTTTATTTGATTTACTAGCCGGCCGAAGTGGCCGTGCGGTTAAAGGCGCTGCAGTCTGGAACCGCAAGACCGCTACGGTCGCAGGTTCGAATCCTGCCTCGGGCATGGATGTTTGTGATGTCCTTAGGTTAGTTAGGTTTAACTAGTTCTAAGTTCTAGGGGACTAATGACCTCAGCAGTTGAGTCCCATAGTGCTCAGAGCCAGCCATTTGATTTACTGAACATATTCGCGACTGGTTTGAAGAACATTCTGGACGATTCGAGAGAATGATTTAGCCACCCAGACCGCCCAGCATCCTGCACCGGCAACACTTTCGCAATTATGGAAGGCTATAGAGGCAGCATTGTTCTCTATTTCTGCAGGGGCTTCCAACGACTGGTTGAGTCCATGCCACATCGAGTTGCTGCACTACGCCGGACAAAAGGCGGTCCGACATGATATTAGGTGGTATCCCATGACGTTCGTCACCTCACTACATTTTAATGTTGTTACTTGTACTCGAGAAGCAGCAATGAAATTTCGCCATTCACTGTCGACTTGCGTGGCCGCTGTCGTATTTCCCCCCTCCCCAACCTGCCCCCCGCCCCTCTCCCACTTTCTTCCCTCTGCAGATCATAGGAACGCTAATGCACCGCATCACCGTAGCAGATACGCAAGCGTGGATAGCGATAGCTTTGAGTGGAGGAGAAATGCCCGATAGGAGGCAACTGCGCTAAATGCCCAGTAAAGTGTCTGCGTCTTCGTCACAAGCTTGAAGTAGTGATAACAGAAGGCCTCCGAGAAATGAGCAGGTAGAGGCTGCGACCGGGACTGCAGTTCCTGCAGAACGGCGCGGCGAGGTCCGGTGTGCACTGCGGACGCACTCCCCGTGACGTATGCCGCACCGGATGGGCACTTCCGGCCGCAGATGCCGCGCCGCCGCCGCCACAGCCGATCAGCCTAAACGCTGCTCAAAGCGTTTCACCGAGCAGCTGCTCGTCGCTATGTATCCACTGCTGTGTCCAGCGTCCCTAGGAAGTGCTCGGTAGTACACTACACAGGCCATATCTTTGACGACATATTCAACGGCAGTATTAAAGTGTTGCACCAGTCCATAATTGTGGTATTTGTTTTTACATTTGTTTATTAGCGATTCATTCGTAGTCATATAAAGTAATCGCATTTTTGAAGCCAGGCAAAGGACGATGGTGCTAACTATTGATCTATCGACTTAGCAAGACGCGAAATATTAGGGATGCTTATACTAAACTGCATCTGAGAGATTATTGATAAAATACCCACTGTCGAGGAGTGTGGTTTTGGAAGAAATCGAAACAATCGGTGTCTGGTCGTGAGATGTTAAAGGGTAGACGCATGTTGAAGTAGTTGTAGAAAATGGAGCCACAGTTGTAAATAAAGTAATAGTCAAACAAACGGCTTTCCGGGCGGGAAGGAGCGCCTGGTCCCCCCGGGGGATTTGTGTCGAGGTCCGGTGAACCGGCCAGTCTGTGGATGGTTTTTAGGCGGTTTTCCATCTGCTTCGGCGAATGCGGCCTGGTTCCCCTTATTCCGCCTCAGTTACACTATGTCGGCGATTGCTGCGCAAACAAGTTCTCCACGAACGCGAACACCACCATTACTCTACCACGCAAACATAGGGGTTGTTACACTCATCTGCTGTGAGACGTTCCCTGGGGGTCCACCGGGGGCCGAACCGCACAATAACCCTGGGTTCGGTGTGGGGCGGCGGAGAGGTGAAGTGGACTGTGGTAGTCGTCGTGAGGTTGTGGACCACTGCGGCTGCGCCGGGTACGCAGCCTCTCCGTCGTTTCTAGGTCCCCAGTTAACATACAATACAATAGTCAAATACATTCTTGGCATTGAATTTATGGCAGGGAAGGACACAGAGCTAGACTTCTCCTTAGGTACGTGCTACATGAGTATCGATGGTGAAGATATAGTTTTTGACTTGATAAAGACGAAAGACGAACATGGTAGACACTGCCAAGGCATAAGAGTTAATTTATTGACATGAAAGCTTCGCAAATTAGTGGCCAACCTCCTCAATAGAGTACTGTGAAGAATGATCACCACATGAATGACGAAGTGGTAGACTCTTTAACTCACAACAAGCCCAACTAAAAAAAATGTTCTTCAAATATGTACATTTTAAAAAATCTCAGGTATCATGTGTATGAGGGTTGGAACTTTAATAGTGACAACTATTTATTTACAGCATGTACAAAATAGATACGTGTTTCAAAGTTTTACTGACCTTCAAAGTATTCACCAGCATTGTGTATAACCCCTTGCTATCGATGTGGAAGCCGTAGGATACTCTTTACAGTACCAGTTGTGTTGACAGTTCGAGTGGCGTGGTCTATTGCCCGACGAATTTGTAACAGTTCTGAAGCGAATGCCGTGAAGTGTTTCCTTCAGTTTAGAAATCTAGTTGAACTCAAGAAGGCTTAAGTCAGGGGAGTGCAGTGGGTGGTAGAGCACTTAGCAGCCCCATCAGTCAAACAAATCAGTGACAGCTTGCCCTGTACGTGCTTGAGCATTATGCTGCAAAACGATGGTCAGGTCCTGCAGAAAGTGTCAGCACTACCAATTTGATCGTAGGTTGTGTTCCAAAAATTAACAGCATAGAGATAGAAGTGATGACACTTTCTGCAGGACGTGACCATCATTGTGCAGGACAATTCCCAAGCACGTACAGTGCAAGCTGTTACTGATTTGTTTGACTGTTGAGGCTGCTAAATGCCATACAACCTACTGCACTCCGCTGACTTAAGCCCTCATAAGTTCAACTCGACAACAGCTAGAGGAGACACAAAGTAAGAATACAATCTTGGTGTATCTTGTATGTACATGCTGTAGTATTCTACATTGTCGGGCAATAGACCGCGCCGCTCGAACTGTCAATGGAACTGGCACTGCTAAGAGTATCCTACGACTTCCACATCGCTGGCAACGGGTTATACACAATGCTGGTGACTACTTTGAAGGTCAGTAAAACTTTGAAACACTTATCTATTTTATACGAACTGTAAATAAATAGTTGCCACTATTAACGTTCCAATCCTCGTATTTATCAATATCATACGGATGTACTTACACAGAAAATTAACCGCCAAAACTCATACTCTATCCCATGGGCAAAACAAGATGTGGTTACGAAGAAATAAGACACATGTTAGGATGGAAAAATATAGAACCATCATTGTCACATTATTGCAGCCCTTTGTTAGCAGTAACCAAAACCAGTGGAAATGTCCACCTTCTACAAGGTGCATGGGCTATTAATCAGATTATACCACTTCATGATCTTAAGAAGTATCTACAATAATTCTCTTTATCTTTCATTTATGTTTGTAAATACACGAGCAGTTAATTGTACATTTGCAGTTAACGTGTGTTATGTAGAAGCCACATGGACTGGGAGAAGTTTCTGTCAGCAGTGCTACCAGTGATTTTTTGCATTTGGATAACTTAGATCACTAGTGCATAGATTTAGCAGTCTTTGCCACAATATTTACACACACCTGATAAAGTAAATACTAGGCACTATCCTGTCTAGGTTTCCCAATGACTGACTGGAATGCATATACGTATGTAAACAACAGCTAGAGGAGACACAAAGTAAGAAGACAATCTTGGTGTATCTTGTATGTACATGCTGTAGTATTCTACAGTGTCAATGTGCAGAGTCATAACTTGAACAAGGAATGTCAACTACATGTGGTAGTTTAGTAGAATTATTTTGATGCTATCTGATTTAGACTTGTTATACTCGAGTCTTAAAAAAAGGAATACGTTTGTGTATAAAACTAGATCCTTCACTGTGTAGATGATTTATTCCACCTCTTTTCATAGTATTAAGTATATTGCTGTAAGAAGTATTTATTTGTCTCTCTTTACAAGGCCACTGAACTAAATGACATCAGAGCTCGTTACATGAGGGAAATGGGATTATTACTGGTCGGTTGTACGTATGTGGAATAACCTGTTACTATAATGTGAGGATGAAATTTCGAATTTATGTTAATGGCGTTCAAACTCCTATGAAGAATTGTATTATTATATGTATGTAGGCTTTGACACTTACACTTGGACTTGACCCTTCACGAATACTAAGTACATATTTTGCTTTATTTTGAACTTACTCTCAGTCCTTTGGATGTTCTGTGGAATTCTGCACATAGACCAGATTTTAATACAAAATACTTAAAGGCTAATTTTCCTTTAAATAATTCAGTAACGTAGTTCTGGCCTGCCGGAACAGTAAGATGCTAAGAGACATCGGTGTTTTGGTAACTCAAGTTACAGTCGCAAAAAACTATGCCATTGTATGGTAATCTATTTCTTGATATGAACTGTATCTTTCCCACAGAAATAGGTGTTTATTTATCTTGTAAATACTTTACTTGTACCGTACGTCACCGAAATATTGCAATCCGGAGGGGCGACATTAATGCACGTGTTTGTTAGATATAAAGTATGTGATCAAAAGTATCCGGACATCCCCAAAAACATACGTTTTTCATATTAGATGCATTTTGCTCCCACCTACTGCCAGGTACTCCATATCAGCGACCGCAGTAGACATTAGACATCGGGAGAGAGCAGAATGTGGTGCACCGCGGAACTCACGGACTTTGAACGTGGTCAGATAACTGGTTGTCACTTGTGTCATACGTACAAATATCCCTAGGTCCACTGTTTCCGATGTGACAGTGAAGTGGAAACGTGAAGGGACACGTACAGCACTAAAGCGTACACGCCTACCTTGTCTGTTGACTGACAGAGACTGCCGACAGTTGAAGTGGGCCGTAGTGTGCAAAAGGCAGACATCTGTTCAGACCATCACACAGGAATTCCAAACTGCACCAGGATCCACTGCAAGTACTATGACAGTTAGGTGGGAGGTGAGAAAATTTGGATTTCATGGTCGAGCGGCTGCTCATAATCCACACATCACCCCGGTAAATGCCTAACGACGCCTCGCTTGGTGTAAGGAGAGTAAACATTGGACGATTGAACAGTGGAAAAACGTTGTGTGGAGTGACGAATCACGGTACACAATGTGGCGATCCGATGGCAGGGTGTGGGAATGGCGAATGCCTGGTGAACGTCATCTGCCAGTGTTTCTAGTGCCAACAGTAAAATTCGGAGGCGGCGGTGTTAACGGTGTGGCCGTGTTTTTCATGGAGGGGGCTTGTACCCTGTTCATAATACATGGCCTGTGACGAAGTAGTTACACGACAATAACATCCCTGTAATGAACTGGCCTTCACATAGTCCTGACCTGAATCCTAAACAACACCTCTGGAATGTTTTGGAATGCCGACTTCGTGCCAGGCCTCAACGACCGACATCGATACCTCTCCTCAGTGCAGCACTCCGTGAAGAATGGGCTGCTATTCCCCAAGAAACCTTCCAACATCTGATTGAACGTATGCCTGCGAGAGTGGAAGCTGTCATGAAGACTAAGGGTGGGCCAACACCATATTGAATTCCAGCATTACCAATGAAGGGTGCTACGAACTTGTAAATCATTTTCAGCCAGGTGTCCGGATACTTTTGATCACATAGTGTAAGTATTGAAAGACTATGATACAGTGAATGCATTTCTAAAAATGTTTTTTTTTCATTTGTGAGTGCGCAGTGAAAACTATAAAGCCACTGGTAAATACAGTATCGTGCTAACGTCTGTTGAAATGGACAATAAGACTGGAACACCAACAAAAGCCCATAAAGAATTTTGCACTTGCCTGAATCAAGATCAGCAAACTTGACTGTCGACGTGAAGTACTGTGTGCGCTGTCATTAATCACTTGAACTGTACCGTAACTATAGAGACAGAGACCGCTTCTCCTTGTATGTTGTGAACATCAACTTTACGGGACTGTTACTGACCTCATTTGTTTCTTCAAAGCGATAAATCACCGTTTAACTCCTAGTGCAATGAAAGTTCAACAATGGAATATAAAAGGTCCCCACCCCCCAAAGCTAAACACGGACACATTTCAAGTGTAGAAGTTACTCCCTGTCATTCTTACTTGTGTGAAAGATTACTTGTTTGTTAATAAAGTTGTTCCTTTCAGCACAACTTATTTAAGTCGTACATGACGTATTTCTGATTCCTTTGTACAACTGTTACGTGTAACCTGATTACGATGGACTATCTGATGCCTCATTGAGATGTAACCAAACTATGCCGAGGCAGCCTACCTGCTGTCCCGGTCATCTACCTCACCGTCTGGACCAGCCGGCCGCGGTGGTCTAGCGGTTAAGGCGCTCAGTCCGGAACCGCGCGACTGCTATGGTCGCAGGCTCGAATCCTGCCTCGGGCATGGATGTGTGTGATGTCCTTAGGTTAGTTAGGTTTAAGTAGTTCTAAGTTCTAGGGGACTGATGACCACAGATGTTAAGTCCCATAGTGCTCAGAGCCATTTGAACCATTTGAACCGTCTGGACCCTGTTATCGCGATGGGGCGTTGTGCAGCCAACAACCGTCGCATACATCCTGCCCTGGGGTGTATCTTACGTCGTCTTCTGCGCCATTCAAGGTGGCTGTGAAACAAAGCATTGTATTTCAAGCAGCTAACCTGACCAAAACTGCCATTTCGATGTTAGAGATAAGATTATGTCTCAGAAAATCAACTTTATCTTTGTATTTTCACGGAGTATAAAAGACATTTTCGATTTCTTTTATTTTCATTTTATTTTATTTTTGCTCTTCCCTACTAGAAGGTTGTATCGTACCTGAACTTCATGTTGAAAAATAATGCAGTTTAAATCATCTCCTCTCTATTTTGGAAGCGCAGTACGAAACATTGCTTTCCCGTACAAAAGCAGTTTATTTTGTTTCATTATTGCCCTTTAAACTAGTTCTCATTTCAATATCTGCAAGTCGAACCTGCAGCCAACGTTACTAGCGAAGTCCGATTGTAATTGTTAGTAACAAGCAAAACTAACTTTACGCATGCATGACAAACAATAATACTGTTTTGTTTTTTTTTTCCAACAAGCACAGCTTGACCTGAAGCTAAAGTCGTTTTATCCCATAAGAGCAGACCGAACACCTATATTCGCCAATATTACGATTACACGTTTCCTTTTCTTATAGACAATGTGATGTATCCCTTCTCTCGACAACATTTTACTACCATGAATAGATTAAAAATAATTATTCTCACTGGAGGAAAGAGGATTTATTACAGCTAGTTCATACGATGTTGTTGCTGCCGTTGTGGTCTTCAGTCAGAAGACGTTTGATGCACCTCTCCATGCTACTATATACGTGCAAGCCTTTTCATCTCCGAGTATGTTAAGAAATATGACACTACTCATTTTTTCATTCATACAGAAGACCGAATCACCGCGGACAGACAGTCGAGCGCGCTAACACTTTGTTTACGGGATATGGTGAGGCCACCCAGCCGGGGATCAAATCCACCTCGTGGATTAACGAGATGGGCTAGTGAGACGACCAGGCTGGTTCTGGATTTTAGACGGTTTCCGTGCTGGTGCCCACGTGCCGCCTCGATAAATGCTACACAAATATTTAGAGAAAACGTTCTTACATTTGAATACGAGATGAGGCAGGCACGTGGGATGCACTAATCGCATCCTAGGTGGAGTGGTAGCGTCTGTAAGGACATCCGGCCACCAGCTACCACTAGAAATGCCGCAAAGCATATAACAACATCGACTCCGTAGCAGCAACGAGAAAAGGTAACAGAAGAAGAAGAATACATAAGACCGAATCAATTGTAGGCTGGCAATATTGAATATTCAAACGCAACTGACGACAGACTTAGTTTCTGAATAGCCACGAAAACGGTAACTTGACTTCAGGCGTATTTCGGACGTAAACTAAAACTTACAATAATTCGGCCACATGGCGAATGCTGTGCTGCAGACCACCGAATCTAAAAACATTTGTTTATGTACAGTAACGCGGAAAAAGGTATTACAAGATATAGAATAAAAGAAGCACGTTTAACTGTAAATTTACGTAAATATAGTACTGAGGAAAAGTAGTACCTCAACGCGTAATTCACGATGTGACTTTTCTGTAACGTATGCTACGAGGTGGGGTCTCTGGTACCCCTGCGTTTGAATCGAGATTTAGGCGAAAGTCATTTGAAATTTTTAATTTAAGAAAACAACGTTTGCTTTTAGAATTACTTTAGTATTACTTAAATACTCCTTCTTGGCCTTACTTCGATAAATTAAGCCTGCAGGAATTTACTTTTTACCACACATTTTGTGTGGTTTTTTAAATAGTACACGTAAACGAACTGTTAGAAAACAAACTTTTACACTCCGAAAAATTATAGCATCTCCGTAGCAAGTAAATTTTCATATAAAACTAAATTCTTGGGTTTAAACTTGCATATAAAAATTGCCCTCGATTACAAAAAGGAAATCTGCAAAAGTGACTTTCAGTGCTGTGATCCACAGTGTGCCTCTGAAGTTCTTCCTGTGAATGGCCCTCCACTAGCAGAACTGTAATCACCAGGCTGTTGTAAAATCGTCGTCTTTTCCTGCTCTATATCTCTGAAATCTTCCTCCATCCACTGACAGATACTTTCAAATGGTTCAAATGGCTCTGAGCACTATGGGACTTAACATCTGAGGTCATCAGTCCCCTAGACTTAGAATTACTTAAACCTAACTAACCTAAGGACATCACACACAGCCATGTCCGAGGCAGGATTCGAACCTGCGACCGCAGCAGCAGCGCGGTTCCGGACTGAAGCGCCTAGAACCGCTCGCCCACAGCTGCCGGCTGACAGATAGTTTCATCGTTAAAACTGACTCGTTCCTGCGAGCACATTTTGTACTGTACTGAAGGAAACAGGTACATAGTTTACGAGACTCGGTATAGATCACCATATACGTCAATAACATATGACAACAATAAACAAAGAAGGCGCTAATGCAACTGACAACAAAACATTGTAGGGTTGATGATATAAGGAGGGAAGGGGGATATAGAAGCATTCCGGCAGAAATGACGTTGAAGAACGAGTTCGGAAATTTTCGCGCGGCCTGAGAGGCCACACCTAGTGAGTTAAGGGCTTTTGAATCATAATCTGGTCAGGGTAGAGTGATGAAGATGCCGATGTATTACGCAAATTCAAGATGGGCGAAAACCAGAAACCCGTCATGGCATAAATAAAATATTAAAAAGTTACTGTTGGACCATGTGACATAACCTCTTTTTCCTTTCCGTCGTAACTAGCCTGGTCCACAACGTAGGATGGTCTGCTGAGAGTGAATTCACACGTACATATACATGCGCAGGGTGATCCCGGGAGCTCGTGTAAACACTGAGCGACTTCCAGCGCGACCGCCGCTGCCAACACTGGCGCCTCACGTGACTGCGAGAAAGTGCAGGCTGGGCACGGCAGGGTAGGGCAGGGCGATGCACGCGGCCCGCCTCAGGCAGCTGCACAGCTGGGCAAGCTGCAGGCGCGGCTGAGTCAGCGCGCACGTGACGTCACGGCGCAGGTGTGCGCACTGCGCGCGCGCGCGGGAAACTTCCCCGCCAAACCGCGTACCACTGTGCTGTCAACCCGTGCTCTCCCGCTCGGCCTAGGGTGAAGCGAATGCGCTTTCACAGTTACACCTGCATTGGTGCCCCACGGATCACTCGAGCAGCCTGTTGACTGTGCGATGAAGCACTAGTTTTCTCTATAACGGAATGTCAAAGCGCTAAGTGGGACGTACTGCTCAGGAAGGGCTTACAGTAGGCAGTCACTATCTGTGTTTCGAAATTTATTACAGTTGACCGTTTTCACACGTTTTCTTATTCGACTCCGTATTATTTTCTATGGTATATCCGTCTAACGGCAGGTATCCACATGACGCTGCCGACTTTCATCTGTCGTGTACTTCAATTTGCGGGTTACCTCTGTCCTTTTTAGGGTTTCGTGGTTTCATCGTTAAGAGCGGAATTCTTACAGGATCACATTGTAGTCTGCCCCTCTGTCTGACTGCTAACAATCCCTACGCTGTCGACTTTCATCTGTCGTGTACTTCAATTTGCGGGTTACCTCTGTCCTTTTTAGGGTTTCGTGGTTCCATCGTTAAGAGCGGAATTCTTACAGGATCACATTGTAGTCTGCCTCTCTGTTTGGCTGTTAACAATCCCTTTTCTCAGGAAAGGACAGATGTATCAAGCTGAAATTATGTCGCATAGTAAGTCAGCTGTCTCTTGGCAGCATAAAAAACTGAAGTCAGTGCAATCAAAATACACGGCCATTTATGCCACGTATTTTGATACTCACAAACTCAACTCATCAAAACTAGTAGGATACTTCCCGTTGACCTAGAATCATGACATTCGGCAAGAAGCAAGGTTTCATAGTACAACTACAAGAAAAAAACTTAAAATCGTTAATCTGTAATTATATCACACAAAAAAATTTTTGTCATTATCTGTCCGCCTGCCCGTCCGTCTGTTAAGACCCCTTTTTCTCAGAGACGGGTAGACGTATCAAGATGAAATTTATCTCACATACCAACGTCACTAGTCTTGGCGGCGCAGCAAATGCATGCTTTTAAAAGTCAGTGCAGTGAAAAGGATCGGCCTCCTGTGTCATGTATACTGACACTCGCAAACTCACTCATCAAAACCCATAAGATACTTTCCGTTGATCTAGAATTATGAAATTTGGTAAGAATCAAGGTTTCACAGCATAACTAAAAAAAAAAAAACACGACAAAATATTTTTTGTATAATGGGAAGTCTTCGAGTTTCCAGAACCAATATCTTGGCGGTGTCGATATAGATAACATGCAAAAATTTTCGAGTTTCTCGATTCCCGGCAGTATGAACGATCTATATACATAATTGAGTTTGTAAGGAACCCATGGAGTACCAGTCCTACTCGCTCTTATCCAGATTTGTTATTATTACCCAGTATTCCCAGTCCTCTTCCTCTCTCTCCTATCCTACTGTACAATATTCCCTTCAGTGACTCTTCATGCAGGCAATTTCTTCTATTTACATGTGCCAGTGAAGATGGTTTCCTCATTCTTATAAATTCCACTATATTTCTTTCTTCTCCTTCAATACTTAAGCCGTCATTCGGCCAGTCCATTTCACTATTAGCGTTTTCTCCACAACCACATATCAAAACTTTTCTTTAGAGCACCCATGACTCTCAGCCATACATTACTACACTCCAGATGAAACACCTGTCGACTCTGTTAATCGCATCGAAATCCGTTTTGCTGTCAGCGAAGCTTTCTCCTTATCAAAAGCTTTTTTACCCTTAGAAATGAGATCCTTAAATAACAGCAATGCCCACATTCTTTTGCCTCAAGGCGTTGGAGAGAATCTCACCTTTTAATCTGCTGGATCCTTCTATTTTCAGCTGGCATTTTCGCATCTAAACAGAAGAAAGAGTGTGTGTGTACAACATGCACAAATGTGTTAAATATTCCAGCCCAAATAGTGATTGCTGGGCATCGAACCAGTCCATCCGGCACATTGCAGAAGAGTGTAAATACAGTGGCTACCTTTGTGATGCAAACGACTTTTTTGGCTGCAACATTAGTCTTGAATAGATAAGGAGACTGGATATTAACGTATAACAACTGCTTGTTATTTTAATGATTCATCTGTATTTACGACTTGTTTTTTTCTTGTGTTTTTGATTTACTTCATGCGATTGGTACACTGTGAATAAATAACGCACGGATATTCTTATTTTCTTCACACCGCTTTCGTTTTCTGTCAGCATACGTTTTAAGTACCTAATAGATCCTGCTTGATACATCCAAACATTACATAAAGCAAATGATAACCTAATGTTTGCTTTTTGTTACTCACACATTACATTAGTAAACAAACGCGCATTCTGTGCATGCAATATATTTTGCTATGGATATTGCAGCCACGCCGACTACAAGAGGCTTTGAGTTACGAGAGCAATCCTCAAAGCTTTCATTTGTTTTATTTTCTGTCAGTCTAATTTTTCACCTTCCGAAATTGGAGGTGAAAAATTTGAAACCAGTCTAGAGCGAAAAGGAAAGTATGATAAAGATGAGGTTACTGTGCGTTCTTCCCTAACCCTGATTAATGCATGAAATAGCGAGTCGAACTAAAATTCTCGTGTCTTCGCTGCATAGAACAATGCTACAGTATAAATTACAGTGAACCAAAAAAGTCATGACATGGGTAGTTGCTGGAAAAGAAAAGGACTGCATTGACTGGAAGGAGAAATAACTATTTTCTTTACAGATGGACAAGAGCCTTGGTCGATATGTTAATTTTTGTTTGGGACAGATATTACTTGAGTTATAGAAGAAAACGCTTTGACTTTTTCTTAAATGCAAGCTGCAGAAACCTGCAGAGACTAAAATCACGGTACGCCCTATGGCATGTGTAACTGTCTTGATAACTATCTAAAAGATCCCAGAATGCTATGCTGGACGGCGAACGATAAAAAGAAACGAAAGTACCATTGAGTGTGCCCCAGGAAAGCGCAATAAGATTTCCCGCTGATGATGCCATAAACAGATAACATAAATAAAACGTAGATGTTTTCAGGCAAATGTCATCGGTGGACGATATTAAGGAAGCGCAGAAAGACTTGAACAAAAATTTGGATTAGCGTTAAGAATGGCAGCCCTCTACAAATATGGAAGCCGAATGGAAGAATTATATAGGGTGACCCAAAAGAATGGGAACTTTTTAAACATATTGCGCCAACGCTGCGAGGTAGGTGGCGCCAAATGACATACGAATTCTGCTCGCACTGTCTTGCCTGTTAGTAAACAGAAAACACGGAGCAATGGAACGGCTTGCAGAGTGCCTTTTCGGTAAAAGCCTATTACAAGAATGGAATTGTGGAGGCCACGTGTCGAGAATTTCGGCGTCATTTCAACATCGGGCGGCATGGTCGTCCCTCAGCGCAAGCACTCAGAACCTGAATCCACAATTTTGAAGCAACGGATTCTGCACTGAAGGAGTAATTTGCAGGGGGGCCTCGGACAGCTCATACGGGAGACAATATCGAGGCAGTGCGAAATCCTTTCGTAAGAAGCCCACTGTGCTCTGTTCGACATCACGCAGAGTCTCTACAGTTGTATCATAAAAGTATTCAGTGAATACTGAAACTGGATTTAAAATTCCATCCGTACAAGCTGCAGATCGTTTAGTAACTCCAACCTTACAATTTGCTAATGCGTAGACAATATGCTGAACGCATGTGAGCAGAAGTGCACAACAACGACAGTTTAATTAATAGCCTGTGGCTGTGGCATGAAGCTCACTTGCACGTCAGTGGTTTTGTCAACAGACAGAATTTTGGCTAGTGGTCTCTGCAAAGTCCACGTCGGCTACACGAGCGTCCAATGTGCAGCAGCGAGGTTGCTGTTTGGTGCGCCGTTGTCATCGAGTGGCGCTATAGGCCCTTGTTTTTTTGAAGATGTCGACGGATTCGCAACCAACATTATGTCCGACGGCATGTTGCCGTAATAGAAAGTTTTGTTGCGCATGAACTGTCCCATTTACGTCCCAACAGTTGGTTTCAATATGGCGGAGCAAAGACACATACGGCACGGATATCGATGGGAGTTGTGCGACGATTGTTTGGTAACCGTGTCGTTCCAGGGCACGATGACAATGAGTGCGTTCCAAGTTCGCCGACCCCTGCTACACCAACCAAAGAACTTCAAGCAAGAATACGAGAGGAAATCTCCAGGATTCTCATTGAAATTTTTTGGTCGAGCCATGCACTAAGATCCTATCAGGCTACAGGAATGCGTGCACCGAGGGGGAGCTCACGTATCGTAGGTGGCGCACTCTGTACTATACAATGACATAAATAAATATGAGTAAAGTAATTGTGCTCAAATATGTGTAAGGTAACTGTGCTCATCCATTAGACACCATTCCAAAATTTCCCTGTATTGTGGGTCGTGCCCTCGAAAAGTGCGGATCACCTGTAAAGGAAATTGCAACATTTGGAGTGTTTACGAAGTCGGCATGAAAACAGTCGTCGAGCGAACTGAGACACACGCTGCTAGGACTGTAATAGGGCTGACATTTCCATACGAAAATACTGCCATACTGACTGTACAGTGGCTTGGGAAGTGTATATCGCACACCGGCAGCCAAAGTGACACAAGTTAAAAAAGGGCAATTTTTAGTTTTTTTTTTCACTGGAAAATATGTGTGAAGTGCCCCAAGATGCACGAAAAACGTCACATCTCTGTCTCGTAATTCGTCCAATTAAGGGTAGTTGTGTCAGTTTTGTTGCAGGCTACTTCGTGATATGCGACTACAAGAACAGTGTCATTTCAGTGTTGGTAATGGCAGGTGTGCACCGGGCCTTCAAGAAGAGCGGCACATTCTGAGTTGTGAAGCTTTTCGTGTATAAGGTGGGTTGAATGTGATTTTTAACATAACTGATTACTGCAATGTCTGTGTTTATACAGTGTCTGTATGTTACATGATGATGACAGACACTGTTTTTGACGATAACAGCTGTTGTAAATACTTCAAAATTTCGTGCGTTGCAGCGTAGAAGATAAAGAGATTTCTGCTACAAAGAAAGTTCATACTGAATCCCTTTTCTCGGTGAGAAGTATTTGTGATTCTGTGTTTTCGTAAATAGTGTTCCCTAAATTTTACCTATTCGATGTTCCTTATTAAATTGTGTTAATTTTCATAAATTATAATTCTGCATTTTGTATTTTTCAGATACAACAATTTCAATTTGTTTTTCTTTTTTATTTTAACTTAAGTACAAAATCTGCCTAGGAAAAGCGGCCAAAGTATTACATGGAAGGTCATAACAAAAAAAAGTTTTTAGAAAACCAAGAAGAGTGACACACCTAAAAGAATTAATTAATAATTACCTGATAACACTCCGCATTCGATGAGAACAGAACTAAATGTCCATACCATTGTTGCAAAGACTATAATGGAATTTACTGGCAAAATTAAGTACTTAAAATTTAAAGGACACTTACACTATTTTAGTGTAAGTTTTATAGAATTCTTTAAGTCCATTTGTCTCGCGTAGCTCGTTTTTTAGCTGTCACTGTTCTTGCTGGGGTGCGACATGTAGATGTAGACGGCATGGTAAATTGTTTGTGTGCGGAATTATAAATAAATATGTGGTGGAGCTGAGGTTATTTTGTTAAAACAGCGATCATGTCACAAATAGATACTTTCATAGAGGAATAGCAGTAACGGAGTATGAAGGTGGTGGTCAGTGTTTAACGTCCCGTCGACAACGAGGTCATTAGAGACGGAGCGCAAGCTCGGGTTAGGGAAGGATTGGGAAGGAAATCGGCCGTGCCCTTTCAAAGGAACCATCTCGGCATTCGCCTGAAACGATTTAGGGAAATCACGGAAAACCTAAATCAGGATGGCCTGAGACGGGATTGAACCCTCGTCCTCCCGAATGCGAGTCCAGTGTGCTAACCACTGCGCCACCTCGCTCGGTCGGAGTATGAATTTGAGACAGCTATTCATGGATAAAAGCATGCATTAGATAAATGAGATATTGTGTAACGATAAAAATGCATGAGAGTTATTCTGTACCTAAGGCGAGTAACGACCACCTCACTTCTCTTTTCATAATAATCTCAGTGTAAGGTATGTCTGTTAGAAAGCGTGTATGCAACAAAAATGCACGACTGCCCACAAGACCAGCTTTTGTACCCGGGAACCCGTGGACCCTTTTCCTTCCTCAGTATCGGGAAGACACGATGTTTGCTCGCGGTGTGTACGCAGCGTGATTCATTGGTTGCTGTTCGCAGAAGACCGAAATTGGTTTTTCCCCATCCAGTACAGGAGATACGCCTCGGCATATTCTGCTCGCTGGCAGAAGGACATTATTAAGGCGGAATTTTTATGCTCCGCTAGCAGCTCGTTCGCTGCCTTTAAAACTTTTAATGGTGGGAGCTGTAACCAACAAGTGAATAGAGCCTTGTTACCAGTTCCGAGAAGGTCGCCAAACGCGGGCGTCAAATAAACACGGCGCCTTGACGCTAGACACTCAGCGCGCGCAGCGGCCTGTTCCGAGAAGCACGTGCCACGGGAGCGGCGGGCCCGCGCGGAAGTTTTATAGCTCACTGATTCCACGAACGACTGCCGACACGAGCAGTAGGAAACGCTAGCGTACAAATTTACGCCGCTTCTGTTGCAGCAACATTTACAACCAGGGTAGTAGCTCCACTGTCAGCGGAATGCATTCCTCTCAGCTATCGATATTTCACTTCATCCGTGTTCACAAATACACTGGTAGGGTACCTGCACTTAGGATCCACTTAGCAGCTAATAAATACACAAAACCCTCCGCTGCCAAATTTACCTTTATTGTAATTTTAATTAACGTGGAAGCCATAAAACCACCAAACATGGAGACAAAATGTACGCATCTAAAGGCTACATAAAAAAGGAATAAAATCACTTTAATTTGTTTCTACAAGAGGAGAATACAACGTCCCAATTCGGACCTCGCTAACACTTACATTTTACTGGCATTAAATATCACAAGATAAATATCATACATTTGACGAGAACAAATGAATAACACTACCAATCTTTAGAGATGAGAATACGACTACATCCACGAAGGTTTGCACCCTGGCAAGGTGATTACAGTAAGCCCTAATTCCACTCGACAAACGTAGTAACGACATAAGCGAGACAAAAGTACTGAAGGATAGCCGGATGTGTCGTAGTAAAAAGGGCCACTATCAACCCCGTCAGGACGCGACTCCTGTGAACACGTCAGTTTCAGCTACCAGCAACATACACAGAGTCATTTGTAGCTTCTTAAAAACAATTAACATGAAACGGCACAACGCGTAACGCACTAATAAAATATAAACGACTACTTCACAGAACTAGCTCCTCTTTAGACAAAGCAAACAGCAGAATATTAATAACACGTAAAATACTTCTAGCCTATAACATCTAAGGCACCACGTAATAGAATATCGTCTTGAGCTCATAGAATACTCAGTTTGACTTGCCTGTTTATAGGTCTTACAACTCAACAGTGTCAGCTTAAGCAAATCCGCGAATACAAAACTCGAAGTATGACAGGAATAATGATTGAAGCCACTGACAATGCTAGGCTGCCACACAGAGGAGACAATAGCAATTTACAGCGACACACAACCGACCTTACATCTCCAATTTAGTATAATCAGAATAAACAATTTTGTGTATAATAATTACTTACAGTACCATGACAACCTCCGAATAACACTTATTACCCAAGGTAGGTGTTAGTATCGAAAGGCACCTTTAATAAGACAGAGTTCGAGGGTATTCACTTATTGGAAGGGTTTCAACTTTACATCCCTTTCCACATAGCTCTCTGTTTACACACCTCTATAACGTCTGCAACTAAAGAAGGGCATATAAATGCACATATAACTGACACAGATTTAAGCAGAAGAAAACAGTACCTTAGTATGGCGCAAATGGCTTCATTTGCTTTACACGTTGGATATCTTCACCATTCAGTAATTCCGAAATATATTCAACAACGCGTGAGAGCAAGACGTCGCCGTAGTATCAGCTATTTACTTCACATAATTTCCTGCTCAGACACAAGGTAGACGAAGCGTTTTCACATGCAACAGCGGCGAGCATCACACATTTCCTCGGTCACGCCATAGACACACCTCAATTTCAATGGCCAGTAACAAGAACCTATACGTGGCCTCGCAGCAGAAAAGCCCCAAAACACAACAGTGCACCACCACCGTGCGGTAGCGTTCTCGCTTCCCACGCCCGAGTTCCCGGGTTCGATTCCCGGCGGGGTCGGGGATTTTCTCTGCCTCGTGATGACTGGGTGTTGTGTGCTGTCCTTAGGTTGGTTAGGTTTAAGTAGTTCTAAGTTCTAGGGGACTGATGACCATAGATGTTAAGTCCCATAGTGCTCAGAGCCATTTGAACCATTTTGCACCACCACGATACCAAAGCCGAGGTCCCATCAAGTCACTGCCGGGATCTCTCTCTGACCCTGCCCATAGCGTACAGGCGTCATACCACAGGCCTCACCGTAAACGTCAACAAGCCACCTCCGACCCTCCGAATATCCACTCCGCTGTCCCTTTTGTCTCCCCGTTAATCACCCGACCACCGGCCTGAACCGCGGAAGGCAAAGATGGTGACCCTATAATCGATGGCAGCGATGCCATTCTAAGTGCGAGAACACTGGCGCCAGCCGCGCCACGGCTCATACACCTAGTGGATTACAACATGACGAGTAAAACAGAGTCACTTTCAGGATTCGTCAGTCAGTGACGGATGACAAGAAGCCGAAAACAGTTATTTTATTTCAATTTTTTAATGCTCCACAGCACGTTTCGTAGTATATAAATCATCCAAGTTCTTTTAGTGCTACCACTACTTCGGTTTCCACCACTGTAACAGTAAGCAGGTTCAAAGGGGTGTAGATTGCATCAGTTGTGCAGACATGTAGAAGAATGTGCAGAGTAGACAAGCGTGGAGATCTGCACCAAATGTGTTGTGTACGACTTGGTACACAATGGTAATGAGAGGTGGGCAACAGAGTGGTGCAGCAACTGTCTTCATAGGGAAACTGCACTTGAGCAGAAATAATTAGCGAACAAGACACCACTGTTAATAGGTTTACTTAACTTGTATTTCTCCAAGCGTACAAAGACTCATCAGAAATAATGCAGCAAGAATTAAAGTCCATCTCTCAGCGTCCACAAGGATGAAGCTCCCTAAAGTAAGCACGAAGTAGCGAAGAGGTTCCAAGAGCGAGTGAGGGTGAACGGCTGCCACTGGTCATCCTACACTGCGGCGGCCGAGGGCGATCGTAGTCCAAAGCCGCTGCAGGCGTGGCGATGTGTGCGTCCACCGTTGGACCTGCCAGATCCCGCGCGATCGCTGTCAGCGTCAGACGGGCGCTTGCAGTTCCGTTATTATCACCTTCACGACGCCTGGAGGAGAGAGGGGGGGGGGGTGGCATCGATACGTGGTACAAAACCAGTCATCGGAGTGAAGACCATGACAACAAAAACCTATCAATTACAGGTCATATTATGGTGAAGCGAATGAAAGGGCTTGTGTACCTTTGCTATTATTAGAAGATTGATCACGGGCTGCAGCATGCATGTTGGTCCATTAAAAAGAAAAGACTGTGGCTGAAGCAGATTTTTGTGTTCCTCCTGTTATAGTTAAACTAAAAAGCCACAGATACTACTTACACACAACAACGTGATTAACATTCATATTCGTCCAGAGATGGCTTTCATTTATCCCTCACACTTCAAAGTAGAGAAACAGCCTCAAACTGTTTTACTGGTAACCTGCGGATGTAAATGTTGGCCGGCGGAAGTGGCCGAGCGATTCTAGGCGCTACAGTCTGGAACCGAGCGACCGCTTCGGTCGCAGGTTCGAATCCTGACTCAGGCATGGATGTGTGTGATGTCCTTAGGTTAGTTAGGTGTAAGTAGTGTTCTCTGGAAGATAATACTTTGAATGGTACTATGTCAATAGAAGTACCGAAAATCATGGCAGAATTTCGTTACTATAAGTAGTACTCTGTAGCTGTTGGTAAAGGATACGAATTACGCGGAGAGATTGTTTATTGAACTATGAAGGTATAGTTCTTCACCATTCTATCAAAGCCTGATTCATTATTTGGGTACGATGTAATTCACTTAGTTGTAGAACGCCAGAAGACGTTGGCCCTAGGCCGGCATTTATTATACTGTCGTCCTCATGAACCTAATTCTTTCCATTCATTATGACTTTGGATATTACTAACAGTATCCAACCTGCCTTGCGCATTTTGCTTGAGTTGGGGCTCTGTACACTTTGCAATCTGCAATACATAAATTGACAAAAGAGAGTTTGGATACTGTTTCGAAATAGTGAGGTATTTACGTGAGCCATGTATAAGGCGCCAGGTATTGATTGCCTTATGCGGAAACATATCGTAAAAACGTGTCCTCGCTCTCATGCGAAAAACGTGTTTTTATATGAGAATCATTTTCTTTTGAGCTTAAACATTTATCATTTCACTTACTGCAGTTTTCCCATTCCAGAATCATTTTAGTGAACAGCTGGATTCTCCTTTTTTTATTTATTTTGTAATCGAGGTCTCTTCTCGTGTATTTTTGTCATCCCGATTTTCTTAGCACTTGACAGTTTTTGTCTTACTCTCCGCAAGGTAACCAATAAGAAGAAAGCTTCATGCACTCCAGAACTGAATGGTGGTTTCCTTTCCAGCACAAGACAAGAACTTCGCCTTTTGTTTGGTTAGAGCCACGAGCTTCGACTCACTGTTTTGTTTGACGTTTCATTTCTGGTGATAACTTTTGGAAGCAGACTCATGGCAGTAACAAACAGACGCAAATGAACACCTGAATCTCTTTAGCGGCCAAACCACTGCGGGGAAATTCGTTTTCGATCCGCTTTCGGTCAGGTATAAACAAATGCTTTGTCACAGTTCATTCTTCACGAAAAATATCATGAACCCTTCCTCCTCAAATACTGTTCATACAGCTTTTGTCGTCGGCTGTACAGTGTCAAACACAACACGTTCTACACGTGGTTTCAATTGTGGAACACACTTCACGCGGTGGATCATAAAACGTGGTAGCGCCGAATTTGAATTCAGCTTGTAATGGCACAGTAATAGCCATTTAAAATACGCGTTCGTTCCATGCAGTAATATATATCATCTTCTTCTTCCTTTCATCTACCAAATTTTACGTAAGTTATATGAAGTATTTCAACATATACGCCTACGTGTTGTAAAACTGACAGATAGTACCACTTGACAGTG
Source organism: Schistocerca piceifrons (assembly GCF_021461385.2). Classification (NCBI taxonomy): domain Eukaryota; kingdom Metazoa; phylum Arthropoda; class Insecta; order Orthoptera; family Acrididae; genus Schistocerca; species Schistocerca piceifrons. The sequence continues at coordinate 386,925,926 of NC_060142.1, forward strand.
ACATTGGGAAATGTTGGTATGTAAGTTCCCTTTACATTTCTGAAGAAAATTGTAACTTGAAATTTTATACTTTTGGTGGTGCATTTTATATAAAGTTAAACAATACAGAAACAGTAGAACGTGTAGTGAGAAAAACAGAAGTGTGTAAACATTTTTATTACATCTGAAAGAGAACTGCACTGGTTAGGCAAAGACTCCATTTACTGTAAAAGAGTCGAGTTGTAGTCTTTCTGTGTCTGGCCGGCAGTGTGTTGGCATGCGGGTGCTTGGGATGCAATGATACCTGGAAGGAAATCACCAAATCATGGCTAGTCAAGAATGCGATCGCGCTGTATTAGGGAGAGAAGATTAAATTTATTGTCCTATAAGAGGAGTTTAGAAAGTGTCACGGAAATAACGCGACGTCCACATCAACAATGCATCGAACCAGATAGATTCATCAGCAAATTTGTTGTAAAGTGCAGGTTCTCAGTGATTATTACCATACATCTTTCAACATAAATTCATTAAAATACAGTGAAACGAACTCGTTTTCCTTTATCCTACTACCTCTTATTATAAGACTTACAGTCGTGTAACTTCGCTTCACGAAAGTCTTTCAGCCATTGCAGTAAAACAGTAGATTTCGTTCGCTGCACAGTATATGTTACTATATATCGGGGTAGTAGCAGCGTTGCTTATGCATGATTAGAAATATGGACTGAATGCATGGTTGCAAGAATGCAATATGATTTTTATAATAACTTGCTATGTGATTCAAGGGCGGCCGTACGATAGTTTTTTTAGGGGGGTGGGCAAAACCAGGGGGTACCGAATATTTTTAATATTTCGGTAGATGACAGGTGACTTACAGGTAGCCAAAAAAAGTACCAATTCTAACCCTGTTACAGACCTACGTAATACTCAGTTGTCAGTCATTTTCTTGAAAGAAAAACATCTGACTACATTAGCTTTTTTCCTTTCCCTAAGAGCTAGGGGGAGCGTGCCCCACGATCCCCCAACCCCCCTCCTCACCGTTTTCCACCGTGTACGGGTGCCGTTGATGTGAGTATATTTTTCAATTTTATTAGGCTTTGCGGTGGGAAAAGATAGTAGAACAACAGCCTTCGTTTCTCATGTCAACAATAAACAGCTTTTCTCTTTTTTGGAATTCCCGTTCCAAAATTCTGCAAGCAGGCAAAAATAAGATTCCACAACTGTGTGTGATTGCAGCATTTTTATTGTAACACTACGTTGGGAAGTCCAATTTGATTAAGAAGGATAATTGAGATAGCAAACCATCGGCCACGTTACAAGCTGTTCATTTTTTTAAACTTACTGTAGTCGTAAATGAAGGACCAGACTCTTTTAAATTCTTTGCAACTTTTGATGAATTTCCGCTGACGATTAATTGGCCAAAAACGACAATATCAGAAATTAAGTCCGCCATGATGCAAAAACACCTTTTTATTCGTTTATTTGTTTATTTTCCCAAACTAGTTTCGGTGACAAATATCACCATCATCAGTGGTTTTTTAAATCTTATTTATTGTATGTTACAGCATGTTTTGAGAATTATTGTTGCTGTTTGCGATATATTTTCTGTGCGCTTTTTTTCTGTTGCCGTTTTTACTCAGCGAACATCATGTCATCGGCAAGTTCGTTGGATGGTATGCAGCTGATTCTATAAACAGAGCCGGCCAGTGTGACCGTGCGGTTCTAAGCGCTTCAGTTTGGAACCGCGTGACCGCTACGGTCGCAGGTTCGAATCCTGCCTCGGGCATGGATGTGTGTGATGTCCTTAGGTCAGTTAGATTTAAGTAGTTCTAAGTTCTAGGGGACTGATGACCTCAGAAGTTAAGTCCCATAGTGTTCAGAGCCATTTGAACCATTTGAACTATAAACAGAAAAACAAAATTTTCACACTTTATTTATGATCAAGAATATTACGCCGTCTTCCTGTTTGCGCGTGACACACTAATTAGAAAATGGTTGCCACCAAATGTCACAACACAAAAGCAAAATACTTTTCGATTCTGCTCGCACGTAGTCTGTATCTCGCATATTGATATAAAGCTCACAGCCGGAAATAAATAAAAAATTCTTTACCATGTACAGACCTGTGAAAATTTAGTTGCCTAATTTCAAACATAGCGGACTAAGCAGACGACAAGAATTTGCAGGCACGTCGAAGTTCCGTGCTCTGCGATCAGAGGGCTACATCCAGGCGGTACTGAAATCACTGCCGGCCGGTGTGGCCGTGCGGTTAAAGGCGCTTCAGTCTGTAACGGCGTGACCGCTACGGTCGCAGGTTCGAATCCTGCCTCGGGCATGGATGTGTGTGGTGTCCTTAGGTTAGTTAGGTTTAATTAGTTCTAAGTTCTAGGCGACTGATGACCTCAGAAGTTAAGTCGCATTGTGCTCAGAGCCATTTGAACCATTTGAAATCACTGTCCGCAGGTGAAGTTGACACCTGACATACGCCATTGCGCAACATGTACCAACTTTGCATAAACAAAATTCTACGGTGTCAACGCCCTATTAGAGCCACACCGTGAACTTTACGCGTCGCGAAGGTATTTCGCTGCTCTCTTTGTAAGCGGTAGTGTGTTGTTGCTGTTATTACGATGCGCGCGTGGAGGGCGGGACGAGGCAGGCAGTGCAGGCGCGACGGAGATCCTCGCGCCACATCGGGCAGCGCGATTTCCGGAGCGAGGCCGCAGACTTTCCCCGCCTGGCGGCGCCGCATGGCAACGCCGCAGCCTCGCCCCGCAGGCGCTCCGTGCCGCTGTGGCCGGCTATTTCTGAAGTGCACGTGCGCGTCGCCTTCGCACCGCCACCCGCCTCTTCGGCAGCTGACAGCTAGCTAGAGCTACCTACTAACAGCATCAGCCGAGATCATAACCTGCTCGAGTAAGGTGTCCATTTAACAAACCCAGAAAACGTACACAACGAAACAGCACACTCAACAGGAAATGACTACTACAGGTGCACCGCAGGGATCGATAGAGGGTCCGCTCTGTTTCTTGTTATGTAACCACAAGAAAAAGGAGAAGCAATGCTAACGCCGAGGAACACTGCCTCTATCCTTGATACGGTTGCAATTTGGCAAGGCACGGAGTCCGAAAACTTCTTCAGGTATGACGTACAGGGGGGGGGGGGGGGAGGGAGAGGGAGGGGGTAGATAGAAATATGAAAACACAGCACATTACCACGCTCAAAACGGTGTAGAAAAATCTTTGTAATTGGAAACAGCATCCAGTCGCCTCGGAAAGGGTAAATACAGGTCCTGTGTGGTTTTCAAGAGGGTCTTATACCATTCTTCCTATAAAATACTATCACGTTCAGGAAAGGTGATGGAGGTGGGTAACGACGACGCGTCATTCTCTTCCAAAGTACACGACAACGGCGCTAAAATACTGAGACCTGGTAATTGTAACTAGGGGAGATACAACAACACATTCTCTTGCTCACAGAACCAGTCCTGGATGATGAGAGTTGTGAAAGCAGGGGCCCGTCATCGTGGATCACAACATGACCATTGGGGAACAAACATTGTTCCATGGGTTGGACCTTATCAACCAAAGTGGACACATAATCGTTGGTAGTAATGCGATCTTGTGGAGTAACAATGGAGCCCATGGAATACCATGATACGACTACCCAAGTCATCACCGAGCTCGCGCCATGTTCCACTCTTGGGAAATAAATTCGGCCAGAAGTTCGAAACAGTCTGAAACAAGTCTCATTCGAACAAACGACTTTCTTCCATTGCTACATAGTCCACGTTTTATAGCTTCGGCACCACGTTTGCCTGTTGTAAGTATTTGCATCACTAATGAATGGTTTTGGAATTCCATCTCGCGCTGCAGTGTGTTTACTTATCTGCTTATGGAACTCCCGTGGAGTTGTTTTGGTGCTGAAAGGGCTCGAGAGTGAGACATTCAGTTATGCAGTGGCTTTTGCTGCTGTCTTCCCCTTGCTTTTTTTTCACAATCCTCTTCAATTTCTGACAGTCCGTCATGGTAATTTTTTTTTTTTTTCGCTTTACCTGTGTGTCGTGTAGATCTTCGACAGGGTGCCTCTTGAAACAAGAAATACTTGGGTCGCCTTGGTTTCGGAAGCACCCACTACACGAGCACAGTAATGCGACCGCGTTCGAATGCACTTAGTCCTGTGTAAGTGCACTCACAACTACACAGGACACTACAATGAGGTGACGAAAGTCATCCATAGGTACATGCACATACACAGATGGAGGAAGTATAGCGTACACAAGGTATCACAGGACAGTGTATTGACAGAGCTGTCATTTGTACTCAGGTGATTCATCTGAAGTGGTTTCCGATGTGATTATGGGCGCACGACGAGTATTAAAGACTCTGTATGCGAATGTTCCGGGAAAATCAGGAATACGGAAATACAAGTCGCTGAGGAATGAAATAAATAGGAAGTGCAGGGAAGCTAAGACGAAATGGCTGCAGGAAAAATGTGAAGACATCGAGAAAGATATGATTGTCGGAAGGACAGACTCAGCGTACAGGAAAATCAAAACAACCTTTGGTGACATTAAAAGCAACGGTGGTAACATTAAGAGTGCAACGGGAATTCCACTGTTAAATGCAGAGGAGAGAGCAGATAGGTGGAAAAAATACATTGCAAGCCTCTATGAGGGTGAAGATATGTCTGATGTGATAGAAGAAGAAACAGGAGTCGATTTAGAAGAGATAGGGGATCTAGTATTAGAATCGGAATTTAAAAGACCTTTGGAGGACTTACGGTCAAATAAGGCAGAAGGGATCGATAACATTCCATCAGAATTTCTAAAATCATTGGGGGAAGTGGCAACAAAACGACTATTGACGTTGGTGTGTAGAATATATGAGTCTGGCGATATACCATCTGACTTTCGGAAAAGTATCATCCACACAATTCCGAAGACGGCAAGAGCTGACAAGTGCGAGAATTATCGCACAATCAGCTTGGGGGAACACCTCATGCATCGAAGCTGCTTACAAAAATAATATACAGAAGAATGGAAAAGAAAATTGAGAATGCGCTAGGTGACGATCAGTTTGGCTTTAGGAAAAGTAAAGGGACGAGAGAGGCAATTCTGACGTTACGGCTAATAATGGAAGCAAGGCTAAAGAAAAATCAAGACACTTTCATAGGATTTGTCGACCTGGAAAAAGCGTTCGACAATATAAAATGGTGCAAGCTGTTCGAGATTCTGAAAAAAGTGGGGGTAAGCTATAGCGAGAGACGGGTCATATACAATATGTACAACAACCAAGAGGGAATAATAAGAGTGGACGATCAAGAACGAAGTGCTCGTATTAAGAAGGGTGTAAGACAAGGCTGTAGCCTTTCGCCCCTACTCTTCAATCTGTACATCGAGGAAGCAATGATGGAAATAAAAGAAAGGTTCAGGAGTGGAATTAAAATACAAGGTGAAAGGATATCAATGATACGATTCGCTGATGACATTGCTATCCTGAGTGAAAGTGAAGAAGAATTAAATGATCTGCTGAACGGAATGAACAGTCTAATGAGTACACAGTATGGTTTGAGAGTAAATCGGAGAAAGACGAAGGTAATGAGAAGTAGTAGAAATGAGAACAGCGAGAAACTTAACATCAGGATTGATGGTCACGAAGTCAATGAAGTTAAGGAATTCTGCTACCTAGGCAGTAAAATAACCAATGACGGACGGAGCAAGGAGGACATCAAAAGCAGACTCGCTATGGCAAAAAAAGGCATTTCTGGCCAAGAGAAGTCTACTAATATCAAATACCGGCCTTAATTTGAGGAAGAAATTTCTGAGGGTGTACGTCTGGAGTACAGCATTGTATGGTAGTGAAACATGGACTGTGGGAAAACCGGAACAGAAGAGAATCGAAGTATTTGAGATGTGGTGCTATAGACGAATGTTGAAAATTAGGTGGACTGATAAGGTAAGGAATGAGGAGGTTCTACGCAGAATCGGAGAGGAAAGGAATATGTGGAAAACACTGATAAGGAGAAGGGACAGGATGATAGGACATCTGCTAAGACATCAGGGAATGACTTCCATGGTGCTAAAGGGAGCTGTAGAGGGCAAAAACTGTAGAGGAAGACAGAGATTGGAATACGTCAAGCAAATAATTGAGGACGTAGGTTGCAAGTGCTACTTTGAGATGAAGAGGTTAGCACAGGAAAGGAATTCGTGGCGGGCCGCATCAAACCAGTCAGTAGACTGATGACCAAAAAAAAAAAAAAAAAAAAAAAATGCGAATTGGTAACTGGAGCTAGACATACGGGGCATTCCATTTCGGAAATCGTTAGGAATTTCAATACTCCGAGTCCACAGTGTCAAGAATGTGCCGAGAATACCATATTCAGGCATTACTTCTCTCCACGGACAACACAATGGCCGACGGCCTTCACTTACTGTGCTAACAGACAAGCAACACTGCGTGACATAGCTGCAGAAATCAATGTGGGACGTACCCGTTAGGACATTGCGGCGAAATTTGCCATTAATGGGCTATGACAGCAGACGACCAACGCGAGTGCCTTTGCGAACAGCACGACGTCGCCTGCAGCGCGGTTGGACCCTAGACGATGGCCAAACCGTGGCCTGGTCAGATGAGATCCGATTTCAGTTAGTAAGAGCTGATGGTAGGGTTCGAGTGTGGTGTAGCCCCACGAACCCATGGACCCAAGTAGTCAAAAAGGCACTGTGCAAGCTGGTACAGGCTTCATGTGTTGTAGACTGAGTTTAAATGGAATGGACTGGGCCCTCTGGTCCAACAGAGCCGATAATTGACTGGAAATGGTAATGTTCAGTTACTTGCGGACCACTTGCAGCCTTTCATCGACTTCATGTTCCCAAACAACAATGGAATTTTTATGGATGACAGTGTGTCATGTCACTGGGCCACAGTTTTTCGTGATTGGTTTGGAGAACATCCTGGATAGTTCGAGCGAATGATTTGGCCAACAAGATCGCCCAGCATGAATCCCATCGAACATTTATGGGACGTAATCGAGAGGCTGGTTCGTTCACAAAATCCTGCACCAGCAACATTTTGGCAATTACGGATGCCTATTGAGGTAACAAGGCACAATATTTCTGCAGGGTACTTACAACGTTTTGTTGAATACATACCACATCGACTTGCTGCGCTAAAGGAGATCGGACATGATATTAGGAGGTATCCCCCGACTTTCGTCAACTCTCAGTTTATGACGTTCACTGTCAACAATCAAACGCAGTTCTAAAACAACACTTACACTCATAAATTTGACGCAAGAAGGAAAAACCGTTGACACTATGCATCACTCAGCATCAGAGTGACACAAAAAGGAGTAGGGTATTAAGCCATTAAAATCTTTGACCACCTACCCAGAAATGTAAACACAAACTGAAATCATACTTCTACTCCATATAAGATTTTGAGTGAGAATCAGAATAAGAAGAGCGAGAGAGAGAGGGAGAGAGAGAAAAATCTGACTGAAAATTGTTCAAGAAAAGAAGATAAAAGTATTTTTTTAAAAAGGAATTTAAAAATCGTTGCGCACATCTGAACGTCGAGACTGCTCGAACACGTTTTGCAGCTATGTGAACGTCGGGAATGCTCGACTACGGAAGAAGTGTTACTTCACTATCCACCACTTCGATCGCCAGACACAGGGGCAGATCCAGGACTTAGTTCCGAAATTTGTGCCGGACTGGGACTCGAACGTGGATTCCTGCTTATCAGGAGCGGTTGTCTTACAATTAGGATCTCCGAGAACACTTCATGGTCAGACCAAAACTTCCATATGTCGTCAACCATGTGCCTACAGCCTGCACTCGTACATCCATTACGTATATTCTCGTACACGGGAGACATTATAATTGAAAGTTACTTGTCCGATGTCGGTGGTTAAATACAATATTTATATGTTTTTAATGTTATTATTGTTTCCGTCTCCTAACACATCTCACCCAAAATATAACTTGCCCTCACCTCCTGCTTCAACGTGGAACACATTGTGTACGATTTAATGACAATAAAATATGCAAAACGTTTGCTACAATAATAAATTGTTAAATTACCATAAAATGCGCTATTAGATAAAAGTACTGGAGACCTATGATTGAGCGTTAATACGGAGTCTGTCGACTCTTCGTCATTATGATGGCCTGAACTCTGCTGGGGACACGTTCAGTGAGGTGTCTGAATGTCTGTAGAGGAATGGCAGCCCATTCTTCCTCGGGAGCCGAAACCAAAGAAGTTGGTGACTTATTTCTTTTTATTTATTTATTTCTCAAGTAAAGACCCGCTGTCTGTTATTATACATCAGGTTGTACGTTGTATGATTGTACACGTTGTATCATACAAATTCAGTTTTATTACTAAGACATTTTTTGTTAAAAAGTTTACAGATTAAAAATGAAGAAACTGCAAAAAGGTGGGAATTTAAGAAGATGGGACCTGGATAAACTGAAAGAACCAGAGATTGTAGAGAGTTTCAGAGAGAGCATTAGGGAACGATTGACAAGAACGGGGGAAAGAAATACAGTAGAAGAAGAACGGGTAGCTATGAGAGATGAAATAGTGAAGGCAGCAGAGGATCAAGTAGGTAAAATGACAAGGCTAGTAGAAATCCTTTGGTAACAGAAGATATACTGAATTTAATTGATGGAAGGAGAAAATATAAAAATGCAGTAAATGAAGCAAGCTGAAAGGAATACAAATGTCTCAAAAACGAGAGCGACAGGAAGTGCAAAATGGCTAAGCATGTATGGCTAGAGGACAAATGTAAGTATGTAGAGGCATATAGCACTTGGGATAAGATAGATACTGCCTACAGGAAAACTAAAGAGACCTTTGGAGAAAAGAGATCCACTTGTATGAATATCAAGAGCTCAGATGGAAAACCAGTTCTAAGTAAAGAAGGGAAAGCAGAAAGGTGGAAGGAGTATATAAAGGGTCTATACAAGGGGGATGTACTTTAGGACAATATTATAGAAATGGAAGAGGATGTAGATGAAGATGAAATGGGAGATATGATACTGCGTGAAGAGTTTGACAGAGCACTGAAATACCTGAGTCGAAACAAGGCCCCGAGAGTAGATAGCACTCCATTGGAACTACTGATGGTCTTGGGAGAGCCAGCCATCACAAAACCCTACCATCTGGTGAGCAATATGTATGAAACAGGCGAAATTCCCTTAGACTTCAAGAAGAATATAATAATTCCAGTCCCAAAGAATGCAGATGCTGACAGGTGTGAAAATTACCAAACTATCACTTTAATAAGTCACGGCTGGAAAATACTAACACGAATTCTTTGCAGACGAATGGAAAAACTGATAGAAGCCGACCTCGGGGAAGATCAGTTTCGATTCCATAGAAACGTTGGAACACGTGAGGCAATACTGACTTATCTTAGAACATAGATTAAGGAAAGACAAACCTACGTTTCTAGCATTTGTAGACTTAGAGAAAGCTTTTGACAAGGTTGACTGGAATACTCTCTTTCAAATTCTGAAGGTGTTAGGGATAAAATACAGGGAGCGAAAGGCTATTTACAATTTGTATAGAAATCAGATGGCAGTCATAAGAGTCGAGGGGCATGAAAGGGAAGCAGTGTTTGGAAAGGGAGTGAGACGGGATTGTAGCCTACCTCCGATGTTATTCAATTTGTATATAGAGCAAGCAGTAAAGGAAACAAAAGAAAAATTTGGAGTAGGAATTAAAATCCATGGAGAAGGAATAAAAACTTCGAGGTTTGCCGATGACATTGTAAGTCTGTCAGAGACAGCAAAGGACCTGGAAGAGCAGTTGAACGGAATGGACACTATCTTAAAAGGAAGCTATAATATGAACATCAACAAAAGCAAAACGAGGATAATGGAATGCAGTCGAATTAAGTACGCTGAGCGAATTAGATTAGGAAATGAGACACTTAAAGTAGTAGATGAGTTTTGCTATTAGGGGAACAAAATAACTGATAATGGTCGAAGTAGAGAGGATATAAAATGTAGACTGGCAATGGCAAGGAAAGCGTTTCTGAAGAAGAGAAATTTGTTAACATCGAGAATAGATTTAAGCGTCAGGAAATCTTTTCTGAAAGAATTTGTGTGGGGTGTACCCATGTTTGGAAGTGAAACGTGGACGATAAATAGTTTAGACAAGACAAGAACAGAAGATTTAGAAATGTGGTGCTACAGAAGAATGCTGAAGATTAGATGGGTAGATCACGTAACTAATGAGGAGGTACTGAATAGAATTGGGGAAAAGAGGGAATTTGTGGCACAACGTGACTAGAAGAAGGAGTCCGTTGGTAGGGCATGTTCTGAGTTATCAAGGGGTCACTAATTTAGTACTGGAGAGCAGCGTGGAGGGTAAAAATCGTAGAGGGAAACCAAGAGATGAATACAGTAAGCAGATTCAGAAAGATGTAGGTTGCAGTAGGTGCTTGGAGATGAAGAAGCTTGCATAGCATAGAGTAGCATGGAGGGCTGTATCAGACCAGTCTCTGGAATGAAGTCCACCACAAATATAAGTATATACGCCGAAGCGCCAAGGAAACTGGTATAGGTATGCGTATTCAAATACAGAGTCATGTAAACAGGCAGAATACGGCGCTGCGGTCGGCAACGCCTATATAAGACAAGTGTATGGAGCAGTTATTAGATGGGTTACTGCTGCTACAATGGCAGGTTATCAATATCTAAGTGAGTTTGAACGTCGTGTTACAGTTGGTGCACGATCGATGGGACGTAGCATCTCCGAGGTAACGATGAAGTGGGAATTTTCGCGTTCGACTATTTCATGAGTGTGCCGTGAATATCAGGAAGCCGGAGAAATATCAAATCTCCGTCATCGCTGCGGCCGGAAAAATATCTTGCAAGAACGGGACCAACGACGACTGAAGAGAATCGTTCAACGTGACGGAAGTGCAACACTCCCTGGATTGCTGCAGAGTTCAATGGTGGGCCATCAGCAAGTGTCAGTGTGCGAACCATTCAACGAAACATCATCGATAAGGGCTTTCGGAGCCGAAGGCCATTCGTATACCCTTGATGACTGCACGAGAGACAGCTTTACGCCTCGCCTGGGCCCGTCAACGCCAACATTGGATTGTTGATGGCTGGAAACATGTTGCCTCGTCGGACGAATCTCGTTTCAAACTGTATCAGCGGATGGACGTGTACGGGTATGGAGACAGCCTCATGAATCCATTGACCCTGCATGTCAGCAGGGGAGTGTTCAAGCTGGTGGATGCTCTGTAATGATGTAAGGCATGTGCAGCTCGAATGATATGGGACCCCTGGTACGTCTAGATACGATTCTTGAGAGGTGACACCTACGTAAGCATCCTGTTTGACCACCTGCATCCATTCATGTCCATTGTGCATTCCGACGGACTTGGGCGATTCCAGCTGGACAATGTGACAATCCACACGTCCAGAATTTCTACAGAGTGGCTCCAGGAATACTCTTCTGATTTTAAACACTTCTGCTGGCCACCACATTCCCTATATGAACATTATTAGCATATCTGGGATGCCTTGCAACGTGCTGTTCACAAGAGATTTGCACCCCGTCGTACTCTTACGGATTTGTGGAAAGGCCTGCAGGATTCATGGTGTCAGTTGCCCCCAGCACTACTTCAGACATTAGTCGACTCCATGCCATGCGGTGTTGCGGCACTTCTGCGTGCTCGCGGGGGCCCTACACGATATTACGCAGGTGCAATAGTTTCTTTGGATCTTCACTGTTTAATAAACACAAATGCATACACACAATTTTGTTTAAACTTGTTGCTAACGTAGATAATGATAATAAATAAGATACATAATAGGTTGTGGAAGTATTTTAAATTGAAATTAAAGGAGTATTTAATGTAAGAAACAAGAAATGGTAATATGACTTAATGGCAGTTTGACTTAGATATGATATGACAGTTCTTCTCTTTATACCTTCTTTGTGTATGGTTACATCTGTTACATACGCTGTGTTGACCGTGGTAGTAGTTAATTGAATGTATTCGTTAGTTAAGTTATAATGTGTTTCCGAGCTTAAGGTAACAGTGGAGATCGAGAGTTGATTTAAAACGTCATAGTCAGCTGCATCAGGTGCTATGCCTCGGTAAAACTTCGAGCCAGTCACACCTGAAGCAGCGAACGGAGAAGAAATGTCATATCTTCAGATAGTGTTACATACTATTAAATGGTATAACAAACATCTACACAGAGAGTTATATTTTCAGAATGATTCGATTTAGTGTTGTAGAACCTTCGTTTACTTTTGCTGTGTTTGTATGTTTATCTCGTCTTCACTTCCTGTGTGTATATAGCATGCGATTCGGTTTCTGTGCTCGTGGCTGTTTTAGAGATGTTGAACGTTAGGTTTCCGAATGAAGTCGACGTTATAGCTCACCCTAAAGGTATTCGATTGATTACAGGGCAGGTCTCTGTGCAGGCAAGTCTATTTCAGGAATGTTGTCCTCCATAAACCATTGCCGCAATAGATGCTGCTTTGTGAAAGACTGCAGTGTCATGCTGATACAATTACTGATCGTTTCCGAACTGTTCCTCTACTGTACGCAGTACAGAATGCCGTAAGCCGTGTTCATATCCTTAACACTCCCAAAACATAAGACTAACTCTTCCGTTCCTCACTGCTGATACTAACATCTTGGCAGCCTAACGTTCTCCAGGCTTTCGCCAACCTGAACCCTGACTTCGCATTGCCACAGTGTGTAGCGTGATTCACCATTCCCAAACACTTGTTTCCAGCCATCCAGTGTCCAGTGGCTTCGCTCTTTATACCGATCTTATGCATGGCTTAGCACCGACTACACGAACGTGTGGCTCATGAGAAGCTGCTCGACCACCGTACCCCATTCTTTGTAACTCTCTACACATAGTCATTGTTCTAGATAGACTGCCGGTAGCTCCAAACTCACGGGTCATTCACTCCGCTGATTCCATGCGACAACCACCATCCTCAGTGCTCGGCGGTCCTTGTCGGTCAACAATGAGGTCTGCCAGGTCTTTGTTTACTGCGGTCATTCCTTTGCGTTTCCACTTCACTACCGCATACGAATCGTCGACATGTGCAGCCTTAGACGGGTTAAAATGTAGCTGATGAATCTGTTACTCAGGTGACATTCACTGACCTGTCCACTTTCGACGCCACTGAGCTTACCTGATCACTCAATTCAGCTATTAGTGCTTCTCTATTGACAACACAATACTCCCCGCCTCCTTTTGTATTGGCTGGTACACCTCCAGTGGCATGTTGTGGTGTTCGGATACTTTTGTTCATATAGCGTACATATCAGGTACTTTGATGAAATATTAATAATTTGTTTTTATCACTTATTGGTACATTAATACTTTCAAATTCGAAAGGTGGCAGGGGTAAAATACAGGGAGCGAAAGGCTATTTACAATTTGTACAGAAACCAGATGGCAGTTCTAAGAGTCGAGGGGCATGAAAGGGAAGCAGCGGTTGGGAAGGGAGTGAGACAGGGTTGTAGCCTCTCCCCGATGTTATTCAATCTGTATATTGAGCAAGCAGTAAAGGAAACGGAAGAAAAATTCGGAGTAGGTATTAAAGTCCATGGAGAAGAAATAAAAACGTTGAGGTTCGCCGATGACATTGGAATTCTGTCAGAGACAGCAAAGGACTTGGAAGAGCAGCTGAACGGAATGGACAGTGTCTTGAAAGGAGGATATAAGATGAACATCAACAAAAGCAAAACGAGGATAATGGAATGTTGTCAAATTAAGTCGGGTGATGCTGAGGGAATTAGATTAGGAAATGAGACACTTAAAGTAGTAAAGGAGTTTTGCTATTTGGGGAGCAAAAAGTAGAGAGGATATAAAATTTAGACTGGCAATGGCAAGGAAAGCGTTTCTGAAGAAGAGAAATTTGTTAACATCGAGTATAGATTTAAGTATCAGGAAGTCGTTTCTGAAAGTATTTGTATGGAGTGTATCCATGTATGGAAGTGAAACATGGACGATAAATAGTTTGAACAAGAAGAGAATAGAAGCTTTCGAAATGTGGTGCTACAGAAGAATGCTGAAGATTAGATGGGTAGATCACGTAACTAATGAGGAGGTACTGAATAGAATTGGGGAGAAGAGGAGTTTGTGGCACAACTTGACAAGATGAAGGGACCGGTTGGTAGGACATGTTCTGAGGCATCAAGGGATCACAAATTTAGCATTGGAGGGCAGCGTGGAGGGTAAAAATCGTAGAGGGAGACCAACAGATGAATACATTAAGCAGATTCAGAAGGATGTAGGTTGCAGTAAGTACTGGGAGATGAATAAGCTTGCACAGGATAGAGTAGCATGGAGAGCTGCATCAAACCCGTCTCAGGACTGACGACAACAACAACAACAATTGGTACATTGCTTGAGAATAACGTTGAAGAAGATGAATTCCAGAAAATTATATACTTTGAAAAGAACACACCCAAAAATTTGAGAAGTGCATGCCTCACGCTATTTACTTAAGAACTGTTAGCAGTAAACTTTCACAACATGAGTTTACACAAAACAAAATCGATGTGTCCACTCACAATTATATTTCACTAAGCATGACGATTGTGAACAATTGTATCATCCGCAACTTCGTGTCTGAATAACTACTGCGATCTAAATCCATTTGGACCTGCGTACTGTATTCATGCCTAGGTCTCACTCTACAGTTTAGCCCCCCCCCCCCCCCCCCCACACACACACACACTTCTCTCCATTTCTCCATAACAAATCTAACTACTCCTTGATGCCACATGATGTGTCTTATCATCCAATCCAATATTTTAATCTAGTTGTGACAAATTTCTTATTTCCTCACTTCGAGTCTGCCTGCTTAGCTGAGAGGTAACGTGCTTGCCTGCCATACATCGCGCCCGGGTGTTGTGTTGTCCTCATCCTGGCGCAAGTTGCCCAACGTGGCGTCACCTGAACAAGACTCGCACCCGGCGGCCGAACTTCCCCCGACGGGGCCTCCCGGCTATCAACGTCACACGATCATCTTTTTCCTCAACTCAATTCAGTATATTCTCATTATTTATTCAACCTACCCATCTAATACTGAGCATTCTTCTGTAGCAGAACATTACAAACCTTCTATTCTCTTCTGTTAATCCTGCACGCTTCACTTCTCTACAAGGCTACACTCCGGACAAATACCTTCGGAAAAGACCTTCTAACACTTGAATATATATTAGAAGCTAATAAACTCTTCTTTTCTGGAAAATCTTTTCTTGCTGTTGCCAGCCTACACTTTACATCGTCTCTACTCAAGACATCATAAGTTACTCTGTTGGTCATACAGCAGAACTCAGCTACATTTAGTGTTTCATTTCCTAATCTGATTCTTTCAGCATCGTCTGATTCTGTTACATTCCATTACCGTTGTCTTACTTTTCTTGATTTTCTTCTTACACCTTTTTTCAAGACAACAGCAATTCCATTCAAATGCTCTTCCGACTATTTTGTACGCTCTCTCATCATCATACCATAACATTTTTATTTCTTCTCCCTGAATTTTCGTTACCAAACAAACCTGTGACCATTGAAGGTACTTTTAATTTTACTTTCACATTTATATTTTTGTTCGCCCTTTCAGTCAACGCCCTCCACGAAACTATGAGCTATGTACTGAAAAACTATTTTTTTCTCCACTAGACGGTGTCAAAGATCAGCCCAAAGTTACGTAACACATAAATGCCATATTAATCCCCATAAATCAATAGTGATTGGCAACAGAAAACTTTTGTTTCATTTAATATCAGCAAGAGTGACGGTACATAGTAATCAAAGCCGTTCGCATTGAAGGTAGAAGTATGATTGACAATGCTCGTATCTACATGCCTGATGGGACTTACTAGTCCCATTTCGAAAAATTATTTTTGAATATGAACAGATTTTGGGAAAGAAAATCCACGGCATATGTAGGCCACCTTTAGAAAGTTTACAATGCCCAAATGTGAAAAAAAAAATTATTTTTCTTTATGCTTTGGTTAGAAAAGGTTAAAATAACACGGTAAATGCCATAGAAAACAACGCTTGTAAGCCATTCTCCTACTGCACATCTACCAGTACGAATGGTTGGTCGAACAGCACGCTTCTGTCGCTTAGTCAGATGGGAAGCCCCCATGCTATAGCGTTTCCACCGACTTTACTTGCTTTCGGGCTGTATGCAATGTCACCAGGAGAGAGCGGAGGGGAGATTTGCTGTCCCCCGCGTTATGCTGAAGTTATGTTCTGCAGCTCCTCTTCCACACATTTTTGGATTGGAATTTCTTTTGTTCTATGTGTTTTTTTTAGGTCTCTTTTCCTGTTCCCTCGGATCTGAATTATCGTTACTTGACTTTCCCGTAATTGCTGGCATCATCCTCAGCTCTCTAGAGCTTGTGGCCATATCGTATTTTTGCACAGTAGTGCCAAAAACATGACTGTGTCTACCTATAAAATATCACTTTCGTAATGCTATCTTGTCAAAAATTGGCATGCTGAGAGGCGTGGCTGTAGTACAAATTAAAACGTTTATAATTTAAGCAGCAATCAGCAGCAAGCATGGCTTAAATATTATGGTGTAAGTTAAATAATCTTTCGTAGTTTTACTTTACCCAGAACTGTGTTGCTTACCGAATGGCTGGGTCTCAGAATAATTCTAACGAAGATCTACTACAGAACCTGAACACGTATGGAATGCCGTGAGTGGCGTATTGTTTCGACATACCACGATTATACGATGTTCTCTGATGGTGCTCTTTCCTTAACGACTTGAAACTAGTGAATATCTTCCCGGGGCAAAAGCGTAGTCATATTATGGCCAATGGCTAGACACTACTTTTTTTTAATTGTCTCGTTTCGTTAGTAATCACTACTTGCATTCGTAGCCAAGTTTGAAATGTATGCTACTGCGATAGCGTTCGATTCTAGGGTCGCTGATTCGAATACCAGTGGTACCAAAATTTGTCATTTTGAACGAGATGGTGAGAGGAGGTGACCTGAAGTTCCTAATCATCAGACTTTGCGCCACTTTTCTGGATTCAGTTGCAAATTCCTAACCAGGGTCTCATGCAGCGAGGGCGAGCGCCGCTTTTGGTGACGATCTGTTCATCGTATGGAGATAAGCACAGTGTGTCTGTGCCTGTTTGTAGAACGAAACTATTTTCTTCCTCCGGCTTTCGAGTGTCAGGTTAGCCGGCAAATGGCGTTAACTGGAAAATCTATGATCAGTCCGTGAGCGAATGAATGAAATAGGAATTTCTAAGGATTTATCTTTTTTGGTTATTGCCGCCAGTTCTTTTCCTTCCTTTACACATTGCAAGACGTTGTCTGCAAATAAAGATATTTATTGCTTTTTTCTGGCAAAAATTGGACATAATTTTCATTTTTTTAATCGTAATATAGAATTTACGAGTTATAGCAGAAGAGAATCTTAGACAGATAGAAGTTTCTACTTAATGAACGATGCCCAGTTTTTAAGTAATTATACCACTCTTTCTTGCCTCTGCGTAGAGGCAAACTCTCACTTATCTGGGTTAATATAGATCAGAAAGCCCAAAGAGAACCGAAAAGCACAGATAGCTGAAAATACACATTTTTTTTACGGGAAACTGCTACTCACTACATTTACAAGACGTGCTACCAGCAATATTTGAAAGCTCACTGCGTAAGTTATTCTTTACTCGTCGGAAACTAACTTATTTGGAAAATTACACATTGCTTTCCGTTCACTTCCAGGAAATAATCCCAGATTTCTCTCTGTTACTGTTTTTGATTAAGGTTTTCCCGATGATGGTTGTCATTTTTCGGAGAGTCAAAATATTGGTGTAATCAGACGAATTTCGTCCTCCACCGCCCAATAGCAGATCAAAGCGTTTCGTTGGAGTGACTGTCAAAGATCTTTTATCTCCACCTTTAAATGGGTGTACATACCTTCAGTAAAATAACCCTCAATAATTATCGGTGGCGAATGGCATTTAAATCGTTATACCTGACGAGGAAATCCTATTGATGGTGCTGGAACGTCTGGAAGAGAACTATGTTTTCACCTACAATAGAAGGGAATATGTAAAGAAGGCACGTAGGGTGTCGGCATATAGAGACAATTACGAAGAAAGGCCAGATAACTGAATTCATTCGATACAATTGAGTAACCGCCGAAAAAATCGGACGAGCGGTAAACATGAAAGGAATAAAAGCTGTCATCCGACTTCCTGCAGAAATTAGAAATATTTTGAGCATCGCGAAAGATAGCCTTGGGCCTCGTACGTCAGTGGTCTATCGCATACCTTACGAATAGGTCAAATCTTACGTCGGACGGGCACACAGTAATCGTCTGTTGCTCTGAACACATACGCAACGTAAGGTCCGGAGAGTAAATCGGCGCAGCTTAACGGAGGATCACACATTCGGTTTTGAGAAGACGCCTGTTATCTGTCCAGCGATTGGTATCTGGGACAATGTTATAATGGAGCCAATGGAAATATGTGTGACATCGAATTCTGTGATCGTCATATGCATTTTGATCTCAGTGCACCTTGGCAACATGTGTTGGAACTAGTAAGACTGGAGCGAGATCACGCTGTATTTCGTGGGGCAGCGGCGGGCAGCGAGCAGCGAGTAAGGGCTCCCGTCGACGTAATCACAGGGCCGAGCGGCGGTTAAATTGCTGTGGAGCGGCCGTTGCGGAGATTTTGAAAGTACAGCGCCGCCGATGAGCATATAAGTGAAATGGCCAGTGAACAAGGTGTTGGCTAGTGGTAGGGCTAAACCGTTATAATAGCGCACCCGATTAATATGGTAATTGGATTTTCAGTAATTCGATGTTTTAAAGCTCGAGAAATTAATGCGGGAGAGCAATTATATTGGCTATGCGTGTGTCGTGGAAAGACAATGTTATCTGACATAGCTGGAAGCAGTTGCAATGCATTACCGTGTTCGTCGTCGCTACTCTAACGAAGTGATGCACAACTGTGAATATTTACTTTTGAAAACTGGCATTGGACTTCGTTTAAATTTAAGTGAAGAGGGATTCTGCATTGACTGTACGATAAGCACTAAAGGTGGCAATAGCGGCAGCCAGTCAATCCCATCACTTCGTTAGGAGCAAAAATCGTTAAGTCTCATGAGACTGAAAAAGAATAGAAAGAACATGTAAATCTTGTTACAGGATCAACTTCTATAGGTGGAGTGAAAGAAGTAAGTTCAGATGTGGATTTTCAGTGATTTAAAGATCATTTTGGCTTTATAAACTATTCATTTTTTTAGTCTGTCTTAGCACTCTAATAATAAAATTGGTAAAAATGTTATTTTTTTAAACTGTTTAAAAATTAAGGTGCTTCTTGTAAATACGGCACTGCAAAATTTATCATAAAAGCTGGAAAGGCTGTGATGAAATAAAAGATAATGTTCTTAAATTTAGTTTATTCAATTTCCAAACACAGAAAACATGCCTAATTGTATCGCACTCATTCACATTCAAGAAACTGACAATTTCAAAAATCCATGTACTCTAAAACACTCCACTACCATCGTTGTCAGCTCGTTACTAATTTGATAACTTGAATTCTAGACGCAATACGCCAATGCCCCGCCAGCGGAAAAAGGCTGGCGCCGCAGAGAGTTGTAGAAGCTAAGGATCGCCAGCTACTGCCTACTGTTAAGTAGTTTGCTGGCATGTATATCGATCACCGTGTCCTTATAAACTAAGCTGATAGAAGAATATAAATATAACAGGTGCTTGTGGGACAGAAGAGCTTCACAGCACAAATGCCGAAGAAAAACAAATATAGTTAGTAGAAAATTGTCAAATCACTCAATGACCCAACTTGAGAAATACGATAAATTCGTTGGATGCTCCCACCGGGCGGGAAGGAAGCGAATAATCAAAAGTTTCGAATTTCTTTTGGTGAAAAAGTAACAGCACAATAAATTTCGTTGAAAGTAAACAGAAAAGAATATGTTGGCCTATCTGTTACGGTGATTAATGTTAACAACGCGCGGAAGATCTTATTCTCATTTCTCATTGTTTACGTTCACGGAAGCTTTAATTGCATGGCTGATGTGTCACTTATTTTAGAGATGTTTGATGTAATGACCGAATAAACAAAAAAAAATCCCACGATTAGACTTAAGTGCTCTCTAGCAAACACTGAAACGTTCGTTTCGTCCGTTCCTCGGAGCTCTCGTAGCCTCGCACCAAGTCACAGTCGCAGCCGAGACCAGCATCTACGCAGTCTTCGATGTGTGCAGCGCGCGAGACAAATTACGTGAGGTGGTGCACCACAGACTTAATTCGAAACGTTTTTTGCCACACACGAATTAATTGTCTGCTTTTCCACACTAGCAATCACTCTAGATAAACCGCACCAGTCTCGCTATGACCGCCAGACTGGCTTAAACTTCTCACTACTCCATTATTAATAATAAAAGCCCTGTAACTGACGAACCAGTTTCGGGAAGGATTACGATATCCGATCACTCAGTGGGGTGTGTTTACCGCTACACTGCGTCCAACTGATTCCTAGCAATTCCCGCTGATAACCACCACAACAACATAACAGGAATACAGTTCAAGGTCAATAGGGAATGAATCACACAAAAACATCACTCTTCAGTTTACACGGGAACAAATATATTGCCATGAATTTACCCTAGGTATGTCTGTCACTTCCATCCCGCACCACCTCCAGCCAGATAATGGCTGCACGCTCTGCTCTGAGGCCCCTCTTCATACCGAACAAGTCCACGCTCAAAAACAAGGAAGTGCCCGCCAGGGAACGCACGTCGGATTCTTTCCGTATTTCGTACTGCACTGAGTAACTTCCCGTGTTAAGGAGGAACGCTTTGACATTAGTGACTCCACGTTCAAGACGACATTCGGAGTTTGATGAAGATCTTGATATCTTAGAATCACCTGCTCCGACTCTGACTTCAGTGTTTTTTTTATTTTTATTTATTTTTTTATTTTTTTAATCAGCCTCCTGATTGGTTTGCTGCGGCCTGCAACGAATTTCTCTCTTGCGCTAACCTTTTCACTTCAGCGTAGCAAATGCACTCTACACCCATCATTGTTTGCTGGATGCATTCCAATCTTTCTTCCCCCCACAGTTTTTACCCCCTGCAGTTCCCTCCAGTACCACGGATGTTATTCCCTCATCCCTTAATATTAGGGTGGTGCATAACTTCGTAGCGTTTTTGGCTTGCATGTTGGTATTCCGGTTGCTATGCGTTTTTTTATCCATTTTATTTTTTTATTTGCACTTCACTACAGCTATTTTAATTTACATGTTGTCATTTGGAGATACTGAGTGGAGCTGTGGACGCTAGAAAATAGAGTGCCAAGTGGAGAAATCGGAAAATTTGCGACATATTCTTCTGTTTGAGTTAAATAGAGGGATGACAGCAGCGGAGACAGTCAGAAACATTTGCGCCGTGTATGGGGATAATGCCATTGGACACATCACGGCAAGAAAATGGTTTTCCCGTGTTAAGGAGGAACGTTTTGACATTAGTGACTCTCCACGTTCAAGACAACCTTCGGAGTTTGATGAAGATCGTTTAAAGGCATTAGTGCACAATGAGCCACATCATTGTACTTGAGAACTGGCAAATGTGATGAACTGTAATCATTTCACCACTGAGCGCCATTTGCATGGAATGGGGAAGATTCAAAAATCGGGTTTTGGGTACTGTATGATCCAAGCCAAAATCACAAAAAGTTGCGTGTGGCCGTGTGTGCATCTCTCGTAGCTCGTCATCAACTGGCTCGCAAATTACACTGACCATCCCTACCCTGTATCGTTAGTATCGACGAGAAATGGCGTCTTTATGCTAACATAAGGAAAAGTAAGAAACGGTTGGGCCCAAATAAAGCAGCAGCTCCCCATAAGATGACCTGCGCGCACTCACAAAAGATAATGTTATGCCTCTTGTGGAACAGTGACAAAGTGGTGTACTACGAATTGCTTCCCCGAGGTATAACCATTACTGCTGACATTTACTGTCAAAAGCTGAGACGTCTTGCGGACGCAATCCAAGAACAACGGCCAGGAAGACTCCCTGAAGTGACGCTGCTTCACGATAACGCCCGCCCGCCTTCATCTATACTGACAAAAAATGCTGTCTGCAGTTGGGTTGAGAAGTCATTCCGTAGCCACCTTATTCATCTGACCTTGTGCCCTCAGGTTTTCATCTCTTCCGTTCTCTATCGAACAACCATCAAAGAACTTCCTTTCCGGATGTAAATGCGTTCCGAACATGCCTCGACGAGTCCTTTGCCTCAAAACCACGTGATTTCTACAGTCGCGGAATCGAAAAGTTACCCCATCGTTGGGTGACTATCGCTTGTATTGAGGGAGAACACATTACTGATGACTGAAGGCTCTGTTATTAAACTTACGCAAAAAACGCTACGAATTTATGCACCAACCTAGTACATATCCTACCAACCTGTCCCTTCATCTTGTCAGTGTTTTCCATATGTTACTTTCTTTCTTCGACGATTCTGCGGAGAACGTCGTCATTCCTTAATTTAGCAGTCCACCTGATTTTCAAAATTCTACTGTAGCACTACATCTTAAATGCTTCGATTCTCTTCTGTTCCGGTTTATCTACTGCCAATGATTCACTACCATACAATGCTGTCTGTGTTCCAAAGGTATATTCTCAGAAATTTCTTTGACAAATTAAAAGCTATGTTTAATACCAGTAAACTTCTATGGCCAGGACTGCCCCATTTTACCTGTGCTAATCTGCCTTTGATGTCTTCCTTAGTTCGTCTGTGGTGGGGTGTTTTGCTTCTTGTTCCACTCTTGAACCTTTCTTTTATTTCTCTCATTGATTCTCCGATGCACACAGTAAACGGTAGAGGAGTAAGACTACATCCCTCCCTTACACTCTTTTTAATCTGGGCACTTCGTTCTTGGTCTCCCAGTTTTATTCTTTCTTCTGTTTTCTTGCATATATTATATAATACCCGTCCTTTGCTATAGCCTACTCCAGTTTTCTTTTCCATTCTTCTTGTAAGTAGGCTGTTTAGGTTTTTTATTGGTAACGCCACTTAGCGCTCTGTATTAAAATCACTGGCTGTGCTGTGTGCAGTCTGTGGCTGGGTGGCATTGTTGGAATAGTCGCTATTGTAGTGTTGGGCAGTTGGCTGTTAACAGCGCGTAGCGTTGCGCAGTTGGAGGTGAGCCGCCAGCAGTGGTGAATGTGGGGAGAGAGATGGCCGAGTTTTGAGAGCGGATGATTTGGACGTGTGTCCATCAGAGACAGTAAATTTGTAAGACTGGATGTCATGAACTGCTATATATTATGACCTTTGAACACTATTAAGGTAAATACATTGTTTATTCTCTAGCAAAATCTTTCATTTGCTAACTATGCCTATCAGTAGTTAGTGCCTTCAGTAGTTTGAATCTTTTATTTAGCTGGCAGTAGTGGCGCTCGCTGTATTGCAGTAGTTCGAGTAACGAAGATTTTTGTGAGGTAAGTGATTTGTGAAAGGTATAGGTTAATGTTAGTCAGGGCCATTCTTTTGTAGGGATTTTTGAAAGTGAGATTGCGTTGCGCTTAAAATATTGTGTGTCAGTTCAGTGTTGATCAGAATAAGTAAAGAGCGAAATGTCTGAGTACGTTCAAATAACGTAAGGGGTTAACCAGCATAGTAATTCATAAATTTTTCTAAGGGGACGTTTCATATGTCGACCCTTAGCCGAGGATACCTCACTGGAATCTTCTGATTTTTTCTTGTAGTTTGTGTAATTAGTGTAGCTATTGTTTATTGCTAGCACGTAATTATAGAGAGAATTTCCTTTGTAGTTGCAGTCTTTCATTGCTGTACAGTAAAACAGTTGTGGCATGCATGTAGATTTGCACCAAGTATTTCACAGCTGCCCTTGCAATTAAGTAGATATTATTTTCAGTGCTATGTTAATGTGTTTTCTTATTTTGCTCTTCAAATTGTGCTTTTCTGTGTTATCGTGTGAAATACGTGATAATTATGGCGTGTGAAAAACGTAACACTAGGCTCCAAAGTAAACTGAGAAATAATAGTGACGGCGAGCGTAGCTTATCAGCACAGTAATTCATTAATTTTTTTATATGTTACTGGCAGCAGCTTCGATGCATGAGCTGTTAAGTTGATTGTGCGATAGGTTTCGGTATTATCTGCCCTTTCAGTTGTGCGAGTGATGTTTTTTTCCGAAAAGCTGTTAGTACTCTGCAGTCTCATAGATTGTATACACCAACGCGAATAGTCGTTTGGTTGCCACTTCCCCAGCTATTTTAGGAATACACAACAAAAACTTCACCTCCGGCACAGATGACACACGACCGCTGCACCCCACACAGGCAGCCGGTAAGCTCTTCGATTTCGCGACATCCCAAAACATTACACGGAATTTTTGACATTTACTCTTTCAGCTCATCGAAAGCAGGAGCAGAATGTAAACATTTTGATTGGACGTTTCTTTCTCCTGCTAAAAGGCCATTCAGGAAGATTAGGGAAAGACCAGCTTATCACCTCCAGTCTGGAGAACACTTCCTTACTTGCGACACTGGCTCTGACAGACGCAATAGCCACCTATCGAGAACACAGGTGCGGCCACGAAATGAGATGCTCAGGCCTATGAAATGATAGTCTGTCAAGTTCACATTTTATGAACCCTACTTTATTGGCTTTATCTTCCTTATAAACACTTAAATAAAATCCTTGAAGTGCTTCGCATATGTCACTGCATATATCGGTGGATATTTAAGATCAAGCAGCTACTGAAATGCGAAGCTGTTACTAAGATAAATGACTCTAGTTTTTCTTCAAGTTATGTCGCTGGTTTTACATCTCCTTCCAATTTGTAATAAGAAGCCAGTAAAAAGTGCCATCCGACATATGTGCAAAGTTTTGCAATAACGCTAACGTAACCTTGACCTGAAATGGAATGTTGAGTCACTACCTTGATGCGTTTCACGCATATGTACAGATTCAGGCACCTGCATTCTTCTTTTACTACGGCATTTTGTTCGCTTCGTCAAAAATAGAGCATTCACAATGTAAAATACTCCTATGTGAATATTACAGGGTTGCCTCGGGGTTGTAACTAGTGTTGCGACGGCATTTATCGAAAAAGGAAACAAAGACAGCGTCGCTAGGTTTCGCACGTTATGCTCATCTCTTTCGTTACTTACCATGTACACGCTTTTTCAAAGGTTCAGACGAATGGGAGCGAGCGCAGGCAAATCGTATGCGTATGTTCGTTCACCTTAGTTCACTCTCTGTGGCGTCAGCGAGGCTTAAGAGTTTGTCAGTACAGCGTGTTCGAAAATTCCCTTTACAGATTTCTAGGACTTGTAGAGGCCAGTGATTACATCATATTACATCATATTCTGAACTCGTGTCCGGAAACCTACCGTTTCCGTTCTACGACGCTTTCAGTTCAGATGTTTCACTTCTGCTTGACGAATTAGGCGTGACGCAATAGTCATTAGGTAACAATTCGAGAGGAAACAACGAAACATCCATTTATTACCTAGGCACATTCGTTTGCATTAACATTTAAACATTACGAGTTTAAATCATCTAAAACAAAAAAAGATCCCAGTATACTACTGCTGTTGTTGTGGTCTTCAGTCCAGAGACTGGTTTGATGCAACTCTCCATGCAACTCTATCCTGTGCAAGCATCTTCATCTGCGCATAGCTACTGCAACCTACATCCTTCTGAATATGCTTAGTTTATTCATCTCTTCATTTCCATCTACGATTATTTTTACCCTCCACGGTTTCCTCCAGTACTAAATTGGTGATCCCTTGATGCCTCAGGACGTGTCCTACCAACCGATCCCTTCTTCTAGTCAAGTTGTGCCATAAATTCCTCTTCTCCCCAATTCTATTCAGAACCTCTTCATTAGTTACGTGATCTACCCATCTAATCTTCAGCATTCTTCTGTAGCACCACACTTAGAAAGCTTATATTTTCTTCTTGTCTACACTTTTTATTGTCCATGTTTCACTTCCATACATGGCTACACTCCATTCAAATACTCGATATTAACAAATTTCTCTTCTTCAGAAACGCTTTCCTTGCCATAGCCAGTCTACATTTTGTATCCTCTCTACTTCGACCATCATCAGTAATTTTGCTCCCCAAATAGCAAAACTCGTTTACTAGTTAAAGTGTCTCATTTCCTAATCTAATTCCCTCAGCATGACCCGATTTAATTCGACTGCATTCTAATATCCTCGTTTTGCTTTTATTCATGTTCATCTTACATACTCCTTTCAAGATACTGTCATTCCGTTCAGCTGCTCTTCCAGGTCATTTGCAGTCTCTGACAGACTTATAATGTCATCGGCAAACCTCGAAGTTTTTATTCCTTCTCCATGGATTTTAATTCCTAGTCCAAATTTTTCTTTTTTTTTCCTTTACTGCTTGCTCAATATACAAACTGAACGACAACGACTCCCTTCTCAGTCGCTGCTTCCCTTTCATGCCCCTCGACTCGTATAACTGCCATTTGGTGTCTGTACAAATTGTAAAAACCCTTCCGGTCCCTATGTTTTACATTTGCCACCTTCAGAATTTGAAAGAGAGTATTCTAGTCAACCTTGTCAAAAACTTTCTCTAAGACTAGAAATGCCAATATACTGTACGTACAGAATAATACTGATGCATTACAACAGCGACTGGATGTGGCGACCACCAACGTTGTTACAGACGTACCTACGAAGCATGTTCTGGTACAAACTCTCCATCCCACCTGGTGTCTCTTCAGTTTCTATTGTAGCGGCCAGAACTCGTGGCAGCAGATCTTTCTCTGTCTTTACAAGGAGTCTCGCAAATTAAACTTTGCGTACGAACTCGACTAGAAGAATCAGTAGGATTTAAATCCGGCGATCGTGTTTGCCACCAGCGTGGACCACCACGGCTTAGCCAAATGGATCAAATGGCTCTGAGCACTATGGGACTTAACATCTGTGGTCATCAGTCCCCTAGACTTACAACTACTTAAACCTAACTAACCTAAGGACATCACACACATCCATGCCCGAGGCAGGATTCGAACCTGCGACCGTAGCGGTCACGCGGTTTCAGACTGAAGCGCCTAGAGCCGCTCGGCCACACCGGCCGGCCACGGCTTTGCCATCTTTCACCACATCGTCTGTTGGAATGTCACCGAACCGCACGTGAGATGTGGGGTGATGCACCAGCTTGCTGAAACCACATTTCCTGATGGACATTCAGTGGCACAGCTTCCAAGAACGGGTCCAATACGTTTTGTAGAAACTCAAGAATGCAGGACCAGTTAGCTTGAGCGGAAGCAGTTCGTCCAGAATGCCTGCCCACACGTTAATACCTAACCGGTGCTGAAGTCTTTGAACATGCGTGACACTAGGGTTTTCGTCTGCCCAAACATGGCTGTTTGCGAGTTCAGAACACAACCCCTTGTGAATTTGCATTCAGCTGTGAACAGAACTCGACGTGGAAACAGCGGTGCGTCGATGTAGCGTTGCAGAACCACGTGCTGTAGGCAACGCGTTGTGAGAAATCGGCTGTGCCCATAGGGTTTACCATTTGTAAGTGGTACGTATGTAATTGATGCTAACGCAGAACGTCCCAGACGACACTGCAACAAACATCCGTTGCACGCGCAATTGTTCGATTAGTCGTTGATGGGTTCTCCTAAATGCGATGGACAACACCTTCTTCAAATTCTGGAATGAGGCGTTGCCATGGAGCACCGCAGTGGTGCCTCATAACGGTGAAGGCACCTGTTTCTCGGGCCTGGTGCGTAACTTGGGGAGAAAGCCGGTGCGATGGTGTGCTAAGTTGCGCAAAACGTTCGTGATACAACCGACTAGCAGCTCATCCGCTACCTCGAGCTCCGCCATTCACAAGAATCATGTCTGTGTACTCCGAAAACGTGTACCGAACCATGCTTACTGCATCGGAGACGCAAGGGCATCGAAGAGGTTTCGCAGTAAGCCGGACGGTAAGTGACAACAGACGACCGTCTGACGTCGTACACATCATCCTGTCTACCCTATCGCATACGAGGGTTAGTAGCTCCGGGATTTATCTCTTTCCCTCAGAAGATGTGGACGCGTAACACATCCGAATTGAAACCGTCGTAGAACGGAAACGGTACTCACTCCCTTGTACAAGTCCTACAACTTTGTAATGCAGATTTCCGAACGCACTATATTTACGACGTCCATGGAAGTTTTCTGAGCTGCCAGAATCTCTAACATTGTGCAGATCTGTCGCTGTGTAACAGGTCAGAATTTACGCTGAGGGTTAGCAGTCATTCCAGCTCAGTTGCTTCAAATGGCTCTGAGCACTATGGGACTTAATTTCTGAGGTCATCAGTCCCATAGAACTTAGAACTACATAAACCTAACTAACCTAAGGACATCACACACATTCATGCCCGAGGCGGGATTCGAACCTGCGACCGTAGTGGTCGCATGGTTCCAGACTGTAGCGCCCAGAACCGCTCGGCCACCCTGGCCGGCAGCTCAGTTGGGTCCACGGGGACAACAGCTACACATCTGCTGGGAGGCGTGGCCTGCCTCTGCGAATTCAGGTTACTTAGACAGCCTCTGAACGCTGAGGTTCAGTCACCAGGGCGTGGGTGTCGCTTTTAAAGGTAGCGCTTCTCTGTAGGTTCACGTGTTCATCTTGGAACACGTCTCCTGTTACTGTGTCATATACCGATTTAGCATACCATCGACTGAATTTTTTGAGCACTTTCTGACGGCAATCATTCTCTTGATTCATTTCTCCCAAATACACTCCTGGAAATGGAAAAAAGAACACATTGACACCGGTGTGTCAGACCCACCATACTTGCTCCGGACACTGCGAGAGGGCTGTACAAGCAATGATCACACGCACGGCACAGCGGACACACCAGGAACCGCGGTGTTGGCCGTCGAATGGCGCTAGCTGCGCAGCATTTGTGCACCGCCGCCGTCAGTGTCAGCCAGTTTGCCGTGGCATACGGAGCTCCATCGCAGTCTTTAACACTGGTAGCATGCCGCGACAGCGTGGACGTGAACTGTATGTGCAGTTGACGGACTTTGAGCGAGGGCGTATAGTGGGCATGCGGGAGGCCGGGTGGACGTACCGCCGAATTGCTCAACACGTGGGGCGTGAGGTCTCCACAGTACATCGATGTTGTCGCCAGTGGTCGGCGGAAGGTGCACGTGCCCGTCGACCTGGGACCGGACCGCAGCGACGCACGGATGCACGCCAAGACCGTAGGATCCTACGCAGTGCCGTAGGGGACCGCACCGCCACTTCCCAGCAAATTAGGGACACTGTTGCTCCTGGGGTATCGGCGAGGACCATTCGCAACCGTCTCCATGAAGCTGGGCTACGGTCCCGCACACCGTTAGGCCGTCTTCCGCTCACGCCCCAATATCGTGCAGCCCGCCTCCAGTGGTGTCGCGACAGGCGTGAATGGAGGGACGAATGGAGACGTGTCGTCTTCAGCGATGAGAGTCGCTTCTGCCTTGGTGCCAATGATGGTCGTATGCGTGTTTGGCGCCGTGCAGGTGAGCGCCACAATCAGGACTGCATACGACCGAGGCACACAGGGCCAACACCCGGCATCATGGTGTGGTGAGCGATCTCCTACACTGGCCGTACACCACTGGTGATCGTCGAGGGGACACTGAATAGTGCACGGTACATCCAAACCGTCATCGAACCCATCGTTCTACCATTCCTAGACCGGCAAGGGAACGTGCTGTTCCAACAGGACAATGCACGTCCGCATGTATCCCGTGCCACCCAACGTGCTCTAGAAGGTGTAAGTCAACTACCCTGGCCAGCAAGATCTCCGGATCTGTCCCCCATTGAGCATGTTTGGGACTGGATGAAGCGTCGTCTCACGCGGTCTGCACGTCCAGCACGAACGCTGGTCCAACTGAGGCGCCAGGTGAAAATGGCATGGCAAGCCGTTCCACAGGACTACATCCAGCATCTCTACGATCGTCTCCATGGGAGAATAGCAGCCTGCATTGCTGCGAAAGGTGGATATACACTGTACTAGTGCCGACATTGTGCATGCTCTGTTGCCTGTGTCTATGTGCCTGTGGTTCTGTCAGTGTGATCATGTGATGTATCTGACCCCAGGAATGTGTCAATAAAGTTTCCCCTTCCTGGGACAATGAATTCACGGTGTTCTTATTTCAATTTCCAGGAGTGTATTTAAATTTATTAACCCTCTTTATATGTCCAGTATCTGTTACTAAAATTTCTGGAGGATTTTTTAAGTTTGTCATAAATTTTGTGTTTTCTACAGAAATTCTTAAACCTGCTTTGTTAGGTATTTCTTATAAGAAATTGATTTGTATATCTACGTTTGTTAGTTTTTCAGAAAGAATGGCAAAATCATTCGCAAATGCTAGACAGTGAATTGCAATACCTTTTTTCTTAGTCCCCAGTTTTATTGGTGATAGCTTACGCTCTTTTAGTTTTTGTTCGTAAATTTCATGTTTATTTCAGTTTTTCTTCACTTGAGCAAACTAATGTATTGCTTGCCCCTATGGACATATCATGAAAAGATCATGAACGTAAAAGTTAGGCAGTTTCGAGCTTATACGGAGGGTTACCAGCAATCGTTTTTAACAGCGAAATATTCGCGACTGGTTCAGGACGAGGGGGGAACAGCAGAAGTACACAAAGTACTCTTCGCTGCACACCAGGCACGAAAGCGAGTTAATATTGCATTGTCATCCAGTTAAGAGCTATGTTCAGAGTTTCAAGTTTCTGGCTCATTGGGGAGTTAGTTTGAAATCAAATGCAAAAATTTGTACCGGACGGACAGAGAGGCAGGAAAACAAAGACCCCTCCACGACGCACCAAATGCGAAAGCGAGTTAACATCGCATTGTCATCCACTTCAGAGCTATATTCAGAGTTTCAAGTTTCTGGCTCATCGGGTAGTTAGTTGAAAATTAATTGCAAAATTTGTACGGAACAGACAAAATAAAAAACGTGTTAAAGTAAAACTTTGCATCCCGATTTTCTGTGTGTCTCTGAGACGAGAGAGAGACAGGCAGTACTTAAAACTATTCCCTCTATACAGCAGTAGTTTTGGGCAGTTTTTATTTTAAGGTAATACTTTTTAAGTCGTAATTATTGGTGATCACCGAGATGGCGGTGACAGAAGCTCGCCACCTACTTAGGATCAGCTAGGTAATGGCAATCTAAAAGATTTGGGAGAGTTCCCTCTGCACTCGCTGGTAAGACACATATCTTTTTGTGGGTACGGCTCTGCGACCGAGTTTTTAAATGGGACCCAAAATGGTCACTCAACCAGTCAGTGTTCTGGAGCGGTCAACACGTAGTGTCCGGTTACATCACAGAGTGATAAAGTCGGCAATTATAAGCACAATTTATTGGGCAGAATACAGAGACACAGTAGAGATATAAACATATGTAAGTTTTGCGTGACACAAACAGAATGCAGCTGGCCGGAAAAAGAAGACGTACGAAGTCCGAAGTCGAAGCCAATTAATAGATATCGGCATGCGAAGTGAATGTTCCATGCAATCGTTCACAGGAGGGAACTGTCACTCCGAACTGCGGCTGCACAGTGAGTTATCGACAGCCGGTGGCCACCTGCTGACGCGACGCGTACTCTGAGAATGTGGCTTCTTCCAAGAGCGCCGCTTGCGGTGACTACTTGCAAATCGCTGCACCACGGGCGTGAGTGCTGCGAGTAGGGGTCGATCTCCGACTGATGTAACAGCTGTAGATCGCTGTCGGAGCTGTTACAGTACAGAGGACCTCGTGGAATACTGAAAGCCGCTGCCAGCAAAACATCGCGAGATGCTACGGTCTACAAACTAGGTAACGCACAACCATTCTCCACTGGTGCTCCTCATCTCTAGCACTTCTCTCTCGCTCGTCCCAGCCTTATAGGGGGTTTCATTCATTGCAATTTTGCAACTTTGATTCCAACAGATGCCCGTACCCTGTGAGTTTGATACTGACTTCTCGTGCTTGATATTGAACACTCTATCCACCCATTTTCAGTGTTTAATATTCGTTTTATGCTACCTTGCTAATCTGGAGTGCAAAATTTATCTCAGTTACGGAGTCGAATTTTGACTCTTTCCCATAGTTAGGATTGTGATACTGCCGTTCCTGTTGATCTACATCTCCACGTTTATGTGACAGCTTGATTCACGCGTGCAAGTAGAATCGTCACATGCTTCCGTGGCCGCACGGTATGGCATCACCTTCATTGGGTGCCATGTGTTAGTGGAAGCAGTGGGCAGGAAAGGTGTAACACCACAGACTGAATTTGGCCGACCTTCATTAAATTCGTCTCTGACGAAAGTACGACCGTACAGAAATTCAGCAGACATTTTGTGAAGAGCATTTTCTGAAGGTGGGCCGGCCGCTGTGGTCGATCGGTTCTAGGCGCTTCAGTACGGAACCAAGTGGCTGCTACGGTCGCAGGGTCGAATCCTTCCTCGGGCACGGATGTGTGTCATGTCCTTAGGTTAGTTAGGTATAAGTAGTTCTACGTCTATGGGACTGATGACCTCAGATGTTAAGTCCCATAGTGCTTAGAGCCATTTGAACCATTCTGAAGGTGTTATTGTACCAAAGTTGAACAGGTGACTCGAGACATTGTTGCTGATCTAGATGTTTACGGAAATAGTAATAAAATGATCCGACAGTCTTTCCATATTTCGGAACACTCTTTCTTTAAATTTCTTTTTCGTGTGCGTTCGCCCCAGATCGACACAGGGTCCGTCATGATTATTAATGGATTTGGCATGGTTAGTTTGGATATACGAAAAGTGCTCTCAGTGAAATTTGTACCAAGCAGAAATCTGTATAATTGGCATCCGGGTTATCGGGAAACTACCTGCTCACTAAGTCATAGCCTACCTGCATCCCGAGTCGTCGCTCACTCGCTCGTTCACTCCGGCCGCAGAGTCGAGCTGTGCAGTTCTGTCGGGGACGCTTCCGGTTTCAAGGGGAATCTAGTAAGACGCTATTACAAATGCAAGCAAAGCAGTTGAAATGTGGTACCATCCAATAGGTATGCAACACACGTAATATACGGTAACGCGGTTATGACCATAACTGACCAAGGCCAATAGGAAAAATACTGTGGTCTACGCTTACTAATGGTAATCTGTAGTAGGCAGCAGTGGTTTCACAACTCTAATATGCCCTTTTGGACATCAAATACATCGCTCCGTTTCCGCATTACGACGACGACTGCACTGTTCCGCAAGTGTTTGTTCCCCTCCCCCCCCCCCCCCCCCCCCCCGGGACGCGGACGCACTTTACACACCATCCACTACTGGTGCTGCTACCTGCCGTCTGTGAGTGGTTATTCCACGTTGATGTCAAACATAGGCGGCATTAATGTGACTGGACGGTGTATTATCTTATTCTATCACCCTTGTCAGTTTTCATTATTAACTGTGGTAGACACTGTGTATAACATTTCATATATCTTCTTGTATACCTTGTTAATTCTCGTTGTTTAGATGACGAATTACATGTATGTATGATCATTGTTGACGCATTTCGATTTTGTGTTGCGTAGGCACCATGGGCGACTATCTGAAGTGGACCAGGAGATCAGCAGTCGGACACAGTGTGGAGCATCTCGACCTCGCGGCATGCTGAGTCATAACTGGATCAGCAGGCCGCCGTGCGCGGACCTTACGACGAGTTGCCTGTCAGCGGGTGCGATCCGCGGCCCGGCCGGCAGACAGACGGAGACGGGCGGGCGGCAGCGGGCAGGCATCCGGGAGACCCGCTCGCCGTCGCCGCGGCGTCCACTTTCCCGCCCTACTTGGCTCGGCCCGACTTTCTTCTGCACTTTCCTTCCGTAAAAGCTGGGCGTGGCCGCCATTGTTGCGCCTCCAGCAGCATCCCCAGCAGCAGGCTACCTCCTTTAACTTTACCCCTGTCATCTTGCTGGGGTTAGCTGATACCGTCTCTGTTTCTCCGTGCCTACGAATTAAATTTGTATTTTTATGAATCCTCCTTCTTCAAAACACGAAAATTTCCTTCTTCATTGTTTACTCCAACAAATTTCGACACCCACACGTCATTTTTAGTGGATCTCGTTTAATTTCAGTACTCACACAGCCACCATAAACTGCTTTCATTCTCTGATGAATCTCCTTTGGGGTGACACCTTCTGCTGTCAAGAATTCAATGACTGCACGTTGCTTAAATCGCATTGACCGACCGTCTGCGCAGGGTTCCATACTTTACACTGTATCCATACAATCGTTCAATGTCAAGGCTTCCCGATAACTGGAGATGTAGAGAATAGGCTACGGAACAAACCAGTACCTGCCACATACTAATGCTGCCAACTGTTGGAGAGTTGCGAGGGCGACAGTTGCATGTAACGCTACCCAAAATTATGGGGACGGCTTAAGTAAAGCTGTCCTCAACTCGAAGGCTTGTTTCAACACAACAGTCCTCCAGTGGATACGGCGCTTGCGTTCTTCCGACTTACAAACTGGCTTGCCAAGCCGGTTATAGCTGCACCGACAGTTCAACTTGGAATGGGAACCATAATGATACTTATCAGTTTTCTACACGCAGTAGACGTGAAACGAGAGAGAACCGTCAGGTATAGCCCTATGATGGATTTAGAAGCGGATGTTTGGACTTTCATATTTGTGATCTGGCACTTAACTCTATCAGTCCCAATAATACTGCGGACACCTTATGGAAGGATGAAAATGTTTGCAAACAGAAATTATAGTTTATGGAACAACTCCAGCTAGTCTGAGTCTCAGTTATTTGAAAGTGAATAGCGACAGTCATCAAGAAACAAGTGGTTTAGCCATGGCATCTTCAATATTTGACACAACATTCACACTCTGTAATGCCTCTGTTGCGTGCTGTATTCAGCCTAATCTCGTCGTGGTGGTCTTGCATATTTTAGAGTCTTCACTTAATAGTGGTTCTTGAAAGTTTAAGCTGTACCGTTCTTCTATTAATCCTCTGGAATAGCTAGGAACCCGCGTATTGAAGATAGATAAGTGCAAAAGTCAGATTGATTCTCACAGTGTGACGCACATGACTGCTACAAAAGTGGGTGTCCTCAGTAATGATGATGGTGTTTCGATTGTGGGGCACTCAACTGCGCGGTCATCAGCGCCCGTACAAAGTCCCAATTTTATAGTCCAAATTTTTACATAGTCCAATCTAACCACTATCACGAAAGATGATGATGAAATGATGAGGACAACACAAACACCCAGTCCCAGGGCAGAGAAAAGACCCAACCCGGCCAGGAAACGAACCCGGGACCCCGTGATCCAGAGGCAGCAAAGCTAGCCACTAGACTACGAGCTGCGGACGAGTGTCCTCAGTGTCACACATCACGAGGGCCCGCTGTGCATTGTTCCGAGGCAGCCTCGGCAAGCAGATTTAAGAACGTTTTAGTGATGACAAATCGCGTGCGTGCATCGCATTATGATACACAAAGTAACCTGTCCTGTATGTAAAAGCTGCCGAAATGTCCAATGAAATATTTTGCCACTAGCAGACGTGCTGTTCCCCGCCTAACAAGGTTACTGCGTTACGAATTATTGGCTCTTGAAGTGAACTGCCAACCTACTTCTTCAATTACAAAAATGAGCATTCGCCTACGTCTTTCAATACATAGTAACCTACTTTCCCCGTCACTGACATCAGTTTTTTGTAGCCAAGCTGCCGTAGTCATATTCAACAACGACCTAAGCTGCTCCCAAGTCTCACAAGTGTATCGACTGTCTACGTAGCACCGTGTGAGACCATGCCTTAGGAAATGATTAAACAGGACCAATAATATCTCAGTCGCATTTCATATCTTACTGCGACTACGAAGAAATGAGGAAATGGGAAGAAAAATCTAGGTGCGTAATCACAAATGTCACAAGAAACATAACAAAGCGCGAATGTTTCCAGTCAAAAGACCTCAAGTTTATCTGCGCCGCAGCAGAAGCCAGCAAAGGCAGACGCGATCCCCAGCAGGAAGACTGCCCCTGGTTGCAGGCACGTGCAAGCAGCGAAAGCGAGCGACCACAGCGCGGTCTCTCCACCTTGCGACCCGCTTATTCCGTGCAATCACTGCTCCACGTCGTCCACTAGAAAGAACGCAGAAAGATTGGAAATAAAATTTCACTGCGCCTGAATGAATGACAATGGCGTATCTTCGCGTGAATCTACCGATATAAAACTTCAATAGAAACTTTTTTTAAAAAAGAAAGAACACAAAAATACTTCCAGAGCATAAAAAATAATATGTATTGCCCTTTTAAGTTTAATATAAGTAGTAATATTTTGATCCGACCGTTGTCGCATCGGGGGACCGCGAAGTAAATAAAAAAAAGTTAATAGCAGCTATCCTTTCTAGACCAGCATACTTTCGTTATTTCTGTGTATAAGCCTCTTCTGTTTGGCGTCATCTCATCCAGGCCTGATAGCCCCTGCATCCACGCCCCCAAATAGCTGGTGAAGCTATAATTACTTATTATATAAAATATGAAAACCAATCTGTCTTTAATTAACCTAACACTGTTAAAGAACAGGGTTGCCTACTTATTTTACATAATATTTTTACACAACTACGCATGAACTTAGTTTCACGCATTAATCCGTCTTACGAGGCCTATACCCTGCAGTGGTCTGATGACAGCGTATTAACTGACGCTTCACTAAACTGCGAGCGCGAGTCGCGCCGTGCGCGGTATGCGGCGTGCAGGGGCGTGAGCAGGAGCGGCGGCCCGAACGGGCAGTCGCGTGAGGGCAAGCGTCGTTGACGGTTCCGTCTATAATGCGAATTTTTCGAATGTAAATTAATTGACAACTCGACTCAACGTTTTGATATTTACCGGCGTTGCCTAGGTAGCTTGCTTGTATTTAAATTTCATACATTTTTGTATGTATTCTATTTTCATTTCATTTACTTAGCGGGCCCCTGACGCGACGACGCTTGGAACAAGAAATTACTACTTATGTTAAACTTAAAGAGGCAATGCATATTACTTTCTTTTACTTTGTAGAGGTTTATTGCGTCTACATCTACATAGATATTCCGCAAGCCAACGTACGGTGCGTGGAGGGGGGTACCCTGTAGCACTGCATGTCATTTCGCCTCCTGTTCCACTCACAAATAGAGCAAGCGAAAAACTACTGTCTGTACGCCTCCGTATGAGCCCTAATTTCTCGTATCTTGTCTTCGTGGTCCTTATGCGCGTTGTGTGTTGGCGGCATTAGAATTGTTCGGCAGTCAGCTTCATATGCCTGTTCTCTAAATTTTTTCAACAGAACTTCTAGAAAACAACGTCGCCTTCCCTCCGGGGATTCCCGTTTGAGTTCCCGAAGAATCTCCGTAGCAATTACTGTTGTTTGAACTTACCTGTAATAAATCTAGCAGCCCGCCTCTGAATTGCTTCGATGTCTGCCTTCAATTCGATTTGGTACGGATCCCAAGTACCCGAGCAGTAGTAAGAATAGGTAGCACCAGCGTCCTATATGCGGTCTCCTTTACAGGTGAACAACTCTTTCCTAAAATTCACCCTATAAACCGTAGTCTACCATTTGCCTCCTCTACCATAGTTTTTTACTTTTAATTTAAGTTTTATTTCATGCTTATTAAACTTTATATTTTACTGGCAGACACGGTACAATAGACACTCTATCCTCACATTCACACAGATACTTTCCGGGACGAAATACGAAATTGCGACCCGAGATATTTTTCACTTAGGTGATTTACGTGTTCCTTCTTTTTAATTCACACATATATTCATTGACTATGTTTTAGTATATATATATATTTAGCTAATTTAAGAAAGTGGGCTGCCATTGCGCTCTCTTGCAATAGGCTGCCTAAACTACTAGGGCAAAATCATTTGATTTAGTACTGAACTACAGAACTCAAAAAGAACTATAAAAAAGCCTTCGGGGGGCACTTGTTTAAATATTACAGTTCAGTCACAATCATCCCTTTTCTTATAGTATGTGCTGAAACGGACGATTTAAAAAGACAAAAATCGTAATTCTTGGTCAACCGTAAAAGATAAACATATTTTTCTTCGAACTTTCTAAATGAAAGTTCTTTTTGAGCTTTAATCCGTTAAACAGACTTCTATAGAAAATAGCTAAGAACCATACTGATTAAACCAGATTAGAAATAAAAAAAACTGAGAAATTTGACCTTTCGTTTGGGAGCTATGATCGCACAGACAGATACACAGATACGCACGTTAAACTTATAACACCCCTCTGTTTGCGTCGGGTTAAAGACGTGTAACTGGCCTGAAGACCTGCACTCAACACGTGAAACGAGAAGGCATGAAGAGTCACCTGTATCAGCTACTATTGCTAATACTGATCACACATAATAAATCATGTGCTGTACTAGATTGCTCTTTTCCGTTCTTTATTACACATTGTTTTTATTTAATGATGAATAAAGATTAGGGCAAATATGAGCAGTCAATGGGCCAGACGTCTCAAAGTGATTGGACGCCCTCTACTCCTCGGTGTCTGACAGCTGAATAAGAGTTTGTTTTCACACTGGAGGAAGCAGAATATTTACGTCACCACCAGACTCTCCCGTAAGACAGACAATATTAGGAATTGTGTCATTGTTATCATTATGCGGCACTTAAAGTAGTCCAAACGTCGCGCTTAAATGAATCCTGCGCGTCGCGATAAACGTTTCATTGTGATATTATACAACATCGAAGCGAAAGGCCTGCAACAAGCGAACGAATCTTATACGATGATGACAGGACGAAAAGAAAATTTCTCGACCTGACTGAGAGATGGCGTTATTATCAATGAAAGCCGCGTAGAGTGGCCGCGCGGTTTGAGGCGTCATGGCACGGACTGCGCGGCCCCTCCCGCCGGAGTTTCGAATCCTACCTCGGGCATGGGTGTGTGTGTGTTGTTCTTAGCATAAGTTAGTTTAAGTAGTGTGTAAGTCTAGGGACCGCTGACCTAAGCAGTTCCGTCCCTTAGGAATTCACACTCATTTGAACATTTTTTATCAATGAAACTTTGATTTTATGTTGGCGTATTTTGCGCACGTTACTTAACTGTGAGCTGTTCGTCCAGGCCCAGAAGACCCAAGGGAAGTCGATCGACCGCCATGTTATCTTCTGTCATGCGGCGTCATGCAGATGCGGTATGGAGGGGCGTGTGGTTACCACGTCACTCTCCCGCCCGTTTTGCCGACTTTCTAGACCTTGGAGCGGCTACTTCTCAATCATCGCGAGGCGGAGTGCACGCCGTACCAGTCCTCCCACCAAGGAAAAATCCTTGACAGTACCGGAATCGAACCCGGCTCCTCCGCGTGCCAGCCAACATTTCCCCCCACCCCCCCCCCATTCAGTTGCGGAGGCGGACGCACTTTGCCTAACTACGATCATTTTGATTATAGGCATTTTAAATGAATGTTGTTATGCAAGTGTATTTGACACAAATGGGTTAACTGAAGGTTTTGCCATAATAAAACATACCTTTCATCGATGGAAATTTGTAACGAATCTGCTTTATTTTTAATATTTATGAAATGGGCGACAAGATTTGAAAGTAGCAGCATTGCACTTGAAGATTATCGACGTGAAGGACATTTAAAATTCCAACCACTACTGAAAACTATATAGACTGTAGACTGTGGTATGGTGTGAACGATGATTTAAAGATTTACGAAACATCTGTGCTTTTTCCATGAAGCATAGATTTTGAGGTAGGTGGGCGCCGCGTTTGATGAATTTTGACAAAAGCAAATACAAAAAATAGTTTCTGACCAATGTTTCAGGCTTTTCAAAAACGTTCCAAGTTATTTTGCATGTCAATTTCTAAGAGTGAATGACAACTGTGTTCATCACTTCTCACACAAGAAAATAAACAGTTATCAAAGCAATGAATAGAAGCTCCGAATCAGCAATATAAATTACGAAGTCGACTTTATGTGAAAAAGGAGTTATGGTCAATGTTTTGCGTGATATAAAAAGATGCTGCCTGCTGACTTTTTTTGGAAAAAGGTGAGTCAGAAATACCCAAGTAATATGACAATCTTCTAGACCATAGACATGAAAATAATACGTAAGAAGAGTGCTATATGAAAACAAACAATGTTTCTCTTCATGACAATATCCTACCGACAAAGCAGATTCGCTTATGAAAAATGTGAGAGATCTGAAGTACACATTTGTGGCACATTCATCACCTTTCGCACTCAGTGTCTTCGAATTGTTGCCACATCTAAAGAACTTTATGGTTGCTAAATGTACCGCATTAAGAGGTTAACCGCATTAAGAGGTTATGGCAGTGCTATTCCCCACGCCTGACAGAAGCGCATTTTAGAAGTAAACTCACTTACTGGAAAAAATGTGGACAAAGAACATTCAACTGAAAGACAACTACATCGTAAAATTATCATATTTTGACCAAAAAACACAGTCA
Organism: Schistocerca piceifrons; assembly: GCF_021461385.2. NCBI lineage: Eukaryota > Metazoa > Arthropoda > Insecta > Orthoptera > Acrididae > Schistocerca > Schistocerca piceifrons. The sequence continues at coordinate 386,966,394 of NC_060142.1, forward strand.
TTTCCGCAAATATCCTTCTTTCACTCATATGCTGAAGAATTTTACTGGTTCCTTCAAACCGAGCGAGATACCAGTGGTTCGCTCACTGAACTCGCATTCAGGAGGACCCGCGTCCGGCCTCCCTGATTTAGGTCTTCCATGTTTTCCCTCTATCGTTTCAGGCAAATAACGGAGTAGTTCCTCTTAAAGGGCACAGCCCATTTTCTTCCGCAATCCGAGCTTGTGTTCCATCTCTAATGACGTCGTTGTCGACGGGACGTTAAACACTAATTTCCTTCTCCTCGTTCCTCCAAATGTGTATTGTTATGTCTCAGATCCACAGCATGATTCTTGCTCATGCCTCAAGCAGCAAAAACGTGTGATGTACGTACTAGTTGCTACAAATGAATCATAGCACTGAACTTCATTGTGAATCCTTCGAAGGCAAAACATCTTTGATATTACTCTCTGTGCGATCCCATTCCCAGAACTGATGATGTAGAAATGTGCACTGGAATCTCAACGGTAGTCCCTGCAGCGTGTCATACATAGAGCACTTGAATCTGGAAAATAAATGTGATAATAGTGTGGAAAATGTGGAATTTTTATGTGACGTGGAGCAGTCTCCATCGCTGCTTGGGGAAGCATGGCCTGGTAAGAAAATGAACACTTAAGCAGAAAATGGTTTCAATTTTCGTAGCCCATTGCGCGCGCGCCCGCCATACGAAACTGACGTAAAGTTAGACCAGCGATTGTACATGTTCCCTTATTGTGTCAGCTGATAGTGACGAGCGGTGTATATGCTGAGATAACGCTCATGCTGCTCCGTGAGAAACGAAAATCCCAGCCATGACGGAGCAAACTTCCTTTCCGATGAATTGCAGTCATCACCATTGTGCATAACGTTGTATTTCAGGTCCAGAAAGTTCATCCGCCACATATGGCATGGAAGATAATGGCAGGAAATCACTAACAGCAAAAACTACATTTAATCCTTTTGATGTGGATGCCACTCAGAGTTCTTTCGTAACTTAAAGGCTCAGCTTACATCAGAATTCACAACCGGTTTCGGCATACGTTAACCGTTAGGAGAGTCAGATGCCAATGGAGGTGCGTACTTCTACTTTATAAAAACCTTACATTCAGACGTTATAGGAAGGTGAAATCTAATCGCACCCAGTGTTGATAAAGCCTGAAGAAAAAGAACAGTAATACAAAAATTATTACAATAGGAAGTGATCATGTTTTGTCTGTGCGCATGAGAAATCATGTTCCTGATCCATCTTAAGAACGATATACAAATAGGAAATTGGCAACACAGCCAATACAGTATAAAGTAAAAGGAGAGTGAAAAATGGAAATGGCTTCATTAATACTCATCTCTAACTTACTTGAAACGTGGAGAAGTACACCATGCGTTTGTGATCTAATGAGCATCATGCCTGAAGATCCATTATTCGAACAATTCGCTGTCTGCCTCACAGAAAATTGTATCGATCAGGAAAATGCATCTTTCGGTCCTATTTTCGCAGATGACTTTTCTGCGCTTTGGAAAACAACAGATTCGTGCGAGAGTCACAATTCTGTTTTAACTTCCTCTTTGAATCTACTTACCCCAAAAGCCATATTTTTGTGAGTTCTTGAGAAGAGCACAAACTGAATCTTACAGTCGGCTAAATGCATCGGCTCTGATTCCGTGCCAAAAGCTGACGAGAAAACTGAAATACGAATTTTCTTCCAGAACAAAATTGAGCTATGGCAAAATAGATAGATTGCACTTCTTGACATGAATTTCGTACAAAACTTCTTAAACGTCATTATTAGCTTAAAAACATTTTCTGAATAAAACTATTTTCAAATGAAGCCTGTCCTTATGTAATCTCTTTCCTTTAAATAATTTTTCATCGTACTTGTACCAATTAGGATATTCATGATAACAACTGAAGTTTTTATAAATCCCTACATTTTATAGAAATGTATAAATTAATGTGTGTACGTTTCACATCTCCTCCTACACCACTGGACCAAGCTTGGTACACTTTTCCCTTACCGTCAGGCAACAATCGCTGTGAGGGTAAGAACGTCCAGAAGATACGAAGTCATAAGCAATGAGATATTACCTCTGTGCTACTAACTCTGTTCATAACAAATTTTGCAGACAATATGGACAAATGCCGCCGGATGACAAAATTATATCATGGTTCCACACATAGAGATGCGTGAAAAACTGCCGCATCGTGCATGAAGTTTAAATTGATTACTTCTTTGCTGTTAACTCTATTCAGCGTAGCTCCTGGACATTTAACTAGAAATATTGTTTATAATTAAGTTCTGAGTTAAATAAACGATACTGAGAATTTTTATTTTGCGTACTACGTTTCTTAATTTGGATGCTGTACTTACACATTTGTACATTATGGATCGTTCTTTGTACGACTGTTTCGTAATTTCAAATGTGTTTTCACGAATATGTGGAACTGAATTTTTTTCGATATTGCTCTACAAACGCCGTTCACTTTTTGTTTTCGTTTCTAACAAAAAAATTAGCAAAATGAATGCCCAGACAACACCAGGTTTGTCAGCTAGTTTTAGAACAAACATGAAATAGTACTCATTGGCTTGATATTGCTACACTCCTCCAATATGGCTTCCTGGCATGTGACAGGGAGTGGTCATTAGGAAATTACAAGTCTCCTCCTAACAGCGGAGTACTTGTACTAGCGGAAAGCACAGTTTGGTGCAAGCTGTGAAGTTCCTGCGCTCAGCAAGTAGGAATCCGTGTGAGCCAGCGTATATGCCATAGGCGTATTCTTAATTGTAACTTCAATACAATGCAGGGCTGCAAAATTGATATAAAATTCAGACTGACAACAGCAAGAAATGCGTTTCTAAAAGAGAAATTTGTTAAGATCGAATATAAATTTGTGTATTATGAGGTCTTCTCTGAAGAAATTTATTTGCAGTGTAGCATTATAGGAAAATGAATCGTGGACAAACAGTTCATGCAAGAAGAGGATAGAAGCTTTTGAAATGTAGTGCTACAGAACAAGGCCGAATACAGGGTGAATCAGGAGAAAAGGTACATGTTTTGAGGGGTTATAGTATTGGCGATTCTGAACAAAAAGCTTCAAATGAACACATGTCCTTCTCTTAACCGTATCCGACGTTCAACTGTATGAATAGCACGGTAGCCAGTCGTGCTGAAAGTACGTACGGCGTGTTGTTGTCAAAGGAATGCCAGCCAAGTATCTGGTAACACATTTTAAAGGAAATAAAGGTACTGTACTCCAGTAAGGCTGTTCCGTAGAACAATTGGACGGATGAGTTGGTCATCAGTATACCGCACCACACGTTCACTGAGAAACATCCTTGAAAATTTGTTCCAGGGTAGTGTGCAGATTTCCATCTGCCCACATGTGAGAACTTCGCGTGATATTGATTGCGAATATATGTTGACTCATCAGTGAACATAATACAAGGAATACAACGTTCCGCATGCACTTTACTGCAGTAATGGTGGCAGAGGAATACATTTAAGTGACAAAAGTTATGTGATAGCGATATGCACATATACAGATGACAGCAGTATCGCGTACACAAGGTATACAGGGGCAGTGGATGGGCGGAGCTGCAGTTTTCACTCAAGTGATTTATGTGAGAAGATTTCCGTCGTGATTACGGCCGCACGACGGAAATTAAAAGTTTCGGACGCGGAATGATAGTTGGAGCTAGACGCATGGGACAGTCATTTCGGGAATCGATGTGTAATGCAGTATTCTGAGATGCACACTGTCAAGAGTGTGCCGAGAACACCAAATTTCAGGCGTTACCCTTCACTATAGACAGCACAGCGGCCGCTGGCTTTCACTTAACGACCGAGAGCAGCGGCGTATGCGTAGCGTTGTTAGTGCTAACAGACGAGCAACATTGCGTGAAATAAACGCAGAAATCAATGTGGGACGTACGACGAACGTGCCCGTTAGGACAATGCGAAGAAATTTGGTGGTAATGGGCTACGGCAGCAGACGACATTGCGTGTAGCATCCCCCCTGACCTCGTGACCATATCGGCTGGAGCCTACACGACTAGAACACCGTGACGTGATCAGATGAGTCCCGATTTCAGTTGGTAAGAGCTGATGGTAGGGTTCGAGGGTGGCACGGACCTCACGAGCCATGGATCCAAATTCCCAACAAGGCACCGTGCAAGGTGGTGGTGGTGGCTCCATAATGGTGTGAGCTGTGTTTACATGGAATGGACTGGGTCTTCTGGTCCCACTGAACCGATTATTGATTGGAAATGGTTATGTTCGGCCATTTGGAGACCATTTGCAGCCATTCATGGGCTTCACGTTATCACACGTCACCAGGCCACAACTGTATGAGATTCTGGAGAAGTCGAGAGAATGACTTGGCTATCCACTTCGCCCGAGATAAATCTTATCGAAGATTTATGGGACGTAATCGAGAGGCCAATTCGTGCACAAATTCCTGCACCGGCAGCACTTTCGCAATTATGGACGGCAATAGAGGCAGCATGGCTCAGTATTTGTGCAGCGCTTCCAACTTTTGTTGAGTACAAGCACGTCGAGCTATTGCACTGCGCCAGGCAAAAGGAGGTCCGACACGACATTAGGAGGTATCTCCTGACTTTTGTCACCTCAGTATATATTAGTCCAGTTCAGCAAGAAAACCGATGTTATACCGAATTTGTAACATTTTTTAAAATTTTATTTCATTCCATGAAGAGGACAGAAACAGCAAGTTCTTGATGCTATCATGCTGAGTTCTTCTGAGCACTGCCGCACTTGGCCATCAGTAGCAACGCTGCGCTAGAAGTGAAAGATCCTCGGTCAAAGGAGGCGAGCTTTCGCTGGAGCTATCCAGATGTGGCGGGATGGAAACCTCGCGCTGTTTAGGAGAAAGCGCCATTCGCACTCGAAATCAGACGGCGCCGACTCGGAAAGTCTGCGCTTCTAGGGAGCCATGGCAGACGACTGTTCGGGGGCAGCGTCCTTAGCTCCACCAAATAGGATATCAGAACTACTGATTTGTTGATTGGACTCTGTTTACATGTCCGCCTGCTTAGCTGAATGGTAATGTGTTTGCCTACCATGCAGCGGGCCCGGGTTCGATTGCGACCCTGTTGGAGATATTCTCCCCGCGTTGACTTGGTGTTGTGTTGTCCACATCATGACCGACGCGCATGTCGCCCAATGTGGCGTCACCTGAAATAAGACTTGTACCCGGCGGCCGAAATTTCCCGGATGGGGCCTACCGGCCCTCAATGCCACACGATTATTATTTTTCCCCCGTTTACATGAAACGACTGTACAACAAGATAAAAAGCAAGAAAGCCTGGCCAAGACATTACTAATTAGTAAAATTCATTAACTACCACAGGAAGACAAATGTTCTACATTCTCATCAGATGAGAGCCAGTTGCAGTGGTTATGTTTAACAGTATGATTATACATCCTCTTCACTTGCTCATTCTAGAGTATAAATATACTCACTTACGTACCTTTGGAAAGAATAATCCGGAAAGATTCTAAAGATTGCCGAAGGTACGTACCAAATTCTGTTATTCTTTCATTTTTCATCGTAGTTTGAAAGACATGTCCAACTTCAATAAGTAGCATTATCTTACAGCTCAGTTAGTTTATGGCCACAGTAATCATACAGAGATGAGTAATTCTACTCCCCGTCGGTATAGCTCTTCTGTCTCTAATGTGGTCGTAGGTTGTGTTCCAGAAATGAACAGCATAGAGACAGAAGTGATGACACTTTCTGCAGGACCTGACCATCATTTTGCAGGACAATGCTCAAGCACGTACAGTGCCAGCTGTTACTGATTTGTTTGACTGATGGGGCTGCTAAGTGCTGTACCACCTACTGCACTCCCCTGACTTAAGCCCTCGTAAGTTCAACTCGATTTCTGAACTGAAGGAAACACTTCACGGCATTCGCTTCAGAACTGCTACAAATTCGTCGAGCAATGGACCACGCCGCTCGAATTGTCAACACAACTGGCACTGTTAAGAGTATCCTACGACTTCCACATCGCTGGCGACGGGTTATACACAATGCTGGTGACTACTTTGAAGGTCAGTAAAACTGTGAAAGAAGTATCTATTTTGTACGAGCTGTAAATAAATAGTTGCCACTACTAAAGTTCCAACCCTTGTAGTTAGCTACAAGACATTTAATTATTGATTTTGAAGTTTAACTAATCCTGCCTCGCGGGTCATAGAGAGGCTGCTGGCCCATCTTTAGTGTGATTTTATACCGCAACATCCGGGTCCTCGAACAAACGTTTCAGATTAAATGCACGCAGTGCGTCGCGTAATTTGCTCGCGCGCTATACGGAGCATTCGAGAGTGCGCGGCTTCTGGACGTGGCCGCAAGTGTGACGTCCCGTTTTTGACACGAACAAAAAAGTGCTATCGCGATGTAAATCACTTGTTTTGTGGCCATGCGGTGGCAGTAGCTGCCGCACGTGCTGTTGGCGGCGTGACGTGTCGGTGTTTACAGCGGCCGGCCGGCATACCAGCGCGGCGCGGCCACCGGCGCGCGCATCGCACAGCGCCGCTTCCGGCGCGGGACGCCGCGCGTGAGAACGAGTCCCTACCTGCCCCCTCCCCCCAACCGCTACTACACTGCGCTGCGCGGCCTTGCCAACCGGAACGGCAGCCAGCCCCCACGCCGCTCCGCTCCTTCGCTACAAGGCTACGTGCAGCCGCCGGCCTCCTCAGCTGCCGGATATCTCTGCTTGCGCTATGGATCTGGCGTAAAACCCCTTTTACACGATAGACTTTCTTGTCTCAATTGGCTACCCAGACAAGTGAGTCTACCGCAGCGCCTCTTGCGTTTTATTCCTGTATTGAGTCTAGTCTGTTTGGTGTTGTCATTTTCGTTCACATATCAACGCCAAAATTGTATGTTGTCAGAGCTGTTTCCTGTGCAGATTGGCATCTTTTTTAACGAAAAAATGGAATTATAGTGGCAAAATACTGGAACACTCAATCATAATACAGTTTATCAATGTCCAGAGCAGAGTTCACAGTGGGAATTCTTGTCAAAATTCGCGTGGTGATAAATTCTTTACACCCTCGACAACTGAAAGAATAGGAAAACTGTCATCCAAACATTTCAGAATATACCGGTACACATTTACTGGTTGTAGAAAATTTATACTTGTCAAGCGCGAACACATCAAACAATGGTTCAAATGGTTCAAATGGCTCTGAGCACTATGAAACTCAACTGCTGAGGTCATTAGTCCCCTAGAACTTCGGACTAGTTAAACCTAACTAACCTAAGGACATCACAAACATCCATGCCCGAGGCAGGAGTCGAACCTGCGACCGTAGCGGTCTTGCGGTTCCAGCCTGCAGCGCCTTTAACCGCACGGCCACTTCGGCCGGCACATCAAACAATATGCAGCATGCAGTAAATAGCGTCTTATTCTTTATCCTTCATACCGCGTTTTCCTACTAAGTGCCACGCAACATCGAAAATTATTTTTCTCGTCAAATAACTCTGACTTTTCACGGTTGAAATAATTTTCATGAAAACACTTGATCTATTTGCGTTCTTATTTCTGCATAGTGTAGGCCTTTTCTCTGCAATGCGTAAATACCTTTTAGGTTTGAAATATTTCGTCTATGTTATTAGACAACACTACCAGCAAAAAATGTCAGGACCTTGCGTAATTTTTGAATGTGCCACGAAAACAAAGTAAACAACACAGTAAAGATTAAGGAGATACGAAAGCACAAAATCCATTTCTATAATCGGAGTGAGCTCTACCAGAATAGGTTAACTTCCGATGTTAGCAGACGCTCTTATAGTCCGGTGTTCCTGCGCATGCGCAGTGTGCAGTATACCTAGAAATTAAGAACTTCACACTCGGTACAATCTGTAGATCACTGACGTCATGGACACATTCGCGACGTGGCTGGTCGCTGATTTACAGAAAAGCATAAAAGGTGCACGCACTGTGAGTAGTCGATTTTGACGAGAAAGTCGCTCGTGTAAAACGGGCTTAAGAAATCAGTTCGGGACTCTCCAATCTGCACAAGCCACGTTATCATGTGCCATGGCAGACAAAATAAATGCGGAGTATCGTTTTAATCACTAGACTGATTACCAGCTCGTGGTCTAGTGATTAGCGCTTCTGGTTGCTGACTCATACATCGCAGGTTCAATTCACAACGACCAACTCTAATTTTTCTCAAGTGGGAAATTCTGGAAGTCATTGTCTTCGTGAGGTCAGTAAATGACCAGCGATACTGAACTGCAAACCGACGAAATAGTGCCAATCGAAACAATATGATAAAGGGAAAGGATTCTCGTTGTACCGAGCGAGGCGGCAAGGTGATTAGCACACTGGACTCGCATTTGGGAGGACGATGGTTCAAACCCGCGTTCGGCCAGCCTGATTTAGGTTTTCCGTGATTTCCCTAAATCGCTTCAGGCAAATGCCAGGATGTTTCCTTTGAAAGGGCACGGCCGATTTCCTTACCCATCCTTCCCTAATCCGATGGGACCGATGACCTCACTGTTTGGTCCCCTCCCCCAAATCAACCAACCAATCACATCTCGTTATCTGTGTGGAATTGTACAAACTTTGCTCTGTGTACAGTCGTGTTTTAACTCTTTGTGTATTTTCGCGGATTCGATCCTGGTCTGATTCACATTCCTCTCTCGCGAGCTAGCAGTTTAAAAAAGTTTATAAATCATGGTTTGATTTATTCAAACTTCCAAAAAACATATTTGTGGCTGGTTGCTGCTTTTAAATCATAAATCTTAGAAGAGGATTCTGCCTTGAGCAGGCATATTTTTTTTTAATTTTTTACTCATACATGTTTCGATGAACTTCAGCAAAATGAATGCGTTCATTTCAATTTCTGTCGAGTAACAGGTAAAAATTGCTTGCTAATGCATACAGTTCTGGGAGTGTGGTCATTACATTCAAAACTTTTTAACAACATAAGTAACATAAGGATACATTCCGTTGGTTATCTAGCTCTCTGTCGTTTGCAGTGTAGCTAATATTTCGGTACAATGTGACATCTGCAACTAATACGTATTTCTTTGTAGTACGTAGCTCGTATCGGCTGTTAACGTTGTCCTATTGCTATTAATTATAATTCACTGTTTGCTATCAACACAACTTTGTTTATCACCTCTTAACGTTTGTTTGGTAGGTTACTGTAATTATTTTCGTAAATGTTTCTACTTGTTGGTTGTGAGGACGTATTACTAGTTGATAGATAGCTACAAGAAAAACAGTATGAGTTGTTGAAACTCATATATTGTTAAAATATTTTGAATGTAGGACCACAGTCCCAAAACTGTATATATTATCATGAAAAATTTAACTGTTATTCAACAAAAATAAAATTAATCCATTGATTATGGTGAAACTTCACTGAGACATGTACGAGTTAAAAAGAAGAAAAATTGTGTTTGCTCCAAGCAAACACGGACACAAAAATTGAGCTCTGATCTCAAGAAGTCAATCGAAAGGTTTGCCTTCATACAACTAGGAGCCACAGGACACCGGGGGACATGGCAGAAGCCTGCTCTAAATCTAAGACTCGGGCGACCCATAAGCATCGTTCACACACCGGAAAACTCTTGGAATCAGGGGCAGAAAGAATAAACAGTATGGCGACGGGCCACCGTCGCAGCGAATATTTTCTAATCACAACCGAACACAGAAATTAATTTTGGAAACCGTGGGGATATCAGAATGTGAAATAAAAACTTTTACATGGAATTTATCTTCAAACTTTCGAATCTACTCCCGGTGTCCACGTCTTATGCGATGATTAGACGAAAAAATTGTTTTGCTTATTTTGTTCTTTCCACCTAAAAGTGAGTTGATTGCTTCTTAATTTCATTTTATTCCTGGTCTCATGTGAGAAATTTTTTTACGATGCCAGGCAGCCTGGATACTGAGGCAAACCTGCCTGAATTTTTAGCAGTCGTCGCGTCTTTAGTTTCTTGTTAGTTGGAATCTTCATTTGATTTCTCTTCTTCTAGATTCTCTTCCACAGCAGAGGAGTGCACTGTCAAATTAGTATCCTCTGTCTTCGTTCATAGTCAGTGACGTAGCTGTAGGCGTGTTATGGACGTTCAAATCTTGTTGCCCTGGGCCGCATCAGTTGTTTACCTGGCCGACAGTTCTGTTTTGTTGTTAGTCTGCTCCCAGGCGTTTCCCGTAACGGGCAGATGTGATTTCCGATTAGACGCAAGCAAAGTGAGCGCAGGGTCCGCTGCTTTACTTAAATCGGATTCGTCTGTCCTTGTTGATTAAATTATGTGTCCCTGAAATCTTGATTGCGTCATTTATTAGACTGTCTCGCAGGTTGGGAACAAGCAAACGAAACCGATATCTTCCAAAAAACGCGAAGGAACCTTAGTGTTTAACGTAGTGTCGACGATAAGGAGATACGTGTGGGCGCACAAACCAAACACGGTGCTATTATTATTATTATTATTATTACCTTTTACCTTAAGACCTTGCAGCCGTTGCCGTTTCTGTGTTCTGGAATTTTCGAGAATGTTACAGGGTAAGATTAAATTTATTTTAAAAGTTCATAATTATTTTTAAAATTAATGCGTTACTTTGGTGAAGGAGAGCTACTATATTGATTGGTAATGCTTAATAACATGTGATTAATTGTTGTATGAAATCAGTTTGCTGGTTTGCAAACAATTTACGTTCGCAAAAAGATGTGACTAATATCTCCTAGTGTCACTGCAGCACATTCACACTACGGATTACTTCGACGTATATTCGGTGAAGAGGGCTGGGGAATGATCAATGATTAAATCTCTTGTGAATTACAGAACTTATAAATCAATTATAAACCACAGCTTCGAGCGAATGTTTGTCTATAACATTTCACTTTACTACGTATTGGTAATTGATAATTATCTTCCCATGACGGCTTGTTCTTCTACATAAAGTAGTCTTCAGGTGTGACAACGGAAATAAGACGTTTTTTAATGCGCCGTTTTGAGAGGCGGTCTTCGCTAAATCTTCGACTATATCGTTATGTTTAATGTGAGCGTGTATCTCGATCCACATAAATTTTACCTTCTTCTTGTGATTTTCGTTTCCTTTGGTGGCTTTCATGATATCCATTACTAGTAGGTTAGTTGAGAAGGGCAGGTGTCTGGATATTTTGCAGTAACCTTCCACAATCCGTTAGAATCAAAATGTTTTGTACTATGGGCTTCTGCAAGTGATGTAAAGCTACAAGTATAGCCGTGTCTTCTGAGCAAAAACTATGTTCCACTGCGAAGCGAAATGAATTCCTTGTACCCTGTGGTTGGACACTGGATCGCGCAGCCCACTCTGCCATTAGCTGTAGTGCTGGAGCCGTCAGAATATATTTTGAAAAACTCTCTGCTAGCACAAGAACTACTCCATTATAGCGGCTTCCAACACTCAGCCACATAGCTCCTCCTCTGTTAAGAAGCTCTCTTGAAGAAATGTTCGAAAATAATAGATAATCTTCACATTCCCATCCATGAAGATATTCCCCCAACACCAACAATGCGATGTAGTTCCCGAAATCCACCCCCCCCCCCCTCCCAATTAGAGCAGCAGCTTGGTGATAGCAACTTTACTATTGACAGCGAATGGGGTGAAACATGGACCACGAATGCACGAATGCTCCATCAAGGGCGAAATCTTGTTGCCCCTCTACGGAGACCGAAGACCTTTGAACTCCGACCGAATGAGTGGAAGAATGAAGATCACATCCGAACAGGACTTTGTAGTGTGTGCATGCAGCCTGCACAAATGGGGTAAGCAATCCAGTGACTGTGGAGCAACGAAACAGAGCTGGGGGCACTTTGTCGAGGAGTGTAAACTGAGAGCCGGCCGCTGTGGTCGAGCGGTTCTAGGCGCTTCAGTCCGGAACCGCGCTGCTGCTACGGTCGCAGGTTCGAATCCTGCCTGGGGCATGGATGTGTGCGATGTCCTCAGGTTTAAGTAGTTCTAAGTCAAGGGGACTGATGACCTCAGATGTTAAGTGTCATAGTGCTTAGAGCCATTTGAACCATTTTTTAACGTATCATTTGTGATTCTGTCTTGTTTGTTCTTGTATTTTTGATTATAATTCACGTGTAGTGATATAAGCTAAATAAATGAATAAATAAGTATAAAAGATATCTCGTAATGTTTCACAGTGTAATACGGGCCTACGTCAGTGATGGGGGCCTGGTACAGCAGGGCAGGCGGTAAGCGGAGAGCCGGAAGCGCCAGTTAGTGACCTTGCGAGGGCGGCGACGGCTGGTTTTCCTCCTGCCAGGCCTCCAGGTCTCAAGAGAGCTGGCTTCTTTGCCGTGCATCGTCGCCGGTAACTTCGTGTATAACAGCCAACACGTCAGTCGATGCCTCTTATTACGGACGTGTCGGGGATTCGTACTAGGAGCACTTCCCTTGGTTACTTCTGCCATAAAAATGCGAACTATGCAGTCGTAACAGGAGATAAGCTGTTGATTCGAAGGTACTAAACAATCTAAGTCGAATTACAAATTGACTTAAGCGGAAACTTCGTAGTTAATTTGTGACTCATGTTAAACAGCGCTTCCTAATATTTCGCTGATCTGACTGTGTGTATAGCTCAAATGCGGATATCAGAACCTGTACGACAGCACAGTTGTAATAAATATATCTCGGCCAACTCTCCTCTTCTGAAATTTGGAATGACACCATTACGTTGGAAATGTTATCACCGATTTCCGATGAGCCGACGGCTACCACGGAGAAAAGGCTTACAACTCACTGAATTTTAGGATTTTGTTTGTTCATTCGTGTATGAACTATACCATTATATATAGATATATATACATACATATATATATATATATATATATATATATATATATATATATAAAAACTGAAAGAATCCAAGTACATAATTCAAAATTCAAAATAATTACGTTTATATAAAAACATAGGATCAGATACAGAAATACATAATCAGAATATAGGATATACCATATTTCGCTCATCCAAAATTCGGTGTAGGCTGCAGCTGTCTCGGTATATTGGGTAATTGTCTTGAGTCCATCCACTAATGGGTGTTTTAGAAGGTGTTGCACTGTTTGTGTTTCACCACACTAACTCTTGTCAGTGTCTGTGTAGCCCCACCTTTTCATAAGTTGTTTTGATCGCCTCGTGCCTGTATTGGGCGCAGCCCCGAATCCTCCCGAAACCAGGTAGGTAAGCAGGTAACAGGACGGAATCCTCCCAAACTGACACATTGTATGTTTTATTATAGACAAATAACATAATTATCTCTGCCCTGTTCCTTATCTCCTTCTCCTACCCCTCCCATCTTTTTTTTAAAAAAATTCTGATTCACTTATGCACGCTTTGCGCGTGACCTTGCGCGGGACTTGGTCGCTGGCGCTGTGCCGGGTGGACTTTATCTCAATAAGATAAAAGATAAAACTTTTCAACATACAATACACGCGATTTTTTTTAATATCTTCTACTGTAACTTCATATGCTTTCCTTTGCCTGCTTGGAGTATTCCTAACGTTTAGAACTGCTACCTGCTTGAAACGGGAGGATTCGGTCGCATCGTTTTTCAGACCCTTGCGGGCTTGGGAGGATTCGGTACCATTTCAACGTTAACCAGTGTCGCCAGTCTAAGTGGGGTAGAGCTTCCTCTGTGATAAGGGCTTCGGGGTATTTTTCCTGCCATTATGATGTTGTCGAACTTTCAGTTGCTTGTAATGAGTTTATGGAATTTCGTCTATATTTAAGCCTTTTTGGCTTGGGTTGATGGTTATGTAGCGGGTGACGCGGGTCATTCATTTGTTTATTCCTTTCTTTCAAGGTCAGGAATGATCTGATATCTGGTGGGGCAACAACTAATAATGAACATAAATGGTCCACCGTAGTAGGTCTCAGGCAGCCAGTTATCTTTCCGCAGGTATAAAAAAAAATGGTTCAAATGGCTCTGAGCACTATGGGACTTAACATCTGAGGTCATCAGTCCCCTAGAACTTAGAACTACTTAAACCTAACTAACCTAAGGACATCACACACATCCATGCCAGAGGCAGGATTCGAACTTGCGACCGTAGCGACCGCGCGGTTCCAGACTGAAGCGCCTAGAACCGCTCGGCCACTCCGGCCGGCCCGCAGGTATCGTTCAGGACCGCGCCTATGTTTCTAATGCGGCGAGATCTTTTACATACCGGGCATCCACACTCAGTAGCCGAAAAGCAAGTGGCGAGTGCTGTGGAAGAGAGTACGTTCACGTTGGCGCCCCACTTTGCAGATGTCAGTTCGTTCAGTATGCCGTTACGTGTTTATATTTTAGTTTTCGTTTTCTCGATTGCTTCTTACATGTTAAGGTTCTATTAAGAGTGACGCCTAGATAGGATGGAGGAGGACAATTGTTCGCTTGAGTTCCATTCCGATAATATTTAGGTGCCTTTCTGCCTCCCGGTTGTTAAGGTGGAAAAAACACACTTGCGTTTTACTGGGGTTTGGTTTTAGACGGTTACGTCTGTAATAGTTAATGACGCTGTGAGGACTTCGCTCAGACCATTTTAAGTTTCATTTTGTTTGGCAGGCAATTTCCCTCTCATCTTTTCAACGATAAGTTGGTCATTAGAATACATATTGAACGGCAGTGGCGACAGAACACTATCTTCTGGCAATCCATTCTTCTGATTTCCCCACCTGGTTCTCTTTTACTGGAATTCGACGAAGAATCTTCTATTAAGCAGCAGGATTTCCGTCATTGATTATCATTCGACGTACTTTAGAGATGAGAGTTCTCAGGTTTACAGTGTAGTGTGCTGTAGTTAGATCAATGAACACTATTCCTATTTGAAGCCCTCTCTCGAAACCCTCTTCAATAAATAGAGTCGGATTGAGAGCCTGACGTGTCAGGATCTCCCTGGGCGGAAATCTGCCTGTTCTTCAGTTAGACAGCTATCAGTATATCCACTTATTCTGTCCATTATTAACCTTTTAAAAAGTTTCAGCAGCGAAAACAGCAAAGATACTGGTCGATAATTGTTGGTGTTATTTGCGTCCTTCCCAGGCTTAAGAACTGCGATGGCCTTTGTGTGCCCCGCTATCTGGGAATTTTCTCAGTCCTCCCGTAGCAACTGAAAAGGCTCACTAACCACTTCTTGGCATTTTCGGACAAATTGTCAATTATTTCATTCCTGATGTCGACAAGTTCAGCAGCTTTTCCTGTTTTCAACTTCCTTATGGCCGCTTTTAGTTCTCCACTCAAAACCTACAATCGACACGTTTCTTTTCTTTGCCTTGTTACTTTCAGGCTAGACACAGCTGCTTTGTTTTTTGGTCAGTTTTCTCATCTAGTAAAAGCTGGTTGGCTACTTGGTTTGGGGTTACTTTAACGTGCGGAGTTCTTATGATGGGGTCATTTGATAATTCTTTAACGAGCCCCCATGCTTTCCTACTACTGTGAGTCATGATCCATGCCCTCAACAGTCTTCATCCAGGCCTTGCGCCTATTGTCACTTAAAGCTGCTAGTAATACTTCGCCAAACACGACTGATTCTGTGGCGAGCGTTTTTATCGAAAGAGATCACAGTACCATTCGTATGCTATTTGTTTTTTTACTGTAAAACCAGTTATATTCTTTGGCGTGCATCGTCTTGGGATTGTCTTTACAGGGGCTTCCTTAATAGCTTGCACAAAGTTATCATACTGCTCTGGTTTGGGATGAATCAGTCTTAGCAATTCGTCGAGTTTATTTCTGAAAACCGCCCTATTTGTTCTGTTCTTAATGCTATTAGAATTGGGCTTTTAAGTATATTATGCTTATCGATTAAACGTCCGCTAGTCCAAAGTGGGTGTGACGTACGGTTTACGGAAATCAGCAGAAAAAGGACTGGTAAATATTATGAAGTTACTGTTTGTAAGTGTTAGCTCTTAACCTCGATTTTAAGGCGCGTATTTTAATGTACTCTGGTGCGTCGTGTGAAACGGAGGAAGTTCATTATCTCGCGTGAACCACAAAGGCAATCAATCTATTGATAAGACCAGCAGCTATCTGCACGGGGCAGTCCTCTGTGCGAGTGCGAGACGGGCAGTGACGCACAGCGAACATCTGCAGGAAGCCGACTTGCGTCATTGGCTGGCAACTTAAAAGCATCTTAGCGACCGCGTCAGCTGCGTTTCGAGTAAGAACTTGTGACCTTAATGACACTGAGAAATGTAGAATCCTTACAATTCCGATCTGAAGCACAAATGCAATACAGTTAGTTATTTGCGTTTTCCGCGAACCTGTGGCTAATACGTGGAACGAGTCAGTTTTGCTATTACAAACCATTTTTCTCAGTGAAAAACATGGCAACATGCTGACTATTTTCGGAATTATCATGTTACACACACACAATATAGTTACAAACTCAGAAACTCTTCAACGGAGTAGAAGTTATCAAGCAGATATGTTTTCAATTTATTATCTATTTCAGTTTATTGTCTATTAAATTCGTCACTGACTAGGGAATCAAAGATTTTTATGACTGAATACCTCTCTTTTTTGTGCCACACTGAGGCTGAATGATGGATGGTGTGTTTCATATCGCCTTCTAGTATTATATTTATAAACCCACAATAGCGTGTACAGTGGACAACAAGCATTATCCTAAAAAATAAATTATGCTATTCAACAATTACTTTTTTTCCTCAATGACGCTTTACTCAAAAAAATGATGCGAGTGAAGGAAAATAGGAAAAGTAATTCAACTTATTGACAGTTTCGTCTCCAAAATCTGATATTATCCGTACCTTAGACAAGTTCTGTAAATGTGACTTTCAGTACAGCTTCTTTTTAATACGAACACCTAAGAATTTAGAATATCCTGTTCCATTTCTCCACACAGGGACCAGTAAGCTATCTTTCTACAAGCGAGGCAATATACATGAAAGGCCGAACATAACAGGCAAGTGGATAGTGGAGATAACAGGGCTGCTCGCATTACTAAGGAACCATTTAATGTTTTAGTTTCTTGACATTTAAATGTATTGTTTTGCTGAGACTAGTTCCATAAAAATCGAGAACTCAATGGCAGGGGAGAATCATTTTACGACAGACGTGTTCGTTCAACTTGCTGAAGTATCACCTCTCTCTTTTCTGCATGCCACTTTACGTCGTTTCCAAGTTCCTTTTCCGTCGGTCAATACCGCTACTTTTGAAGACGCACATGGAGTCTCAAAATACATCCATGCTGGTACACTATCTGATTAAAAGTAATAGGAGTAAAGTCGTGTGGCACGAATGCCTGGCATTGTCAGCTGCCCAGCTAGAAAGATTTTTCTTATCCTCCGCGCCTGCAGGCACCTTTCTTCGGGAAGTATGAGAGCTTTGTGTATAAGTGTAGCTGTTAAGTGTAGGCAGAAGGGTTTCGAATTTAATCCAGGATATTGGCGCAGATACTGGCGATCAAGGACTTTACGCTACCATCCTTCCCTCCTCACTCCTCTGACGTAAAGGCAAAGGGAAAATTGTCAACAGCTCGCGGTATACCCGGACTGTCACCCAACCAAGTATTGGCCACGCCCGAAGGTGCTTACTTCGATTATTTGATGGGAACGAATGTATCCACCTCCGCACGGCCATTTATGAACAAAAGTAGCCGGCCAACCCCACGTAATGCGGAATTGACCACTAGATGCCACCATAGGCAAACCAGCAAATAAGGTTCTTGAACGATTCTTTCTGGTGAGGCTGAACCAGCAGGTCAACAGACTAAACATCACGCCACCAGATCAATTGCGATTCCGGGCAGGGCATTCTGCCACACAACAACTCCTCAGAGTTACCGAAGAAGTGATTCTTGCATTCAATCAAAGGGAATTTTGTGGCATCGTCCTGCTAGACGTCATAAAAGTCTTTGACATTGTTTGGCATCCGGGCCTTCTCCATTAATTCCACAAGTGTGGTTTCCTGAGAACTTACATCCACCTGAAGGCGTACTACCTCAACTGATGCACTTTCGCCGTTAGAATTGGGGACCAGCTCCATTCCGATTGCCGGTTCTGGTTGGGGTCCTAGAGGGATCGGTGCTGGGCAGTCTTGTACAGCTTCCATACAGCTGAACATCCGAACACACCACGTGTATACACATGACACAGCGATTTTAACGAGAAGCAGATGGTCATACTTCCTCCACAGGCATCTTCTGCATGGGAAGAATTGAAGCATTGGGCTGCGAAGAAGTGCATTAGCTTTAATGCAAGCAAAAGCCACGCCTTACTTCTTACAAACAGACCATTCAATTTGGAGAATATACCTGCTGGACTACCTCAGCGAAATATTTAGGAGTCACCATTGACAAGGGCCTCACATGGAGATTCCACATTGAAGACGTATGGAATAAGATCCAGCAAAAATTGGGCGCCCTCTTCCCTTTCTCAGCCATTCACCTCCGCTACCCATGAACAGTGGATTGCGCTTCTGTAGATCCTGCATTTGTCCCATTATGGACTACGCTTGGCCTGTTTGGAGAAATGAGCCAGCAGGCTTATCCAGAAGCTCCAGTGGGTTCAAAGTAAGGCTTTGTAACTTGTCTTCCACATCCCGTATAACTTCCCCGACCAGTATCTCTATGAAGTGGCAGAAGAACTCTATGTCATTGACAGATTTCTACGAAACATTAAGGGCTGCAGACAAACGCTCATCAATCAACTGGGACGTCCCAACAATGCCAGGGACCGCTACAAACGACCATCAGTGGTCCTAAATCAATGAGCTGGAGCCATCATTGGAAGAGAACAAGGCCAAGAAAGCATCAAGAGACGAAAACCCCAATCAGAGAAGCGCCTAGAACAAGCAACAATACAATCTATTGGGCGAAACCAATAGGGTTAAAACAACTTCAACCCATGACTTTAATCCTCAGAAGATACACAAGAGAAGCAGTAATAGCAGAATGGGTCAGCCAGCATACAACAATGACTTCAAACGTGGACTAGTCAGTGGATGTTGTGCAGGTGTAAGCTGTCGGCAGCACACCGGTCAACAAAGAGGTTGCAAGAAAATCGATAATAGGCGCTGAATCAAGTGCGCCTATCAGGAGAGAGACCAAAGACAGACTCGGAAGCAACGCGCCGCCAACACCCTCTCGACCGCGAGAATTTAAATCGCCGCCGCGGGGTGGAGGGCCCAGTCTGTCACCGACAATAAGCACAGTCGCAGACAGAGTCAGTCACAGTTGCAATCAGCTCAGTTACTAGCTCAGTCACTATTCTAGCTGGCATTCGTCAGTTCACGTCACCAGCTATGAGAGTATAATGTTTATAGTGGGACTTGTAGTTCGCTAGCAGTGAGGCTAACGTGGATTATTACGGAAGAGCTTGTATCACAACTTGCTTAAAGATAAGTAGCTTCTTGTTCTTGTTAATAAAGAACACTGTTAATAAATGTGTGCAGCTGTGTTGTAGAAAGAGGATACTGGCTACCAAACAACATCCTCTCCCTTGGTTCCTGTGGTACAAGACTCTA
The DNA here is from genome assembly GCF_021461385.2 of Schistocerca piceifrons. Taxonomy (NCBI): domain Eukaryota; kingdom Metazoa; phylum Arthropoda; class Insecta; order Orthoptera; family Acrididae; genus Schistocerca; species Schistocerca piceifrons. Next base: position 386,985,907 of record NC_060142.1, read on the forward strand.
CAGTGGCAACGACGACACAAAAGGTGCCATTTAAGTAACAGATCCATCAGAGGCATTTCAGCACTTCTGAAGTTGCCAAAGTCAACTGTTGGCCGTGTACTGTGAAGTACAAAAGCGAAAAACTGCCACTGCTTAACCAAGACCAGGTAGACCTCATGTACTGACAGACAGGGACCGTAAAATATTGCGTAGTGTGGTTGTAAGAAATCGCATAAAATCAACAGAAGGGATCACTCGCGAGCCCCAATGCAACCAGTAGTCCAGCTAGCACAGTGACTGCGCATAAAGTGGAGTCCAATGATCGAGTAGTTCTTCATATGCCACACATTTGTATAGTGGATGCCAAGCGACGCTTGAGATGATGTGAAGCACGATGCCACTAGACAGTGGATGACTGTAAACGAGTGATTTGGTGTGATAAATCACGCTATACCCTGTGACAATTGGGATTAACAAATGCGTAGAGAATGATACCTACCACCATGTGTAGTATCAACAGTGAAGTACAGAGGAGATGACGTTAACGGTGTGCATATGTGTTTCGTGCTTAGGGTGTGATCCCTAAATTGCACTTAACAAAACGCTAAATGTGGAATGTTATGAACAAATTTTACAGCATTCTGTACTGTGGACAGTAGATGAACAGTGCGGTCACGATGATTGTTTGCCTCAGCATGACAATGAACCCTTTCAAAAGTCGGAACCTAAGAGGCCATGGTTTGTGGATAATAACATTCTTGAAATGGACTTAACCGTCCAGAGTCCCGACCTGAACACGATGGAGCACATTTGGGATGAGCTAGAACGTCAACTTTGCTCCAGACCCAAACGCCCAATGTCATCACCTTCTCTGGTGCCGGCCGCTGTGACCGAGCGGTTCTCGGCGCTTCAGTCCGGAACCGTGCTGCTGCTACAGTCGCAGGTTCGAATCCTGCCTCGGGCATGGATGTCTGTGATGTCCTTAGGTTGGTTAGGTTTAAGTAGTTCTAAGTCTAGGGGACTGATGACCTCAGATGTTAAGTGCTTAGAGCCATTTGAACCTTCTCTGGTTTCGGCTCTTGGGGAAGAATGGGCCGCTGGAGTTCAAGCCGTCATAAAGGCTAAGGTCGGATATACGACTTATTAATGTCCATTAATAGATGTCTGGATACCGTTACTTAGATAGTACACATTCAAGATCAAATTTAACCCATAAGTGGGCAATGGAGATAACGACACTGCCCCAAAAAGGAAGAAGACTGCTTTCATTAATAAGGAACTATTTAGTCGTGTCTTTCAATGCACGTCTGTTTTCCGCCCTAAAAATGTGTTCTTCTGCTGAGACGGTTCAAATGGCTCTGAGCACTATGAGACTTAACATCTGACGTCATCAGTCCCCTAGAACTTAGAACTACTTAAACCTAACTGACCTAAGGACATCACACACATCCATGCCCGAGGCAGGATTCGAACCTGCGACCGTAGCGGTCGCGCGGATCCAGACTGAAGCGCCTAGAACCGCTCGGCCATTGCGGCCGGCGCTCTTCTGCTGAGACTAGTTTAATAAAAATCGAATAATTCAGTGGTAGTGGAGGGACACTACTATAGATGTGTTAGTTAGACCTGTCGAAGCATCAACTGATTCTGGAAGTCTCCTTTTCTGTTTGCCACTTCTCGTCGTTTCAAAGTTCATTCTCTGTCCGTCAACACTGCTCGTTTTGGAGACGCACACGAATTGTCGGAACACATCTGACCAGCTACGTCATCGGACCTGAAGCTGGCGCTCGTGTTCCAGGGCCGCTGTCATCCTTGCTGGATCGTCAGAAGAGACAACGGCTCTCTGCCTCGCCTCTCTTCGCCAGGAGAAGCCGGCGTCAACGAATGCGGAAGCGCCCAATTGCGCAGGCGCGCGACTACGTCACGAGAGAGACCGGCCGGCCGGCCTTGGCGAGAGCTCTGCAGCGCCACGACGCAGAGGACGGAGCCGTCCCGTCATCAAGCCACCACACCCCACCCACGACTCCCTTTCGCACGGTACTCTGCGTTAATTCCTTTTACAACGACACAGCTGTACCATAATGACTGTGAACCAGCTCATTAATTTTACTGCTGCATTTCTTTAGAATATATTTAATTAACAGTTTCTTATTCTTCTTTTAAGTGAAAGTAGTGAGAGAAAAGCAACAAGTATTTAATACACTCAAAGACAAAAAGAAGAAGAAACATCACGAAGGAAGTATCCGAATAGGACTCAAATCAGTAGGTGCGATGTACATGTACATACAAACAAATAATTACAGCCGGCCGGAGTGGCCGAGCGGTTCTAGGCGCTACGGTCTGGAACCGCGCGACTGCTACGGTCGCAGGTTCGAATCCTGCCTCGGGCATGGATGTGTGTGATGTCCTTAGATTAGTTAGGTTTAAGTAGTTCGAAGTTCTAAGGGAATGATGACCTCAGAAGTTAAGTCCCATAGTGCTCAGAGCCATTTGAACCAAATGATCACAGTTTCAGAAAACTTGAATGATTTATTCAAGAGAATGAGCTTCAGAAAGTCAGGAACGTGTTGGTCCATCTCTAGGCCTTACAGAAGCAGTTATGCGGTTTGGCATTGAGGGACAGAATTGCCAAATTCTGTCAACCTGGCGCGTTAGATCGTCAAAATCTCGAGCTGGTTGAAGGGCCCTGTCCATAATGCTCCAAAAGTTCTCAATTGAGGAGAGATTCGGCGACCTCGTTGGTCAAGGTGGGGCTTGGCAAGCACGAAGACAAGTTGTAGAAACTTTCACCCGTGTGCGGTTGGGTATTATCTTATCTTGTTGAAATGTAAGCTCAGGATAGCTCCTCATGGGAAAAAAAAGAACTGGTCATAGAACATCGCCGACAGAGCGCTATGCTGTAAGGGTGCCGCGGATGACGACAAAAGGTGCCCTGCTATGAGAAGAAATGGTACCCCACACCATCACTCCTGGTTGTTGAGCCGTATGGCGGGGGACAGTCAGATTGGTATCCCTCCCTTACTGCACGGCGTCGATATTTCTACGCCCTGTTTCGTTGTCCTTCAGGGCAAGCCGTCCTGTCCTTAGAGTTCAGCAAGATAATACCCGTCCGGACACGGCAAGAGTTTTTACTGCTTCTTGGAGCATTATGGAAAAGGCTCTGCAACCTGCTCCGGCTTTTGACGATCTAACGAGAATTGGACAGAATTTGGCGCGATATCCCACAGAATGAGACTCAACAACTCTATCAACTAATGGCAAAATGGTTCAAATGGCTCTGAGCACTATGGGACTTAAGTGCTGTGGTCATCAGTCCCCTAAACTTAGAACTACTTAAACCTAACTAACCTAAGGACATCACACACATCCATGCCCGAGGCAGGATTCGAACCTGCGATCGTAGCGGTCACGCGAACTAATGGCAAGCCGAATAATTGCATAAGGGCCAGAGGTGAACCAATGCGTTATTGACTTGCCCAATTTGTGAAGCGCTTTCTCTTTAATGAATCATTCAAATTTTCTGAAATAGTTATCAGTTTGGCTGTACATATACATTATACCTACCGATTTCCGTCCCCTCGGATAATTCTTTCGTGAAGCGTCGGTTTTTTTCGTCTAAGGTGTATTAACCACAATCATTTTTTTAATTTCCTAATACATCGCAGGAAAAGAATTATGTCTACGAATATAATTAGTAAAAAGCAACAGGAATCATTGGAACGTTCCATTAACGAAATTGAAAATGAGATTCATGGCCGGCAGTCAATAACTTGAAAATTAATGACACACATGAACGAAAAGGAAAAAAAAGCCAAAATAAATATAATAACTTTTGAATTGTTGGAAATACGTTATAACAATCTCTCGGTTGACGATGTAGTAGTGAAGGAATTCTGTGAAAACTGCGCGTTCGGCAGATACATAGACTTCATCGCACTGAATGAATTTGATTTAGGGATATAAAAACTGAAGAACAGAAAGGCATCTGGAACAGACGGAATAAATACCAAATCGTTTAAATACGGAGATCTTTCACCGAAGGAACTTATGCTACATCTCATTAACCTATGTTGGACTGAAGGTGATGTACCTACGCAGTAGAATCTGGCTAAAATTTTCTCCATATTTAAGATAGGCAACAGAAGCGACCCAGAGACTACTGGCGATATAAAATGTATAGCATTATCTTAAATAAGAGACTGCGCCCTATCTCCCATACAGTTGTTTTAGAAGAACAAAGAAGTTTCATTAAAGGACGATACTGCACGATGGTATTTGTAGTCTATCAGAACTGTTCCGAAACCCACAGCTTTTCTCGTTTAACCAGTTGTCGATGGCCATTAAAAATTACCATCTCTCCACAAAAAAGTCTGTAGGTAGTGTAACACAGCGCAACTGAAGACAATATACGTCTATTTTTGTACCGATGATGTGCTTTTTCATAAGCTAGTGACCTCATGTTATAACATTAATGAATCACTGTTTTAGAATTCTCTCTCAATTGCGTCTTCATAACAAGGTAGTGAAGTGACGCTGTATAAACTCCGCTGTGTTTTGGCAAGAGAAGCAAATCTGAACACGGAAACAAGAGGAATGGAAAACTCATAACGCTTCTCTGAAAGTTACAATGGTCAGCAAGCCAGGTGGAATTCTTTTTAGATACTAACCAAAGCAGAGGTGACAGTAGTGCTTTTTGAATGGTCACCATGCAAGTCTGGGCTTAAAGGGACTACACTTTATACGAATTTACAAAAAATGTGAGCCTGAGCTTAAGTTCAAAAAGGCACTTCCCCTCCAGCGCTCGTCACTTCCCCTATAGCGCCTACCCACAACTCCTACCATTACCGCTCTCCCCATGCCTGCCCAGCCGATTGCGCATCTACTGATCACGATATCCTCTGTGCACTCTAACATGATGATCTTAGTGTGATAGCCTGAATTGTTGAGGGTTAGAGTGGACAAACGCAAAATGTGAGGATTTCAGGCGAAACTGGATACCACTTGCTTTCTCCATTGTTACTCAACAGCAACCACTGCATCAGAGGGTCTCATCCACGTCCCATATTTCAGAAGGGAAATTTTAGATATGTGGCAACGAACACGCAAACCTTCTTCACAGAACAATGGTAAAACTGCCTGTTTGGCCTGCATAGTCGTCCCACATACCTGGGGCAACATCGACTACTTAGCAAAGAGCAAAGGATACGCCTGCACAGGACAGATCAGCGTGAAGAGTTGCATACAGTGAGTCGTCAGATTGAAGGCCACAACAATATCGGCTTTCGAACATGTCTGGAATATGGTTTGTCAGGAACTTGTTTGACAAGACTCTTAACCAACTGTTAATGCTACATTGACCAATATATGTCGATTTTTTTTTTTTTGAGTCATCAGTCTTCAGACTGGTTTGATGCAGCCCATCACGAATTCCTCTCCTGTGCCAACCTCATTTCAGAGTAGCAATTGCAGCCTATGCCCTCAATTATTTTCAAGATGTATTCCCATCTCTCTCTCTCTAGTACCATAGAAGGTAATCTCTGATGTCTTAACAGATGTCCTATCATCCTGCCCCTTCTTCATGCCAATGTTTTTCATATACTCCTGTCTTTGACGATTCTGTGGAGAACCTCTTCATTGCTTACCTTAAATCAGTCCACCCAATTTTCAATATTCGTCTGTAGCACCACATCTCAAATGCTTCGATTGCCTCTGTTTCGGTTTTCCCACAGTCCATGTTCCACTACCATAAAATGATGTGTTCCAAACCTAATTTCGTTCTGAAGTTGTGGCCTATGCTTGATGCTAGTAGACTTCTCTTGGTCAAGAATGCCCATTTTGCCAGTGCTTCTCTGCTTTACTCCATCTTGTTCGGTCCATCATGGGTTATTTTGCTGGCTAGGCGGCAGGATTCCTTAACTTTGTCTGCTTTGTAATCCCCAATTCTGATGTTAAGTTCTCATTCCTGCGACTTCTCATTGCTTTTGTCTGTCTTCGATTTACTCTCAGTCCATATTCTCCACTCCTTATACTGTTCATTCCCTTCAAATGGTCCTATAATTCTTCTTCAGTTTCACTGAGTATAAGAATATCATCAGCGAATCTTAACATTGATAGCCTTTCGCTTTGAATTTTAATCGCACTCTTCAACCTTTCTCCTATTTTCGTCATTGCTTCTTCGACATATACATTGAACTGTAGGGGCGAAAGACTACATCCCTGTCTCATATCCTTTTTAATCCGAGCACTCCGTTCTTGGTCTTCCAGTCTTATTTATATTTTCCTCTTGGTTTTTGTACATATTGTATAGCAGCGGAGATATGTTCCTATCGGCGCACAAGAATGGTAAAAGACTCTGAAAAGTGGGGTACCAGCTGACTCACTCTACCTTCCTCAGCAAAAAAAAAAAAAAAAATGGCTCTGAGCACTATGGGACTCAACTGCTGAGGTCATTAGTCCCCTAGAACATAGAACTAGTTAAACCTAACTAACCTAAGGACATCACAAACATCCATGCCCGAGGCAGGATTCGAACCTGCGACGTAGCGGTCTTGCGGTTCCAGACTGCAGCGCCTTTAACCGCACGGCCACTTCGGCCGGCTCTTCCTCAGCACCTTTAAAAATTTTGGCATGCTAACACATTCATGCTTTTTTTTTTTAACATGCAGCTCACCTCAAACTCCCACAACCTCCGCTAACTGTAACTCACTCACACCCACTAGTCTATCGCTGTAAGTCGCTCATTCCCATTCACTACCAGCTGCGCTTATCACGCACTCTTTCAGCCTAACTCATTGTTATTATCTCTTTGTCATTGTCTCCGGTGTCACACCCTCAGCCCCCTTCATTATGTCCTACTACTACAGTTTCGTCTCACTGTCACTGTTTCCCTCTTGCTCTCTCTTACTTATAATATCTCGTTTCTTCCTTCTTACTGCTGCTGTCTCTTTTCACTGTCGCTATCTCTCTCTTCCTCGTTGTCAATGTCATATACTCTGTCTCTTCATTATCACGGGCTCACAAACACTTCCACTTTCTCTTACTCTTTTTTCCACCCCCCCCCCCCCTCCCCACGCCCCCGGTCCCCTTGGCACTGTCCCTATACTCTTTTGCGAGCACTGATCTGTTACTGTGAGCTGTGTTCCGCTGTCCCTGTGTCCCTCTCTTTCTCTCACATTGCTGTTGTCTCCTTCGCTCTTTCTATAACACAACCACTGTCTACTATCTTCCAGTATTTATTACTTTTCCGTCTCTTTGCCATACTTCTCTCTCAGCATAGAAACTCGCGAATATGAATGCATGCCAAAATTGCAATTGGCACCCTACTTTTCGGAATCTTTTAAATTAATAGTAACACCTTCGCACTCCCAGAAACCTGATGATTATGGAGACCGCTTTACATCATATTCCTCTGTGCTACATCACTTTATAAACTACATTTTCGCCTCACGTCGGATTTTACGTGCATAGTTTATGTGTACAAGTAGGGCAACTTTGAGCCTCCGTATCTCGGAAACGGATAAAGATATGAAGATAATTTTAAAGTTTGTTTGAGATCGCGATCTTAGCAATATATCGTAAAAGTTATAGCCATTTGCCGTGCACAGCCGTCTCGGAATCCGTGGCTGGATTTTGGCACACACAAACAAGTTTTTGGAATGTTTCTCGATAACGGATAAAGATTTCTGAAAACGTTGAGATGGTTCTTCTAGGTAAATGCCTAGAAAATATACCATTAAAATGTCAGCAGTTTGCTGCGGTTATTTATATTTAGATTCAGCCTCATACCGGATTTTGCGTGTAGAAGTAGGGTAAAGTTGAACCTATGTATTTAGCAGTGCAAAGCCGTCTGGGAATCCTCGGCTGTATCTTGACCCACTGGTGACGGCGAAAATATACTAAAAAAACCCTTTTTTGTCTTTTCCGAGAAAACGCCAATGAACTAATGATGCTTCCACAAGTCCCATCAAACCTGCCGTAGACTGCATAAAATGGAAAAAGACCCAATCGATTTGCTCCATTTGTCTAAGCGGGAAGTAAAGTGTGGAATATTCCTACTTTGAATCTGTATTGTAGGATAGCGACATTAAGACGATCCTTCTGTTGGGTACACAAATGGTCCCTAGCACAAGGACTATCCAAAACATCTGACCCTATCTTTTTATTTTCAATAGGACCGGAGGTATGAACACCGGAAAATCCCGTCTCTATGCACGGCGTTTTGGACCACATTAGATACGCATGCTGTCGCATGCTTACCGATTACCGTCTTTCTCCATAGCCTACTGAGGAATAATTCTATATCCTATTTTGAATCGATACTGCGACTCACACCATGATTCCACATAATTTTGACTTAGTCTTGATGCTAATGTAGACAGGAAAACCGGCCAGACCTTATGAGATCCTACCAGAATTCTTGACGGAACTGTGAGTTTTAGAAAGAATATTGTTGGTCAAACTCTGCATGAATGCATCAGAACTGGCGCACTCCCCAAGATCTGGAAAGAAATCATCGCTCTGCTGAATCCCAGGAACGTCAGACCGATATCCTTGTATGTACACTCCACAAACTATTTGTGAGAATGTTATTGATCCGATTAACTCCATACATCGAAGCTAACATTTCCACATACCAAACGGATTTTCGAGCAGATAGAAATTGTTGCGCTCAAGTACTGTCCTCAAAACCTATGATGAAAAGGCCTCCAGAACAATATGAAAACCGGCCTGTTTCTCATAGATCTTACAACAGCTTACGATACAGCATAGATTGAGGGGCTACTGCTTAAGCTAACTCAAATAATCAAATGTAAACAGACTTACACGTTACTCTAAACATGGTAACAGACACGAAAATCAAATATTCACTTCATGGCATGGACAGCAAGAGTATGGTTCTGAATAATGGCCTGTTACAGGATTCGGCATTAGCAACCATTCTTTTCATTCTATATACTGCTGACATTCCAGACACTAAACCACGCAAATCTGCATAGGCGAACAACCTGGCCATTGCATACCAAAGAAATTTTAAAGATCTCAACAAAATATTGAATGCAGACCCGGAAGTACTGAACACCAACTGCTCCACCTTCTACTCCAGATCCTAATAAAATGACCAGCACCTAAACAAGAGAGATAGAAATAGAACACTGTGACTCTCTATGAATGGCCAATGCATCAGCCGTGAGAATAAGCCTAAATACTTTTGGAGTGAAATTAGATTACTTACATCTAAGAGATACAGAACAGAAATACTACCCTGTCGAAACTGGCTGGAACGACGTGGAGTTGTGGAGCGAGCACGTTGAGGACTTCAGCACTAGGCCTTGTTACAACGTGGCTGGATGCTGTCCACCAGTCAGGATGAAAAGTGCACACGTAGCTAAAGTTGTTGGCCAACTGAAAGAAACAATGAGGATAATCTCTGCTAGGACGGGGCGTCAGGAACGTGGGGTGGTCCTGAGTGTTCCAAACATAGAGCGCCCTGAAAATAGGCGATCAAAGTTAGCCACAAGAGCATATAGAAAAATCCAAGACAACCCAGAACTCCCTGTACACTAAGATTTTGTAACTATGAACATACTTAAATCCACGTCATCTTTATGGAAAATCGACGTAGATCTCCAGGCCTTCGACTCGAATACAGACTGGAAATAACTATAGGCTGTAAGTGGACATTGGAACCAATATTTGGTGGACGATCCTTTCAAGAAGATTGAAGGATTTAACCTCCCGAGGAAACTGTGGACAACTTTGAACCGTGTCAGAACAAGTGTTGGCAGATATAAACAACTGATGAAAAAATGGGATCTGTCAAACCTGAATATAAGTGCAGTGAAATCCAATCGATGGACCATTTACTTGTGTGAAGTGTATGGCTATGAGAATGAACTAAAGGACATAGACATCCTCTGGCACATACGAAGAGTGCCTCAAGTATGTTTGTAACATAGTAGATCATAACAAGAATATACGCAAGGAATATTGTAATTCAGTATATATAACTGTAAGAATACTGTAGGTAACACACAAGTGCCGAACGAGTAAATAAATAAGTCTTTGTAAAGGTTAATTGCCGTCTTTAGCAATTAATCTATACAACTTGTATATGCGCAACTGCGAGAAAAAGAGGCCAAAAACAAAGAAGATAACATAAATAAGTCTTTATTTGGTGGTATACTGCGCTACCACCACTACGCCGAGATACAAGCTCAAATTATCGAGAATGGAGAAAAGAAAATTGGTCCATGAAGGGGAAGGAAACCGAACTTGTCTTTAACCATCTCGGTACCTTCCTCTTAAACGATTTAAAGAAGTGACGTAGATCTGTACGGTGGCACGGGGATTTGAATGCAGGTTTTCCTGGACTGTATCCATTACCTTTACCACTGTGTCACCTCGATTAGCCGACACTAAAGTGTCTCCCCCTGCATCGTCGTGACGGGGGCAGAGATTCTCGAGAAGTGACACATTCAAATGCCATCTACTTTGTAGCGACTTTTTGAGTTTCCACGCACTGTATTTGCTTATATCACTGTAGTGAGCGTATACCAACGGATGTGGTAGTATATTCACCCTTGCATTAGTGAGAGTGAAAGAACTGCATAACTGCATGACTGCAACGAGTAAGCCCAAGGACATCTGCTTATCTGGGCAGCTCGCAAAATCAAAATTAGCGCTACAACAAAAAAGATTACAAACCAAATCAAGCAACACAAATTGTGTGGCAAAGAAAGCAAATAACGAACTGCGCAGAGTACGCACTGGGCTACCAAAATTGCGACGCTTACATTCTTCTAAACAGCTACCGTGCGCCGATCAACACCAAACAGTGGCCATAGATGACCTCCTCTTTGCAACAGTCCTTAGCAGAATGCCTATAACGTAAGCTCACAGCCCTGAACTCTCTATTTTCAATAAACTCTACATGGAGTGGACGACCCCATGCAGTTGCCAATTGATGGGTGAAAACTTCTTGCCAAATTAGTGAAAAACCAGGGGAAAGCACATGAAACTTCCCTCCTTTTGCATACAAGCTGCACATTTTTGAACACCAAATTATTTTTTTCTGGGCCAAAGCAGTGTCTTCAAGACCGGTCAATTTTACACTCCAAGAACACTGTCCAGAACAATACAGTACAGTTGGCTGAGCCAATTTATTAGAGTGAGCGCTACTGACTTTCTCACACAGGTCGGATGGTGCAGTGGAATCTGGTTCTTTGAAAAACATGGAGGAAGGCTAAAATTTCATGCTCAGTTATTCTCTGGGGGCTTCAGCGTGTCCGTGGCGTTCAATGACTACAGGAGTGCAGGCTCCCAGTTGGCATTCAACAACTGCAGGGCTGATCGCTTCTCGACTTCCGCGAAACTGCCCATGTCCCCAGAGGAGCCTCTCTTGATCTAAGAGGATACACAGACTGCCTTCTTCCCACAAAAAAGGCCATAGAGACGTTCCCGGCGTCACATCACCCCATGACGGCGAGTGCAAGGTTGCCTTTCCAAACAACTGCTCCAGCATCCTCACTAAACAGCCACAGGAAATAAATTAATATTATTATTATAATAAATTAATTATGTGACAGCAACGCAACATCGTGACAGTACTGTCGCAATGAATTAGTGTGCCGCGTATTATGACTATTATTTTTTCATTGAAATGTTCACTATGGGTCATATATAGAAATCACATGCAATATTACTCGAATAAGAGTAAGCGACTGTATTCTGCACATATAAATCTGCAGAGAGAGATTCAAAAGGAGAAATAAGGCCATTCACGAGGAGCCTTCTCCAAATTCGCCAGTTTCCATGAGAGGAAGGAAATGCTGTTAGAGTGTATAGTGGTGTCATTACAAAGTTTTCTGTCTCTTGCAGTGTGACAGAACAACTCTTACGCTTTTGTGTAATAAATTCTCACTACCTGTTGTCGATACACAGAAGTGACAATCTTAACAGACAACGTCTCTCCTTATGCTCTAGCAGCTAAATACTTCATGTATTGTAACAAGGAGCAGATCTTAGTCCGTAAGCAACTTCCTATGCTGTTTCACATAGGGTGGAATTCAAGCACCAATTAACTTTAAACAGTGGTTAATCACCAAAACATATTACCAGTTAAGCTTCTTACGACGAATATCACTTATAATTTAAGTAGCAGACTATACGTCACCTCCTGAAGCGTCATGCAGCTCGTGGTCTAGCGGCTGGCGTTGCTGCCTCTGGGTCACTGGATCCCAGGTTCGATTCCCGGCTGGCCCGAGGATTTTCTCCACCCGAGGACTGAGTGTTTGTGTTGTCCTCATCATCTCATCATCATTCGGGCAGTGCTGAGACTGGAAATGGGAAGATTTGGAACTTGTACTGGCGCTGATGACCACGATGTTGAGCGCTCCACAAACCAACATTGTCATCATACTGCTGCGTCACGAATTTATAAATGTGTGCAAATGCCCCGATTATTTCAGCCCAAGATGACTTTACTTAATAAGTTATTAGAACAGTGCAAACAATTATTTACGTGCACGAATGTGAGTCGACAGTGATTAGTGATCAGAGATACCAATATTCCAGCACAATTTGTTTGTACGTGTAAAACCGCAAGTTTTGAATAGATCCTAAAGTTAAAGGTAATACATCACTGTATACGCTCCTACTACTATGACTTTACGCACGTAACGTATACCCTTATAACAACTACACCACTAGTTATACTGAATGCTTTGCATATAGCGAATGAGGCTATGGGCACTGCACTGTCATTATTAACACGACGTACATCTCACAATAAATATTTGTGATTACCTAACAGATTTACAATTATCAATAAATTTCCCATCATCTTCACACTAAATAAACATTCTTAAATAATTGCAATCAGAAAGTGCATCTACGAACGCCGTTGATCCATTCGTAACAGCGGTGCCTACATTGAAATTATGTAGAAACAGAATAGCGCTTACAGCTGTTTACAAAGTTAGCAAACACGTTCTACTTACGGTTATTTGTTATTATCAGGTATATCGTGTAAATAAGTAATTACCTGCGATACAGGTTTATAAAAGGAACATAATTTATAATAGGAATTATATAATAGGAATTTATAATAGGGATTATATCTGTCGACAAATTAAGATCCAGAGATGTAACTGGTTGCTCAGCCAATGATATAATATTGCCTTGAACAAATTGTTTCCGTTTTGTTACGAAGTGGTTCCTTCATCTTCGGAATCAATTGTTATTTACTCTTCAAATAAAGAGTTCAGGATTATTCTCTTTGTACCCCTGTCTTTAAGATAAACGAACTGCTTTGAAAATTTCGCGAATTTAGTTAGAAATTATTTTCTGATTTTCTTGGTGTTCAACTACTGCATCTCTGAACTATAGTTACTTTCCAAAATAGAATATTAGCACCAAAGAACATCTCTGTCTGATAATATTTAGTGTGATTTCCTTTAATTAATTTTATTATTTGGAATTCAATTAACACCCTTACTTTCTTTGGGGAGAGAAGATTTTTAACTATTCTTTTCTGTTATGAGGGTAATGTCAATTCTTTCTTGAAATTATGAGTCGGAACTTCCTTATTTCCGTTTAACGCAACTTTACTTTATTAAACTTTCGTACACATAAGAAGTCGATAACAGTGAACGAGTGACAGCATGTTCTAACCCATTACAAAGCGATTCCATATTTTAAAAAATATATAAAAAACCTGTGTGCCAACACCACTTCATGTCATACCATTTCAACAATTGGAATAAAACTAAGCATCTTCAGGCGTTGGCTGATCGCGACCCACTACATTCTCCTACTTTAAAAGTTCACTCTTCACAAAAAAAAGTGATAGTACAGCCTTTACCTATATCAGTAAACGGTTCCAACAAGTTATTAATTGACTTTCGAGAGGAGATCTTGGTAATGAGTGGGCGAACAAATCAATTATCACGCTCCAAAATTCCTCAGGGCCAGCGTAATACCAATCATCGGTAATTGAGTTCCTATTACTCAAAACAAAAATAAATCGCCTTTTTACAACAATAGCGCACCACACCACTTTTTCAGTGAGTGCATAATTCTGTAACCCTCTATGTCGAACACTTGATTCTGCCAGACTGTACCAAATTCCTACACCAAACTGGAACAATAATACGAATTAAGAGAACCATAGCTACGGTAGCAGGTTCGAATCCTCCCTCGGGCATGGATGTGTGTGATGTCCTTAGGTTAGTGAGGTTTAATTAGTGCTAAGTTCTAGGCGACTGATGACCTCAGAAGTTAAGTCGCATATTGCTCAGAGCCATTTGAACCAAGAGAACCATTTATATCAGCATGCGATCCCCATTTACAAATACGACTCATTGCCTAGAGCCTACTTTCCGTGCAGTCTGAACCATAGAAGTCTCGCTCCCGCTGCAGCTGGCACCAGTATAGTTATCAATGTCACCTCTACCGAAAAGACACTGTTCAGCCAGGTGTAGCGTTGACCGTACCGCAAGAATAGTTCAACCACGACTGACTAAATCCCAAGAAAACCATCTAGGAACCAATCATCAAACACATGTAGAGCGACACTGACCTTTAACAATTAATTCAATTTCTAGATAGCGTTCGCCTCTTCTTCTCATGGACGGCTGTTATCAAAGCAATCTTTGCTGCTCGAACCATTCACACAGCCTGCGCACGGTGTATAGCATCTTTGCTGCTCATATCTGAATTTCGACCACGCATCAGCATTGGTACACAGTAACATATGGTTCGAAAGGACATATTTGAGCAACATATAATAACGTCAAACAAAAATTTAATATGTCTTATTTAGAATCCAGCCACTGCGTCCATATGTTAAGACGAAACAGACTGCCGGTGAGTCAGCCCGGAACCGCGCGCGGCTGCTACGGTCGCAGGTTCGAATCCTGCCTCGGGCATGGATATGTGTGATGTCTTTAGGTTAGTTAGGTTTAAATAGTTCTAAGTCTAGGGGACTGATGACCTCAGATGTTAAGTCCCATAGCGCTCAGAGCCGTTTTGAACGAAACAGACTACCGTGCCAGCACTTCAGATACTACAACGTCCTTTTAACTCGTCACATTGTATGTCTCTCTCTCTTTCCTTCTCTATGCACAAACTACGGAAGAAGTTAGATGTATTGTATTCACTGACATGACATCATTTATTACCTGTAATAAAAAGTCGTGATCCGGACAGTGTTTGTTTATTTATTATAACAAAAGGGATCATGATTCCTAAGTCATGGCTTCATTTGTGAAATGCTCCAAGCCTTCAGGCAGGAGTCCAGCATTAGCATTGGTGAGAGTCACAACTGTGACTAGTGGTGAGGCCGGATGCCAACATTTGGCTGGTGATGCCGGATTCCGGTCTGACGGCTTTGCTAATGGCCGGTACGATTGCCTCAGAATAGGACTGCAAATAGTCCCACAGGACGTAAGATACGGTAAAATAAAGCCTATGGCGCAAACCCGTGACCTGATTATTGGCTTGTATGCAGGTAGTGTGCAGCCTTTCTTCGCCGTGGCACTAGGAGGTGGAGGGTGACGGGCCCATCGCCCCGGCCGCCTTTTATCCTTCGGGAAAGATATCCAGCACTCATTTGATAGGGTGGTGAGTGACCTGGGGCCGTATGGAGGGGCAGGAAAGAGGAACAATTGACTTCCCTATGAGGGAGTCAACTCTAAACCTCCAGGGCTTGGACTCTAGTGCTCTACCCCACTAGAACACCACGGCCACAAAGAACGAAATATACGAGGTGTGTGAGAAATGTAATAAGACTGCAACACCAAGACACATCTGCCAACGCTGTGTTCTTCTACTTTCGTAGACGGGTGCGGTCATCCCTTCCAGATGCTCAGTCCGAGTTTCAGCTCCTTATAACGATCACGTGAATTCTGCGAGTACCATCAGTGAAGTTGTTTGTGGCGTATTGCGAAAATGGAACAGCGAAGTTTAGTGAGAGGTTATGCCATCAAGTTTTGTCTTAAACTTGGAGAATCCACGCGTGTGATTTCGAAAAGTTGAAACAGGTCTATGGGGAACATTCCTTATCATGAGCACAGTTTTCCGCTGGAAGAAATAATCTTTGCAAGGCCGAGAACGGGTTGAAAATGACCCTCGTTCAGAGAGACCTTTGACTTCAAAAACCGACAAAAACGTCGAACGTGAAAACCGACATTTAACAATAAGGGTGATGGGTTACCGGTTAAACTTAAACAGTTTCACCGTCCATCAAATTTTGACAGAAATTTTTCACACGTGAAAGGTTTGGGCCAAAATGGTACCGAAAAACCTCACAACTGAGCAAAAGGACAATTGAAGAAAAGAGAAGAAGATTGCCAACGACCACGAATGTTTCAGGGATGTGATCAGAGGTGATGAATCCGCGATTTTTGAGCACGCTCCTGAGGCAGAAGCAAACTGTGGTTTGGCACACTGAGCATCTCTTAGATCGAAAAAACTCGAACGGGAAACTCAAAGATCAGAACAATGCTGATTTGCCTTTTGACACTAGAGGTATGGTGGGTGGTACAGTAGTTCCCGGTCCCATTGACCGAACAGAGCAGCCACAGCTTGCGCTGTATGCGCCCACGAAATGTCGTGCAAAATGATGGGTGGGTTGCGCAGGAAGTGTCGCCGCTTCTTTCGCAAAGCTGGTCGCAGGTGATGGTGACTTACTTTGATTTGATTCCGAAGATGAAGGAACCACTTCGTGTCATTGGTTTCAGAACTGTTCCAGAGACTCGACAGGTAGTAGATCGCTCCATTCTAACCATCAACAGGCTCTGCTAACGGTATACTACGCGTTCCACATCGATGGCAACGGATTCTACACAACGCTGGTGACTACTCTGAAGAACAGTAACAGGTGCAAACATGTAACTCTTTTGCGTCGGTTGTGAATAAATAGTTGCCACTGTTTAAGTTCCAACCCTCGTATGTGTCGAAGGAAACTAATTTGCAGGGAACAATATTGTTATTTGAAAAAATAAAAGCTTTCGTAGATAAAGAGTCAGTCTCATCACTTTCCTAACACACCTCGTAAATTAAAAAACTTGAAAACAATCTGTAGCTGCGTAAAGTCCATTTTCAAAACAAATACTTTATTGATAACGGACACGCCGATAAAGTTCGCCTTCGAAAGCGATGAAGAATATCATGTACCGTGAACTTATTTAACCACCTGGCTACTGTTGAGTTCGGCAATCGTGTCCGAGTCAGGGATGGCTGAAAGAACCGGTGATATATGCTTTTTTTCAACGGCAATTTAACATTAGTGTTAAAACCGTCCAAAATAACCGATTTCGGAAATAACTGATTTTTGGTTTTTTGTTAGCATTATTTTTTATAATAAACCCAGAAATCGAATAAAGATTGAAAACTTTTGACTCCTTCAGTTTCAAGATTCATAGATTCTAAATATTAAATTAAATATGCAAATAAGAGACACTTAGTCTGTCCACCGTTCGCTGCTTTTCTCTAAAAGTGCCAAGTAGCTGAATACTACAAAAAAAATCACCACCAGTCTCCTATTGATTCTAATCTTTTTAAACTATGTTCAAAAATCATGCTATGATCGTGGATCATACCACTGTTTGGGCATTACGAATAGTCAGTGCTAAAGGCTGAAAACTGACGTTGAATAACTATATCTTTCATGTTAATTAGTCCGTTTTCAAAAGCTACCAGCAGATAAGGGCATATTATACAGACACAGGCAACAGATCAGCGACTTTCTATTTTTACTGTAAACTAGGAATGAATTATTCGCTTTATACGCTTTCGCACGTTTGTTGTGGCTCATCCCCCTCTTGACCTCTTAAAACAAACGGGGCATTGCACTTCATTGATACCGCTCTTCGTAAAATATTTACAGACTAGGAGATGGTGCAATTCTGTAATAGAACTAATGTCCGACGACAACACAGAGAAACTACCATATACACTTGAAGATGGGGCAAGTGTCGCTCACTGTATGCACATGCATATTTTTTTTTAGGCCACGCCGCTTGGTAGCAGGTAAGTTATTGTCTTAGAAAAGATGTACCAATTCCTAAGCCATTTGTTTGTTGCTCGTTTCTGTCAGCATCGTTATTAAAATAACAGTGATCGCTTTTCCTGTTTTCTATAATAACGCAATGTTTCAAAGCAAAGTAAATGTTACGAACAAAAATTACTCGCTTTTTTAATTATTTAAAAACCAAACAATTTTGCATTGCTGTTACGGCTAACTGATAATTCGTTTCTATTTTTTTAAAAAAAAGAACTGTTATAGCAGAGACAAAACGAATATTTAAAAATCACCTGTAGCACAAATAAAACGCCGGCCGCTGTGGCCGAGCGGTTCTAGGCGCTTCAGTCCGGAACAGCGCAGCTGCTACGGTCGCAGGTTCGAATGCTGCCTCGGGCATGGATGTGTGTGATGTCCTTAGGTTAGTTAGGTTTAAGTAGTTCTAAGTCTAGGGGACTGATGATCTCAGATGTTAAGTCCCATAGTGCTTGGAGCCATTTGAATTTTTGAACAAATAAAACAAATTTACTTTACTGCACATCTAAGGTCACAAATGTTTTGTCTTCTGACTACCGGTTTCGGTCCATGATGACCATCTTCCGGTCTGTTTTATGAAAACATGTCCTAATATACTGGAGCCGTAGGGGCATCGCCAAAAGATAGACACAAAATCAGCACCAGCATCGTCAAATATATATAAATAATAGCATATACAAGAATCATCTTGTCAGCAGCACTACTATTCAAGCAGCGCTGGGTAGCCGCGCCGTCTTGGGTGCCTTGCCACGGTTTGCGCGGCCTCCCCCGTCGGAGGTTCGACCATGGGTATGTGTGTTGTCTTAGTGTACGTTAGTTTAAGTTAGATTAAGTAGCGTGTAAGCCAAGGACCGATGACCTCAGCAATTTGGTCCCATAGGAATTTACCATAAATTTCGGTTCGAAAGTTTGTTTTCAACAGCAATGCTGCTGACAAAAATGACTCTTATATATGCTATTATTTATATATCTTTGACGATGCTGATGCCGGTTTTGTGTTTAGCATTTGACAATGCCACTATGGCTCTAGTATATTAGGACCTGTTTTTATAAAACGTATCTGAAGATGGTCATTATACACCGAAACCGGTAGTCTGATGACAAAAAATTTTTGAACATAGACGTGAAGTAAAAGAAATTTATTCTGTATTCGGGTCACTGTTCAAATGTCCAGACACTCTGTGACCAAAATCGTACTGAAACAGAGAATGTCAGACTTAAGGCCGAAATACTAAATGTCTTTTTCCCAAGCTGTTTCACAGAGAAAGACTGCACTGTAGTTCCTTCTCTAGATTGTCGCACACACGACAAAATGGTAGACATCGAAATAGGTGACAGAGGGATAGAAAAACAATTAAAATCGCTCACAAGAGGAAAAGCCGCTGGACCTGATGGGATATGAGTTCGATTTTACACAGAGTACGCGACGGAACTTGCCCCCCTTCTTGCAGCGGTGTAACGTAGGTCTATAGAAGAGCGTAGCGTTCCAAAAGATTGGAAAAGGGCACAGGTTATCCCCGTTTTCAAGAAGGGTCGTAAAACAGATGTGCAGAACTATAGACCTATGTCTCTAACGTACATCAGTTGTAGAATTTTGGAACACGTATTATGATCGAGTATAATGACTTTTGTGGAGACTAGAAAACTACTCTGTAGGAATCAGCATGGGTTTTGAAAAAGACGATCTTGTGAAACCCAGCTCGCGTTATTCGTCCACAAGACTCAGAGGGCCATAGACACGCGTTCCCAGGTAGACGCCGTGTTTCTTGACTTCCGCATGGCGTTTGATACAGTTCTCCACAGTCGTTTAATGAACATAGTAAGAGCATATGGACTATCAGACCAATTATGTGATTGGATTGAAAAGTTCCTAGATAACAGAACGCAGCATGTCATTTTCAATGGAAAGAAGTCTTCCGCAGTAAGAGTGATTTCAGGTGCGCCGCAGGGGAGTGTCGTAGGACCGTTGCTATTCACTATATACATAAATGACCTTGTGGATGACATCGGAAGTTCACTGAGGCTTTTTGCGGATGATGCTGTGGTATATCGAGAGGTTGTACCAATGGAAAATTGTACTAAAGTGCAGGAGGATCTGCAGCGAATTGACGCACGGTGCAGGGAATGGCAATTGAATCTCAATGTAGACAAGTGTAATGTGCTGCGAATACATAGAAAGAAAGATCCCTTATCATTTAGGTACAATGTAGCAGGTCAGCAAATGGAAGCAGTTAATTCCATAAATTATCTGGGAGTAGGCATTAGGAGTGATTTAAAATGGAATGACCATATAAAATTAATCGTCGGCAAAGCAGATGCCAGAGTGAGATTCATTGAAAGAATCCTAAGGAAATGCAATCCGAAAATAAAGGAAGTAGGTTACAGTACGCGTGTTCGCCCACTGCTTGAATACTGCTCACCGGTGTGGGATCCGTACCAGATAGGGTTGATAGAAGAGATACAGAAGATACAACGGAGAGCAGAGGGCTTCGTTACAGGATCATTTAGTAATCGCGAAAGCGTTATGGAGATGATAGATAAACTCTCCAGTGGAAGACTCTGCAGGGGAGACGCTCAGTAGCTCGGTACGGGTTTTTGTTGAGGTTTCGAGAACATACCTTCACCGAGGAGTCAAGTAGTATATTGCTCCCTCCCACGTATATCTCGCGAAGAGACTATGAGAATAAAATCAGAGAGATTAGAGCCCACACAGAAGCATAGCGACAATCCTTCTTTCCACGAACAATACGAGACTGGAATAGAAGGGAGAACCGATAGAGGTATTCAAAGCCCCCTCCGCCACACACTGTCAGGTGGCTTGCGCAGTATGGATGTAGATGCAGATGTAGAATTCACGACCATGTTGCATGAGAAATAAAAGAAATACGAAAAATACCGGTTATTCAGAACTGAAATGCCGGTGCCGGTTTTTCCCATCCCAAGAGCCAGTACGCTCGAGTCGTGAAATTTAGCAACGAGGGCGGACTGCTACGGCTGCGAAAAGCGCCGGGCCGGCTGGCGCCAGCTGACGCCGCGGTGCGACCGCCCTGACCTGCCGCAATGACTGCAGCGAGCGCGGCGCGGCGCAGCACAGCGCAGGGACCCGGCCGGGGTAGCGCCAGCCCGGGCGCGCCGCGCGCTGTGAATGGCTGGCGGGCCGCGAGGCTCGAGCCGGCGGCTGCGCCGCGCTGAATGGGGGCTGCCGGCAGCGGCTGAGCCCGCTGGCCGCGCGCCACGGCCGCGCCATTCAGCCGCCAAACAGCGCGCCGGCCTTCACGCAGCGCCACCTCACGACCTACCCCGCACGGCCGCCACAGCCCCCGCCAGCGCACACACTCTCGCGCTCACGCGGCGGGCGCGTCCGCGCAAAAATCGATGCGGTCATCGACCTCCGCTTCTGGTGGTTATCGCTGCAACAACGTTTTCGGTTATATCGCTTTTTATCACGCCAGTTTAATCTGAGTAATCAGAATAACATGTTTGTGAAATTACCGGTTTTCTATTTCTGTTATTTCCTCTAATAAATGTAGAAACGGAACAACGACAGGAAAATTTTCGCTCTCTCAGTTTCAAGAAATACAGAGTCAAAATATTAAAGTAAATAGGCAAGTAAAAGAAACTTTAAATGCGAACATTTTAGGTTAGGCTTTGCCGTGACTGTTATTGACATTAAATGAAACAACAAGTTTACTGTTACCAGTCACCGTTTTATTTATGTCCACGACCCGTTTCAAATGTTTAAACCTCCATCATCGGGTGGATGTACATTAGTTAGTATTACATTTGTGTGTGTGTTGTGTTACGATTTTTTGGAGGAACTTGTGGCACTGCCTAGTGGAGAAACAAGAGACTATTTCAGAACATGGTTTTGGATTTCTTCTCACAAAAAATTAAACTGATATGTAATGGTAAACATAAAACAAGTAAACTAGAGTACCTCCAGTGGTCACAGGTTCCTTTCGCTGTCGTAACACATCACATGTATACTGACAAATGGTTCAAATGGCTCTGAGCACTATGGGACTCAACTGCTGAGGTCATTAGTGCCCTAGAACTTAGAACTAGTTAAACCTAACTAACCTAAGGACAGCACAAACATCCATGCCTGAGGCAGGATTCGAACCTGCGACCGTAGCGGTCTTGCGGTTCCAGACTGCAGCGCCTTTAACCGCACGGCCACTTCGGCCGGCCTGTGTACTGTCACATTTGTAAACAAATATGGCGTCTGGGTGCAAGGTTCGTATAGCAGAAGAGAAGAATTCATGTTTAATTTAGTCTTAATGGTACGTGTAAGGGCTTCTTCTCTTTTCTTGTATGCTGGGAGTGGTTTTGTAATTTCCTTTTTAACGATTTCGTTAATTTTGTGGCAGGCTGCTGTTCAGTCATTTTCCTTCTAAAAGGCGATGGTCGTGATAGTATACATGTGATGTGTTACGACAGCGAAGTTGAAGGACTTCCTGAGCGAGTTTCATTTTCAACGTGTTCTCGGCATTCGAAAAATGAATAGTGCAACGAAAAATGTGGGCTCTCGAAAAGGAATGTTCCACATAGGCGTGTTTCAACTTTTCAAAGGTCTCACTCGCGGATTTCCAGGTTTAACTCAAAACTTGATGGCATAACCTCTACATTTCGCTGATCCATTTCGTAACACACAACAAAAACTCAACTTCTCTAATGGTGTTCTTAAAAATCACATGATAGTTGTAGGGAGCTGAAACTCAGATTGAGCACCTGGAAGGGTTGGACACGCAAGTCTACACAAATAGAACAACTCAGGGTTACCAGATCGCCACAGTGCTGTCAGTCTCATTACTTTTCTCACACATATGCACGTAAAGAGGAATATATGAAGCATCCGGTTACGGGAGGATTCATATTTTGTTACTTTGTCCCCCACTCCACACAAATATGAGTTTGTGACCGTTGTGCAGATGACACTTGTGCAGAGGGGGAATGTGTTCACATTTCTGCAGTCCATGAGACTTCAAGTCTTGTTTTCCTTTCACGTTCCTTCCCTCCACAACTCACAACTAAACAATCGCATACTAGTAAAATCTAGACCTCAGGCTAAGCTACACATCAGTTTGTCATCACAACCAGCCTTTTTACTAACACATATGGCGGTTTCGCCAACACACAAGGGACTGTCACCTTCCAACCTTACCTAGACCACGAGCTAAGCTACAGATCAGTCTGTTGTGCGCAACCACGTCTTTTGCTACCACATTCGTTGGCTTCAGCAGCTCGCAACCAAACAATTACATACCAACACACTCGAGACCTCAGGCTAAACGAAAGATCAGTTTGTCTCCACAACCTGCTGGTTTTTTCCTCTCGTATTCGATGGCTTCGCAAACTCACAACCATATTTCTGGTTTTACAGTCATCATATTCAGCTACAAGAAGCTCTTTTTAGAGCAGTTGAGAAGGCAGCAATGGGAAAATGACGTAATGTGGTGTAGGGTACCGACGGTAGATGGTTTATTCAGTACGTGTATCGTGAAAAAGACCGCCTAAATTGTAATCCTTCTCTGCGTTCGGCTGCTGCATTTGGAAGTAGTGCGCCAAAACGATAAACGTCCGAACTTAATATTAGCCGGCCGATGTGGCCGAGCGGTTCTAGGCACTTCAGTCTGGAACCGAGCGACCGCTACGGTCGCAGGTTCGAATCCTGCCTCGGGCATAGATGTGTGTGATGTCCTTAGGTTAGTTCGGTTTAAGTAGTTCTACGTTCTTGGTGACTGATGACCTCAGATGTTAAGTCCCATACTGCTCAGAGCCATCTGAACAATTTTTTGAACCATTAACTTTCAAATATTACAAATCTGGGTCAACTGGTGCTGACGAATCACAAAAAGATTCTAACAAATTCATATTAACATCTCAGACAAGTGACTTAAATACGCGCATGCCAATAAAAATAATAAAATTTACCTTACAATACATGGCTATGATCTGCGCTGTACCAGCGACAGACTACAACTGCACTGTAGCAGCGAGCGACTGCATCAACTGCCGAGACTGCTCTGACCTGCGACTCTATTGCAACAAAGATGTTTTCTGTCGCAGGCAGCGCATGAGCAATACATCGAAATTACATTTTCTTCAGCAGGGTGGTGAATCCTTTGCATAGTTGAAGTTACGGCCTTTACAAAAAATGACTCTGAGCACTATGGGACTTTACATCTGAGGTCATCAGTGCCCTAGAACATAGACCTACTTAAACCTAACTAACCCAAGGACATCACACACATCCATGCCCGAGGCAGGATTCAAACCTGCGACCGTAGCGGTCACGCGGTTCCAGACTGAAGCACCTATATCCGCTCGGCCACAGCAGCCGGCACGGCCCTTACATTTGACTGATTTATTATGAATCAGAATGCTGTAGAAATAAATTTGGAAAATGAGAACACTATTATAGCAGATGCGTACTGTCATTTGGCCAGCAAAACAACTTACATTGGCCGAAGTAGAGAGGATATAAAATGCAGACGCAACGGCAAGAAAGATAAATCGTTAACTTCTAACATAAACTGAAATGCTAGGAAGTATTTGTTTGGAGTGTAGCCTTGTACGTAAGTTAAATGTGGACGCTAATTAAAATAGACAAGAAGAGAATGGAAGCTTTCAAAATGTGGTGCTCAAGGAGAATGCTAAAGATTCGGTGGGTGGATCGGGTAACTAATGAAGAGGCACTGAATCGAATTCAAGAGAAAAGAAATTTGTGGCACAATTTGAGTACACGAAGGCATCAGTTAATAGGACATATCTTGAGGCGTGAAGGATTCATCAGTTTGATAATGGTCAAATGAGTGAAGGGTGAAAAACACGAAGAGTGACCAACTCTCTCTCCGCCTCCGAAGCTGGGAGGTCAGTGCGACTGAATGTCACGTGGAGCACCCGAGTTAGATTCCCGATACTGCTAGGGATTTTTCCTTGATGGGAGGACTGGAAAGGGGTGCATTTAGCCTCGTGATGCCAATTTAGAAGCTATTTGACCGATTAGTAGCGGCTCCCGGCTACGAAAACTGACGACGGGTGGGAGAGCGGTTTGTTGATCCCATGCCGCTCCATACCGCATCCAATGACGCATTGGTAGAGGATGACGGTCGGTACGTACTGACTGGCCAGTGCCTGTGGATGAAGTTTCCGTTGCGATCATGGCTGCAGTCATTATGTTGAAGTAGGTGTAGGTTTCAGCAGTTATGCAAAAATGAAGATGCTTGCACCGGATAGACTAGTGCAGACAGCTGCAATTATCCAAACAGTATTCAGACTGAACGCAACGGAAACAACAATAAATGTATTAAAATGGTTATATAATACAAATTGTAGCAAAATGTATGAATAAACTCATAATAATGATGCCGACATCAGTGCTTAGCACATCTATTTAGCGTAATTTACCAGAGATTCAGAAAAACAAAGCATTGCGAAAGCACAAGTCCGAAAATTTGAGATATATATATTGCAACTGATTTAAGAACTGTAACAGCAACAACTCCAACAACTGTGAGAATGCCATAAGTCAAACATAAAACTGTATGCAGTCACCATTATTAGTACTTCACTTAGCGCTACGTTTGTAAACACAGGTGTGCAGACTGTGGCTGTGTGAACGTCTAGATGTGAGGAGTGCTGTTTTTGTCAGTCCATTCTGTCCCTGTTTGGTAGTCAGTCTTCCTTTTATTGTTTACTTAGTGGAAGATCGTTACTTGTCTGTGTTGCCTTACTCGGTTTCCTATGGTTTGCCGTCTCTACTATTGTATGGACAATAGGTACGGTCAGCCTCTTGAAGGGCCTGGTCACTCATGCAAGCAACTAAAAAAATCCTGTGCTCTAAGTAGCTTGTAGATCCTAGAATTCTTTGCAATATCCAAGACTCTTACTTTTAATGCTATTGTATTTTCAGTAAACTAACAAAGAAAGATTGAACTTTATGTATACAGTCCGTTTAAAACAAGTGTACGTATTCTAACAGCACGTATTATTGGTCAAAACTACAAAGCCGCGAAAAAATTGCAAGACCAAAAATAATTAATATAAAGTAATGAAATTTCGGGGATTCATTTGTCCAGGTAACATTCTTAAGTGGTTAACTTTGCAATATCACAGGTTAATGTAAGCGTGGGATAATCCATTGCTAATGTATAACGCTTATACATTAATAACCTGTGAAACGGCCAGAATGTTGAATGCAAGCATGCAAACGCGCATCCATTGTGTTGTATAGGTGCCGGATATCTGTTTGTGGGATGGCGTACCATGACTGTTATACTTGGGTGGCCAATACAGGGAGGTTTAATGCTGATTGTGGATGACCCTGGAATTGTCGTCCGATGATGTTCCATATGCTTTCGATTAGAGACAGACCTGGTGACGAAGCAAGCCAACTCTGTAGAGCAGTTTGGGTTACAACAGCGGTATGTGGGCGAGTGTTATCCCGTGAAAACAACCCCTGGAATGCTGTTCATTAATGGCAGCACAACACGCCGATCACCAGATTGTCGCACAAATTTGCAGTCAGGGGTGCGTGGGATAACCATGAGAGTGCTCCTTGCTGTCAATCGTAATCGCACCACAGGCCGCAGTTCCAGTGTGGGTCCACTGCGTCAAGCACACATACAGGTTGGTTGCAGGCCATCAACTGGACTACTCCTAACCAACACATAGCCAACACTGGCGCCGAGGCAGAACCAGCTTTCATAAGAAAACACGACAGACTTCCACTCTGCCCTCCAATGAGCTCTCATTTGACCCCACTGCAGTTGCAAATTGCGGTGTTTTGGGGTCAGTAGGTGTAGGCTACAAGGTGTCGGGCTCGGAGCTGTAACAGTGCGTTGTGTCACTGTGGTGCCAACTGCTACTCAAATTGCCGCTGCAGATGCAGTATGATGCACCAGAGCCATACACCGAACACTATGGTCTTCTCTCCCGGTAGTGCCACTTGGCCGTCCGGAGACCGGTCTTTTTGTGACGGTACACTCCCGTGACCACCGTTGCCAGCAGTCATATACAGTGGCTACATTCCTGCCAAGTCTTTCTGCAATATCCTACAAGGAGCATCCAGACTCTAGTAGCCCTATTACACGACCTCGTTCAAACTCAACGAGGTGTTAATAATGACGTCTTTGTCCCTTAAAGGCATTCTTGACTAACATCAACTCACCATGACAGATCAAAGGTAACCAACGCTCACGACCGTTACACCGTGTATTTAAAGCAAACCTGATTTGCATGTGGCGCTACTAGCGCCACTCTTATGCGACTGGCGCTAAAGCTGAATAGATATCGTCTTTCATATGTAGAAGCAAGCTTATCAACTTTCGTTTATGTCGCACAACTCCTGCTTGGTCTTGCGATTTTTTTTCCTGGGAATTTTTACTTTGACGAGTAATGTATAGTATTCAGTGGTGCAGGCCGTCTTACTTCTCACAAGAGATGTCAGCATATTATCACAATACACCCGTGTTGGCAAATCCTCGAGTACTCAGATATCACTTCGGTATCAGGTTATGGGCCTCGCGGGGAAGCCGCCTTGTCACGGTCCGTGCGGCTCCCCCCGTTGGAGATTCGAGTCCTCCCTCGGGTATGGGTGTATGTGTCGTCCATAGCTTAAGTTACTTTAAGTTAGATTAAGTAGCGTGTAGGCTTAGGGACCGATGACATCAACAGTTCGGTCCCATAATACCTTACCACAAATTTCCAATTGCAGTTTATGGGAAGGAATTGTCTGTAACAGGCTGGTAAGGAAATACACTTTATTAAACAGATTCTGTGTACAGCGCTACTGGGGAACGTTTCCCTTACGGAAAGAAGATGACTGTGGCTTGTGCGCGACGGGGCACCACCGCATCTTCTATGTATCTTGCGACTGTGCTCCATCGCAACATTTCATGGGCGATGGAGTGATCGAGGCGATCCATTAGCAAGGCCTCCCAGTTCACTGTATATGAAACCTTTGGATTTATGGTTATGGGGAGTTTAATGCTTTTTGTATATACCCAACCCACTGCCAATGTGACGAAAACCGAATGGAACCAGATGTATTTGAAAGAGTGCATGATTCACTGCGAAGAAAGTCTGGAGGACGAAGTTTCAGCAGGTATTGGTTTTCAGATATATCGTTATAGGGGGGAATCAATGGGTCAGTGTCCCACACGAAACTTATTTCTAAATGACGGCGAACAGTTGAAGGTACCTACTACATCATTCACAACACCGAAAATAGTTGATTTTTTGTCGTGGAAACGTGTCATAATCACGTTGCCTTTACGCGAATTGCTGTCGTTGTCGTGGGCTTCAGTCCCAAGACTGATGCAGCTCTTCACTCTATACGGTGCAAGACTCTTCAGCATAAATTTTTCAAATGGTTAAAATGGCTACGAGCACTATGGGACTTAACACCTGAGGTCAGCAGTCCCCTAGAACTTAGAACTACTTAAACCTAACTAACCTAAGGACATCACAAACATCCATGCCCGAGGCAGGATTCGAACCCGCGAGCGTAGCGGTCGTGCGGTTCCAGACTGAAGCGCCTAGATCCGCTCGGCCTAGTCGGCCGGCCTCCGCATAAATATTACAACCTACAAACAGTTTAATCTTGAAACTTCCTGGCAGATTAAAACTGTGTGACGGACCGAGACTCGAACTCGGGACCTTTGCCTTTCGCAGGCAAGTGCTCTACCAACTGAACTAACCAAGCACGACTCACGACCGTCCTCACAGCTTTAATTCCGCCAGTACTTCGTCTCCTAAGGACATAATCTTATTATATCTCAGAATGTGCTCTATCAAATGATCCCTTCGTTTTTTGTCCCATGAATTTCTTTTCTCCCATATTCAATTCTGTAGTTCTTCATCAATTATCCGATCTACGTATCTAATCTTCAGCACCCTTCTAATGCATTCCATCTGAAAATTAGAATTCTCAATAAAGTTATCGTCCACGTTTCAGCTTCGTTAACGCAGACGAATTCTTAGCCATTATAACTTATGTAATAGAAGACGTGTGACCATGAACCCGCACATGTGTACATTTACATCGTCTCCTGGGCTTCGTATCAAGTGAAGTCTCGATTCAAGTGTCGCCTGAGCAGTGACTTAGTTGTAGCTCAATGAAAACGCGTATACTACGAGTCTCAAAAATTATTCGTGTTATCGACATGATTTAGAAACTATATACAAACTTATCACGAAAGCAGGAGATGTAATTATTTTAGAGAGTGAGTTTGTTGCAGAAACTACGTAGTTTAAATTAAAAACAAAAATGTGTAATTCAGTGTTATTTGCGTAATTACATCATCTTTGCATAATGTTTCAGAGCTCCAAACATTTCAGATACTGCTTTGAAAATAGCGTTCTTTGATATGAAGCATCGGTATATAATTTCTGGTTCTCTAAAACTGATTTCCCTAGATTTTTGTATTGCTCTGATGTAAATGGAACTAAGATAGTGGCCTGAATTTCAAAATTGGATGACAGAATCTTCCCAAAATTACAGACGTCTTTCTTATTCTTCTTGAGCAGTAATTTATCCTGGCGAAGTCATCTGCAGAACCTTTCTGTCAAACAATGATTACGTGTGAGAAGTCATTTCACGATAATTCTTGATTCTTATTCGTCTGAACCCGATGGCTAACGCCATTTGTGAGCAGTTTTTAAAACCTTTTCAAAGACGGACATATCGTCGCACTGAAAGGCCGCGATCGCCGTCAAACTTTTACTACAGTTATTTTCAGTCATTGATCGCACATAACCTATATTACGATTACCTGTTTCGGCGTTTGCCACCTGCAGGTCTGTTACAGAAAATGTAAAAGAAAAATTGCCACATAAAAAAAACTTATTAAACTGCAGCGCACATTTGTGTAGCCTCTACGAGTAAGGTAGGCTCAATGTGCAAATATCCCAACTTATCTCACTGTTCAACACGAAATGCATCATGTCTAAGTTTTTTTGTACATCATGTACATGTCACTTCTTAAAAGTGCTCCGAAAATTGGTCTGAATATTCATTTAGGTAACAATTAACACTACTAACTGAACAGCACAGGAATTTACTTTATTTTACTCTTCATAATGAAGGAAAACAGAAGGTTTCGGCCATGTTTTCTTTTTTCACCAACATCTACATTCAGGAAGCTACCTCTGTCCCACTGGCATACAATCAAAGTTCATGAAACACAAGAATAGCTATACGTATATAAATATCACTGAACTACTTCAGCACAGTTCTCCTGCATAATATAACACAAAATCCAATAGCTGCAGGCGAATACCAAGGTCTTGTAGTGTATACAGGGTGGTTAAAAATTAACTGTATACATTTCGTGGGTGTAATGTAGGGATCAAAATAAGAGTAAAATGTTAAATAATGTTTTGTCTGAAACTGCTTTATTTTCAAGTTATGAGCATAACGTCATTTGTGATAGGCATTATATTATGGGCCAGTATAGGCGTTTGGCGCGTCATCTTCGTGCGCACATCGACTGATGTTGCTTTGTCAACAGTGCCCCCGCACATTTCTGTCGGGAGGCAAGAGAATATCTCAGTTTTGTTCATCCCGGTGAGTGGACGGGTATTGCAAGAACAGTTGATCGGAACGCCAGATCTCCGGATATCAACTCCTGGAGGTCTACGTTTGAGGCCGTCTCGTGGAGTTCGTGTAGAGTGTTGCTGCTGGGAATGTGGCACAAATACAGCAATGAACTCAAAATAGCTGTGCAGAATGAGATGAACAGAGCCTCCGACCTACCGAGAGTGGTAACAGGTGGAGCACGTCACTGTCTTGTTCTACATGGACATCAATTTGAACTTGTCCTGGGGTAAACGTACAGTATGTAATGGACTCAATTTTCCTTCGTGTCGCTGCTTTCTGAGAAGAATTAATATTCTGTTGTTTGTGTTGCACATGTGATCCTTCTTTACTGCATAACTCTGAAATAAAGCAATCTCAGACAAAACTTTATTCAACATTTTACTCTTGCTTTGATGCATGCATTACACCATCGAAGTGTGTAGAGTTACTTTGGAATCACTGTCTGTAGTTTATCACATTACTTGGCACTGTCAAGAAATCTTCGAAAGAAGCTTCGTAGGCGCGTGGAGACATGATGCAGCAAGAGGAACTACTGTCGGTAATTCAACACCATAGTCACAAAATGAAGACGAAGATTTATCCCACTTGTGGAGAGTATCTGCATATCTTCGGTTGCCCGTTAGAATATGATACAGTGTAGACTAAATTCTAGAGGTTGGTCAAGTCCAGGGACCTTCTCCTGGATGCTGGGCAGTTTCAGGCATTGTGGAGGGCATTCGGGAATGGCGCATGCAAACAAAGCTTGTTGGTAGGTCTCTTTGTGAACTGAAATTTCTGTAATTTTCTTGTCGCGGCCACTTCGCGAATGTATGTTTGAGG
Source organism: Schistocerca piceifrons (assembly GCF_021461385.2). NCBI lineage: Eukaryota > Metazoa > Arthropoda > Insecta > Orthoptera > Acrididae > Schistocerca > Schistocerca piceifrons. Next base: position 387,017,364 of record NC_060142.1, read on the forward strand.
AAACAATATGTTGATCGACTCTCCTTGAAACATACACCTTCCGAATTTCAACGGTAAACTTCTCCATCACGTACAACGCCCCTCTTACAGCGTCTGCCACTAGAATCCGTAACGCTCTCGCGCTTCCTAAACGATCCTGCGACGAAATATGACACTTTCTTTCTCTTCTTGCCTTTTCTGTCTCTTCTAGTAAACTAGAGCAATGCATAAAACCGATGTACGAGTGTTTTGTAAACCGTTGGTATTTTTAATCATTTGTATTTCTTTAAGACTCTTCCAATGAATCTCAGCCTATCTGTCTTTTCTCATACAAATTTTATGTGGTTATTCCTCATTAGGTTGTTCTGGGAGGATTTTTTTTGTTGAAGTATACCCTCATTCACCAGCAAATGCTTAGCAAAAAACGTGGAAAACGCAAATCAGTAAAACTGGGTCAGGTAAAGCCTATATTCTCTTTATATAATAGCTTTCGCAATGAATTTTAGTTACTTTCAGTAGCACAATCAAACAAACGACTGTAATGTAGTCATAGATAAACTGTGTTTTCCACTATTGCATTAATGTCAGTCATAAAAGGCCCCCTCCCCATCAATCAGATCACTTTTCCCATTGCTGTTATTCCCATCTATCCCGTTTGAGAATCTTTGGTTGCGAAGCTTGGCAGTAGTACCTAGGAAAACACAGTGACATTGAAATCTTGAGAGATGTGTTCTTGTGCCCTAATCGAGAATAGCAATTATAAGCGTTCAGAAGTATAAAACTATGCTTCCGTAATTAGCACATAAATGTTTCCCTTGATATGCTTATTAACTGGTTCTGTACTTTGCTCGTGGAGTGGAGTGAAACAGTCCTAAATAAAATCCTTGTTCCGTCAAACAGCTCTTTTGCTTTACAAGGCATGTTCTGCGCTGGCTTAAGCGACGTTTGTTAGTTCTGCTTCCAGTAAAAATCTGACGATGAAGAAAACAGTACACATTCTACATCAAACTAACATGATACGCACATATGTGCATACATGAACGCTTCTTCCGCAGTTCTATTGAGATCGCAAGTTCCATTTCGATTCAGCAAGAAGCAGAGAATGGGCGAAACAGACGTCAGGCTAAGAATAGCAAAATATATATTTCTATTTTTTCTGTTAAAAACTAAGAGAGAGGAATGTTTGGTGAGTTACAGAGTTCTCCTAGCCTTGGCGAGACTATGGCTTCAGACTGACCACTTTGTTGATGGATACCATCCACCTCTCCTGATTAAGTTATCATACACAACTATCGCTCTTGCCCCAAGATTAGCAAATAAAGTTTGTATTAAAGACTAGAATTCATACTGAAATACATAGCTGCTAGTGCTAAGGGCAATTACAAATAATTACAAAAAGAGTATACATGATGTTGAATATTCTAGAAGGGAGTTATAAGAAGATTAACGTCGTGTGTGAAACAATGTCGAATGAAAGTTTCATGAAGCGATCTTGAAAAAACTAGATATAATGGATGAGTATGTTCCGTGAAGAGCAGTGACTTAGCTATGTGGGTCGGTTCGAAGTTTAAACGTCAGCCCCCCCTCCCCCCCCCCCCCCCCGCCTATCACCCATCACCCACATCCCACAAAACATCACATAATTATTCTCGGGGAAGCAATTTCTTTGCACAAAAGATTAAGTGTGCAAAGTATAACGATAATTATTTTGTAAACAGTTTTTATGAATGGTAGAAAAGAAAGTAAAACGTATTTTTATAATTAAAACAGTTTAACTGATTATTATTGAAGCATTTCAACTAACCAAGGACTTCCTTAGTGATCGAAGGACTTCAGCATCTAGCTTAGAATCTCTTCCTTCTAACTTTTCCCGCTGCAAATTTTGAAGTTGTGTCAACACTATCAATACCTTCTGTTACACTATTTCGACTGACAAAATTTCCTAACTAGACGATCGTGCTTGGCTCATAGTGGATCTAAAATAGTTCTTATTTAATTTGAGTTTTGAAAAATTCATCTCACGTGGCGGTACCGAAACACAAAAAGTTGAGTAAAATCTTAACGGCAAAATTTGATTACGAACAGATTCGGGAGATTCATATTCAACCACGAAGTGTAAGAATGTTAAAGATGTCAAAATTCGGCAGCTTGAGCTTGCAGAACTCTTCTTAGGCGTGGAATTTTTGCAAGGATACCATTTTCATAAATCTGATTACAAATGTCAACGAAAGCTTTTAAAGTCGTGGGGAGTTCCGTTTCTGGGTTTTTAATCGAATTGCTGTGCTCTAAAACAGCAAAACGGTCTAATACAATTTTCCATGGTTTTGCAACGTGTATCGATTTATTGTAGAAGCCTATCGATGACCTTCTCAGTTCCTGGTGCAAAAGCAGCGTCCACAAGATAATTAAGATGCCTGTCCCAAATACTGAGTGAGGATAATTTTTGATTTTTCTGTTTACACGCTATTTTACAGCTAATATACGTGTATAACTGTAGAAGTGTCAGACTCAGTCCATAAGCTCTGTAGTAGAGTGTCAGAAATGAAACGACGAAAAAAAGGAATATTTTCACAATTCATGCTACAGAACGCAGCAAGTTTTTTCCCCACGACGCACATGGAACGCGGTGCAAAATGGCTCTGAGCACTATGGGACTTAACTTCTGAGGTCATCAGTCCCCTAGAACTTAGAACTACTTAAACCTAACTAACCAAAGGACATCACACACATCCACGCCCGAGGCAGGATTCGAACCTGCGACCGTAGCGGTCGCGCGGTTCCAGACTGTAGCGCCTAGAACCGCTCGGCCACCCCGGCCGGCAACGCGGTGCAAATTGCACCCACTCGCACCCCACGAGCTACGCCACTGGTGAGAGGAGCAGACCCTGGACGCTCTTAACATAGTCACGGTGGAACGTGTTCAGAGTCACGTGTTACCATGCGAAATATGCTGCTTGTTATCGCGGCGTGTAAGTAGGGGAAAGATAAAGGAACGGCGCCGCTGCTATACCGGTACGTCAAGTGATGTAACTGCTCCTCTTGTCTCAGTACGATTCGGCGTTCCATTGCCGTCACGTGGAAGATCACAGGAGATAATGGACCGTCTGACGACAATGGTATCGCCGTAAGTTACTGCCTACGCCGAGACCCTCGTACCATATCGATATTCCGTTATTCTCGCTAAAGAGTCGAGCCCACATTTCGATATCTGAAGATAGCAGCCGCAGATAATGTTCCAAATCAATGTCGGTGTTCATAAGCGCACGGGCTAGATGCAATGGAACAAAATCGTTCCGGTTTAGCTTCTACACAATACCGAAAATCCATTATCGAGTAATAGCAGTGCACTGATTAATAAGCAAATATTAGGCGAAGAGAAAAAAAACATGCTGTATGAAATATTGTCAATAAAAGTGACTCAAACACAAGAGCGTCGAAATTAGTGAGCAGTATTGAAATAACGTGAGCAATTGCCCTTGGTAGTTGAAATTATAGGAAATGTTACTTACACATAAAATGGGACACAGATTACTGTGCAGATAGTATGCCTTCAAATTAATAACGAAAAGGAAAACTTTAGAACGATACTTATCTGCATGGAGTATGGAGAGACACTTCATCGCTTTTCGACACTATTTCTGTAACGTATGTGGTCGAGGTGTGATATTAGATTCCATTCAATTACAGTACACAGAGGAACGGCGTCAGCATACCCCAATTTGTTCGCGAGTATGACTATAGTATAGCATTGGTGATACGCCCAATACAATCAGCCATCAAAACTAACATATCTATTTTTTTAATATTATAGTGAAAGAAGATGTCATAAGAAGCACAGAGTACTTATATTTTACAAGCATCACGGACGGTCTTAAGTAGTGTCCCATCCCTATCCTGCCGTGTGACGTGTACGGGCATGGAGACAACCTCATGAATCCAAGGCCCCTATATGTCAGCAGAGGACTGTTCAAGCTGGTGGAGGCTCTATAGTGGTGTGGGGCGTTTGCCGCTGGAGTGATATTGGACCGTTGATACGCCTATATACGACTCTTGACAGGTGACACGTACGTAAGAATCCTGTCTGATCATCTGCATCTATTCATGTCCATTGTGCATTCCGACGGACTTGGGCAATTCCAACACGGCAATGCGATGCCCCCTATGTCCAGAATTGCTACAGAGTGACTCCAGGAACACTCACCAGAGTTTAAACACTTCCGCTCGCCACCAAACTCCCCACACATGAACATTATTGAGCATATCTGGGATGCCTTGTAACGTGCTGTTCAGAAGAGATCTCCACCTCCCCGTACTCTTACGGATTTGTGGGCAGCCCTGCGGGATTCACGGTGTCGATTCCCTCCAGCACTACCTCAGACTTTAGTCGAGTCCATGTCACGTCGTGTTGCGGCACTTCTACGTGCTCGCGGGGCCGCACACGATATTAGGTAGATGTACCAGTTTCTTTGAGTCTTCATTGTATGAGAACTAGGTAAAACATAAATCACTGTCCGTTCGAATCACCATGTTGCAGTTCAGCTCATGGATCAAGGATTTGTTGATCTACATCGTCGCTAACTGGAGGTACATCCATGATAGAAGATGGAGACTGGAAGAGAACTACTGCACCACACCGACTTCAGAAATAGACTGTCCTAATTCGCTTACGTACACCAATCGAACAGACGTAAAACAGTTGTGTAGATTTTAAACATCTTGTATCGACCACGATAGCAATTGTGATAACTATTGTTCGTTCTTAAGACACTTTGTTGCTCAGTTATGTGGTTTCTCTTCTTTGTGAAGTAATGGAGCTAGATTTTATAGCCATTAATTTGATTTCTGCTTTGTAATAAGCTGCCTCGAAAACAGTTAAGTAAAAAAATTTTGGTGCATTAGAAGCACACTTTCATACTTTAGCTACCTTTTCGAGTTTTAGGGCTACATTTTGCAGTTTAGATGCGTAAAACATGTACGAGGTCATTTAAAAATGAATGAGATAATATTGTTGAATGCGTTTGCAGCAGTCACACACTTACAGTTTATTCTTTCATTACCGATTTGAGAAAAAAATGGTTCAAATGGCTCTGAGCACTATGGGACTCAACATCTTAGGTCATAAGTCCCCTAGAACTTAGAACTACTTAAACCTAACTAACCTAAGGACATCACACACACCCATGCCCGAGGCAGGATTCGAACCTGCGACCGTAGCAGTCCCGCGGTTCCGGACTGCAGCGCCAGAACCGCACGGCCAACGCGGCCGGCACCGATTTGAGAATTTTGCATCCACCTTCAGATAGCGCAAGTTCAGTACAGCTAAATCAGTTCAATGCACGTTATTGCAGACTTCTAACTAATAACCTACCAACATATACTCTTAATTTAGACACGATTTGCGTCAACCGTACCAAGATCTACAACGCTAAATTCTGTGTATTCGGACATTTAACGAACTACTTTAAAATTGACAGCAAGTAGCAGGTCCTAATGATGGGTACTATGAAAATAAGTATAAAATATTACTTAAAATAAAGTGTTCTTCAAGTGTAAGCGATTAACATCTGGTAGGGTTAACGGGAAACATCAGATTTGTACAAGGAAGAGCAGCGTAAATTATCAGAGACTTGTTTGGCAGGCTGCAATGTGCAACAGAAATGTTGCAATATTCTCCACAATAGTCACATAAAGATTTGTGAATACCTGGTTACGAAATTTCAAACTACCGTTTTCGCAGTGTAATACATATTGGTAACGACGAGACCAAGAAGTTGAAATACAATTGCGTTCTGTAAAAGCTCTCAAGTAACGGAAACAAACCTTAACAGTGGCTTGCAAGAACATGGATGCAACTTTTCGAAATGGAACTTTTGATTCAAGAATCAATGTATATTCAGCACTATATAAGTGAAGAATTTATATAATTGTTCTTATGGTTAATCTATGGCAGCTACTGCATTTATGTAAACCACTGTTAATCACCTAAGCACCAAAGCCACGAGTATTGTGCAGCGTAATTCGAGCTGAGCAGAGTAACATCATCTTCGTGAAAAATTCCTTAGTACCTTCAAATATTGTTGTTGGTGCAGTGCCATTGACTTCAGGCGATATTCAAAGAAAGCGAAGAATTACGGTTTTAGTCAAAATGCTTAGTACGCGAGAAAGAACGCGCGGACTCGCACACCGAGCCTATCGAGCTCCGTATCTCCTGATCTCGAGAACAAAGCGAGGAACGTGATCACCTGGTAACCAGCGAGTTACGCAACTAGTTTCGCGGTTCACACTGTATCTGATGTTGGCTTTATCGTTCGGGTGACTTTCCGATAAGTGTTCGCGCCAAGATGGGCGGGCGACACGAAGGTCAAACGACGTGCGCCAGGTGCCAGGCATCTCCTGCCGCTGCCTAGCAACGGCGGCACGCGTCCCTCCACCTCGCTCATCACGCCATACCGCCAGTGACGTTTGCGAGGCATCGCCTGATAAGGGACGTGCTTCCGCATACCGAGACGGTGCGCGTGTTTTATCTCCCCACAACACTTCCTTCCTCTAGCGGTTTTAGCATACAACTACCGCCGCCCTGTACTTCAGTGTCTTCCCAGCTTCCGTTCTCTTTGTATTCCTAGAACAGTATCGGATTGACGCTTGTCACAGCATACGAATCAAACGTGGAATAAGCCTTGTACCATTTACACGGTCACATTAATGTGACCACCATCTGTGTTCGATGACAACGTGCAAACAGAGAATGACAAAGAGTTGGGCTCACAGACGACAGGGGCAGCAGTGGTAGTGGAGGGTATATAAAGCGTGTCCGGCGGAAACGGAGCGATTATCTGTCTAATGAAAGCCCATCACAATTGGCTTTCGGACCAATGGTGGAAACGTCTCCGAAAAGGCCAAGTCTGTAAACTGATCGCGTACTGCCTTGGTTAAAGAATACGATGCATTGCAAAGTGGCGCTATCCAAACCCGGCGCTGAGGCAACTGTGGTGCATCATTCCCATAGACAATAGGGGTGAAAGGCAGCCGCGGATTAGTGTACGGGGGGGGGGGGGGGCCTTGAAAAGTCTGTGCAAAGTCCGAAAGATGACACCACCGGCGCGTATCGAGGTCATGTTTAGTTGGTAGCATCTCTGAAAAGAACTGTAAGATGGCAAGAACTCTGCCCCTTACATGTAGCCATTAAATATCACCTAACTCACGTTGAGCGCTGAACAAAATGACTGACAAGGCACAATGCATCTTGTAGAGGGTATAGTATGGACTTATTGGAATAATTACTATCAGGTGATGGTTTAAAAGTAATTCACATGACATGAAAACTTTGTGGAAACGAGTCGATTTACTGGACGCTAGTTTACCCCAGGGAAGTATTTAGAGTTGACCGTGGCCGGCTGGGGAACAGCGAAGGGAAGTGACAATAGGCAGCTTAGGGCGGCTCAAGCTCTGAGAAAGCGGTAATGCGGCGGGGCCTCCAGCCGCCTTAAGATGAGTGAGAGCATGGGTGGTTGACCCCCACCCCATGCTGGTGTACCGGGAAGCAGACGGAGAACTTGTACGCCTGTTGATAAATGTCCGTCGTCCCGTTTTCAGGGAAACATGCGAGAAAGCCACGCAAAGCTACGGTGGAGTGGTCAACAGAAGTAAAAATATGCGTGTTCGTGACTATAGCAACTTTATGCTGAATTCATGGTCTGCAGAATCTGAAGCAAATCAAGTGAAGAGCGACTGAATGAAATATGCCGGCCTCCGACGGGAATGTAGGACCGAGGAATTTGAAGTACTCTCCTGGGAGTCAGAATTCCGGAAAAATTGGTATTTGTGCAGACGCTAACCTTGATGGGCGGCCTCGGAGGAGCTAAATAACAGAAGTTGAGAGGAAGGGAAATTTTGTGGGAATTTGCTCACTTCCCAGAGCAGGCATTGGTCGGTGCTGGGAAGCGACACATAAGTAATGCGACTTGCGCTGCAAATGGTGTAAATGATTTTGCTGGAGGGGAAACCGAGGCGAAGAGCGGACTATGAGAAGTCTCCGTAGAGGTCTTCCGTTCCCAGCTTGCCTAGAGTGGAGACGTGGCATTCTTTACTCAGCTTGCCTGTTAAAGAGTGAGCATCTCTGCAGTTTAGGACCTAGCAAATGGAACGATTGAGCTTGGAGATAGGAAGTTTTAGTTCAGCTATATACTGAGCAAGATAGCTAGGAGTGAATAGATGAGTGCAGCCTTGCAGCACCACGAAGTCGGCCGACGTCTGCACAACGACGGCGCTCCGCCACGCTGTATTCGGTGATATTGCGCCTTCTCCGGCCACTGACTAATTTGTTGAATCACTTCGGTAAAGTTTTCACGAGGGTTTCATGGGCCGTGTATTGTAGAATTCTTCTCGCACTCGTCTGCAGCTCGTGGTTGTGCGGTAGCGTTCTCGCTTCCCAAGCCCTGGTTCCCGGGTTCGATTCCCGGCGGGGTCAGAGATTTTCTCTGCCTCGTGATGACTGGGTGTTGTGTGATGTCCTTAGGTTAGTTAGGTTTAAGTAGTTCTAAGTTCTAGGGGACTGATGACCATAGATGTTAAGTCCCATAGTGTTCAGAGCCATTTGAACCATTTTCTTCTCGCACTTCGCATTACGCCTGGGTCAGTCGATAGGAATTATTTTTGAGTTATCGCACTTTACTCCACCCAAACGCAATTTATTACCACTGCCTGATAGGAGAATCTTGTAATGTGACGATTGAAGGTCGGGAGTTAAAATAAATTTGTGCTAATCGACTGCATCTGTTTTCAATCAAGTAGTTGAAATCCCAAGTCACTTTCTTAATTAATTTTATGTTCAACATTTGCATCTGGTGTTCAATAGCTGAATATAACATCAATGTGCATCCCTTTTTAATTAAAAGTGATCAATTCTGAATAAATTAATGTCAACACTGCCACCGCAGTTCAATCAGGAGTCACAGGGCCATATTACTTTTTTGCGTTATCCGATATTGCGGCAGTTTTGCACTCTCTGTTGATCTGTTAGTCAATTAGTTGGGGTGAACACACGCCAAAACCAGCTAAGTGACGGGTGGAGTGTTACAGAACGCACACCAAGTTTCAGCCATATTGGTCGATTTCTTTGTGTTTGGCATTCGTGTGAATCAAGGAAGTCGAGTGATTGTCATAAAATGGACGAAAAAGAATTTCATGTGGTGACCAAACATTACTTTATGAAAGGCAAAACGCCTCAGGAGACTGTAGAGAAGCTTGATAAACATTACGGTGACTCTGCACCTTCCATTAGAGCAGTTTATGAGCGGTTTCAAAATTTTCGGATAGGCCATAGGGGCACAAGTGATGCCGAACGTTCTGGACGCCCTGTGGAGGTTACGACTCCAGATATCATTGATAAAATCCATGATATGGTGATGGATGACAGAAGAATTAGGTTGCGAGAGATTGCTAGTGCTGTGAGCATCTCGAATGAACGGGTACATAATATTTTGCATAATTCCGCGATTGCTCACGCTTGACCAAAAACGGAATCGTGTGAAGTGTTGCAAGGAAGGTTTGCAGTTGTTCAGGAAGAATCCGCAGGACTTCAAGCGTCGTTTCGTCACTGTGGATAAAACATGGACATATTACTGTACTCATGAGACCAAAGAAAAATCTAAACAATGGGTTACCAAGGGAAAATCTGCACCAAAAATGGCGAAGACCATTCCTCCCGTCGGAAAGGTTATGACTACTGTCTTTTGGGATTCGCAAGGGATAATCCTCATCGACTATCTGGAAAAGGGTAAAACTATTACAGGTACATATTATTCATCGTTGTTAGACCGTTTGAAAACCGAACTGCAAGAAAAACGCCTGCTATTGGATCGCAAAAAAGTCCTTTTCCATCACGACAATGCACCAGCACACACCTCACTAGTTTTGGTCGCAAAATTAATGGAAATAGGATTCCAACTGCTTTAACATCCCCCCTATTCTCCAGACTTGGCTCCATTGGACTACTATTTGTTTCCCAATTTGAAGAAATGGCTGGCAGGACAAAGATTTTATTGAGATGAGGAGGTGATTGCAGCAACTAATGGCTATTTGACAGACTTGGACAACTCCCATTATTCGGAATGGATCAAAAAATTAGAAGAGCGCTGGAGGAAGTGTATAAGTCTAAAAGGAGGCTATGTCGAAAAATGAAAAAGGTTTACCCCAAACACGTAAGTAGTTTTTATTTTTGCACGGATTTTTCAAACGCCCCTCGTACAGGCGAATAGACATCCAACTGCTAGGCAACTGACTGCGCAGGTGAACCAGTGGGATGCCAAAAGAGTCTCCTGAACGACCGTTCAGTGAACGTAGCTGAGTACGGGGCTCCGCAGCAAGCACCTGGTTTATGCACCCATGCCGAAGGCTGTTCATCGGCGACGAAATCTGGAATTTGCACGCCAGTACCGCAACTAGACTTCCAGTCATCCTCCAACAATCGACGGAAGGGACCACGCCGGAGGAAGAGGTATTATGGTCTGAAGAATCTCATGTCGTCATTTTTGATCAACACAAATTTGCATCTGTCCTTCGGGACCATGTTTTTCCTCTGTACCATGACAGAGTGTCATTAATGTGTGATACAGCTCATGCGACACATGTGTGGTTCGAAGAGCACCAGGATGAATTTACCGTACCCCCCTGGCCACCAAACTCACCGGATGTAAACCCAACAGGGAATCTGTGAAGCCACCTCGATTGGAATCTTCGCGCCATAGATCCATAACCGAGAAACCAAGTGCAGAGGGCCACAGCATTGGAGTCGGCATCGCTCCACATCCCTGTTGTTACCTTCCAGAACCTCACTGACTATTCCTGCACGTCTCGAAGCGGTCCGCTATTCAGGTTTTAATAAGTGGTGACATTAATTTAATGGACAGTGTAGTATGGTTATTATCAAGTATAGATTATTATTTTTTTCTGCACTAAGTGTGCTGCAGTTTAAGAGAGTGTTACAACAGAAGCATTTCGCTTTTTGCCGCAGTATCATAATTTGTTTTTTATTTTTCCTTTACTTAAACCTGCGAGCCAAAACATGATGACCACCTGCTTAACAGCGTCTTGGTCCACCTTTGGAACGCAAAACATCGGCGATTCTGCGTGGCGTGGATTCGATAAGTACTTAGTAGGTTTTCGGAGGAATGTGACAGCAGCTGTCTCCGCACAGACCACATAATTCCCGAAGTTACGTGCCGATGCTTTGTGGGCATTGAGTTCACACCCGGTAGCGACCTAGATGTTTTCCATCGCGTTCAGATCAGGAGAATTTGTTAACTAACACATGAATCTCAGTTCAATATCATGCTCCTCAAATCACTGTTGCACGATTTGGGCCTTATGACAATGGCAGATATCCCGCTGGAAGTTGCCATCGCCTTTGCGGAAAACATCAAGCGAAACTATGATTTTCTTCCGCAATGTTCACGCAGTCCACAGCTGTCGTGGTACCTTTGATTACTACCACAGATTCCTCGGTAGCCCAGGCGACTAGCGTGATATTGTCCCCCTCGGCTTGCGTCCGTGGCGGGGAGCGCTGCAGGCAGCCGTTTGCGTCCATGATGACGTATCCAGACACAACAGACGACCTGGTGTTGACAAGAAACGTGATTCGTTAGACCAACATTGGAACACGTAGGGGTCTTCTGCTGCAGACTCCAAATCAACCATGTGCACTGAATGGTGAGATCTGATACGTGAGCCGGCCTCTGTGGCCGAGCGGTTCTAGGCGCTTCAGTCCGGAACCGCGCCACCGCTACGGTCGCAGGTTCGAGTCCTGCCTCCGGCATGGCTGTGTGTGATGTAATTAGGTTAGTTAGGTTTAAGTAATTCTCCGTCTAGGGGACTGGTGACCTCAGATGTTAAGTCCGATAGTGCATAGAGCCATTTGAACCATCTGATACGTGCATGCACCAGTATTGTATTTGTCGTCAGATCTGCTACAGATCCCCCTCCTGTACTGCTATACGAGCGGGCAGGTCTCCGACATCCACGTTCCGTGTCGCACCTTGCCATGCACTCGTCGTGTCGCCGTACTTCAGCCACTTTACAGAGATGCCCACAACAGCAGCGTGCGAACTTCCACCCAGGTGCGCCGCTCCCACATGCTCGATGCTAGGCACCGGACCATTACAATCTACCCTGCCTCATAGTCGCTTGCGTCACTTCCCCATTTGCAGCGTTTATCATCTTTAGAATGATTCCCAATTCGTTTCCGTCCAGCTTATATGTAAGAGGCGATCAGAAAGTTTCCGTTTGACGACGCTGCTGCAGCATATACGCAAGGTAGTGCGATTCCGATGCGGGTATATAAGAGCCAACCTGTAGGCAAGGGATTAGTGTGTCATTCGTATCTTTCCGACGTGCGTGCAGTAAATTCGGAAACGTGAACTTTATTGCGGCTCCCGAAGGACACACACCGGCAGATGTCCTTCGGACACTAAAGAGTGTGTGTAGGGTAACATGTCTGTCGAATACCACCGCTGTCGAATGGTGGGCAAAGGGATGCTGCTGCTTCATGGTGACGCACTTCCCCATATCGCAAATGCCATAACGCAGATGTTACGCCAAATAAAGTGGGAGATGCTCGAGCACCGGCCCTGTAGCCCTAATCTCTCACCATCCGATTATCACGCTTTCGATCCCTTAAGAGGCCCGCCGAAGGGTCGAAGATTCCTGTCGAACGAGGATGTGCAGTATGCAGTTGCGCACTTTTTCGTGCAACAGGACACGGTGATTTGCCAAAGTGGTATTTTGAATCCGGTGCATCGTAGGATAAATGCCTCAATGCTCGCGGTGATATTGCCTGATTGTCATGCCGATTCTGATCTGTATGATCTTTGAACGGAATCTTTCTGATCGCCCCTTATATTTTCCTTAGCATTTTACATACCCGGAGCGCCAAAGGCGGTGGCCAGAATGTTGTGACCCATAAACGTGTTTTAAGTTGACAGGTTTTTCCTTCGTTGCTAGCAGAAATTGTAGACGAAATAGCTTCATCTCACTCTCGACTTTTTTTAAACCAAACCACTTATCCTTTTGCTGAAATTACGTTATGGCCTTTCACGGCACTTTTGTAAGACTTTGCACAAGTCGTGAATACTCACAACACACGCGACGAAGAAGTGAACATACAGCAGAACTGTGACGAGTGTTAAACAAGTGACTTAACTTTTGTATTCTGCCTTACGGAAGGTCTTGTCATGGGGGAAGCCTCGTCAGAGAGGTCCACCGCATGAGCGTCTAGGGAAGTGATTGCAGTGGTGGTTTCCCGTTACCTTCCACTGATGATGATGAAATGATAATGAGGGCAACACAACACCCATTCCCTGAGCGGAGAAAATCTCCGACTCAGCCGGGAATCGAACCCGGGCCTCTTGGCGTGACAAACCGCCGAGCTGACCACTCAGCTATCGGGCGGACTAACAAGTGAAGGCACAGTGAAATTTGAATAACGAGCACGTGTGCGAAGTTTTACAAAAGTGAAGTCAACAGCAACGAACATAAATGTAGCAAAAGGGGAAAACAAAGGAAAGAGAAAAAATGTGAAGGCTAAAACCAAGTTTTTTCGACCGAAACGAGGGAAAAACTTGTCGACTTAAAAATTTACTAAAAGAAGTAATAAATATCAACCATGACTGATCATGCTTTGTTAATAAAAGAGAAATGCGCCTCGTGTGCGACTCTCTTAAACTGCGTTACACTGAAGACAGAAAAAAATAGTGTAAAAAAGCTACTTAATTAATTGGATAATTACGTTTGGCTCATTTGGCACAGACCCAGACGTAATAAAATTGAAATTACATTTATGACAGACTTTCTACAGAGGCCGTCGTCGAAGACCTCAGAGAAGACCTCAGAGAAGAAATCAGAGAATACAGGAGGAAAACGATGTTTTAGTCACACTGTCGTGAGGGGACGATTATGAGACGATAGACTGAAATGATAACCAAACCCCATTTCGTTCCTTTTTGTTTATTTACTTCCCTTGCTCCACCAAATAAAAAATGTTCAAATGTGTGTGAAATCTTATGGGACTTAACTTCTAAGGTCATCAGTCCCTAAGCTTACACACTACTTAACCTAAATTATTCTAAGGACAAACACACACACCCATGCCCGAGGGAGGACTCGAAGTTCCACCAAATGTGTTGGCGCTTTAAATGAAACGTTGTTGGCCTCCTTAATACTTTATCTAAGTTTTCCCAGTAGTTCTTGGAACACTTGCAATATATTTACTGTTTCCCTTCCTCTTCAAATAGCATCTCAGTTAAAAAATAATGACTCTATGATCCATTGTATGGAACACATTTTATGACAGTAAAATAATGATTTGCGATATATTTTGCCTTTTCTGTCATAGTGCCGAATTAAGTGACTCTTTTCTTTTTACAGGTACCATTTTGAATGAGCCATCATCGAGGAGAAACAGCGACAGACGAAAATTTTCATTATCGAACGTCTCCACTCGATAACTTAACAACAAGAGGTTCTTAACTTGGAATGTTTGTTCGAATTCCAGATATCCTAAAATCGGAAGAACGTATACGGAAAATGGCACTGATATGCTATCATAAAACGAAAACATGAGTGTGATTAAGAACTTAGGAATACAGAAAAATCAGGTGGTCATGGACTGTGCGGCTGGTCCCGGCTGAGGTTCGAGTCCTTCCTCGGGCATGGGTGTGTGTGTTTGTACTTAGGATAATTTAGGTTAAGTGATGTGTAAGCTTAGGGAGTGATGGACCTTAGCAGTTAAGTCCCATAAGATTTTTTAAAAAAAATCAGGTGTCGAGGAGAATGGTTAGAATATGCCAGTTAATCGACGATGCTGTCATTTCAGACACAACAGTAGCTCTGTAGGATAAAGACGAGGAAGAGGGCAGGGGGAAAGCGTAGTGAGCTCTACTGTGCGCGGGTGCGCGGAAGATGACTGAGGAGTCAGTTCTGTCGCTACTGGTCTGGCCGTCCCGCGGTCTGGCCGTTGCTGCGCTACTCTGGCGTAACCGGCATCCGTCCTGCCAGATCTCGCAACGGCCGCCCCTGAATAATACGTCTCCCCTTCAATTAATTCAAAAGCGCGTGTGGCGACGCGCCGGCTCCTGCAGGCGCTGTTGCCGACTCTTCTAGCACGTCACCCAACAGACGAAGCCCCCTCACTCACTCACACGCTACATCATTTGCCTTTACAGATTAACACCAACAAGGGGCTGCAAGCAACCTGCTCTACATTGCTTCGAAACACTCACACGGTTACACGGGCTATTTCAGACAGGCAGCTGAATGGTTTTCGGCCTGGCGCAGAAGTAATGGGTTGATAGTAATGAAATTCTGTTTTAACATTAACCGCATTTTCCGTCGGTGATCGGTAGAACATAATAACAAAAAAAAAGGTTCAAATGGCTCTGAGTACTATGCGACTTAACTTCTGAGGTCATCAGACGCCTAGAACTTAGAACTGATTAAACCTAACTAACCTAAGGACATCACACACATCCATGCCCGAAGCAGGATTCGAACCTGCGACCGTAGCGGTCTCTCGGCTCCAGACTGTAGCGCCTAGAACCGCACGGCCACTCCGGCCGGCCATAATAACAGTATTAAATAGAAGACACTTCCTAACGTTCTGCAAAATTATATTTATTTGGCCACGAACCGGCTTTCAGGTTCTTAGGTCATCGTCATATGGCAACTTAACATCGCAAACACAGATGAAATGAAGCGCGACTTGCACAAATATTATTTATAAAGAAGATAAAAAAGATACAAAAGTGATGACAAGTAGACTTTTTATATAGGAGAGTATTACATTTTTTATGTCACGGAGAAACAGTTACATTAACTAAAAGAGTAAACAAAATTCTTTATGTGGTGAAACATTCAACAGCTGATGAAACACAAAGGTGAATTTAGAATTTTAATCTAGTATTTTTTGTGACCAGATGAAAATCCTTTCGTCCGGCCGGAACTGTGGGTTCTTTGAATGCTCTGGGGAGAGCCTCATCAAACTAGAAAATATGCAATATTAGTTCACTCTATTACACGAATAAATTTGACAGAGTTCTTCGCCACAGGATTCCTTGATAATTTACAGCTGTCATTGAGTATGAAAGCATCACTTGATGCGCAGGTTAACAAATTGTTCTCTTCTAGTACAAAATGCAACATTTACTAAAGTCCATTTCATCGGAAACTTTAACTGCCACTGTTCTACACGACGATGCTGACAGCTGTGGCTAGGACCTCGAACAGGGGCTGAGCTCTTGCATGCTCGACGCTATATGGCGCTGCTTTTGTGTTAGGGAGGGCGTGTCTTCGGGAGTGTCTTCCATTGATTGTCGTGGATTGCAGCAAGCCCTCGCTAATGTCCGTGGTATAGATTCGCGTTGCCGACTGTGGTGTGGCATAGCGATATCTCGACGATAGCACAGTATTTATAACTAATAGCCGGCCGAAATGGCCGTGCGGTTAAAGGCGCTGCAGTTTGGAACCGCAAGACCGCTACGGTCGCAGGTTCGAATCCTGCCTCGGGCATGGATGTTTGTGATGTCCTTAGGTTTAACTAGTTCTAAGTTCTAGGGGACTAATGACCTCAGTAGTTGAGTCCCATAGTGCTCAGAGCCATTTGAACCATTTTGTATCTAATACTTGATTTACCGGAGGGGGGAAAGGAAACTGAGTTTAGTTATTTGATACTAAGATGGCATTCTGTGTCACAAATTTGTTGATTTCCAGTGTCTATTCTGCATTATATAAGTGGTTTTCTTTTAATAGAGAAAGTAAAGTCGTATGGCATGAATGGCTGGGAGATCCCAAAAGACAGGTTCAGCTGCTTCGTTGGAAAATATTTTCCTATCCTCCGCGCCCGCATGAGAAGCATAAAAGCTGCATGTGTAAGCGTGTAAGTTAAGTGTAGACTGTAATGGTGTGTAACTTTCCTGGCAGATTAAAACTGTGTGCCGGACCGAGACTCGAACTCGGGACCCTCGCCCTTCGCGGGCAAGTGCTTTACCAACTGAGCTACCCAAGCACGACTCACACCCCCTCCTCACAGCTTTACTTCCGCCAGTACCTCGTCTCCTACCTTCCAAACTTTACAGAAGTTCTTCTGCGAACCTTGCAGGAATAGCACTCCTGAAAGAAAGGATACAGCGGAGACATGGCTTAGCCACAGCCTGGGGGGTGTTTCCAGAATGAGATTTTCACTCTACAGTGGAGTGTGCGCTGATATAAAACTTCCTGACAGATTAAAACTGTGTGCCGTACCGAGACTCGAACTCGGGACCTCTGCCTTTCGCGGGCAAGTGCTCTACCATCTGAGCTACCGAAGCACGACTCACGCCTCGTCCTCACAGCTTTACTTCCGCCAGTACCTAGTCTCCTACCTTCCAAACTTTACAGAAGTTCTCCTACGAACCTTGCAGTACTAGCACTGTTGAAAGAAAGGATGTAACGGAGACATGGCTTAGCCATAGCCTTGGGGGTGCTTCCAGAATGAGATTTTCACTCTGTAGCGGAGTGTGCGTTGATATGAAACTTTCCTGGCAGATTAAAACTGTGTGCCGGACCGAGATTCAAACTCGGGACCTTTCCCTTTCGCGGGCAAGTGTTCTACCAAGTAAAGCTGTGAGAACGGGGCGTGAGTCGTGCTTGGGTAGCTCAGTTGGTAGAGCACTTGCCCGCGAAATGCAAAGGTCCCGAGTTCGAGTCTCGGTCCGGCACACGGTTTTTATCTGCCAGGAAAGTTTCATGTCAGCGCACACTCCGCTGCAGAGTGGAAATCTCATTCTGTAATGGTGTGTGTTTGGTGTAGTGTAGTGTTCATGTTGGGAGATGATGAGAGAAGGGAGAGGGTGAAACCTGGTGCCGGCACATAACCTGTTACTTTCGGATACACCAAGGGCGCCGCCGAGCTTAACGTTCCCATCCGACGGACACATCACCATCAACATTGTCGGACGCCTTCACTTCATGACACACAGCGGAGAGGTTTGAAATCTAATTCAAGGCACTGGCATGAAGAGTGGTGGTCAGCGACTTTACGACACCACCCCTCCTGTCTCCTCTCCCGGAAAGGCAAAGGGAAAATTGTAAATAGGAAGCGGCGTACATGGACGGTTACCACTCCAAGAATAAGTCACACACGAAGGTGCGCCCCTCGACACGACCGTTGACAGTTTATATATGTTCGGCAAAGTTCAGATCTTTCTTTCTTAATCTACAGTTTCTCTCGTGTTCAGATAACCTAACTGCCTCAGTGCTACCTGACTCACCAATAAGTGATCTTATACAGTGCTTGCAAGTGATTTACACACATCGCTCAGTGCAAATGGCTGCAGTCTGTCTTTACCATTGAATAAAAAATTTGGATTTGATCTTGTGATGTTGCAGTTCTTCTTGTTATGTCCGTGCTTGCTACGAGAATGGGACGAGGAATTCACGCCTTATGCAGTACACCTTTTTGTGTTTTGTTTCACCCAGACATTCTTCAGCACTTTTTGTGCTATCTTCAGTGGGTTATTTTTATTTTCTAACTGTAAAATTGTTGTTACATATTAAAAATTAGCTAAACTTTTGGTATATAATAATTGCAATTGTGAATTAATAAATGTTGTAAAATATTCTACATCATTTGCCCATAGTTCACAGTTGAGATATGTTTTAACGACCTGATGCACTGCGTGTTGTTTATAACATTATGTCAAAGTTCTATTTATAGTTTAATTGGCAAAAATGGTGGATGCATGCATTATTTTACGTACCTTACATGATGCTATTGGACATTTATTTTGGTAGATATTCTGCTACGCAGTCTACAACTTCTCATCTGCAAACAGCAAATTACGAAGGTTGGTTTAGATACTGAACTAGTTTATTAATGTGATCCTATTGCAGATGGTATGCACTGGCCTTCCTCCGATTTTTGAACTGACTTCATACTACCAGTTATAGATAAGACCTACAGTTTAGTACGGATGACGAATCAAGGCATATGAGTGCAGCGTCAAGGCACGCTCATATAACACAGACTCCAGACTGCCGGCCACGACCCCGCGTCGTTGGTGGCAAAGCGGCGGCTGGTGTTCAGTGCAACCTGTGTTACCAAGCACTCGTCATAATCGGGTGTCCTCATCCTAGGAGGAGCTCTGTAATGGCGAAACTTCGCCAAGTACCACAGTGTCACTGTGGACGGATTGCTGAACTGGCACCAAAATGTCGAAGAACTGGTGTCAAAAGCGTTGAACAGACGGCGTAGGCTGTACTCACTACAAAACTCGACGTCTGACTTCACTGGACCTTGTACTCGTAGTTGTTCTGAACAAGACGCTGATGTGCCCATTTCTACAGTGTTCATTAGTAGTCTAGGATCGTGCGGCTGAGGCATACATCGACCGCTTACAGCTCTCAAACTCGTTTTGCACCTATCTTACATTTCTCCGATGGCCAAACTCCATCAGGCAGCCAGAGTACCCACGGAAGAAATTCTTCGTTAAAGATAGAGTGCCGTAGAGCCGATACATCATAACGTAGACACAAGGGTCCACCACAATACTTGCTGGTGCACTAGATTTGTTCTTCCATCATGTTAATATTAGACTTTCTTTTGTTATCAACATCAGCGAAATCGTCGAGAGAAAGAAACTTAGCATGCACCATCTAGATCGTCTGGAGGAACAGGCCGTTGGACTAAGCCGACAGAGAAGAACAGGAGGCAGGAAGATAGATCTCGAGGCAAACTGTGCTGAATACAACTCTGAAAGGGCTACGTTCCACCATAATGGACCTCCCGTATTGTATCTACCTTTAACGATATTGTTGTCATGGGTTGGTAAGATGTAGATAAAAATCAGGAGGCAGGAAGATAGATCTCGAGGCAAACTGTGCTGAATACAACTCTGAAAGGGCTACGTTCCACCATAATGGACCTCCCGTATTGTATCTACCTTTAACGATATTGTTGTCATGGGTTGGTAAGATGTAGATAAAAATGTTGTTCCCTCGTACAAACACTACGTGTGTGCATTACATAGTGTCTAACATTCTTCCTGGTGTCTGTTTGTTCTAAGTCGTGTCTCCCTACCACTTTCGCGCAACGACGCTCTGAGCGTGTTTTTTAGGGAAATGACTAGTTTGAACCTGGGACCTGTTGCTGGTAAGGAGACGTCAGACCACACATGACATGTAGAGTTCAGAAGAGTTCAGTGAGACTAGCGATGATACAATCAAATACTTAATGATTTCAGCGTCAGCTCCACTGCACTCCCTGTAAAAGAATCTTAATACTAACTAAATTTAGTGGAAGGGGTTCAAGGCTTTCCTATTTTTAGTTAGCTGGTAAAATAACGTCGAAAAAGCAGTTAAGTTTACCACTGGAAATTTTATTCTACTCACAAAACGTTGTTTATAAATTGCACTATTGATAAAAGGAAATGTTTTAATACAGGATGATAAAAACCAACTGCGTTCAACAAAAATGTGAACGAATATTCTCTGAATGGGTTTCCAAGTTCTACAATGGATCGAAGGATCATCTATGCCATATCACATCTATAATCTAGATTTAAGTTAAGTTTCATAAAAGAGAAAACTATCAAAATGGTCTACAGTGACCCTCAATTATCTTTAATTACTTATTTAACTTGTCGCAAATTACAGTGGCTGATGTGGCTTCTCAATAATTATATAACAGAAGAATCATCGCGTTTCAGATTTTAACTTCTAGTAGCAAATGTGAATACCACGAAGTTTACTTGACGATCGACACTAGTATTACGTAAAAAGGGGATGTAACAGATGAGACTTCTGCAGTTCTGAGTGATGCCTTATGCGCTATCGCGTGCGTTCATTACCTTGTCGTTGGTTAGGCAGCGTCAGCGGACGGTGGGCGAGGCAGCTCCACACACCTCGCCATCTCAGAAGCAACTCTTCTCTAACCTCTCCTTACTACAATTTACCGAACTTGGTTTAAAAAAAGGTATCTGGCTGTGTTTTCAACTGACCAATCAGGATCTCAATGTTAACCTGAAGCTCCGCCTACAAAAATTCTGTCTATCCAATGAGAAACGTTATACTTTTCGTGGTGGGACAATGTTTTTAGCGTTTGCGACGTAACAGAGACGCGTATAGTCTCACGCTAAAACTTGCAGCTGGTGTGGCCATTTTAGTGTTATCGTAAGATCTATACTGTTCTTCTGGAGGGCTCTAGCGTTTAACATGGGCTGGGAGCTGCTCTTGGCGTTCGGCCGGCGATGTGGGTGTCCGTCCCTTATCGTAGGGCCACTTAGCCTACACAGCTCTGCTCTTGGCTTCTGTTCTCGTTTCTCCCCACAGAACTGCGTCTGTTTCACGTTGGGAAGGTATGACATGCATTTAGGCGTTCTTGTGTTAGTCTGTGGTATTCCATTTGCTCACTCGTTGATCATATTACTTTGGTTAATTTAATATCAGGATTTATTCAGAGCTATGTGACATACTGCCAGATTTGCTATCATGTCAGGGTTTTCAGGGAAGTGGTTGGATTTTCCTGACACCTTACAAGTGCAGTGGCTAAGACACTCGTCTCGTTTCTGGAGGAGCGTATTTCAAGTCCTCTTCCGACTGACCTGCTTTGTAAAACACCAATCGATAACGGAGCTGTATTAGTATCTTCTCTGTTGCTGCTCAACTTGGAGAGATTAGATAAAACAAGAGTCGATCACACAAAGAACTCTTCGGCTGAAGAACATATCTTTTATATCCCGTGCTGCATTACAATCGTTCATATATAACTATAAAATGGCAACGGTCTTGCCGCAGTTGATACACCGGTTCCCGCGAGATCATCGAAGTTAAGCGCTGTTGGGAGTGGCCGGCACTTGGATGGGTGACCATCCAGCCGCCGTGCGCTGTTGCCATTTTTCGGGGTGCACTCAGCCTCGTGATGCCACTTGAGGGGCTACTCGACCGAATAGTAGCGGCTTCGGTCAAGAATACCATCATAACGACCGGGAGAGCGGTGTGCTGACCCCACGCCCCTCCTATCCGCATCTTCCTCTGAGGATAACACGGCGGTCGGATGGTACCGGTAGGCCACTCGTGGCCGAAGACGGAGTACTTATAACTATAAAATATAGAAAATAGTTATCATGTGGTGTTCTTGACTGCGATGTGTTCAGATTTTTAACACGGTAAGTGTTTATTTATTTGGATCCAGTGAGCATCTTCATCCTAGGAGTGTTGTGACAGTTGTTATTGCTTCGTGTAAAGGAGTTGTTGTAGGCTGTAGTGACGTATTTATCTTGTTGATGGCAGGAAGACAGAATGAACTCCAGCAATTCACATGGCTTATGCTCGAATATCATCAAGGATCTGAAGGACCTAACGACCCCAACAGAAGTACGTGTCTCTACCATTTCGTGAGAGACCGCGAAGACTCAGGTCACTGACGCAGAGTCTGTTGATTAGGAGCTTCGCGTAGCACATCTCCTCTCCTTGTCCTCCAAGTATTGGCGATGAAAAAAAAAGCTCAAATGTGTGTGAAATCTTATGGGGTTTAACTGCTAAGGTCATCAGTCCCTAAGCTTACACACTACTTATCCTAAATTATCCTAAGGACAAACACACACGCCCATGCCCGAGGGAGGACTCGAACCTCCGCCGGGACCAGCCGCACAGTCCATGACTGCAGCGCCTGAGACCGCTCGGCTAATCCCGCGCGGCATTGGCGATGAAAATTTCTTTGACCTCTAGTATTCGAACCTGCGTATCCCGGTCCGAACATCGTCGCACAAGTGAGCAATAACGATCTCGAATACAGCGGCAAGTGAAGGGATATCAGAACACTTTGGGATGATTTGAACGGCGAAGCCGATAAAAAAGTACAAAGCCTGCAGGACCCCTGTCGAGGAGGCTGTAGCGTGGGAATTAATCCACTCCACTGATGTGGTAGACAGTAACAGTCCAGCACAGTAGCTTGTTGGTGGACTAGGCGAGGTACAGCCATTGTGTTCAAGCTCGACAGCTCTGCATGTCGAGGGGCAGTAGAGAGCAACCTGAAAAGAGGCCGGGAATCAGGATTCCGTGAGTGGGTGGCCTCTTTTGGATTGCGCAACAGGTGTCAACGGGAGGCGGGTGTGCGGACGTTTGAACCGCCGGCTGGACTGGAGCGCCCGTTGCTGGGACCGGTAGGGTCTCACCTGCCCACGAGCGACAGCCGGTTACCGCGCGCCCCAGCCGGCAGCTGCAGCTGCGTCTCGTCGCGCACCGGGACGCTTCCAGAAGAGCCGAGGGCCGCTGCCGTACTGCGGGCCACAGCACCCGCCCACGACACAGCTAAACAGGTCCATCATCTTAGCACGCATGTTTACGTATTTTAGCAACCAGCTAAAGTTTCCTGACGTAGTTTCTTCCTCATCTTCTTCTTCTGCTTTGACAGCCTCGTTGGATCACTTCAGTCAGTCATCTTCTTCAGTGGGTTATCTTATCGAACTGACTTCTGTATTCATTCTGATCTTTTTTTTCGTTCCTCATTTGTAAATAGCCTTTTTATTGTCTGTCGTTTGTGAATTTTTTGGTTAAGTCTCATTTTTGTGTTTTTCAGTTTCTTTAAATTTTCTTTGTTTTGCAAATCGCCCAGGGTTAATTCTAGCTCTTTCATACCTTTCCTGATTTCCTTTATCCACCCTACTTGCAGCTTCATGTTCCCAAGTTTCTCTATAATTTTTCTTGATAATCTGCTTTCTGGTGTCCTCATAACGTGACCTAAAAAGAGATTCTTTTTTCCGTAAAGTATCTATAATGGGCTCCAGTTCAATGTTCGAGTACACCACGTCATTTGGCACTGTCCACCATCGTCCATCTTTTTGATGTTACTTATGCATTATCTAACTATTCTTCTCTCTGCTTTTAAGATTTTGTCGATTCTGTTTTTCTGGGTGACTTTGAAAAGAGTCTTATAAGTATTTAATTGGCAGACATTTTTTATTGTATGTAAAGCCTGTTAATTTTTGAGCTTTCATCATTTTGTTAGTTTGTAGTTGTCATGCAGGTCTCTCGACTTAGTTGTATGTAGATTCCTGGTGACATACTTTCATAAGACATTATATGCAGACTTTTACGACGGTGCCAACGGCCTTGCCGCAGTGGTAACACCGGTTTCCGTCAGAGCACTGAAGTTGAGCGCTGTCGGGCTGGGCTAGCACTCGGTCTGCCGAGCCCTATTGGCAAGCGGGGTGCCTCAGCCCTTGTGTGGCAAACTGAGTAGCTACTTGATTGAGAAGTAGCGCCTCCGGTCTCGGAAACTGACATACGACCGGGACAGCGGTGTGCTGACCACATGCCCCTCCATATCCGCATCCAGTGACGCCTATGGGCTGAGGCTGACAGGCCGGCTGGTGTGACTGAGCGGTTCTAGACGCTTCAGTCTGGAACCGTGCGACCGCTACGGTCGCAGGCTTGAATCCTGACTCGGGCCTTGGATGTGTGTGATGTCCTTAGGTTAGTTAGGTTTAAGTAGTTCTAAGCTCAAGGGACTGATGACCTCGGATGTTAAGTCCTATGGTGCTCAGAACCATTTGAACCACTTTTTGAGGCTGACACGGTGGCCGGTCGGAACCTTTGGGCCTTCATGGCCTGTTCGGGAGGAGTTTTACGACGGTCGTTACCTTCTCAACTTGCATAGTTTACTATCCGTCCAAACTTCTTCCTCTAGGTCCCTGGTCATCCACATTGTCTTCGCTCAGTTGGTGTCTATTCAGAAGCTCTTCTTGGCCATCGATAACCGTTTACTCGTTGAAAGGTGACGATACCAAGTTAATATTTTTCTGTCTATGGCATCGAGAGCACTGTCTTTTTCTCCTATAATTTACGTATTCTTTCCTTTCTGACGTTTTACAAAATGGATATTCGACAACTTCGCCAAAAACCCATCTCTAGGGACATCAGTTTTTCCCCGTTTTGATTAGCTCCCACATTTCAGTGCAATATGTTTTGAGTCTAAGATTCACTTTTACAGCAAGCTCTTTGTTTTTTTTTGTTTTTTTTTTTGTTAATTTTGTAACTCCATATCAAGGAGTGAAGTAGGTCAATTACTCTTTTTTTCTTTTTGGACAGTTTCGTGAAGTGCCGCCCAAGTCTTTGAATGTACAAACATTTTTAATTTTGCAGAATCCTGCATCCAAGTCTCCTCGTTGATCTTATCACTGATTGTATTAGACTGAAAACGGAAATGTAAATGACATTGTCTGTTAGCTTCTGCCTCGGGTTCTTCGGCCGACGTTTCTGTGTCGATTTTTTTGACGTTTCGACAGCACGAGTGGCTGGTGTTGTAAGAGCTTCACTGTCCATTGCTGGTGGTGGATTACGATTAAGGCTTAAGCCTTGACAATGCTAGTCACTCGTGTTGACAAAACGTCTGAAAAATTGTTAAACAAAAACGAGACCGATGCCAACAGGCAATATCAACAAGTGGCCATGAAAGGTTCAACAATTTTGAACTGAAAAACTCAGACGTTAGAGTGGACAACGAAGTGGGTTAGATGGTTTCTTAGCTGTAGCAAAAACTTATTTTTCCTACAAACAAGACTTGTGATAACAGGCCACATGACAAAAATGGAACTGCACTGAGTAATGTCAACTATAACATTTACAATTTGAGAACTGCCTCAACTAAGTTCAGCGGATCAAAAATTAGTCATTTGAAGAAAAATAATTAGAAGCATCAGTTAATGATGACTAGACTTGATAACCGACTAGATTCGCTTCGGACTGGGGTAGTCAACCTTTTCTACGTGTCGCCTACTTTTGTATCGCTGTAAATAGTAAAATTTTCTAACCGAACACTGATTCCAAAGTAAGGATGATCCATGAAGTAAAAATTATAAAGCTGAGTTAGAGCATATGATAATAATTACATACCAAATATTTTAGATCAAAATTTTGTGAAAACTTAAAGAAAAGTTCTTAAAACCGCTATCACGTACGGCTACCATAAAAAATGGAACGCTTATTAATGGGCGGTACAGGCCAGATTACTTCCCTACTGGATTAGGAAGTGAGTCGACAACTTTTTGCAGGTGAATCTCATCCAGGTTAAGCCACACGCTGAGGATTCGACACCAAGTCGGGCACATGCTGATATCGGCATTTTACCCACTGTTCCAACATGCCCCGTAGATATTCTATGTGGTTGAAGCCAGATGATTTTGCAGACCAATCGAGATGTAATAATATGGGAATGCCCAGAAAACCAGACACGTATTCTTCCAGACTGATGTAATTGCTGTTGCCGTCTTTATGTGCCACTGTAACCAACGGCAGCTTGCTAGGCGACAAACACCAAATGTGCACTGCATGCAGTTCCCATCGCAGTGTTCTCTCGCAGACAAGTGGGGTGGACCTTCATTCTCTGCCTGCAGCAATTCCTGTCGGGTTTGGAAGCGGTTTTGTCTCGCAAGCAGTGAAACACGTGTCTGGTCCCTCTCAGTAAGGATATTTCTCCTACCACAATACTGACATAGTGTTTCGTGGTTACGTGTGTTACACCGCTGCCTGTAGACACGTTGAACATTCCGACGCGAATCATCAAGTCCAGCAACTTCATGGGCAATGTTCAAGGGCACGGCCAAACACGATTTTCCCTTTTTGCCACTCTGTCTCGTCCTTACGTTTACCCGTGTTTACGTACAACGTTCCCTTGAAACACAAATGTCTCACTGACCGCTACTGCCTTGTGCTCAAGTAGACGCAGCCCACGAGCTGTTCAGCATGTGACTCGATCGCTGCGCCATCTGTAAAGGCTTAACGATTCATCCTTGCGTGAACACTGAGGTGACAAATTTTTTGTCCACTGAGCTTAAATTCATACAACAGATAAGGCTCGCTACGAAACTGGACAGAATAAGAGTTGGGAAATGTAATAATCTGCTGCAGCAGCAGTAACGATTTACTACGTGACGGTGTTATAATGAAAATTGTAGCCGCGCGGTCTAGGGTTCCTTATCACGGTTCGCGCGGCACCCTCCGTCGGAGATTCGAGTCCTTCCTCGAGCATGGGTATGTGTATTGTCCTTAGCGTAAGTTAGTTTAAGTTAGGCTAAATAGTATGTAAGCTTAGGAACCGATGACCTCAGCAGTTTGGTCCTATAAGATTTTCCCACAAAATTCCATTTTGAAAAATGTACTTTACGGGACAAAATATTTGACACATTAGCAGTTTTACTGCGAATTTTGTTTTCTTCTTGTTTGCACAATTCCTCTCACAGATAGTTAACAAAAAGTTTTCCCCATCCTAATAGGAAGTTTCACGTTTTATTATTATTTTAACAAAATACGATTTCCAGGTAAGTTTTGGCCGTAGAAAATCGCTACATGCCCGTGTAATTGAAGTAAAAGTAAATTTGCATTCTCAGTGCAGCATTTTAATGGGACGCGTAGTGTCTGCAATCGTGAACAAGACTACGTCGCTCGTTTTCGTTGATCAGCGTGTCAACGTGGCTTGGTGGTAATTTCAAGTTTAGACCACGCGCATTTTCAATAAGCAAAGCACAGTACGTTATCTGTCGAATTTGCGTACTCCACAGTGCCGTCGTCCATTTAGCCCTCTCACGAAACACAAAGCAGTGAAGATCTGCCTCGAGGTGGTCTTCAGCGGTCAACGATCACAGCAAATATCTCCACATAATAAATTTTTGCTACTAGGCATACATTGCGAACAACAGTACAAACTTCCCAGCATAGTGATGCGGCAAGATGGTGGGCAAGGCAACACCTCAAATGAAATGGGTTCGGATTCGCTTCGCTGACGAGTGCAGGATTTGTCTGATGTCTGATAATCGTCGTAGAAGAATGTGAAGGTGGACAGGTAGAAATGCACCTCTCGCACATGCAGCACGGACGTGGGTCAGACGTGTATATGTAGGCATGCCGGATTCCTCTCACCGCTATCGAGGGTAATTTGAGGCCTGTGAAGTATCTGGACTAGACCTCCAAATTACTGTCCAGCCTACAGTCAAAGTTGCAGCGATGTACAATTTTTACACTGCGTTGGACCAGCAACTACACTGTTCAACAAAATTAAAGGATAACTTTTTCGAAACCACGTAATTGTCTCCCATTGCAACGCATTAGTTTCAAATTTGGCTCAAAGGTGCCTATAGCCTTCCTCTATAATGGCGAAAAAGCGTGGCGCCATGTGACGTCACTCTCGGGCTAGGCGATGCCTCAAACAGCAAGGTATCGACACATGCGAAAAAAAGGCCACAGCTCGAAAGTTCATGCGTCGTGTAAGGTGGGTTAATGATATCACGTTGGCACCGAATTTCAGCACAATTCTGCCCAAAGCCACCGTGGATGTGTCACACGATGAGAAGGCCGTCACAGTCCCTCTCACCCACATTCACCCCTTCTTTTGACATCTCTGTAATGGTGGTCGGAACCGCGACACTCTGCGCTGAAATCGTACGTTTTTCTTATGGGTGGCCGAGGAAAGCATTTCAGACACACAGCAGCTCAGAATCGACACAAAAATGCCTCAGGGCGTGTCATAAAGGGCGTTAACGAAACCACCCTTTCGCTGGGGAGTTGATTCCCACACATTTCGCGGCTGAAAACGACAGTTCACAGTGCGATGAGCAGCACGGAGATGGTCTTCACAACCCTGTTGACACCCTCGGACGTTTCAACCCTCCTGTAACGACGTTGTGGGGCTCCAACCATATTGAACTTCACCGCACCCCTTTGGAGTGCAGCATGACAGCAGTTTTTGTTGGAACCACTAGGGACCGTTCAAAACTATTCAACAAAATTTGAACTACATCAGAGGCGCCAAAGGGTACTTATGCTTTTCTAACTCTCCTGTGTTTCACCCTCCTGTGGCGCGATCACGCGGGAGTGCAACATCAACAAGTACGTGAATAAAATGACAAAGGATTCCTCTAAGAACCCCAGTTCGGCAACACCCTTGGTGCCACCCATGCAAGTTTGTTGTAGAGGTTACAAATATTCCTGTCAGAAACATCGACATCAATTCAGTCTAAGGGCTGTTCTAGCGCCTGAAAGAAGGGCAAACCCAGCCCAAGGAGTGTCGAAGGGGTTGCCTAGCCCTCAGATGCTAGAGCAGCTGCGGTTTGATTTGGTGTCGAAATTTCTGATGGTACGTGCAGGTATGATATAACGGTTGTAATAAACTTCTGTGATCTGTTTGTATAGTATTTTTCACAAATGATGTACGTTTTGGTTCAGGTAATGATTCGAAAACGCAGTCGTTCGAAACTAGTCACCATCAATGGCTGTTTAGGTAACTGAGGCAGGAAGCCAAATAAATATTTCGGCAATGGATTCGTTTTTCAAGACGACAATGCACATCGCATGCACATTGTGAACACTTTCCTCCAGAAGGCAGCAATCTCACGCGTGGAATGGCCTGACGTATCTGCTGATGTGTAGCCCAGTGAGTACTCTTGGGACCAGCTGAACCTTGTGAGTCTTGGAGGAACCCTTACCACATTGCATTGTCGGGGGAATAGTTGCAGTATGTTATGCAGTGATAGGTATGTATACACGGTGAACATTAATAAAACCGACAAATTGGTGGGACGGTTTCCTGATCGGAAGTGGAAAAGAAGGTGCTATGGACATGTATCCTGAAATGGATCGTTGCCACTCTAGATGTCACTGACGAATGACAGTGCCTCTGGCCACATGATGAGTGCTTCTTGTGTGTTGTAGGCTGTGTGATGGATGCATCGTGCTGTAAGCAGCAGAATGGTCTGGTGTTCATGTCGGGAACAAACCGAGGTGGAGAAGGTCGAGAAGCAGCACGGCTATACCGAAACAAGTCAAGAAGCACGCTGTTAGAGGAACTGTCATCCATCAGCACCATCTGCTGTGGCAAGTATGCATCACCAGATACATGCTGAAAGGACTTTTATTCCTCCATTTCGAGTCAGGAATCCGTCTTACAGCTTGTCGGTTTTATCAATGTTCAGCCTGTACAGATTGTGATCTAGCTTCGCTGCTCCTTGGAGTTGCGGCGGCTACTTTGCTTTTCCCACCAGATGACGCCTCCCTTGTAGCCGACCAACTCGTAGCTCTCATCATCGATACGAGATGTCACTCAAAACGCCAGTAAATATGGAACAGATAACTGCACTCATCATTACTACAATTATAACTTATACACAGAAACCTTCCTCGTGATTCAGTCTATCTACTAGTGAAAACCGTATCAAAATCCGAATCAAAAATAGAAAAACATGGGAGGGGACTTTAATTTACTAAAGGTTCCACTTGATTACGATGGCGTGCATCGGAGTGATAAACAAATGCACAGCACATGATAACCCTTCTGCCAATCTTGTGGCATAGTAAGCGTGGAAGAGACTTTTACAGGAGCTTTGAAGATGAGAGGCTTTTTGCGTGCCTCGACGAGTTTATTTCGTTGGAACATTAGTACCAGTCCGGTAGTCGATGGAATATTGTTGCCGAATGATCGGTACTGAGGCTCCGCTCGACGCGCTCACGGGTTTCAAAGACGGCGAGCGAAGCCGGCGGTGGGCGCCGCGCGACCTTGGAGGCTGGGGGCGAAGTGGACCAGACGGCTCGCGGACGCTCCTGGGTCGGACGGCGGATCCGCCCGCGCGGCGAGCGACCCAGTGACACGTTTCCGGGGCGACACTTACCCCGCGATGGGGAACACGCGGCCCACTTGCCCCTGACGTCAGCCGGCCGACCGGGTTAGCGCTCTGCGCCTCTGCGCTGTGCTGTGCCGTGCTCTGCGCTCTCGCTCGCTGCCACGGGCGATCGCCCGGCAGGTGGACTGCGCCACGCGAGAACAAAGGCGCGCGTGGCGAGTGTGTCTCGCTGCAGGCAGGAAAAAGCGGACAGGAACGGCTGGGCAGCTGCACAGGCCTAGCTGCACAGGAGGCCACAGGTGCCGCCTCGGCGCCCGCGGAATAAGCGCGTTGTCGTCTGCCATAGGATAACCGACTAAGAGAAGTCTGTCCTTCCTAATAACAAACAAGACTCTTCTACGCGATATGTCTCTAGCGATTTCATGAACGTCGTCGCCCAGCTGAAATACTGCGTAAAGATGGTGTTTTAAACATATTTCGAGTGTCAGATAATAATTTCAATTCCTCTTCTTTCTGTGCTGTTTCCTGATTTTTAGTAGTCCACTCATTCATCTTGTCTCCATGCTGTGCTTACCTTTCATCTTGTAAGGTGTCAGGCAAATCCAACACCTTCCATGAAAACCCTGACATGATAAGCAAATCCAGTAGCATGTCACATACCTCTGAATAAATCGTGACATTAAATTAAGCAAAGTAATACGAGTAACGAGTGAGCAAATGGAATACCACAGACTAACACAAGAATGCCTAAATGCATGTCATACCTTCCCACCGTGAGACAGACGCAGTTCCGACGGGAGAAACGAGAACAGAAGCCGAGAGCAGAACCGTATTAAGCTAGAAGGCCCTACGATAAGGGACGGACTGGACACCCACGTCGCCAGCTAACCACTAGGACCACCCCAGCTGCAAGTTCTAGCCTGAGACTTTTTCGCATCTCTGTTACGTCAGGACCACCCCCCAGCCCATGTTTAAAGCTAGAGCCCTCCAGAAGAACATTATAGATCTTACCATAACACAAAAAGGGCCACACCCCAGACGCAAGTTTTAGCGTGAGACTTTTTCGCGTCTCTGTTACGTTGGAAACTTTAAAAACATTGCCCCACCACGAAAAGTATAACGTTTCTCATTGGATAGACAGAATTTTTGTAGGCGGAGCTTAAGGTTAACATTGAGACCCCGATTGGTCAGATGAAAACACAGTCAGATAGTTTTTTTTACCAACTTCGGTAAATTGTAGTAAGGAGAAGTTAGGAGAGAGTTGTTTCCGAGACGGCGAGGTGAGCGGAGCTGTCCTGCCCGCCGCCCCCCGACGAACACCGACAAGGTAATGAACGCACGTGATGCCGCATGACAGCGCATAAGGCTTCACTCAGAACTGCAGAAGTCTCATCTGTTACACCCCCTCTTTGCGTAATACTAGTGTCGATCGTCAATTAAAGCTCATGGTGTTCACATTTGCCACTTAAAGTAAAAATCTGAAACGCGATGATTTTTCTGTTATATAGTTATTGAGAAGCCACATCAGCCACTGTAGTTTACGACAAGTTAGATAAGTAATTAAAGATAATTGAGGGTCATTATAGACCATTTTGATAGTCTTCTCTTTTGTGAAACTTAATTTAGACCTAGATTATAGATGTGATATGGCACAGGTCATCCTTCGATTCATTGTAGAACTTGGAAACCCATTCAGGGAATATTCGTTCACATTTTTGTTGAACGCAGTTGGTTTTTACCATCCTGTATTAAAACATTTCCTTTTATCAATAGTGCAATTTATAAACGATGTTTTGTGAGTAGAATAAAATTTCCAATGGTAAACTTAACTGCTTTTTCGACGTTATTTTACCAGCTAACTAAAAATAGGAAAGCCTTGAACCCCTTCCACTAAATTTAGTTAGTATTAAGATTCTTTTACAGGGAGTGCAGTGGAGTTGACGCTGAAATCATTAAGTATTTGATTGTATCATCGCTAGTCTCACTGAACTCTTCTGAATTCTACATGTCATGTGTGGTCTGGCGTCTCCTTACCAGCAACAGGTCCCAGGTTCAAACGCTCAGAGCGTCGTTGCGCGAAAGTGGTAGGGAGACACGATATAGAACAAACAGACACCACCCAGAATGTTAGAATCTGAACATTCTACTCTTGATTTCTTTTTTTTTCTGACTTGAAAGCACACTGGACTCGCATTCGGGAGGACGACGGTTCAATCCCGTCTCCGGCCATCCTGATTTAGGTTTTCCGTGATATCCCTAAATCGCTTCAGGCAAATGCCGGGATGGATCCTTTGAAAGGGCACGGCCGATTTCCTCCCCCATCCTTCCCTAACCCGAGCTTGCGCTCCGTCTCTAATGACCTCGTTGTCGACGGGACGTTAAACACTAAATCTCCTCCTCCTCCACCTTACTTGAAAGCCTTATACACGGTCCAGTCACATTAATGTTTGGACGCGCAGAGAGACAGTGAGGTTCTGGAAGGTACCGACATGGATGTCGAGCCATGCCCATTCCAGCTGCGCTAGGTTTCTCCGTTGAGGATCCACAGCACGAACAGCACGACCGAGGTGGTCCGCCAGATTCTCGTTTGGGATTTCATCGGGGAGTTTGGTGGCCAGGGGAGAACGGTAAACTCATCCTATGCTCTTCGAACCACGTGCGTAGATTGCGAGCTGTGTGAAATGTTGCATTGTCTTGCTGGTAGATGCCATCGTGCCGAGGAAAAAGAAACTGCATGTAGTGGAGGGCATGGTCTCCAAGGATAGATGCATACTTGGGTTTATCCATTGTACCTTCCAGAATGACTAGATCACTCAGAGAATGCATCGGAAACATTCCCCAGGCTATAACGCTCCCCCCTCCGACCTGGACCAAAAAAGTGGTTCAAATGGCTCTGAGCACTATGGGACTTAACATCTGTGGTCATCAGTCCCCTAGAACTTAGAACTACTTATACCTAACTAACCTAAACCGAGCGAGGTGGCGCAGTGGTCCCAGGTTCAAACGCTCAGAGCGTCGTTGCGCGAAAGTGGTAGGGAGACACGACATAGAACAAACAGACACCACGCAGAATGTTAGAATCTGAACATTCTACTCTTGATTTCTTTTTTTTTCTGACTTGAAAGCACACTGGACTCGCATTCGGGAGGACGACGGTTCAATCCCGTCTCCAGCCATCCTGATTTAGGTTTTCCGTGATTTCCCTAAATCGCTCCAGGCAAATGCTGGTTCCTTTCCAAGGGCACGGCCGATTTCCTTCCTTGTCCTTCCCT
Source organism: Schistocerca piceifrons (assembly GCF_021461385.2). Lineage (NCBI taxonomy): Eukaryota > Metazoa > Arthropoda > Insecta > Orthoptera > Acrididae > Schistocerca > Schistocerca piceifrons. Next base: position 387,051,247 of record NC_060142.1, read on the forward strand.
AATCCGATGAGACCGATGACCTCGCTGTCTGGCCTCCTTCCCCAAAACAACCAACCAACCAACTAACTAACCTAAGGACATCACACACATCCATGCCCGAGGCAGGATTCGAATCTGCTACCGTAGCGGTCACGCGGTTCCAGACTGAAGCGCCTAAAACCGCACAGCAACAACGGCCGGCCGATCTGGACCCTTCCCACCATTGTTGCAGAATTTTTTCTTTCACACGTTTCATGCCGTACACGCCAACGACCATTTGTCTGACGGAGCATGAAACGTGATTCATAAGGAAAGGCCACGTGTCGCGATCAGTGGACGTCAAGTTGCGCTACTGGCGTGCAAATTCCGGTCTTCGTAGCCGATGAACAACGATCAGCATGGACCAGACGCCTGCTGCGGAGGGTCACACGCAACAACGTTCGCTGAACGGTCGTTGAGGAGACACACCCTTGGTTCATCTGGGCGGTCAGCTGTTCAACAATTGCATGTCTGTTCTCCCGTACACATCTCCGCAGGCGTCGTTCACTCCTGTGATCTATGGCTCGTGCTGCACCACAGCTGTCTCGGCGTCCGTTACTTTAAGTACGGCACAATGCAAATAGCGTACAAACTTTGCCGTTTCGGACATGCTTCCACCCTTCGCCCGAAAGCCAATGACCAGGCTCTTTTGGACGTCAGATAAATCGCTCCGTTTCCCGATTACGACAACGACTAAACTGTTTCCGGCACGCCTCCACTGCTAGTGCTGCCATCTGGTCGCCTGTCAGTGGTTACTGCACACTGATCATGCTACTGTTGACTTCTTTTTTCAAAAGAATATTTGTTTCTTTAGCCTCCAAACAGATTAACGTTCACTTTTTTATTACTTTGGCATTTTCTGTATATTTTGATATACCTCCTCATTAATCGACATTTCTTAACTATCTGTGGTTTGTATTGCACTCACTGCCCGCCCCCGGTAGCTGAGTAATGCCGGCACGGTAGCTCAACGTGTACGGTCAGAGGATTAGCTGCCCTCTGTAACAAAAAAAAACTAAGTTATTGGATCAACGATAAACTTGAACAAGCATCATAGTACGCCCGCCCTGAAAAATTACAAAGAAAATTAGATCAACCAAAAAAAAAGTGGTCAGCGCAACAGAATGTTAATCCTAAGGGCCCGGGTTCGATTCCCGGCTGGATCGGAGATTTTCTCCGCTCAAGAGACTGGGTGTTGTGTTGGCATAATCATCATCCCCATCGACGCGCGGAAGTCGCCGAAGAGGCGTCATATCGAAAGACTTGCAACCGGCGAGCGGTCTACCCGACGGGAGGCCCTAGTCACACGACATTTACATTTTTATTGCACTCACTGTATTTCTTATAATCTGTCTTTCAAGAATTTCAATTCCATCCAGTTCAGAGCTCTTTGTCAAGCATAGACAGGCATTTAAACATTCTTCTCTTACCACTGACGTGTCTGTTAGTTTTGCACTACAAAAGATGCATTTCTTGCTGTAGGTTCTTAGTTAGATTACACTACTGCCCAGAAGTTAAGTATAATCAAGCAAAGAGGACACATTGCGGCGTAAGAATGTATGAAGAAGGATTACTGAACGAGCTATAGTTTAATCACACAACATTTGACATACAACAGTGTCCGAAACATAATGTTAAAAAAGTTCTGATAGCTAAGGTACATATTTGTAAGAAAATAACACAACTGAGAATTGTTTTCCCCAACAGAAGGGATATGATTGCCCCTAAGAGCCACACATGCTGCACAGCGACGTGGCGTGCTCGCTACGAGATGATTCCAGATGTCTGTTGGCAGCCGATACCGTTCCTCAGTAACAGCGGTACGGATGTTTGGAACTGTCCTTGGTGGAGCCAGACGGAATTCAGTTTGTCTCCCTAATGCATCCCAGGCATGTTCTTTAGGATTCACACACGGGGGACCTTGCTGGTCGGTCCACGCAACGAATATCTTCACCTACAAGAGATTCATCCACCAGAGCGACTTGATGCGGACGGGATTTATCGCCCATGAAGAGCAAGTGTGGACCAACTGTATCTCCGAAAAGCCGATCATTGATAGCTGTAACTCATCTCTGTACCTGTGAGCGTTTACAGTATTCCTCCGACCACCAATTAAGATGAGCAGCTTCGTACTGCCATTCAACATGGTGCCTCTCTACACCAAAGCGGTCTCTGTGCACGATATTCCAGGAGTTGTATCTGCTACGAGGGTCTTTCGAGAGTAATATGCGACGAGAATCATTTGGGCAAAATTAAGCGCGATTCTTCTGTGGAGAGCACATTCCTCGAGTCATTCATGGTCTAATTTTGATGTTGCCGACTCCACAATACAGGGGTCCGTCTTTGTGCTGGAGTGAGCCCTGCTGTTCTACTGCTTTGGTCCATGTTTTAAATTTTTGTCACGAATTTCTTTTCAGCTGAAATTCTAAGACCAGCTCTATATCAATAATGTTTCAAGAAAATTTATTTGAATGTGTACAGATATTATTTATTCTTTTAGGCCGCGACGTAGAAAATCACATATGATCACTTACATAAGATACATAGAATGGAAAGAGTACGAAGGTTTAAATAAAAAAAAAAACAAAAGGACGTGAATCACAAAATCGGTTGTATCTGGGGTCGTGGTGAAGAACTCAGATATCGGACAGCTGGGCAGAGTATGACCATAACGGATATTCTGCTCTATTGTCTTTCCTCGTCTGTACAAAGAGTCCGCGTATCTGGCATGATCTGTTCTTTTCCTGTTGGAGGAGCTGGTCCTTAATTTCCGGCATAGGTCTAAGTACAATCCTGGGATTTTTTCTGTGGGTAGATATTGGCGAGAACTTAACACGCATTTTGGTGCGCATCGGTGATAAAAATTTTTCTAGCTTTCAAGTAAGGAGAGGTTCTGGAGCGCAGTCGATTTCCACGTCTTTGCACAGTGAATTGGGAGCAAACGATTACTTAGTATTTTAATGTATTTTTTGATAAGAGTATGGTCGTATTTGAAGTGGGTGAATGTGGCTGAGCGTAGGGACCCAACAGGAGGTCGCAGATACCTTAACAGGATCACTACTGAGCCACACAGGTGTACAATATACTCGTACTGTAGCACAATACATCACATTCAGAGACAAAATTCGGAGAGCAAAGGTCGAGCATCCTCATTGAGAAGTTCGAAATTTTCTCCTATTTTATTGGTAAGAATTTCAAAATACGCTGGTGTCCAAAATTAAAGCAACAAACTGCTATTTCGCCGTCCTATGTCTAATTCACGATATAATCATACAAACTATCAATAGATGTCATTATGATCGTGTCCTGTACGGAACGGTATTCCGATCAACGGACAACCACGCCAGCAATGACGTCAAGGCACATATCACGCGGGGTAGTGTTTGTAGGGTAGTCCTACATCCACAATCGCTGTGTACACAGCCTCAGACGGTGCAGTATGACACAGAGAAGACGCTTACAGACTCTCTGCTGTGGAGGGCCATAGGAAGAATGGAAGCAAGAGAGTTACAAACTGGTGTGGCCCGATGGCTTAATGTGAATCGTTCTGTTGTTTATGGGGTGAAGCGACAGTTTATAGAGACTGAAACTGTATCCCGCAGACTATAAAAGGGCCGACCACGTGTGACATCAGAAAAAGTGGACGTTATCTGGCTGTAAGGGCATGACGATACTGCCTTACCATTGCACTGCAACTGGTCTCTGACCTCTCAGCATCCTCTGGACGTGTTGTATCGAGGCAAACGGTGTACAGAAGACTTCAGCAGAGTGGCCTATATTGTTGAAGACCTTCTGTCTGTTTACCTCTGGCGTGTCTTCACAGAAAGGAGCGTCTAGAGTGGAGCCGTCGACATGCCACCTTGATGGTCGAATGGTGGGCCAATTTCCTTTTCGCATACGAGACCCGATTTCGTCTGGAGAGTGATTCTCGACGGATTCGCATCTGTAGGGTAGGTGGAACACTATTTAGGGACCCAAAAATTGTGGAAACAGACCGATATTGAGGAGAATCCCTAATGGTGCGGGCAGTAATTATATTGACCACCCCAACATCTCTTCATGAAATTGTACAGGTGGATCAGCAAGACTTAATTGCTGTCAGGTACCGTGAGGAGATCTTGGGACCTCGTGCGCGGTTGTTGCGAGATGCTGTGAGTCGACCTTCGTACTGATGGACGATAGTGCTTGACATCATAGAGCACTGGTGGCTGATGTTTTTATGGAAACGGAAGATACTGCATGCCTGCTCGCTCTCTCGATTTCAATCCCACAGAACATGTCTGGAAGGCACTAGGGAGACGTGTTGCATCACGTCAGCATCCACCAACTACTCTCCAAGACTTGTGAGCAGCACTGCAGGAACAATGGGCGTTATTGCCTCAACATGAGATTGATAATACCATTCACAGCGTGACCCGTCATTGTAAGGACCGTATTGGTGCCAGAGGTGGGCACACCCCATATTGAGCACATTAAGCAGTTATCGGAACAAGAAATACCAACGTCTCCAACATGGTATATAAAGCAATAACATCAACATATATTGAATGTTTTTGGTAATAGTATTTTGTGTAATTGGTAGACTGTCGTAATGTGGATACCAATCTCACATAAAGACGCAGGCTAATCTCTTATTGATGTATAATCAACGTGTAATCAAGTGCGATTGTAACTCGAAGCTGTCGGATTACTGATTTAGTAGACATTGGCGTCCAACCGAAATCTAAGATGATTTCATCCAGTCGCGAGTTCAACGACTTCAACAGGGCAGATGTGTAGATTAACGGTAACACATTTATCGACTGAATTTTAGCACCAGTTTCTGCAGAAGATTATTCCTAGTTCGAAGTTTCATGGCGCTCTTCGTTAGACGTTCCCTAGAGTTTAAAATATTTTCTGCGTCACCCCGAAGTATGTTGGAGTTTCGTTGTAGGAAACAACGGTGTTATCAAATTGTACTCTACGTTTCTGGTTGGCAAGTCTCTTGTTTAAGCAATAATATCTGACCACTGTTTTGACTGGCCAAGGCTGAGGACTCCATTCGCGAAAGTATTGTGCAAGAATGCTCCAGTCCTTCGCCAATGTATTGTCTACTGTTTCCGTGCCAATATGTTGGACAGCTGTCGCCCACTCATCTACGTACTCGCATTTTTATCTGGTGCATGTCGATGCTATGATGAGAGAAAGGAAGTAGGGCTAGAAAGAGTCAGTGACAGAACCCCCTGTTACGTTTCCTTAATTTCTTATAATGACATAAGAAGATCTGTTGTTCAACATCTCGTTTAGTTCAAAATGGTTCAAATGGCTCTGAGCACTATGGGACTCAACTCTGAGGTCATAAGTCCCCTAGAACTTAGAACTACTTAAACCTAACTAACCTAAGGACATCACACACATCCATGCCCGAGGCAGGATTCGAACCTGCGACCGTAGCGGTCGTGCGGTTCCAGACTGTAGCGCCTTTAACCGCTCGGCCACTCCGGCCGGCATCTCGTTTAGTGGTGGACCTGTTTTTTGGTAGCGTAAGGTGTACAGACACGCCCACATCGAGAGAAAAAGAAAACAGCCATGTCACATGTCTCTACGATGCCTAAAAAATACGTTTGCAATTGTAACGTGATTTAAAATCTGAAAATAATGATAGTTGCTAGGCCCATTTTCTGCAGTACTTGGCTATAGATGCTTACAATGATACGTTATAGTTTACATTTTTAAATAATTATCTGTGTAGGGCAACGTCATCATATAGATACCGTTTCTCAAGACAACAGTGGTTGTGTAAATAGTTAGCCGTGTTATGTAACGTCATCATATCTCGCGTGTTTCGTAAGCGAATAGCTTTTTATTTTCATACTATGTGTGTAGCCGTGATTTGTTCCTCCCACAAGCAAGCTCATCTAGCTCACTGACAACGTTTCGAATGGTAGTTTAATTATTTAGGGTTTATTGCAGACATTCAGAGTGAAAGCATATCAGCATTTCAGAATTTCACATTAGTTAAACATCTCAGTATCATCTACAATAATAAGTGAAGCATAGTGACACACACACACACACACACACACACACACACACACACACACAAACACACAAACACACAATACATATAAATACAATTATCTGAACAGCTGTCCCACACCCCTGACATTCGTCAGATCCTTCTACCATCTATAAACTGAAAACAAAACGTCTGTAAATGAGTCCGCTATCATGTTATGGCACTTTATTTGTGAAGGTCCGTCCTGCTCACATAAACTGCACAGTTCACAATTACCGGTTTCTGCCACTGACACCCTCAGATCATAAAAATATTCTGACGCATTAACGTCAATCTATACACTAGGTACGTCGATCTATACATGTAGGTATGTATACCTAGGTACATAGACACTTGTGTCTAGGTGCACTTACTATGTACCTAGAATAGTAGATTGACATTGATACTTACATCAGAATATTTTTATAATCTGAAGTTGAAAATCGCCGAAATCGGCAATTCTTCAATCATAGTTAGAGCGCTGCTGTCACAATACCAGGTGCATAATGCAGCCAGTGCCGAGGACGGAAATTTTTCAGTCTCTACAATCTCCCCAGAATCTACAGTAACTACAAAAGCAGAAGCTACATAAGAAGCAATACTTACTTTACTAGCATCGGCAGCAAGTACACTTTAGTGTCACCAGCAGCTGACACTCTAGTTACAGTTCCACCTTCCTGGTGTAGCTACAACAGCAACATTTCGGCAGCAGCAACCAGCAAGGGAATTGTGACGTTGCATCTAATGACTACGGAATGACTTACCAGTGAAGCAACATGGTCTAGAATGAAAGCGCTTGTATGTAGGTCTTACACTCCGGTAACCTGCAACGTGGACGAAGTACTGACTCTACACACATCTGCAACTGTGGCGTACCAACAAGTATTGAATACTCTCGAAGTCAACAGCCGATACCGTCACAGATCGTAGGCGCGAGAAGTCGTGGGACTTTCGAGAAAAATATCAACAAATACTTAGTACGTAAGTTACTCTACTCGCACGGTTGTAATTTAAAACATTCTTAAACTAAACTCCGTCCGAACAGGTCTCGGGATGTCCAACGTTACTGACCGACCGTCGTATCATCCTCAGATGATAAGACACGGTAATGTCAATACCTGTTTTTTAGGCACAACCAGAGTCAATGTAGAATGAAAGTCAAAAGCAACAGCCAATAATTTGATAGACTCAACAATCTCAAAGACAAAGCGTAGAAGTGTATATCCCAAACTTCCTATCATTCACGTGGCAGTGTTCAGGTCACAAATGATGCCATCCAGCTGTGTAGCAGAGTCGCCCAAAAACAACTTCTGGCATTTCTACCACCTCACGTACGAGGGCAGAATCTGTGTTCGACACATCACATGCGGCGGACAGCACTCACCCACACCTGTGTGGCAAAAATTTAAATGGCTCTGAGCACAAGGGGGCTTAACATCTGAGGTCATCAGTCCCCTAGACGTAGAACCACTTAAACCTAACTAACCTAAGGACATCACACACATCCATGTCCGAGGCAGGATTCGAACCTGCGACCGTAGCAGCAGCGCTGTTCTGGACAGAGGTGCCTAGACCCGCTCGCCCACAGCGGCCGGCCCTGAGTGGCAACACAACTAATATTCTCGCACCACTTCGGACAGCAGCCCATCACAGAAATATTTATGCAATGTGAACATCGACGTGCAAAGCCTTCTGCTGTTCTGCAAGGGTATACGGAACGACACAGATCACATACTCAGCGGCACTAACAATAAGAAAAATTCCCATGCACCACACTCAATCCGAACTTCCTCCTTTACATCAGTTCAGCAAACAACGCCAGTGTCCCAACAAAATTTCACTGAAGTGGTGCCACCGATATCGTAAGACCAATGGTTGTCCAATAACAGCAGAACGTCGCTAAGGCAGAAGACAGAACCAGTCCGTTAATCGATACCAAATATCGACTGAGATCGCGAACTTATCTGTGAAAGTTGATTGCAAGGATTCTCTTTCATCAATTAAAAACATTATATCATTCACAACGTTCCCCAAGAGCCTTACCTACCATAGTGTAGTAATTCCTTGTCACCGCCCGTCAGTATAAACTGCTGTATTGTATACAACAGTGGCTGCATAACCGAAATGTTGTTCAAGCCATGTACCATCGTTAAGTTCCAAGTGTATCAAGTGCGACGAAAACGACAGAGGAGGTGGAAAGTGAGCAACTGATCTTTTAATCTAATAATTTCCTGCAGCATGCACGAATAATACAAAAATCGCGAACACTGAAAGCTTACGAGCCATAGCATTATGTCTAATCACTTCAATAAAAGTCGTAGTCATTGCAGCCTAAATTTCCACTTGTACATAAAACAGTCCGTGCAAAGAGTTCCGAAACTGATTTTACTCGTGGCACATAAGCGATGTCAGTGCAGTAACTAACGTTTCAGCGTGAGCTAACAACTGCAAACAACAGATGTGCATTCGACCAGTCAGTTGTAAGCAAGCAGCGTTAAATAGTGGAGGTGCAACCGTAGTGTGTTAACGTTGTCGTGTGACAAATCGCAATGGAGCAACGGACTAATCATCAATAAATCAAGTGTTTGAGATATTCTCCAGAATGTCATGAAGAAGAGAGAAGTTCGTGCATAGTTTGTCCCGTACACCTTGACTGCCGAACAAAAGTCGACCCGTGGACGCCTCCTACTACTTGATCGAAATAAAAAACACGGACAATTCTTTTCTAAAAAAAAATCTTTATGGGTGACGAAACTACCGCAAAAACGACAAAGTGCAGAATGGTTCTCTGGTGGTTCGCTAAGAGCTAGTACGGTGCGAATGTGATGTGCGAGTTGAACAACTTCCCAAAGAAGGACTTTTCTGGCAGTTTCACTTGGGTGCATGAACATTCTGTACGTTGTAGTTAAGTGGCGGGAGAGACTATACAGAACACCTGAAGCATTAAAACCATCATCTTACCTTTTCCCTATTTTTTGTTAATGCAGTACGAAACTTTTTGTGCCGACGAGATAGACTATAAGAATGGTTCGCAATGGTGCATTTATTGTAAACCCCTTACATTTTTTCCTACGATTTTAATTTACGTAATATAGTCTGGTATTGTGAACTGACGAGATTAACACCGTTGTAATACGTTACGGCTCTCCTAGAGTTCTTTCAGAACTAGGAGAGCGAACCTCGGCAGTTGATTTCACTTTGTGCTAAGCAAATATGTCTGCGCATTTTGAGTGCTTAACTGTTCCTTATTATACGGAACGAGAGCATCGCGTAATTACACTGGTGTCCAAAATTAAAGCAACACAAAGAAATTTTGCAAGGCTGCATTTATTTTTCAACAAAGCAGTATAAACAGATAAAGAACGTAAAAAACAACTGCAACATGCATAACGGTAGACAAAAATGTTCCTCGTTTTTTCTAACTTAATGGATTTGCACACACATTCCGACATCTGGTTAATGTGCTCTAGTATGGGGTGTGGCCACCTGTGGCACCAACGACAACCTGACAACGACCCTGACAACGACGGGGCATGCTATGAATGATGTCATAAATCTCATGTTGAGGCAATAACACCCGTTCTTTCCGCAGAGCTGCTCGCAAGTCTTTGAGAGTGGTTGGTGGATGCTGACGTGATGCAACCAACCTCTCTAGTGCTCTACATGATTCAAATCGAGAGAGCGAGCAGGCCACACTACCCGTGCTCTGTCAGGTCGAGCATTATCGCCCATCAATACAACGTGTGGGCCCACAGCACCTCGCAACAGCCTCACATAAGTCCCAAGATCTCGTCACGATACCTGACACTAGTTAAACCTTATCAGTTCACCCGTACAATTTCATGAAGAGGTTTGCGAGTTTGTGAACAACATAATCGCTCCCACACCATTAGGAATCCTCCTCGATATCGGTCCCGTCCCACAATGTCTTGGTCCAGAAATCGTGTTCCAGGTTCCCTCTAGATGCAAATCCGTCGAGAATCACTCTCCAGGCCAAATCGGGACTCATCTGTGAAAAGAATATTGGCTCACTGTTCTACCGTCTAGGTGGCATGTTGCCTCCACTTTAGACGTCCCCTTCTGTTAAGAAGCATCAGAGGTACACGTACAGCAGGTCTCTGACAATAAAGGCCACTCTGGTGAAGCCTTCTGTACACCGTTTGCCTCGATACAACACGTCAAGTGGACGCTGCGAGGTCAGATGCTAGTCACCGTGCAGTACTAAGGCGGTAACGTTGTGCTATTACAGCCAAATAAGGGTCCTCTCTTTCTGCTATCACGTGGTCGGCACTGCCCTTGTCTTCGGGATACAGTTTCGGTCTCTATAAACTATTGGCACATCCCAGAAACAACAGAACGGTTTACATTAAGCCATCGAGCTACATCAGTTTGCAGCTGTCCTGCTCCCATTCTTTCTGAGGCCCACCACCTTAGAGGGTCTATAGGCGTCTCCTCTGTGCCATACTGCACCGACTGTCACTGTGTACACAGCACTGTGGATGTGGGACTACCAGGAAAACGCTATCCCGTTCGATAGGTGCCCTGACGTCATCGTTGACGTGATTGACCCTTGCCCGGAAAGCCATCTTCCGTGCAGAACACGATCGTACGGATATCTATAGATAGTTCGTATGATTATATCGTGAATTAGACACAGGACGAGGAAATAAAAGTTTGTTGTTTTAATTTTGGACACCAGTGTATTATCTCAGCCATAATACAATTCCATCACATTCTCAAAACCAACCAATAACTGGAACGCCGAGAAAGTCGATTAGTCAAATTACTCTAAGATAATTAAGTCCAAATTTAGCCGCCATTTAACATGCAGTCGTCGATAGAAAGATCCGTTGCTATTGTATGGGATTAGCTGAAAGAAGCATCATCCCTTTCTACCCCACAGAAGGGAACGCTAGTAGCCCCAAGCTGACAGCAAGTACCTTGTTGAATCAAGAGTGTTCGCCATTTGTTGGGAAAAGAAACAAAGCGTAATTGAGAAATATACAACATGGAAGAATTATCTTGCTTATAATGAGACGAATGCAGCTAGAAAACGAATTCTTAAGGCCTGCCAGAAGGAGCATCGAAAGAAACGCTACGAAAAACTGTAGGAAAACATTCCACATAGTAAGATTTAAGCAATGGCTTCCGCCCTGAAGAAGACATTCATGCACCCAAAGTTGATTTGTAGTTGGACAGAAATAAGCTAAAAGCTGATCAAATTTAAATCGAATACTGCCCCTGTTTGAAATAATAACAGTTTAACAGAAATTTCTCTGTTGTTGAATTTCACAAAAACCGGAATGCTTCGACGGTTACTTCACCAGGTTATGATCACATGCATTCTGCTGTAATCAGCAAGTAGTAACAACAAGCCCTAAGCGTTGTTGTGAAAACTGGAGTGATATTTGGAAGGAACTCAATGTACTGCAAGACTGCACAACACAGATCGTACTGCCTCTTCGAAAAGATGGGTTACTCCTTCGAAACATTTCAGTTTGTAAACTTTACACTGTTAAAGGTGCTTGAGCCTACGATTGCAATATTGTCATTTCTGGAGAAGCACCGGTTATAATAGTGGCTAGAAAATCACGTACAGGGTCACGCTAAAAAAAGTAATTGACACACTTGCTTCGGATGACATGATTTTTTATTGAAACCAAAAAGTGCACAAAATTACCCAGAGACAGCGCTTCTTATGATATAAAAGCAATAATTAGCAAAACAATTGCATTTTAGCAAGGTCTATGTTAGGTTTGTTTCTATATAACTTTTCTGCTACCAGTCACGGTTTTCTTATATTCATATCGTGTACGACGCGTTTCGGGAAATGATTCCCATTTTCAAATGTTGTTTCTCTTTGTGCTATGCCATTTTTACGTAATGTTTGTTATGTATGAGGTCTTGCTTTGTTTTGTTGATTTCACTGTAATGTACAGAAAACGCACAATTTTTAGTTATTTATCGATTCTTATATGTAGTTAGTGGCGAAATTTAGAAGAACTTTTACTTACAGTGTTCTTATTGTGCATCGTTTCATGTTAAACATCACACACAACTTTTAGTGCACTGTAGACAGTCCGCAGTTCGTGGTCGTGCGGTAGCGTTCTCGCTTCCCGCGCCCGGGTTCACGGGTTCGATTCCCGGCGGAGTCAGGATTTCTCTCTGCCTCGTGATTACTGGGTGTTGTGTGTTGTCCTTAGGTTAGTTAGGTTTAAGTAGTTCTAAGTTCTAGGGGACTGCTGACCATAGATGTTAAGTCCCATAGCGCTCAGAGCCATTTGAACCACTGTCGACAGAGTATGATAAGCTTTTGTACAGAGGTTATTTATCTTAGCAATATGGATCATAATTTGCTTATATCTATTTTACAACGATGTCAATTTCTGTATGTTATTAATGTTATATAAGTATATTGGCAAAGCATCTGAAGAAATTCAATAATTCACTTTCAAGTTTTTCGTTTAACATTTTGTCCTCATATTTTCTGAAACTGGAATATTCTCCAGTTCTTTTAACAAATCCAATTTATGAGCTTTATTTACTCGGTGGAGTATTTCGACATTTTGTGCTACTTTTCCAAATGGGTGTCCTGTATTATGTATGTTTGTGGCTATTGCTGATGTCGTGTATCAGTTGTATGTGTAGGCTTTAATGTGCTCTTAGCACCTGGCGTTGAAATTTCGGCCCGTTTGTCCTAGGTAGAACGTGGAGCATTCATGGCATGTTACTTTGCATATTCCAGAGTGTGGGTATGGCTCATGATCACACTTTATATTACATATTAGCTTTTGTTGTAGTTTATTTGATGCAGAAAACCTAACTATTCCTCTGTGATTTCTGAATATATTTGCAAATATTTTGTGATATACTGCCAATTTATGGGCTTCTAAATATACACCTGGCTGAAAATGACTTACAAATTCGTGGCGCCCTCCATCGGTAATGCTGGAATTCAATATGGTGTTGGCACCACCCTTAGCCTTGATGACAGCTTCCACTCTCGCAGGCATACGTTCAATCAGGTGCTGGATGGTTTCATTTTTCACGGAGTGCTGCACTGAGGAGAGGTATCGATATCGGTCGGTGAGGGCTGGAACGATGTCGGCGTTCCAAAACATCCCAGAGGCGTTCTATAGGATTCATATCAGGACTCTGTGCAGGCCAGTCCATTACAGGATGTTATTGTCGAGTAACCACTCCGCCACAGGCCGTGCATTATGAACAGGTGCTCGATCGTGTTGAAAGATGCAATCGCCATCCCCGAATTGCTCTTCAACTGTGGGAAGCAAGAAGGTGCTTAAAACATAAATGTAGGCCTGTGTTGTGGTAGTACCACGCAAAACACCAAGGGGTGCAAGCCCCCTACATGAAAAGCACGACCACATCATAATACCACCGCCTCCGAATTTTACTGTTTGCACTACACACGCTGGTAGATGACGTTCACCGGGCATTCGCCATACCCACATCCTGCCATCGCATAGCCACATTATGTGCCGTGATTCGTCACTCCAAACAACGTTTTTCCACTGTTCAATCGTCCAATGTTTACGCTCCTTACACCAAGCGAGGCGTCGTTTGGCACTTACCGGCGTGATGTGTGGCTTATGAGCAGCCGCTCGACCATGAAATACAAGTTTTCTCACCTCCGGTCTAACTGTCATAGTACGTGAAGTGGATCCTGATGCAGTTTGGAATTCCTGTGTGATGGTCTGGATAGATGTCTGCCTATTACACATTATGACCCTCTACAACAGTCGGTGGTCTCTGTCAGTCAACAGACGAGGTCGGCCTGCACGCTTTTGTGCTGTACGTGTCCCTTCACGTTTACACTTCATTATCACATCGCGAACAGTGGACCTAGGGATGTTTAGGAGTGTGGAAATCTCGCGTACAGACGTCTGACACAAGTGACACCCACTCATCTGACCACGTTCGAAGTCCGTGAGTTCCGCGGAGCGCCCCATTCTGCTCTCTCCCGATGTCTAATGACTACTGAGGTCGCTGATATGAAGTACCTCGCAGTAGGTGGCAGCACAATGCACCTAATGCGAAAAACGTATGTCTATGGGGGGTGTCCGGATACTTTTGATCACATAGTGTACATTTGATTTTGTCCTTTCTTCTGTGGTGCATTTTGTGTTTGGGTCTTTCTTCACTTTATCTATGTGAAACAGATTGCAGTTGCCAATGATTATACTGCTTCCATGGTTGGACAGTCCTAAACAGCAAAAGCGTATCATACTCCGTGTACTGTGCACGTGCACTAAAGCTGAGTGCGACGTTGAACATGGGCACATGGACCATAACAACATTGTAAATACAAGTTCATCCAAATTTCACCACTAACTACATATAAGAATCGAAACTAACTAAAAATTGCGCGTTTTCTATACATTGCAGTGAAGTCAACAAAACAAAGGAGAACCTCACGCATCGAAAACATTGCGTAAAAATGACATAACACAAGGAAAAAACACACTTGAAAATGGGAATCACTTCCCGAAAGGCGTGATGTAAAACACAATTATAAGAAAACCCATGGTTTTCACAGTTACGGCCTTTCACAAAACCATTTAGAATGGACTCAATCAGAAAGACGATATTTTTTTAACGAATGGTCAGCATATTGGTCGTAATTCATCAACAATACCTGTAGTCGAAGGGCAATGTTGTGAACAGCACTGTACAGCATATAAGTGAATATGTTGAGAAACTGCCGTTGGATTGTCTTTTTTAGTATATCTAATGAGGTCGCACGGTTAAGATAGACTTCCGACTTCCAGTGTCTCCACAACGAATAATAATTTTTTTAAAAATGGTTCAAACGGCTCTGAGCACTATGGGACTTAACTACTGAGGTCATCAGTCCCCTAGAACTTAGAACTACTTAAACCTAACTAACCTAAGGACATCACACACATCCATGCTCGATGCTGGATTCGAACCTGCGTCCGTAGCAGTCGTGAGGTTCCAGACTGTAGCGCCTAGAACCTCTCGGCCACACTGGCCGGCTGAATAATCGCAGGGATCAGGGTCTGGGGCACTGGAAGGTCATGATGACGGAAGCAGCGGCTCAGCATTCGATCCTTACTAAACGATGTGCGCAAGATATCATTTGGCGCCCCCTATCCTCACTCTCACCTTTTCCTTTGCACACTTTTATCCTGGTCAGTTTTCGCTACTGTTTGTGCTGCGCACTGTGTACAAATCTGGCACTCGGATTTCCTTGGCGCACCTCTCAGCCTGGCGCTCCAAGAGGCGGCTTGTGTCGCTTCGACCTTAAACCGCCCCTGCATGTGTGTCATGTGTCAAGTTTTGCATCTCTACCCAAATTATTCAGTGAATTTTCAATTTTTCAATTTTTTTTTGTAAGCTTCTATGGGACCCAACTGCTGAGGTCATCGGTCTCCAGACTTACACACTACGTAATCTAACTTCAACTAACTTAAGCTAAGGACAAGACACACACCAACGCCCGAGGGAAGACTCGAACCTCCAACGGGGGGAGAACATTCAACCTGTCCTCGAAAATACCACAGGTTGCAACATCAACATCCCAACAGCACTTATTATCCAAAACGTTTCACTCAGTGGAGGCGTGGGAAACCACGAATGCAGGTAGCAATACCAGCGTAAATCATAAGTAGTAAGGTTCTTGAATTACACGCGTATTTACAGGCATCGATGAAGGTCAGAGTAGATAAAGACTTCAATGCCAACAAGATCGTGGTCAGAGGAGTTTGTCAGGGAGATACGATATCTGTATAGTTGTTTACCCTAGCCGCGGAAGCAGTACTCAGAGGCTTAGAACCAAGAGAGCGGATACAAATCGATAGAGGTACCAGAATGGTACTGAAACAGAGGATGACAAACTAAAGGCCGAAATATTAAATGTCTTTTTCCAAAGCTGTTTCACAGAGGAAGCCTGCACTGTAGTTCCTTCTCTAGATTGTCGCACAGATGACAAAATGGTCGATATCGAAATAGACGACAGAGGGATAGAAAAACAATTAAAATCGCTCAAAAGAGGGAAGGCCGCTGGATCTGGTGGGATAACAGTTCGGTTCTACACAGAGTACGCGAAGGAACTTGCCCCCCTTCTTGCAGCGGTGTACCGTAGGTCTCTAGAAGAGCGTAGCGTTCCAAAGGATTGGAAAAGGGCATAGGTCATCCCCGTTTTCAAGAAGGGACGTCGAACAGATGTGCAGAACTATAGACCTATATCCCTAAAGTCGATCAGTTGTAGAATTTTGGAACACGTATTATGTTCGAGTATAATGACTTTTCTGGAGACTAGAAATCTACTCTGTAGGAATCAGCATGGGTTTCGAAAAAGACGGACGTGTGAAACCCAGCTCGCGCTATTCGTCCACGAGACTCAGAGGGCCATAGACACGGGTTCACAGGTAGATGCCGTGTTTCTTTACTTCCGCAAGGCGTTCGATACAGTTCCCCACAGTCGTTTAATGAACAAAGTAAGAGCATATGGACTATCAGACCAATTGTGTGATTGGATTGAAGAGTTCCTAGATAACAGAACGCAGCATGTCATTCTCAATGGAGAGAAGTCTTCCGAAGTAAGAGTGATTTCAGGTGTGCCGCAGGGGAGTGTCGTAGGACCGTTGCTATTCACAATGTACATAAATGACCTTGTGGATGACGTCGGAAGTTCACTGTGGCTTTTTGCGGATGATGCTGTGGTATATCGAGAGGTTGTAACAATTGAAAATTGTACTGAAATGCAGGAGGATCTGCAGCGAGTTGACGCATGGTGCAAGGAATGGCAATTGAATCTCAATGTAGACAAGTGTAATGTGCTGCGAATACATAGAAAGAAAGATCCCTTATCATTTAGCTACAAAATAGCAGGTCAGCAACTGGAAGCAGTTAATTCCATAAATTATCTGGGAGTACGCATTAGGAGTGATTTAAAATGGAATGACCATATAAAATTAATCGTCGGTAAAGCAGATGCCAGACTGAGATTCATTGGAAGAATACTAAGGAAATGCAATCCGAAAACAAAGGAAGTAGGTTACAGAACGCATGTTCGCCCACTGCTTGAATACTGCTCACCGGGTGGGATCCGTACCAGATAGGGTTGATAGAAGAGATAGAGAGGATCCAACGGAGACCAGCGCGCTTCGTTACAGGATCATTTAGTAATCGCGAAAGCGTTACGGAGATGATAGATAAACTCCAGTGGAAGACACTGCAGGAGAGACGCTCAGTAGCTTTGGTGATGTTTCGAGAACATACCTTCACCGAGGAGTCAAGCAGTATATTGCTCCCTCCTACGTATATCTCGCGAAGAGACCATGAGGACAAAATCAGAGAGATTAGAGCCCACACAGAGGCATACCGACAATCCTTCTTTCCACGAACAATACGAGACTGGAATAGAAGGGAGAACCGATAGAGGTATTCAAGGTACCCTCCGCCACACACCGTCAGGTGGCTTGAGGAGTATGGATGTAGATGTAGATAGTCCATGCTCGTACTCACTCCGATTTGCGGACGCCTTCAACTACGATTCAATAGCCGAAAGTTGCCTCTGCAGCAACTGGTTCGGTGATGAAAGTGGTATAAGTTAAAATTCCAACCAGTTAAAATTCCAACCAGTTAAAATTTCAACCAGTTAAAATTCTTTATGAACCAATAGATCATCCGTGCCCTTAAAATTCAGCTAGAGAAATCCGGGCCAAAATTTAAAATTCCATGAGCAGCTCCAGTTCATCTAGACCAACAAGGATGATCTAATGAACTTAAAAAGAAAAGTGTATATAGTACCCGTGTTCTACCAGTAACAACCTAAGAAGAGAGCCTCTGACGAAATGGTGTGTTCATGAATTACATTGTGCACAAACAGTAATGGAGAGGCGGACGCTAGTCATCAGTCTGAAATATAAGATCAAGAACGTGGTCATCAGAAGAAATACGAGTACACGAGTAACAGATAACTTCGGAAGAGTTACCAGGCTGCAATGGAAATGGAAAGATACTGGAGACCTTGGGGTCACAAAATATACATTGGAAGACCTGTTTAGATTGCTTGATGATACTGAGATAATTGTTGGAACGCAATGGTACCTGATATTACAGAACCAAGTGACGTCGAAGAACATGGAAGAGGTATTCTTTCGGAGGGTAATAGATGATCGATAAAGAAGAGGAGGAAGAAGACGCTATAGCTGTTGAACAATGAAAAAAAAATCTCTTTTTATAACAACTAAATAAGAACTTTTTCATAGACAACTCGGGATATTGCGACAGTCTCATAGTATCTGTATAAGAAACTGATGTTGGTAAATATCTCTGACACAATTTTATTAATATACGTGGTGTGTTCTGCTATCATACATAGATTACCACAGAAGAAACAATACTGGTGTTTGGTGTCCCATTTATTGACTAGGTATCCCATAAAATTGTAAGAATTCTGAAAAGGGAGCAGAAAAAAGATTGGATGGATTCACCCACATAGAACTAACAAGAGATATAACTACAAGCTAATGAGAGTTTACAAGATTATATGCAAACGCTGTGAGAATTACTACTTTGGTCAAATAGGAAGAACTTCTAAATGAGTTTTAATGAATGTATAACAGCACTTCAGTTACATAATCTATATAAATCTTTTGTGCAAAGCACGTCTGCATCACTAGGTATGGATTGTAACATATTTTACACACACACAGTGAAAGAAGCATAAACCACGCTCAATAAAAAAATGAAATGTTCATCTAAATATTACAGTAGTGTTTCAAAAATTTCACAACCACATAGAAGATTCCACGTAGAACTAATGAAAGAGACTTCTGTGTATAGTATGCTTACGTCACTATATATAATATATATATAACGTGAAGGCTTTTTCTAATAGAGATGTAATTTATATGTAGTTTTCACTTAAACTAATCTCCACAAGCAAGTAGATAAGAATTACTCGTATGTTCATTTATCTGCAAAACCTGCTACAAAAATCATACTAAGTTTAGCTTATTAAAAATAAGGTTGAAATTTATCTCTATGCACATCAAAAGAAATAAATCTTTGCACTTAATGATTATCTATGAAGAAAACTGCAATTTTCGCGAGTGTAGTTCTTCAACTACTTCACGAGTGGACACGATACAAGTGACAACATTGTTTATGCGTAGGTCACTACAATAAAAGAACACCTGCCCTTGACTCAACTTTTTCGATTTTCTCTGTCGATCCTGTCTGGTAATGATGCCGTATTGCACAACAATACTCCATAAGAGGACGGACAAGCGTAGTGTCGACAGTCTCTTTAATAGACCTACAGCATCTTCTAAGTGTTCTGCAACACAAAGCAGTTTTGTGTTACCTTAACCACAACAGTATCTATGTCATCTTTCCAAGTTCTCAGCTGTAATTCCTAGATATTTAGCTGAATGCGAAGAAGCGCTGTTGGACTACAAAGACTCCTCAAGTGGTTTTGAATCTCATCAACGGAAACAGTATAATGGCTTTTTCTGATGCGGAAGAGCTGCCGCTGAATCTCTGACTTGCAATCCTGATTTAAGTTTACTCTGGTTTCCGTAAACTGCTTGAACGACTGATATGATGATTCCTTGAGCATGGTCACGCACACACTTTCATTCCTCTAGCTTGATCCGTTCGAATGACCTTGGCGTTAACGCATCGTTAGGGTTTATCGCCATCCTGTGTCACACAGACCACGCTTCTGTTTGCTACTCGGATCTGTGGAAAAGACGGACCCAAAACTATCTAAAGACGCAAATTAGTGGTGCTCTCGTTAGGGAAATGTGAAACCTTTATTGGGATTTGTATACACCTACACCTAACCAGAAGTGCAATATGACGAATAAAAGTTCTGAGTTTACGTTCTCTAAGCAGCTTCCTATTTTTTAGGAACTTCCCCTAGATCACTAAAGCAGTCTTATCTTTGTTGGCTCGGATTTCACGATTTATACGACAACTGCTGTCTCAATTGGTCCGCATCTATAGCTGAGTGATTAGTGCAAGTGGCTGCCCTGTGGACCTGGGTTCGGTTCCTGGTACTGTCAAACATTTTTCCTTGGTGAGAGGACTGGTACGGGGTGCACCTAGTCTAGTGATGCCAATTGATGAGTTGCTTGATCGAGTAATAGAGGCTTCACAGCCTGGAAAACCTGCAAAATGACTGGGAGAGAGAGAGGCGCGCTGCCATTATGCATCTCCATACCGCATCTGGATGACGACGTAAGGTAGAGGAAGACACGGCGGCCGGTCTTCACGGCCTGGACGAGGAGCTCATTTACTCAGTGGAACCAAACCAAGTTCACCAACATATCCTCCAACATTACGCAACTCGTTCAATGATATACGCTGCAGAATTGCGTCGATGGTCGCCAGTTCCTTCTCTAATAAAACGCTGAAAAGCGTGGATGATGCGTTTTCATCGTGACTTAACACTGTGGGTAGGTTAGAGACCTTTACATTTTTGCCTTTGCTCTCGATTTTCTTACTAAGATTTCTATGAACGCAATGAAGACGCCTGTGACAGTAAGTGCATCTTCTCTTCTTTCTTCCAGTTTTGATGTGTTTCTCTGGAACTCATGAATAGCCTGTTCAGCATACGAGATGAGGCCTTTTAGCACGACTTGTAACACGTTGTAGTTTCCATATATGAATGAAATGGTGATAAGAACTATTATTTTTACATCCCAAATTTGCAACTGCTAAAAATGAGTATAAATTTTACCAGACGCGTTTAGTTTTATTCATTTAAAACATCGCCAAAGGTCTGTAATCAAACATGTTTACAATTTCGATTTGCTTCTAAAACTAAAAATAGTTCGTTGTTAGAGCTGTTTAAGTGCGATTTTTGCTTATTGAATTTTCTTCCAATATCCGCTTACATTTCGAAGTGTCATCCACATGCACATTTTGCAGGTATTCCCGCATTTGGGGCTATTGTTTTGGTCTATTGTCACTTTTACTGGCAGTACCAAACATTTTTTGCCGTAAAACACGACTAAATGTTACATTAATAATGTTTATTTCCGTTCTCTTGACTAAACGTTTGTACGTGTATTTCCGTTTATGGTGCTGTCAACTTACTCGGATTTCACTTTATCTTCTTATGGCCAATGATTTATCATATGTGTTCTCTGTCATTTTATTTATCTTTATACATATATTTATTTAGTTGCTCGAGTGTGATGAACGGGTGGTATGGGAAGGAACGATATTGAGACAGCGTGGAGGGAAGGGGTTAAAGACATGTGACTGGACAATGATTAGATGATTCGGGGAAGGGAGATTCTATTGGTTAGGAGATGGAGAAACGTTGGAGGGTGACAGTAGAAGCAAAAATAGGGAGAAGTAGCAGAGACAGAGAGAGAGGGAGAGAGATTTGTTACTTTCCCGTATTCTTTTACACTCTACAGGTTGTCTTATATTCTGCCACAACATGGATACTCACTGAAAACAAATGCTTCACTCCCCTCAGAGCCGAGTTCGAAAGTCACCATTCAGGGTGTTTACAAAAAGTATTATTCAGTATGAAGCGACATCCATTTGATCAGATCAAGCAACATTCAAAACACGCCCATTTAAATCTATCCAAGACATGTGGGAGCAGAGGATACACTGTTCCTCACTGTCCGTGACTAAAGGTATTAACCCAATAAAAAAACTTTGTTTTTATCGCTGATGTTTGTCCCCGACTTTCGGTCGAGCCGAAGCCTTCAGAGGAGGATGACATTCTCATTACTTAATCAGTAGCACGTACACATTCATCCAATGATCCAATTTACAAATAGTTCAAAGCCTTTCAGAACACTGCAGGTAAGCAATCTCTAGCAAGTCGCAGCCGCGCGGAGAGAGTATGACGTAACTGCAGCCAGCTCTTGTCGACACCAAGCTCATGCAATGAAACCACTTTCACTCCGCCTCAGAATGCCGCCCATCTGCCTTAAGAGGAAAGCCAGACGACATTACAGCCAAACGAAATACACTCCCTGCTGTAATCTTTACGGTTCAGATTTCATTTCCCTACAGATGGAAGAGTGCATTAATTGATCATGTTGTTGAATTTATGCTGTTGTATCTCAATCAACTTTGCTGAGATTCGCTATTCTTCACACTGTAACTCTTCTGTCTGAGACAGATGCGTCGTAGATAAAAAGAATAACAGTATTAAATAAAGTTTCTGTGTTGTTTCAAAAATTACTCAACGACTAACATTGCTTGCTATCATGTGAAAGCAGATATTGATCGAACAACAGGCTTTCTAAAACGTGACAGATGATTTGACGAAACTGATGTATCCGCATATTAGAGATGATTTCACGTGATGTGTTTCTTTTAGAATTCCCGTGTGTGTGTGTGTGTGTGTGTGTGTGTGTGTGTGTTTTCACATTTGAGCTCAAGACGAAAAGTTCTTGGTCTCAGACAGAGCTACCATTAACATGTATTTTGTTTTTATTAAGTTGGTGTATGTTGCGCAATAATGTGTGGCACTCATCTGTGGTATATTTTTAATACAGCTTTTAAGATAGGGTGTTTTGTTCAAATGTAAAAACTGGAATATATTGCTACCATAAAAATCTTTATTTTTATGCTTCTATAACGCTGGTTTATATACAGTCTACCCTTTCAGTTTGAACAGTTAGGAATTGGGCGACTGAATTCAAACGCGTTGCTTACTCTTGAAGACGATCCACTCAATGACGTCTTACAACTGCAACCAAAGATGTAAACACCGAGAAAGTAGTCAGTATGATAGTGGGAATCGCCAATTAAAGGTGTATAAACAGCTAACGGCATAGGCATATCGACGGAAAGAATGACGTACATATTAGACGAAAAGACGAATCCTATTAGAACGTTAGAACATACTTCACATAACAATCATACTTTTACCATTGGGGAAGCGTACTGCCAAGTGCTTTTCGTAATACATTATTACGGTATGTAAAAAACAAGTTAGGTTGGCATGTTCTCACTTTCAAACAAAGAAAAGGCAAGAACAGTTTCCAAAATTGCAGGGGATGTACCAATTGAAGATATAAGTTTCTACTTCAATTCGTAAGTAAGAATAGCTACCGCGGTCTCAATGATATCTTGCATTTACAGTCTTTTTACGGTTTTAGAATAGTGTTCTGATAATACTACGTTTATTATACTGAAGTGCAAAGGATGTATAATTTTGTACATTTAACTAGACAAAATTACTTTGCGTACGTGGTCGTCAAATGAATAAACGACTCAAATACAATGAGGTCAATAAACAAATCAAATAAGATGAGGTAAGATGAGACTTACCCACAGGTGCGCAGCCAATAAACCCGTTTCAGTTAATATTAATGAACACACACAATGACTGGGTGTTTGCAGACCATTTCTGTGTGTGTGTGAAATCTTATGGGACTTAACTAGTAAGGTCATCAGTCCCTAAGCTTACACACTACTTCACCTAAATTATCGTAAGGACAAACACACACACCCATGTCTGACGGGACAATCACCGCACTCAGACCCGATACGTCCACGGTCTAGCACAACAGTCTTTAGACAACAGTCGCGTTTCTCCGTCTGGTTAGGCCCTATTCACACGGGGAGACTTAAGTCTCAGAGCGACTGATATACTCTGCAGATAGATGGGGTCGTTCAGACGGGGATACTTCAGTAGCGGCGTCCCAGAGACGCCGCAACTCGGATACTGCGCGACCCGACGTGCTAGTCGCTGAGTTTGCCAGTCACTCAGTTGCATTCCTACCATTGGGTTGCGCATTGTACGAACAAATGTTTAATTTGAAATTCGTGGGAGAAGTGGAGAAATAGCCGGATCTATAAAATTACAAATTGAAAGGGTATTTACGGAAGGAGGTGACGGAGAGAGCAGTAGCCAAGGAGGTTGATCTATCAGGCAAGTTCATTATCAGTAACTAAAATTTTTGATATTAAATAAATGCGCCCTACTCACTATGCTTTAATATCGTTTTCACTGAAAAACGAATCAACGATTTATAAGCATCCACTACACAATAAATGTAATCAATACGTAACTAAAACTTTTTAATTACATTTTAATACTTAAACAAAAACTACAGAAATTCATTTACAAATTTTACAGAAATACACATCAGGCATAAGAAAATTTGTAAAGAAAGACAGCTCCTGATTATTGTTGGTGCAGTACTTTCACTGCCTTGGAAGGGAAGCATGAAGTGTCAGAAAGTAGTTGGCTAAATAGTTACTTACTTCACAAGCAGTAGAATGGGGATGCAGTGCAATAATTTTCCTTGGCTGTATTCGTCAGAAAAATCATTAGATGAACGTCGGCCGAAGAACCCGAGACAGAAGCCAATAGGCAGTTTGTCAACAAGTGACCACGAAAGCCTTAACAATTTTGTATTCTGACTGTTGGCGTTTCGGAGCTGTTGCATTGTTGTTCACCACAGCTCTATTGTTCATGTCCACGAATGAAATTATGCAGTATGCACACGGATTTTATTATGTCGCCACTCTTTCTGTAGTTCGAGAACGAAAAGGACTGCTCAAGACTTGGAACTTCTGTGTCAGCATTCCTAATGCGCATCCCATTGCTTTTGTTCCTCTGCCTAATCCATGGTAATAAATTCTCTTCACATTATCGAGTGTTCTTTGTGGGTACGGTCGCATCATGTAGCATGATAATGGAAACGCTTCATCTCCTGCAAACTAATAAGGGAAATTATATTCATTTTTATCGTCTGGTACTCTCGAAGGCAATGGCAAGTTTAATCTTCCATTGTAAACCAGTGTTTGATTGCTGAAGGACGACGTATCATCGCTATTTCTACCTGCATAATCAGTTTCAATGATAATGAATAAACCATCAGCATCACTGCTGCCAACAATACTGTGGTGTGGTACTGCTTATAATTGAAGTTAGTTGAATCCGTCCCAGGTAATTTTTCAGTGCAGATATGTTTTCCGTCCAATACACCAAGCAATTCGGCAACTTGTAACCTACAGTTTACATTATTCTCAGTGTAAGGATGAACCCACAACTTTCTCACTTTTCTCTTTCCGTATCGGCGGTAATAACAATAATACTATATTCTAATATCATTATCGCTAATAGAGTCACTGGACAGTGTACTACTGAGGCCACGGCACACAAAAAAGCGCGCTACATACGTCCTTTGCCCACAGGCAATAAAGTTGATTTAATTTTCTATTCACAACGCAAGTGACTTGGCAGTACGTGAGACTTGAGTCGTGGCTGTGTGAACGTGATCGGCTACTCGTGTCGTCCAGTCTCCCAGTCTCTTAGTTGTCAGGTAGCTGGAGACCTGATTTGAGTATCCCCGTGTGAAAAGGGCCTTACTGTTTACCCAGTGCGATAGCAGCGCGCCAAGCGGCCAGCAAGTGACACTTCTCAATAGGATGTCGGATGAGTCCGAACACCATTATTTACATTAGTTTGTAACATAGTTTTTGGCAGTAGAGAGCGTATTTGCTGCCACAAAAATTGGCAATAATTAAAAAATAAGACCATATCTGTCACTCGTTTCATAAGAACTTCGGTAATAAGTTTGCCATATCTAGCTGGGACATCGTCGGGACACACTGAAATGGGGTTGTAGAAATGAAGTTAAAAAAATATTCAATTTAATTACCATTCACTTAGAACACAATTACATGGAACTTGTTGCAGTGGAAGTAGTTGGTACACCGTATTTTTCGGAAGATTTCACCGTTTTCAGGAAGTCTTTTTCTCCTTTTACTTATTTATAAAATTCCGTGCAGGTAAGCTTGTAGTTAAACAGGATATGCAACATGCAACGCCATCTGTGAGACGAACTTGTCAAAGTAAACTTATTGACATAAATAAAAGTAACTGAGGCTGCATTTACATGTTGCGCTGGCAGATGGCTTTACTTCAGTACTTGAGCCAAGTTCGTAACAGTAGTTTGCAAAATCGGGACAAAATTGGGTCTTGTCAGGATTTCGGGACAAGACGGTGTGTAACGGTGACTGTTCCGATATATCAGTACGGATGGCAACCCTACCCAGGAGGCATAAAACAGAAAATTACATTACCTTCTCTACGATTCCCTTTTAATATACAGATATTTACTGAAGGATGTCGTTTTCCTTTAACAACTAAAAATTGCTAGTAACACCAAAAGACTTGACCTTTTGCAGAAAGACGTCGTATATCTACCCAAGAATGCGAAGTTTTGTTCGCTAGACTTGCTGCAAAACCAAGTGAACGTGCAACATAGAAAACATGCATGGAATGCAGTACCAGCGTTATTTAACGTACCAAACATGCCAGTATCTATAGGTGAAGGGAAAACCATTTAGGCGTGATAAAAAGCGTCAAAACCAATAAAACCATGTCCCAACACAGTTGCAACCAATTCCACAATTGTTGCTACATCTGAGTCACAAACGGCAAGACTTTTCAACTCATTGGCTTTTGAAGGAAAGGTAATTACATTTGCGAAAATATTCGTGTATTACAAAGTCGAGTGATGTGTAAGAATGGGCGAGTCATTAGTGTCAAAAAAAAAAAAAAAATTACGTGTCGAGGAAAGTGCTTCTCGTAATAAGAAAAGACAAGAACAGGAATATATGCTGCTCATGCATGAAATATGCTTTTATAATCTTTTGTTTTTAACGAAGTAACCTGTAACTGTACTTTTATTCGAAAGTATTTCTTCATGGACATGTGATAGCTTATGTCATTGAATCAGTGAGATTCAGCTATTTTTAAATCTTTTTCACGATAATTCATGCCTCTTGGTAATTTACTAACGCGTGGAACGCAACAGTATACGAACTATTTCGCTCATTAAGTAGAAAAATAATTAATACAAACAATATCCTTAACATCCATGTGACGGTCTCTTTTATCACCGCTTGGAGTGCTAGTGTCGCTCTAGCTGTCGAATGATAACTTTTGCACCAGAGAGTGTCGCGACTGAATGCATTACACGGTGATACGACCACGAAAGTCGATCGACATCACCGACGGTCGAAACTACGTATAGCCATGTCATAGTGACGTCATACAGAAGTGTTACCGTGGCGAGTCCCTGCGCCTCCCTGTATAATGTGACTGGCGCACGCGGTAGCGGGGTTCTTCCCGCCTTGCCGCGCCGGCAGCCTACTGCACCGCGCGAAAGCAGCGCCGCGTGTCATTGGTCGGTGGGGCGGACGGCAGCCCGCCGGGAAGGCCGCTTTACCACCAAGCCGCGCGTCAGCAGTGCGTCAGCACAGCCCGCGTCACCATTAACGTCAGCGGTGCTCCCCGCAGGTTTACACAGCGCCTGCCGCTGCCTCCGCAAGGACTCGCGATCGCAGTCAAAAAGCGCGCCTCAGTGAGCCAACAAGTGCATCCCAGTACAGCGAACTCTCCGAAAACTACGACACTGATTCTCCGACTAGAGGAACGGAAAGCGACGCCACCATCAAATCGTGGTGTATTCACCCTAGATGCAACGTCGACTCAGCTTCACTTCGTATAGCCAAGCACCGGACGGGGAATGTGCGGTTACGTTGTACCATCCATCCGAGGGACTAGCAATGATAAAGTACATTAATAGCCCAAGCAAAATTCATAACGGATATTGTTGAAAGAGTACCACGATAAACTACTGAGAAGTGAAGCAACAGGAGAAGTGTCAATATATGCGGATGTCTCCTAAGACACGCGAGGCGCATTTTCTCTGGTGTTTCGGCAAATATTTGCAATTTTGTTTTTGCATTGTGTAGTTGGTGTCAGCTCAAACCATTACTGTTCATCACGCCTTTCAGGCGACGTCACCAGAAAGCTTCAGTTTGTTTCCCATTACATACAAAATTATTTTTAAATCCGAATTTTACGTTCCCGTTCGCCAGAGCGCTCCCAAATTATTCTAGTCCGATATTCGTTTTATCGACGTGTATTAGCGGAAACAGTAAAACAAAAAGAATGAAAGCAATCCAGCAGCGAGTCAGTAGGGCGGCATGCTTGGCGACAGCTATCGCTGCTCAGGTACTGGTTATTCTTCGAACTTTGCTGTCACTCTTGATACATATCGGAAGAACAAATATTGCACTAGGCTAATCTGGAGCCGCTGTATACAACGGCCATGTAAAACAAAGCGACGCTTTCCGTCGACAATGGACGTCACAAAAGACGTTTGGGCGGACACCAACTACACAATGCAAAAACGATATTGCAAACATCTGCTGAAATACCAGGGAAAATTTGCCTGATGACTCTTAGGAGACACAGCGCATAGCTCTATCTTATTCAAGTTTTTTGCCTAACTACCAAATAATGGAAAAACAGAACTGTATTTTCTCCTTCCACAGAACTGACGTTTTCAGCGTCAAAAATTATTTAATGAAAACTGTTTCAGTAATTTATGTTCTAATTTAGGTAATGTGTAGGGTTCTTCCTTGTCCAGCTATTGTAAAACCTAATCATTTTTTCTTTTTGAGGTAACTCTTTTGGCCGGCCGCTGGTGGCCGAGCGGTTCTAGGCGCTTCAGTCTGGAACCGCGCGACCGCTACGGTCGCAGGTTCGAATCCTGCTTAGGGCATGGATGTGTGTGATGTCCTTAATTTAGTTAGGTTTAAGTAGTTCTCCAAGTTCTAGGGGACTGATAACCTGAGATGTTAAGTCCCATAGTGCTCAGAGCCATTTGTAACTCTTTTGTCGAAAGAAACTACGGGAAAAAAAATTCTGAATCATGTCCTCACTATAGATCAATCGAAACGAAAACTACATCGCACCTAATCGAATCTTAGTACTATAACATAGGGACACCACTCCCTAGGCAACAACGCTGCTTCAGTTTTAATTTTCCAACTTTGTCTTTTTCGCTAATTCACTTCTATTTAGCGTCTAGGTTTTTTCTTCAGTAGTGTCATGTCAGACGGTACAGTGTTAGATGCGTCGAAGATGCGTACTTCCGTTTATGATACAATCGCTAAAAATGAACATTACCGTGCTTCACTACGCATCTATCATCAACTAGGAATGTTGTTACGTGCTTTGGTCTCACTATAAGAAGAATTGGAAAGGAAGGTCTGATTTTTCCGTCATTGTCATCACCCATTTCATACTGGTAACTTCTGCTTCTTAGGGAAGTACAATAGTGAAACGGCTAACAATAAGGTTTTAGTACACAACAAAGTAAGCCTTCTGTTCCTGAATTTGTCTGATAATGGGACTGGGTGATTTTTAAATAAACTGATATGAACTGAAAAATATTCCGCGAGATTTTTTATTTCCTGTGAGAGCTAGCTGTGTAACTGATTGCCACAGTACCTCGCATAAATACATGTACGATAAAGTTACGAATTTCGAAATGTTGTCTCCTATCTCATTGTGTATGTCAAAAGAATCTTCGCAGAAATCGAGAGCTAAAGATACCACGACGTAATTATCAATCTGCAAAATGGAGACAATATGTCATGGACGTTAATAAGATAGTACAGATGGTAGTGATGACCAGCAACGAAAAGGTATCTTGTATTGGCGTAAAATGCATTCACTCAATACGCAAGAATTTCAAACATTCAATACTTCTGTTCCCACGAAGCGTCTAAAAACGATTGTTCACTGTGACTGGAAAATTGTAAATTGTGTTGATATCGTCTTTTGAAGGCTAACATCACAATAAAAAGTAATATAAATTCGGCACAGTGTCTGCTTAACTTACGACACTGCTGCCCCTGTTGTTCTGTCGCACCGTGGATAGCACAAGGAACCAAAATGCAAAGCAAGTCCTGTAGCTACCCGCTTCTAACAGATACAGTTCACCAACACGCGATTCCGTCACCGCGAGAAGCGCGTTTAAAGGAGGAAGCAAACAGGACTTTGCACCGTGACCGCATCGCTCTTCGCAGCGCTATCATCTGGTAGTACGCAACCAGCGCGCTGACACACATCTGCATCTAAAGCACAGATTTTTCCTTTCGACATGTGTCTCTACATGGGACTCCTCGCAGTCTGTAGCTAGGTTTTTCTATTTTTCTGTTCGTGTATCGTTGGCTGCGATACTACAGTGTGTCCCACACAAAACTGGTACGCCTCATGCCTGAGATTCAAGTGACAATGAACTAACAAAAAAGAACAGATAACAGTAATTTTAAAAAAAATGTAGTTACCTGCTTATAAGAGTTGCTGGAAGTGGTGACCATGGGCACCCAGGCATCGCTGACTCCGTGTGACGACGTTACCAGCAACACGCTGTAATTCTGCATGCGTAATGTTGTTAATTTCTTTACTAATCTTCCGTTTAAGATCGTTTATTGTGCGAGTATTATCAGCACATACTTTGCTTTTCCGTGTGTCTCACAGGTAAAAATCACGCGATGTTAAGGCTGAGGACCATGGGGGCTGACACATCTGTCTTCAGGGAACACGCTGGTGATGTTGGCCATACGTTGGTTGGATGGGTGAGCAGATGCTCCATATAATTGGAATACTGCGTATAGCTTCCCTGCACCTGTTAATTGTGCACTGAAAGAATCAAAGATCTCTAGATATCTGGCACTGTTTAAGGTGTAACTGAGAAATATGGCGCCACTGAGTGGTTCTTCACGCAGAGTATGTGGGTTGCCCTGCGACCTGTATCTGAATTCTGGGAACGTGTACAACCTGAAAAATGTAACTGGGTCTCATCTGACATGAAGTAAAGCAACGGGTCCAAGTAACCGTTAGCAGTTGATGTTAATAGAACTCTTTCTTCCTGATACTCAAATTTCAACTCTTGCAGCACACTGACACGATACGCTTTTAATTTCATACCTTCTAGCACATGATGACGCGATGTACGACATACACCAACCTGCTTCGATACCATCCTCAACGATTTGTGAGGACTTCTTTTAATGTCCATGCGAATTGTGTCTATAGCTTCAGGAGTCCTCACTATCGGTCGCCTGTTCCTCTGCACATTCTGAACGGACCCGAAACCTTTCATTTCTTGTACAGATCTTGAACAGTGCTGATACTGCCATGATACTTCGTTTGAAACATTTCTTTACATTCCTTGTTTCTCAAGCAAACTGACCCATTTCTGTGACAACTCAAAAATGCGAGCTTCTCACAAGTGACGCACGAACGTACAGCTGCACTCAACTTCCCGATAAAATGTAGTGTAGCCAACTTTCGAGACTGTGTTGCCACTTCACAAGCAATTCAACTAGAGATGATTAATTGGTAGCTAAGGCTGGCCGGTTTTATGTGGGACGTCCTGTATTAGACAATGAAACTATGAGCTGTCAACTATCCTCAGCGGTTGCCTGGACTGTGATGTGTACCAAGAAACATCAATTTCTATTTGAAGTAGTTTAAGAGAAACAACTGAACACTTTTTTTCCCTCGCTTCACTTGCGAGTGGAACAGGAAGAGGAATGACTACCGGTAGTACGAGACAACCTCCGCCATGCGCCATATACACTGAGGTGACAAAAGTCAAGGGATGCCTCCTAATATCGTATCGGACCTCATTTTGCCCGGCGTAGTGCAGCAGCTCGACGTGGCATGGACATAACAAGTCGTTGGATATCCCCCGGAGAAATATTGAACTAACTCTTTAATCCCGTCCATAACTGCGGAAGTGTTGCCGGTGCAGCATTTTGTGCACGAACTGACGTCTCGATTATGTCCCCTAAATATTTTATGGGCTTGATGTCGGGCGATCTGAATGCGTATACACTGGTTTCTGACTAACACAATCTAGCAGACTGTGGTTCCAAGGATCGACCGACAGGGAAAGAAGGCAGTAGTTGGAAAAGAAGGGAGATAGTATTTTAGCTTATCCGCATGTTACTCAGTCTGCACTTAGAAAGTAGGCAGCGAAGGGAACGAAGGAAAAATTTCGAAAAGAAACTGAAGTTCAAGCAGAAGTTGCATTCCGTTAGAGGCTTCAGAAGACTTGGAATGTTATTTGAACAAAATCAAGACTGTCTCTTAGCACGCCTACCAAGGACACAAAAATTGCATATTGGTTACAATACATTCTGACAACGTTGTTCGGCAACATTGTGGCCACACGAAATGCAGTATATGTACTACAACCTTATCGGGCACTAATGCCCGGCAATCTTTGCGACAATGTATTTCTTTGCCAGAAATGTTTACACAAGCCACACTACTACAACAAAATTGACGAACACGAGCTAGTGTAAGTGGGTGCGGTGCTACTGGATTTACATCACACAAGAACTAAAGTTTAGAAAGAAGAAAAGTTACTCTTTGTGGATACGTTCTTTTTTAGGTAAACGGAATGCCACAGAAAACTAAACTTGTGAAATAATACTGGATACATATATTTTTTCACAATTTTACCAGTGTCGAATTTAGAATACCTCGTACAAGCTACTGATCCGAGAATTGCTAAAACCGATGCAAATTTGAGAAATTACCTGTTATAACTTGACTGACGATCACCTTTGTGGCTCGTACGGAAATTTAATGAACCTCTTTATAGAGCAATATTCATTAACAAGCCTCTTGCTAAAACGACTGGAGGATTTCAGTAAGGCAAGTTTAAAATAAGATTACAGTTTTTATTTATATTCTCCATTTCTTCACCAAACACGGAAACACACGTTATAGCGCTCACAAGAAAATCAAGCGTGATCCCGACCTCATCGCCAACAGCTTTTTCATAATGCGATATTTGTACACATTACTTTCGGCGTACCATACGCATTTATAAAATTCATACTTCTCTCGTGTCTTCACTCCTCCATTACTGTACATAAGCAACAACCAGCAAAATAAGTGGTTATACACTACTGGCCATTAAAATTAATACGCCAAGAAGAAACGCAGATGATAAACGGGTATTCATTGGACAAATATATTATACTAGAACTGACATGTGATTACATTTTCACGCAATTTGGGTGCATGGATCCTGAGAAATCAGTACCCAGAACAACAAGCTCTGGCCGTAATAACGACCTTGATACGCCTGGGCGTTGAGTCAAGCAGAGCTTGGATGGCGTGCACAGGTACAGCTGCCCATGCAGCTTCAACACGATACCACAGTTCATCAAGAATAGTGACTGGCGTATTGTGACGAGCCAGTTGCTCGGCCACCATTGACCAGACGTTTTCAATTGGTGAGAGATCTGGAGAATGTGCTGGCCAGGACAGCAGTCAAACATTTTCTGTATCCAGAAAGGCCCGTACAGGACCTGCAACATGCGGTCGTGCATTATCCTGCTGAAATGTAGGATTTCGCAGGGATCGAATGAAGGGTAGAGCCACGGGTCGTAACACATCTGAAATGTAACGTCCACTATTCAAAGTGCCGTCAATGTGAACAAGAGGTAACCGAGATGTGTAACCAATGGCACCCCATACCATCATGCGGGATGATACGCCAGTATGGCGATGACAAATACAAGCTTCCAATGTGCGTTCACCACTATGTCGCCAAACACGGATACTACCATCATGATGCTGTACACAGAGCCTGGATTCATCCGAAAAAATGACGTTTTGCCATTCGTGCACGCAGGTTCGTCGTTGAGTATACCATCGCAGGCGCTCCTGTCTGTGAAGCAGCGTCAAGGGTAACCACAACCACGGTCTCCGAGCTGATAGTCCATGCTACCGCAAACGTCGTCGAACTGTTCGTGCAGATGGTTGTTGTCTTGCAAACGTCCCCATCTGTTGACTCAGGGATCGAGACGTGGCTGCACGATCCGTTACAGCCATGCGGATAAGATGCCTGTCATCTCGACTGCTAGTGATACGAGGCCGTTGGGATCCAGCACGGCGTTCCGTATTACCCTCCTGAACCCACCGATTCTATATTCTGCTAACAGTCATTGGATCTCGACCAACGAGAGCAGCAATGTCGCGATACGATAAACCGCAATCGCGATAGTCTACAATCCGACCTTTATCAAAGTCGGTTCTCCTCCTTAAACGAGGCATCACAACAACGTTTCACCAGGCAACGCCGGTCAACTACTGTTTGTGTATGAGAAGCCGGCTGAGGTGGCCGAGCGGTTCTAGGCGCTATAGTCTGGAACCGCGTGACCGCTACGGTCGCAGGTTCGAATCCTGCCTCGGGCATGGATGTGTGTGATGTCCTTAGCTTAGTTACGTTTAAGTAGTTCTAAGTTCTAGGGGACTGATGACCTTAGAAGTTAAGTCCCATAGTGCTCAGAGCCATTTGAACCATTTTTTTGTATGAGAAATCGGTTGGAAACGTTCCTCATGTCAGTACGTTGTAGGTGTCGCCACCGGCGCCAAACTTGTATGAATGCTCTGAAAAGCTAATCATTTGCCTATCACTGCATCTTCTTCCTGTCGGTTAAATTTCGCGTCTGTAGCACGTCATCTTCGTGCTGTAGCAATTTTAATGGCCAGTAGCGTATGTACGTGCACAAACTTTCGAACGAAAGCGAAACGATACTGTTTTCACGCAGACACGTGACTGCAGCGCTGTCTGTGAGAATAGTAGGAAACGAAGTTGAGAGTGAGAGAGAACCATTTACAGGCAAGGACAGAGAGATATTGTCCTGCAATGCGTAATGTTCTTCACCCTTGGTGTGCAACCCCGACAATCCCTCAGAAATATGTCGGCAACTACCTGCAACATCCGTAATATTGGCCGGCCAAACCGTAAAATTGTCGCGTATTGCAGCCACACTACAGTAATATTGACGACAACAGAACTGGAACTTAGCATTGCGTAAAACACGGCCCGTGTAAACGCACCTTAATATGAATGTCGGTACAACATAGGCAGTGAAGTGCAGTAATTTTACAGCAGGTGGTTCTGGTGATGGTGAGTGGGGGACTTCTGAGGTCATCCGTCCCCTAGAACTTAGAACTACTTAAACCTAACTAACCTAAGGACATCACACACATCCATGACCGAGGTAGGATTCGAACCTGCGACCGTAGCGGCCGCGCGGTTCCAGACTGTAGCGCCTAGAACCGCTCGGTCACCCTGGCCGGCGATCCGCACATTGTCCACTCTTTGCAAACATACATTGTGCTTTGTCCCGTACATCACTGATTATAAAAGCGAGACATATACGTAACAAATGCCAAATAGCTCAAGAAATGGCTTCTACAAGTTGTAGGTAGTACCTGCGGTAGTCCAGAAGCTGCTTCATTACTCGCTTCGAAACAGATACATGAATTATTCGACAGCACGAACAGCAGTAACTACATAAGAGCTACTATAGTGCTGACACAGTATTATTATTATTATTATTATTATTATTATTATTAGAGTGACTAGACACAAAGCATTAACAGACTGAAGTTGTGCAAATTCTGCCAGTTCAGCAGTAAAGAGTGCAGCAACGAAGTGATTTGCGAACAGTAAGTGTAGTGCACACATCTGAACTTTTTTGATTTTAAATGGGGTTGCAGTGAGCAGGTCAAACAAGCGCCGTAATGGAGAGGAGTAATGTAGGGGAAGCGTGTTTTGTAACAGTTGTGTATCCTCACTGTGGGTAGTTTGCTTTCTTTTGTGAGAAGGAGTTGTGGCTAGCACTTGCGATGTACCACGAATTCCTTGGCCATTCATTGTGACACACACACAAAATGTTCAAATGTGTGTGAAATCTTATGGGACTTAACTGCGAAGGTCTTTATCCCTAAGCTTACACACTACTTAACCTAAATTATTCTAAGGACAAACACACACACCCATACCCGAAGGAGGACTCGAACCTCCGCCGGGATCAGCCGCCACACACACACACACACACACACACACACACACGGAAACTCAAACTAATACATACCATTCATCTTTCATCATTGTAAAAATAAAAGTTTTCAAGAAAAATTGTTAATTGTACATTTCTGTTAGGTGCTAAAGTTGGTGATAATGTGGGGGAAGGGAGGGACAACAGATGACCGGGGTGGTGGGGGTGGGGGAGGGAGGGCATCGGCGCTGGCTGGCTTCTGATCGCACTTAGGGGTAATGGTCTAAGAAGGATTGGAAACGATTGTTCTAATACAAACATCGTAAACTGTCAAGAGGAAAGTAAGCAACAAAAAGGATCTTACGACTTAACAACAGCACTAATCTACCATTTCTAACGCGTGCGGCGGGAAGACGTTAACAACAGCTCGCGACATTACCGGTCTGAACAAAATAAGGCCACTGACGCCACCTCCTCTTCAAGCCCCCGTGACGCGACTTGTTAATGACAGACACTCTCTTAGTTGTTGGCTTGCCCTAGGGCCAAGGTACTGGAATACAGGGAAGAAAGCTTTCCATCACGCGACGTGATTACGACGTCAGATCTCCTTAAAGGCGTCAATCTGTTCCACACTTTAAATCTGTTCCCTTTGGGAAAAGATGGAAGCCTTGTGTCGCACAGAGTGGCGCGTGCCTTTAAATCGGCTGTGCAGTAAGTACGTGGCTGCTGGCCGAGGCGCGGCCGCGAATGCACCTGTGAGCGGTGTCGCAAGACGACAAATCAGGTCTGAGCGGCGCGGCGCGGCGCGGCGCGGCGTGGAGCGGCCTGGCCAGGCGGGGTTGCCTGACTTACGCGGCCGGCCGCCGCTTTCTAATTCCGCGCGAGAGCGGCGCGGCTCGCACAGCCGCGGAAAAGGTGCGCGCGCGACCTTCGGTGCGCTCCGCTCTGCACATTCCGGCCTCCCGCCGGATCCGACGCCTCGCTCGCTCCGT
This sequence comes from Schistocerca piceifrons, assembly GCF_021461385.2. Classification (NCBI taxonomy): domain Eukaryota; kingdom Metazoa; phylum Arthropoda; class Insecta; order Orthoptera; family Acrididae; genus Schistocerca; species Schistocerca piceifrons. The sequence continues at coordinate 387,087,961 of NC_060142.1, forward strand.
GCCGCTATCGCCTGTCCTCGTTCGCCGGTGTCGGGATGTTTTGCGGAAACTGCTTCCTGTTGACACAGAACTTAGCCGCAAATAACCGTAAGAAATTAAGGAGATGGGACCTGGATAAGGTAAAGAACGACAGGTTGTTGAGAGTTTCAGAGGGGCGTAAGGCAACGGTCGACTAGAACAGGGCAAAGGAATACAGTAGAAGACGAATGGGTAGCTTTAAGAGATGGAATTGTGAAGGCATTTGGGGGCCAAATAGGTAAAAGGAAATGGCCTAGAGGAAATCCTTGGAGAACATCAGGAGGATTTACATCAGGAGGATTTACATCTGTTAATATGACATTTGTGAGTGTGTTGTGTTGCGATTTTTTGGAGGAACTTGTGGCACTGTCTCCAGTGGTCACAGGTTCCCTTCACTGTCGTAATACATCACATGTATACTGTTATATTTAATGTCAATAACAATCACAGTGAAGCCTAACTTAAAACGTTCGCATTTAAACGAATGACTAGAGTACAAATGTAAGGATTTAGAAGCATATATCACTAGCGGAAAGGTAGATACCGCCCATGGGAAAATTAAAGAGGCCTTTTGGGGAACGGAGAAGCAGTTGTATGAATATCAACAGCTTAGATGATAAACAAGTCCTAAGCAAAGAAGGGAAAGCTGAAAGGTGGAAGAAGTATATAAAGAGTCTATACAATTGCGTTGAACTTGAGGGCAACAGTATAGAAAGGGAAGTGGATGTAGATGAAAATTACATGGCAGATATATTGCGAGAACAACTTGACAAAGCTCTGAAAGATGTACGTCAAAACAAGGCCCCGGGGTAGACGACATTCCATCAGACCTACTGAGAGCCTTGGGAGGGCCAGCAATGACAAAAGTCTTCCATCTCATGTGCAAAAGTATGAGACAGGTGAAATACGCTTAGACTTCAAGAAGAATGTAGTAATTCCAATACCAAAGCAATCAGTGTGAAAACAATCAGTTCCGTAAGTTATTGTCGCAAAATACTAACACGAATTCTGTACAGAATAATAGAAAAACTGTTAAAAGCCGACCTCGGGGGAGATCTGTTTGGATTTCGGAGAAATGGAGGAACGCGTGAGGCAATACTGACTCGACGACTTATCTTAGAAGACAGGTAATGAAAGGCGAACCTAATTTATAGCACTTGTAGACTTAGAGAAATCTCTCGACAGTGTTGACTGGAATATTCTCTCTAAAATTCTGAAGGTAGTAGGGTTAAAATTCAGAGAGCGAAGGGCTATTTACAACAGAAACCGGACGAGAGTTATATGAGACGAGGGACATGAAACGGAGGCAGTGGTTGAGAAAGGAATGAGACAGGGTTGTACACTATCCTAGATGTTATTTAACATGTACAGTCAACAAGCAGTAAAGGAAACCAAAGAAAAATTTGGAGAAGGAATTAAACTTCACAGAGAAGAAATAAAAACTTTTGAGGTTTGCTGATGACATTGCAATTCTGTCAGAGACTGCAAAGGACTTGGAAGAGCAGTTGAAGGGTATGGACAGTGTCTTGAAAGGAAGGTATAAGATGAGTATCAACAAAAGCAAAACGAACACAATAGCGTCTAATCGAATTAAATCAGGTGATGCTAAGGGAATTAGATTAGGAAACGAGACACTTAAAATAGCACATAGGTTTTTGCTATTTGGGCAGCAAAATAACTGATGAAGGCCAAAATAGGGAGGATGTAAATGTAGATTGGCAGTGGCAAGAAAAGCATTTCTGAAGAAGAGAAATTCGTCAACATCAAATATAGATTTAAGTGTTAAGAACTCTCTTCTGAAGGTATTTGTCTGGAGTGTAGCCATGAATGGAAATGAAACATGGACTATAAACAGTTTAAACAAAAAGAGAATAGAAGCTCTCGAAATTTGGTGCTACAGAAGAATGCTGAACATTAGACACATCCACAGTGGCACTGAGAAGAACTGTAGTGAAATTTGGTGCCTATGCGACGTCATAAACCCACCCACCTTGCGTGTCACACGAACTTTTGAGTTGTGTCCTTTTTTCGCAAGTATCGACACCTTACTGTTTGAAGCGTCATCGAGCCCGAGAGTGACGTCACAGGGCGCCACGTTTTGCACTGTTACAGACGAAACTTGTAGGCACCTTTGAGCCAAATTTCACACTTAGGCGTCGCAGTGGGTGTGAATTACGCGGTTTCGAAAAAGTGATCCTTTAATTCTGCTGCGCACTGTAATATAATTGCGAACTACATCAGAATCAACCGTAGCACCCTCCATGGAAATGAGCGCATTGATGAGCGACGTGTCGGCGCCAGCTGACAACACGACGGTATTTGGTGATCGCAATACACACTCGACTGGCGCTGTCAGGTTGCCGTCTCTGGCCACATTATCACTGTATTCTGTACTACCTTCCAAAGATGCCTGCACATGATCCGTAGACGTTTGGACTGTCCCTGGCTGCAGTATGCTAGATGGTCCAACTGCGTCATCGCTTTACGCCTTTTATCTCTTTTCATTTTCGACGCTACCGTAGTTCCCGCATTCGCTCAGCGTTGGGCTTTCTAGGCTTTTGAGTTCCTTTCGATAGGCTCTTTGGATTCCTTTCGACCCAAGTTCAGAAGAACGCGAAATCCCGAAGATTGGCTAAAATTTACAGACGCGCGAAATTTGGCACGGACTTCAATACGAGATGTCTTTAATAGGTTCCACAACGAAACATTGTCTCGAAATTTGGTGGAAAATCCGAAGAAATTCTGTTCGTATGTATAGTACACAAGCGGCAAGACGCAGTCAATACCTTCGCTGCGCAGTGCCGATGGTACTGTTACCGACGACTGTGCCGCTAAAGCGGAGTTATTGAACGCAGTTTTCCGAAATTCCTTCACCAGGGAAGACGAGTAGAATATTCCAGAATTTGAAACACGAACAGCTGCTAGCATGAGCTTCTCAAAAGTAGATACCTTAGGGGTTGCGAAGCAACTCAAATCTCTTGATACGGGCAAGTCTTCAGGTCCAGATTGTATACCGATTAGGTTCCTTTCAGATTAGGTCGCACCAGTGTTTAAGAAGGGTAGTAGGAGTAATCCATCGAACTACAAACCTATATCATTGACGTCGGTTTGCAGTAGGGTTTTGGAGCATATACTGTATTCAAAATACCTATCTATTGATACGTAATTAGCATGGTTTCAGAAAACATCGTTCTTGTGCAACGCAGCTAGCTCTTTATTCGCACGAAGTAATGGCCGCTATCGACATGGGATCTCAAGTTGATCCGTATTTCTAGATTTCCGGAAAGCTTTTGACAACGTTCCTCACAAGTGACTTCTAATCAAGCTGCGGGCCTATGGGGTATCGTCTCAGTTGTGCGACTGGATTCGTGATTTCCTGTCAGGAAGGTCGCAGTTCGTAGTGATAGACGGCAAATCATCGAGTAAAACTGAAGTGATATCAGGCGTTCCTCAGGGAAGCGTCCTGGGACCTCTGCTGTTCCTGATCTATATAAATGACCTGGGTGACATTCTGAGCAGTTCTCTTAGGTTGTTCGCAGATGATGCTGTAATTTACCGTCTAGTAAGGTCATCCGAAGACCAGTATCAGTTGCAAAGCGATTTAGAAAAGATTGCTGTATGGTGTGGCAGGTGGCAGTTGACGCTAAATAACGAAAAGTGCGAGGTGATCCACATGAGTTCCAAAAGAAATCCGTTGGAATTTGATTACTCGATAAATAGTACAATTCTCAAGGCTGTCAATTCAACTAATTACCTGGGTGTTAAAATTACGAACAACTTCAGTTGGGAAGACCACATAGATAATGTCGTGGGGAAGGCGGGCCAAAGGTTGCGTTTCATTGGCATGACACTTAGAAGATGCAACAAGTCCAGTAAAGAGACAGCTTACACTACACTCGTTCGTCCTCTGTTAGAATATTGCTGCGCGGTGTGGGATCCTTAACAGGTGGGATTGACAGAGGACATCGAAAGGGTGCAGAAAAGGGCAGCTCGTTTTGTATTATCACGTAATAGGGGAGAGAGTGTGGCAGATATGATACGCTAGTTGGGATGGAAGTCATTAAAGCAAAGACGTTTCTCGTCGCGGCGAGATCTATTTACGAAATTTCAGTCACCAACTTTCTCTTCCGAATGCGAAAATATTTTGTAGAGCCCAACCTACATAGGTAGGAATGATCATCAAAATAAAATAAGAGAAATCAGAGCTCGAACAGAAAGATTTAGGTGTTCGTTTTTCCCGCGCGCTATTTGGGAGTGGAATGGTAGGGAGATAGTATGATTGTGGTTAGATGAACCCTCTGCCGAGCACTTAAATGTGAATTGCAGAGTAATCATGTAGATATTTACGAGTCATATGAGACCAAATCTTTCAATATTTTGGAATTTTCAATTTAATACCAGATTTCTCTTATATTCCGGCCAACATTGTTATTGTCTCTCTTACCGGCCGGTGTGGCCGAGCGGTTCTAGGCGCTACAGTCTGGAACCGCTCGTCCGCTACGGACGCAGGTTCGAATCCTGCCTCGGGCATGGATGTGTGTGACGTCCTTAAAAGCTGTGAGTACCGGGCGTGAGTCGTGCTTCGGTAGCTCAGATGGTGAGCACTCAACAGATCTCCCGGGCCAGACGGACTGCCGCTCGAGTTTTATCGGAATTTCCGCGATCTAATGACGCCCCGATGGATCAGCATGTACCAAGAACTGATGACCCCCGGTTCCCACGTGCCACCTGCATTCGTGGAAGATCTCCTTATACCGATACACAAGCCTTCCAGAGGTCGGACGGTCGAGGACTACAGGCCCATTACAATGCTCAACTCGGACTATAAAATCGTCGCCCGACTACTCGCGAGCCGCATAAAGAAGGTTCTGCCCCTACTCCTCTCAATGGAGCAAACGACACAGGGCGGAGTGACCAACATGCAAACGGCAACCAGCGAATGCAGGGATTTAATAGCCATCGCCACATGCTGTCGCCTTCGAGCTGCTCTGATCTCCATTGATTTCGACTACGCCTTCCACAGAGTTCACCACAAGTTCCTTCTGTCCGTTATGACCCGCATGGGCTTCCCGCCTGACTTTCTGGACATCTTTCAGCGCCTTTTCCGTGGGGCTGCATCCCGTGTACTGGTGAATGGACGGATTGCGGGTCCCTTTCCGATCCGACGTTCAGTTCGCCAAGGATGCCCACTTTCCATGATCCTTTACGCGATCGCACTCGAACCACTTGTCGGGGGGTTGAAAAACAGGCTCTCGGGAATGTCATTGAGGGATCACACCTTTCACTGCAGGATATATGCTGATGACCTTCTATTACTTGTCCGATCTGGTGACGAGGTACGATCGGTGATACAATGGATCAATCGCTATGGATTGGCAGCGGGCAGCCTCATGAATGTGGCCAAGTCGGCAGCGATGCCGATTGGGAGAGGTCTACAGGAGGACGCTTTAGCCCCACTCCCACTAGTTAACAAGATCCGGTTCTTGGGCATAACATTTACACAGGATGTGCGCCGCACGGCTGCCATGAACTATGCACGATTACTACAGACCATACGCACAGAAGTTCGCCGGAACTTACTTCGACGGATGGACCTCCTACAGCGTGTGGAATACCTCAACCTTCACGTGGCGACTAAGATGATCCACATGGTCCAGGTCCTACCGATATCGACAGCGATGGCACACAGATTGCAAGCAGCGTTTGGATATTACCTTACCGCCGGACACCTATTCAAAGTCCGCTACGAAACACTCACCCTCCCTCCGCGTGATGGCGGAGTGGGACTTATAAATGTACGAGCAAGAGCTACAGCGTTATACTTGTGCACAATGATGAAATTGTGGACCCACAAAGATACTTCCCTTACGGGACGTCTGTTAGAGGAATTGCTGCCGGCGTCTCTTCTGCCACCTGTCACGGTTGCGCACATTACACCTTCACTCTCGCACCTCTCGGCATTTATTCTTGAGTGTAGTTACGTGCACCCAGACCTTCCCAACACTCGCACTCCCAAGGCGAGAGACGTTTACAGACTGCTGCTAAGGTCCATACCTCGGAATGTGATTGAGAGGAAGAGCCCTACGACCCTATGGCCGGCAGTGTGGAGAGCGGTCCAGAAGCCGTTCCTCCCCACGCGGGTACCAGCCGCGTGGTACCAGGTGGTGAACGGGAAGGTTGTAACACGACAAAGGCTGCACGCTATTGGGATGACGGATTCCCCCCTTTGCCCACGTTGCCACCTCGTGGATACTGACGAACACCGCTTAACATGTGGATCGGCGTTAGATGTATGGCTGCTAGTGCAGAAGATCCTCGCCTGCTACCTACGTATCGCGCCTCGCACAATTGAGCCACGGCTCCTCCTTTGTCCAGAGGATACTTATTTCCCACCTGCGATGACTCACGCTCTCACATGGTTTAAAGGCATGTCCATATACTACCTCTTTCGAGATAATGAGAAGATGGTGCTTGATTACTGGCAATTTCTCCAGGACAGTCATAGCACACTTGAGTGTACACCCCGATACCGACAACTATTTGCGAACTATTTGCGCAGTGTCTTCGACAACCCCCCTCACAGTTGGGGAGTACCGGGCAGAGGATGACCGCCGACATGGGGCTCCACACGCAGCGAAATGTTGTACCAATTTGGAACATGGAATCTGTACGCAGAGGGGCCATGCACATGGAATGGCGTGCGGGATTTGGTTACATTTTTCTTTCTTTATTATCTATCATCACACTATTAGTTTCAAATTCTTTTTCATAGTTTAGAAGGAACTCTTGTTCGTTTGTTGCTACGGCTGTACTTTTCTAATTTTGTTTGTCGTAACTGAAAGACGCCTTTTGTCCATATATATATATATATATATATATATATATATATATATATATATATATATATATATATATATATATATATAGGTTGGCAGAGAAAATAATTTCCAATTTTAAAAAAAATTTAAAAAAAGAAAAAAAAGGGGTTGGTGGTCTCTTGGAATGATGATAGTTTCACATGGTGATGGTCTCGGTTCGATTCCAACTTCTGCCGATTTTTTTTTTGATAGGGAGAGGCAGACTCTATTCTCTTCTGGCTACGCCAAGTGAAGAAGGTATAATGGCATTGTGGGAAAAAAAAAGTTGGTAGAGCACTTGCCCGCGAAAGGCAAAGGTCCCGAGTTCGAGTCTCGGTAGGGCATAAAAAAAAAAAGGATGGTAGAGCACTTGCCCGCGAAAGGCAAAGGTCCCGAGTTTGAGTCTCGGTCGGGCACACAGTTTTAATCTGCCAGGAAGTTTCATATCAGCGCACACTTCGCTGCAGAGTGAAATCTCATTCTGGAAACGTCCTTAGGTTAGTTAGGTTTAAGTAGTTCTAAGTTCTAAGGGGCTGATGACCTCAGAAGTTAAGTCCCATAGTGCTCAGAGCCATTTGAACCATTGTCTCTCTTTGTCCTTGTAGCGCTCCGCAAGTTCTTCATAATGAAACCAGAATCAGTGTCCTAATTACGCGCTTCTACATGTTGGTAAGTTTATGCAGTTCTAAATTATGACGACCGCGCGCATGCGCCTACACTGGTACGTGGCGTTCAGAGGTAAAACAAATATTGCGCGGTAAACACCTACAGACATTATCTATTCGTTGTGGGCTCAACCACTGATTGCGCATTACTAGTCTCGAAGTTATTAGTGATCCAAATCTGGCGCTGTTTCGTCACACTAGGGAGGTCAACAGCCCAGCGAACAGACGTTTTCACGTCAAATTTGGATCGGTTTAGACTATTTATACAAATTTGCAGCCGGGTAAGTTTACTTGATAATCATTCTTGGCGAAGCTTTAGTAACATATCTACATTTACATTTATATTCTGCAAACCAATGTGAAGTGTATGGCAGACGGTACTTCCCATTGCTCCACTTATTAGGGTTTGTTCTCATTCCATTCACGTGTGGATCAACGTAAGAAAAATTTTTTAAACCGTTCTGTGCGTGCTGTAATTAGTCTAATCTTGTCTCCACGTTCCTTACGGGAGCAATGCGTAGGGAGTTGTGATATATTCCTAGATTCCTCAGCTAATACTAACTCTTGGAGCTCTGTAAGCAGGCTTCCGCAGAATAGTTGGCCACTACTTTCAAGCATCTACCAGTTCAATTCAGCAAGTGCAGAGGAGGAAGGGGGCGGGGGAGGGGGGGGGGGGTAGGAAGGCACTTTTTCCCCCAGACATCTGGAATCTGAAGTACTATAGATTTTTTATTTATAACAAAATACTCCTACACTTCAATTGTCGATGGTGCAATAGGTGTTTTCCTGTCACCTATAAAATTTAGTTCCTTTTTTCACTACACGTCTCGAAACTGACCATCTCATTTGTATCTAAAATGGCAATTTTCGGGTCCCATTTTCCCTACAAAACTTTAACAAGATATTGGGCCATGTCTGAATTTAATCCCTCCATTTCCTCTTTCTTAAATGACGAAAAACAAGAAAAAACTCCTTACAAATTTTAATCAACTATAGATGAATTTCCTTTGATGACAAATCATTCGAAACAAAGAATTTCACTCCGACACGATATTTCAGTTTATTTTTTTCAACGAAGCCCAGCAGGATTGCTGTAAGCAAAATATTAACGCAGATGTAGGTGGCATTCGACATGCATTATTATGCAGTATGTACTAACACGGTGAAAAGAAACTTCAGTTTACATGAACATCACCGTCTGCACATTCTTGCTTTGCTTTGCTTCTTGTCCTCGTAGTATCAGAACCTGCTTGTCATCTGCGTGTCCTGTCATCATTTAGCCTTTAGCAGAAAAATTCATATTGCCTTTGGCGATTCACTTTAACAGTTAAACACACTGCCTGAGGTCTTTTAGCTAACTCTCTGTAACATTTTCTTGTGGCGTATGATTGCAAGACAGCTGTAACTTTTCTAACACACTCCCTGACCAAAAAAGTGAAGCATTGCAACTTCGCAGATGTCCACACTATCGGAGATACGTAAATCATTAGAGTTGCAGTTCTCTGTGAGAGGTAGAAAGGCCACCACAGTGCATTTGTGTTTGTAATGTTTGGCGTATAGGGAGCACGTAATATCGGACGATAAAAACTTGCACACACAATTAGAACTCTTGGGGAAGGTTTTTAAAGAGAATGGCTACACTTCACACCACGTAAGGTCAAAAAGTAGCAACGCACTGATGACACTTCTGACGACTATAAATCAACTACGTTCCTTCCACATGCCAAGAATGTGTCTTCTAAAATAGGTAGATTGCTTAGTAAAAATAAAGTCAAGGTTATCTTCCGTCCACTAGAAAAGAGCTTGGCCCTGGTTGGATCCTTTAAAGTCGACGGACAACTGAAAGAAACGGGAGTTTTCAAAATTCCTGTGAGTGCGATGCTGCATATACAGGCGAGACGACAGAAACTGTGCAGCAGCATTGTACAGAACACGATACTGCCGCCTTCGGCAAAGGTTAAAATCAGTGGTAGCAGAACATTGTATTTCCACGAGATACTCGGCGGAATACAATAGAACAAAAACTTTTGCTCCAGTTTCCATTTTTTGGGATTCAGTAAACTAAGAAACGGTGGAAATACGTCTTGCTGACAATCTTATGAATCATGACAACGGCTTTCAGCTGGATAAAAACTGGAATCCTATAATTAAAATTAAAGGAGCACTGGAAGCCCTAAGTCGAAACAAGACCACAGGAGTAGACAACATTCCGTTACAACTACTGATAGCCTTGGGAGACCCAGGCATGACAAAACTTTTCCTTCTGGTGAGCCAGAAGTATGAGACAGGGGAAATACCCTCAGACTTAAAGAAGATATAACAGTCTCTATTCCAAAGAAAGCAAGTGCTGACAGGTGTAAGAATTACCGAATCATCAGTTTAAAAAGTCACGGATTGCAAAACACTAACAAGAATTCTATGCAGACGAATGGGAAAACTGGTAGAAGCCGATCTCGGGGACGATCTGTTTGAATTCCGTAGAAATGTAGGAACACGCGAGGCAATACCGACGCTACGACTTATCTTAGAAGAGAGGTTAAGGAAAGACAAACTTAGATTTACAGCATTGGTAGACTTAGACAAGGCTTTTGACAATGTTGACTGGAATACTGTCTCTAAAATTTTGGAGGCGGGGTGGCAGAGGTAAAATACAGGGAGCGAAAGGCTATTTAGAATTTGTACGGAAACCAGATGGCAGTTATTAGAGTGGAGGAGTACGAAAGGGAAGTAGGGTTGAGAAGGGAGTGAGACGGGGTTGCACCCTATCCCCGATGTTGTTCAATCTATATATTGAGCAAGCAGTAAAAGAAACAAAAGAAAAATTTGGAGTAGGTATGAAAATCCGGGGAGAAGAAATAAAAACGTTTAGGTTTGCCGATGTCATTGTAACTCTGTCAGAGACAGAAAAGGACTTGGAAGTGCAGTTGAACGGAATGGACGATGTCTTGAAAGGAGGATTATGGAATGTAGTCGAATTGAATCAGGTGATGTTGACGGAATTAGATTAGGAAATGAGACGTTTAAAGCAGTAGACGAGTTTTGCGTTTTGGGCAGCAAAATAACGTATAGAGAGGACATAAAATGTAGACTGGCGATGTCAAGGAAAGCGTTTCTGAAGAAGAGAAATTTGTTAACATCGAGCATAGATTTAAGCGTCAAGAAGTCCGTTCTGAAAGTATTTGTGTGGAGTGTAGCCATGAATGAATGTGAAACATGGACAGTAAACGGTTTAGACAAGGAGAGAATAGAAGCTTTTTGAAATGTGGTGCTACAGAAGAATACTGTAGATTAGAACTGTAGGTCACGTACTAACCAGGAGGCACTGAACAGAACTGTGAAGAAGAGAAATTTGTGGCACAACGTGACTAGGAGAAGGAATCGATTGGTAGGATACGTCCTGAGGCGTCAAGGGACCACCAATATAGTATTGGAGGGAAGCATGGAAGGTAAAAATCGCAGAGGGAGACCAAGAGATGAACACACTAAGCAGATTCCGAAGAATGTAGGTTGCAGTAGTTACTCGGAGACGAAGAGGCTTGCACAGTATAGGATGGCATATTGAGCTGCATCAGCCAGTCTTTGGACTGAAGACCGCAACAACAACACATATTTAAAATTATCTAGTTATAGCGGAATCGACGGGGTCATTCGATACTCAGTGATTAGATGATCTCTCTCTGAAAGGCGTCAGCACATTTCGCTTCGTGAGATTCGCCATAAATACTGTGACTGCACCTGGGCTCTTCAGTAGTTTTCTACTCACCTTAAGACGGCCGGACGTCTCTGGGCCGAAATAACGTGGCAGCATGTCGATCGGATCCGGCTGCACACCCCAATATTATTAGAAGAAGAAATACCCCGGGAAAATTCCAGTAGTTACATGTTTAGTGTCAGACCTGGTAGGGTGTAATTAGAAGGTGCGTGAACAACACTATATGTTGGACTCCATGGCTGCGGTCGACCACGTCTCACCTCCACAATGGAGGAATGCCGTATTGTGCACTAAGCACATCGTAATCGCTTCACATTAGGTCTGCCTTCCGACGACAGGTAATGGTCTTCCTGTAACATTTTGTTTCATGGCGCATCATTGATCAGATACTAGCAGCAGCCGGACTAGAGAATTACGGTCCCATGCACAGGTTGCCGTTAATACCACAATACAAACGACTGCATTTAGAGTGGTGTCATGACCGGGAAACATATACTGCCGATGACTGGCGTCGCATTGTGTTCAGCAGTGAATCGCGGTTCTGTACTACCCCATAAGACCATCTTCGGCAAGGATGGAGGCAACCCGGGGAGAGGTCGCAATCTTCAGATGTTTTGGAAAGGCGCAGTAGTGTTACTCCTGGCGTCCTCGTGTGGAACGCCGTCTGATGTTACTTCAGGTCACGAATGGTAGCGATTGAGGTTGCTCTGACGGGCACAACGGTACGTCACTGACATTTCACTGACATTTGCGACCTCGTATGTTATCTCTCATGCGACAGTATCGTGGTGCCTGTTTTCAATAGGACAATGCTCATTCACACATGGCACGTGCCATGTCTCTAAGAACTGACTGCATAATGTTGAGTTACTCCCGTGGCCAGCAACATCCTCATATCTGACCCTGATAGAACATGTGTGGGATCACCTCGGATGTCAACTCCCTCCCAGGGCCACTATTCGGGACTCACACCTTCTCAACCCGTGGAGTTACGTTTCGTATCCTCCTCCCATTCCGGGTGCTCCACTTTTTCGTCGGGCAGCATAGTTCGTGAACAAAGTGTTGCACTTCGGCGATTTCATTTAAATATATTGCCCCTAACATCGTTTACGTTTCTTCAACATTATTCAAGGGGCGCACTGGTAGTAGCCTTCGCGTCGGTTGCCATTGCAGGTGCTACCGCACTGTGCGAGCGAACTCTAGTATCGGCGGCCCTGTCGGGTGAAAGTGGCTGGTTGCGCTCCCCGTTCGCATCAGACTGACCTAAATGGCTTGCTGGCACAGGTACTAGGCGGTACACAAGGGCTGAGATTCCCACTGCAACAGTTCAGCAGTTATCGCATCACAGCCAGTGGCGAAAAACCGCGCACATTTGTTATCGATGTATCGAGTACTGAAAAGTGCAAGGCCACGTGGAGTAGCCGCGTGGCTTGAGGCGCCATGTCACGGATAGCGCGGCCCCTCCCGCCGGAGGTTCGAGTCCTCCCTCGGGCATGGGTGTGTGTGTGGTTCTTAACGTAAGTTAGTTTAAGTAGTGTGCAAGTCTAGGGACAGATGACCTTAGCATTTTGGTCCCTTAGGAATTCACACAGATTTGAACATTTTGAAAAAAAGTGGAAAGAATGTAAGAAATGGCTATTCGATGGTAAAAAGCATGAAGGCATTACAATGGAAAGGGGTGGAGAAGTATGTGAAGACGAGATGTGAGGCATGATATTGCGAGAAGAATTTGATAGAGTAATGAAGGGCCGAAATTGAAACATGGCCGCTGGAGTAGACGACATATATTCTGACAGTTTGACATCTTTGGGAAAGTCAGCTATGTCGAAATTATGCCAGCTGCAGTGGGTATACAGAGGGTGTAGAAAAATATGGAAAAACCACGAGATCTGCATGCTTCAACATAAATGCAGATGCTCAATACGTTGCAAGTGTCAGTCGTGATAGAACAGTGCTCTGTGTAGCTGAGAGTGCATTACGTAGAAGTTAAGTGAAGTCGAGCGTGGGCATATTGTTGGTGCCCGTATAGTGGTTGCTTCCGTAACCAAGGAAGCCGAAGTAGTCCGTGTTTCAAGCGGCACCGAATCGGAGATTTATACTGCACACAGGAAACGCTGAAAAACATCATCCGCTAAGTCACAAGGCAGACGAAAGTGTGTGATGAGTGATTGTGACAGGCAGTCACTGAAGAGGATTGTGACGATAAATAAGAGGACGACAGCTGCAAAGTCACAGCAGAACTGAAGGTCGCACTCGCGAACGCTGTCAGCACAAGAACAATACGAAGGGAGCTGCAAAAGCAGGTAACTGCAGGGCGAGCTAGCGTTTCAAAATCGCTTATCAGTGATGCAAGTGCAAGTAACTGTAATACGCGTTGCCAAAGCTATGGAAAAGTCATTTGGTCCGAGTCATGTTTCACGTTATTTCCAACTTGTAACCGAGTTTACGTCCCAGGAGGGAAACATGGCGGGGGTTCACTGGTGACGTTCCAAGATGACAGGGCCCCTGCTGATGCAGTTCGCATCGTCTAGGACTGGTTTTGTGAGCACGAGGATAAATTGTCACACTGTCACCTGATCTCAACACTATTGTGGAAAAAAGTTGGAAATTTGTGGTAAGGTCTTACGGGACCAAACTGCTGAGGTCATCCGTCCCTAAGCTTACACACTACTTAATCTAACTTAAACTAACTTATGCTAAGGACGACACACACACCCATGCCCTAGGGAGGACTCGAACATTATTGTGTCTTTACAGTCTATTTTAGAGAGAAATGTGCTTAATCGCTATCCACCTCCATCATTTGTACCTGAAGTTGCTACCGTTTTGCAGGGAGAATGGTATAAGGTTCCCTTGAAAGTCAGTAATACCATCAGACGAACGTTGGCCGAAGAACTCGAGACAGAAGCCAATAGGTAGTACGTTTCCTTGAAAACCATACAAGACTTTTCCCAGACGATTGGAAGCTGTTTTGAATACCAGAGTTTCCTCCGCCGTATTAGGCTTGGCAATGTGATGTGGTTTTGCTGTCTCCGTATCTTTGCCCATCCCCTGTATGAGCAGGTGACATATTCCAAGCCGGCCGCGGTGGTCTAGCGGTTCTAGGCGCGCAGTCCGGAACCGCGTGGCTGCTACGGTCGCAGGTTCGAATCCTGCCTCGGGCATGGATGTGTGTGATGTCCTTAGGTTAGTTAGGTTTAAGTAGTTCTAAGTTCTAGGGGACTGATGACCACAGATGTTAAGTCCCATAGTGCTCAGAGCCATTTGAACCATTTTTTGAACATATTCCAAGACTCTAAGAAGAGTGTAATAACCCAATTCAAAAAGGGTGCCGACAGGTGTGAAGATTTCTGAACAATCAGTTTAATAATTCGTTGTTGCAATATGCTAAGACGAACTATTTTGAGAAGAAAGAAAAGAAACACAGAAGGTCTCCTCGGGGAAGCTCAGTTTGGGTTGTGGAGACATTTTGTAGCACGTGAGGCAAAACTGACCCTACCAATTGTCTTAGGCGACAGACTGAATAAATACGTTGTCCTGTGTGTACTGCAATTGTACTTTAAGAAACGTTGTTGACGGTGTTGGCTGGAGTACACACTTTGAAATTCTTAAGGCAGTAAAGGTAAAATAGAGGGAGCTGTTTTGTCTACAACTTGTAAGGGAACCAAACTGTGGGTCTAAGAATCAAAGAAGATGTAAGCGAAACCGTAGCTGAAATTGGAGTGAGACAGAGTTGTAGTCTATCCCCGATGTTATTCAATCTGTACATTGAGCAGACAGTGAAGGGAACAGAGGAGAAGTCTAGGAAAGAAATTAAAATTTAGGGGGTAGAACTAAAAACTTCAAGTTCGCCGATGGCATTTTAACTTTGATAGAGACACAAAGGACCTGGAAGATCAGCTGAAGGAAATGGATAGTGTCTTGAAAAGTGGTTATAATATAAAAACAGCGAAACTAAATTAATGTTAATGGAGTGTGGTCGCATTAAATCAGATGATACCGCAGGAATTCGTTTAGCAAATGCGACACTAAAAACAGTAGGTGGGGTTACCTATTTGGACAAAAAATAATTGACTATGGCCGAAGAAGCACCGATATAAATTGAAGACTGGCAACAGCAAAAAAATGGGTTTTATAAAATGAAAAGTATTTAAACATTTACTGTAAATTTAAATGTTAGGAAATCTTTTCTGAAGGTATTTGTCGTAATCTTGGACGGAGGTGAAACGTTGTCAATAAACAGTTCAGCCAGAAAGAGAAGAGAAACTTTTGATATGTGGTGATAGAGAACAATTCTGAAGATTAGATCGGTAGTTCAGGTAAGCAATGAAGAGGCTTTAAATCGAACTGGGGAGAAAGGAATTTATCCTAGAACTTGACTAAAAGAAGGTTTCGGTTTTTAAGTACACATCCTTGGGCATTAAGAGACAGTTTGTTGATGCATGGAAGTGTAGTGGTAAAAACGCAGAGAGAGACTATTGTTTGACTATGGTAAGCAGGTTCAAGTGCATGCAGGATGTGCAGAGATGAAGATGCGTTCACAGGATAGCTTAGCATGGAGAGTTGTATCAAATTCCCCCCATACTGAAGATCACAATAACAACAGCACAAGGCTTGCTAAAAAAAAGTTAACTTTTTCTATTTGTCCTTGACGAGGACGACAGTAGATTGTCAATGTTCATCAGAAAAATGATCCAAGTGCACAGCAATTCCTACTAACGAAAACAAATTTCCCGTTCGAAGTTCTTACACGGGAAAATCTCCAGGAGTCAGCTATTAGAGTAAATCAAAAGATAATTTTAAAAAAATTCGATTTTGATCAACTATCGTCGCTGATACGAGCAAGCATCCAAGTGCAAGCGTCCAGAAATGTGGTCACACAGCTTACAGTGTGCGATGTACGCTTCTGTGGGATCATGAAAAGTTAAATACGTTCAGAAGGTAGAAAAAAAGTACTGATGCACGTGGTTTTTTTAATTTTTTCTATATATTTGATAGACGTCATCGGTAGATTATAACAAAGCAGTCATCAGCACGAAGACCGATTTCAACACCGCAGTACTTTACTATGCATGGTGCTGTTGGGGGAGGTAAGCCTTTGAATTGACTTGCACAGCCAATTACAGGGGGCACCTACAGTTTATCGTGGATCGCGACCCACGATGCAATTCAGTTTCACGTCAACAAACATTGCCTGAGGCGAGGGAAGTGCTGCGTGAGGGATGAAATTCCTAGTAATTTGTAGTCTCGCACTTCACCACTGGCCGCTGCCAGTAAACTATACCGTGAATTTTACTGAAGAGAAACGTTAGAAATGCCGCTCCCTGTGACACTCGTATAAATGAAACTTCAGACAGCCTTTTGTTATTATATGCCACTGCATTACAAAATAAGAAGAAAGCAAGAAATTTTTACTGCTGCTGCCTTTCTTTCCCACACCGGTTGCAGTGTGCGTTCCCCTAAAAGCATCCGTCTGCTCACTATAGTACTGAGAAAAGATTGAACTGTTTGACTTTCAGCACATCTGGCTTATGAAGAATCCAATCTGCAGTCAAGATATCCCCGGGTCTATTGAACGTGCACCGACAACTTGCACTTTCGCAATAATTGGCGCGCGAGATGATTGCCTCTTATGTTTAACAGCCTACGTCAGGATGATTATGCGTAACAGCGGACGCTTCCCTAACCACTCTCGCTATCTAACCGAAGTAATTCTTAAACGGGTCGAAGCTGAAAGCACTGAGACGTGTAGTTGTTACCGCTGTGAACTGACTGGAGAGCCAGTTGCACAGGGCAATCTAGTCCCTTCATTTCTCATGCTGGAGGCGAAAAACGACCGAAGAGGGATTCTCTCGATTACAAAACCCATTGGCATATGGGAAATGTGCAATGTTTTTAGACGTACAGATAACACCTTCGACACCAGGCAAATCTGCCACATACCAGTAGCAATGGATGCTGGCGACAAAATTAGTGCCGTAAAAGAAACAATACAGTGTACTGAGTAATATTTAAAACTATTTTTATGTTACGTAGGAATTAATTAAACGATGCCGAATTCTGGATTATGCACTATTTTCATGTATGCAATTTATCATTCTTTTTATATGAAGTATCGTAATGTGATTCCTTGAAATTTAAAGTTTATTTTACAAAATAATGCAATCTTTCGCATGCAAAAGGTTATGTACATTATTATTATTCTTACGATGTATTTTATGTACTCCACCCCGAAAGCCTGTTTCACGGAAACAACTAGAAATTAGTGG
Organism: Schistocerca piceifrons; assembly: GCF_021461385.2. Taxonomy (NCBI): domain Eukaryota; kingdom Metazoa; phylum Arthropoda; class Insecta; order Orthoptera; family Acrididae; genus Schistocerca; species Schistocerca piceifrons. The sequence goes on from NC_060142.1 coordinate 387,105,482, forward strand.
TATTTTTGCATTTTATTTATTAAAGACATTATTTTCAGTACTGGCATTTTTGTACAATATTTGGTTTAGTACTCAGCACAAATGAACGAAGTAAATCCCTGTTTTGGTACTGTATAAGAAAAATACGAAATTCAGGAATCTCGGAAAATGTGTTCTGTATCAGAAGAAAATTAAACAGAAACAATGATTAAGTTCATACATATTATAAAAATGGATGTAGGTATAGATGTATGTATGTATGTATGCATGCATGTGTTTATGTTCCACATCTCTTCCTAAAGCAATGGACCGATTTCAACCAAACTTGGTACACGTATCACTCACTGTTGGAAAATAATCGCTGTGGGGGTCGAGCCACCAATCTACATAGGGGTGGGATTGGGGCTGAAAAAACAGCGGACCCCACGATGCTGGAATACCCATACTTTAGTCAACCAGTGTATGAGAACGAGAGCACTTAGTAATTTGCAAAATAAACTTTACACATAATTTCAGACATTTACGAGACTTTTTCTCGCTGACAACCCTCACAAAATGGTGAAAGGAAAAAAGTTTATCTTTATTATATTTTCGCTCTTCATACACTACAACTGTCGCATGAAGCATGACCTTTTAATTTATTACTTCTTCACTACTAATTCTATTCGCAACAAATTTTGCGGACGGTATTCACATATACCACTGATTGAACCTAGAAAAACGTTCCACTGTACGACACATAGATCAGGAGATATGACCCCATAAACACTGAGATTCGTGGAAACTACCGCATTATGCATGACTTTTTAGTGTATTACTTCTCTACTATTAATTCTGGTCATAACACATTTCGTATACAGTAGCCACACATACCACCGGAAGTACCTGCACGGTTATATCATTGTACAGCACATAGTTCAGCAGATACAATGTCATATACATAGAGCTCCGTCAAAATGAAACTGCAGGGAGAAATTTGCTAGAATATTTTAAATCCCTGGAATGATTTCACCCAAGTTTGGTTCACAGTTCAGTAAAAAACTTACTGTAGGGAAAAGAAGCACCAGTCTCCTCTTGGGAGAGGGCGATAACGTGGTGAGAGAAGTGGACGAGTAGATGGACAGAAGGGGAAGGAGCAGATGGACAGAGGGGAGGAGCATATGGACAGACAGCGTGGGGAGGAGGAGATGGTCACAGAGGGGAGGAATGGGTAGATGGACTAATATAAGAAAAAATACGTATTCGGTCAACTCCGGGTGCTCAGCTATGTTAGAAATAAAAATATACAGGCCTAACTAACTACAGCTTTGTAAACAAATTAGGAGTATTCACGAAATATTGTGCTGTATTGCTCCAACGACTAAACCACTAAATGGACAAACATCAAAGTAGGGAATAGCAGGTTTCACGAAAGGTTGTTCTCGAAATGGCCAGAGTTTGATAGTAGAAAAAATCTTTGAAAGAAGGAGACATTATCAATTAATTTCATCAATTTTAGGGACATGGCTTATATTGCTATCGCATTAGTATCAGTAGAAGTCTATCCTCAGCTCCATCTGCTTTATCAAGAATGATTCTGCCCACACTGACTGACTTCAACATCGACACTGACGTGAGACACAAGAAAATCTGACATCATTTCTTTTTTTTCTTTACGTTTATTGTGTTATGTAAAGAGGGAAATTGCGTGAGAAACGTGTCACACAATGTAGCTGTTACCTAATGGTAACAATTAGCAGACAGATGGCGGAGGTATCGGGAAGTATGTCGCGGTTGCAGCGTAGGCTGTGTTTTAACGCATGCATAGTATCTGCTGAACAGGAACCATAAGTACATCTATGTCAATTAAGCTTTATGGTAATAATGAAATCCTAACAACGTTGTACGCCTAGGGAAGACAGAGTTACAACGAAAGTGATCAAAAAGATAAATATTATCTAGAAACCTTGTCTTATGAAAATCTTTCGTATTGCATTTTATGAGACACTGGTAAGGTCGCATTGTACACTTAAATCTCTTTCTCAGAAAAAAAGTAAAAGAACTTCAGAATTAGCATCCTAGACACATCTTAAATATCCCTGGATTCTAGCACCAAAAAGTCGATCATGATGACCGAGCGAGGTGGCGCAGTGGTCAGCACACTGGACTCGCATTCGGGAGGACGACGGTTCAATCCTGCGTCCGGCCATCCTGATTTAGGTTTTCCGTGATTTCCCTAAATCGCTCCAGGCAAATGCCGGGATGGTTCCTATGAAAGTGCACGGCCCACTTCGTTCCTCGTCCTTCCCTAATCCGATGAGACCGATGACCTCGCTGTTTGGTCTATTCCCCCAAACAACCCAACCCAACCTCGTTTTCCACTGGACGTTAAACATAAATCTTTCATCTTCCTCCTTTCGATCAGGATTCATAATGCGACAAGGGTTTGGAAAACATGGCTGAGTGTGGGAAAGATAACCTCAGAAGTGTCAACGTCTTATGGTATGCAGGTGAAGTTGCTGCCAGTGACGGGACTAAGATGATCGATAGAACGGAAAAAAAGAAAAATAAAACAGCTATTACAAATGACTGACTGTTTACAAAAAAAATGGCTCTGAGCACTATGGGACTTAATTTCTGAAGTCATCAGTCCCCTAGAACTTAGAACTACTTAAACCTAACTAACCTAAGGACATCACATACATCCATGCCCGAGGCAGGATTCGACCGTAGCGGTCGCGCAGTTACAGACTGTAGCGCCTAGAACCGCTCGGCCACTCCGGCCGGCGACTGTTTACAGGTCATTGAGTTTATAGATTATGTGGCTTCTAACACAGGGCGATTCATCTGCCCCGACCGTTGTCACTTTATGCAACCCGCAATGTTATATCTGGCCTACATAAACAACGCGCAAGATTTTCATATTCTCTCGCTAGCTACCCTCTAACTATTAGTCCTACAGAAAAATAATGAGCAGGACCTTTTTAGAGAAAATTTGATGTAGTTAAATATTTCACTGGAATACGTTTTCGCTGGAAGCTACAGTTTTCGAGTTACTTAAGAAAAATGTACAAAAGTGACCTTCAAACACGCCGAAACTCGCACTCCCAGTCCCCTTCGGTGAGGATTTCTAGGGTATTATTCATGGCGCCACTATACAGATATTCGCGACTGCACGAACTGTTCCCCCTATTCCACTTCTTTGGTCTTCATTAACTGGCCTTATTACGCTACCGGCTTAGTTGAGTACTTACAAATTGTAAAATTGATAGTTGTGTAAATTTTACCTAACAATTTTGTAAATTTTAACAACGTAAAATAATTACATCGTTGTATTTGTCAGACCTTCTAACCACGAAACTACTTTGCTTGTTGGGGTTAAGCCTGTGTCGAATTGTCAACGTAATTAGCTTTAGCGTAACGTTTGCAAAAGTCGTTTTTTGTTCATTATCATCACGGGCACTTTGAATTAATACTGTTAACGAAGTAACCGACTATATTAATGGCGTAATAGCCCAATTAATAGAAACCACAAACTGTTGAATGTCGGGAACAGTTCGTATATTGGAAATTTTTGTACAGTGGTAGGGGGGAGTGTCACGAATAACATATTAGAAATCCTGACTGGTGAGGTATGACTGTGGGGATGGACGTGACGATGAAGTTTACTTTTGTAAGTTTTTCTTGAATAACTCGAAAAATGTGGCCTCCATCGCAAACGTACCCCAGTACAAAATTTAACTATATTAAATTCCCTACAAAAATCTTCGGCTCTTTTTTTTCTGTAGGGCTAATAGTTGGCGCGTAGCGAGCGAGAGAACATGAAAATCTTGCGCAAAGTTTATGAAGACCAGGTGAACATTGCAGGATGCATAAAGCGACAGCGATCGGGGCTGCTGAATCACCCTGTATAATAAAATCTGCTCCACTAACCCTTCAGACGCAAAACTATGCTGGGTGCAGATAGTAGTTGAACAAAAGGGACAAGGTAGCGAACCTCCCTTCAAGATTTGTTTTTTTAATATGTATGTGCCTGCTGTAAACCATGCCCACTGAAAGTGATGAGCATTAGTTGATGGAAGAGCAGGTTCATGTATGCAAGTCTTAAACATGAGGAAGGAAGGTTAGGTATCAGAACAACAGTGAATGCAAAATATTCAACACACATGTGCGAATATATCAGAGGTTATAGCAAGTGATTGAAAAGATACACTAGCGATGTTTTTCCGAATAAGTTGTGAGACAAACTGCAGAACGGTGGAATTAATTTCACACAGATAAATGACCACTGTGATAAAACTAAGTTCGATTCTGGAGCTCAGATTTTCTGATTCCGCAAATTAAACATGAAATGGTACCATGGCACACGCTTTTACGCTTACTCGCTACTATGAGAGAGTTTTGCGTGTAGCTACTGGCGTGTGTGGGGCTAACAGTAGCGTCAGTCCACTCTGCATTTAGGCACGAGGGTGGAGAAATAACAACATAGTACCATGGCGATCGATGGAGACACGGTCCAGTCTAATAAATATCGGCGCTATTGCGAATAAAGCATCGCTACGACGCCTCATGATGCGGAACCGCGGAGCAAGCAGCTGATTTCGCCATCGCTCGTTGTTTACACTGGTCGAGGTCATGCGCCAACTGCCGGAAGGCAGTTCGCTGTGGGGGAATACTCAACAGCCATTGCTGTCAGCCAAGCACGAACAAATTTTATAGAAGACGATAGGGCCAACAACCGACAAGAATTTCAAGTCACATTGTTCGTCACACAAAATATTACTGTAGGTTAAAAAAAAAAAAAAAAAAAGAAATTAGACGCTAGATGCTGCCCTTTCGACATGACATACCTTTGTTCCTACCTCAGAAACAGCTCGAAATATTTTAGGGATAAGTGGAAGTCTAGGAATGGTGCAGCTATATAGTTGTCACGTATAGCAAGTTCTCTTAATGAAAGCAGTGGCTGGCGTCCGAATCAAGTTCTGGTGCCCATACGAATGTGAACCGACATTCTTAGAATACTGGAATGACAACTAAAAAATAGAATTTGCGCTATCTCAGAGTGTGATTGAAAACTACTTTTTGTTTCTTTCCATCGTTCCTTTTCTACATCTACATCTACATTTATACTCCGCAAGCCACGTAACGGTGTGTGGCGGAGGGCACTTTACGTGCCACTGTCATTACCTCCCTTTCCTGTTCCAGTCGCGTATGGTTCGTGGGAAGAACGACTGTCTGAAAGCCTCCGTGCGCGTTCGAAACTCTCCAATTTTTTTTTTTTTTTTTACATACGTGATCTCCTCGGGAGGTATAAGTAGGGGGAAGCAATATATTCGATACCTCATCCAGAAACGCACCCTCTCCATGAGCAGCTGTTGTTTGTTGGGCCTAGCACTCGAGTGCAACAGGAAACTGCATTGGTGTGGTTCTCGTCACTTGGCTAAGGCCGAAATTTTCATATACTTTTATTACATTTAATGATCATTACTTTATTATGTGGTTGGTACTTGTAGCCAACATTTTGTGATTTGAAATACTTCAGAGAAATTCATCATGTGCCAGGTGTCTACTGTGAATAATTCTTAATTTGTTTCATAGTGTATGGTACGGTATCCACTATCATCGATCATTTTATGAAAGTTCTGTCCAAATTATTATTACATTTGACTTTGTTAAAATTGATGCGTTTAAATTGCAAATTTCGTAATTCCACTAATATTGCTTGGGATAAACCCATCTATTTCTTGATATTGCAATATTTGTGTATTAAGTTGTGTTTCTTCTCGAGACTGACTGAATGGATTTTGGAACACGTGCGGCGAGTATTGAAATGAAAATTTTCTAGATAACACAACCGTCGTGAAATTGAAAACTTGACAGTGTTTACTCATGTCACCAGTCATTAATGTTATTTCTGTCTTCTAGCTTATTTAACTGATATAAAATAATTTAGAAATTTTGTGTATGTGTTACGAAAGGTGAACTGATGTCACATGAGAGAAAAATAAGTGACATTTGTGTAGGGTTTACGTAAGCTTAAGCAAAATCAGGAGGTAAAAAAAAAAAAAAAAAAAAAAAAAAACTGATTATCATTGCCACACTTTTTTTAAGCAAGCAGTAGGGAATTTGTTGCACTCTTGCCAAATTGGATTTTTTTAAGGTTTGATTTACATGTAGTACAAATCACAGGTTCAATATTTTTCCGATGTAATTGTTAATATTTGTACATGTTGCACTATTGTACAATATAATATACCCTTTACTAACAGTACCTTTATGTAATGTTTCAGAGTGGGGCTGCATGTTCTTCTAGGGAATGTTTTAAAAAAATTTTATTGCTAAAATTTCCTTTTAAACTGTTAATTGTATTAACTTGGATGTATAACCAATTATTCTTAAATAATAAATTTGTGTCAACAAGGCTTGGACCAAATAAATGTGCCTACACCCTCCCCATCCTGTCTCTGCTACCGTCTGTACATCACAGATATATTAAATTAAAAAAAATATATATCAATGCAGTGGCTAATCTCTGGCGACTAACATGTCGGCTATAGCGAATTTCGAGCAGTCGACAGGAGCCCATGATTCCGACTGCGGAGAAGATACGTTAAGGAGGTGCTGGCCACAGAAGTTATTTTTAGTATTTCTAGTCAGAAAAAAAACACAGTAGTGTCTCAAGACTAAGTAACCTGTATGATCCACCCAATTTTTCGCTACAGGAAAACTGCGGAGAGCTCCTCTTGCTTCACGTATGCGATGTCTGTTCTAACCGAAACATTGCGAGTAATTGAGCCTCACTCTCAGACAGACAGGAGGACTCACTGAAACCCTCCCTCTCTTTCTACTATTGATTCAGTAAGGGGATCATTTGCGGCTAATCACATCACTTTTGAGTAACCCCATTTCTGACACATGAAGTTTCCACAACCTTACGTATACACAAATGTCTGATCAGGAAGGATCTCACACTTACAGCGTGTTACATGTGAACAACGAGATGCTAGTGAAGGAAAATCAACACCCTCAAAATAAATGGGCGGGGTCTCCCATACAGTCTACTTTTCCTTTCCTATTGTAATCTGCTACTTAAGTCATGCTAGTCAAATACGGGGTGTTTATAAATGAATATCGGGGTTTTAACGCTTTATAATATTTATTACATTAAACTTACAGTTATAAATGATACGCCAAATGAAAGAGCAACTCAAACAGTTTTACCAAGAACCTTTTAAATGTTCAATCTGTGCACTGGCAGAGCGAAGTACGTGACTGGTTGAACTTCACTGTACCCAAGCGCTGGATAGGCCGCAAGGGGCCCAATAACAAGGCTTGCTTTGCATGGCCTCCACGTTCACCCGACCTAACGCCACGCGATTTTTTCCTTTGGGGATTCATCAAGGATCGTGTGTACGTGCCTCCGCTACCAGCAGACCTCCCTGAATTAAGAAACCGGATTGAAGCAGGTGTTGCTACAATCACTGAAGACACACTTATCTACGTTTGGGAAGAACTGGGCTATAGACGTGATGTGTGCCATGTGACAATTGAACATTTATAAGGTTCTTGGTAAAACTGTTTGAATTGATCTTTCATTTGACATATCACTTATAACTGTAAGTTTAATACAATAAATATTAAAAAGCGTTAAAACCCCGATATTCATTTATAAACACCTTGTATTTTAAACATTGAAGAACAAAATTTGAAACATGAGTAATTTTTTGTCCATGAAGGTAATGGGTGATTGCAGTGATTTGGACTATATTACGTCAAGTTTTTAATTGCTGTGTGCTTCTAGTAACTGGCGATATACACTCAGGTGACAAAAGACATGGGATAGCGATATGCACAGATACAGATAGCAGTAGTATCGCGTACACAAGGTGTAAAAGGAAAGTGCATCTGCGGATTTGTCATTTGTACTCAGCTCATCCACATGGAAAGCTTTCGACGTGATCATGGCAACACTACGGTAACTAACAGACTTTGAACGCAGAATGGTAGGTGGAGCTAGATTCATGGCTCATTCATTTCAGAAATCGTTAGGGAATTCATTAATCCGAGATCTACAGCGTCAAGAGCATGCCGAGAATACCAAATCAGGCATTACGTCTCACCACGGACAACGCAGTGGCCGACGGCCTTCACTTAACGATCGAGTGCAACGGCATTTGCGTAGAATTGTCAGCGCTAACAAATACGCTACACTGCGTAAAATAACCGCAGAAATCAATGTGGGACGTACGACGAACGCATCCGTTAGGGCAGTGTGGCGAAATCTGGCGTTAATAGGCTACTGCATCGCCTCTCCTGGGTTCATGACGATAGCGGTTGGACCCTTTTTCTTACTGCAGAACTCAATTGGTCTTTCACCTCTCTCATTCCTACGAACAAACCCATATTCTCCTGTAACCCTTTCTTCCGCTCCCTGCCCTACAACCGCATGCCAGTGTCCGACGACTATTAGATTTTCATCTCCCTATACGTACTGAATTACCAGTTCAGTGTCTCAATATTTCCTCTACCACTTCATCCTCTACTAACGACGTCAGCATGTATATCTGAACTTTTGTTGTCGGTATTGATTAGCTGTAGATTCTGATGAGATAACGCTATCACAGAACTGTTCACAGTAACTTACTTTCTGCCCTACCTTCCTATTCATAACGAATCCTACTACCGTTATACCATTTTCTGCTGCTGTTGATATTACCTATACGGGTCTGACCAGAAATCCTTGTCTTCTTTCCATTTAACTAGACTGAGCTTTAGCATTTCACTTTTCAGATTTTCTATCACATTCGAACTTCTGGCATTCCACGCTCCGACTCCTAGAACGTTACCCTTTCGTTGGTTATTCAATCTTTTTCGCATGGTCACATCCTCCTGGCAGTCCCCTCGTGGAGATCCATATGGGGGATTAGTCCGAAATATTTTGCCAGTGGAGAGATCATCATGCAGTTGTTTCCATCATTGCCTTCTGCATCCCCACGCCGTTGATCATTGCTGGATCCTTGACGATTGGAAAATCGTGGTATGGCCAGATGAGTTCCGACTTCAGTCGATACGAGCTGATGGTAGGGTTCAAGTGTGGCGCAGACCCCAGTGAAGCCGTGCACCCATGTTTCAACAAAGCACTGCGCAAGCTGGTGGTGGCTCCATAATGGTGTACGATGTGTATAGATGGAATGGACTGAGTCCTCTGGTCCGGCTGAACCGATCATTGATTGGAAATGGTTATGTTCGTCCACTTTCAGATCATTTTCAACCATTCATGGATTTCATGTTCCCAAACAACGAGACACTTTTTATGCATGACAATGCGCTATGCCACTGGGCCACAGTTGTTCGCGACTGGTTTGAGCGAACGTTCTGTCTATCCACATCGCTCTACATGAATCCCATGTAACATTTATGAGACACAATCGAGAGGTCAGTTCGTGCACAAAATCTTGCACCGACCACCCTTTCGCTATTGTGGGGGGCTATAGAGGCAGCACGGCTCGATATTTCTGGAGGGGACTTCCAGCGATTGTTGATCTATGCCGCGTTGAGTTGCTGCACTACACCAGGCAAAAGGAGACACGATGATATATTAGGACATATCCCATGAGTTTTGTCATCTATATTCGAACCATCTTCGGGTTACAAAAGCAGTAGTCAACTATACGTACTTTAGATGTGACTGTGGTTTAGATGTTTCGTTGCAATAAGCGAGCTGAAAATCTAATCATTCGACATAGTCTTCTCTACTCAGGCTGCAAGACTATTGGAACTTTAACATGTGGCCTGTTTCCTATTTAAAACTGTAAACAGTGGACAGACCACATCGTTAAGTTCACTTACAAGGAAGTTTCATAAACTCGACCTCATACTTCAAGGAGGAAAAAAGAATCAGCGCCCAGATTTCGATTCCGAGAGAAGATTTGGGCCATGCTTTCAATAGGACGCAGTTATGACATCCTAAATATACAGTTTTTTAATTTCGCGCACGCCGACTTTTTGTCACCCGCTCCGCCCCTCTGCGGCCATCTAATGCCCGAGCGCCAAGTACTGTACAGATGTACCGGCTGATCAAAAAGTCAGTATAAATTCGAAAACTTAATAAACCACGGAATAATGTAGATAGAGAGGTAAAAATTGACAAACATGCTTGGAATGACATGGGGTTTTATTAGAACAAAAAAAATAAAACTATTGCTAGACGCGTGAAAGATCTCTTGCGCGCATCGTTTGGTAATGATTGTGTGCTCAGCCGCCACTTTCGTCATGCTTGGCCTCCCAGGTCCCCAGACCTCAGTCCGCGCGATTATTGGCTTTGGGGTTACCTGAAGTTGCAAATGTATCGTGATCGACCGAAATCTCTAGGGATGCTGAAAGATAACATCCGACGCCAATGCCGCACCATAACTGCGGACATGCTTTACAGTGCTGTTCACAACATTATTCCTCGACTACAGTTATTGTTGAGGAATGGTGGTGGACATACTGAGCATTTCCTGTAAAGAACATCATCTTTGCTTTGTCTTACTTTGTTATGCTAATTATTGCTATTCTGATCAGATGAAGCGCCATCTGTCGGACTTTTTTTGAACTTTTTTTTTGGTTCTAATAAAATCCCATGACATTCCAAGCATGTGTGTCAATTTGTACCTCTCTATCTACATTATTCCGTGATTTATTCAGTTTTCAAATTTATACTGACTTTTTGATCGCTCGGTATAACAACCAGCGCCTTCCGATTCGAAGGATGTTGAAGGCGATGGAAGAGGAATAGAGAGGAGGACACATCCATCAAACGTCTCAAGAAATCTTCTTCGAGGACATTCATTATTCTACGCGAAGTACATAATATGTCAACCTGACGATCATACACGTTCTATATTGTAAGGTGGCGTTATTTTACAACTTATAAACCGCATTTACATCCAATACGACATAAGTAAGCCCCTTCAATGATAGAAAAGACAGGTTTGTGCTCGTTCATTAAAAATATGTATGTGACTGACATCGTCTAGTACACTTAATTTATTGTATAATGTCTGCATGTGGGGTGACTGAGGAACAAGCAGAGCTGTGAAACTCGTGGTAGAGCGGAAGGACACAGAAAGCTCACACATTCCTTCGGACAATAGGACGGCACAGCCGCTTCCGGTGCTAATCCCGCGACCCGCCCGTGAGCTGGATCACCTGCAAAACGGGAACGCGTGTCCGCCGGGCAGGCGTGAGAAGGGGGCCTCGTCGGCCAAAAACATCTGGGGAGAGGTATTCGCATGCTTTACTACGGACGCAGTAAGAACCTCCAGATACTTCGGTCTGGATTCTAAACTGCGACTGGTCGGCGTTCAGAAACGAGCGCCTTCCGGAAAGATGATTCGTCACCCAAATTTAAGGGGGAGAAAAGACTTTGAACAGTGAAAAGAGGAGAGAAGAAGAAGAGGGTCGTTGCGGGGTCGTGGAACAGGAGACACGTCTTGGAGGTCCACAGCAGTCGGCGGACGTCTTCGGCTGTAATTTTGGTGAAGTACAATTCGCTATTATCTCGCTGAGACGAGAAGTTCTGCGGTTATAGCTTCTGATCATTACGGTGATCTTGCTTATGCACTGGCGTGTAGGAAAGTGAATTTACATTGGTGAATCACATGTTCTACTCCGTTCTGCACTGCTCATTCAGATATTAAGTTCCTTCTTGCTGTTTAATACAACGAGGGATGTCAGCTACTCCGCGCCTAATCACAGATCGGGAGTATATTGTAGGGCAGAGCCAGACAGCTTAAGGGCCAGTATTAATACAGGGAGAACCTGAGATTTGTAATCATTATTTAGTGTCTTCAAATTGTTCTTATGATGAATAAACTTGTTAAAATCATGGCATTTATCCATTAGTAGATAGTATTTTCCTGATCCAATAATCTTGTCTCTTGTGTACATTTTATACATTTATAAGTTATTTGTTAAAAGGGGGACTGGATTTTGTAGGCTTATCCTGACATTCTATCGTATCCACGGGATATGATTAGGAAACGGGTAGGTTATCACATGACAATTTATATAATGAATGAGAATAACGTACTCCTATTGGGCTACGTATGGGTGTCAGGGCGACTTCAGTGGAGTTAAAATATCCACTGCGCAAATTATCACTTGTACGTACTCATGGCATCAACAGCCAATAGAAGAAGTAGAGGTACGTTAGAATATGACTTAACAATATTCTCATTTTTTATTCTGCAGGTGTATAAACGCGTCAAAAGGAGGCGTTTAAAGTAAAATTAAGCAACTGAAGAATTATCACGAAGTAAAGTTAATTGTTTTCGATTTGTAATTTGATCATGCCGGCAAAGCAGTGAAATCTCTGGCAGAAGCTACACATTTGAAATAGCGAACTCTGGCATAATGAACAAAGCATGTTACCAACATCACAGCAGTACTTCACAAACCTCTTATCCACTCCACTGTACAGTACGTCGTGTTCTTTCGGCGGCTGCTGTGGGGTAGAGCAAGTGACAAACTACCGGTGCGCGTGAAATTTAAAAGCTTTACATTCGCAACGTCATAACTCCGTACTGTAAGATTTACGACCGAAATTTTCGCGTTTTGCTTGTTCTGATATCCTGTAGGTGTGCTTTTTCCCCCTTCAAAATGAGGTCGGGTGGCTGATATTTCCTTGTTAGTTGCAGACTGGGTAGCAAAGATTTTCTGCACAATTTCCTGTAATGGAACGCGTACTGTGTCAACGTTGCTGTGTCACAGATCGGAGTGGAGCAACGTCTCTAAACCAAGTGTATAAGATGTTCTCCAGAATGTTTTGAAGAACAGAAAAGTGTGACGAGACTTGGTGTTCCCAATACGAACTCTATACGAAACGATAAATCCACACGAAGGGCAACGCTTTGACTCCATAACCGACATTCAAGCCAATGTGATTTGAAGGACATCGCAAACAAGGCTGTATGAATCTTTTCTGTGTTGAGCTCACGAGAGGAAATACTACACTGATCAGCCAGAACATTATGACCACCTGCCTAATAGCAGGCACCGATATGAGCGGCGACGCGTTTTGGCTTAGAAACAATGAGGCCTTGATAGGTCACTGGATGGAGTTGGCATCACATCTGCAAGCACAAGTCACCTAATTCCCATAAATTGGAGGGAGGAAGGCGATAAGCTCTGACACCACGTTCAATCACATCCCAGATGTGTTTTATCGGGTTTATATCTGGCGAGACAGAGCACCACCACATCAACTGGAACTCACTAATGTGTTCCTCGAACCACTCCATCACACTTCTGGCCTTGTGACTTGGCGCATTAACTTGTTGAAAAATGCAACTGCCGTCGGGAAACACGATAGTTATGAAGGGGTGTACGTGGTCTGCAACCAATGGGCGACAGTCCGTGGCCGTTACAACCAGTGGACGATACTCCGTGGCAGTCATGTGGCTTGCGCGAGCTTTACTAGATCCATGGATAGCCATATGATTGTTCTCCAGAGAACAATAGAGCCGCCTCCAGTTTGTCTCCGACCCACACTTCATGTGTGAAGGAGCCGTTCACTAGAAGACGACGTATTCACGCCCTCTCACAGGCATGATGGAGAAGGTATCAGGATTCATCAGACCAAGCAACTCGCTGCCACTGCGCCAACGTCAAGTGCCGATGGTCACGTGCCCATTTCAGTCGTGGTATTAATATTGGCACATGCATGGGTCGGCGGCTGTGGAGGCCACCGTTAGGAGTGTTCGGTGCACTGTGTGTTCAAACACACGTGTACTCTGTCGAACATTAAAGACTGATGTCGATTCCACCACGGTATGCCGCCTGTCCTGTTTCACCAGTCTGCCCAACCTATGCCGTCCTACATCTGTAAAGAGGGGTGACTGCTCAACTCCACGTCGTCTGGACGTCATTTCACCTTGGATGAGCCACGAGTCGAAGACGCTTAGCACTTCTCGAACACCCGACAATTTGTGCTGTTTCCGAAATGCTTGTGCCGAGTCTCCAGACCATCACGATCTGCCTTTGGCCAAACTCAGACCGCGCGCTTTGAGCCGGCCGCGGTGGCCGAGCGGTTCTAGGTGCTTCAGTCCGGAACCGCGAGACTGCTAAGGTCGCAGGTTCGAATCCTGCCTCGGGCATGGATGTGTGTGATGTCCTTAGGTTAGTTAGGTTTAAGTAGTTCTACGTTCTAGGGGACTGATGACCTCAGATGTTAAGTGCCATAGTGCTCAGAGCCATTTGAACCATTTTTTGAAACACGCGCTTTCCCCATTCAACGCACCGGCAGGAAACTCGATGATGCTACACGGACAGTGCTTGCGCCTAACTAGCAGTCATTCCTCGCCAGGTGACGCTGATATCCCCTGGACGAGTTTATATCGTTAGTAGGTCGGTGTTTTTAATGTTCTGGCTGATCAGTGTATGTACCACATCTGAAGCATTAATACCATCTTAACTTTTCTCTGTTCTTTATTAATCCAGCCTCGAAACTATTTGGAGTCGGGTTAGCAAATAGCGGTTCTAGCAATGTGAAGTACGAGGGAGATAAATGCAGGTAATAATAGCCAGCACAGAGACACCAAAGCATTCTCCCCATATTGCTTGTATAAGTGGGGTGGCTAGAAATCTGAATATACTGCGGAGTAAAAAGCACACTCGGTCTTTTTTGCAGATCACCGAGGATAGCGCACTTGGTGCCGGGCGGACGAGATGTGGCTGTCGCGTGCATTATCGGCCGACAAGCAGCGCCGGGTTGTCACCAGAGAGGGCGGAGGTGGCAGCGGCGTGGCACAAGGTCGCTCTGCGTGCCCGCATTCCACGCCGGGCTCAGCCTGTCAGCGGGGAACCAGTCCGCGGCGAGTGCGCACGTGCTGCTCGCCTGCTGGTGCTCCGCAGTACAGCGAGGGCCTTGTTACCGCCGGCGAGGGCTGCTGGACTCGCCTCCCCAACACAGCAGCTGCACTCTAGCGCTCGGAAGGCGTCACACTCCCTACCACATAGAATTACATCATTTTTAATGGGACGGAATAGACAGGGATCAGGGTGTTTCGGGATTACTCCAAGGGAGAGCCATTGAGGTGTTACTTTTTGCAGGCTATATAAACCTGAAACCACAACCCCGATTATTTAAATGATTGAACTCCTATTGTAAAACAGCTGCAAACGTCTGATTACAAGGCGTTTAATGCGTTACGTGTCTAACGTTAAGCATGTAAGCGAGAAAAAGTTTAGAATGTGTGGTGTCGTCCGAAGAACGAGGTTCCATCTCAGACTTTGTACCTCACGACCAAATAAGGACAGTCGTTGTCAGACGCAGCACAAGTGAGAGACATCGGCGTGGAAGGGCCCTCAAGAAGTTTCATACGCCGCCACTGCCGGAAGATTATTGACGTCAGTGCGCAGCGCCCCGCTCACCGCCACTCTGTAATCATCGCTTACGACGACAGCATCGTCTCAGTCAGATCCAGCAGTGTTAGGAGTCAGAACTACACCGAAGTTTATATACAAGTATTTTACATTGTTCAGTCTTTAATAAAGTGCTCAATTTTTTTGTTTTTTGTAGTATCTACTCGACCTCCTCCAGTAGTATATTTAGGCTTTCTAGATAGTTAGTTATTTAGTTAGTTAGTTACGTGTTCCATTGATCAATAGCACGGAAAACCATTATGATGTGGAACGTGTCAAACGCACAAGAAATGCGCACAAGAAACAAGTTTTTTTTTTCTTTTTTCTTTTTTTTTGTTTACATTATAGTGTTGTACCTAAATATTTCTATTATCTATCCCATTCCCTTAAATGGCACAAAATGCGTATATTATGTCTCCAGATTTATTTACTCATATTCAAGAATTCATCTATGGTATAGAAGGAGTCGTCAAGGAGGAATGATATCAATTTGTTTTTGAATCTATTACTGCTGTCTGTCAGACATTTTATTTCATCTGGTAATTTATCAACAAGTTTTATAGCAGCATATTTTACCCCTTTCTGTTCCAAAGATAGGTTAAGTAAATGATAGTGTAGGTCTTTCTTTTTTCTGATATTGTAATCACGAAAAAGATGCCTACAAGATGTGCGACTATGAGCTCCACACATTATTCTAACTAGTTTCTTTTGAGCAGTGAATACCTTTTGCCTAAGTGTTGAGTTGCCGAAGAATATTATTCCGCATGACATCAGAGAGTGGAAATATGCAAAGTATGTTAGCATACTAATTTCTACATCCTCAAAATTGGCAATTATTCTGATTGCAAAAGTTGCTGGGCCTAGTCGCTTTAGGAGAACCAAAATATGAATTTTCCAATTAAGATTTTCATCTATATGTACACCCAAAAACTTAGTATGTTCTACCCTGGCTACTGACTTCTTTTGATGTGTTATGTTTATTGAAGGAATTATACTTTTTGCAGCAGAAAATTGGATGTACTGTGTTTTTTCAAAGTTCAGAGCAAGCCCATTCGCAGAAAACCAATTAATAACTTTTCCAAATAACTTATTTGTATCATTTTCTATCGGACTTTCTTTTACTGGATTAATAATTATGCTTGTATCATCGGCAAACAGTGTCAGATCAGTGAAGTTCACATGCACAAACCTCAAAGTGCTGATCGGCACAAAATTTGCTTCCTTCAACAGTTCTGTTTTTATACCCTTGTTTTATGAAAATGGCAACTCCCCCTTTATCCATACTAGATCTACAAGTGTAAGATGCTAAATTATACCCATTTACACTAACATTTTCCATCCCCACAGTTACATGGTGCTCAGACAGACAAAGTATATCAATCTCATTCTTATTTTTGACATAATCTAAACACATTATCAGCTCATCTACTTTATTTTTTATTCGCCTGATATTTTGGTGAAGTAAGTTGATACCACCCTTAGCTTTATCCCTATTTGCTGTGCATGGAGTTTCTTTTCTTCTATTTTCCTTGGTTGTTGTCTGTCTGGAATTTGGCTTTAACCTAAAAAACCTGTCTGTCTGGTCCCAATAACCACAGGGATCACGCCTTGTGTGACTGTGGCCCCCCTTACAGTATCTGCTAATAGAGAAGCTAACTTATCTTACCCCTTCCTATTAAGGTGCAGGCCATGTGTAGTGTGACCCCACCTACCAATAGGTAGAATCCACTACAGCGCCGACGAGAATTTCTCGGTCTGAGTGATTTGCGCCCCGTTTTAAGCAAGAGCTAGTTTCTCACGCATCTCAGAGTTTATGACATCATGTCTCCTGATCTATGTATCCTAATACGCTATACTTTATCAGGTACATTCAGTGATGTGTGGACACTGTCGGCAAAATGTGTTTTGAACAGAGTTAGTAGTAAAGAAGTGTTAAATTAAAACGTATACCTGATGCTGAAATTTTCTTGCATGAACAGCGAAAGTGTAGTGAACGATAAATTTTTTTCGTTCCACATTTTGTCGGGGTGTCAGGTTTGAAGTTATGTGTAAGATTTGTAGGAAATCCCTCAGTGGCCTCATTTTCCAATAATAGATGAATATTTTCTGAGTAATTTGGGCCCCGCGAGCTAGGCTGCCTCAAGATATACAAAGTTTCATTCTCTAATACTTGTGTTAAGACTTTAAGATGAGAGGTACCTCTGAACGAATACATTGTGACATTATTTTGAATTTTTAAATTGAGTCACTAATTATGTGAAATACTGAACATCTCTGGAAGCTGTCAAACAGGTAAGCAGAAACTGAGACCGTCCACGGGGTTATCCTTTTATTAATGAAGACTATCTGATGGATAGCGTCGGAAGCTCTGTGTGGCTGTTCGCAGACGCTGTTGTCGGTAGTAGAGTAGGCCTTCTCGGACAGGAGTCCGTGACCTCCTGGAAGTCACAAGAACTTTTTTGAGGGTCGCATTATGACGTGGGAAGTAAATAATATTCGTAACTTTTACGCTTCGCTTCCGACAACTATCGTAAGGTGGAACATTGTTTGAAATGTTTCCATGTACTACTTTACTGCTGGTATAAGTTTTATTTTTATTTTGCTAAGCGCATCATAATTCATTATTTGTTTCCAAAATAATTTTCAGAAGTATTTGCTACCAGAACTAAACATCACTCAGTTAGGCTGGATTTGGAATCCTTTTGCTAAAGGAATTCAACGTATGAAACACATCTCGCTAAAATACAGAAAAAAATTTGACAACTATCCTGTGACTCATATCACAATCATGAATTTTAAAGAAAAAGATAGTTTATGGGTTGGCGTTAAGGCAAGATTCTCGGTACTGTCAGATTGAACAATGACAGCCCATCTGCCATTTCCTACCGTTTATTTGCGTGAATCCCCATTTTCAACGAGGGTGACCGTTATATCGAAACATCGCTCAGCTCTTCTCAACAGCACGATTCGCATGTCAGGAGACGGACACTGAGTCACGTTTCAGACTAACGTGTCAGAGTAAGCACTCATATCCATCACAAGCAATTTTTTTCGAGACCTCAGTAAAATATTCCCTGTTGTAGTCAAATTGTATTATTAATCAGCAGCATATTTTTTTAAACTGAGTACATACCCACTTCTTTTTGTTCGTATCCACTGTTGGCGCTTTAAACACTATTGTAATCATGTTTCCCTAACAAAGTATTTATCCATTTGAAGTATATTTTCTCAAATGCTTTCTCGCGTTTACCGGACCAGGCTTTCAGCAAAGAGGATCGTTAACGATTTGTGTTCACGCAGGATAATACGCACAGAAAGGCAAGAAAAGGACTTACCACGATGGAGTTACGCAATTAACCACAAACTGATATACCTACAGTTATCGATGGACAATGCAAAACGCTAAACTTTGGTGCCAGTCGGATGAATTTGTGACGAAGCAGCGCAATTTCGCCGCCAACTGGTAAAGATAGTAAACAGGGGACTTGTCGACACCAGGGCATAAAGTCTTCGCGAATTTCGTTCCGTGTACTCAGCTGGACAGCAACTACATCCAGAAAACAGGCACGTGAGCAATATACGCAGATGTCAGCATTTGTGATAGGACGTGTAGTTGCGCTCGAAGTTGGAATGATCGGTGAACCTCTCGACATTTGAATAG
Source organism: Schistocerca piceifrons (assembly GCF_021461385.2). Classification (NCBI taxonomy): domain Eukaryota; kingdom Metazoa; phylum Arthropoda; class Insecta; order Orthoptera; family Acrididae; genus Schistocerca; species Schistocerca piceifrons. The sequence goes on from NC_060142.1 coordinate 387,124,509, forward strand.
GGGCGATGCCACTATTTGACGATGTTGGCAGGTACGGCTGAACGATGCCCCAACACAGCGTCAAGAAGAAAGCGGTCCACCTTGACGGGCGACAGAACGTGATGATCGTGCAATCGTCAGAGAGGCACTCAGAGCCCCGGATTCATCATTATTATCGATCCGACATACAACTGGTGCTTCACTGACCACAAGGACCATTAACAAGTAGCTCACAGAAAGAGAGCTGGGCTCACGGCAACCCCTGCGCCGACTACCATGGACCTCACCAACAAGCCCGTTTGTAGTGGGGTCGGGCACATTCATCGTCCAATTTCATTGAATGGAGTAGAATTGTCTTCAGTCATGAGTCACGCTTCGAACTGAGCGAAGACGAGTCTGCAGACTCCCCGGACAGCGGTAGTATAGCAACCTCATTACCGCCCGCAATACGGCACGAGAACCAGGAGTGATGGTCTGGGGTACCATTTTATTTCACAGCATTACCCCTTTAACTGTCATTCGCGGCATCCTTATAGCACAGCGGTACTTGACAATATTCTACGCCCTGGTTTGTTGCCCTTCATGGCAAGCCACCCTGGGCTTACATTTCACCAAAATAAAGCCCGCCCGCACACGGCGAGAGTTCCTATGGCTTGTCTTCGTGCTTGCCAGACCCTACTTTGGCCAGCAAGGTCGTCGGATCTCTCCGCAGTTGAGAAAGTTTCGAGCATTATGGTTCAAATGGCTCTAAGCACTATGGGACTTAACATCTGAGGTCATCAGTGCCCTAGACTTAGAAGTACTTAAACCAAAGTAACCTAAGGACATCTCACACATCCATGCCCGAGGCAGGATTCGAACCTGCGACCGCAGCAGCAGCGCGGTTCCAGACTGAAGCGCCTAGAACCGTTCGGCGACAGCGGCCGGCTCGAACATTATGGGCAGGACCCTCCAACCAACTGTGGGCTTCGACGATCTGACGCGCCAAGGACAGAATTTGGTACGATATCCGTCAGGAGGCCGTCCAGCTGCTCTGTCACTCAGTGCCGAGCCGAATAACTGGCTGCGTAGGGGCAGATGTGGAACAGCGCGTTTTTGACTTGCTCAATTCGTGAAGCTCTTTCTCTTGAATGAATCATCCAATTTTTATGAAATTGTAATCATTTGTTTGTTTGTTCATAGAGATCACATCTACCGATTTCCACCCATTCGGATAGTTCCTTCGTGTGCGTCGTTTTCTTTTTTCTTTCTGTGTTAAAATTGCAACACCAGCAAGGATAGTAGATAACGAAATTGTACTTGTGCGTGTGCAGTATAGCGAGGAGAACACACGATTAAATTAATTAACACCTGATTTTGGGGCACATACGGTGCGAAATTTAGTACACAGAGTTGGCATAACTGTTAGCAGCAATGGGTCAAAAGCGGCCGATCATCGGGTCGAGCTGAGCCTAGATGACAGATACGTCAATCCGTGCTAACTGAACTCTACGTGAGAGTTCATCAACTGGAGGTGCTGGCGAGTGGTAGCTTCTCAGCAACCATGACTAGATGTTTTTAGTGACAACATGTTGCTCAAGGACACGATCAAACTCCCTCTGTATTGAGGTAGGTCAGGACAGAACGCGGGACATGCATTCCTATGTTACCTTGTTGAAAGATAATGTTACAGGGAGTTCGACTGTAGGCCACAGTCACCGACCTCCACGCGTCAGAAATGTAACGCCTTCAATCCAGATTATTAGTTGTGCTACCCAGAGGTAATCGCGTTGTGTTGTGAGTGGCACCCCATACCATCACGCCAGGTGGTGGGCTGATATGATGCCGACGACTGATATTGGGTGGTCGTAATTAAAGTGCAGCTACTCGCGGAGGTTCAGTGTGCGCTGCAATCTTTATATAGCAGCGAAACTTGGTAGATGTGCTAATTTATTAATGCGGAACCGATTTACGGTGCTCGTATTGAACAAACTGTTTAAGCTGCGGTTAATAAGAAAATCAATGTTTTGCCTTTCTCACTTGTTTGATCATTTCTGCCCACGTCCCGTTCCTCATCTATTACATGTGGAAACATTTCAATATGTCTGTCTTACGCATTCGCAGAGCCAGATTTGCACCTGGTGGCCAAAACTAGAACTAACTTTTTCCAGCGTAAATCGATTTCGCATTAACGCATTAGAATATCTACCAGTTTTGCTGCCATGTCACAATTACAGATCACACTGAAATTATAACTACCCAGTATATAGCGACGTTCGTTCTGCGCGGAGTTTCCACACAGGGATACGCGCATCTCTGACGCTGTTCGCAAAACCAGGATTGTGTCCAGTGATGTCGCTCACTGCACCACTCCCTGCACGCCTCATTCTGCTACAGCCTGAGGGAAGCTGCAACAATGCTCTCCGTTCTGACAGGCCGCGATGCTCCAGAAGCCGCCTCACTGTCCGTGTGCTTACTTGTCTTCCCGCAAACAAGCCCATTTCCTAACTAAAAGACGTAACTGGGCCATAAGATCCTCCACGGCCGAGCGAACAATTCGTCCCTTCTCTAGGCCGCTAGTCGCCTGGGGCCACTAAGATGTTGCATGGTGTTAAGTACGCCCTCCTGCCTCATCGATTCCATATTCGTCGTGGGATCCTGACGAAACTGAATGGCAAAATCATAGAACGATGCAGTCACCACAGGCCACGATCCTGCTGCTGTCGAGTTCCGGCACATACCTCATTACCCTTCCTACAAGAAGCATACAAAATCTTCTCACAAACGAGCAACACTCTAATGTGATTTTTGAATGAGAAACCCAATGCCTACTGTTTCCTTATTCAGCTGCCCCTACCGCTGGGTTTTAAGCAGCCTGCAAAACTTTCAAAAACCACACACAAGATTTTCATATTCTCTCGCTCGCTACGTGCAAACTACAAGTCCTACAGAAAAACAGATAGGACCTTATGTAGCAAATTTAATGCAGTTACATTTTGCACTAGGATACGTCTTCGCTGGAGGTCAAAGTTTTCGAGTTATTAAAAAAAAAAATATTCGAAGGTCACTTTGTACATTTTTCTTGAATAATTCAAGAACTACGGCCTCTAGCGGAAATGTATTCCAGTACAAAATTTAACTACATTAAAGTTCCTGCAAAAACGTCCTGCTCATTTTTCTGTAGGACCAACAGATCCCGTGTAGCCAGTGAGAGAATATGAAAATGTTGCAGGTGGTATTTGTAAGCTTGACAGGTTGTACAAAACCCAACCGATGGGGGCAGCTCAAGCGCCCAGTGTATAGAATGTAGATGATATTACTCCCATCTGCTTTTTGCGGTTGCGCTGAATTGCTAATGACATGTGTATAGTACACGTCACGCCAAATTTGAAGTACGTTGCATTTTTCCTTCACGGTTTCGTTTTAATGGTCACCAACATATCTACACTACTACCCATTAAAATTGCTACACCAAGAAGAAATTGAGATGATAAACGGGTATTAATTGGACAAATACATTATACTAGAACTGACATGTGATTACATTTTCACGCAGTTTGGGTGCATAGATCCTGAGAAATCAGTACGGTACCCAGAACAACCACCTCTGGCCGTAATAACGGCCTTGATAGGCCTTGACATTGAGTCAAACAGAGCTTGCATGGCGTGTATAGGTACAGCTGCCCATGCAGTCTTCAACACGATACCACAGTTCATCAAGAGTAGTGACTGGCGTATTGTGACGAGCCAGTTGCTCGGCCACCATTGACCAGATGTTTTCAGTTGGTGAGAGATCTGGAGAATGTACTGGCCAGGGCAGCAGTCGAACATTTCCTGTATCCAGAAAGGACCGTACGGGACCTGCAACACGCGGTCGTGCAATATCCTGCTAAAATGTAGGGTTTCGCAGGGATCGAATGAAGAGTAGAGCCACGGATCGTAACACATCTGAAATGTAACGTCCACTGTTCAAAGTGCCGTCAATGCGAACAAGAGGTGACCGAGACGTGTAACCAATGGCACCCCATACCAACACGCCGGGTGATACGCCAGTATGTCGATGACGAATGCACGCTTCCAACGTGCGTTCAGCGCGATGTCACCAAACACGGATGCGACCATGATGATACTGTAAACAGAACCTGGGTTCATCCGAAAAAATGACGTTTTACCATTCGTGCACCCAGGTTCGTCGTTGAGTACACCATCGGAGGCGCTCCTGTCTGTGATGCAGCGTCAGGGGTAACCGCAGCCATGGTCTCCGAGCTGATAGTCCATGCTGTTGCAATCGTCGTCGAACTGTTCGTGCAGATGGTTGTTGTCTTGCAAAAGTCCCCATATGTATACTCAGGGATCGAGACGTGGCTGCACGAAGCGTTACAGGTATGCGGATAAGATGCCTGTCGTCTCGACTGCTAGTGATACGAGGCCTTTGGAATCCAGCATGGCGTTCCGTATTAACCTCCTGAACCCACCGATTCCATATTATACTAACAGCCATTGGATCTCGACCAACGCGAGCAGCTGTTTCGCGATATGATAAACCGCAATCGCGATAGGCTACAATAGTCGGAAACGTGATGATACGCATTTCTCCTCCTTACACGAGGCATCACAACGTTTCACCAGGCAACGCCGGTCAACTGCTGTTTGTGTATGAGAAATCGGTTGGACACTTTCCTCATGTCAGTACGTTGTAGATGCCGCCACCGGCGCCAACCTTGTGTGAATGCTCTGAAAAGCTAATCATTTGCATATCACAGCATCTCCTTCTTGTCGGTTAAATTTCGCGTCTGTAGCACGTCATCTTCGTGGTGTAGCAATTTTAATGGCCAATAGCGTATATACAGTTTTAACAGAAACTTTTCTCCTTGATTCCTCAGCTGTTACTGAACATAAGAAAGTTATGCTGGGAGCGAGATGAGAGCAGAGCAGCGAGGTGGGCACCCCTTTGGGTTCCGCTCTCGCGGTCCCCACTGGCTGCTGGCAACAACGCGTCGGCATCGGCAGCTGCAGGGGCGCGCGACTGGAGCAGGTGCAGCTGCGCCCGCTCGCCACACACACACGCAAGGCGCGTCGTTCCCCGCCACAGTGGCTGCACTGCTGACAGCACGACAGATCAGCGTTGCACGACTACTGCAAGGTCCGCACTGTCGCTCGCCTTCAGAATACCGTCGAGTATTGTTGCACCTAAATGTCGTCGTAACACACACCTCCCTGCACTTCGTAACAAACAAACCAGGGAACGTAAACCGTATCTTGTGATTCAAGTTCGCTGTTTGCGTCAGTGTTCTACATCTACATGTACATGGCTACTCTGCAATTCTGGCAGAGGGTTCATCGAACTATTTTCATACTACTCCTCTACCACTCCACTCTCGAATGGCGCGTGAGAAAAAGGAACACCTAAATCTTTCCGTTCAAGCTCTCATTTCTCTAAAGGGTCCCGGTCACGGTACCATTCCGAACGCAGTCGTTTGTGTTGTGGTGTTAACAGCATCCTATACTTGCGACGGTAATTCCCAAGTCCGGCTGCTGCTAGTCTACGACCAATGGTGCCGGACGACACAGAATGTTGCAGTGAGCCCAGTAGACTTCTCGTTGTCGGATGGCAGCCGCAGATGTGGAGGGGTTACGATGTGCTTGGTGAACAATAGGCGGCGCCTTTCCTGTAGAGGTCAGACGTGGCGGACGGCACCTTGACAATGATTATGCCTTCTTCACGTTCCCACTGTCACATCTGAATGCTCATAAATCTGGATTTTGCACAATTCGACCAGCCGGCCAAATAGAGACCAACAATGCGGTCTTTTTCAAACTCTGTCCGATGCTGATAATGCTGTCTTACAAGAGTATGCTCCGCCGCCGAGCAGTGTCAGCAGTGCGCAAGTAGCAGCATTACTGCATTTACTAGGCAATCTTGTATTTTAATAACCGTTTAAATTTTGTCGATTTGTTTGCGCTCTCTGTAGATTAGTTCAGACGTTCTTAGCAAAACAGTTTTTAGCATGGATAGGGACTGCAACTGCTGTGTTCGGATGCAGGCTGAGTTGGCATCCCTTCGCTCCCAGCTTCAGGCAGTGTTGGCTTCGGTCACACAGCTTGAGGCTGTTGCCAATGGGCATCACTGTGGGGGTCGGGATGGGGGTTTGTCGGGGACGGCCAGCTCGTCCCACGCATCCCCTGATCGGACTACGACTGTGGTTGCCCGGGATACTGCCCGCATTGAGGCTGATCCCTCACCTGTGGTAGAGTGGGAGGTCGTTTCAAGGTGTGGCAGGGGGCGAAAGACATTCCGGAGGGCTGAACGGAAAGCCTCTCCAGTTTGTCTGACGAACCGGTTTCAGGCTCTGTCTCAGGCTGATACTGATCTTCGGCCTGACATGGCTGCTTGTCCTGTTCCAGAGGTTGCCCCTCAGTCTGCAAGATCCGGGCAGTCGCAGAGGGTGGGCTTACTGGTAGTTGGGAGCTCCAACGTCAGGCGCGTAATGGGGACCCTTAGGGAAATGGCAGCAAGAGAGGGGAAGAAAACCAATGTGCACTCCGTGTGCATACCGGGGGGAGTCATTCCAGATGTGGAAAGGGTCCTTCCGGATGCCATGAAGGGTACAGGGTGCACCCATCTGCGGGTGGTCGCTCATGTCGGCACCAATGATGTGTGTCGCTATGGATCGGAGGAAATCCTTTCTGGCTTCCGGCGGCTATCTGATTTGGTGAAGACTGCCAGTCTCGCTAGCGGGATGAAAGCAGAGCTCACCATCTGCAGCATCGTGGACAGGACTGACTGCGGACCTTTGGTACAGAGCCGAGTGGAGGGTCTGAATCAGAGGCTGAGACGGTTCTGCGACCGTGTGGGCTGCAGATTCCTTGACTTGCGCCATAGGGTGGTGGGGTTTCGGGTTCCGCTGGATAGGTCAGGAGTCCACTACACGCAACAAGCGGCTACACGGGTAGCAGGGGTTGTGTGGCGTGGGCTGGGCGGTTTTTTAGGTTAGATGGCCTTGGGCAAGTACAGAAAGGGCAACAGCCTCAACGGGTGCGGGGCAAAGTCAGGACATGCGGGGACCAAGCAGCAATCGGTATTGTAATTGTCAACTGTCGAAGCTGCGTTGGTAAAGTACCGGAACTTCAAGCGCTGATAGAAAGCACCGAAGCTGAAATCGTTATAGGTACAGAAAGCTGGCTTAAGCCAGAGATAAATTCTGCCGAAATTTTTACAAAGGTACACACGGTGTTTAGAAAGGATAGATTGCATGCAACCGGTGGTGGAGTGTTCATCGCTGTTAGTAGTAGTTTATCCTGTAGTGAAGTAGAAGTGGATAGTTCCTGTGAATTATTATGGGTGGAGGTTACACTAAACAACCGAACTAGGTTAATAATTGGCTCCTTTTACCGACCTCCCGACTCTGCAGCATTAGTGGCAGAACAACTGAGAGAAAATTTGGAATACATTTCACATAAATTTTCTCAGCATGTTATAGTCTTAGGTGGAGATTTCAATTTACCAGATATAGACTGGGACACTCAGATGTTTAGGACGGGTGGTAGGGACAGAGCATCGAGTGACATTATACTGAGTGCACTATCCGAAAATTACCTCGAGCAATTAAACAGAGAACCGACTCGTGGAGATAACATCTTGGACCTACTGATAACAAACAGACCCGAACTTTTCGAATCTGTATGTACAGAACAGGGAATCAGTGATCATAAGGCCGTTGCAGCATCCCTGAATATGGAAGTTAATAGGAATATAAAAAAAGGGAGGAAGGTTTATCTGTTTAGCAAGAGTAATAGAAGGCAGATTTCAGACTACCTAACAGATCAAAACGAAAATTTCTGTTCCGACACTGACAATGTTGAGTGTTTATGGAAAAAGTTCAAGGCAATCGTAAAATGCGTTTTAGACAGGTACGTGCCGAGTAAAACTGTGAGGGACGGGAAAAACCCACCGTGGTACAACAACAAAGTTAGGAAACTACTGCGAAAGCAAAGAGAGCTCCACTCCAAGTTTAAACGCAGCCAAAACCTCTCAGACAAACTGAAGCTAAACGATGTCAAAGTTAGCGTAAGGAGGGCTATGCGTGAAGCGTTCATTGAATTCGAAAGTAAAATTCTATGTACCGACTTGACAGAAAATCCTAGGAAGTTCTGGTCTTACGTTAAATCAGTAAGTGGCTCGAAACAGCATATCCAGACACTACGGGATGATGATGGCATTGAAACAGAGGATGACACGCGTAAAGCTGAAATACTAAACACCTTTTTCGAAAGCTGTTTCACAGAGGAAGACCTCACTGCAGTTCCTTCTCTAAATCCTCGCACAAACGAAAAAATGGCTGACATCGAAATAAGTGTCCAAGGAATAGAAAAGCAACTGGAATCACTCAATAGAGGAAAGTCCACTGGACCTGACGGGATACCAATTCGATTCTACACAGAGTACGCGAAAGAACTTGCCCCCCTTCTAACAGCCGTGTACCGCAAGTCTCTAGAGGAACGGAGGGTTCCAAATGATTGGAAAAGAGCACAGATAGTCCCAGTCTTCAAGAAGGGTCGTCGAGCAGATGCGCAAAACTATAGACCTATATCTCTTACGTCGATCTCTTGTAGAATTTTAGAACATGTTTTTTGCTCGCGTATCATGTCATTTCTGGAAACCCAGAATCTACTATGTGGGAATCAACATGGATTCCGGAAACAGCGATCGTGTGAGACCCAACTCGCCTTATTTGTTCATGAGACCCAGAAAATATTAGATACAGGCTCCCAGGTAGATGCTATTTTTCTTGACTTCCGGAAGGCGTTCGATACAGTTCCGCACTGTCGCCTGATAAACAAAGTAAGAGCCTACGGAATATCAGACCAGCTGTGTGGCTGGATTGAAGAGTTTTTAGCAAACAGAACACAGCATGTTGTTATCAATGGAGAGACGTCTACAGACGTTAAAGTAACCTCTGGCGTCCCACAGGGGAGTGTTATGGGACCATTGCTTTTCACAATATATATAAATGACTTAGTAGATAGTGTCGGAAGTTCCATGCGGCTTTTCGCGGATGATGCTGTAGTATACAGAGAAGTTGCTGCATTAGAAAATTGTAGCGAAATGCAGGAAGATCTGCAGCGGATAGGCACTTGGTGCAGGGAGTGGCAACTGACCCTTAACATAGACAAATGTAATGTATTGCGAATACATAGAAAGAAGGATCCTTTATTGTATGATTATATGATAGCGGAACAAACACTGGTAGCAGTTACTTCTGTAAAATATCTGGGAGTATGCGTACGGAACGATTTGAAGTGGAATGATCATATAAAACTAATTGTTGGTAAGGCGGGTACCAGGTTGAGATTCATTGGGAGAGTGCTTAGAAAATGTAGTCCATCAACAAAGGAGGTGGCTTACAAAACACTCGTTCGACCTATACTTGAGTATTGCTCATCAGTGTGGGATCCGTACCAGGTCGGGTTGACGGAGGAGATAGAGAAGATCCAAAGAAGAGTGGCGCGTTTCGTCACTGGGTTATTTGGTAACCGTGATAGCGTTACGGAGATGTTTAATAAACTCAAGTGGCAGACTCTGCAAGAGAGGCGCTCTGCATCGCGGTGTAGCTTGCTCGCCAGGTTTCGAGAGGGTGCGTTTCTGGATGAGGTATCGAATATATTGCTTCCCCCTACTTATACTTCCCGAGGAGATCACGAATGTAAAATTAGAGAGATTAGAGCGCGCACGGAGGCTTTCAGACAGTCGTTCTTCCCGCGAACCATACGCGACTGGAACAGGAAAGGGAGGTAATGACAGTGGCACGTAAAGTGCCCTCCGCCACACACCGTTGGGTGGCTTGCGGAGTATCAATGTAGATGTAGATGTAGATGTAGATGAATGGCGTCGCAGTGTGTTCAGCGATGAATCACCATTCTGCATGACCTAAGCTGACCATCGTCGCGAATTTATATATATATATATATATGTGTGTGTGTGTGTGTGTGTGTGTGTGTGTGTGTGTGTGTGGCAAAGTGATGTTACTCCAGGCTCCTGAAAAGCCTTTGGGTATGATTTCAAGTCATGGCGAGAACTCTGACGCCACAACGGTACGACACGAGCAACAACCATCCTCAGCGTCTTTGAATTTATGTTTTCTATTCATTTTAGTTCACAATTGCCATCTTTTTGGTTTGACAGCCTCCATTTACAAAGATATTTCACTAATCAAAGAGTAAAGGTAATCATAGAATAAATGGAACAATAATTAGTCTTCAAAAGTTTAATTTTTATGCATTGATAACGTTGGATTTTACCCATTGCTTTGTGTGATAAAATGACATACATTTTCTTACAGAGACTACACAGCTACGAATTTATTTAAAAATGTGGCATTTTCCACTTTTGCTGTTTTAATTTTATTTGTTCAGACTAGTTTCAGCCTTCTAGGCTATTCTCAAGTGATTTTGTAGCTCTGTACAAAATAGAATATATTATAATACCTCGATGAACAGACCTGCATTTCTGACACGATGGACAACCAAGCTTGCATCCTGCAACGATCCACATGGAAACCAAGGAATCACAAAATAATCATAAAAATGACCAGAAACTTATTTATTCTGAAAATTGACGAAAGTGATGCAAAACGCGACAATTGTCCATTATATTGGTCTACACTGGAATGCACAAACTTCTTTGGCGCAGTAGAGATCCCTAGTCGAGTTTTATTTTGAAGTAACCAGTATTCTACATCAACCTCTACATCACTACACAACCATTCACACTTCAATGCTTGGCAGAGGGTTCAAATAATCACTTTCACATAATTGCTCTATTGTTCCACTCTCCAATAGCACGTGGGAAAAACGAACACTAACATCTTTCCGTGTAAGCCTAATTTCTCTTATTGTACTATGCTAGTCATTTCTTCCTATGTAGGTGGGAGTCAACAAAATACTTTCGAATTCAGAGGAGAAAGTTGATGATTGGAATTTCGTGAAAAGATATCGTCGCAACGAAGAACACCTTTGTTTTAACGACTGCCACTACAACTCGCGTATAGTGTCCGCGTCTCTCACTTCGCTCCTTTTTCGCGATAATACAAAACGAGCTGCCCTACTTTGAACTCTCCCGATGTCCGCAGTCAATCCTATCTGCTAAGGATCCCACATCATGCATCAACACTTCCGAAGACGTCGGACAAGCGTAGAGTAAGCAGTCTGTTTAGTAGATTTATTGCATCTTCTGTTCTGCCAATAAAACACAGTCTTTGATTCGCCTGCCCACAACATTTACTGTGAAATCCCAAGGTATTTAGCTCGCTTGACAGTGTTTAAGCTTACGCGATTTATGGAATAATCAAAATTAAACGGATCACTTTCAGTACTCATGTGGAGGACCACACAGTTTTTATTGTTTACTCAGTTGCCACTTTTCGCACCATATTCTGTCTAAAACATTTTGCCATTGATTTCGACCTGAAGAATGTACTAGATGGTAAACGACAGTACCATCTGCAAACAGTCTAAGAGGTCTACTCAGATTGTCTCCTAAATCGTTTATTTAGATTCGGAAAAGCAGAGGGCCTGTAACACTTCCTTGGGGAATACCGTCTACCACTTTAGTTTTACTGGATGGCTTTCCGTCAGTTACTTCGAACAACTTCTGTCAGGAAATCACGAACACAATCGCGCAGCTGCGACGATACTATTAGGTAATTGGTTCAAATGGCTCTAAGCACTATGGGACTTAACATTTGAGGTCATCAGTCCGCTAGACTTAGAACTACGTAAACCTAACCAACCTAAGGACATCACACACATCCATGCCCGAGGCAGGATTCGAACCTGCGACCGTAGCAGCAGCGCGGTTCCGGACTGAAGCGCCTAGAACGGCTCGGCCACAGCGCCCGGCCTATTAGGTAATGTGTAGTAGTTCTCCAATAACAGTGGCCCCGTTTGCCATACCGGGCGCCTCCATGAGTGACATATCCTCACATGGCTACTCCCACTGACGTCGGCAAGAAGCCGCAGACGTAAGCGCAGGGAGAACTACGCTGGCTGCGGGAACCGACCTGTAAGCGCGCAACGCGAGAACGGCGAGGCGCAGAAACAAAAGCGGTCTGACGTCAGCGGCTGGTGGCTGCCGGAGTGCCGTCATAGCCGAGGCGAGATGGTCCGGCCTTGGATCCGCAGCGGTACCGTTAGGTCCGGAGCGCGCCGCGAGGCCGCGCACTGCGTGACTTACGGCAGTGACCACTGCACTGCTGGCGACGGGAGCGGCGCTACACGTCTTTTACCGGGTGGTCTACCATCAAGTGCGGGGTAGTATGAATGATTCATCCGTTTTCTACATTCTATTGGTACTTTTTGATTGATGCATGAATAGAACCATACATCGAGGTGAAGAAAGTTACGGGATGCGCGCTAATTCGTGTCGCTCCTCCTCCTGCGCGGCATATGCAAAAACACGATGTGGCATGGAATCGACAAGTCGCTTGGAGTCCCCTGCAGAAATGCTGAGCTATGCTGTCTCTGTTACCGTCCACAAATGCGAAAGAGTTGCCGATGCAGGAGTTGTGCACGAGCTAACATCTCGACTGTGTCCCATAAACTTTCGAAGGGATTCATGCTGGGTAATGTGGGTTGTCATATCATTTGTTCGAAATGCCCAGAAAGTTCTTCAAATCAGTCGCGTTATACATGAAAATTCCATCGTTGTTCGGAAACATGAAGTCAACGATTGGCTGCAAATGAACTCCCAAAGTTGCAGAACACAACCACTTCTAATCAATGAACGTTTCGGTTGGACTAGATGACCCAGTCCAGTCCATGTAAATACAGTCCACATCATTATGGATCCACCACCAGCTTGCCTTGTTGACAGCTTGAGTCCATGGCTTCGTGGGATCTGCGACACACTCGAAACCTACCATCAGGTCTTACCAACTAAAATTGGGACTCACTGGCCAGGCCGCATTTTTCCAGTCGTCTACAATCCAACCAATATGGGCACGAGCCCAAGAAAGATGCTGCATGCTATGTCGTGCTATTAGCAAAGGCACTCACGTAGGTCGTTTGCTGCCATGGTCCATTAACGCCACATTACGCTGCAGTGGCCTAACTGATACATTGATGAATGTCCTACATTTATTTCTGAAATTATTTAGCGCAGTGTTGCTTATCTGTTAGCACTGACAACTCTTTGCAAACGCCACTGCTCTCGGTCGTTAAGTGAAGGCTGTCGGCCACTGTGTTGCCCGTGGTGAGAGATGCCCAAAATTTGGTACTCTCGACACGCTCTTGATACTGGGGATCTCGGAATATTGAATTCCCTAATGCTTTCCGAAATGTAATATCCTATGAATCTAGTGACCAACTTTCCGCATTCAGAGTCTGTTGGCTCTTGTCGTGCGGTCATAATCACGTCGGAAACATTTGCACATGAATCACCTCAGTACAAATGACAGCTCTGCCAATGCAATGCCCTTTTATACCCTGTGTACGCTGTACTACTGTCATCAGTATATGTCCATATTGCTTTTCCATGACTGACGTTACGAGTGCAATGGCGACAATGTAAGAAAAGAGCTCTAGGTGTTGGAATATGCGAGATGTCTCTGTATTATATCAGTGCAGTGTCCATTCGGAAGGAATTTATGGAAAAGAATCTCCGTGTAAAGAGAGCACTGTGCGTGTAAAGAGAGCACTGGTTGACAACGTAAACAGAAAAGTACCGGTCGATCAAGTGTGCCAGATGCAAGCCCCCCCCACTCTTGGAACATCGCAGCAAAGTGTGTGGAAGATTTTGCGACCGCCGTTACATGTCAAACACTACTGTCTGCAGCTCGTGAGGCAATTAAAACCGTAAGACTACGGCCAGCACTTTCATTTCTGCATCACAATGCAAGAAACACTTGAGGATGAACATTTCGCCTCCAAGTTGATATTCTCCGATGAAGCAACCTTCCGTTTATCTGCAAAGGTTAATCACCGCAGTGTCACAGGTCACAGTGTCGGGCAAGGCAAATCCTCACGAAATTGCAGAGCATGAACGAGATTCGCCGAAAGTTAACGTTTTCTACCCAATGTCACAGACGGAGCTGTAAAGACCGTTTTTTTTTTTTTTTTTTTTTTTTTTTTTTTTTTTTTTTTTTTTTTTTTTTTTTAGAGCAATCTGACGGGTAGCTCTACCTTCATATCTTGCCTCTGTGATTGTTTCCACAAGTGACTGCTGCCTCCGAGAATTTCATTTTCCTACAAGATGGGACACCCCTTCATTGGAGCATCGATATTCGTCACTATTACCCGACTACGATATTATTAATCTTGGCCTCCGGTGGCCGTTGTTGGAAACACGTAATGACGTTACAGTAAACAAACATAGTGCTGCCTACGGAAAACGCATCGTTCTGTCAAGGATTTCACAACTGTTGCATGGGGACTTAACTATATAAATATGAAATGCAAGTTCTTTTTAAAATTTTTTAGTAGCTGTATGTCCGATTACGCTGTCTCTCGTAAACGGTTGGCCCTGACTAGTTTTTGTACGCAATCTGACTGCATAGAACAACAACAAAGAATGAAATGAAAATTTTCATTAACACAATTAATTAATTAAGTCCCCAGCAACTAAAAAACCTGCGAAACCAAAGCACAAGTATAACTGTTCTGTGTGTGGAAGTATGACTCAACGTACACATCTGGCACGGCTCTTCTTCAATAAGACGAGAAATTTTAAATACCATTTATACTGAAGTAATTAAGAAAAATAGAAATCCTATAATTGCGCAAGAAAACCAGAATTACACTCTAATACAAGAACACAAGCCAGATGCTTTGTTGACTGAACCTGTAATGACGCATTATTTAAAACATTGAGATAATAAAAAGAAAAGGAAATTTTTTTTTTCTTTTACCTTCATATATATTGATCAAAAGCACTCTAATCATTACAATATCTCCACACCGACTCGCTACTACCACATCTCAACAAGAACTGACTACTGCCACATCTCGACAAGCAGTCTTCACTACGACATCTCAGCAAGCACTCCTACTACGAGTTCTCAACAAGCACTGCCCTCCGCTACTTCTCAATAATCACTGCCAGTGGAGGCGGCGAAACAAAACTCTCTGGCGCTGTGGCTCTGTGTAGCCACCTTTCACTGTACATATGATAAGCCGACCGAAGCGCCCTCACTCCCACGTGCAATAAGGTTCTACATCTACATCTACATTTATACTCCGCAAGCCAACCAACGGTGTGTGGTGCAGGGCACTTTACGTGCCATTGTCATTACCTCCCTTTCCTGTTCCAGTCGCGTATGGTTCGCGGGAAGAACGACTGCCGGATAGCCTCCGTGCGCGCTCTAATCTCTGTAATTTTACGTTCGTGATCTCCTCGGGAGGTATAAGTAGGGGGAAGCAATATATTCGATACCTCATCCAGAAACGCACCCTCTCGAAACCTGGACAGCAAGCTACACCGCGATGCAGAGCGCCTTTCTTGCAGAGTCTGCCACTTGCTAAACATCTCCGTAACGCTAAACATTTCCGTAACGCTATCACGCTTACCAAATAACTCTGTGATGAAACGCGCCGCTCTTCTTTGGATCTTCTCTATCTCCTCTGTCAACCCGACCTGGTACGGATCTCACACTGATGAGCAATACTCAAGTATAGGTCGAACGAGTGTTTTATAAGCCACCTCCTTTGTTGATGGACTACATTTTGTGGCCGACTAATACCTAAACGACGAACTTCCGCGCAGCTGGATTGCGTGTAATGATAGAGACGATATTTTCCCTTGGCCCCGCACGGTTGCTTGACATAATGCCTTGTGACTTTTTCCTTTGGTGGTACATAAGGAACGTGTTTACGTACCCCCATTGCTCGTAGAAAGCATCAATGCTGCTGTGGTGACCACTGACAGGATGTTGCTACGTAAGGTATGGAACGAACTTGACCGCCGCTTGGACGTATTTCTATGTCGTGTGATCACAGAGCAGCACTCATGGAATATGTGTAGAGTGCAAAAAGCAGGCTTCGTGAGTTTATGGTTCTATTCACGCATCTGTCATATTTGTACACGTAATACTTTGGACAATGTAGAGTTTTGTAAACAAATGAGTCAATTATAGTAGCTCTGTAGTTTAACGTAATACACATATCCATTCAGAGACTGAAATCTACTCGTATTGCAACAGCGTTCGTTCAGGCCTTTCATCTTCTGACAGATGCAAAATTTATTTGTGAATTAAATCCTCTACATCGCATAATAAATTTCTTTACTTACTCCGCTTTTTCTGCTATTGCCTTCACTAGGTATCAAAAACTTTCAACTTGCATAACAAAGTTCAGTACGACTGAAAGCTATTATCTGACGTCCCAGTTAGGCATAGGTTTTTAATACTGACACTGTACCTTGTTTTGCAGGTTGTAAATTTGTGATATCTGATGCTGCCAGTAGCCGAAATGGCGTAACAAATAAAGCAATGTATACATTACTCTGTATCTAATACCCTTCTTCGAAACGCTATGTTTTTGCTGGCAGAGTCGGTTAACTCTGCAATCAAATTATACTGTTAAAAATTCTGCCTGTGTAAAATTTTTTAAAGTGATATGTTTTTGTTTTGTTCTTAATTCTCTTCAGAATGCCATAAATAGAACTTTTTGGAGGACTTCGGTAGGGACACCGAATCGATGAATGACCATAAAAAAGAAGCTTTTTGTTAGGCTTACGGTTAGAAGAACATGCTCTCACCTCTGTCCAATGTTCAGTAAATTTGCTGCCATGTCATGTTACATTTTAAAACTCGTTCTGAACAGTGAGCGATTATTAATGGTTGTGTGATAAAATTAAAACTAGTGAATAACAGTAATATACAGCAGTTCTAAAATCCTACTCATATGAACAGCCGAAGGACCAGAAAACTGAAGGAGTCAATGTTCAGATAAAATCTGAAGCAAATATAACTGCTTCGTATAGTGTACACATGTGCGAAACTTGATTCGTACGTTCCAATAAACTAGGAGGTGGACAAAAATGCGGAAACATCAAAAACACAACTTATTACCATGCCCAATACGGCATAGCAAAGCCATTGTTATTCAAAACAGCTTCCAGTCGTCTCACAATGGGCACATTTCAGGTCCTGTATGGTCTTCAAGGGAATGTTACACTATTCTTCCTGCAAAATACTGGCAAGTTCAAGCAACGATGATGGACACAGATAGTGGTCACGCACCCTTGTCTCTAACTTAGACCACAAAGGCTGAATAATTTTGGGATCTGATGCCTGTGGCGGCCACACGAGATGCGGCAGTTTACCCTCTTGCTCACAGAACCAGTCATGGATGATGTCATCTTTGTGACCAGGGGCCGTGCCGTCTTGGAACGGAGTATCATCACTGGGGAACAAACACTGTAGCATGGGATGGACCTGATCACGCAAAATTGTCACATAATCGTTGGCAGTGATGCGACATTGCAGAATAACCAGGGGGTTCATGGAATACCTCGATGGTGTTGCCAAAATCACCACCGAGCCACCGCCATGTTTCACTCTTGGGAGGTAAACTCGGACAGAAGTTGGAAACATTGTGAAACAAGATACATGAGATGAAATGACTTTCTTCCATGGTTCGATAGTCCAGAATTTATGGCTTCGGCACTATGTTTTCCTGTTACGAGTATTTGCATCGCTGACGAGTGATTTTGGAATTCCTGCTCGTCCTGTAATTCCCTGCTTACGCAGCTCCCTTCGTGTTGTTTTGGTGCTGGCAGGGTTCACAAGTGAGACATTCAGTTCTGCAGTGACACTAAAAGCTGTCGTCCACGTATATTTCGTTTTTCTGCTTTCCCTGTATGCGGTATAAATCTTCGAGACAGTGTCTCTTGAAAGACCAAACTCTTCGGCTACCCTTGTTATGGAAGCCACCATGTGAGCACTAACAATTTTCCCAAGTTCGACTTCGACTGACACTTTGATCGTACTGAGGACATTGTGCAGGAGCCGTTCGTAGTCAAACACACCAGCGCAACCTGCATGCTTCGCTAGCATCTGCCTTTATGTTGAAGCATGCATTTTTCGCTGGTTCCATATTTTTGTCGAACCCCCGAGTTTTAAATTTCTAAGGACGTGTTCGACGAGTCATGTTTGTCATTATTGGCAATATTCAGAGCGGTTAGAAACAGTCTGAGAAGCTTGTAAGGATCTCGCTTGGTAGACTGTGCTCAGAAATAACTACTAAGATAAAAATTCGATACGGTGCACCATTTCCAAGTTAATTACCATTGAAGTTAGCCAGTCGGGCTGTTGTACGCGAAAGTTCAAGAGGGCCACCATGTAAAATTAGTCAATTGTTCCCATGGCGTAGATTATAGCGCACGAGACTGCTCAAGCCTTTGCCTTGGGTTTGATCCTTACTTACGTCCAATGTCAATTTTTGTATCGCTCTCCTGTTCGCTTTTAGGAAATCAAAGGAATAACACGTTTGGCAACAGTCTCTAGTGGGACGCTTGAATTTGCGAGAACAACGGCCTGATCGGCTAGCTTCAATGCTTACCTAGGAAATGACACAACGTATCGAATATTTTTCTTAAAAACTATTTCTCAGCACATCCTACCCTGCAACTTCCTTACAAGCTTTACAGACTGTTCCTGACGAAGCTGTATAGTGCTACAAATAGCATATGTAAAGTCTTGTTTCCATCAGTAGTTTGCTTAGACTTTAAAACAATTATTTTTAATCATCCTTAAATGACAGTTGATAATAAACAGCAATCCAGTTGTTGAATTTGGATCGGATCCTATGGATATTCTAAACACACAATTTAAGGTAATATAAGGCGTAAGTTAATGGTATGAAGTGGTGGTGGTGGGGATAAAATTTGTGTAGTACAATAGCGAAAATAAGCAGGTTCAAATCGATGTACTTTGCGGCAATTATGCAGAGATGAAGAGGCTTGCGCAGTGTAGACCACCGTGTAGAGCTATATCCAGTCAAACTCAGGATCAAGCTTAATGGGCACACAACATGTCAGTAAACTCAGGTAACAGTTCCACACGTCGCAGGCTACCGGGACGAATCTGATAGATAAGAGTAGAAGACTCTATGTACTTGTCACGTACTCTTGAGAGTCATTGCTGCCATGAATAGAAGGAATGCAACACATCAAATGTGTGCATATCTATGTCGATAACACAACAACACTTTTTATTCACTAAAGTAAAAAATAAATGAGATCATTTACATACTGTGCACATCTACATCAAAAGAACGTGAATGTTAGGTATAAAATATTTATTATGTTTACGAATGGTATCGATCTAGAAACACAGAAACCCTGTGAGCGCTTAAAATATAATTATGGCCCTGTACATAACCACACCTACACCTCTTGTCTATCGTCTGTACCAGACGCCACTTTATGATGGATGGCGTGTCTGAATACCAGTCTGGTAAATAAATGCTTTCGGAGTGCAGCTCATGACGCGTCACAAGATGTCCTTTATCAAATACACACAAGCTGCGCATCACTCATTGTACAGGAATGTTTCAGTATTGTTGAGAAGACCAAAATTTATTCTACGTATATGTAAAAGCAAGTGAACCCATGACTCAGAGGTGAACACTGCAGAGCCGGCGCAAAGATTACTGTGGGAACAAGCTGCTTCCTGTGACGAGAGTATTCCCGCCGACGCCCGCGGGTCACTGACCCAAGCTGGAGAGAACATGAGCGACCTCAACTGGAAATGTATAGGGCGGTCGTAATTAAAGCTTCGCTGTTTGAGAGGACCCCATCACAAGCGAATGATCGTAGGTCAACGAAACTTTGTGCACACATTTGTAAGGACATGCGGAAGAAAAATAACGAATAATCCATTAAAGAAACACATTTTAACTTTCACAAGAGAGGGTAACGTTTGTTAATTGCGTAGCATGTTTTCGTTCTCTACGTGACGGCCATCTGCATCCGCGATAGTTGGACCGCACTAGAAACTGCTCTACTGTTGCCGGAAACATAGGTGGACTATGGAATGATCAGCTGTTGTGACACAGCTCGTGCACTGCTTGAAAATCTTACATTGCGTTCAGCATTTTCAGTCATGGGAACAGTAACTTCTTCAACAATTTATGGCGCAGCTGACCGTCGGCCTCTCCCAGTAGCAATTCACAAATCGCCATCTAATTCGAGCTTTCGAATCAAGTACTTCAACCTGGTGTGGAAAGTGGACATCGCCGTATTCCTTTAATGCGTCGATACTCACGAAGAGCAGCAGTGCTATTGCTGTCGTTTCGATAAAGCAGCTTTACGAGTAAAGCCCTTCTCATGTTATCGAGACCCACATTGACTGTCTGCAACTGTAATGCATACTGATGCTTTTGTTTCAACCCTACATCGCCATACCAGTACCGCCACCTAACGGCAACTGATGACACTAATGCCACAAATAACGCAAATCCTGCAGCGCACGGTCTGAACATCATTCCTGTACTGTGAAACATCCCGTTTGAAAAATTAATAATTACTGTGCTGATAAACCTCTTACGTTATTTGATTTTCAAACAGCTGAGCAGAACTGAACGTACTCAGACATTTCTATCTTTACTTATTCTGATCGACACTATTAACTGACACAATATTTTTAGCGCAACGCAATAATCCCTACAAAAGAATGGCCCTGACTAAAAGTAACCTATACCTTTCATGAATCACTTACCTCACAAACATCTTCGTTACTCGAACTACTGCAATACAGCAAGCGCCAATACTAAAGGTACTAACTACTGATAAGCACAGTTAGCAAATGAAAGATTTTGATAGAGAACAAACAATGTATTTACCTTAATAATGTTCAAAAGTCATCATATATATATATATATATATATATATATATATATATATATATATATATATATATATATATATATATATAACAGTTCATGATTATTCAGTATTACAAATTTACTCTTTCTGATGGACACACGTCCAGATCGCCCGCTCTCAAAATTCTGCCATCTCTCTCCCGACATCCACCACTGCTGGCGGCTCACCTCCAACTGCGCAACGCTATGCGCTGTTCACATCCAACTGCCCAACACAACAATAGCAAATATTCCAACAATGCAAACCAGCCACAGACTACACACAGCACAGTCAGTGATTTTCATACAGAGCGCTACGTTGCGTTACCAACACAAAAATCTAAACAGCCTACTTACAGCTGTTGCGTACACATGCACTAAATAGTTTTTCGTCTGTACTGGCTCAAGTAACGAAAGCTTAATTTCAACTACCTATATACGTAAGCAGTGTCACTGTCTGCCACTGAGGAAATTATAGCACTAAATCAGTAGCTACGATCTTGGAGAATCGGTCTGCCAGTTTGAGCTGGCATTGGGGGAGTGTCTTTTGTTTAGGCCCCTATTACACTGTCAAAGATCTTTGATAGATCTTTTATAAAAACTGGGACCAAGCTCTAACTCTTACAAAAAATGACGCAAATATCCTAGAATACCGTCAAAGAATTTATAAACTTTTTCCTTCTTTTTTTTAAAATACATTTCGTAAAGATATTTTACAGTGAAATACGGATATTAGGTAATTTGCAATACTTAAGTGTTGTTTCCGGTATCGACTGTTGTAGGAATCTCCTGAATCTCCTGAATGTGCGCTTTACTTGGAAACGATGATTGGCTTCAGACACATATAAGAGATGGCAGCCTCGGTGTGCTGAAACCGACTTCTCCTCCCCCTCTGCCCCGGCCACCCACTCAGCCCTTTCAACTCCCTCATGTTTCCTCATGTCAACCACCAATGGTAACAGTAACTCCTTCAACAATCGGTTAAATTTTCTGTTGAGATTTTTTATACACAGGCTAGAAGTAATACATAGATATCTGTAGTGGCATAAAGATAAGCAAATCACTGCGTGCGATATATGAGACCACACAAAATAAAGGCAACTGAAAAAAAGAGGTCTGAGACAGTTTTATATGACAAGAAAGGATGCAATTTCCTATGGGCAACGGCCAACATTAATTCTTAGGACAAATACATACTTCGCTATTACTTCGTTTTTATTTCTGGTTTCCGTATGTCGTATCTGACCTAATCCTCCAGTTTTAGTAGGATCTCTTGATATTTGATTTTCTGGTATTTTACCAGCTGATAACTTCTACTGGTTAAACTTGAGTTCCACCACTGTCACACACTAAGAAAAAGGGAAGAAAGGAAAAAAAAGGACGCACCACGAAGAAATTAACCGAACTGGACGGAAATCGGTGACTGTAAAGAACATATACAGACAAACAGGTGTTTACAAATTCAGAAAAATTGGATGATTTATTCAAAAGGAAGACTTCACAAATTGAGCAAGTAATTAACGCGTTGGGCTACCTCTGGCTCTCATGCAAGCAATTATACGGCGTGCCATTGATTGACAGAGTTGTCGGATGTCATCTTGAAGGATACCGTGCCAAATTCTGTCCAACTGGAGCGTTAGATCGTTAAAATCTCCAGCTGGTTGGAGGGCCCTGCACATAATGCTTCACACGTTCTCAGTTACGGAACGATCTGGCGACCTTTCTGACCTAAATATGGTTCGGCAAACACGAAGACAAGCTGTAGAAAGTCCCGCGTGTGTGAACGGGCATTATCTTCCTGAAATGTAAGCTCAGGATGGCTTGCCATGAAAGGCAACAAAAAGGGGCACAGAATATCGTCGATGTGCCGCTGTGCTGTAAGAGTGTCGCGGATGACAACGAAAGCGGTCCTGCTGTGAAGAGAAATGGCACCCTGGACCATCACTCCTAGCTGTCGGGCCTATGACAAAATGGTTCAAATGGGTCTGAGCACTATGGGACTTAACATCTGAGGTTATCAGTCCCCTAGAAATTAGAACTACTTAAACACAAATCCATGCCCGAGGCAGGATTCGAACCTGCGACCGAAGCCGTAGCGCGGTTCCGGACTAAAGCGCCTGGAACCGCTCGGCCACCGCGGCCGGCGGGGCCGATGACGAATGGCAGTCAGGTTGGTATACCACCGCTGCCTGGGGCGTCTCCAGACACGCCTGCGGCCTGGAATCTCATCGACTGGAGTAGAACTGCCTTCAGTGATGAGTCCCGCTTCGAAGTGAGCCCCGATGATCAGCGAAGGCGAGTCAGGAGGCGCCCAGGACAGCGGTGGGCTACCAACCTAACTGTCGCCCGTCATGCGGCCCGACAGCTGGGTGCAATGGTCCAGGGTGCCGTTTCCTTTTAGAGCAGGACCTCTTTCGTTGTCATCCGCGACACTCTTACAGCACAGCAGTAGGTCGACGGTGTTCTACCCTCAGACGGTGTTCTACCCCCATTTCTGTTACCTTTCATGTCAAGCATTATGGACAGGGCTCTCCAACCACCTCTGGATTTTTGACGATATGAAGCACCAATTGGACAGAATGTGGCACGATACCGCTCAGGAAACCATCCGACGACTCTGTCAATAAATGCCAAGCTTAAAAACTGCTTCCTCAGTTTGTGAAGCTCTTTCTCTTGAATAAATCATCCAATTTTTCTGAAGTTGTATTCATTTATTTGGATCTACGTGAACATCACATGTATCAATTTCCGTCCCATTCGAATAATTCCTTCGCGTTGGGTCGCTATTCTTAAAGTGATACAAGAGTCAAAGATATATTTTCTTTTTCACAGATATTTTCGATGTATGTTATTAATGCTCTCCATAGGATTTCACTCATGAAAAAAGTGGTTGTTACAATTAGCCACAGAATAATTTCTCTATTTGTGTCTGACGTCCCTTCATTCAGATTCCACATCCCTCTACTAAAACAATAACTTCGAGAAAGGAATTACGTTTCCAAATTTTGTCAAGAATTGTGTTTTATTGTGTTTCACGCAAAGAACGTTTTGTATTTAGCGTTAATATTCAGCTTCTTTTTGCTGTCCAGGGAGCAGGATTGGCCGATTAAGTATCAAGAAGCATGATAGTGACATTGACAGCGACTTACATTGTTAGCCGTTGTTACACTTTAGTGTTGACAAGGGCATTTATTTTCAGTTCCTGAATTTTGTTGTGAAATTAGTTAAGCTAGAAAGGCTATGCAAAATTTTATAGTTGCATAACTGTAACAGTTCATGTAACAGTTCATCATACAATACTCCAGTAATCAACTTCATCATGTTGTGAGGTGGTAACGATGCAGTCGTGGATTTGAAAATTATATCCTACAAAAATGACATTCCGAAGACGTTTTACTCAAGTTTTATCCCCAATCTACAGACATCTTATTCATCTTTTCTTTAGAGTAACGAGCAGTTTAATGTTTGCTTGGCATGCATGGGTGTCAGTTTGTATCATCCTTCCCTGTAGATGAGTTTGTAATGGGTAACAAATCGTTTCTGTATCCGTTACAAGACACACAAAGTCGTACCGAGGATGATCCTACGCCCCTGGAAGAACTGCCAAAACCCTCCCTCCCCTTCCCTAGCCCACTGTCCAATAGATTTGATACAACAACGTACCTGGGTTAAACGTTTCGCACAGTGATTAGCAAAGAATCATAAGACTTCCGACACCTTAGCATAGTTTTATTTACGCTACAATAACAAAATACAAATGAGGCCTACTTCCAGTGGTTTTACGACACCAGGTGCTTTTGCAACGCAGCCGATGACCAATGGCAGAACTTACGTTTGCTTACACGAGACTTCACCGTAGATAAACGGAGTACAGCTCTCTGTAGGCACAAGGACTAACAACTCTCGTAATATTATTAATAATCTATAAAACTTTTATTCTTGAATTCTATTTACGAATCTGATCGCATCAAGCGAAATATGAGAGCGGCAAAGCTACTGACAGGAGGAGCACGTAAATTATTCATCTCTTGCACATTTTTTCGCTTGCTCCCTCCACTGTCGCATTTTGCTAGTCTTCTGTCGATAATAGTCAGCAAAAATCGGAGGCTTTCGGTCAAACAGAACATTTGCTCTAACATCTGCTCTAAGATCAAATAAAACCCTGGCGACGTAGCAGCAGGAAGTCCACAATGTTGGACATCAATGAGCTGTGTAGGTGGCAGCTTGTGAACCAAGCGCACTCTTACCACATAAGTCATGTTAGTGATAGATGTGTGTTAGAGAGTAGTCGTTTTTTTTATAATACTAGTTGGACGAAATATAACCTCAGAAATGACGCTGAGAAAGCGTGAATTTACAGTCGCTAGACGAAGAAAAGGTTGTTTCTCATTGGGAGAAGATAGGTACACCAAGGGTAAGAGAAAACACGCACCTCTCCCGATCTGTTCGTAAACCTTCTTTCTTTCTTCGTTTTTAATATTTTATTTTTTTCGGATAGTTTTTGCGCTTCCTTTTTACCTACGCCCTTGGCAGGAGCCTACATCGAGACCCCTTTGTCACGGCCCTGAGTACATATAAATCAAATAAATTCTCAAAAAAAAAAAAACCAGAGTAATGGGATTTGCAGCAATCGACACAAATAATTCGTCACTATTGCAGCTATGAGTTGATACTGCTCGTTGTCTTTAGAGGATACTAGTGGATCCGAGAATTTCGATCGAAACTGTCAAACTGTGTACTGGCAACTTCGACCTGATCACTTCCTTTGTCTCCAGGGCACCTGTACGTTCATTTCCTGGAATCAGATGAAGTCAGCAGATAAGCAGCGAAATCGATGACCGTTTTCTGTTATCTACAGTGGACGTCGCAGTATTCTGTGTCTGCTCTGATAATGGAGAATGCGATAAGGTAGAACGACAGTGGCCCATTTCCACCACTAAGTCAGTGCCCTATCACATTACTTGCTAGATTCGGCGATGTAGGCTTGGAATGTTACAGGGCGAATAAAATAATGTTGTAGCATCACTGGATACTACAGCTCTAACGAATGCTACAGCATATTGGTCATACTCTACCTCTGCGCAAACGAATGCTACTTTGCATCACTGTTTCGACAACATGCTTGTAATCCATGCATATTATAAAAGGGAATGTATGTATGTTTCACATCTCCTCCTACGTCACGGGATCGATTTCAACCAAACTTGGGACACGTATCACTTACTGTCTGGGATGAACCACTGTGGGGTAAGAACCACCTACCTCTCACAGGGGTTCGGATGGGGCTGAAAAAGAAGTGTAGCCCAAGACGCGGAAATAGCCAGACTACATTCAACCACCTTTACGAGACTTTTTCTCCCTAACCCTCCACAAAATGATGAAAGGAAAAAAGTTCGTCGCTTACTATATTTTCGCTGTTCGTGCAGCAAACTGCTGGGTGAAGTATGACGTTCTAATTTATTACTTCTTTACTACTATCACTATTCGCAAAACATTTCGCAGGCAGTATCCTTGCAGACTACTGGGGGTCCCTGCAAAATTATATCACTGTACGACACATAATTCACGATAGTTTAGGAGATACGATGTCATAAACACTGAGTTGCCTGAAAATGAAACTGTAGGGCGAAATTCGCTGCAGATACAGGGGAAATATGTGTACAAATATGCGTTAAAAATGTTAAATTTATGTGAAATGTGTTAAAGTCTGTGAAATATGCGACATGTGCGTATGTGGGCAAAGCTGCGGGTAAAAAATCTACTCCTAAACCCGTGGAACCATATGTATTTGCCACAATCTGGCAAGAAATACTGTGGGGTAAAAAACGGAAGCCCTATTGGGGTGGGGTGACAACGCGGAGTGAGAGGGGAGAGGAGGAGATGGATAGAGTAAGGGGAGGGATCGGATGAACAGAAAGACGGATTTGATTTCAAACCCTCTTCAAATTTCTCTTTAGTTTTCTTTACTTTACCTCTCGGTCAGTGTGCTAATTGAATAACATCCCTCCTTTTTCAAACTTTGCTTCCATTTCACAACCTTCGAATCTTATACGTAATTGCTGTCTGGTTCTGAACAAGTTGTAAATGACGCTGCCGTATGTTATCGCTCCTACCTTCAGAATTTCAAAGTGTAATCTAGCGACCATTGTGAAAAGCTTTCTCTCATCTAAAAGCCCATAAACGGAAGTTTGCCATTTTAATGCATTTTCTGAGACAAATCATAGAGTGCGTATTGCCATGCATACTCCTACATTTCTCCGGAACCCAAACCAATATTCCCCGAGATTAGCTTCTATCAGGTTTTCCATTTTTTGTGTCAGTATTATGCAACCGTGACTTATCAAACTGAAAGTTCAGTAATATTCACACCTCTTCGCAACTACTTTCTTTCGAAATAAAAGAAGCGAAACGCGGATAGCAGTAAACATCCCGCCTTCAGTTAATTATACAGACCACACCTCCACGAATTTTGAATCAACTAAGGAACGACGGAAAACAGAAAAAAATGGCGATATGAAATATCTTTATCAGAAGAAACGAGAGTTAAGTGGGACATCTACAACAGTTGACTTGGCACTGGAAGGTGAGGAATACGTAAAAAAATCATGGGCGGACAAAGAAATGCAAAGCAGATAATAGAATATATTTGGTGTAATAGTTTTGGAGATATGAAAAATGTTTAGTAAGATATGTAAGAAATAGATAACCGTAATAAAAAAAATCGAAATACTTACGGAGCCTTGCGGCTGGCTTTGATCTCTCGATTCTCGGCTGTGCCATCTCTGGCTGACCGCGCTTCTGCGGCGCTTTGGTTACTGGAAACGGTACGGGGTCGGAGGAAGGGCAGCGGCATGAAAGAAGTGGCCTCGGAGCGCTGTGCTGTTGAAGAAGACGTGAGCCTGTTGGGGCAGGCGAGTGTTTTGGACTGCCAGCGGAGCTGTATCCTAGGAACGCGACGGTGACAGAGTCGCGTCGGTGTTTGTGTCTGCCTCGTTATGTCGCGGGAAGTAAGCTTACGAAGGACAACTTGAAACGTGTATTTGCGGCCATCTGATACCAGATGCAAGTGGCATGTTTCTCTTGTCAAAAGCCGGCCGGAGTGGCCGTGCGGTTCTGGGCGCTACAGTCTGGAACCGAGCGACCGCTACGGTCGCAGGTTCGAATCCTGCCTCGGGCATGGATGTGTGTGATGTCCTTAGGTTAGTTAGGTTTAATTAGTTCTAAGTGCTAGGCGACTGATGACCTCAGAAGTTAAGTCGCATAGTACTCAGAGCCATTTTTTTTGTTGTCAAAACAACATGGTGAGCAATCTGAGATTCTGTTTTACCTTGTGGACTGTTGATGCCTCGTTGTGAAGGTGAATCAAAATTTTGACCTTTTATACAAAATCTTGCTGTCGTTAAATGGCATTGGCCGCAAAGCGTTCTACCAGAAGAGGTCAAAGGCTGTGCCCTCTCTAAATTGTACTGTTCCCCAGTCATTTCGTGAGTTTCTATTACTACTCCGCTTGTTTAATTGACGTTACAGACCGTAATGGCTGTCTTGTTGTGGGTTACTCTTAAAGAATCTTGGAATACAGAAATCTTTCGATGTTAGTGATATAAGCAGCTTTAAGTAAGCATGCTGATTAAGCTCTCTGACCGCTTGTTATACCGTGGGTTCGTGGTTGTCAGGAAAGTACGACCTGAGTAGGAGCGTGGTGTAAAGTTGCACTTCTAGGGATCTACTGTTTACCCTTACCTAACGGCCATTAGTTGAAGTTGCTTACTAGTAGTAACAGTTCGCTGAAAATTGGCCCAAGCTGTAATTATATTTTTGGTGGTAGTTGGCGAAATATTTAGGCTAGTTATTTAAGCTCATCACGGTCTGGAGTGTTAAAAGATGATCTCTTTAAATATTTTGTATTAATATTTAAGTCACTTTAATTTGGCTACTGACAAATCTTACATCTACGTCATACTCCGCAAGCCACCTAATGGTGTGCGACGGAGGGTACTTTTGTACGACTGAGCCGTCCAATCTCTTCCATTCGATAATACCGCGTGGGAAGTATTGTTGATGAACCTCTGTATTGGCAATAATTTCTCGAATTTTCTCCTCGTATTCATGATGCGAGACCTATGTGTGTGTGTGTGTGTGTGCGTGTGTGTGTGTGTGTGTGTGTGTGCGGGCGCGTGCGAGGTGGGGGAGGAGAATCAATATGTTCTTAGACTGTTCCCGGAAAGTGCTCTGTCGAAATTTCAATAGTAAATGTCTCCGTCGTGTAAGGTCTCCTCTTGTAGGGTCTACCAAGGGAGTTTGTTGGGCATCTTCGTAATGCTCTCGCGTCGGCTAAACTATCCCCTGAAGAACCGCGCCGCTCTTCGTAGGATCCTCTCTCTCTCTCTCTCTCTCTCTCTCTCTCTCTCTCTCTCTCTTCCTCCCTCCCCTATCAGTCGTAGCCGGTACGGGTCCCAGATTGATGAACAATACTCAAGAATCGGTCGAACAATAACTATCCTTCGATACCGATTCTGGACTTCTGTCTAAAAAGCTTGACATAAGAGGTCCGTTCACTCATTAATTTTTATTTTTAGGTAAGAACTTTATTTGTTGATCTACAGTAATGTTAACCTCTTCAAAATATTCCCCATTCCATACTATACACTTATGCCACTGCTTCTTACAATTCCCGAAACACATTTGGAACTGTTTCTTCGGGATAGTTTATACGTCTCGTAACTGTGCAGTTTAATCTCTAAAGCTTGTAAAACCTCTGTCCTTTAAGGCCTGCTTTTAAATACTTATACCGCTTGTATGCCTTGTTTTACTCATAAGACTTACGAAAAGCAATATTTAACATTTCTAAAAATTTGATACACCTGATTCCATTCTTACAACAAAATCTATTTATATACAAACAACTACCAAAATACATGTGACCTTTTTGACAGTTGACAATAGAATATATACCCAATATGCATAACATTGTATAGATACTTTTCAGACACCTTTACGAAGACGGACAAAAAATACAGTGCAATTCGTACTAATACAACACGCGAAATTATAAATTTCTCGTTACTTTTTAAACACTCTTTGTGTTGCAAGAATTGTCAGATTTCAACGTAGCCCCTCAGAGGAAATTTCTACCATTTAGTAGAAACACAAAGTAAGAACAAGCCTTAAATTCTACAGATTGCACCATACGGGGTTCGTTTTACGAATAGCAGTAGAGGAACATACATTAGCATGAACAGGCATTCGGTTCTGTGTTTGTAGCAGAATCCTAACTTCCGTTCTTATGTTAATATTACTCTATAATGTTGTGTTTCGAAAGTGGCTATAGTCTTTCGTATTCCTTATGGTCTTCACGCATTCGTCTAAAAATAAACGCTGCCGGGACGTATCTGTACACGGGATGCCAGAGATTTAAAGCGCGCGCCGCGGCAGGGCCAGTACTACGTTGTGAAACAGCCTGTAGAAGCGCCTCGTGACGTAGTTGGGTAGGCAGAGTGGGGACTCTGCTCGCTCGCTCTTCAGTTTACCGACAGACTTTCGCGGAAGATTCCTAGATCTGACCACTAGACTGGATGGGTACCCCGCTACCAGTTCAGTAAATCACCTTCAAATAGCTACAAGCAGTTGCCGTTGGTAATTACCCGAACAACAAATAAGCACGGAATTCAAAGTCAATAGGATGAAGGCCATTCAAAAACGATGTGTCTGATATGCACGGAATGAAATGATGTTTATTGGTATCAAATAATCCTAGCCAAGTTGGCAACTTTTTATTGAAGCACTACTTCCAGCTTGCTAATATCTCCGTTTCCGCAGTTATCTTTTGGCACAAGTCCACACTCATCATCACTCAAGCGTTGAAAACACCTAACCAAAAATCGACGCCGGTGCACAAGAAGGCCCTTCGATTCGCTCTGCCTACCGCGTTGAGCTAACTAACTTGGATGATTATGAAGGATGACCTGCCTCCGGATTTCTGACGCATACAATGAAAACATCATCTCCGCCCCAGAGAGCACAGAACTTCACCCCATAAGGACTGCCAACTGAGTAACACGATTTCGTGAGCAGCTCACCGCTGCACGATATTGTTTAACATACATGCCTTTCAGCCAATCAGAATGACGAGCAGAATGAAGGCCTTGTCATTGGCCAGTCGTTATCCTGCTTACCGCAATACTGTGAGACGGCCTTCTGGTTAGACATGAGCACTTTTCCTGCAACGACCGTCATGGGGAAATTTCTCTCCCTGTGAGCCAGTCCAGTCGGCTCCAAACGGCACCCATTTAGAAGGATTAGTGGAAAACCCGTCCCATCAGCTCCAGGCTGAAAGTAACCTCCTTCCCCCAGAAATGCGAGCCTGTCGCATACGATGGTCAAAGGGAAATGAGATGTTATAGTTGTAAGTCTACGTGTGTCAATCATTTTCCGTTGTACAAAGTGAGCCTAAAGTCATCATACAGCTATCAATAATTATTTTACAAAAAACTACAGACCTTACAAATTTGTGGTTTGTGACAAATGAAAATATAAATCATAAGACTTTTATGACGATGTTAATGAACTTTAGCATCTGCGCCGTTTGTTGCTCGAAGAATGTCCAATCGATATTAGATTTCACGCTATATGTGTGAACATTCCTTGTGTAAAGCGAGCAACAGTATCTGTTATTCTTCTTAATGTATCCAGATAAAGTACTTGTGTAGCGAAAACCTTGTCCTTTACGTAGCCCTACAAAAAGAAATTTAAGGCAGTCTTGACTGGTGATACTCCAAGCCAAGGAATGGGACCATCACGCCAATCCACCTGTCAGGAGATGGTTCATTAATAAAATTTCTATCATGCAATACGCAGTGCGATTGTACACCGTCTTGTTCGGAAATCACATCAGGCTGCAAGTATCTAGGATCCGGTTCCGCGAAAGGTACTAGCATGTCCGGTTAGATGTTAGCACTTATTGATATTTCGACAAAAAGAGAGTCAGTGACTTTGTGCATTAAATCGCACCACACATTCGTTTTAGGGGAATCTCTAAGGATTCTAAGGAAACGTATGGATTTTCCGAAGTCCATATCTTCACATTCTGCTTGTTAATTTTACCTGACATATGGAAATTAGCCTCATCTGAAAAATAAATTCGTTGAAGATAGTCACTGCTGCTGTAGATTCGTGCTACTATTTGAGCCGTAAAAACTTCTCGACAAGTTTCATCATCTGGTTGTAACGCGTCTCTTATCTGGACCTTATATACATGCTGGTACAATCTGTTGTGCAAAATTCTTCGCACTGTAGTCCTAGCTCCGACACTTCGTTCACTGCCGAAAGCCGCGCTGTTCCCCGAAAATCCAACACATTGCCGGTCTGTTTAAACTTCATGTACCACGCAACAGTACTCCTATCAGGTGATATTTTGTCTAAAACTGACATGGTGAGACCGTGGCTGTGTACAATTAATGTAGGTTGATTCTCACAAAGAAGAAGACAGCAACCACCCACTATTAATACTGCTATTTATTTAAGTAAATAGCGCCGTAACAGGTTTGGAAGAAGCAAGTTGATCATCAGATGGCTGTTCACTTGTTTTGAAAGATACACTTTACATAATCGTCATTTTTCGATTTTTATTCTTCCCCTGTGGCGAAATATTCGATGGCACCAACACACCAAGAATATTTCGCCACAGTGGAAGAATAAAAATCGAAAAATGACGATTATGTACAGTGTATCTTGTAAATCATGTGAACAGCCATCTGATGACGAACTTGCCAGTTAGAAACCGGTTACGGCGCTATTTACTTAAATAAATACTCCTATCAGGTGCTTGTCTTCCGTACTGTTTCGCAAATTTCGCTGCACAGTAATCGGAGATTTTGTCTCGTTATACTACAGAACGCATTGCGCCTCCTCCCCGCATGACACCATTTTACAAGAGCGCTAGTTAAAAGATGAAAAAGGCAGTCGGCACACGGAGCGTGCTTTCGATCGTCAGCGTTCAGCGAGCCGAAATTCAACGTGCTGTTGAACGCTCAGAAACGATGCAGCTTGTGCATACGGTACGTGTGCCTCAATCTGGTATACGCGATCGCAGCTTTGACCTGCAACAGACATGTAAAAAAAGCTTGATTTGTTTTTCATTTGTCACAAAGCAATATTCTGTAACTTATATAGTTTTTGTAAAGTAAATACTAAAAATTTACCAAGACTTTAGGTCCATCCTATATTTTCAGAACTCAATAAAATTAGTCCCCACTGATGACGGCACAAAAATGTCAATACTTTTGGGTAATGAAAGTAAGATAAACAAATTTAGTGGTTTGCGCAGAGGGAGGGACCCAGCAGCCACGTTGACGACGCTGCGCGGGCGGCCCCCGCTGCCGCGTCCCTTCTGGACGGCGCGCCGCCTGCTGCGGCTGCAGCTGCGGCAGGTGCACGCGCGGCGGCCTTGCACTCGCACTCGCACTGCAGCGCGGTGCAGTCGGCAGCTCGGCTGCAGCGGCGGCGGCGGCCTTGAGGGGCGGCCGGGTTCCGGCTCGCCTTCCTCGTGCCTGACCCCGGGGGCGGCCCGGCCGCTGCCGCTTCCGACGCTCCGCGAGCGTCACGCCGCCACGCAGCCGGGTTGCCCTCTGCTCGCCACGGCCTGCTTTGTCCGCAGAAAGCCTACCTGACTGACGTCATCGGCAATTGCGTACCTGTCCGACGACTGCGTCTGCCTGACAAGGAAAACTCCCCAACGCATCCCCCTCAGATTTAGTGGCAAGAGGGCCCGGTGAACAGCTCCTCAAAAACTTAACACAGATCGAGCACGAAAACAGGAAGAAGGTGTACTGAACTGCGAAAAAAGCAAAATAGAAACAGTGAACGGTCCAAGTACAACACTGAGCAAGGAAAAGAACTAGCAGCTACTTGGCTAAGTGGTCACGGTGTTGGACTGCAAAGTGGACGTGCCTGTTTTTGTTTTCTTCCCGCTCTTCCCTGTATTCAAATTTTTATCTGTCGTGGTGTAACGTCCGCTTGCAACAGCGAAGTGTAAGGAAGGGACCTATAATGAAAGTTGATTCTGCACAACTACTATTTGGGGAGCAAAATAACTGATGATAGTCGAAGTAGAGAGGATATAGAGAATATAAAATGTAGACTGGCAATGGTAGGGAAAGAGTTTCTGAAGAAGAGACATTTGTTAACATCGAGTATAGATTTAAGTGTCAGGAAGTCGTTTCTGAAAGTATTTGTATGTGGCGGAGCCATGTATGGAAGTCAAACGTGGACGATAAATAGTTTAGACAAGAAGGGAATAGAAGCTCCTGAAATGTGGTGCTACAGAAGAATGCTGAAGATTGGATGGGTAGATCACATAACTAATGAGGAGGTATTGAATAGAATTGGGGAGAAGAGGAATTTGTGGCACAACGTGACTAGAAGAAGGGATCGGTCGGTAGGACATGTTCTGAGGCATCAAGGGATCACCAGTTTAGTATTCGAGGGTAGCGTGGAGGGTAAAAACTGTAGACGGAGACCAAGAGATGAATATACTAAGCAGATTCAGAAGGATGTAGGTTGCAGTATGTACTATGAGATGAAGCAGCTTGCACAGGATAGAGTAGCATGGAGAGCTGCATCAAACCAGTCTCAGGACTGAAGACCACAACAACAACAACAACTGCTAGCAGCCGAAAGGAAGTGGTTTTAGAATGGGAAGCACAAACGTTTGCTGAGAAAGCGACAAGTCAAACCAATCCTCCACTGGAAAACAAGTCTGGTGTGCCATACTGGGCATTAGTGATAGCACCTGTGTCATATCATAGGACCTTATACACCTGGCGAGTGAGATACGCCTCCTTGCCCAGTTTAGGTCTTAGTATCAATGTGAATGTGATCACTCACAAGGAAACGACGAAAGCATAATAGTTTGTCACATAAGCTTCAACAAATGAACGCAACAGTTGCAAAATCACACAGTTTCTCTGTGCTCTGTCAAAACATTTGTTTTTATCGTTTTTGATGTTGCCTTCCGTTTTGGAAGTTTTGACTCCTGAATTCCTTTGTTGCAACATAGTCCACACCCGTTTATTTGTTTTTTTTCGTTTCTGTGAGACGTCTATGTGGCATCACGCCTGCTCTCACTATTTGTCATATTTACTTGTGACGGTAATCTTATACCGCATGCCTTCTTATGTTCTGTAACCAACTGCCGAGACTACAGAAATATTTCAATGACCGGGCGGACAGTTCATAAAGTTGTGGGGTAAAAAAACACGGTGGAAGGGTTTTAAGAACCCGGCTGGTCGGCTCCGCAGTCCAGCACAGTGACCACATGGCTACGACCCCGCCAGTTTTTTCTTCGCTCAATGTTGCACTTGTTAATCTTGGACCGTTCACTGTTTCTACTTTGCTTTTTTCACAGTACAATACACCATCTTCCTCTTTTCATGCTTGGCCTGTGATCAGTGTTTGACGGATAATCCACTGGGCCATCTTACCATTAAATTTGAGGGGGATGCGATGGGGAAATTCTCTTGTGAGCAGATTCACACATAAAGTGATGCCCAAGACCTATCGTAAAAGCTGATCCAGTAAAGCTATTTTCAAACCCTAAGGCCGTCGGCACACGGACCGTGCTTTCAAACGTCAACGTTGAGCGTGCCGAATTCAACGTGGTGCTGAACACTCAGAAACGATGTGACTTTTACATGCGGTAGGGTCTCAACCTGGTACACGTGATAGTAGTGTGCCCTAACTACAGTTTTCGGCTATATCTCGCAAGCACGTAACGCTAAAACGCACATCCGCTCCCTTATTTATATGCTAGTCATGTTCCGTCTGCATTTCACCAAAATAAAAACTTCAATATCTATGGACATGTTATAAAGCGGAAAGGAAAGTACCATGTCAAGTCAATAACGACACAGGCATATAAAAATTCCGTTACAAATGGTGCGATACAAATTTACTCGTACAATAGTATTCCACTTCAGACAAAAAATTTATCATTCTCACTTTTTAGCAGAATTCTCTTACTTGATCATTGTTCCTGTTTACCGGCAGAACCTTTACAACATGTCACATACAAAACTTGGAACACGAAAGAGCAAAATATCTTACAGCAATCAGTGCAAGCTGTCTAGTAGATAAAGCCTATCGAACAGACTCACTGCTCAGAAAGAGCGCACTTATATTTACATAACATCGAATATTATCGAATACTCTTTTAGTAAACTAATAAGAACGTACTAGGAACTATCCCTAAACGCGAAGACTAGTAAAAGTTCTTTGGATTTAGTGAGACGCAAACCAATGGACTATACCGGTCACGAGTGTTGCATGACCGTACTTTACTTCTTACCGGATCCTGGAAGCTTTAACCGTAGGTACGTTATTAACTGATACCGAATTACAACAAAGTGTACCAAGAACATTGCATTTCTTATCGATCTGCCGTGTGTCCTTGCCTTGAAATGGCATACTTTCATAACACGCAAGTTACAATAATTCTTTAAGCGCCAGTATGACGTCTCCCGTCATTTTACTAAAACCAATAATACAACTGACGACGGGTTTTCCAGATATCCTGTTTGCAGATTCTTCAACTGGCATTTCGTGACACAGTACTGAAGAGAGAGCGCGGGTACGTCTCCCCATTTTATTTGTCTGCAGAATAAAATGTGCCCGTGACTTGTGAGGACAGGCGATTTAGAATGGTTCGGCGGACCAAATTTCGTCAACTTAGCGGGTTAGGGACTGTACCAATCCTGAAAAGTTATGGAAAAGGCCACAAATTGGTATAGATATTCCTCAATTTATTCTCCATGTGTAGGTAATTTACAGTTAAACTGATATAACATACTAAAGCCAGTATTTGACGTAAAACTTAACACTGCAGAAACATAAATAGAAAAAAGTATTCGTAACTTCGCCCCTCATAAAAATTCTCAAAAGTAAAATTATTTTAAATGTTTTTTTCTTTCATTTTGACACTGCCAAATACTTTTTTATAAGTCACATGAATGAACGAGGTTTTCAAGTTACATTCGGCCTTATGAGCATCTGTCAGATATCGATTTATCTGTGTAGATGAAAAGCATGTT
Organism: Schistocerca piceifrons; assembly: GCF_021461385.2. NCBI lineage: Eukaryota > Metazoa > Arthropoda > Insecta > Orthoptera > Acrididae > Schistocerca > Schistocerca piceifrons. Next base: position 387,161,408 of record NC_060142.1, read on the forward strand.
TCGTGACAACAAACCAAGCATTTCGTGCAACGAATCTATTTCTCTCTGCTTACGTTTTCCCACATGAAAAAGTAAAATAATCATTATAAATGGAAAATAAAATAAGTTTTAATAACAATCCCAAATTTCGTCTCAAGAAAGACAATTGGAATTGCAAGGGTGACATCAAGAACGTCCCCAGATTTATTATAACGCCCGCTACAGTTGTTTTGTTGTGGTGTTCAGTCCTGAGACTGGTCCGATGCAGCTCCCTCCACGCTGCCCTCCAATACTAAATTGGTGATCCATTGATGCCTCAGAACATGTCGTACCACCCGATCCCTTCTTCCAGTCAAGTTGTGCCACAAACTTCTCTTCTCCCCAATTCTATTTAAAACATCCTCATTAGTTATGTGATCTACCCATCTAATCTTCAGCATTCTTCTGTAGCACCACATTTCGAAGGCTTCTATTCTCTTTTTGTCTAAACTATTTATCGTCCACCTTTCATTTCCATTCCTGGCTACACTCCATACAAATACTTTCAGAAAAGACTTCCTGACATTTAAATCTATACTCGATGTCAACAAATTTCTCTTCTTCAGAAACGCTTTCTTTGCCATTGACAGTCTGCATTTTATATGCTCTCTACTTCGACCATCATCAGTTATTTTGCTCCCCAAATAGCAAAACTCCTTTACTACTTTGTCTCATTTCCTAATTTAATTCCCTCAGCATCACCCGACTTAATTCGACTACATTCCATTATCCTCGTTTTGCTTTTGTTCATGTTCATCTTATATCCTCCTTTCAAGACACTATCCATTCCGTTCAACTGCTCTTCAAAATCCTTTGCTGTCTCCGACAAAATTATAATGTCATCGGCGACCTCAAAGTTTTTATTTCTTCTCCATGGATTTTAATACCTACTCCGAATTTTTCTTTTGTTTCCTTCACTGCTTGCTCAATATACGGATTGAATAACGTCGGGGAGAGGCTACAACCCTGTCTCACTCCCTTCCCAACCCCTGCTTCCCATTCACGCCCCTCGACTCTTACAACTGCCATCTGGTTCCTGTACAAATTGTAAACACCCTCTCGCTCCCTGTATTACACCCATGACACGTTCAGAATTTGGAAGAGGGTATTCCAGTCAACATTGTTAAAAGCTTTCTCTAAGTCTACAAATGCTAGAAACGTAGGTTCGCCTTTCCTTAATCTTTCTTCTAAGATAAGTCGTAGGGTCAGTATTGCCTCACGTGTTCCAATATTTCTACGGGATCCAAACTGATCTTCCCCGAGGTCGACCTCTACCAGTCTTTCCATTCGTCTGTAAAGAATTAGCATTAGTATTTTGCAGCTGTGACTTATTAAACTGATGGTTCGCTAATTTTCACATCTGTCAACACATGCTTTCTTTGGGATGTCTGAGGGTATTTCGCCTGTCTCATACATCTTGCTCACCAGATGGTAGAGCTTTGTCAGGACTGGCTCTCCCACGGCTGTCAGTAGTTCTAATGGAATGTTGTCCACTCCCGGGGCCTTGTTTCGACTCAGATCTTTCAGTGCTCTGTCAAACTCTTCACGCAGTATCGTATCTCCGATTTCATCTTCATCTACATCCTCTTCCATTTCCATAATACTGTCCTCAAGTAGATCGCCCTTGCATAGAACCTCTATATACTCCTTCCACCTTTCTGCTTTCCCTTCTTTGCTTAGAACTGGGTTTCCATCTGAGCTCTTGATATTCATATAAGTGGTTCTCTTTTCTCCAAAGGTCTCTTTAATTTTCCCGTAGGCAGTATCTATCTTACTCCTAGTGAGATAAGCCTCTACAGCCTTACATTCGTCCTCTAGCCATCCCTGCTTAGCCATTTTGCACTTCCTGTCGATCTCATTTTTGAGACGTCTGTATTCCTTTTTGCCTGCTTCATTTACTGCATTTTTATATTTTCTTCTTTCATCAACTAAATTCAGTATTTCTTCTGTTACCCAAGGATTTCTACTAGCCCTCGTCTTTTTACCTACTTGATCCTCTGCTGCCTTCATTACTACATCCCTCAGAGCTACCCATTCTTCTTCTACTGTATTTCTTACCCCCATTCCTGTCAATTGTTCCCTTATGCTCTCCCTGAAACTCTGTACAACCTCTGGTTTAGTCAGTTTATCCAGGTTCCATCTCCTTAAATTCCCACCTTTTTGCAGTTCCTTCAGTTTTAATTTACAGTCCATAACCAATAGATTGTGGTCAGAGTCCACATCTGCCCCTGGAAATGTCTTACAATTTAAAGCCTGGTTGCTAAATCTCTGTCTTACCATTATATAATCTATCTGATACCTTCTAGTATCTCCAGGATTCTTCCATGTATACAACCTTCTTTTATGATTCTTGAACCAACTGTTAGCTATGATTAAGTTATTCTCTGTGCAAAATTCTACCAGACGGCTTCCTCTTTCATTTCTTACCCCCAATCCATATTCACCTATTATGTTTCCTTCTCTCCCTTTTCCTACTCTCGAATAGAGTCACCCATGACTATTAAATTTTCGTCTCCCTTCACTACCTGAATAATTTCTTTTATCTCATCATACATTTCATCAATTTCTTCATCATCTGCAGAGCTAGTTGCCATATAAACTTGTACTACTGTAGTAAGCATGGGCTCCGTATGTATCTTGGCCAAAATAATGCGTTCACTATGATGTTTGTAGAAGCTTAGCCGCACTCCTATTTTGTTATTCATTATTAAACCTACTCCTGCATTACCCCTATTTGATTTTGTATTTATAACCCTGTCTTCACGTGACTAAAAGTCTTGTTCCTCCTGCCACCGAACTTCACTAATTCCCACTATATCTAACTTCAACCTATCCATTTCCCTTTTTAAATTTTCTAACCTACCTACCCGATTAAGGGATCTGACATTCCACGCTCCGATCCGTAGAACGCCAGTTTTCTTTCTCCTGATAACGACGTTCTCTTGAGTAGTCCCGGCCCGGAGATCCGAATGGGGGACTATTTTACCTCCGGAATATTTTATCCAAGAGGACGCTATAATCATTTAACCATACAGTAAAGCTGCATGCCCTCGGGAAAAATTACGGCTGTAGTTTCCCCTTGCATTCAGCCGTTTGCAGTACCAGCACAGCAAGGCCGTTTTGGTTAGTGTTACAAGGCCATATCAGTCAATTATCCAGAGTTTTGCCCCTGCAACTACTGAAAAGGCTGCTACCCCTCTTCAGGAACCACACGTTTGTCTGGCCTCTCAACAGATATCCCTCCATTGTGGTTGCACCTACGGTACGGCTATCTGTATGGCTGAGGCGCGCAAGCCTTCCCACCAACAGCAAGGTTCATGGTTCATGGGGGGCACGGTTCATTCTCACGGTAATCTGAATGAGTAGCCCAAGTCATGCTACGAAAAAAAACTTCGGCCTGGATTTCACTCTCCGTCCATTGCTGGTAAACACACGTTAGTGCACGCGTTGTCTTGCACCATTTGAAATGAGGCAAAATCGTGACTTGCCGGACAACGCTTAAGACCTCCAAACTCATAGTTCTGTTTCTGTACTCTATGGCCAGATGAAGACGTGAAGCTTTATCTTCCGTTGTGAGCAATGGCCTTCTGCGAGGTTTCAAAGTCCAAATGCCCATTTCATGCAATTCCCTTCACAATGTTCACTTCTGAATTGGTTGAGATCATTGGAGGACCTAATTCGAAACAAAGCCCCGGGCGTAGACAACACTCCATTAAAAATACGGATAGTCTTGGGAGAGCCAGTCGCGACAAAACTCTATCATCTGGTTAGCAAGATGTGTGAGACAGGCGAAATACCCTCAGACTTCAAGAAGAATATAATAATTCCAATCCCAAAGAAAGCATGTGTTGACAGATGTAAAATTAGCGAACTATCAGTTTAATAAGTCACAGCTGCAAAATACTAATGCTAATTCTTTACAGAGGAATGGAAAAACTGGTAGAAGCCGACTTCGGGGAAGATCAGTTTGGATTTCGTAGAAATGTTGGAACACTTGAGGCAATACTGACGGGTGATGCTGAGGGAATTAAATTAGGAAATGAGACAAAGTAGTAAAGGAGTTTTGCTATTTGGGGAGCAAAATAACTGATGATGGTCGAAGTAGAGAGCATATAAAATGCAGACTGTCAATGGCAAGGAAAGCGTTTCTGAAGAAGAGAAATTTGTTAACATCGAGTATAGATTTGAGTGTCAGGAAGTCGTTTCTGAAACTATTTGTATGGAGTGAAGCCATGTATGGAAGTGAAACATGGACGATAAATAGTTTAGACAAGAAGAGAATGGAAGCTTTCGACATGTGGTGCTACAGAAGAATGCTGAAGATTAGATGGGTAGATCACATAACAATGAGGAGGTATTGAATAGGATTGGGGAGAAGAGCAATTTGTGGCACAACTTGACTGGAAGAAGGGATCGGGTGGTAGGACGTGTTCTGAGGCATCAAGGGATCACCAATTTAGTATTGGAGGGCAGCGTGGAGGGTAAAAATCGTAGAGGGAGACCAAGAGATGAATACACTAAGCAGATACAGAAGGATGTAGGTTGCAGTAGGTACTGGGAGATGAAGAAGCTTGCACAGGATAGAGTAGCATGGAGAGCTGCATCAAACCAGTCTCAGGACTGAAAACCACAACAACAACAAGTTATTCCGAATTGCGATGTAATGTTCCTTTGGAAATGCATTCAGAAAAACACAGGCACTGCTATATTGTATTTATTCTCCGAAGATGGGCAAGCGGCTTGGAAGTAAAATATCTCCCCTACACGGGAATGTGCATGATGGATGTAAGAGTACGGGTTGTAAACGCATGATTGACGACATATGAAAGAATGGATCTGGCCGTGAGTGGTGCACGGATAGCCAAACATTAAGGCGACAGTTCGCGATAACGGGAAATCGCCGTTTGAGTCCCTGTCCGGCACAAATTTTCACTGTCGCAGTTTCATTCTACATCTGATGGTTGCCCATATTCTCAATTGCGAATATATTTAATGTGTGGCTGAGATCGATCGGCCTTCACTAACAGCATCAATTTAGGTTGTCGTTCGACAAGGCTTCCCTCTGTAAACATCTTCTTATGACCACTGTCCTGTCGGCCGTTGTGGCCAAGCGGTTCTAGGCGCTTCAGTCCGGAACCGCGCTGCTGCTACGGTCGCAGGTTCGAGTCCTGCCTCGGGCATGGATGTGTGTGATGTTCTTAGGTTAGTTAGGTTTAAGTAGTTCTAAGTCTAGGGGACTGATGACCTCAGATGTTAAGTCCCATAGTGCTGAAAGCCGTTTATTTGAACCACTGTTCTTACACACTTTACGTGGCTGCGAGTGGTACCCCATGCCTTGTAGACATGTTGGACAGCCCGCCTGTTAAACCAAAAAATCTGGGTACTTCCAAACCTGACAGCTCCTTTATTCTAGTCTGTCACGTTTCAAAGTCGACCTATCTCACTGCGCTGGTTCTATACAACCGACTGGCACAAGCTCACCATTCCACTGTCATGGGTGACGTCAGCGGTGTAGGGTCACAAGACCTCCTGTTACCTGCCTCAGATCATGTACAGCATTCCAAAGCAATCAGTGTGCTCTTTCAAGGGGGTGACTGCTATCTTGACTGGTTAGATTACATAAGCTGTTCGTGTGATTTGGACTTGAATCACAACCCTTGCCTTATTTTGTCTTCATGCGTTCCTTACTGTATTAGCTGAAACCAAGACAATACTGGAGAGATGAAGATGTGAAAGGACTGAATTTCATTAAAAATCATTCTACATTACACACCGAAAAAGGGTAGCATGACAACAGAAAAACGTGACGTGCTGTGAGTTGTAAGAGTAAGAGATTTTCCAGAAGTTCTGTAGCTCAAATCTGGAAATAATTTCGTTGAGTAGAAGTGAAATCTCAATTTTGAACATAAATGAACACACTTTATTAGTAGTTATAATCGTTCAGAATATGAACTTTTAATTATTATTTAAGATTTCTTAGGGAATAAGTCCTCTTTTATGTACTTTATTATTATTTACATGAGGTATTCCGCCTGGTCTCCGTGCCTTTCCAAGAGTGTTGAAGACGTGCTTGACGGGCAAAGAAGTCAACGCTACAAACAGTCCTCTGGACCAACCACGCTGTCAAGGAATTTCAATGACCAGAAGCTTATATCAGTAATGTAGATACGTACGTATTTAAAGTCTCCTGTAAAAAATACTTATCTAATATTTGCTGTATCTAAAAGGCGCAATAAAGACGTTAAAAAATCTGAGTTGCCAAGTCCTGGTTTTTTAGTAAAAATTAAGTTATTCTACAGATAAATATTTAATAAGTCGTGGGTTAGCACACTACTCAGCGCTGCGTATTACAACGAGGTAATGTAAAATATAAACTAACCTTTGCAGTCTATGAGGCTACCAAAGACTGTTTTTGGTAAGATCACACGCATTAGGAAATAAAATTAAACGTACAGAAGATTGTTCATTGGTGCCGAAACACACCTACATAATCCAGAGAGAGAATCTTCTGCGTTTTACCGGAGGTGGAGTAATAATAATAAATCCTCTTTCAAGAAATTGTTTTTTGAGAAATTTAGTAGCAGATGAGGAGCATCTGTGTGAAATACGTAATGCGAGAGTAAAATTAGAATGTAATGTAGTGGTTGCTTGCAGATTCACGATGTACCCGTTGACATAGCTGGCCGTGGAATACATAGTATTCTACGAGCCTGGTCTCTCACGTGAAGGTCCTTAGTTGGCCAAGTAAGAATTTCACCCCCGATCCCTGTGCGTCCTGGAACAGTACGTGATTGAAACGCATGGTTATTTTCACTGAAACTATCTTGCTCTTCATTCCTTGTAGATGTAACAAGTACAAGAAGTCGGACGCTTTGATACTTTTACGACGTAGCGAACACTGTAACGTATGACTAATGTTGCTGTCTCTCATTCAATTAATTCTTGTCAAATGTAGATTTTTTCCAAAGAATGAAACGATGCAGTGGTGCAGTATAATGTACATAGTTTTAGACTTTCTTACAACTAAGTTCCTTGTCGTGGTGGGACGTTCCGACACGGTGGGTTGCCTGTGGTTCTTTTGCTACTTCAAACAAGTTTCCCTATGAGTCACATCAGCAGGTTTTCACATGCTTGCACGACGAGACGACTCACCTCGATCTCAAACTCATCTCGCAACGATGGGCCATTCCGAACCCACAGTGTTTCCAGTCAGGCAGCTATTCTGCCTTCTCTGTTGGTAGATACTGATTACTTTAGAAAGGAGTATACGGTGTTCTTAAATATAGCTTCCTTCTGCCGATGGACGGTATTGTTCAGTTAAGTGTTATTGTAGTTAGTATCTGAAAAACGTGTACAGAATGTATGAATCGAGAAAAATTCTTTTTTGTAAGCCATTAATGAGAAATATTACTTATATCGAGACAGTAATATATTCATAGAATATTCCTTCAGTAGACATATTAAAAACTGAAAACAGAATATCAGTGCTCTATGAGAACCTGTACTTTACATTGCGTTGTGAACCGATTGTTGGGTTCCTATACAATCATCAGATATGAGCGAAAAGACTGTCCACCGAACATCGAAAGCTATGCAAAGGTTGTTATATCCAAAGATATGTTACCATTCTACGACTATGTTTACATACGAATAATACAAATTCTGATGCTTCTATTTGCCATGCCAACAAAACACGAAATAATCTGTAATGATGTATTGAATGTTTTAGGGCCTAAAGATACCAGTATGAGTATAAATCCTTAAACTCACTGACTGACGTAAGCATATTATACTACACAATTTATACAGATATAGGTTAGTGCCTCACCTACACTCAAAATGACGATCTTTCATAAACATATTGAGTCCAATGTTCCAAACTGAAAAAAATAAATGACAAGACAATACAGAAGTAGTACAGTAAATGTGCAGAAATGCGTACATGAAACTATTTTATGGAAATGTAGTTCGTATAGATTGGGAAACGCCAGCTACCTCATGTTCCACAATAGCATAGGAAACTGAAGATCATGGTGTTATGTCAGTAAAAGAAAATCCTTAAAATACTTGCAGCAGTTCACAGAAAATTAGATTAGGCCAGCTACTCGGTGAGCAACATTTTACTGTATTTTTCTTGCAATATTTGTATGAGTACACACAAGACCATGAAAGCTTTCAGTCAGCATGCTTGTTTTATTTAGTTAGCAACAATTCTTACAGTAGAGAAACACAGAGACAGTAGCACATGTGCACTATAAATTATACAGTTTGCTTGTTTAATTTGCAATTAGTCTGTTGTACTTTACGGATCTGTGCTCCCATGAAACAGCCCCACGGTCGACTGAAATATTCACAGAAAGTTTCTCGGACTTGTTTCACCCACTCTACGTTAAGTTCTGATTGTATTATGCAAGGCAAGGGAGTCAGTTACAATACATGCGAGTTTCACTTCGTCGAGCATCGGCATGTTTGCTGCGAAGGCAAAGTTAGAACTGGCGTGTCCTGAGTATAAATATTCAGCCATAATATTGTGCTATTCTTGGTCTCGCACATTGGCGCAATGTGTCACAATATTGTGTCAGTAATAGTGAACGCAAGAGGGCCGCTTTAAGGCGAGTCACAAGTAGTATTCCCGAGTGAACGTCCGATCCCCTGGCACCTTCGGGAGGGAGGGAGGGTGGGATGGAGGGAGGGAGGGAGGGAGAGAGTGAGAGAGAGAGAGAGAGAGAGAGAGAGAGAGAGATTCTCCCCATGTTGTCTGCTGACTATTTGTGGTTCGGTGCACAGTGCGACACCTCAGATTTGTTCGTCTAAAGCAGTAAGTTACACGGTTCGAGGGCAAGATGACATTTCTATGATTGGCGGTGAAAAGCTGGGTTTCTTAGTTCCTAATACACATTTTTCCACATACTCAATTTTTAGGTCAACTCTTTTAAGCCCAAATTGTTTTTGTGACATGGAATGTAATTCTTTCAGTAACAAATTACTGAAGAATGCGATACTTCCGATTATGAACCACTCGATTCTTGAGTGTTTCTTTTTGAAAAGTTTCTCTTCAGGTGTTGGGTTTTTTATGCGCTGCTAGGTCGCGAAATAACATTCTTGATCTAAATAACAGGAATTTACTTCATTTTGAAATTCTTTTACGTAAATGTGGAAGTTAATAACATGCGAAATTGCACGCAACTATCGGGGACTATACCGTGCGTGCAACATAGATTTTCATCGCGGTTACATATTTTCACGCCAGCCAGCAGAGGCTGTGTGTTTTGCAGCGACGTTGCGATTATTCTGTAGGTGAACGTTGTGCTTTCTTGGTTATAAACAGTTACCTAGTTACAGTCTTGACTCTAGATAACGCTTGAGGGGTAATAATACCCAAAAGTGGAATTTCTCCGATAGTAAGTATTCTGCATTGACATTCTTCCTTCCTGTACTGAATAAAGTCTGAGAACTGTTATTGTACGAAAGTGTTGCATTTCGTGCGTCAGACGCCTTGATTATAAAACGCACGATGACTGATTGGAAAGCTTCTGGTCCACGCCTAATCAGAGAAGTAAAACCCTCCACCACGACGAAAATTGCAGCTGGTTCTTCTGAGGACCAGCTGTGTGCAGACCCATTAAGGGTGATACAAATTTCTGAAAGAGCAAGCCGTACTTATTGTTGGACGTCATGTTTTATTTCTGAAGTTTAGTCTAAAAAGTTGTGGATTATTCGGTGAAGCATCATTTAACCAATGGCATGATGGACCTCAAGGTAACATGACATGATAAATCCATTGTACAACTGTATAAGGTATGAATGACATTAGTCTTAACAGCGGGACTAAAAAACTGTTAAGTCTTTATGACCAACAAATCTGAAAGAGCTTCTTTAAATTTTTTCAATCTCTCCATCTTTCAAAAACATGGACTTCAACAGTCAGCTCTTAAAATGAAGCAACGAAAATAAATCATGATAGTGAAGCGTGTCGACACGTTTCCAACATAATCAGTCAGTTTTATCTTGTTTGCTACTCTACTTTTTTCCTTCCACAGCTAGTGATGAGAAGAAGACTCCGATCCTGAGTTACATTTTTCAGTAGTCACGCAGCTATTCAACAAAGAAACAGTGGCACTGACTTCAGAAAGTCGACATTAATATGTGGCAAGTCATACTTAAATCGGAGGATGAATCAGCAAGCCGTTAACAGTGCAGTGGGCACAATGATTTTGAACGGATTCTGCTGGCCCTCTATAGTCTGTCGTACTACTGTCACTCCTTCCCCGAACTGGTAATCAAATCCTCCACTATAGTCCTGTGTATAAAAAAAAACCTCTAAGCCCACGATAATAGATTAATGTGGGTCACGGAAAAATACCATGAGCAAGCCGGTACAGCTAGGAGAGACGTAAAATGTGCCATGAAACATCATTGTAATGAACATACGTAACATTGTCAACAAGTAAAACACAGAGTTAAAAACGTTTCAAAACCTTAACAGTCTACAGTGCATTACTCTCGTCGATTAAGCACGCTCTTGTTTAACTCTAAAACTTTAAAGAAGTTTCCAGGCGGAAATATGCAGAAATCCCACTAATAATTGGGTTGTTTCGCCGTTGAACTACGGTTGTTCTTCTCGTATTGATTTATAAATCGTATATAACCATTAATCTGACTTCTGTCCAGTTTCGATGTTCCTGAAAAGATTTAACGGGTTAATTCGGTAGGCAATACAATAGGGAACTGAACACAGGGCAGATGGATCACAAGTCTATTTGCTACTCGTTCCTCCTGGGGATGTCAGATATGGCAATATTTACACGGTGGAGACAACTTAAGAGATAAAAATAGTTTAGGAATGGTGCAAGGTGCCTACAGCCGGTTATTCCCTCCCACGGAACAGTGGCTACGTTACGTTCCGTTGAGACTGAGTCACATAGTCAGCCGCATTCCGAAAGAAACGTCATTCATCCGACACGTGCACCATGTTACTGACACTGACTCAGATCACATTCTCAGTAAAATTACAAGAGGTCTACGTGACCGGACGGCGGTTTGTTACGACACACGACGTCGACGGCGAGAACTCCGAAAAGGCGGCGTGATTGACAGTTCGCAAATCCTTTCCTTCCTCTACTTGTCCCATCAAACACAGATAAACAGTGCACCTCTCTCTCTCTCTCTTGCATGCGCGCGCGTCAGTTCGCACAGGAATACCTACATAATATAAGCAAGCGCACCTACATCAGATTGTTTTAATTGGCTTCTTCGTCTCTACCCGAACAGCCATTTACATTTTTCGGAGTTCTCAGTCTTCTGACTGGTTTGATGCAGCCCGCCACAAATTCTCCTAAGACGACCTTTTCATCTCAGAAAAGCACTTGCACCTTACGTCCTCATTTATTTGCTAAGTCTGTTTCAATCTCCAGCTTCGCCCACAGCTTTTACCCTCTACAGTTTGAAAATACTGAGTGAAACTGAAACTATTGTCTCTTTACTTATTCACACTTAACCTATTCATTTATGACCCACAATATAAAAGCCCAACGCAATCTGACTGGTACACAACATGGCTCAAATAAGTAACACAAAAGAACGACCCTGAATTGCAAGAAAACCTAAGAATAACCCACACATTTTCATAAGTCACATGTTGTTGTTGTGGTCTTCAGTCCTGAGACTGGTTTGATGCAGCTCTCCATGCTACTACTCTATCCTCTGCAAGCTTCTTCATCTCCCAGTACCTACTGAAGCCTACATCCTTCTGTATCTGCTTAGTGTATTCATCTCTTGGTCTCCCTCTACGATTTTTACCCTCCCCGCTGCCCTCCAATGCTAAATTTGTGATCCCTTGATGCCTCAAAACATGCCCTACCAACCGATCCCTTCTTCTAGTCAAGTTGTGCCACAAACTTCTCTTCTCCCCAATCCTATTCAATACCTCCTCATTAGTTACGTGATCTACCCACCGTATCTTCAGCATTCTTCTGTAGCACCACATTTCGAAAGCTTCTATTCTCTTCTTGTCCAAACTGGTTATCGTCCATGTTTCACTTCCATACATGGCTACGCTCCATACAAATACTTTCAGAAATGTCTTCCTGACACTTAAATCTATACTCGATGTTAACAAATTTCTCTTCTTAAGAAACGATTTCCTTGCCATTGCCAGTCTACATTTTATATGCTCTCTACTTCGACCATCATCAGTTATTTTACTCCCTAAATAGCAAAACTCCTTTACCACTTTAAGCGTCTCATTTCCTAATCTAATCCCCTCAGCATCACCCGATTTACTTTGACTACATTCCATTATCCTCGTTTTGCTTTTGTTCATGTTCATCTTATATCCTCCTTTCAAGACACTGTCCATTCCGTTCAACTGCTCTTCCAAGTCCTTTGCTGTTTCTGACAGAATTACAATGTCATCAGCGAACCTCAAAGTTTTTACTTCTTCTCCATGAATTTTAATACCTACTCCGAATTTTTCTTTTGTTTCCTTTACTGCTTGCTCAATATACAGATTGAATAACATCGGGGAGAGACTACAACCCTGTCTCACTCCTTCCCCAACCACTGCTTCCCCTTCATGCCCCTCGACTCTTATAACTGCCATCTGGTTTCTGTACAAATTGTAAATAGCCTTTCGCTCCCTGTATTTTACCCCTTCCACCTTCAGAATTTGAAAGAGAGTATTCCAGTTAACTTTGTCAAAACCTTTCTCTAAGTCTACAAATGCTAGAAACCTAGGTTTACCTTTTCTTAATCTTTCCTCTAAGATAAGTCGTAAGGTTAGTATTGCCTCACGTGTTCCAACATTTTACGGAATCCAAACTGATCTTCCCCGAGGTCCGCTTCTACCAGTTTTTCCATTCGTCTGTAAAGAATTCGCGTTAGTATTTTGCAGCTGTGACTTATTAAACTGATAGTTCGGTAATTTTCATATCTGTCAACACCTGCTTTCTTTGGGATTGGAATTATTATATTCTTCTTGAAGTCTGTGGGTATTTCGCCTGTCTCATACATCTTGCTCACCAGATGGTAGACTTTTGTCATGACTGGCTCTCCCAAGGCCATCAGTAGTTCTAATGGAATGTTGTCTACTCCCGGGGCCTTGTTTCGACTCAGGTTTTTCAGTGCTCTGTCAGACTCTTCACGCAGTATCTTATTTCCCATTTCATCTTCATCTACATCCTCTTCCATTTCCATAATATTGTCCTCAAGTACATCGCCCTTGTATAAACCCTCTACATACTCCTTCCACCTTTCTGCCTTCACTTCTTTGCTTAGAACTGGGTTTCCATCAAAGCTCTTGAGACTCATACAAGTGGTTCTCTTCTCTCCAAAGGTCTCTTTAATTTTCCTGGAGGCAGTATCTATCTTACCCCTAGTGAGACAAGCCTCTACATCCTTACATTTGTCCTCTAGCCATCCCTGCTTAGCCGTTTTGCACTTCCTGTCGATCTCATTTTTGAGACGTTTGTATTCCTTTTTGCCTGCTTCATTTACTGCATTTTTATATTTTCTCCTTTCATTAATTAAATTCAATATTTCTTCTGTTACCCAAGGATTTCCATTAGCCCTCGTCTTTTTACCTACTTGATCCTCTGCTGCCTTCACTACTTTATCCCTCAGAGCTACCCATTCTTCTTCTACTGTATTTCTTTCCCCCATTCCTGTCAATTGTTCCCTTATGCTCTCCCTGAAACACTCTACAACCTCTGGTTCTTTCAGTTTATCCAGGTCCCATCTCCTTAAATTCCCACCTTTTTGCAGTTTCTTCAGTTTAAATCTGCAGTTCATAACCAATAGATTGTGGTCAGAATCCACATCTGCCCCTGGAAATGTCTTACAATTTAAAACCTGGTTCCTAAACCTCTGTCTTACCATTATATAATCTATCTGATACCTCTTAGTATCTCCAGGATTCTTCCAGGTATACAACCTTCTTTCATGATTCTTCAACCATAAGTCACATATCTCACATAAAATCTTCACAACGCGAACTACAGCGATTACAGCAAGCAGCAACTATTGCCAACTAAATAAAAGGATTCTAACTCCTAAGAGGCATATGGTTAGCAAAAGAAAGATTTTGTTGAAGAGCAAACAATGTATTTACAAGATTTTACCTTATGCGACATCCAGTTCCAAAAAATTATATGTTTGACAATAATTCATTTACCCATCCACTAGCGACTACATCCATCCTCATTTTACGATGTCCTACCAACAATGAGTCTCCACTAAGACATTATGTCCAAACCCTTCTCTGTTCGCTAACTGTTAGTCCGTCCAACCACAGAGGGTGCAGAGCGCTGTCAGCTATATTAATACAGTCTATAGCGCTGCCAATCTACGAACATACAGACAGGCTACTTACAAGTTCCCTCTAGTACCATAGAGGTTATTTCCTGAAGCCTTAACAAACGTCCTGTCACTCTGTCCTTTCATCTTGTCACTGTTTTCCATAAAATCTCCAAGGTCATGGAACATGTCAGTTCATGAAATTACAACATAAAAGTAATAATAGATAAAAATAAAATGTATATGAACCCGAAAAAGTCAATCCATAAGTTTAAGCAAACGCAATGAACAATACAACAAGAATCAGCTTAATTTTTCGAGGAACTCCTTGATAGAATAGAAGGAATGACCCATGGGGAAACTCTTAAGTTTCGATTGGAAAGCGCGTGGATTACTGGACAGATTTTTGAAATCGAGCAGTAGCTTATTGAGAATGGATGCAGCAGTATACCGCACACCTTTCTGCACAAGAATTAAGGAAGTCAGATCCAAATGCAGATTTGATTTCTGCAGAGTGTTGACTGAGTGAAAGTTGCTTATTCTTAGGAATAACCTAATATTTTTAACAAGAAATGACAGTAAGGAATACATTTATATATATTGAGAGGCCAATGTCAAAATACCAAAGTTCGTGAACTTACACCATTTATTGTCCGAACCGCCCATTTGAGCCAAAAATATTCTTCTAGAATACAGCATAAGCGAATGAAAATAAGCAAAGTAGACTACTTTTCGTTTTGAACGATTACTCACTTCAGATACCGTTCGAATAGTAAAAATAGCAGCATTAGGTCGTTGAACAAGATCCTGAACGTGGTGTTTCCACGACAGTTTACTATCTATCTGGACATCTAGAAATTTGAACTGTTCAGTTTCACTAATCATATGCTCATTCTGTGAAATTAAGTCAGGTTCTGTTGAATTGTGTGGTAGAAACTAAAAACTGAGTCTTACTGTGATTTAGTGTTAGTTTACTTTCTACAAGCCATGAACTTAGGTCATGAACTGCACTACTTGAAACCGAGCCAATGTTGTACACAACATCCCTTACTACCAATCTAGTGCCATCAGCAAACATAAATATTTTAGAGTTACCCTTAATACTAGAGGGCATATCATTTATATAAGTAATGAACGGGAGTGGCCCCAACACTGACCCCTGGGGTAGCCCCTCCCCCCCCCCCCTTGACTATACCCCACTCAGACCCCACATCACAGCCATTCTCAACATTGTTCGCAATGACATTTTGCTGTCTGTTGCTTACGTAAGAGGTGAACCAATTGTGAGCTGCTACCTGTATTCTGTAATGGTCCAACTTCTGGAGCAATATTTTGTGATCAACACAATCAAAAGCTTTAGTTAAATCAAAAACTATGCCAGGCGTCCGAAACCTTTTGTTTAACCCATCCAGTACGTCACAGAGAAAAGAGAATATAGCATTGTCAGTTGTTAAACGACCTCCAAAGACGAACCATACATTTGATAGCAAATTATGTACTATAAAATGATCAACTATCCTTACATACACAGCCTTTTCAATATCTTTAGCAAACACCGATAGCATAGAAATAGATCTAGAATTGTCTACGTAATCCCTTTCTCCCTTTTTATGAAGTGGCTTTGCTACTGAGTACATTTATCGTTCAGGAAACTGACCATTCCTAAAGAAAAAAATACAAATATGCCTAAAGACAGGGCTAACATGTGCAGCACAGCACTTTAATACTCTGCTAGGCACTCCATCATATCCATCAGAGTCCTTAGTCTTCAGTGATTTAATTTGATTTGATTATTGACTCAATCTCCCCCTTGTCTGTATCACAGAGGATTATTTCAGAAATCAATCTCGGAAAGGCATTTGCCAAGAAAGTTATACGATCCCGTGTAGAAACTAAATTTTTATTTAATTCACCAGCAATGCTCAGAAAATGACTGCTAAATACTGTACATATATCTGATTTATCAGTAACAGAAATATTTTTCTACGAACTGACTTTATATCGTCGACCTTGGGCTGCTAACCACACTCTTCCTTTACAACTGACCATATGGTTTCAATTTTGTCCTGTCAATTAGCTATTCTATTTGCATACCACATACTCCTAACCTTCCTAATAACATTTTTAAGCATCTTACAATACTGTTTGTAATGGGCTACTGTAGCTTGATTGTGACTACTTCTAACACATTCATATAATTCCTGCTTTCTTCTACATGATATCCTTGTCCCATTAGTTAGCCACCCAGGCTGCCTATTACTGCTACCATCCCATTCAGAACGTTCTAATGCAAAGAAACTCCCAAGGAGCATGAGAAATGTGTTAACGAAAGCATTATATAAACATCCTGCCACTCTTGTTCCTCGACAAGGCTTAAACAACTCTCTATTGCTGTTGGATTTACTTTCCTACATAGTTTGTAATTATATGTGACTTTTGTTTGAGTACAAAAGCCTTTGTGTTAAAATTTGTGAATCATGGTCTGAAAGGCCATTCACCCTTTTACTAACAGAATGCTCATCTAGTAATGAAGAATGAATAACAATATTGTCTATAGCTGTGCTACTGTTCCCCTGCACCCTAGTTGGAAAAACACAATCTGCATCAGATGATATGAATTTAGATCTCCAACACCCTTTTTCTTGCACCATCATATACAAAATTTATATTGAAGTTACCACATATACGTGGTGTCACCGCCGGACACCACACTTGCTAGGTGGTAGCCTTTAAATCGGCCGCGGTCCGTTAGTATACGTCGGACCCGCGTGTCGCCACTATCAGTGATTGCAGACCGAGCGCCGCCACACGGCAGGTCTAGTCTAGAGAGACTCCCTAGCACTCGCCCCAGTTGTACAGCCGACTTTGCTAGCGATGGTTCACTGTCTACATACGCTCTCATTTGCAGAGACGACAGTTTAGCATAGCCTTCAGCTACGTCATTTGCTACGACCTAGCAAGGTGCCATATTCAGTTACTATAATCTGAACAGATAATATTGTGAATCATGTACCGTCAAGAGCGACGTTCATCATTAATGGATTAAAGGTAAGTATCAAACTAATTACGACCGCTTTCTGAATTCTAATTCCTTGTCATGTTCCAGACCTCACGTCAGTATAGTTCTTCCCTCCTCACGCCACGAAGCGTGAGCTAAAACGCGTGCGTTTCGGCCTCCACTAGTTACACGGTGTTGGCTCTTCTGCCAACCCAACAAGATAACTAATTTCAGATACTTCCTACAAAGTGAAGCAAGAACCCTCCCTAGATTGAGCAGAAATGATCTGAAGCCAGAATTAGGGATCCTGTAAACAACAACAATTAGTATTTTAGTTTCACTAAATTCAACTGGCCCTGCACAACATTCAAATACCTGCTCGGTGCAGTGTCGTGATACATCTATGGACTCAAATGGAATACTGTTTTCTACGTACATAGCCACTCCCCAAACCCGCAAGGAACTCCTTGAAAAACAACCAGGTAATCTATATTCTGGTAAAGGAAGCCTGTGAACTGTCAAATTATTTACGTGGTGCTCTGATATACCAATAATTTGAGTCAACATCTATAAGCAGTTCACTAACTTTATCCCTAATACCTCTTATATTTTGATGAAATATGCTAATTTGTTCTCTACTTGGAAACATGACGCCCTCTGAAAATGAGCCCTTAGTTAGAGGGACTTCCTTTAAGCAGGTATACATATCAGCTGACTTCAATCTAAAAAAGGTGCACATCTCAAAAACTTCGATTCACTTCTGTTCCGGTTTTCCAACTCCATGAGTCGCTACTACATATGCACTACTGGCCATTAAAGTTGCTACACCAAGAAGAAATGCAGATGATAAACGGGTATTCATTGGACAAATATATTATACTACAACTGACGTGTGATTACATTTTCACGCAATTTGGGTGCATAGATCCAGAGAAATCAGTACCCAGAACAACCAACTCTGGCCGTAATAACGGCCTTGACACCCTTGGGCATTGAGTCAAACAGAGCTTGGATGGCGTGCACAGGTACAGCTGCCCATGCAGCTTCAACACAATACCACAGTTCATCAAGAATAGTGACTGGCGTATTGTGACGAGCCAGTTGCTCGGCCACCATTGACCAGACGTTTTCAATTGGTGAGAGATCTGGAGAATGTGCTGGCCAGGGCAGCAGTCAAACATTTTCTGTATCCAGAAAGGCCCGTACAGGACCTGCAACATGCGGTCGTGAATTATCCTGCTGAAATGTAGGGTTTCGCAGAGATCGAATGAAGGGTAGAGCCACGGGTCGTAACACATCTGAAATGTAACGTCCACTGTTCAAAGTGCCGTCAATGCGAACAAGAGGGGACCGAGAAGTGTAACCAATCGCACCCCATACCATCACGCCGGGTGATACGCCAGTATGGTGACGACGAATACACGCTTCCAATGTGCGTTCACCGCGATGTCGCCAAACGCGGATGCGATCATCATGATGCTGAAAACAGAACCTGGATTCTTCCGAAAAAATGACGTTTTGCCATTCGTGCACCCAAGTTCGTCGTTGAGTATACCATCGCAGGCACTCCTCTCTGTGATACAGCGTCAAGGGTAACCGCAGCCGTGGCCTCCTAGCTGATAGTCCATGCTGCTGCAAACGTCGTCAAACTGTTCGTGCAGATGGTTGTTGTCTTGGAAACGTCCCCATCTGTTGACTCAGGGATCGAGACGTGGCTGCACGATCCGTTACTGCTAGGCGGATAAGATGCCTGTCATCTCAACTGCTAGTGATACGAGACCGTTGGGATCCAGCACGGCGTTCCGTATTACCCTCCTGAACCCACCGATTTCATATTCTGCTAACAGTCAATGGATCTCGACCAACGCGAGCAGCAATGTCGCGATACGATAAACCGCAATCGTGATAGGCTACAATCCGACCTTTATCAAAGTCGGAAACGTGATGGTACGCATTTCTCCTCCTTACCACAACAACGTTTCACCAGGCAACGCCGGTCAACTGCAGATTGTGTATGAGAAATCGGTTGGAATCTTTCCTCATGCCAGCACGTTGTAGATGTCGCCATCGGCGCCATCCTTGTGTGAATGCTCTGAAAAGCTAATCATTTGCATATCACAGCATCTTCTTCCTGTCGGTTAAATTTCGCGTCTGTAGCACGTTATCTTCCTGGTGTAGCAATTTTAATGGCCAGTTGTGTAAATGGTGTGCTCCAAACGTACATTCTCCAAAATTTCTTCCTCAAATAAAGGCTTGCGTTTGAGATCCAGTATATGTGTCTTGACCAGGAATATCCTTTTCTCATGTGCTAGTCTGCTTCTTGTGTCCTTGCATCGTCCGTAATGAGTTATTTTGATTCCAAGCTAGCAGAAATAGTAAACTTCCTGTACTTTGTGACCAACAATTTCGATAAGTTTTTCCCTGTTCTCATTTCTGCCACTCCTCGTTACTTCTGTCATTTTCTGGTTTACTCTCAATCCGTATACTGTATTCATTAGACAGTTCATTCCATTGAACCTTTATTTCCGTCATGGCTTCTTCGATGTGTAGGTTGAACAGTACTGCCGAAAAAAACATCCCTGTCGTACACCCTTTTTAATCAGAGAACTTCGTTCTTGGTCTTCCAGTCTTATTGTTCCTTCCTGGTTCTTGTACGTACTGTATATTACCCGTGTTGTCCTATAGATTGCACCTATTCTCAGAATTTCGAACATTTTGCACCATTTCACGTTGTCGAATGCTTTTTCTAGAGCCTATCTACATGAGCCTATCTACATACAATTTTTAATCTTTCGTACTGAATTCTCACAATTTCTTAGCATGTTTTTAATTGGTTTAGGTAGGTCGGATTGAACTTACTAGCATAAGACCATGGAGAGACAGTTACAGCGAAGGTTCAAAAATAAACAGTATGTGGCATTGCGTTAGGTCAGTTAAAACAAAATAGAGGGTAAAACAGAGCAATATAGATCGTAATGGAAGGTACACACTGCATAACTAGATCATTAATAGATTTACGTTACTAATAGTTACTAGCAATATACTTGTTAGCGTATGTTGTAGAAGGTTTGGTTGTACAAAACTGTATTAGCTCGTATAAACCGAAAGGAAAATTCAAATTTACATGTTCCTTATCTCAACTTAACATTGATTCATGTGACTGCACGCATCTACCAGGGCGCGCTAAAAAGTAACGTCGCCGAATTCTTTATGCGAAAACTCTTAAAGCTTTTGAAATAAAACAAACTATATTAACACTCTACATCTTCATTCTTTATGTCCACATATTTGTTTCTCAATATAGTCATTCTGGTGACGAACACATTTCTCCCAACGAGAAACGAGTGTATTAATGCCGTCACTGTAGAATGTTCGACTTTGTTGACGGAGCCACCTCACCTCTTCTTGCACCGCTTTATCACTATCAAAGTCAAGTCCTCAAAGATGTTCTTTAAGTTCTGGAAACAAATGAAAATCGTATGGGCTAAGTCGGGACTGTATGGAGGATGATCGATGACAATTAACGCAAGGCGTCGGATTGTTGCAGATATCGCAGCACTCGTGTGTCGTCAGGCATTATCATGCTGAAGGAGAGGGTGCCTCATTCATGGACGACCTCTATGGTAAGAAATTAGATTACAGTACGTTGTTCCTCACGCACCGACATAGTGACATTACACACTGACATGTTACACCCTACACTTCGCAGCCCTCTAGCGGCAGAGGGTTGCAACTTGGCAGCGAAGTGGGAAAGTCGACCGACTAATATGCAGAATATATAAAATCTCAACCGATACTGAAAACTGAATAAAAAAGATTGGGAGACATTACTTTTCAGCACGCTCTCGTATACGCAATTCCTTGTCAAATTGTAGCTTTTGTTACTAGGATCGTCAATACAGATGTTTTAGTGTGTGTTTGAACGTCACCAAGCGCCGAATCAATGTCGTATCCAGAGAACATGGGGTTCAATCCTCCGTGACACCAGTCACAAAGCAGTGACACAACAGCATGAACGCACTGTAGACGCTGTCGGAAGGATGCATAACTGAACCCCAGTCGTGATACCAACTTTATGCCGTAACAGTTCTTCGTGTACCAAGGTTTTCCTGATTACTAGTGATATACTGGCATAATGTCGGCGTCTTAATTTTGAGGATTGTGTCCATTTTTTATTCCATTCATTTCTTGATGAGTCGGTTTTAGTTCTGTAGAAAGTCATTTGCTGGAACTTCCGTATGGTTTTCTTCGCCACCGTATATTGTCTGTTTGGCCAGATTACATGCAGTTTCATTTTTTCATTTCCCATATTGACCTTTGATGCAATACATGTTGGGTTACCGTTTATTGTTTAGATTTCTCTCAATACGTCTACTATTCTGTGTGATATGGAGTGACACATTTTTTCGGCTTTGTTGTTCAGAAAAGGAAGGGGGGGGGGGTGCTGAAGATAACGTGATAGTAGACAGACCGCCGTGTGATCCTGTCAGTCAGTCATCATCGGGTCATCGGGTGCAGTATGGAAAGGCAAGGGATCAACACACGCCCTTTCAGCCGTTGACGACGTCCCGACCTTGGCGCCACTGCCTCTCAATCACGTAGCTCCTCAGCTGGTATCACGAGCTTGAGTGCACCACGGTCCAGTCATCCATCCAAATGAAAATATCTAGCGGTACCGGGAATCGGACTCGGGTTTCCTGAATTAGGATTTGTCTCATGGACCACTCGGCTACGGAGGCGGGTTCTTCAGCAACGCAAGGGATGATTTTTGAAGCTTACAGAATAATATTTCTTTCGGCAATATACTGAATTGAAAGAACACTTTGTAGGATTGAAATTAGTTCCACTGTCCTAACTGTGTTATCCTCCGCTAGTTCAAATTTTCTGTCACTGCCTGATCTTGTCCAAATATGCACTGCCTGCGCCATCTTCATTCTTGGATCCATCAGTACAAATTACGTTCACATCGTGAAAACAAGATGAATTCAACACACAGAAACCCATTCCGGGAATAAGACAGGAGCATAATGTTTATAAACAGTACATGCACAGAACATGAAGCGAATTGGGCGAATTTCCTTGCAGAATTCGTGCTCTGAATGCAACAGAGCACTTTCTAAAGGAGACGTATGACCGAATGAAGATACGTATGTTTCAATGCTATTTTATCCATGCTGGATCTTGTGAACTTTGCAGCCTTAAATCATTGTTGGTGAATAACACAAGCAGCCACAAACATTTGTGGCTGGTGACGTAGTTCACCAACAAATATGTTTCAATTACAGAAGAGACTTGATGTAAGTCCAAAACATAATTTAGGAACGTGGCAATATGGAAATTACCAACCGTTTAAAATACATTGCACTGCAAGACCGTAACAACGTTTCAGACTTAAAACGAATAGTTACAGCCAGTAGATGGCGTCGCTAACATAGCAAACACTTTCCCTGACAGTTTGAAAAATATATATTAAATTACGTAATTTTAGCTGAATGTGTTATAGACTTGCACTGTTTCGTAGCCGGTGTTATATACGAGCAGCAGTGAACAACCACGCAGTTCTAAACCCTTTTTGAGAGGTGTCGCTGAGCTTCTCAAACTTTGCTTCTGATGGTATGTCTAAGTCTTTACATTTACTGATGTTCAGAATCATCGCCCTTAAATGCCAAATATGTCATACACCGAAATAACAAAACTTTCAGGAGCCTACCGGACGTCATCCCCGAGTGCGCCGACAGCATTTACTACATAGGCAGAGACTCGTACAGCACAATTAGGAGCAGTAGGAAAGAGTTGATATTTCATTGTCGAGCGGTACAATAAAGCCAGAAGTTTGTCAGTCTACTGGAAAAACGCAGATCCAATCTCCTCTATTATAGCACATACGCTGAGGATTATAAAGAGAACTGCACCCAGATCGGCAAGGCAGTTTGTGGTTATTATTGCCAGGGAGGTAGACGATACCTCACGTAGGAAATGATTAAACTTTCAGTGTTGAAGGACCATCATTTATTGCGCTACAAGGCCACGAACGGTACTTGTTATCATAGCGTCGAGCGCCTATGGTTACGGGTACGAGTCCAGACGTTATTGCACGGAGTTTTACAGGTCTCTGATGTAGTCCTGTGGTACTCTATCCCATGTCAATTGTTCTTGAGCGCGCAGTTCCTACGCACTGGTCGGTGGGTGACGCGTTCCAGGGCACGGCACACATTCTCGGTCAGGGAGAGATCGGGCGATGTGGCTGGCCATGGCAGCGTATCCACTACTGCAAGACATGCTTGGGAGGTGGCAGCGGTATGAGGGTGAGCGTTGTTCTGTTGAAATAGGACATGGGCCCTCACAAATGACAGAGCCACTGACTGCAGAACCTCCTCTACATACCATGCGGCTGTCACGGTGTGTATCAGGAAGACTAACGGTGAATGGGCACCATAGGATATTGGTCCCCATGCCACCACACCAGGAAGGGAGGGCGTATGATTACGCGGACCCCGTTATTATCGCCTCCAGTGCAGAAGAATGACTCTTCCTAAACATCACCCACTGCGGGTCTGCAGGGCGCATGTCTGTGAATGCCCACCAGGCGAGTCGGTGCTAAGATCGATATGTAAGTGGAAGGGGGTCGTAACGTTCGGCGAGCGATGAGCTCTTCATCATGTAAGCACCTGCCAGTGGCACTATAGCACTCAAGGGATGTTCCATAGAAACAGGTGAGACCACTGAATGACCTCGGTCTTTGCCACTGGATCTACACTCCTGGAAATTGAAATAAGAACACCGTGAATTCATTGTCCCAGGAAGGGGAAACTTTATTGACACATTCCTGGGGTCAGATACATCACATGATCACACTGACAGAACCACAGGCACATAGACACAGGCAACAGAGCATGCACAATGTCGGCACTAGTACAGTGTATATCCACCTTTCGCAGCAATGCAGGCTGCTATTCTCCCATGGAGACGATCGTAGAGATGCTGGATGTAGTCCTGTGGAACGGCTTGCCATGCCATTTCCACCTGGCGCCTCAGTTGGACCAGCGTTCGTGCTGGACGTGCAGACCGCGTGAGACGACGGTTCATCCAGTCCCAAACATGCTCAATGGGGGACAGATCCGGAGATCTTGCTGGCCAGGGTAGTTGACTTACACCTTCTAGAGCACGTTGGGTGGCACGGGATACATGCGGACGTGCATTGTCCTGTTGGAACAGCAAGTTCCCTTGCCGGTCTAGGAATGGTAGAACGATGGGTTCGATGACGGTTTGGATGTACCGTGCACTATTCAGTGTCCCCTTGACGATCACCAGTGGTGTACGGCCAGTGTAGGAGATCGCTCCCCACACCATGATGCCGGGTGTTGGCCCTGTGTGCCTCGGTCGTATGCAGTCCTGATTGTGGCGCTCACCTGCACGGCGCCAAACACGCATACGACCATCATTGGCACCAAGGCAGAAGCGACTCTCATCGCTGAAGACGACACGTCTCCATTCGTCCCTCCATTCACGCCTGTCGCGACACCACTGGAGGCGGGCTGCACGATGTTGGGGCGTGAGCGGAAGACGGCCTAACGGTGTGCGGGACCGTAGCCCAGCTTCATGGAGACGGTTGCGAATGGTCCTCGCCGATACCCCAGGAGCAACTGTGTCCCTAATTTGCTGGGAAGTGGCGGTGCGGTCCCCTACGGCACTGCGTAGGATCCTACGGTCTTGGCGTGCATCCGTGCGTCGCTGCGGTCCGGTCCCAGGTCGACGGGCACGTGCTCCTTCCGCCGACCACTGGCGACAACATCGATGTACTGTGGAGACCTCACGCCCCACGTGTTGAGCAATTCGGCGGTACGTCCACCCGGCCTCCCGCATGCCCACTATACGCCCTCGCTCAAAGTCCGTCAACTGCACATACGGTTCACGTCCACGCTGTCGCGGCATGCTACCAGTGTTAAAGACTGCGATGGAGCTCCGTATGCCACGGCAAACTGGCTGACACTGACGGCGGCGGTGCACAAATGCTGCGCAGCTAGCGCCATTCGACGGCCAACACCGCGGTTCCTGGTGTGTCCGCTGTGCCGTGCGTGTGATCATTGCTTGTACAGCCCTCTCGCAGTGTCCGGAGCAAGTATGGTGGGTCTGACACACCGGTGTCAATGTGTTCTTTTTTCCATTTCCAGGAGTGTACATCTACATCCATACTCCGCAAGCCACCTGACGGTGTGTGGCGGAGGGTACTTTGAGTACCTCTATCGGTTCTCCCTTCTGTTCCAGTCTGGTATTGCTCGTGGAAAGAAAGATTGTCGGTATGCCTCTGTGTGAGCTCTAATCTCTCTGATTTTATCCTCATGGTCTCTTCGCGAGATATACGTAGGAGGGAGCAATATACTGCTTGACTCTTCGGTGAAGGTGTGTTCTCGAAACTTTAACAAAAGCCCGTACCGAGCTACTGAGCGTCTCTCCTGCAGAGTCTTCCACTGGAGTTTATCTATCATCTCCGTAACGCTTTCGCGATTACTAAATGATCCTGTAACGAAGCGCGCTGCTCTCCGTTGGATCTTCTCTATCTCTTCTATCAACCCTATCTGGTACGGATCCCACACCGGTGAGCAGTATTCAATCAGTGGGCGAACAAGTGTACCGTCACCTACTTCCTTTGTTTTCGGATTGCATTTCCTTAGGATTCTTCCAATGAATCTGTCTGGCATCTGCTTTATCAACGATTAATTTTATATGGTCATTCCATTTTAAATCACTCCTAATGCCTACTCCCAGATAATTTATGGAATTAACTGCTTCCAGTTGCTGACCTGCTATATTGTACCTAAATTATAAAGGATCTTTCTTTCTATGTATTCGCAGCACATTACACTTGTTCACATTGAGATTCAATTGCCATTCCCTGCACCATGCGTCAAATCGTTGCAGATCCTCCTGCATTTCAGTACAATTTTCCATTGTTACAACCTCTCGATATACTACAGCATCATCTGCAAAAAACCTCGGTCAACTTCCGATGTTATCCACAAGGGCATTTATGTATATTGTGAATAGGAACGGTCCTACGACACTCCCCTCCGGCACTCTCTCTATGCCGAAGCTGATGTGTGAAACGTTGAGAACGAGAGTAGCTTTGGCATGATGCGGCACTGCCAAGAAACGTAGCTCGATAAAACTTGGACCACATATAAAAAGAGCTGTTAGAGTCGTACAGGGGTTAGATGAAAGAAATATACAATGAGACGAACAGAGATGACAATTTAATTGAAAGGCAATAATTTCGCTGAAGTCACCGCGATTTATAATGGTCCCCTGGATATTAAAAAAGACGGGACATGGTTCTTAATGGGATGCGTGATCATCATGGACAGCAATGCCTGGTTTGCTACGTGCTCCCATGCTGCCCGCAAGGTTGGTAAGGAGTTTTTGTGGTAATGGGTTCTAATCTTCCACCAGCGTGGTTGACAACTTCTGGACGGTCGTTGGTGCACGTGGACGTACTGCAATACGTCTCCCCAAAAGATCCCATAAGCTCGATGTTATTTAAGGTTGAAGAACGGGAAGGTCAGCCCATTCGCTGAACATGCTCTCGTTCCACAAGCTCCTCCACCTGCGTCGTTTGATGCGATCGTGCACTGTCATTCATAAAAATGAAGTCAGGAATGAATGTACTGCTGAAAATAAGCACATGGGGAAGGAGTATAGTGTCACCATAAGGTTGACCGGTGAGTGTACCGTCTTCAAAGATTTGGAGGTCAGTACGCCCATTCAACATTACGCCACATGGTCTACGGTAATGTTCGGCAATGTTCCTGGATGCATTACATGCTCCCAGTTCCCGCCATATGAGGATACGCTCAGCATTGTCGCAGAAAGGTCATTTGCGACGGAACACGAGGTCGGACAGGAGAGGGATGGGGGAAGAAAATTGGCGATTCCCGTAAAAAAAAAAAAAAAAAAAAAAAAAATCCCGGAACTCGCCTTAGTGATTTAGCAAAATCGTGGAAAATGTAAATGCAGTGTCTTTTACTACCGCGCCCCCTCCTCAGTAACTCACAGAGTACTCTTGCAGGCAATGGCTGTTCACCGGTGTAATATGAAGGCAGATCTAGCGGCGGAAAGAACCATCTATAGTTTATTTGCACAATGAGAAATGAACATAAACAGACTCTCGCTATATGAGGGTAGAAACGTAAGTGCAAGCTATAGCGACAGGCGTGTGATGTACAGTATGTACAAAGAGAAAAGTAGGAATGGAAGACCACGGACGAAGTGCTCTGACTAAAACGCATGTAAGACGATGTTGCAGTCGTTCGCCCCTAATGTTCAATATATGCTCCGAAGAAGGAGTGACGGAAATTAAAAAAAAAAAAAAAAAAAGGTGATGGCATGAAAATTCAGGGTAAAAGGATGTCAGTGATGCATTTTTTGATGACATTGATATCCTCAATAAACGGTTCTGAGCAATATGGGACTTAACATCTGAGGTCATCAGTCCCCTAGAACTTAGAACTGCTTAAACCTAACTAACCTAAAGACATCACACACAACCATGCTCGAGGCAGGATTCGAACCTGCGACCGTAGCAGTCGCGTGGTTCCGGACTGCAGCACCTGGAACCGCTTGGCCACAGCGGCCGGCTGATATCCTCGGTGAAAGCAGATAATAATTACAGTACTTGTTTAATGGACTGGTCTAATGAGTGCAGAACATGTATTGAGAGTAAACAAAAGAAAGACGAAAGAAACGGGAGTGGCAGCAATGAGACAAGCAACAAAACTTAGCATCAAAACTGGTGACCACAGTGTAGATTGCGTTATGGGATACTGCTGCCTTGAAAGAAAATAACGTATGACGGACGAAGGGAGGATGACATAAAACGCAGGCTTGCGCAGCAGAGGATGACATACCTGGCCAAAAGAAATCTGCTGCTATCTAACAGTGATCTCAATTTGTGGAAGAAATTTTTGAGGAAGTATGTTTGCAGCACAGCACTGTATGGGCGTCAAACGTGGACTGTGGGAAAACCTGTAAAGAGGAGAATCGAAGCGTTTGAGATGTGGTGTTACAGAAGAATGTTAGAAATTAGATGGACTGATAAGAAATGAGGATATTCTCTACAGGTTCGGCGAGGAAAGTAACGGAGAACACTGAGAAGGAGGAGACGGTAGGACCTGTGGTAAGGCATCAAGGAATAACTTCCATGGACTTCAGGGATATGTAGAGGGGAAAAACTATAGTAAAATTTATTCCAATCCAATGTAGCGTGGCGGTAGAAAAACCTTGTACTGTAAAAGTCATAAGTTCCACAGTTCTCTATATTGGTTAAAAAATGACAGGTAGGGCATCGTCAAATTACGTGGAAGCACAATGAGAAATGGACATAATAAATAACAGGGCTGCTGTACTCAAAAGTAAAAACGATAAGCGTAAATATGTAAGACCTAAGAGATAGGATAGCACATATAAAACATATTACTGCCAAGAAGAAATCGTCAAATATGCCTAAAATACCTGGTAAAAGTATGAGAACAGCATCATAGAAGATAGTTAAAAAAAAGTCACAAAGAATAAACTTATAGAAGAATACTTAAAAAGTATCACCGTTGGTTTGCCTCGTGCGAT
Source organism: Schistocerca piceifrons (assembly GCF_021461385.2). NCBI lineage: Eukaryota > Metazoa > Arthropoda > Insecta > Orthoptera > Acrididae > Schistocerca > Schistocerca piceifrons. The sequence continues at coordinate 387,190,332 of NC_060142.1, forward strand.
GTGGGTCGTCATTCATAGCAGCGTAGAATAAGATCACGCTCATAAACTGTAATCATGGCAGCGGACCAAAGTGCCAATGGCCGGTCCGCGCTCACATGCGATATCATTCTATGCTGCTATGACTGACGACTCATATTGCACGAAGCAAACCGACGGTGACACTTTTTAAGTATTCTTCTGTAAGTTTATTCTTAGTGGTTTTTATACCATCCTCTACGGTGTTCTTCACGTTTGTTAACCGTGTATTTTGGCAGAAATTACATTTTATACATGCTTTCCTATTCTTTAAGTCCTATACATTTAAGTATTTGGTTTTTATTATTGAGTATAGCAGCTCAGGATAGGACCACCCCCCGTTATTTTTTATGCCCATTTTTCATTGTACTTCATGTAACATGAAGATGTTCTAACCGGGTGAAATGGGCGTTTTTGAACAAATACCGAGCGTTGTGCAATCTAAGACTGTTTTTTTAATATTTTTTAAAAACTGTAGGGGAAGATAGAGATCGGAATATATCTAAAAAATAATTGTGCTACTCTGAGATGAAGAGGTGGGCACAGGAGGGATATTAGTGGGGAGCTGCATCAAATCAGTAGGCTACATGCTGATCATATACAAGAGCTTTTTATTTATTTATTTTATAAGTATGTACAGATGTGAGTTAGTAATTCCTTCCAACCCATCTTTTACATATTACAATGGCAGAAATTCTTCTACGGAAAAGGAGGAGTTGTCAAGGTAAAAAGCTTGATTCTCAAATTTTACTTTGCTCTCTGTAAGACTTTTTATGTCACTTGATAAGTGTTCAGAAATGTTTGGTGCGGGATTGTGCACCCCCTCTTGTGCGAAAGACAACCTTAATGTAGTGTAATGAATACCATTTTTTCTTCTGTTATTGGTAATATTATATACAACATTGTTTCTTTGGAAGTACAGTGGATTTGAGTCACCCCAGAACATAAGTCCGTAAGACATTACTGAATGAAAATATACAAAAAATATCAACTCACGATTTCCTGTCCCCAAGATTTGCAGTTATTCTAAGTGATGAACTATGTTGTTGTAGGTGTTCTAAAATTGCTTCTCCCAGTTAAAATTTTCATAAACATGGACACCTAAAAATTCTCTACTTTCCACCCTATTTAACGTATACCCATCACGTGTTACACCTAATGTTGGTGTAGTGCCTCTAGATGTGTAGAAGTGAATATGTTATGCCTTTATAAAAATGATGAGACCATTCGCAGGAAACCACACAATGAGACTTTTAAGAAAATTGTTTACCGTTTCTTCAGCAGCTGTATGTATGCTTGGATTGATTATAACACTAGTGCCATCCACAAAAATAATTAATTTTGCTTAACGTATGTTAGATGAAAGATCGTTTATGCATATGAGGAACAGTAACGGAACTAAAATTTGAGTCTTTTGGAACCCCACACGAGATTTCTTACCAGTCAAAGTTATGTCCCCTCACTACATCGGTGGAATTACTAAAACAACTTTCTGAATTCTTTTGGTTAGATATGACATTGTCCATTGTCTGAATATAATATCAATTGCATAAAACTTCAATTTATCTCGGGGAATGTTGAGACTGACACAGTCAAATGCGTTCGATACGTCGTAGAACATACCAACCGGCGCTGTTTTGTTATTTAATGCTGGTAAAATTTAGTGAGTGAACGTATAAATGACATTCTCAGAAGAGCAACTCTTCTGAAACTGTGGTTTACTGAGGATATTATTGTTACTCAAGAGAGATACTATTCTAGAATACATAACCTTCTCAAAAATTTCGGAAAAATATCAGTAGTGAAACAGTTCTGTAGTTATTGACAACTCTTCTATAAACATCCTTATAGAGTTTAACAAAGGGACATTTCAATCTCTCTGGAAAATGCCCTGAGTTATTAACGTACTACACATTCCAGGTAAGACCTGGCTTATTATATGGGAACAAATCTTTAGTACTTTATTGGATTCTCCACTGGAAACACCATCAAATCCCCATGAGTTTTTATTTCCGAGAATACATACAAACTCCGGAAGGAGAAGTTGGTGATAAATTCATGTGACTGAATTTTATGAGAGTTCGTTTCTCAACGCACTGCTTTGATTTTTCTCCTAAAGTTTTTGGCGCTTTTATTTCTACTACAACACGTAATACATTATTATTAATCATACCTGTTATCTGTGACTGTCATTTGTAGCCCTTCCTTTGAATTAAACAGTGGTGTTATACTGTTCTGTGCCTGATTGTCCTGTCTCTCGTTTCACTACATTTCATACAGGTTTAAATGTATTGTCGAAATGACTGATCTCTGACATAATGCGCATGTTCATTGATATTTTAATAACTTTTATTAGTAATTTTGAGCTTTTTTTGTAGCGAGCCACTACTGCTGGATCTCTACTTGTTCTTGCCAACAGATGCATTGCCCCTTCCCTTTCACAAGATACTTCAGACCTCGAGTGTTCCTCAACTTCCATTGTTTGTTTAGCATGATACTCCTTAATACAGTCTGCAACATAACCGAAAAACTACAGATTTTTCAACAATCAGACGAAGTTACATAGACCGTCTTTTTTTACAAGTGGATTTGGAGGTTAAAAACGTGAGCTGGGAAACAGCAGGAGTACTACCGCTGATGAAATAAATTTTGTATATGTGACTAATAAATAATTTTCAGCTTATACAATAATCAGTATTTCGGTCAAAATTTACTCTATCCTGTAGCTATTTTATGTTAATGTAAGAAGGCTAGTAAAAATGTTTCGTTATGCCCTACTTGTCTGCAGTGACTGAGAACATCTGTTTTGTCTCCTTATTCGAGTCGTTTCATACTTTTGTTCCAGATAACAGCTCAGGTTTCGAAAGTAACTTACTGTCACATAGCGTGAAAGTACGTAAACTCTACAGGTCATAGGGGTGTTTCCGTTGGTTACTTCAGGTTACAAGTAATCATTTCATAGTTACTGTTAGGACTTTCCGTGATTATTTAATCACTCGTGTTTCGAGACAGTGAACCTTATTAATAAAGTGTTACGTGGGTCATTAAGTCGGAAAGCCAAATATTAGCCTAGGTGATTCTAATTAACTGAATTTCCTGCTTTTGTAAGTCTTGAGCATATGCGACTGTGACAGAGGGCAGATAGTTATGGCCCAGTGTCTGGAAACGTGCATCTTGGAAACGGCAGCACTGGTGAAATGAAAAATATCTATTTTTGATGCGTACATGTGAAACGCTTAATATGTTGTCATAACAATGAAGAACCGTTCATCGTCTTCTTGAACTACTGCCACATCGTGAAGATGATCCAAACTTCGAAATACGGTATGCTTTGGTAAGTTGTCACAGCGGAGTGCTGATGAGGAAGTAGTTGATAAAGAAGGTATCAGCTCCGTTGTCAGTGTGACCTCGTACAATAGCAGGAGTCCAGAGTGTGGCACCGGTGAGTCACGACCGCTGGGCGACTAACGCGGAGTTTCCTGCAATTGGCGCCGCTCCCTCACGAATTAGTCGGCTCCGTTCGAGGACTCGCGCCTGCCGGCTCTCCACTACGTCATCCACGAGTGAATCAGCCCCTCCACCAGATGCTGAGGTCATCCCTCTTCTCCTCTTCCAATATCAGTAACCCCCTTTCAAGGTTAATGATTCGTTGGTTCACTGTGTTAACTTTTCAACCATATTTGAAAATAAAATGAAGGAAAAATTTCAACACCAAAAAATAATTAATGTAGAGTAATGAAATTTTGAGAATAATCTCGTCTACGTAACATATTTAAGTGATTAACATCGCAAGATCGCGGGTTAATATAAGCGTGAAATAAGCCATTGCAAATGTGAAATATTGGTACATTAATAACCGGTGTAACCGCCAGTATGTAGAATGCAAGCATGCAATCGTACGTGCATTGTGCTGCACAGGTACCGGATGCCAATTTGTGGGATTGGATTCCATGCTTGTTGCACTTAATCGGTCAGTACAGGGATGGTTAATGGTGTATGTGGGTCAAGTTGGAGTTGTCGTCCGATGATGTCCCACATGTCCTCGACTAGAGACAGATATGGTGATCGATCAGGCCACTGCAACATGTCGACATTCTGTGGAGCATATTGGATTACAACAACGGTGTGTGGGCGAGTGTTATCCTGTTCGAAAACATACCTGTGGAATGCTGTTCATGAATGGCAGCACAAGATGTCGGATCACCAGGCAGGGTGTCCAGGACAACCATGAGAGTGCTCCTATTGTCACACGGAATCGCACCAATGACCATCACGCCATGTGTAGGTTCAGTAGGTCCAGCACTCAGACAGGTTGGTTGCAGGCCCATAACTGGCCAACACACAGCCATCACTGGCATCGAGGCAGAAACAACGTTCATCAGAAAACACAACAGACCTCTACTTGTCCTCTAATAAACTCTGGCTAGACACCAATGAAGTCGCAAATGGCGGTGGTTTTGGGTCAGTAGAACGCGCGATACATGGCGTCTGACTCGGAGCTGTCCTCGAAGTAAACGATTTGTAACAGTTCGTTGTCACCATGGTGCCAACTGATGCTCAGATTGCTGCTGCAGATGCAGTACAATGCGTCAGATTCATATTACGAACACGGTCTTCTCTCTCGGTAGCGCCACGTGGCCGTTCTGAGTCCGGTCCCCTTGAGACCGCACGTTCTCGTGACCACCGCCACCAGCAACCAAGAGCAGTGGCTGCATTCAAAAAAATGGTTCAAATGGCTCTGAGCACTATGGGACTTAACATCGGAGGTCATCAGTCCCCGAGAACTTAGAACTAGTTAAACCTAACTAACCTAAGGACATCACACACATCCATGGCCGAGGCTGAATTCGAACCTGCGACCGTAACAGTCGCGCGGTTCCGGACTGAAGAGCCTAGAAGCGCTCGGCCACGACGGCCGGCTAGTGGCTGCATTCCTGCTAGGTGTTTCTGCTATATCGCAGAAGGAACATCCAGCTTCTCGTAGCTCTATTACACCATCTTTTTCAGACTAAGGGAGGTATTGACAATGGTGCCTTGGCGCTTTAAAGGAATTCTTGACAAACATTAAAACACCACGTCCAGTCTCAAAGGTAATTAACGCTCAAGACCGTTACAATGTGTATTTAAAGAAAACCTGATTTACATCCTTATAGTGGCGTTACTAGCACCATTCTTACGCGACTGGCGCGAAACTGGATCAGACATCATCTTTCAGTTGTAGAAACAAGACTACTAACTTTCGTTTAAGTCGTATACTGCTTCTTGGTGTTGGGATTTCTTTTCCGTCAGTGCAGATCGGCACGCAAATACGCCACCATATCAGCTGCTAAAAGGTAAAAAGTGAAGCCTGTCATATGCTAGAAGTAGAGGCGCAGAAAGTTGAAACAAACGCCTAATACGGAAAGTTAGACGATTAGGGTCCAACGTCCAGTTGACGACGAAGTCGGAAAAAACGGAGAACTTGCAGTCGGCCGTCTCCTTTTCAGTGGAATCACCCTGCCATTCGCCTCAATCGATTTAGAGAAACCATGCAAAACAGACTGAATAGTCGCAAGGGCCATGAGCGAGGTTTCTTGCGTCATTTCGCTCGGTATAGCCTATGGATTGTCAACTCGTATTGCAGTTTGCGCAAACGGTAAGAATTTCTAAGTCAACGAAGGGAATGGAATGATACTCCTTTCTGCATTTTTGTTCCTTCAGTTTCTCTTCGGTATCCCATGAATCTCGTAACAAATCTTCAATTATTGTATGCTGAGACGAAAAACAAATAACAGAACGAAAGCTAGATGAGAAACGGAAATCTTTTCATTGGAAACGCTGAAGATACGCCAGAATGTTTTGTAAGACAATGGTAGATCAGTAAACTATAATACGTGTGAAACTAGTACACGGTCTGACAGAAGTGAAGCACCCAGAAGAGGTATTCGGATGCTAATGTAACTCCGAACATGTACACATCACGGGGGGATATGTAAATAAATAGAGCTGCAACTGTCTGTGACAAGTAGAACGACCACCAGGGTCCATTCGTCGTGTGCGTGTTTGATGTTGTTACCAAGCTTCGTATGTTGTCTAAGGGGCGTGAACGTCAGACGTTCGGTGATTACTATTGAAGGACACGAAAATGAGGCGTACTTCTTTCAGTCTTTTGGAGAGGCACAGTCGAGTTACTCCTGGTGCCATGACGCTCATACCATACGATCATTTCATTTCACCTCTCATGCGGCAATATCGTGCTGCCATTCGTCAACAGGACACAATAGTCGTCCACATACAGCAAGTGTGTTTTCGAACTGTCTGCGTGATACTGTAATACTCTCGTGCCCAGCAAAAACATTGGTGGGACCAGCTCGGACGTCAACCCTGTCCCAGTGCCTATATCCGGGACGTCAAGTAGTAGTTAAACTTGTGGACCAGCTTGCCTCAGGAGGGGGCGCAACGGGTTTATGACACTCATCCCAACTGAATCAGTGCGTGCATCCAAGGCAAACGGTGATGCTGCAGTGGTGCCACACTGGCAAGTTCCTTGTAAATTTGACTCGATTTTGTAATCATTGATGTAACATCACCTACTTCTGAACCCGAGAAGTTTCATTTCGCTTCCTCCTGCCCTTCTGGGCGCTTCGCTTTTACTGCTAGGTATTCTATCTCTCATAACGTACTTCAGCATGGATGAAAGAAAAAGAATAATGAAGTTCAGAAATGGCAATATGGTACCGGTTCAGGCAAATTATCAACTTTCCGCAGAGAATTGTTGGTGGAAGGGAAGCTGTACTTGGATAGCTCAGTCGGTAGATCACTTGCTCGCAAAAGGCAAAAGTCTCAGGTTCGAGTAGAGTACGGCACACAGTTTTAATCTACCAGGGCACTGGAAATTCAGTGCACACACTGCTGCAGAGTGAATGTTCATTATTAATATTCAAATGATCACTTGAGTAGTGGCCGAAGCGTTGGTTCATTTTCTGTCAGGGCACAGTCACTAAACCTGAAGAACTTTAAGCGCACACACAAACTTTTCAAACTCAAAATTGCAGAACAGATTCATATATAATTAAAGTCGTGTTTGGATTCAGGAAACACATACCAGTGGCAGGTACATAATAAGACCGATCAAGTGCGGATCCTGCAAAAAATGTGGAGGTCACTTTAGAGACAAATCCTAGAATCGATAGGAATTCCAGACTACGTAAACGGCGCCACGCGGCGTAGCACCAAGACTCGCTGTCTAAAATGGTGATTATTCTTCGTGTTTTGTTGATGCCGACAATCTCTGGTCTTGAACTGAAATCAGGACAGGATAATCTGCACACGTTCTGTTGACTATAAGAATAAAATTACCCTTTAAAAGATACTCATTTGATAACGAGAAAAAAACTTAGCTTTCCGTCGGCACTGACCTTCGCGTGAAGCACGGGAACCTCCACATTTTGCCTTAAAGAAATTCTTGTTCGTAATTCCTATCACTTTATGGTGTGTGGTAAAGAGTACTTCGATTACGAGTATCATTTTTCCTGTTCCATTCGCGAATGGTGGGCATAAAGAAAAATTATTTGCGAAATTCGATATCAGTACGAATATTTCCTATTTTATCGTTATGGTTATTTCGAGCCATGCATGTGAAAGGAAGTCACGTGTTCCTTAACTGTATTAGGACCGTACGCTCTCGAAATTTTGACATTAAACTTCTAGTATGCTGCTCTACTACTGTCTGACATTGCAGTTCCATAATCATTTCCCTGGTGATCTCGTCCTTCTCCAACGCTTTGTAGGGATACGTGCTACTTTCCTTTTCTTTGGATTTTTTTTTTTTTTTTTTTTGGTAAAGACCTGACTGACGTGCAGTACTCGTGAATCGGTCGCACAACAGATTTGTAAGCTACATCGGTCGTGAGTGATTCATGTATCATAAGCTTGTTTACATAAATTTCAATTATGCATCTCCCTTTGCTAAAACTAGTTGAATAACTCCGGTGCATACTCAGATACACATACACCAACAAAGTTTGGCGTCACACCCTTATTTCGATATTCATGGCACAGAAAGGAAAATTTATGTCCGAGGCACGAATATATATTCATTTGCAATGTTTCCAGATCACCAAATCAAAAGAAACAAACCTGTGTGTAATGACAGAAACTTCTTTCCCCTTGTGGCAGGGGGAGGGGCGGGGGCGGCGGCGGGGGGAGTGTCGCAGCAGTCTTGGTCCCCTAGCTTGGATGCAGGCTTCTTCAATCCATCTGGCACACCATCGATGACCTCGACCAAAATATCCCACTGCGATTCTGCGTAACTAGCGCAGAGTACGTGGTTGATTGAGAGGTGGCATGAGCCCCCTCTCATATTTCTATCTTACGATTTTCCTCTCTAATTGGATGCAGTGAAAAGTCGCTATTCCTTCACACGCGGACTTCCCACGCAGCGTCTCTTGTCACCCGGGTGGTCCGGTGACAGGCGGGCTCCGCTGATCGGGAAAGGGTTAAGCCGACGGGTGTCAGGAAGTCGAGTGAATGCTTTGCAGACGCCGACATTGTCAAAAGACACGCCCGGAGGGGTCTGAAGTAGCGGCTGGGCTAGAGGTTCCGTTACTTCGCAGAATCTTAGCGAAAACACTTTCTGGCGGGCTACCAGCGAGGCGTGGGAATGACTTGTGTACCCAGGCAGTTGTGGCGGGAAAATTCCCACGCTTTCTGCAAAATAGTAACTGTGATTGGCTTGCTCAGGGCATAGCTCCATGATGTAGCAAAATCAGCGCAGAAATTGGCGCCAAGAATCTCCATTGGTGGAATGGTAGTGCTCCGGCAATGGAGTGGAATTTTCCGCCGGTTTTCGAGTTGCTGATTGGAACGTTTAACCACGGCCACTGTCGTGGGGGCGGGAATGTTGTGTGTTCGGCCTGTACGGGTGCTCTAGGTAGTCGGCTCTCGCCTTTCGGTCGAGGACGTCGAAGCAACCAGCCATCGCCTCCGGTACCCCAGATCATGTTCTGGCAGTTAAGAAGACAGTTTGGTAACGTATGTCCGCAGCACCGGCAGATAGGGATTTTCCTAGGTGATAATCAGAGCTCAGCAGAGTGCGCCTGTTCGTCTTTTTCTAACTTTGTTCTGTCTTGAGTAGCAGCAATTAATGTTGGGTTAGCTGTGTGTCTCTCTTAAGATTTGAGTGGCAAAGAATTGGCTCCACATACCACTTCGTCATAAACCTCACAATCTAGTTTAGGGACAACTTCACCTTCACAGCGTTTGTTTGAGTATCCAATTTGAGCCAATTTGATGTATTATAAATGTTTCATGTGTTTTTGTTTATTATTTTGTGTTTAGTCTTAATAAATCATATTGTTATTTTGGACAGAACTTTCATTCTGTTAATCGGTAGAGCAACCCATCATTTCTCACTATGTTAATGAAACCTTTCTTTATTTAACTTATTTATCAAATTAAATTATTGCAGGTGCCAAACTCTTTTCTACTCCACTTGCAGGGTTGATTACAGTCAGTTCGCTTATATTTTTAATCCATGTGCAACAGCAAAAGTCGGAGTTAGAATAAGGGGGGCTTAGAGCATCATTTACATATGTAGATTCTAGAAGAATTTAGTGTTAAATACACTGCTTGCCCTGGCACCTCGCATAAAATGGCGACCATTAGCCTCGGATCTTTCCTGTGAATCGCTGATAAGCAAGTATTATTAGTAGTAGGGACACTCAGAATTTTTTTTGCTTAATTTTTTATTGATTAATACCCAAGTTTTTTTTCTGGTAGTTCCGCGTTTAGTTTTAAATAGCGGCGCATGATTACAGTTTTTGTTTTCAGTGTATATATTCTTTTGTTCATTGTTTTTGTGTTCCTTTGATGGTGTGTCCGTATCACATCACACTTTATCGGGTTTGTGTGCAGTTTCTGTACCACAACAAATCGTGCGTATAATTACAGCGTTGGAGAGGCGTTGTTGAAATTTTATGTCTATGTGTAAAAATATATGGAGTAGATTAATTTTATAGTGCATTTTAGATAAATTTGTTTTTCATGAATGATAACGAGAAGTAATGCACGACTATTATCGAGCGAAGCTAAAACAAAAGAGGATAGCATAATGGATAAGGGGCAGTTTACTGACGGGAATAGGTTCGGAGATGAGATGGGCACATTTTTAGCAGGACAGGATGCCAGGGTCATTGATGAGGAAGGTGATTTGGACGCGATGTCAGAGCAGCGTTGCGGCCGTGATTATAATAGTGAAGTAGAGGATGAAACAGAGACAGGCACACAGGTCGAGACGGTAGCAGAAGTTTATAATCAAACGAACGAGAGCAGACAGGGGCTAGCTCGGCCACGTCAGAGCTCTAGCGCCCAGGTGTCCAGAGTTACATCTCCCACGTTTGAAGAGGATCAAAAAGATGACGTAAACCCAATACTGAGCTTCCTACGATCAATGAAAGAAGAAGCTGACGAACAACGTAAGAAGGAGAAGGAAGAAGCTGACGAACAGCGTAAGAGGGAGAAGGAAGAAGAGGAGAAACAACGTAAGAAGGAGAAGGAAGAAGCGGACGAACAGCGTAAGAAGGACACTGAGGCAATAATTTCGCATATAGCGGAAATTCGTGGGGAATTACTAACAATAAAGAAAGAATGTGGAGAAGTAAAACAAATGTCAATAGCTGCACAAAAAGTAGCAGGCCTGGCCAAAACGGCAGCAATAGGGGCAATGAAAGTCGCGGAAGCAACTTCTAAACTCGCAGGGCGCTTGCGACGTACAACACAATCCCACTCAAAATCCCAATCATTCTTAAAAACTCAAGGTAATATCGCGGTTGCGAACACCACGGAACGAATGGAAGAAGTAGAGAGTCGGATAGCAAAACTAGAGCAAAACGGGCACACGAGCACTGCGCGTTCGGATACCAATGATGGAATACACAGAATTGTGTCTCCGAGGAAAAGCCCGCCGTGCTCTAGCCCAATGACCGAGTGCGGAACTAACAATGAACACGCAGAAACAGCGAGTAATAGCTCCAATAATTATAGCCCACTTAGGAGAGTGAATTCTGAGTGCCACTTCCACTGTGATACAGAGGTAGCACATCACAGTTATCAGCAAGATAGAACAGGACACTCAGCAGACGTGCAAGTATCGGAAACGAGTGACAACACCAGTGCGAGGATCAGACAGGGTTTTGATCACAATCACTTCCTGTCGATACTAAAATTCCAGAAGTTCAAAGAAAATGGAGGGTCGATGCATCCCAAGAGCTGGGTGATGCAGTTTACAAATTCATTACCGGCATCATGGCCAACCCAGGCAAAATTAGAATTCATGTGTGGACACATCGAAGGCCAAGCCGCGGAAAAGATGCAGGGTGTGGCAGTGACGTGTCGGACTTATCAGGAATTTGTTGGTGCATTCCTGCGGACCTACTGGTCAAAGGAAACGCAAGACAGGATTAAAGAGGAAATAATATTTTGTCCTGAACTGGAAGTGTCCGGGAATAGGAGCGCAACCAAATTTCTTGATATTTACTCAAAAAGAATCAATTTTTAGATAGTCCATATAGCAACGGAGAAATCATTAAATTTTGCTTTTCCAAATTGCCAGTTAGGTACCAACAGACACTTGTCGGGAAGTGTGGATCTGACATAGAAGCATTCAAGAGTCTATTGCGCGAACTCGAAGTAGTCTTTGATAAACAAGACGCAAAGGACAGAAAGAAGGGGCAAAGTAACAAATACCACGTTCCAGGAAGGGAAGACGACAACAGATCGCATAATCGCACTGGTCAGTTAGGAAACCAGGGTTACGGAAGTCAAGGTTACGCTATTCAACGTTATGGAAACCAAAGACACGGAAACCAGAACGTCAGGGAGCAGGGTCAATCTAGACAAGGAATCTGGGATAGGAGCAATAACGAACGGCAAAGCGACCGTAATTGGAGAGAGCGAAACCAAGGACAACAGTGGAACCAGGAGACTGAAACTAGACCCGCAAATCCTAATGCACGTCAGAGGAGGGGGAGCTTAACAAGGGATTGACGCCAGACCAGTGCGAACACAGGCCGCCGGAATTTCGCACGTAATCTCGGACCTGGCCAACTACGGATGATACATTACGAAGATTTATCAGAAATCCTGCTCGACGAACATAAAGCAACTCCTCGACAAGATCGGCAGCCTCTTATCACAGTAGCAATAGCTGAAAAGAGTATGAATGCGATAATAGATAGTGGAAGCTACATAACAGCAATATCTGAGGCAGCATACAAGAGGTGCTCTCAGGAGATGGACTGGCCTGTCCTATCGGTTAAGAAAACCAAAATAAAAGGGGCATTAGCGGGTAAATGTACGGAGGTCACCCAACAAACAAGACTGGAATTCTACTGCCAAGGACACAAAATAGAGTCTAACTTCTGGATCGTGCCAAATCTGGCGATCGACATGATAATAGGAACGGACTTCCTAAATGAACATGAAGCGATAGTTGATCTAGGACGAGGTGAAGTGGTTTTGAGGAAAGGGAATCCCGTCCACATTAAGTTCGACGACTAGCTGATCCCAGCTCAACTACCGTCTAACTGTGTACGGATAAACTATGCGTGTCTGAAAGACAGAAAGGAAGAACAGGTCGACGTTGCGGGTAGGGGAGAGGACACGGATGAGAATGAAGTCGGAATAATGGGAGAAATAAAGGAGAAAATAGGAGAAAAAGTGGAAGCAATAAAGAATATAAGGTGCGACCACCGCAAAGAACTTCATAAATTACTAGTAGAACATGCTGAGGTCTTCATTCCCAAGACAGGATCAATAAAGAACTTCCAATATGAATTCCGTGTACGTCCGCACAACCAGTTTCGTGTGCCACCCTACCCAATCCCCTTGGCATATCGACAGAAAGTAGCAGCTGAAATTACGCGAATGCTGAGTGAAGGAATAATAGAACCTACGGCTTCAGCCTATAATAACCCGTTAAGAGTAGTCGAGAAGGCAGATGGTAGTATTCGTTTAGTCTTGGACTCGCGACAAATTAATACCATAATAGAACCCGAAACAGACAGACCGGAACGATTAGAGGAACTCTTACAAAACTTCCATGGAATATCAATCTTCTCATCAGTTGATCTAAAACCGAGTTTCTGGCAGATCGAGCTCCATCCAAATTGCAGACAGTACACAGCCTTTTTAGCATTTGGAAGATGTTACCGGTTTCGTCGTCTACCATTTGGTTTGAACGTTTCATCTGCCGCGTTCATTCGGGGGCTGGACGGCATACTAAGAGATAATTTGAAACGTCATGTCACCAGCTATGTGGACGATTTGCTGATCGCGGAGAAATCTTCGGGAGAGCACAATGCGGTCCTCGGTGAACTCCTTGCGACATTCAAGGAATACGGAGTGACTATCAGTATCGAAAAATCGAATTTTGGGACGTCCTCTGTCAAATTTCTAGGACATATCATCACGGGTGAGGGCATTGTGCCAAATCCCGAAAAGATCGAAGCGATTGAAAAGTTTCCCATTCCTACGACAAAGAAGCAGTTAAGGGGGTTCTTGGGGATCATAAATTTTTACAACCGCTTTATACATGTCAAATCTCAGAGCAGTCCTAGGTTGCATCAACTTACAGGAAAGAAGATTCCTTGGGAATGGGATGAGGCGGCCGAATCCGAATGGAAAGCATTAAAATTCGCATTATTACAAGCACCCATCCTATCACACCCTAATTTAGCAGAAGAGCTTTGCATAGTAACGGACAGTTCATACTCAGGTCTGGGTGTCATGGTGTTCCAAGACTATGTACATGAAGGAAACAGGGTGTGGAAGACAATTGCGTTTGGTAGCAGAGTACTAGCCAAGCGTGAGAGGAATTACTCAGTAACCGAGTTAGAGGCGCTGGCTATTGTATGGGCGTTTGAAAAATTCAGATACCTTCTGTTTGGTCGCAAGACGAGGATCTACACAGACCACAAGGCACTCGAGTTCTTGATGACTGCAAATCCACCGAAATTATGCAAATGACACTGAATGGGGGGTATGCATCCCTGAACACCTAATAAACAAGGTTATATGGCATACTCACCTCAGCTATGGACACTTCGGACCACGCAAGTGCAATCTCAAACTAAGGACCATGTGTTACTTTCGAAACATGGAGCGTCGAATTCGGAGGGTACTGTCGGTGTGTAAAGACTGCCAAAAGGCTAAGCACACCACTGTGAGCATGCAGGCATCATTATACCCAATCGTACCGACCAAATTAAGACAATTAGCAGCAACAGATTTGATGGGACCTTTGCCAAGAACAAGAAGAGGATATACTTACGTATTAGTGTTTGTTGAACTAATATCCAAATACGTTACCGTTACGCCACTGAAGAGGGCAACAGGACGAACTGTAACACGAGGCCCTAATTCGGGATTTCCTACCACAGGTTGGGCATGTGAGTAGAATTATTTCTGATAACGGGCCACAGTTTAAATCAAAAACATGGAAGGAGACGTTGCGTCGATGTAAAATTGATCCCATTTTTATATCTTCACACCATCCGAGCTCGAATGCTGCAGAACGGGTTATTAAAGAACTCGGAAACTTGTGCCGCTTGTACTGTAACAAACAGCACACGACATGGGACGTTTTCCTTAAAGACTTCCAGGAGGTGATCAATGAGGCACCCCATGGGATAACAAAATTGGCACCCATTACAGTACTGAAAAACCGGATTCCTAAGGACTTGATAACCGAGGTCGTAAACTTCCCACCAAGGGCGCGAACGCAGCACCAAGCCATAGTGGATTTGGCTCTCAAGAGGATACGGGCTGCAGCAGAGGTCAGGAAGAGACGTGCCGACAGGTGAGCTCGTCTACGACACTTCCAAATTGGACAAAAGGTGCTCGTTAAGTCTTTCCGACTTTCGAAGAAACAAAAAATGAAATGCCAAACATTCTATTCTGTTTACCGTATAAGGAGAGCAGCTCACCACAATGCTTATGAATTGGAGACGCTGAAAGGAAAGAAGTCCATAGGACTCCACCACATCTCTCACATAAAGGAGTTCGTGGAATAGTAGTAGTGTAAGTGGTGTACATAGTAGAATGGGCTAATACATGAACCTTGCTATAGTAGTAGTGTAAGTGGTGTACATATTAGAATAGGCAAATATATGAACCTTTCTTCGGGGAACAATAATCGTTGCATTAATAGATTAAGATTGTTAAAGTATTAACACGCTGCGTTTTCTCGCATAAGAATTTACTGCTGTTAACATTTTTTTTTGTCTATCTTCGGGCTCTCCTCTGTCGTTACGATAAGAGGCACTACCTTTCCATGAGCAATGTTTTTGTCCTTTCCTATCTGGTGTCCATGTTAAGGGATAAAGATGAGTGACGAGATGTCGCACAAACTGGCGCATACAAGAACGTGCTCTTAGAAGCGTTCTGAGAAGTCGTGATACGCTCCATAGCGGCCACAACCAGTTCGTGAGACGTTCATACCAATGCTTGCAGGCACGCGTCAGTGCACTGCAAGATTGTGGTATATTGCGTGATTTCGAGGATGAATATGGGCAGTATAGTTTTTTTTTTTTTTTTTTTTTGCAGAGCTGCGCCAGCATCGTTGTCTTGCAAGTCGGGGTGAACCTGTGAGCGTTTGACTCCAATGGTGCCCTAGACGAGAGAAATTCGGGCATAAAGCCTACCATGCCAATGTGCTGGTTGGGGATTTAGCGTGCTGCTCGTGACTGTCACAGATGAATAACCAGGGACTTATACTTGGATATTCGTGACATACTGTGTAGCTGGCGTGTGTTGGGCGACTGAATCCTCAACAGGAACCAGTCCTGGCTTGGTCATATTACATTGCCTCTGGAAAGGTGTACTTTGATCGCGAAAACCGCATCACATAGAGAAGGAAGTTGCAACTATAAATTTATTGTCGTGTATAGCCATGGCTAATCCAGTCTCTGGAGTTTCAGTGAGGCGTAATGAAAACTCGGAGGTCATGTCGTACGGCGCACACATCACTGTCGTCAATAGCGGCGAGCAGCGAGCAGCGAGACATCTCAACGTAACAGGAATTATGTAAGAGTATTGTATAAGGTAAACAAAAAAAGAAAGGTACGATATACTAGGATAAGTTAAACTGTAGGATTTAACAATAACTAGATTAATATTGTGGGGGTTTTCTACCACAAGTGTTTGGCACGCGCCTGTTGGGATGTTATTTTTCAGGTCATCAAATCACAGACCCAAGATGGAGGGACGACCGGCGAGCGAACGTAGAATAGTTGCTTGTTCTTTATAAGCTCAGTAAAACTTCGACCTGCATAATAACATAATTTATTCAAAAGACATAGAATGTAGATCGTTGGCAAATGGTAGTTAATTCTTGAGCATGTCTACTGTCGATCTATATAATTAATAGTAATATTAGTGCGGGCCCGCACATTTAGCTGTTCATCCAGTGTAGCGTCACACACCATGTACAGTAGTGAGACCAGTCTCTACACAAAGATCAAGATAAATTATTTCCATGTCTAAATTTGATACACCAAGATTTTGTTAAAATGATAGCCATAGATTAATAACTATAAAAGTAAAATAAGAGTGTCTGAAATGACAGACCATCAATGTGTCATTATGTAAATTTATTATAACATAGAAGGTCATGGGAAAAAGTTAGGCATAAGATTTTTGTCAGAACTGTGCAGATGACGGGTATCGTGGCAATGCAGAGGCCAGCCAGCGCAAAAACAAGAGGTCTTCGGCTACCTGCAAGAAGGCGAGCGTCTGGCCCTGCAAGCTGACAGTCGCCGGGCCGTATACCTGCGGGATTAGGCGGGATCCTCGCCGGGCCACAAGCGAAAGTGAGGCTGGCCGTTGACACTGACACGCGACCCACACGCGACAGCCTGCTAGCTCTCCGGACGCGGCAGCTGTTTGGAGGGATTCCCTGCGGCAGACCACGTTGTCGTGAGTACACGCAGAAGATCACATATCGTGTCAGAACATGCGCCTCATGTGCCTCAGGACAGAAAGGGACGCTATATACTCACCTGTTTGGGTTTTTACAACTCACTAGCATTGGCCGATCTGCATACACAAAGCAGTATCGTGCCACACTAACAAATGAATGGTCTCATTTCTAACTTCTCCTCTCTATTAGAGAGCAGTTTTAGCAATAGTCGCTCCTAGTTCAATCCTGTATGGATGACCTCACACACTTGTGGAGTCACTCCACGTGCCATCATCCCTCATCGAACTGCAATATTGGGAAACGTAAAGTACTGTCCAGCGAGAGAAGAGACCTAGACTAGTGATGTATCCCAACAAGTAGACCTCAGAGACAATTAATCGACGTGAGGAGAGCCTATCACTGTGTCTTCCTACCGTATTGCCGTGATCATAAGCGTGGGTCTTGGTGCAATCTCAACAGAGTACTGCAGATGCTCCAGCACACCCTATTGCCGTTGCAACAACGTAGCAACAACACCCGACGTTTAGCCCTATGTGATGTCAGTACTGTGGAATTTGTGAAGTGCTTCGAATATTTCTAACAATGTGATTTAGTGCCTCATTCTCAGCACAGTCGTGAACTTTATGCAATGTGCACACACAACTTGATGCCCCATGAACCTTGTTTTTTTTCTTAAATTTCTTTCTCTTGTGTTGTTTTTGTAATGTATGTTATACCTTGTATGTGTTTGTGTTTTACACTGCAATTCTTATTACAAATTACTGTATTGTTCTCCACACCATGTTTTTTTTGTATTTTGTATTTATTGTTGTTTGTATGCAAACAGTGTGCCTGAAGTCCACATAAACTGAAGCAGATACCACCACTGTCATTGTGAATGGACCATCAGTTCAGGGAACATTTTGTAAAGGTTATTCTTGCTGCAGGGAGACAGAATGAATCTGAGGTTGTAATTAGATTCTGAAAGCTCACAAAGGGATTGTTAACTTAAATAGTATCATGTGTGAGTGAGTTCAGGTTAGTTTAATGATTAAAATTGTTGTAACATCTTGGGCATTTAATTGCGGAGCACTCCAACTCTGATTGTAAAGAATAAATTGCTCCATATTTGGCTCACATGCCCGGGCCATATTTAGAGAGTGAATGTCTGTGTGAATCGGTGTTTGGAAGGGGCTCCCTGGGTATGGATGTGTGATGTGAGTGTTAGTGTTCCATATTAAGAAGGTGAAGTTGGCTACATCATAAATAATCCTCCCTCTATGAGCTGCATTTTTCAGTTGCAGTGATTTTCTTTATAGAGTGCAGCATGTGCAGCCAGTTTGCGAGATTGTTCTTGGGCGATTGACTCACTACCTTGCTCCTAAGTGAGCCAACCGCTCACCAATTACAATCTAAAATGGCGTAGGGGCTATGAGAGGTGGCATGAGCCCCCTCTCATATTTCTATCTTACGATTTTCCTCTCTAATTGCATGCAGTGAAAAGTCGCTATTCCTTCACACGCGGACTTCCCACGCAGCGTCTCTCGTCACCCGGGTGGTCCGGTGACAGGCGGGCTCCGCTGATCTGGAAAGGGTTAAGCCGACGGGTGTGAGGAAGTCGAGTGAATGCTTTGCAGACGCCGACATTGTCAAAAGACACGCCCGGAGGGGTCTGAAGTAGCAGCTGGGCTAGAGGTTCCGTTACTTCGCAGAATCTTAGCAAAAACACTTTCTGGCGGGCTACCAGTGAGGCGTGGGAATGACTTGTGTACCCAGGCAGTTGTGGCGGGAAAATTTCCGCGCTTTCTGCAAAATAGTAACTGTGATTGGCTTGCTCAGGGCATAGCTCCGTGACGTAGCAAAATCAGCGCAGAAATTGGCGCCAAGAATCTCCATTGGTGGAATGGTAGTGCTCCGGCAATGGAGTGGAATTTTCCGCCGGTTTTCGAGTTGCTGATTGGAACGTTTAACCACGGCCACTGTCGTGGGGGCGGGAATGTTGTGTGTTCGGCCTGTATGGGTGCTCTAGGTAGTCGGCTCTCGCCTTTCGGTCGAGGACGTCGAAGCAACCAGCCATCGCCTCCGGTACTCCAGATCGTGTTCTGGCAGTTAAGAAGACAGTTTGGTAATGTATGTCCGCAGCACCGGCAGATAGGGATTTTCCTAGGTGATAATCAGAGCTCAGCAGAGCGCGCCTGTTCGTCTTTTTCTAACTTTGTTTTGTCTTGAGTAGCAGCAATTAATGTTGGGTTAGCTGTGTGTCTCTCTTAAGATTTGAGTGGCAAGGAATTGGCTGCACATACCACTTCATCATAAACCTCACAATCTAGTTTAGGGACAACTTCACCTTCACAGCGTTTGTTTGAGTATCCAATTTGAGCCAATTTGATGTATTATAAATGATTCATGTGTTTTTGTTTATTGTATTGTGTTTAGTCTTAATAAATCATATTGTTATTTTGGACAGAACTTTCATTCTGTTAATCGGTAGAGCAACCCATCATTTCTCACTACGTTAATGAAACCTTCCTTTATTTAACTTATTTATCAAATTAAATTATTGCAGGTGCCAAACTCTTTTCTACTCCACTTGCAGGGTTGATTACAGTCAGTTCGCGTATATTTTTTAATCCATGTGCAACAGCAAATGTCGGAGTTAGAATAGGGGGGGCTTAGAGCATCATTTACATATGCAGATTCTAGAAGAATTTAGTATGAAATACACTGCTTGCCTCGCATGATGTCGACGTCCAAAAAGCAGCTCATTTCTGTCAGTCCCTCACACGTTCAGTCGGGTTCACGTCCGGGGAACAGGCAAGTAACTCCATTTTGGTGACCCTGCTGGATAGCCGTGTTCACGAGAACAGCACAATGAATACTGGAGTTATTATCCGTTAAGATGAAACTGTCACCAAAATGTTGGAGCTACGGTCCCATTATCAGTTGCACAATCTCGTCTCTGTACCGTAGGGCAGTGAGATGCCCGCAAAAACCGTGAGAGTCTTACGGTGGCCCCAAGTAGTTTCACCTCAGAACATCACTCCAGCCCCGCCTTGCTGTACATGTGAGAGACAGTGTTTGAGGCATTCGGTATTCCCGGGTTGTCTTCTCTAAACAGTTGTCTGCGATTATGAGGGTGCAAACAGATCTGAGTTTCGTCCGTAAACAACAACCGACGCCAAACCTGGGGCGTCCAGTATGCATGATTTCTTACCCGTCTGTAATGGCGTCCCTGGTGTTGTGGTGTACGACGTGTGCTCGCTATGGTCGTCGGGAATGGAGAATCGCATCATGCAATAGTCTCCTAAGACTTTAATGCAATGCATTACGTTCTGTAGCCGCTTGGAACGCCGAATTAAGTCCTGGAGCACTCAGCCCAGGTTTCCCTTGACTCAGAAGTCGTGGATATCGATCATCCTATGAGTCTATCGAAAGAGGATAGCCTCTGCGGTGTAAACCTTCAACACTATCTGCCAACTGGAAGAGCTTCCATATCCGCACCATATCACTTCGACTCCGATACACATGCTGAGCGACTACCCTGCTTGAGAAGCCCGCGCGTAAAGTGATGAGGCAGACCCTGTCATTGGTCGTGACTGCCCTTCGTGGTGTGATGGATGTTCCAGAGATGTTTCTAATACGTCCCTGCTTTTGCTTTACTTTTAACTGAAATACGCGTTTATGTTTACAAACGTCAAGGGTCACATTCCTTTACGTACAGGAACAGTCATTATAGCAACACACGTGCGCCACGTATCGGGGTGATGTAAAACTTTTTTTGATAGGTGTTGTGTATAAGGTTGTGACTAATCCAGCGATTTTCCCCGTCGTGGTATTTAGAGAGACGCAACGGAACAGAAGCAGTGATCAATCTTATTGCCTACGTATGAGCGACTCGCTACATTTATGTTGATGGCCAAACGCGTCGAGTCTCTGCTGAAATCTTCTGGCTTGTCTCTTCGCTACACACAACAACTAAGAAGAGAGGGAATTTTGTGCACGTCAGTTTACGCCGAACGACATGCAGAGTACTCACAAAAGGAATCGAACGGGGCGAGACTCTGAAGCCGTCCTTACACGGGACGAGGCAGCTAACGGTAACGTGGACGCGGACGGGACGTCCACCCTCGCGAGAGTGTGTTCCGCCGGCACCTGGGGAGAGCTGGTTAACGTGATTTGCGCTCTTAGCGGTCTCCAGTGGCCATTGTCGGTTTTATTTGGTTCGCAAACCACACAGTTTCTTTACGAAAATGGACGTGCGTAAAACAGTTGCGTTAACTGTCAGCGATTGTAGAAGAAGAGCGGAGAAAATAGAGAAGACGATTCTGAACTCGCTGATGGCTTGAACAGCGAACTGCTGATGCAGAAACACTACATAATGTTCTACAACGATCTGAGGTACATAGCAGAAGAAGTTATTCGTTAACTCAATTGAATTTTCAACCCAAATTCGGTTTTAAACTGAATACAGTTAAGATAAAGTGTCTGTCAGCTTGCACATGAATAGTATCCATATTCCTGATGTTCCATTGACTATCGACACTCTGAAATCATACAGATTTCAAGATCAAGATTCATTTCGTAATTTCATGCCAATGGAAGAGCAAATTTTTTTCGAAGCTGCTCACCATACTGAAAAAGATAAATAGCGGCAAGATAAAAATATGAACCAATCTATAAACCCAGAGATAGGCAATACATTTTAAGAAAGTGTCCTAATAGCATCAACTTCCAATGTCTAACTTGGGTTTACTTCCAGACATAGACTGGCAATCGCGTTAAGATTTCTGGCTACTGAGGAAACATTCCAGTCATTGGTCTTTGCAACAAGAATTTCAGCGGGTACTCTGTTGATAATAAATAATATCGACTTTTGAGATAATGTATTAAATGAATAAGAAAGACCCGGAATCTTTCAGAACATGAGTAAGAAAGACCCAGAATCTTTCAGAACACAAAAGGTGAGAAAAATTGGTAGGTCGTGGACGGACGAACCTACTACCTCTCTTTTCACAGCTCCAGTACTCACGATACTATTTTTTTCTTCTTCCGCTTTTGTTCGTCATTGTTCTCGTCATTTGGTGTGGGAAGCCGTCACACGACACCTCTGAACTTCACTCACTGAACACTTGTCAGTTTTTGTATTACAGAAAGCAGCCAGACCTCAGACGGAACACGCTGAGTTAGCATGCCGAAGGCTACTAACTGACCTACAGCCTCAACATTGCAAGCAGGCTTCACTTAATGACATACACTGTGTAAAGACGGTATCTATAAATATCGTTATATGATTATATATAAACTGAACAAAAGAGACCCGATTTTGACTGATCATTGTGCCGTAGCACTGAAGCGGTATAGTTTCGTAGCACACAACTTACAACATTAAAATTATCAACTACAAGGAGCCTTCACCTTGCGATATGTTTTCCTGTCTTTTTATTACAATAAATCGTAGCTGCAACAAAGTGTTTTCGAGAGATCCTAAATTTACTGATAATTTGAAATAGTTTATGTTCATATCACATACTCTGTGAGAAAGAAAACCCACTAAATACGATGTCCAGTGCTATATAATATGTTGGCTCCCATGTTCTGTTTGTAACACAGACTGACACAGCAAATGTCACGGGATAGTGGTGCACAAATGGCGTAGGTATGTTATATGTGCACTACAGTCTCCCTGTGCCAGCTACAGATTCATAGGATAGCTGCTGAGATGTGGTTGTGCAAGTGATTTGTGTAACATGCAACGCCGTCGTGAAATGGTTCAAATGGCTCTAAGCACTATGGCACTTAACATATGAGGTCATCAGTCCCCTAACTAAGGACATCACACACATCCATGGCCGAGTCAGGATTCGAACCTGCGACCGTAGCAGCATCGCGGTTCCAGACTGAAGCGCCTAGAACCGCTCGGCCACAGCGGCCGGCACACCGTCGTCAGCTGAAGCCATTCGAACGGGGTACGGTGGTCGGTGCTCGACGGATGGGAATTTCGATTTCGGCAGTGGTGGAGGAATTCAGTTTCATACGTTCAACTGTGTCCAGCGTGTACCGTGAATCGCTGACTGAGGGTGCCATAGTCCACAGCAGATGAACTACCAGTCGTCTAGCCATCCTCTATCACCGTGACTGGCGACATTTGATATGAATCATCAATAACGACTGAAGGGCAACAGTGCAACATATCACGGCTCAGTTCAGCACAGGACGAGCTAGACATCTCTTCCAGTGGAGAATCCGTAGGAACGTGGGTTCCATGGGGTATGGGTCCCGACGCCGCACACAGATGTCACTGTGAACTCAACGTCATCAGGCACAGCAGCTTGCATCTGTCGCCAGACACCAACGATGCACACTGGAACAATGACGTAATGTGATACGGTCGGACGATTCACGATTTCAGCAGCACCATGCCGATGGGGGGCACCTTGTGTGGCGCACACCACATGAATAGATGGATCCCGCCTGACAAGATTGTGTGGTCTAAGGCGATGGTCTCTGTTATGGTCTGGGGTGCATTTTGCTGGTATGGCGTAGGCCCACTAGTTGCTTTAAGTGGTCTGCGGTATGTTGACCTGCTCGGGGACCAGCAACCTGGCAATTCTGCGGTGTTTCAAGATGACAATGCGCCGCCTCACTGCTCCCACGTCGTCCGGGAATGGCTCCAGGAACATTCAGGGGATGTCCCAATACTGTGATTACCGGAGCCGGTACCTTCGAAGGTGCCGATTGGTCCCCTTGTCCATGTCTCAGAAGGTGTGACCTGAGGTGTGGAGCATCACCTGAGGCGGGAGTGACCTCAGAGAGGGCCCCCACTAGGAAGGAGCACCCCATCGGAGTCGCTGGCAATCATGGGGGATGCTTTCGCAATGGTTTCTTCTTGCTTCTACAACTTCTGCTCACAAGAGAAAGCTAGATCAGTCTCAGCCACAAGATCACTCGACGGATTATCCAATGAGGACATTCAAAATTATCTGTCTGATCAGGGCGTAACGGTCGTACATAGTCATGAAATGGGTTGAAAAGAAAGTGGTACCGACCCGCATTCTCTTCTTGACATTTTACAGAGTTCAACTTCCATCAAACATTAAAGCAGGATATAACATAATTTCAGTTCGCTCTTACATCCCCAACCCTACGCGTTGCTGTCGGTGTCAGCGGTTTAATCATACTAGCCAGTCGTGTTCCAATACGGTCAAATGCGTTACGTGTGGCAGGGATGCCCTCTCGTTGCATCAACTGTATGGGCGACCACGCTGCTTTCTCTAGTGATTGCCCTATTTTTAAAGGTAAACGAATTATTCAGGACCTCCGAGAGAAGAAAAATGTGTCTACCTTTGCTGCTCGTAAGTTATTAACCAGCAGAAAGCCCGTTGTGCTCCCAGCGGGTACATACAGCACTGTCCTCGCGCCCCTCGACCTATTAAGGAGGTAGCCACGCAGATTGCGATCTCACCTTTAGCGCCACGGTCGTCAGATCGGCCAGCCGGATAATCGCCCGTTCAACCTCCCCACTATCACCCGCTCATTATAAGGATCAACCTTCATCGGCTCCTGCTAAAACATGGGCCCCAAAATCGGACGCCCGGACTTCCAAAAAAGAGCCTACTGGTGAAGATTTTTTACGTACCAAGACCTCACAACCATCGACTCCTCCCTCATCTCAAAGTCCTATTTCCAAGAAGGCTCATAAGAAAGGAAGTTCCTCTCTTCCACCGCCACAGCGTGTCTATTCCACAGAGCCAACCAGCGGTAGCCGCCCTCGGCCGTCTTCTGTGTCGCCGAGACGCACCGATGGCGCCTGATCAACCAGCCGATCACTGGCGGCAGGAGCTGCCCCCGAACAACCTATGCATCGGGATCTTCTGCCTCTGGCTGAATGCCGTTCCATGTCGTCGGCCGCCGGCTCTCAGTGGTTGTTCAGTTGACGGCAACAGTGGTGACATTTTTCCCTTTCCTGTCCACCCTATGTCAATTATCCATTGGGATATCAACGGAATTCGCACCAATTGGGATGAATTGTCGATCCTCTTACAATCCTACTCCCTAGTCATCATTTGTCTTCACGAAACAAAGCTATGTCCCCATGATCGCTTTGTCTTTCCTCATTTTCAATCAGTCCGGTATGATCTCCCCTCTGTTAATGGCGCTCTGGCACACAGGAGACTTGCGATTCTTCTCCATTATACTATCCATTATCACCCACTCTCCTTACACAGTTCCTTCCAAGCTGTCACTGTATGTCTTTCTTTTTCTGGATACACCTTCTCTTCTTTGTACCATATACATTCCATCGTCCACACCAATGGCGAGGGGCGATCTCCTTCATCTCCTTGGTCAGCTCCCACTCCCATATTTGCTGATTGGGGACTTCAGCGCCCAACACCCGCTTTGGCGATCTCCTTGTCCTTGTCAGAGAGGCTCCCTATTGATTGACCTCTTTCACCAAGTGGATCTACTTTGCCTCAACACTAGGAACCTACATTTCTGTCTGCCCCTGCGTTGACCTAATCTCATTTGGACCTTTCGGTCGGTACTGATCAGCTAGCTCAGCGCTTTAAATGGTTTGCTCTTGCTGATACACACTCGACTGACCATTTTTTTCCCTGTGTCCTTTGATTACAGCCACAAATGCCATCTATGCGCCCAAGACACTGGCAGTTTTCCCAAGCCGATTGAACACTTCTCCTCTCTAGCAACATCTGATGACCGTGAACTTCCCAACATCGACGATCATGTCACCCATGTTACGGAAGTTATTCTTACAGCCGCGGAACGTTCAATACGTCGCACCTCCCCTATGCCCCGGCGCATCCCAGTTCCTTGGTGGAACGAAGCCCCCAGTTCCTTGGTGGAACGAGCGTGCTGTGACTCAATACGTGAGCGGAGACTTGCTCTTCGCGTTTTCCGCCCTCATCCTACGTTGGCCAACTGTATCCGCTATAAGAAGTTACGTGCGCATGCCATCGCGTCATACGCGATAGCAAGAAGGCAAGCTGGGACTTCTTTACCAGCTCCTCTAACACCTTCACCCCCTCATCTGTAGTCTGGAGTCGAATTCGAGGGTTATCCGGCGCGTCTAGTTTCTCCCCCATCTCTGGGCTAGCTGCCAGGCAAGATACCTTAGTGGACCCAGTTGCAATTTCTAACTCATTGGGTCAACACTTTGCTGAGATTTCGAGCTCTTCAAATAACCCACCAGCCTTTCTTCCGAAGAAACGAGCAGCGGAAGTACGACCTCTTGCTTTCTCCTCACAAAATCGCGAAAGCTATAATACCATTTTATCTATGCGGGAACTCCAACACGCACTCTCTTCATCTCGCTCTTCCGCCCCAGGACGGATGGCATCCACGTCCAAGTGTTGCTGCATTTATCATACCGTAGTCTGCTTTACCTCCTTGACATTTATAATCGAATTTGGAACGACAGTACCTTTCCTAGAAGATGGCGGAAAGCT
This sequence comes from Schistocerca piceifrons, assembly GCF_021461385.2. Lineage (NCBI taxonomy): Eukaryota > Metazoa > Arthropoda > Insecta > Orthoptera > Acrididae > Schistocerca > Schistocerca piceifrons. Next base: position 387,216,747 of record NC_060142.1, read on the forward strand.
ATCGTCATTCCTGTTCCGAAACCTGAAAAGGACAAATATCTCCCCTCTAGCTATCGCCTAATCTCTCACGAGTAGTGTATGTAAGGTTCTGGAGCGTATGGTAAACTGCCATTTAGGCTGGTGGCTGCAGTCCCGAAATCTTTTAACACCTGCCCAGTGCGGTTTCCGAAAGCATCGTTCCGCAGCTGACCATATTGTTGCTCTCTCCACTTATATCATGAATAATTTTCTCAGGAAACGCCATATGGTAGCAATATTTTTTGACCTGGAGAGGGCGTACGGTATCTGCTAGGGGACAGGCATCCTCCGAACACTGTTCTCTTGGGGCTTTCGCGGTCAGGTACCCCTTTTCACCCGTGAATTTGACAGAGCGCACATTTAAGGTGCGGGTGAACACTACTCTACCCCATACTCCCAGGGCTCCGTACTAAGTGTTGCACTGTTTGCCATCGCCATAAAAATTGTGGACTGTCTCCTTCCTGATGTCTCGGGCTCCCTCTTTGTCGACGATTTTGCGATCTTCTGCAGCTCTCAACGGACCAGCCTTCTTGAACGGCATCTGCAAGGATGCCTCGATCGCCTCCATTCATGGAGCATCGAAACCGGCCTCCGATTTTCTTCCCAGTAAGACAATCTGTGTAAATTTTTAGCGTTGTACGGAGTTTTATCCGCCTTCCCTACATCTAGGCCCTGTTGACCTTCCGTTCGCGGACGTCGCAAAATTCTTGGGACTTATGTTTGACAAAAAACTGTACTGATCTCCCCACGTTTCATATCTTTCGGCTCGCTCTCTGCGGTCCCTCAACACCCTCCGTGTTCTGAGTGGTACCTCCTGGGGAGCGAACCGAGTGGTACTCCTCCACTTATATCGCGCCTTAGTGCGCTCGAAATTGGACTATGGAAGCATAGTTTACTCCTCTGCACGGCCGTATACTCTTCGGCGTCTAGACTCTGTCCACCACCGTGGATAGCGTTTAGCGTCTGGAGCTTTTTACACCAGCCCCGTGGAGAGCCTTTACGCAGAGACTGCTGAACCTCTGCTGTCCAACCGGCGAGCTGTCCTAAGTCGTTACGCTAGTCATCTGTCTGCCATGCCTTCTCATCCGACCAATGCCCTTTCTTCGACGAATCCTTGGCAGGCCGCCCATCCTCTCTACCACCACCGGCAGTCCGCTTCCGTCCCTTTCCTTCCAATTTCGTGAAACTTTCTTGACAAATGGGTGTACGGCGTCACCATGACTTCGCCTTTCTGTGATTTTTTTCAGCTTCCCAAGGATAGTACACCCCACGCCCCCTATAGTTTATCGGGCATTTGCTGCTCTATGCGCAAAAATGAAGGATGCCACATTTATTTACCCTGACGGCTCAAAGACCACCTTTGGTGTTGGGAGTGCCTATATTGTTGGCGACACCCCTACTAGATTTCGGCTTCCCGGCCAGTATTCGCTTTTAACTGCGGAGTTTTACGCGTCCTCCAGGCTGTCCAATACATCCGTCACCATAAGCGAATACAGTATATTATATGCTCGGATTCGCTCAGCTCTCTTCTCAACCTCCAAGGTCTGTATCCCGTCCACCCTCTGGTCCACCGGATTGAGGACTGCCTCCATGTGCTCCACTTGGGGGAGCGGGGGAGGCATCTCTGTGGCATTCCTCTGGAATCCAGTGCATGTTGGTATCTCCGGAAACAAGGCAGCCGATACAGCGGCAAAGGCTGCAGTCTCTCTACCTCGGCCCAATGTTGGCGTGGTTCCCTTTGCCGATCTACAGAGCGCTTTATGTCGTGGTGTTGTGCTTTCATGGCACACACATAGGTCTGAACTTTCGGATGATAAGTAACGGGACATGAAACCTCTTCGCTGCGAGTGGACCTCTTCCTCCCGGCCTCATCGTCGGGAGGAGGTAATTTTAATTAGACTCCGGATTGGGCACTGTTTTTTAGCCATCGCCATCGTTTAAGTGGCGATCCTCTCCTGCTTTGTCCCCACTGCTTTCAATCGTGGACGGTGAGACACCTTTTACTTCAGTGCCTTATTTTAATCCGCTACGCGTCCATTTACAGCTGTCGCCTGATACATCTTCCCTTCTAGCAGATGACACACGTTCAACCGATCACGTCATTGAGTTTATAAGTGTTAGTGAGATGACATTGGTCATTTGAAGATCTTTTCGGGGACAACAACCACCCTTCAATAGCAATCATCTAAAAGTTCCTTCCGTTTTTAGTTTCCCTCAAATGGTTCAAATGGCTCTGAGCACTATGGGACTTAACTTCTGAGGTCATCAGTCCCCTAGAACTTAGAAGTACTTAAACCTAACTAACCTAAGGGCATCACACACACCCATGCTCGTGGCAGGATTCGAACCTGAGACCGTAGCGGTCGCGCGGTTCCAGACTGTAGCGCCTAGAACTGTTCGGTCACCTCGACCGGCTAGTTTCCCTCCTCCTTGAGTTTAGCTCCCATTGCTGCAGATTTAAATTTCGGTTTTTTGCACTTCTCTAAGTCACAGAATGGGCCCTTAGGACCGTCGCAGTTTTGTGCCCTAAAACCATAATAATAATAATAAAAAAAAAACTCTGCAAACGATTTATGTTAGCTGCTTCCAGAGGAGCACCAGGGACTTGTAGGCTCACTTCCAGGGCGTCTCATTGTAGTCGCAGGGCCAGATGAGGCGGCCCTACGCGATATTAGGTGCATTTACGAAGTCAATGCAAACAATGTTGCATGTCATTGGCCATGTTCCTCTCCAAGGGGCATAAATCTGGTACAGATTAATTATTTTATGCTCTGCAATGTAGTCGTAAGTGGAATGCCACGCTGTGACGTCACCATCCTCGTCCACTTGCTTTTCACGTCCCGTGAGAGGACGGATTAAGCGTGCGGCACGATGTAGGTAATGATAGTGTTAGTGAGTGAGCAGGGTGATTGTTGCGAAGACTCACGTCATCACAGCGCTGGTGGGAGGAACGTCCTCGGTGCTGGCTGCAGGCTTCTTCGATCACCCGACCCCTCCCTAAGCCGCTACCCCTTCGACCGGGAGGCGGTGAGTGACAGGAGGGTGGCCTGACTCATGTGAGGCAGGCGGGGTGAATCAACAGCGCAGCCACCGGGGCGGGGACAGGCCGCACGCAGATGGTCGCCCGCTAAACTGTTTGTCACAATGGCTCCCCTGTTACGGCCAACAAGCCGAACGCAAACGCTCACGCCATTCGATACGAATGTGATTTCTGCGAGCACAATGCTCCTCTGACCAAACTTATCAGGATCCAGCTGAATTACGTTGCACTACATTTACACAGGTTAAATGTGGTAATCAGTACTTACTTCACTCTTCCAAAACACCCACTGCGGAACCTGTACAAGCGCTTGCAACCACTTTAAAGAATGATTATCCTACTTGAATTTTCAGTTTTATGTGAGGTTATTTATGTGTGAGCCACAAGCTTCACACTGGGCTAGGTGGCAGTGTGACTGAAACAGAATAGAATTCGGGAAGACGGCGATGTATAGCTTCCTCTAGCTGTCCAGATTTAGATTTTTCGTTGTTTCCCAAAATCGCTATCAACCCACATTCTGTGCTGAGTATATAGTTCAATTCGTACAGTACAGTTGTTGTTGTGGCCTTCAGTCCAGAGACTGGTTTGATGCAGTTCTCCATGCTACTCTATCCGGTGCAAGCTTCTTCATCTCCCAGTACCCACTGCAACCAACAGCCTCTGAATCTGTTTAGTGTATTCATCTCTTGGTCCCCCTCTACGATTTTTACCCCCCACGCTGCTCTCCGATACCAAATTGGTGATCCCTTGATGGCTCAGAATATGTCCTACCAACCGATCCCTTCTTCTAGATAAGTTGTGCCATAAATTTCTCTTCTCCCCAATTCTATTCCATACCTCCTCATTAGTTATGTGATCTACCCATCTAATCTTTAGCATTCTTCTGTAGCACCACATTTCTGAAGCTTCTATTCTCTTCTTGTCTATTTACCGTCCACATTTCACTTCCATACATGGCTACACTCCATACAAATACTTTTGGAAACGACTTCCTGATACTTATATCAATACTCGATGTTAACAAATTTCTCTTCTTCAGAAACGCTTTCCTTGCCATAGCCAGTCTAAACTTTATGTCCTCTCTACTTCGACCATCATCAGTTATTTTGCTCCCAAAATAGCAAAACTCATTTACTACTTTAAGCGTCTCATTCCCTAATCTAATTCCCTCAGCATTACCCGATTTAATTCAACTACATTCTATTATCCTCGTTTTGCTTTTGTTAATGTTCATCTTATATCTTCCTTTCAAGACACTGTCCATTCCATTCAGCTGCTCTTCCAGATCCTTTGCTGTCTCTGACAGAATTACAATGTCATCAGCGAACCTCAAACTTTTTAATTCTTCTCCATGGATTTTAATTCCTACTCCGAATTTTTCATTTGTTTCCTTTACTGCTTGCTCAATATACAGATTGAATAACATCCGAGATAGGCTACAACCCTGTCTCACTCCCTTCCCAACTACTGCTTCCCTTTCATGCCCCTCGACCCTTATAACTGCCATCTGGTTTCTGTACAAATTGTAAATAGCCTTTCGCTCCCTGTATTTTACCCCTGCCACCTTCAGAATTTGAAAGAGAGTATTCCAGTTAACATTGTCAAACGCTTTCTCTAAGTCTACAAATACTAGAAACGTAGGTTTGCCCTTCCTTAACCTATTTTCTAAGATAAGTCGTAGAGTCAGTATTGCCTCACGTGTTCCAACATTTCTACGGAATCCAAACTGATCTTCCCCGAGGTCGGCTTCTACCAGTCTTTCCAGTCGTCTGTAAAGAATTCGTGTTAGTATTTTGCAGCCGTGGCTTATTAAACTGATAATTCGGTGATTTTCACATCTGCCAACGCCTGCTTTCTTTGGGTTTGGAATAATTATACTCTTCTTGAAGTCTGATGGTATTTCACCTGTCTCATACATCTTGCTCACCAGATGATAGTACATCGTGTAATTCTCTACCGCCTCCGCTAGGGTAGTAGTGTTATTACCGAATCTTATCTTTGATATACTTTCACCCTGAATTTTAATTCAACTTCTCAACCTATCCTTTACTACCGACATTGCTTCTTCGTTGTATACACTGAACAGGAAGGGGGAGAGACTCTTCTTAAAACGAGCACTTCGTTCTTGCTCATCCAATATTATTGTTCCTTGCTGATTCTTACATATATTGTATATTATCTGCCTCTGCCTTTAGCGTAAAAATGTATTTTCTGAGAAGTTGGAAAGCTTTGCACCATTTTTCATTCTCAAACGGTTTTTCTAGATCGGCAAATCCTATGAACGAATTTTGATTTTTCTTAAGTCTCGCTTCGATTATCAAGGCAGCAAAGCCAAATTGTTCGTCACGTACGAGGTCCTCAGTTACTAGATTCCGCCAGAATCTGCACTTTCAGATCTACAAGACGCAAAATTAATTACAAACGAAGTCAAAAACTGATAAAAGTGAAGTACAGTGCTACCATACCGTACAGAAAAAGCGATAGGTCATTCTTGAAAATGCTGAAGAACTACAAGGTGAATGATACTTGTGAAAAAAAAGAAGAATTTTACCCACCACAGACCACTCTTCAATATGACAAAAATTAAATACCTTGTTTCAAAACTGACACCATGTTACCATGATCTCTCTAATAAATGAAGAAACACCTTCTGAGTCATGGTTTCTTTTATTAACGACTGTCGGTTTCGATCTGCCCTGCAGATCATCTTCACATCAGGCGCCGCAAGCTACAGTTTTTCAGCAGTGACACAGATGATATAAGACAAAACACGGGCATGGGTGTGTGTGTTTTTATAAGCATAAGTTAAAGTAGTGTATAAGTCTAGGGACCGATGACCTCAGCAGTTTGGTTCCTTAGGAATTCACAAACATTTGAACATTGAAGACAGAAGCATTTATTACCTAATCATTCCGTCTTCAGGCCACAAGTGGCCCATCGGGACCATCCGACCGCCGTGTTATCATCAGCGGAGGATGCGGATAGGAGGGGCGTGTGGTCAGCACACCGCTCTCCCGGTCGTTACGGCGGTTTTCCGTGATCAGAGCCCGCTACTCTTCGGTCGAGTAGCTCCTCAATTGGCACCACGAGGCTGAGTACACCCCGAAACATGGCAACAGCGCATGGCGGTCCGGATGGTCACCCATCCAAGTGCCGGCCACGCCCGACAGCTCTTAACTTCGGTGATCTGACGGGAACCGGTGTATCCACTGCGGCAAGGCCGTTGCCCTATTTATTAAATGGTTCAAATGGCTCTGAGCACTATGGGACTTAACATCTCAGGTCATCAGTCCCCTAGAACTTAGATGTACTTAAACCTATCTAACCTAAGGACATCACACACATCCATGCCCGAGGCAGGATTCGAATCTGCGACCGTAGCGGTCGCGCGGTTCAAGACTGAAGCGCCTAGAACCGCTCGGCCACCAGCGGCCGGCCCTATTTATTACGTGACCACGATATGACTGCACTTGGCTCTCGTGGTCGTTATCGGAAACACATGGTGACGTTCCAGTAAAAAAGTATAGTGCTGACTAAGGAAGACACATCGTACTGTGAATGATTTAAAGACGGTTGTACATATACTATCAAGCCGTTCAGTGTGTCCTCGTGAAACAATACGATAAAAACTCACGATAAGCCGATCGAAGCGCCCTCACTCACAGGTGCAATAATATTGTGAGCGATTAATATGCCACTCATACCACCGTTGACAAATTGCACCTTGCGGCGTCATAACTCTAAGACGATTCGCACTGCAGATGGAAACCAGCAGTCGTTCATAAAAGGAACTATGATCTAGTCGCTGTTTCTTCCCTTATTACAAAAATCCTGTATATATATGCTTGATGAGATATGATCCTGAATTCTATATTCCTAAAGCAATAGACACATCAGAAAGCTGTTCATTTTGCACCATAGGAGTATTGTTGTTTCTACGTTACATGAGAAACGGGATTGTCTTCGTACAGGAAACTGATGAAACTTTCTACGTCTGAACTTATATATATCTTAATGAATAATTTTATTTCGATGTACGAAACTACACCACCTAGCGGCTCAGAACTGATCTCAAAAGCCTGCGTTTCAGTGTCAAAGTGTAATCGTACTCACCTAGTTCATATTTATCGACTTGTTCTTCGAAGGAGTACATCACTCACATTCGCTTGATTCGACGATACTAGTGTTACGGTTCCTGTTAGTGTTGTATTGCGAAACCGTCGAATGGTGTTTGTATGTCAATGGCACGCTAGAAGGATACGCCGTATTCGGCGAATATTTACTATCTGCACGATATACGGAGTTATTGTACGTGGCAATGTTTAGAGACTCACTCTGTATTTGAGAAATAAAAGATCAAAAACTCCTCCTTTGTGGTAAATAATTCGCTTCCATAACCAATAAATTTTGAGCTGACGAGTTTTGAAAACTAGTTAAGTGGAAAGCATGTGTCCCACGAACCTAACTAGATCCATTATTTCATATGAACCTAGAATCTTCAGGGTTAAATGTTTAATTTTATATTGATTTTCTTCAGGTTGGAAACTATAGAAAAAAGTATAACAAATAAATACAAAAGCACATTTATTCTACTGACAATGAAAACCATGAAATATCACACACAAGTATTCAACGCAATATTTGAAGATGGCTTTCACATACCACACACCAACGTTTTCTACAATCTATGAAGTTTTCTGGAGTATGTATGTCTCACTACATACAAATTATGTACAAACTGAATCACTTAAGAGAGTAGTAATGTTTCAAAACAATGTCCATGGTGTGTAAGGGAACAGAATTAGATACTTCAGACATTCTTGGAATGAAGAAGATGGTAAAAATGTAAATGTAGAGTGACTAGGGCCTCCCGTCGTGTAGACCGCTCGCCGGGTGCAAGTCTTTCGATTTGACGCCACTTCGGCGACTTGCGCGTCGATGGGATGAGATAATGATTGTTAGGACACCACAACACCCAGTCCCTGAGCGGAGAAAATCTCCGACCCTGCCGGGAATCGAACCCGGGTTCTTAGGATTGACATTCTATCGCGCTGACTACTTTTTTTTTCTTTTTTCTTTTTTTTTTTTTTACTCATTTTGTTCGATATAGTTCGTTGCGTTTGGTCGGGGCGGACGTCACAAAACATCCGTTGAAATTGATCGTTGGTTCCTTGACTCAGTTTTTTTTATTACAGAGAGCGCGCAGCTCTCTGACCGAACACGCTGAGCTACCGTGCCGGCGGGCCACTCAGCTAACGGGGGCGGACAAGAAGATCGTGACCTGCTATGATTTTAGTGAAACAAACACACGATAAACACAGGCCGCCCCATTTGATGGCTCACAGTATCCTATACATCCACCACATGATCCGTAGTACTTTCCTCCAACTTCGGAAACATCTCGTTACACGCTAGCACTAGACATATACGAGATAAAGAAGTCCCACCGCTCAAAACCGCGTATTACTTTAGTGGAACATATGCATCCCATCAGCCACGAAATTGTTAAAACGCCCGTTCATTTCTAGCTCTGACGTTAGTTACTACTGGAATTCGCTGCTGTTTACCATTCTCAGCAAGTCGTTCTCCTACAAACACTAGAACTATTACGTCGCAGACCGTATTTCTGCTGCCTAAGTATCACATTTACTTATGTTTCAATGCTTCAGTGCCACGCTGTGGGAGAAACACTGCTGATTTTCAGCTGGATGTTGCAATTACCAACGTGACAAACTGACGACCGTCTGTGTGAATAACTAGTAAATCACAGCCCAGACGGTGTCGCTCTGAGTTAAAGTGGGGGCCCCTGTAACCCCCAGCATTCTTGAGTGATACAGGTGCGACGTTAAGTTGCGCATCATCAAGAGTGTCGACACCACGTGCCAACGACGTAACGCGTCGTTGTGCGTGTTGGTGATGTCATACAACCCAGAGCACTAGCCACCTCTAGATTGTGGCAGATAAGGCAGTTAATAAGGAAAAGTCGTCGCTGAGGAGCACTTTCGATGGAAGTAGCGCTAACAAAGAAATGAACGACCATTAGTTGTCAGTATCAACACTCTTAGCACGAAGCTCTCATTTCAGTAATTTATATGACAGGCGGGATTGTAGCCTATCCCCACTTTATTCAGTCTGTACAAAGAGCAAGCTCTGGAGCAAATTAGGGACAATCTGAAAAGGAATCAGATTTTAGGGAGAAGAAATTAAAACTATAAAGTTCGCCGATGACGAATTTCTGTCAGACTTACAAGAGCAGTTGAACGGAATCTATAAAATCTTGGATAGATGTAAGATGAGCAACAACAGTAAAACAATAGTAAAAAAATCTAGACGAATTAAATCATGCGATTCCGAGGAAATTAGGAAATGAAACACTAAAAATAGTAGATGAATGTTATCTAGTCAGAAAAACCACTAAAGATGGCCAAAGTAAAGAGAATATCATATGTACACTGGCAATAGCAAGAAAAGCATTTCCAAAACAAGAAATTTGTTAACATTCATACATTTTATAAAAAATGTATGTATGTATTTTTCACATCTCTCCTAAACAACTCTTCCGATTTCAAACAAACTTGGTACATATATTACGTTCTGTGTGGAAGGAATCGCTGTGGGTGAGCGAACCATCTACCAATCAAAGGGATGGGGGTGGCGGTGGAAAAAAATTGTAGCCCGCGACACGCAAATACCCAGACTTAATTTATCCAGAATTTGAGTATGAGAGCTTGAGAGCACTTAGTCACTTACAACAAACTTTACACACAATTTCAAGCCTTTACAAAATATTTTCTCGCTGACAGCTCCCGCAAAATAATAAAAGGAAAAAAGTTTATGACCTACTACATTTTTGCTGTTCATGCGGTAGAACTGCAGCACCAGGCATGACACATTACTTTATTACTTCTTTGTTTCTAACTGTATTAGTGATAAATTTGGCAGACAGTATCCACATAAGCCGTTGAATGTACCTACAAAATTACATCATTCTCCAACATGCAGTTCGCGAGATACGACGTCATAAACATTGAGCTGCGTGAAAACGAAACTGCAGCGCCAAATTCGCTAGAGATACAGGTTTGAAATACGTTTGAAATACGTTAAATATAAAATAGAGATGGGGCCCCTCCACGCCCGCACCAACGTGGTGACCAAACCAAAAGTTCTACTGTCACCTCAGCCGCGCGGGATTAGCCGAGCGGTCTGAAGCGCTGCAGTCATGGACTGTGCGGCTGGTCCCGGCGGAGGTTCGAGTCCTCCCTCGGGCATGGGTGTGTGTGTTTGTCCTTAGGATAATTTAGGTTAAGTAGTGTGTAAGCTTAGGGACTGATGACCTTAGCAGTTAAGTACCATAAGATTTCACACACATTTGAACATTTTTTTACTGTCACCTTCGTCAACGTGTTAGTTATCTAATAGGTGGTTCACAGGATGCTGGGCTGTAATGTTATCCGTGCGTCTGGGTAAGACTACGCATTAACACGGTCCATCAGGTGATAGATAGTGGACGAAACGCGAATGAGGGTAGCAATTTGAAGAGCAGAGGGGAAAAAGTGCCAAGGCTCGTGCCGTGGGAAAAAAACCTCTGCGACAGTGGGATGGGTAGTAAGAGCAGTAGTGGCTTACCAGCTGCGATAGTTCATGCAAGGTTGGGTTTGTTAGTATGGGTATCATGCATCATCACCGTGGCAGGCGATGGCGATCCATCCGAGTTTGCTGCAGCTGTTGCATTCCTAGAACAATCAGGATCGTTATATGTTAGTGGGAGATCGGCCATAGATCATCTCATTGTGTGTGTGTGGGAGGGGGGGGGGGAGGTGTGGAGCTTGTCTGCATGTAGTGTATGGTACGGCTTCCCTGCGTGGTGCCAGTTATTCGGCAAGTGTGTTCCAACTGGATATCCAGTAATGTGGCTGATTAACAGGGCTCACCTGTACCGTTGTGTTTGCGTGAACTTGGCCATAGATGTTAGGTCCTTAAGAGTATGTCTTTGGGTCTTTTACGTTTCCATCTACGATTGTGGTCGTAGGTCCCCAGGTTCAGAATAAACGGGTTCTACGAATGTCTGGAGTTACTGTATAGTCTTGTGGTGAGTTTGTGGATTACCTCCGTGAGAGTCTCAAGTCGGTATTCCCGGTGAAGGTCCGCGATGCGTGTGTATGGTGGAGCATTGCTTATGATTTTGAGTACTTTGTTTTGTATGATCTGCAGACGGCGCAGGCGTGTGGGCGCAGCGTATCCCCAGACAGGGACTGCGTACGTCATCAGGGGTCGAATAAGTGTCATGTACATGGACCTCGACACCCTTCTGTTCAGTGTGCTACGCCTGTTGAGCATAGGGTAGAGGTGTTTGAGCCTCGCGCTTGCTCTGTTGGTCATGTGTTGTATGTGGTCCCCCCAGAGTGAAGGTCCGCGATGTGTGTGTATCGTGGAGCATTGCTTATGATTTTGAGTACTTTGTTTTGTATGATCTGCAGACGGCGCAGGCGTCCGGTCCAGCCAAACACCGAGGTATTTGACTTAGCTCTGTGTACAAATACGTTTGAAATATTTTAAATATATGTGACACGCGCGTAGTTGGCAAAGCTACGGGTAAAAAGCTCCTCCTAAACCCCAGGATCGATTTCAACCAAACTGGTTCACATACTACTTAGTATCCGGAAAGAAATAATGTGGGGGTAAGAACCAGCAACCTCCTATGGGGGAGGGCTGGTGACATGGAGAGAGAGAAGGGGGTAAGAAGAGGAGGACGAGGAGGAGGAGGAGGAGGAGGAGATGGATGGACAGAGGCAGTGGGGAGGAGGTGCACAAGGAAAGGGAGGAGAAGATGGGCAGAGAGAGGCAGACGGAGGAGTTGGATAGACAGTGTGTGAGGAGGAGGTGCACTATTACATTGGAATAAATATATACCCGGGCAACATCCGGTACTCAGCTAGTCAAATATAAATTTAAATGCTACGAAATCTTTTCTGAAAGTATTTGTCTGGCGCGTAGCACTGTACGTAGGTAAAAAGCGACAAGCGGTTCAGACAAGAAGAGAACAGAAGCTTTTGAAATTAGTGCTACAGAAAAAATGATGTAACTCACCAACGAACGAAGTGGATTACAAGGCACTTGTTCGATCGGTTCTTGAGTACTGTACATCTATCTGATATTTTTATCACGTATGACTGACAGGAGAGAGAGAGAGAGAGAGAGATAGAGAGAGAGAAGATACAACGGACAGCGGCGCGTTTCCTTACGGAATCGTTCAGTGGGCGCGGGAAGCGTTAGAGAGGTACTCAACAAACTCCAGTGGTAGGCGTTACAGGAGAGGCGTTGTGCATCACGGAGAGGGAAATTACGGGAAGAGTCGGACAACATATTACTTCCTACGTTAATATCTCAAAAATGACCACGACGATAAATTTAGAGGTATTGGAGATAATGAGATAATGCAGACTCTTACCGACAATCACTATTTCCACGCGGCATTCGCGAGTGGATCAGGGATGAGGGATGAGGAGGGGGGGGGGGGGAGGGGAAGAAATTAGATAGTGGGAATAGCAGTTCCCTCTAACATATACCCGTAGCTGGCTTGTCGAGTAAACTATAGATTTGCCTCCCCCCCCCCCCCACCCCACCCCTCAGATGTTCTTTCAGCTTGCCAAAGTGATAGAAATCGCATGTGTAAGGTCTGAACTGTATGTCGCATTAGCCGCACCCATGTCTGTGCGGCCTTCGTCGAACTGTTGACACCATTTCATTACTGCTGGAAGTGATAGCGCATTTGGTCAATCTGCAACCAGAATTCCAATGTGAATCAGTGCCAATTTGGACTGCTTGCACACAAGACTCGTACTAGAGCACGCTTCCAGTTGCCACGCCATCTCACCCCCACACCATGTAGCACGTGTTATTCATATCGCAGCAGGAAACCCGGAACCTGTGTTCGTTCGTGACGATGCGGTACTCTTGTTGTGCAATCGTCTTAGCGGCGACGACATGCGCAACTTACTTTCTGAAGTCCCTACGTATGTGTCGAACAGAAATGTCACAGCACGTTCAATCTACCCGTTTACATCAAGAGCCTCTAAGTGAGAAAAGGGTTGCCGGAAAGTGACCCCAAAGCTGTCCAGTACAGAATATTGCACTGCTCAAGGATACTGTGTACGCTGCGCCCCAGCGTGATTACGTAAGGAAGCAAGTTGAAAGCGAGGTCAGCTTATCGCCGGGCACTCTTTGACGCAGCGTACAATCTGCATGAGTGCCAGCGGATAACGCACATCCACTGAACATTAAAACTTGCGCCTTATGCAAGACTGGTGTGTATGAAATGGTGAAAATGATAATTGTGCGGGCGAAAAAGTTAGGTTCTGTATGTGAAATGTGTGATACTACACTGTAGTTCAGTTTATTCCCTTCACTGTGAGCACTTAATCGACTGAGCGATGAGCCGATTCACAGGCGGAAACATGCGGTAGATTATACTTCAGTTTTCATTCCGATATGCGTCAGCATGCGTTATAGGACTTCTGCCGTTATAAATATTTGGTAGACATTGGCAACTACACTCCTGGAAATGGAAAAAAGAACACATTGACATCGGTGTGTCAGACCCACCATACTTGCTCCGGACACTGCGAGAGGGCTGTACAAGTAATGATCACACGCACGGCACAGCGGACACACCAGGAACCGCGGTGTTGGCCGTCGAATGGCGCTAGCTGCGCAGCATTTGTGCACCGCCGCCGCCAGTGTCAGCCAGTTTGCCGTGGCATATGGAGCTCCATCGCAGTCTTTAACACTGGTAGCATGCCGCGACAGCGTGGACGTGAACCGTATGTGCAGTTGACGGACTTTGAGCGAGGGCGTATAGTGGGCATGCGGGAGGCCGGGTGGACGTACCGCCGAATTGCTCAACACGTGGGGCGTGAGGTCTCCACAGTACATCGATGTTGTCGCCAGTGGTCGGCGGAAGGTGCACGTGCCCGTCGACCTGGGACCGGACCGCAGCGACGCACGGATGCACGCCAAGACCGTAGGATCCTACGCAGTGCCGTAGAGGACCGCACCGCCACTTCCCAGCAAATTAGGGGCACTGTTGCTCCTGAGGTATCGGCGAGGACCATTCGCAACCGTCTCCATGAAGCTGGGCTACGGTCCCGCACACCGTTAGGACGTCTTCCGCTCACGCCCCAACATCGTGCAGCCCGCCTCCAGTGGTGTCGCGACAGGCGTGAATGGAGGGACGAATGGAGACGTGTCGTCTTCAGCGATGAGAGTCGCTTCTGCCTTGGTGCCAATGATGGTCGTATGCGTGTTTGGCGCCGTGCAGGTGAGCGCCACAATCAGGACTGCATACGACCGAGGCACACAGGGCCAACACCCGGCATCATGGTGTGGGGAGCGATCTCCTACACTGGCCGTACACCACTGGTGATCGTCGAGGGGACACTGAATAGTGCACGGTACATCCAAACCGTCATCAACCCATCGTTCTACCATCCCTAGACCGGCAAGGGAACTTGCTGTTCCAACAGGACAATGCACGTCCGCATGTATCCCGTGCCACCCAACGTGCTCTAGAAGGTGTAAGTCAACTACCCTGGCCAGCAAGATCTCCGGATCTGTCCCCCATTGAGCATGTTTGGGACTGGACGAAGCGTCGTCTCACGCGGTCTGCACGTCCAGCACGAACGCTGGTCCAACTGAGGCGCCAGGTGGAAATGGCATGGCAAGCCGTTCCACAGGACTACATCCAGCATCTCTACGATCGTCTCCATGGGAGAATAGCAGCCTGCATTGCTGCGAAAGGTGGATATACACTGTACTAGTGCCGACATTGTGCATGCTCTGTTGCCTGTGTCTATGTGCCTGTGGTTCTGTCAGTGTGATCATGTGATGTATCTGACCCCAGGAATGTGTCAATAAAGTTTCCCCTTCCTGGGACGATGAATTCACGGTGTTCTTATTTCAATTTCCAGGAGTGTATATGCGGACAGTGTCTGCTTACCATCTAGCAAGAAATCTATGCTTTCATTTGTAGGCCGAAAAGTAGTTTGAGTCGTGTGGAGAGAGTAGTCGCCTTTGTATTCTGTTTAGCTTTTTGTAAGCCAATTATATATCCAAGTAACTGATCAATCTAAACACACAACTTGCGTACCCGTGCTCAATACTGTATGCTCGTTCTATTCCATTTTGCCACTTACGGTTAATTAGTGGCATCTGTACGAAGCAGCTAACTTGCTACGCTTATAAAGAACAACTTCTGAATTTTACGTGTTCGTGAAGACGTAGGGCGTAGAAATACCAAGTTGCGCGCTGCTGCACGTAGAACTTTAAACAACCAAAATATCGCAACGACACGCTTCAGTGCTGTCTAATGCAGTAATTGTCTGATGCAAACCTCATGACAGTTCCTAGCAGAATTACCCTGGGCTGTATAAGGATGCGACAATACGCCAGCTGAAGTTTTGAAATAAAACGCATTTCATCGAAATAAAGACTTGCAGCAGTTGTCTCTTTAGTACCAAGCAACTTTTCTAAAAAATGTTTGCTTCATAAGACAATGTTTCGCAGAAATAAGTTGAAAGCGTCGATTTTCATGATGAATAACTATTTGATATTATTATACAAATGTTAACTCGCGCTTGTACATTTTTGTTTCAGGAAAGTGTTACATATTCAAAAGAAGTTTCATACCGAACGTTTATATTCTTCACCGGTTTATTACAATGACGTCAATGAATTTTCGTTAATTCTTCTTCAGATTTATTCAGGTATTTTTGCGCGAGCGTGCACACACACACACACACACACACACACACACACACACACACACACACACACGCACCTCCATCTACTTCAGTGTGGTTTCCGAAAATGGGCGAAGTTCCTTAAGTTGTGAAAGCTTGTCGCCTGCCGCTGGCGCTATCGCAGCTTGTCGTCGTCGTCGTATGACACCCGTGGGTGACTGCCAGGAAGTACTGGCGCGTTATCACGCAACGTTGGAAGTTGTCGACGAATTTCCCACAGAACTATGGACTTCCTCCTTTCGATCTACGTAAGTACCACTTTAAAAACTTCACGGAAGGCGCAAGTCTTCCTACGAAACAAGAATACTTGGTTTATTAGCATTTCTCAAAACGCAAAGCTACATCGCCTGTGGTTTGAGAAAGTAAGATCGGTGAGTTTCCTCACCGATATGAAACATTTCGTACAGTAAATTTCTGCATCGAGTACCACGTTTCAAACCATTAAGTTTGCTAAAATTGGGATAAGCTCAAGTACAGCGTAAAAAGAAATCAAGAAAAGGTTCAACAACCTACGACGATTAGATTTGATATGGAGCCCAAGCTCGGGATTGCACAGCAATAAAGGAAGGAAATCAGTCGCGTCTGCTGCAAAGGAACCATCCCGGCATTCGCGTTAAAGTATTTAGGGAAATCACTGAAAGCCTACACATGCAGCGCGGATGGTGATGTGAACCAAGCTCTCTCCCCATACGAATCCAGTATGTTAATCGATGCGCCACCTCCCTCTGTAAAAGAATAGCGTGTGGCAGTTTGGTGACTTTATTGCAACATTCTGAAGAGACATAAAAAATAAGCGAACCGAGGTACACGAACTGTTATTCTTTTATTTTTATTGATTCTGACACTGAACTTTGTTTCAGAAGTTCTAAATTTTCATTTGATGACAGTAGCCGAAACGACATAATAAATAAAAAAATGTATTACGCGGTACAGACGGTTTTATTCACAATAATGTATATCCTATTTTCCTAGCACCAAAATATCTGCCAACATCTTTGAAAGCCCAATGAAGTTCTCGTTGCAGAGTACCTTTCTTCCATGTATGTGGGTGAGTCTCCTGAAACACGCACCTCCTTTATTTCGTGAATGTTTCAAAGTAGTGAAAGGAGTTTTTCCGGCAAATTATAGTAAGCAGAGGGGCAAATAATTTTATGGGCGATACTTCCAACTATTTCATCAACCGAAATATCAAAGCAAGATTCTTTTAATTCAACGATTTAAAAGCAACTGAAAACACAAGAACAAAGACATAAGCTCGTTAATGTTGGCATTGAAACTTCTCACACGCCCGCATCTCGTGGTCGTGCGGTAGCGTTCTCGCTTCCCACGCCCGGGTTCCCGGGTTCGATTCCCGGCGGGGTCAGGGATTTTCTCTGGCTCGTGATGGCTGGGTGTTGTGTGCTGTCCTTAGGTTAGTTAGGTTTAAGTAGTTCTAAGTTCTAGGGGACTGATGAACATAGATGTTAAGTCCCATAGTGCTCAGAGCCATTTGAACCATTTGAAACTTCTCACAACAATATTTGAGAAATGTACAAAAATTGAAAGGCAAGCTGACAGGAATCGGGTATTGCGATGTGGGGGCTTTCTGGATAGACTCTGCCGCTGTATCAAGGCTTTCGGCTGTTTACTTGTTTCCACAACAGCAGTTCATTTAAACCTTTGCATTTACAAACATTTGAAACAATACAGAGCCTTTCCTGGTTCAAATGGCTCTGAGCACTATGGGACTTAACATCTGAGGTCATCAGTTCCCTATAACTTACAACTACTTAAACCTGACTAACCTAACGACATCACACACATCCATGCCCGAGGCAGGATTCGAACCTGCGACCGTAGCAGTCGCGCGGTTCCGGACTGAAGCACCTAGAACCACACGGCCACCGCGGCCGGCAGCCTTTCCTGGTACGCTAGAAGTTAGCATACAGCTCGATTTACAACTGTCGCAGAAGATCACTTATCTGTGTTGTATAAAAAAGGAGCTAGATGAAACACTTATTACCTCAGGCATGCAAGTCTGTCTTGTTGCTGCATACATCTACACGTCCCCTAACAGCACCGCTTGGCGGAGTTGGCACAGCGGATTGATTCCGACAGCCTGCCTTCCAAATTACGCTCATTTCTCGGATATTTTTACGAAAAAGTTTCAACACCAACGTAATAGTGCGTTATATTACTGTACTCGTATTTTCAAGAGCTTCTGAATCGCTTTAAAAAACAAACACCACCTGATCAAAGTATTCGGACGCCCATTTGTAACGCAGAATTGACCGCTAGATGACATGAGAGGCAGACCAGACAGTATAAAAGAACGCGGGAATATTCTGTTATCAGTAAGGACGCAGTAACTGTAGATTGGTCAGAAGAGCTCAGTTACTTCGAACGTGTATAAACAGCTAGGTGTTGCCTGAGTAATAGATCCATCGGGGACATCTCAGCCCTTCTAAAGCCACACAGTTCGACTGTTTTCGACATAATTGTGAAGAGAGAACACGAAGGAACAACCATAGTTAAACAAAGACCATGAAGACCTCATCAACTGACGAATGGGGTCCGTCGAGTATTGCGGAGGACTAATGTAAAAAATCGCATGAAATCAGCGGAAGGAATCACCGGTGAGTTCCAAAGTGTATTCAGCAGTTCGTGTAGCACAATGACTGTGCGAAGGTAGTTATAGAGAATTAGCTACAATGATGAGCAGCTCTTCATTTCTGTAGTCAGTGCTAAGCGACGCCTGTTGTGTAACGAATGATGTCACTGGACAGTGGATGACTGAAAACGAGTGATTTGGAGTGATGAATCACGCTGTATCCTGTGGCAATCCGGTGGAAGGGTTTGGGTTTGGCGAATGGTTGGAGGACGTTACCTGCCATCACGTGTAGTGCCAGCAGCGGACTGGGAAGGTTGAGTTACGGCCCGGGGGTGTTCCTAGTGGTTAGAGTGTGGTGCCCTTACTGCACTTCCGAGAATGCTATATGCAGAAGGGTGTGAACACATTTCAGAGAATCGTGCACTGCGTACAGCCGAAAACATTCGGAGACAGTGGCTGTATCAGGATGGGAATTCATCCTGTTATAAAGAATATGGAAGGCAATGTTTTGTAGGCAATAACATCCCTGAAATTGACTGGCCTGCCCAGAGTCCCGGTATGCACACAATGGAGCACCTTTGGGATGAGTTAGAACGTCGACCTTGCTCCAGACGCCAGCGCCCAACATCACTACCTGGTCTCGTTTCGGCTCTTGTGAATGAATGGTCTGCGATTCCTCTACAGACATTCAAATACCTCATTGAAAGCATCGCCAATAGAGTTCAAGTCGTCATAATGGTGAAGGATGTACACACGCCATATTAATGTCCGCTAATAGGTATCTGTATCTTCAATATCTCGGTTGTATTACCAAAACAACAAAATTACTTGCCGCTCTGTCTATCATCATTTGCCAAAATCCGCGTTTCGATATTGAGCCGTGGCGGCTTGCGCTAGGGTGGTTTACTTGCATCGCTGATATCGATATTCGGCTGTCTTGCTATCTTTGACTGCTCCCCCCGGTGGTTTTCCGGGTGAACGTGTAACGAGTGTGTCTCCGGTCGGCGTTCAACGAGCCAACTTGTGTTAAAAACAAGCCTGCGTCCCTAGCCGTGGTGCATGGGCTTCGCTGAACAGCTTCCCAGCTTGTAATTTGCAAGCTCCAAGTTACGTATGACTTTTATTCTATGTTTAACTAAGAAGATTGTTGAAACATATTGTGGCATGGGTAGCTGCCGGAGATGGTTCTGAACTTGGTTCCACAGTGGCTATTTTAAGGAGGCTGCTGTTCCTCATTCCGTTTCTCATCATCTATGGAGTGTGTGTTTTAAGTGGTTTTCATGCAAATTTAATTTGTTTTAAGACATATTGACAGCTTTGGGACTGGTTGCCGTTGCGTACGCGCCCGGCAGCCGTAGAATTAATGGTTTAATCATTTGTCATGGCTGGATTTGGTACGTTTCGTCAATGCTGAAAGTGCCTTAAGGCAACTGGAAGGCAACTCTAAGTTTCCTGCTAATTTACTGGGAGACGGGTAATGTTAGAGTATTTCTCCATAAGAATTTGGAGGCATGCTTATTACATATTCCAGTGTGGCTGTGATTTGACCTTGTTTTCCTTGCAATCTATTTGCGCTGCAGGCCATTTAAGTCTTCTCGTTTCCTGGCGTCGGTGCGGTTATGGATTGTTCTCAGGACCGCTCATTGTGAGGCCGGTCGGACTATATATAAATATATACCGCCTACTAGTGAGCCTGTGCATAAGCTGTGGGGAGTGAAGGCTCGTATTGCCTGCCGGCCGTAGCGTTATTGCTTCCAAATACTGATGTGGGCCTTAACGCTGTTCTCTAACGGAAAGTGCAGTTTGGGAGTCATTCTGAGTCATTATGTCCGTTAGTTAACTAAGGCCACTTTGTTAATATTAACGTTTCTGTAAGTCATTTGAGTGGTTGAGTTATTACTAGCCATTCTTATTTAACACTTATATTAATCATTTGTGTATCTTTAATGAATGTACAACTTGTTATTTTTCCTGTGTGACAGTTTTGCGACCTTGATTGGCCCACTTTGCATTTTCAGTATAAGCATGTTTCACTGTGGACCTTTATGTGGGCAGTTCAGTTTTATTAAGCTTTAAGATCTTTGTTTTTTAATGAAGTTGTGGTAGTATGTGGCTGTGTAACTTTGGGTTGGAAGTGTATATTGTTACTAGTCTTTTGAGATATGGTTAAACAAGAATGATTGTTTATGACTGATTATTTCATCGTGCCTACAATCTATGATTTTTGTTGCGTACGCAAAATATGATTCTTATTCGTGTTTATGTAATTCAATTAAAGTGAAGATTTGTATATTGCATCAGTAAGAGGGCATATGTCCGAATTGAAGTTTATAATAAAGTTTGTTTCGAGTCAAATTAAAATTGTAAAACAATCACAAGCATGTCCATCACTAGTGATCCCGGGCTTCCTATTTCCTTTAAATAACATTGGTGAGATTGTAATTTTTTATTTTCTACAGAATTGAGTAGTACAACAGTCCAGATATTCTGAACTGGTCACGAAATAAAGATGGTGCAAGTTTTAGGTGGATCACACTGTATGTCACTTCGGCACTTGGTCTTCGTATCTCTGTATTTGTTGTCAAAAGAGCGAGGTAGCGAGGGCTGAGAAGACTCCCGGTTCAGTGTTTGTTTTCAGGCCGCCAGCGGAGCGGCGCGCTGTGGCTGTAGGTCGGGCGTTGGCCAACAGGCACCTTACGTCAGCCTCGCCGCCTGCTGCATTACGCAACTGGGCCGCTCGCTGCCACCAGCCGTCCCGTCACACAGCACAACGCAGCCACTGTCTCGGTAATCTCCCACGGCTGCTTAGCTGCCTGCTCCTTCACCACCGCCGGCCACACAAAGCATTTAGAATAGTGGCGTAGGCGCTACTGCTGAGCGGAGATTCCCAGATGACTCTCTCTCTCTCTCTCTCTCTCTGTGTGTGTGTGTGTGTGTGTGTGTGTGTGTGTGTGTATTTTCTCCTTGCCAGTAAGTTCCGTGGAATATTGGAATAGATCGATTAGTAAACCACTTAGTCGAAGAAAGGGAAAAAAGAATACTTATTTTAAATTGCAGGCAACGGCCTTGCCGCAGTGGATACACCGGTTCCCGTGAGATCACCGAAGTTAAGCGCTGTCGGGCGTGACTGGCACTTGGATGGGTGACCATCCAGCCGCCATGTGCTGATAACGACCGGGAGAGCGGTGTGCTGACCACACGCCCCTCCTATCCGCATCCTCACTGAGGATGACACGGCGGTCGGATGGTCCCGATGGCCCACTTGTGGCCTGAAGACGGAGTGCATTTATTTTAAATTGCAAGCAATCGCAGCCAGATTTGCACATTTTGAACGAAATTATCCCCGCTGTAGAATACCTTTTATTAGAAGAGACGATCGGTTTCCTGACAAATGAAGACGCATCCTCTGGTGCTCTATACAAATAATAAGGAAAAATTCTTATTCAGAGAATTCTTAACAGTGGTCTAAAGAATAAAGACGCTCAAAATCAGTAATGTAGAAGTGTGCTTAAATAGTACTCAGAAAGATTTTTTTTTTTTCAACAAGTCGTCTCCGAAAGGTAACTGTCCTTAGAACCACTCCCCAACATTCACGTCAAGTTGTAAACAAGTAGCGCGGTAAAAGTGGCAGTCGATATTTAAAATGAAGGGGACAGCAGAACCTATAAAAATAAAATTTCGATAAAAACAAAACGGGCCAAACAAAGTTGTAAAAATTGACACACCTAAGCAATACAGTATTCTACTCGTATACTGAAGCCCCAAAAGAACTGGAATACGCATGCGTATTCAAAAATTGTTCGAATGGCTCTGAGCACTGTGGGACTTAACTTCTGAGGTCATCAGTCCCCTAGAACTTAGAACTACTTAAACCTAACTAACCTAAGGACATCACACACATACATGCCCGAGGCAGGATTCGAACCTGCGACCGGAGCCGCGCGACCGCTACGGTTGCAGGTTCGAATCCTGCCTCGGGCATGTATGTGTGTGATGTCCTTAGGTTAGTTAGGTTTAAGTAGTTCTAAGTTCTAGGGGACTGATGACCTCAGCTGTTAAGTCCCATAGTGCTCAGAGCCATTTGAACCATTTTGCGACCGTAGCGGTCGCGCGTTTCCAGACTGTAGCGCCTGGAACCGCCTGGTCACCCCAGCCGGTATGCGTATTCAACTACAGAGATATGCAAACAGGCAGAATACAGGACTGCGGTCGGCAACTCCTATAGAAGACATCAAGTCTCTTGAGCAGTTGTTAGATCGGTTACTGCTGCTACAATGGCAGGTTATCAAGATTTAAGTGAGTTTAAACGTCGTGTTACAGTCGGCGCACGAACGATCGGACGCACCATCTCCGAGTTAGCGATGAACTGGAGATTTTCCAGTACAACCATTTCATGAGTGTACTGTGAATATCAGGAATCCGGTAAAACATCAAATCTCCAACATCGCTGCGAGCGGAAAAAGATCCTGCAAGAATGGGACCAACGACGACTGAAAAGAATTGTTCAACGTGACAGAACTGCGACCCTTCCGCAAATTGCTGCAGATTTCAATGCTAGGCCATCAACGAGTGTCAGCGTGCGAACCATTTAGCGAATCATCATAGAGACGGGCTTTTATTGCATTTAATTGAAGAAAGGTGAAAATATAAAAATGCAGTAAATGAAGCAGGGGAAAAGAAATACAAACGCCTAAAAAAGAGATCGACAGGAAGTGTAAAATCGCTAAGGGCTAGAGGACAAATGTAAGGATGTAGAGGCATATATCACTAAGGGCAAGATAGTTACTGCTTACAGTAATATTAAAGAGACCTTTGGAGAAAAGAGAACTACTTGCATGAATATCAAGCGCTCAGATGGAAACCCACTCGTAAGCAAAAAAGGGAAATGCGATTTTGTCATATGATGACATGTTTGGAAAAGGGAAAGCAGAAAGCTGGAAGGAGTACAGAGGGTCTATAAGAGAGCGATGTACTTGAGGGCAATACTATGGAAATGGAAGAGGACGTAGATGAAGATGAAATGAGAGATATGATACTGTGTGAAGAATTTGACAGGGCACTGAAAAAAGGCCCCGGGAGTAGACAACATTCCATTAGAACTACTGCTAGCCTTGGGAGAGCCAGCCAGGACAAAACTCTACCATCTGGTAAAAAACATGTATGAGACAGGCGAAAACCCTCAGGCTTCAAGAAGCATATAATAATTTCAATCCCAAAGAAAGCAGGTGTTGACAGGTGTGAAAATTACCGAACTACCAGTTTAAAAAGTCACTGCTGTGAACTACTAACACGAATTCTTTACAGATGAATGGAAAACCTGGTAGAAGCCGACATCGGGGAACATAATTTTGGATTTCGTAGAAATGTCGGAACACGTGAGGCAATACTGACCCTAGGACTTATCTAAGAAAATAGATTAATGAAAAGCAAACCTACGTTTCTAGCATTTCTAGACAGAGAGAAATCTTTTGACAATGTTGACTGGAATACTCTCTTTCAAATTCTGAAGGTGGTAGGGGTAAAATACAGGGAGCGAAAGGCTGTTAACAATTTGTACAGAAACCAGATGGCAGTCGAGGGGCATGAAACGGAAACAGTGGTTGAGAAGGGAGTGAGACTGGGTTGTAGACTATCTCCGATGTTATTCAATCTGTTTATTGAGCAAGCAGTAAAGGAAACAAATGAAAAATTTGGAGTAAGAATTAAAATCCATGGAGAAGAAATAAAAACTTTGAGGTTCGCCGATGGCATTGAAATTCTGTCAGAGACAGCAAAGGACTTGGAAGAGCAGTTGAACGGAATGGTCAGTGTCTTGAAAGAAGGATAAAAGATGAATATCAACAAAGCAAAACGAGGATAATGATGCTGAGGGAATTAGATTAGAAATGAGACACTTAAAGTAGTAAAGGAGTTTTGCTATTTGGGGAGCAAAATAACTGATGATGGTCGAAGTAGAGAGGATATAAAATGTAGACTGGCGATGGCAAAGAAAGCGATTCTGAAGAAGAGAAACTTGTTGCCATCGAGTATGGATTTAAGTTTTAGGAAATCTTTTCTGAAAGTATTTGTATGGAGTGTAGCCGTGTATGGAAGTGTTCGGGCCGTGGGGCGCTCAACCGCGCGGTTATCAGCGCCCGTACAAATTGCCAACCTTTGCTCAGTCCAGTCTCATCACTTTCATGAATGATGAGGACAACACAAACACCCAGTCATTTCGAGGTAGGTGAAAATCCTTGACCCCGCCGGGAATCGAACGGGACCCTGTGCCTGGGAAGCGAGAACTCGACCGCGAGGCCACGAGCTGCGGACTGAAATATTGACGATAAATAGTTTAGACAAGAAGAGAATTGAAGCCTTCAAAATGCGATGCTACAGAAGATTACTGAAGAATAGATGGGTAGATCACGTAACTAATGAGGAGGTACTGAATGAAATTGGGAAGAGGAGGAATTTGTGGCGCAGCTTGAGAAGAAGAAGGGATCGGTTGATAGGACATATTTTGAGGCATCAAGGTATCACCAATTTAATACTGGAGGGCAGAGTGGGGTGGTAAAAATCTTAGAGAGAGACAGAGATGAGTACACTAAGTAGATTCAGAAGGATTTAGGTTGCAGTAGTTACTTGGAGATGAAGAAGCTTGCACAGGATAAAGTAGCATGGAGACCTGCATCAGACAAGTCTGTGGACTGAACACAACAACAACAATAACAACAACATGGGCTTTCGGAGCCGAAGTCCTACTCGTGTACCCTTGATGACTGCACGATACAAAGCTTTACGCCTCGCCTGGGCCCGTCAACACCGACATTTGACTGTTGATGACTGGAAACATCTGGCCTGGTCGGATGAGTCTGGTTTGAAATTGTATCGAGCGGATGGAGGTGTACGGGTATGAAGATAACCTTAGGAATCCATGGACCCTGCATGTCAGCAGAGGACTGTTCCAGCCGGTGGAGGCTCTGTAAAGGTTCGTGGCGTTTGCAGTTGGAGTGATATGGGACTTCTAATAGTGCTAGATACGACCCTGACTGGTTACACGTACGTAAGCATCCTGTCTGATCACCTGCATCCATTCATGTCCATTCTGTATTCCGAAGGACTTGGGCAATTCCCGGGACTGCTACGGTCGCAGGTTCGAATCTTGCCTCGGGCATGGATGTGTGCGATGTCCTTAGGTTAGTTAGGTTTAAGTAGTTCTAAGTTCTAGGGGACTGATGACCTAAGATGTTAAGTCCCATAGTGCTCAGAGCCATTTGAAGCCATTTGGGCAATTCCAGCAGGACAATGCGACGCCCCACACGTCCAGAGTTGCTACAGAGTGGCTCCAGGGACACTCTTCTAAGTTTAAACACTTCCTCTGGCTACCAGATTCCTCAGAGATGACTTGCAATGTGCTGTTCAGAAGAGATCTCCACCGCCCTCGTACTCTTAAGTACTTATGGACGACTCTGCAGGATTTATGTTGTCAGTTCACTCCAGCACTACTTCAGACATTAGTCGAGTCCATGCCACGTCGTGTTGCGGCACTTCTGCGTGCTCGCGTGGGCCGTACACGATATTGTTTTGGCTCTTCAGTGTAGTTGTGAAAGAGGAAATTTGGACTAACACTCGACCGTTATTAATATTTTCCATTTTAATCATCCACTTTCAGTATTTTTGTAAACTGTAATTGTGAAAGAGGGAATTTATATTACAGTATCACTCAGGTTTTATTATAATGTTGCAATTTAACTGTCCACTTTCAGTGTTTTGTAACTGGGACTCAATCTTTTTACATATTTTTTAAATATTTCGACACATGTAAAGCCGCCCCCTCACCCTTCACGCCTTCTATAGCGACGGTTTTGTGTCCATCAATTCTGACGCCACTTGTGAACATCTTCCCCATTGCGGAGCGGTCAGTACTGCCTTGCCTGCCGCCGCTCCACCACCTTCATGCTTGTGGTGCGGTAAGGTTCTTCTCATTTACTTGGTTCAGACTTTGAAATTGTCTAGATGAATTAGTAGTCTACAGATTTGTTTGACCCGTTTAGTTTTTATTCAGATTTTATTTTATAGGTTCTGCTATCCCCTTTACTTTGAATATAGACTACGGCTTTTACCGCGCTAAATGAAAAATGAAGGGGATGAATGCTGTCAGTTGCAGCAGGACATTAAGTGGAATCAGCGGCGACGAGCGAAAATGTGATCCCGATTCGAACCCGGGATCTCCTGCTTGCTAGGCAGGTGCTTTAATCACTGCGCCATCCGGGACACAGCGTTATAGCAGCTGCACAGGCTACCTCGGTATGCCTCACAGCCGACCCACATTCCCACAGAACGCTACCTATTCGCACATAACCTAGCCGAACATAATTTTACCACGCTTTTTGTCTCCAAATTGACGTGAATGTTGGAAAGTGGCTCTAAGGCGCCTTTCGGCGATGACTTGTTAAAAGGATGCTTCGCGGGTACTCTTAAAGCACGGGTCTATGATACTACTTTGGAGTACCCCTTTATTTTTTAGGCCACTGTTAAGGATTCTTTTTCATTATTTGTACATATGAGCTGAGGATGCGCCTACTGTTGACGCTAAACCAGTCGTGACTTTATATTAAAAGTATTCTACAGCCATTGCGAATAATTTCATTAAGAAAGAGGATTAGGGTCTAATGATTACAAACTCAAAAAAACCTCATATCGTAGGAGGATGACGGATAGAAATCGGCCACGTCCTCTTCAAAGAGACCATCTTGGCGTTTGCCTTAACAGATTCAGGGAAACAAGGGAAAAATTGAACCTGAATGACCGGGTGGAGGGACTGAGCTCCATGTCATCCTAATGCGAGGAGACTGTAAGTCAACGCGAAAGCTTAGTTAAACGTCACAAGGCTTTGCTAGACATGGTTCTGCGAGGACAAGGTGAAAAGTTCTCTGTCTGGCTCAGAGTTGGTCTAAATTTCAATGAAATTCAGTTTTTGTGTGTCGGTTTATACTGAGCAAAAAAGTCAATAATATTGGTACGAAGTACTCTCCTCGATACACTTACATAGCTTACATAACTGCGCAGTTCCTTGCTTACTAACAGTGCAAATATGTCTGTTGCAAAACTTCGTCCCATATGTATATTGAGAAGGAAATGCATATAAAAAGAAGGCAATTTGGCAGTTCCATGTACGACAAGTATAGTCATTCAATATTCTATGCGAGTGCTGCCCAGTTAGTGTGGAGGCCATAGTTTTGTGTCAGAATACACGAGTCTGACCTTTCGGTTCTGGATTGAGGTGTAATTTTTTTTTCTTTTGTGATTTTTGATTTGCTCAATAACGCTGCATTACACTGTTACTGAAACAATAGATATCCTTCAGCTCCGTTTGCTTTTAACGTTGAATATGACAGTTATTGGCCAGACAACTCAGAAATGTTCATTTTTAATTAAAAATAAATAAATAACCTGTCATAGGAGAATAGCAGCTGCAAAACTTATCAACGTGGAGATGTTAAACGTACATAAAGCATTCAGAAACAGCGACTGGGTTTTATTTTTATTTTATTTTTTTGCTTTGGTAGATGGGTTGTAACTGAGGAAAAGGAGTCCAGTGCGTGGAAGAGGACAGAGTAAACATATTAAGGCAAAATTTTGTGGTAGTATTAAATAAGTGCACATATTTGTATAAGACAGCAGTTATTTTTGTACACGAAGGTGGTAAAAGTCATGGGATACCTCCTAATATCGTGTCGGACCTCCTGTGGCTCGGAGTAATGCAGCAGTTGGACGTAACATGGACTCAACAAGCTACCGGAAATCCCCTGCGGAAATACTGACCAGTGCTGCCTCTGCAGCCGTCCGTAATTGCGAAAGTGCAGCTGGTGCAGGATTTATTGTACCAATTGACCTCTCGATTACGTCCTATAAATGTTCGATGGGATTCATGTCGGCCGATCTAGGTGGCCAGTCCATTCACTCGAATTGCCCAGAATGTTCTTCAAACCAATTGCGAAAATCATAGCGCGGTGACATGGCGCATTGTCATCCATAAGACTTCCACCGTTGTTTGGGAACATGAGGTCCTTGAATGGCTGCAAGTGGTCTCCAAGTAGCCGAACATAACTATTTCCACTTAGTGATCTGTTCAGTTCGACCAAAGCATGTAAACATGGACCATACCCTTATGGAGTCACCACCAGCTTGCACAGTGCCTTGTTGGCAACTTGGGTCCATGGCTTCGTGGGGTCGGCGCCACACTCGAAACCTATTATCAGCTCTTACCAACTGAAATCGGGACTCATTCGGCCATGCCACGGCTTCCCAGTCGTCTAAGGTTCAGCCGATAGGGTCAAGAGCTCAGGAGATACACTGCAGGCGATGTCATGCTGCTAGCAATGGCACTCGCGTCTGTCGTCTGTGCTGCCATAGCCCTTTAAGCCAAAATCTCTGTCCTAACAGATAGTTCGTTCTACGTTCCACATTGATTTCTGCGGTTATTTCACACAGTGGCGCCTTTCTCTTAGCACTGACAACTCTACGGAAACGTAGCTGCTCTCGGTCGTTAAGGGATGGCCGTCGGCCTCTGCGTTGTCCGTGGTGAGAGGTAATGACTGAAATTTGATAATCTCGGCACATTCTTGACACTATGGATCTCAGAGCACTGAAGTCCCTCACGATTTCCGACACGGAATGTCCCATGAGTTTAGTTTCTACCACTATTCCGCGTTCAGAGTCTGTTAATTCCAGTCGTGCGGCCGTAATCACGTCGGAAAGCTTTCCACATGGATGAGCTGAGTACAAATGACAGCTCTGCTATTGCACTGTCCTTTATACCTTGTATACGCGATACTACCGCCATCTGTGTATGTTCATACAGACTTTTGTTACCTCAGTGTATAACAATTAAGAAGTCAAATACTGTATTACGCGGCCTAAAATTTACTCTTCGACCCGGTATCCAACTTGAGTGTCCTAACGAATACTCTACCCAGTCCACTAACTGGAAAACACAACTACCGAGCGTTGATGAGTACACGTGTCGTACATGTTATTGCAGATAGCCAAATTGCATTTCTGTGACGTCTGTTTTCTACCAAAAAGACGCAAGGAGAAAATTTTGTTACTGACATTTTTGTACTGTTAGGATACAAGGAATCGCGCTAGGATGTTCTGAGTGTGCGAATTTTGGTTCATCCTGTACAGGTAGGTGAAAAATTTATGTGCCATGTTGATCTATGGAATACTTTTACGTACGCAGCAGTCGTAACGCTCTTACAATGGGCAAAGCTCAATCTTGGTCGCGTAATATTGTTTTAAATTTCTTGTAATGGCTGGTTTCGGCGTAATTTGGGCATCTTCACCAAAAGCGACTACATCCGCTGATGCTTGCGATAGCTGTCATTCCCTCCACATTTTACATTTGTACATGCCATTTGTACCCCTTTCTGTATAGTTCTTTGTTTTTGATGGATTATCACAAAGATCAGGGGTGTCTAACCCGCGGCCTGCGGGCCTCGTGCGGGCCAAAGCAAGTATCAAAGCGGCCCAGAAAAGTGAGGATCTATCACACGATCGATTAAAAAACACAATACGCAAATTCCGTTTATGTAAAGTTACGATAAATTGAATATTTTCCATTTGAATCTTGCACCACACGATGCTATTCTCTCATCGGTCCATTCCTTTTTTTTCCCTCGGTTGTTATTATTAAGTTTTAAGTATATTACGCGACCCAAAAATACTCGTCTTCTTCCAACGTGGCCCAGGTAAGCTAGACGGTTGGTATTCCTTGACCCAGATACAATCATCCAACTGCACCCACAGAAGAAAACATTGAGAAAGAGCTTAATATAATGATAAACAATCGGTTGTTGCCGGAAGAAAAAGTATGTTATATTCTACACTATGAGTTCAGTGTGAGAACGATGAGAATTGTATTTACTGGTGCTGGCCAAACCGAAATACGAAAATAAGTTTCTCCGCTGTTTCTGGAAGCGTTCTTTTCGCGTGATATTGTGAATGAGACGAGGATCCATTACTTCACGACAGAAACGAAATAGTAATCAAATCATTGGATGGAAGACAGTGACATTGCTCGAAGCCAGTTTCATCTCCCGGAAAGGTTAGTCAGGGATTTTTGTATACAAGCATGATTATTCTTATTGTTTGCCTTGTACATGATAAAACTATTATTGACGAATATTAGGCAATTTTCTGAATCTACATAAGAGGAGGATGTATTGTAAAAGAAATAAATCATCTTTGATAGCACCATACACCTGCCCTCAAAATATTTTGTCAATGGAAGAATGAGACGGGAAATATTTGTTGGACTTACAACCCACTTAAAAAAGTTTCCAACCCTCCATCTGCTGCGACATCTTAGTAGTCTGTAGCGCGAAAACGCTCAGAAACCAGTGAAGCATTCAAAGCTGCAGTGCATGTATGGAAGCTAG
Source organism: Schistocerca piceifrons (assembly GCF_021461385.2). Taxonomy (NCBI): domain Eukaryota; kingdom Metazoa; phylum Arthropoda; class Insecta; order Orthoptera; family Acrididae; genus Schistocerca; species Schistocerca piceifrons. Next base: position 387,247,614 of record NC_060142.1, read on the forward strand.
TGACTGCAAAAGTGTCGGACCCAGTGCATCGACACAGAAGAAGACTAAGACGTAAGATAAGAGCATTGTCACTTTTAAAACAATCTTTCGACTCCAGACCCATAAATTTGTCCATTCTTCTCAGTTAGTACCTGGCACGCTCATCTGCAAACGTTCAAGCTCTGGGATTGACCGTATTTCTAACCTGTCTCCGATAGAGTAATAAGCCTCCAGCATTTTTTGTAAATATAATAAAAAAACTGTAGAATTTATCAGTGTGTGCTATTGCTTTAATCCTTAGAACACAGGGACTTCCATTATCTACAGTTTCACGACAGTTAAAAGATGCCGTTAAGGGAACTACGGTTATACAGGTGCGTATAAACGGTCTTCCAATTTTTGATTTGGCTCATCGTAGGTTTAGGCTACTTACAGATTGTGAAAATACAAACCGCTGCACGATCAAGAGAGCGATGGGCAAAGTTCGTCCATTTATAAGTTTCGAAACTACAGTCGCCCATCAAAAACTGCTTGTACTTCTTTCGGCCAGTGACTCTGTCGACGAATGCGCGAGGATAGCAATAGGCAAACTTTTCCACAAACACTGTCGGCAGTGCCCACCTGAAATCAGCGGCTAGCTTCGGTGTAACCGGTTTCAAGTATGTCATCTTTTCAGAAGTACTGCAATTGAGATTTTCATAGAGTAATGCCTTGGTGACATGCTTACAAGAACAGACTATATCATGGGAAAATATTTCGAGTTGCAGAGTTGAATTTAAGAGGACGATAGCAATGGCACTGGCTGGACCACCATATGTGTTCATTTTGTTACGTTTATCAGTTAAACAGATATTCTGCACGTAATTATTTGCTGTTCGACACACAGAAATAACGCTTCACATACTGATTACATGTAACTAGTTAAAACGTTGTGTCTAAGCGGGATTCAAACCATAATCTCTGCCTTCCCTGCATTGCCAGTTACGTCATCCTAGGGAACCTCACAGATTGAGCCTTTTACCCTATCATACGCTCCTCTCCTTTTCTTTGAAACTCTGCAACATTTTTCCTGCATAGATTAAGAAAAATAATTCTTAGTTCTCCAAGTAAGTCTCAGATCAAGAAAAACATACTGCGAAATTTTACACAGTGCAGTGCTAGGAAGAAGTGCTTTCAAAGCCGTCAGGAAAGTAACTAGACTCATTATCAGGCCTCAAACGCCCACTGAGCCGCGCTCTAAGCGAACGCGTCACCTATCATGATAAAATATAAGATCAGTTTCTATTTAAGGACCTCACGTATAGCAAACACTAAATCTGAAAAAAGAATGGACCATTGTAAGTTAGTTCTTCGGTATAACGTCATTGACATCACAAGCATATGTTGCGTCATTTTGTCAGGAAATTCCTGCTCTTGATATACAGCCTTAAAGCCACTATCAGCTATCTGTCCAGCTTATCATTTCCGCCTGCGTTTGGTTACACGGCAGAATTGCACCATATTACTCCGCCATCAATCCCTTCATTATCAAGAGCAATTTGTCTGCGGAAGAATGACACCTGTTCACAGCAATTTAACTGAGATTTTCTTGTTTATCCTTCGGATCCACTGCCAAATACACTTGCGAATATGCCAGTTTTCAACCACACTGCAGAAATTGGGGCGGAAGCAGGAAACGCATCGATCGATATTTCGAGACGAAAGCTTGGATTCTGAAAGCCTTGTTTAGTTTGCGTCACTATTATTTAGGTAATTATAGTTAACTACTTTCTACAGCATTTATTTTCTATGTTATTTGCAATCTAAGATCAATATACTAATGTTACGTTGCTCGAAATGTTGTCATCCAGCTGTTGGAACTGTAAGTGTCTCTCACCGATGCAAAGATATTGCCGTGTTTTAAAGATATTTACGAGACGAAGCCTATGATTTCATGATCACGCAGACTCTGATGTCATCTTTACAAATAATAAAGATGTCGGAATCTTTAGAGCCAAAATTCGTGTTGCGACAGTAAAATTACAAAATAGGTAGATTTTTGACGACTTTCTTCATTTTCAAACTGGTAAAACAGATCTGTCATGAAGCGAAACGATAAACAAGTGTGAAAATGAAAATCGGGGCGCAGTAAATACTCTTCTGTGGCTGAAGACGTAAAATCGCGGGAAAGTAGTGGTGCTGTTGTATACCTTAGTGACGGAGTATGTTGAGTAGTCTCTGTGACTCTGTGGTTGTCGACTGTATAAATGTAGCCACAGAACTTCAACCATTTGTAGCGCATATTGTAGTAAACTTATCTATTAGCGTGTTGAGGTCATGTCTTCTCCTTTTAATTCGAATTCCATTTTCTTGTGTGGAGTCATATATTTTCCTATGAATTTTCCACTCCTTTTCTTCACTTTGTGCAACAGTAGAGTGCATTCCATCAACTATGATCTTTGATGCATATGGCAGCGATAGTGCCGCTTCTGTTGGCCTCCGCCTAAGGTCGGTTTAGTTACTCATTTATTCATTTATTCACTGTACGGGTTTTACCGACAATGCAATAGACATCGTAGAGAAGAGTCATAAATTGCGATATGGCGAACAATTCTTGTGGTTATAGTGCAGTCTGAACACGAAACGTTGAGTTCTTTAGTTTATTATCCGCAGTTCGTGGTCGTGCGGTAGCGTTCTCGCTTCCTGCGCCCGGGTTTCCGGGTTGGATTCCCGGCGGGGTCAGGGATGTTCTCTGCCTCGTGATGACTGGGTGTTGTGTGATGTCCTTAGGTTAGTTGGGTTTAAGTAGTTCTAAGTTCTAGGGGACTGATGACCATAGATGTTAAGTCCCATAGTGCTCAGAGCCATTTGAACCAATTTTTTAGTTTATTGCTTACTTTTAAAATCTAGCTTTTTCCATGATTGTCCGTTGCAACCAAATAGAACGCAATATTACTAGCACTCGTTGAAGAAACCCAAGACGTTCAGTTTCTATCATTCGCGCCTTTTTTACCTCTACATCTAACATTATACTGCACAGTTTCAGTAATAAAATGTCGTGTGACTAGGGCCCCTCGTCGGGTAAACTGTTCGCCGGGTGCAGGTCTTTCGATTTGAAGCCACTTCGTCGATGGGGATGCAATGATGATGACTGGGACAACACAACACCTAGTCCCTGAGCGGAGAAAATCTCCGACCCACCCAGGAATCAATCCCGGGCCCTTAGGATTGACATTCTGTCGCGCTGACCACTTTTTTTTTTTGTTTATCTCATTTTGTTCTATATTGTTCGTTGAATTTGTTCATGGCGGACGTCCGATGACACTCGTTCAGGTTGTTCGTTGATCCGTGCACTCAGTTTTTTTTTTTTTTATTACAGAGGGAAGCTAAACCCTCTGACCGAACACGCTGAGCTACCGTGCCGGTAACCACTCAGCTACCGGGGGAGGGGGGGGGGGGGGGACAGTTTCAGTAATGCTGGAGTAAAAAAAAGCACTAATACTGATAACACAAAATTAACTTAATTGTTATAATAATGTTAGTCCTTTCAGAAGTACATTTCTCGTACCAACATTCCTTTATACTAAAACTAATGGTATACTAACAGGGAGGCATGTAAGTGGGAGAAACATCAAAAGCGAGACTTACTTGGTCTGAGGAAAATTGAGAAAGTACAGCCGAAGATCAGCAAAATAAGAAGTAAAAGAGAAAGCAATAGAGACAGCAGAAGGAAAATGGGGTGAGCTAGGGATCAGGAATGTGGGGAGGGATATTTACAGTTAGTTAAATTCGTTGGTTGGCTATTGGACAGGCAGAATGACGTCTGGGATATACCTAGAGACAAGCTGCGCCAATTCTGACAGGGAAATCTTTAGCTTTCGTTTGTTTATAGAGGCATGTATTTTACTTCGCAAGATTAAGGTCTTCGGACCCTGTACTACATTTTCCGGGCACCTTTAACAACAATAATAATAATAATCATGAGCTGTATTGCCACATAGAAAAGATAACCGATGCCATCTGGAAAAGGAGGATTCTGTTTTATGGACATATAACCCGAATGAGCCCTGGAAGACTCACCAATCGTATGATTACTTACTTTCAGGAGAAGAAAACAAAATGGGTCTGGTTCACATAGGTGGAGAAAGATCTAAAGAAGTGGGGATCACCCATGACGACATCTTGGAGCGTGTCCCACTCAAGGAGAACTTATGGCGTGGCAGGGTTTCCAAGAAAAGCCAAAACTAAATACAGGAAAGGCTTGGACCCAGGAGAGGAAGGAGCAACAACGAGAACGAATGCGGCAGCACTGGGCAAACATCACAACACGTAAAGCAAGACAGTTGAAATAACGTGGTCCAAAGATGGCCTATACGTAATGGATGGATGGATGGACTGATGATGATGATGAGGAGGAGGAGGAGGAGGAGGAGAATAGTTGTACTGATGAAGAGAATTATTGCAATAATCATAGTCTAATTAATATTGTTTTCAGTATATTTCTCATGGTAATATGTCATTACAAAATGGAAGTGGTGAGGAACTAACAAAATTGGATGATAATACTAGAAAAATAAAATTTGGAGAAGTTAATTGTGCTGGAGAATAATAATGGTGTGAAATTAACAAAATAGATAACGAAAGAAAAATGAATGGAAGTAGGGAATCAAAGCCGCAAGGATGACTGCTGAGAGCATGACTTTGGGTGTGAGATACTGGTTCGCTATTGGCTAGGAGAAATACAACTGAAATACACCAATGATGAAAAACCCCTAGTCCAATCATTAATGGAGTTCTGTACTGAATCAGACGCACGTTACTGAACAGACTGTTTCATAAACAAGTGGCAGAAATGCAGAAAGATTATACGAATGCGTGGTGTCTGTTCTGTCGGACATGTCCGGAAGAATAGACAACACGCATTCATATAATTGATTCGCGTCGATGGGCAATGAATGCACCTTCTTCACTGCGGATACAAGTACGTCCGACCTCCTGCGGCAATCTGAGTAGCGAGCGTGTAGGAAAAGGGACAGCGACTGCGGATATGTGGCGCTCGGTAGGAATGTTTTCGGCCATGAGGCGTACCGAGATAGTCCGCGCAGTTGCGATAACACTGTCCCCCGGATGGCGCAGTGATTAACGCACCTGCCTAATATGCAGAAGATTCCAGGTTCGAATCCCATTCTAGTACATCTTTCCACTCGTCTTCGCTGACTCCGCGTAATGTCCCGATCAAGCTGCCATCAGTAATTCCTTTCCCTTCCTTTCCTTTCCTTTCCTTTCCTTTCAGCTCCCCTCCACCTTCGATTTACATATAATACAGAAAGAGTTACACATAGGTATAGGTAAAGCGAAGATGATGGAACTTTAGATGTACATGGTGGTCCATTGATAGTGACCGGGCCAAATATCTCACGAAATAAGCATCAAACGAAAAAACTACAAAGAACGAAACTCGTCTTGCTTGAAGGGGGAAACCAAATGGCGCTATGGTTGGGCCGCTAGATGGCGCTGCCGTAGGTCAAAAGGATATCAACTGCGTTTTTTTTTTTAAAATAGGAACCCCCATTTAATATTATATATTCGTGTAGTAGGTCAATAAATATGAGTGTTTTGTTGGACCACTTTTTCGCTTTGTGATAGATGGCGCTATAATAGTCACAAACGTGTAAGTACGTGGTATCACGTAACATTCCGCCAGTGCGCGCGGTTTTTGCTTCGTGATACATTACACGTGTTAAAATCGACCGTTTACCAATAGCGGAAAAGGTCGATATCGTGTTGATGTATGGCTATTGTGATCAAAGTGCCCAACGGGCGTGTACTACGTATGCTGCTCAGTATCCTGGACGACACCATCCAAGTGTCCGGACCGTTCGCCGGATAGTTACGTTATTTAAGGAAACATGAAGTGTTCAGCCACATGTGAAACGTCAACCACGACCGGCAACAAATGATGATGCCCAAGTAGGTGTTTTAGCTGCTGTCGCGACTAATCCGCACATCAGTAGCAGACAAATTGCACGAGAATCGGGAATCTCAAAAAAGTCGGTGTTGAGAATGCTACATCAACATCGAATGCATCCGTACCATATTTCTATACACCAGGAATTGCATGACGACGACTTTGAATGTCGTGTACAGTTCTGCCACTGGGCACAAGAGAAATTACGGGACGATTACAGATTTTTTGCACGCGTTCTATTTAGCGTCGAAGCGTTATTCACCAACAGCGGTAACGTAAACCGGCATAATACGCACTATTGGGCAACGGAAAACCCACGATGGCTGCGACAAGTGGAACATCAGCGACCTTGGCGGGTTAATTTATGGCGCGGCATTATGGGAGGAGGGATAATTGGCCCCCATTTTATCAATGGCAATCTAAATGGTGCAATGTATGCTGATTTCCTACGTATTGTTCTATTGCTGTTACTACAAGATATTTCACTGCATGACAGAATGGCGATGTACTTCCAACATGATGGATGTCTGGCACATAGCTCGCGTGCGGTTGAAGCGGTATTAAATAGCATATTTCATAACAGGTGGATTGGTCGTCGAAGCACCATACGATGGCCCGCACGTTCACCGGATCTGACGTTCCCGGATTTCTTTCTGTGGGAAAAGTTGAAGGACATTTGCTATCGTGATCCACCGACAACGCCTGACAACATGCGTCAGTGCATTCTCAATGCATGTGCCAAAATTACGGAAGGTGAACTAGTCGCTGTTGAGAGGAATGTCGTTACACGTATTGCCAACTGCATTGAGGTTGACGGACATCATTTTGAGCATTTATTGCATTAATGTAGTATTTACAGGTAATCACGCTGTAACAGCATGCATTCTCGGAAATGATAAGTTCGCAAAGGTACATGTATCACATTGGAACAACCAAATAAAACGTTCAAACGTACCTACGTTCTGTATTTTAATTTGCAAAACCTACCTGTTACCAACTGTTCGTCTAAAATTGTGAGTCGTATGTTTGTGACTATTACAGCGCCATCTATCACAAAGCGAAAAAAGTGGTCCAATTAAAACATTCATATTTCTTTTCGTACTCCACGAATATGTAAAAAAACGCAGTTGATTTCCGTTTGACCTATGGCAGCGCCATCTAGCGGGCCAACCACAGCACCATCTGGTTTCCCCCTGCAAGCTAGACGAGTTTCGTTCTTTGTAGTTTTTTTGTTTGACGCTTATTTCGTGAGATATTTGGCCCGGTCACGATCAATGGACCACCCTGTATATTTCAGATGTGGTACGATGAAAGGTATTTGTCATGCGGACTATAAAACCGATTAAGAACACAGTGAGTATGAAAATCACGTTGCTTTATGTGGCTGTATATCGCCCAGACTGAGTATACTAACAAGGGAACCTCCCCATCGCACCCCCCTCAAATTTGGTTATAAGTTGGCACAGTGGATAGGCCTTGAAAAACTGAACACAGATCAATCGAGAAAACAGGAAGAAGTTGTGTGGAACTATGAAAAAAATAAGCAAAATATACAAACTGAGTAGTCCATGCGCAAGATAGCCAATATGAAGAACAGTCTGAGCCGAGGAGCGTCGTGGTCCCGTGGTTAGCGCGAGCAGCTGCGGAACGAGAGGTCCTTCGTTCAAGTCCTTGATAACTTTAATTTTTTATTTTCAGACAATTATTATCTGTCCGTCCGTCCGTCCGATGCGAGGTATCTGCGCCGTAGTATGGGGACGCCACACCTAAACAAACATCGAAACACACGACGTCAGTTGACTACAGCGCACGGAAGAGAGAGTATTCCTTCTCACGAGGCTCCCTGGCTGGCAGTTGACTGTTCGCTACGTTGGACGAGAGCGAATTAAATACGTGAGATGTATTCCGTGGGCAATATGAATCCAGCAAATATAGCTTGCGACTTCAATAACAATCGCACGGTTTTGCGATGCGGTCGCAAAACACAGACACTAAACGTATTACAGTGAACAGAGACGTCAATGAACGAACGGACAGATCATAACTTTGCGAAAAATAAAGAAAGTAAACTTTTCACTTTAGGGAAGACTTGAACCAAGGACCTCTCGCTCCACAGCTGCTCACGCTAACCACAAGACCACAGCGCTCCTTAACTCAGATTGTCCTTGATGTTGCCTATATTGCGCATGGACTACTCAGTTTGTATACTTTACTTATTTTTTCATAGTTCCACACAACTTCTTCCTGTTTTCTCGATTGATCTGTGTTCAGTTTCTCAAGGCCTATCCACTCTGCCAACTTATAACTAAATCTGAGGGGGGTGCGATGGGGAGGTTCCCTTGCAAGTACCAAGATGATCATACAAATGAATACTACACAAATATCTTGCGTAAACATTCCTGGTTAGCTAGAGTCGTCTAAAATTTGCTCTGTTTGTGTCGTGTTGAACAACATCTCAGCAGCAGAGATTCGATAGGACTAATGACTGGAGACATTTAGGTTTCGCTTAGGTTGAAAAGTTTTTAGTTCCATACAGACAAGAGAAAGATTTCTGATTGAACTACCTGTCTATTCAGTTTAGGTGTTCATATGGGATTATGCCGAGATATGTTATCATTGGGTACCATTAAGAAGAGCGGGAGGAACTGCGTTACGTAAACGTTTACGGCTAAACTTCCAATGAGTTATAGTATAACCTGCGGCTCCTAACGTTTAGTTTGAGATGCAGTTTCTGTGCGCATCTTTATACCGAACAAAGGTCGTCACTTATTGACAGAACCGATATTATTAAGGTAGGCAAGATGAAATATCAGTAACACACGGGAAGAAAAGCAACAGAGCAAGGTCTCAACCGTGAAAGATTCCTGAGAGCAAATTTTTACACGATGAGTCGGTTTCATAGACGACTCGTTAATATCTGCTTATTGTATCATAAGAATACTCTGTCTGAGAAATTAAACTGTTTTACTTTCGAAAGACAGATATCGAAGTCAAACGTGTCATCGGGTCCGTCAGTGGCTTGTCTGAGATAGTTGTCACTTTGATTAATGCTGTTATTGTGCTATTGGGTTTCGAAATTCCAAATGAAATAAATCGCGAATGTTAAAAGTTTTAGGGCAAGGTGCCTCTGTCAGGTGATTGTGGATAATGTACGCCAAAGATGTGAAGGAAAAATGCTCAGTTAACCTCATCTTTAAAGCAACTTCCCAGAACCGTAAGTTTTACGCGTGGCTTTATGTACTTGTAAGAAACGTGACTGCCTTTCACGTGGAAGCTAAAGGCAGTACAACCCGTCCGGAGAGAAAATTCTTTTGTTGTATCATTCCCCACAGCAGCATTCCTTCTCGTTGTTTGCTGTTTATATGGTTTCGATGCCACGAGCTCAATAAAACTGTGTGTTCTACAGACGTCAAGTTGTGTTATAGGCAGTATTGCAGAGGGCAAGACGCGACACAGGTATTGGGTCATAGCACGGACTGTGAAACGATAAGCCATTGTGTTCGCAAGCTGCCTGATGGTTCTCACTGAAAGTATGTTAAAAGCTGTTGCAACCTGATAACCGTGTCTTTCATTTTCGCGGAAACGTGCACACATTACGAGTTCCGCGACGTTGCTAGTAATGACATCTTGAGGTCAATATTAACTACATACATTCATCTATTCCACGGCTTTTTCCAGGTGTACTTTATTGCTGATGGCATTTTGTCTTCCAGGAGCCTAGCGGTCTAAAATGTCAATATTCTGTCCATACCTCCACCACAATCCGCCAGTCACTTCAGATAGCATGGCAGAAAGTATCTATCTTATAGGAATTAAGAAAGATGTATATGTTAGAATTTAAGATACGTCGATTGCATGGGAGATGGAACAGTAATTGTAGAAGAATGAGGGATAGTGTCAGACGTGGCCTTGTTGAGGAAACAATCCCGACACTGGCCTTACATTTAGGTAAGCGAAGCAAATCTAAATCAACGTAGCTGGACTGGAATCTGGACACGTTACCTTCGAAAGACTACGTCAATCTTTTACAACTGGGCCACTTCGTTCGGACATACCAAAATTAATATTAATGGCTACTGAAGACGAAAAACAATTAAAAGTCTTGTACTTTTTTTTGTAATGTACAGTGGCTTTGTTCCAGGGTATTCCGTTGTAGTTAGAGAGGCTCACCACAGCGTCCTCATATCGATGAAATAAACTCGTCAATAATCATATGCAATTCGTTGTGCGTGACGAGGATTCGGCAAAGGCGAAAGAAGAAGATTGTACTCCTTTGGACGACTAGGTCATTAGAGACGCTGACAGAGCTCAGATTGGACAAAGATGTGGTGGGAAACGGCCTTTTTCTCTTCAAACAAACTAACCTGACATTTACCTTAAGCAAATTACCTGTCCATAAAAGCAGTAAAGGCTGATTCTTCCGCAAAAATTGTTTTTGTAGATGTTAAATAGTTACGAACGTCCACGAGCAACCTTAGAGGATGCGACATAATCGCCCAAGCTATTTGTGTATATCGTGATAACATGGTGCTCTACCGCACATCTCTGATAAGTCCGATAACGCACTTTCTTCTGAAAACGGCGTTCTTTGACAAAAAAATCTCTGTTCAGATACATAAGACGATATTGCGCAACTACTACCAAAAGCCTTCGAGAAGTCAAGAAATATACTATCTAGTTGATCAACTTAGTCTATATACTTTTGGATATCTTGAGCAGAGATAGCCAACTGGACATTACTAGTTCAGATAAGGGAATTCATCATGAAAAGCGATTGTGTTGTATAATTGAGTTCAAACACAGTAAGATTATTTCAGCTATAGAGGTTTGCAGTACAGTGAATTGGTATTGCTAACTTCTAGAAAATGGGCATGAATTGTTCTCTCTTGCAATCAGAATTGAGTATTTCGGCCTTTGTTCTGCTCTCACATGTCTGACACAAATCTGGTCAGGAAGGTACTGGACAGACAATTCGACACGCTGACTGACGCATTACAAGATCGAGATCTGTTCACACTCTTTTTTTTATTTTTTGTGAATTCTTTGAAATTTGTCGGAATCAGTCTTATAACCATTCCCTTGTATTACTGATTTCTTTCAGCTTAAATTCTTCCCATTATGATGAGTTCTGTAGAACCTATGACGCAATTCGTTTTGCATTCACGGTTTTCGATTAATTAAAACGTTTGCTTACGGCGTCTTGCAAACAGCCCCGAAATACGTTTGAAATATTTCCATCTTGTCTGAAAATCTCACATTTCGTGTCTGGCAGGGAAACCGCTACAAAAAGAGAATTACAGCGGTAATTTTGACGCACGAAAAACTATGAGGGGCAGTCGAAACACCGATATTGTTATATTTCTAAGAGATTTCGTACGCCATGAAGTTTACTTAAGAAGAAAATCAAATAAGAGTAGGATAACTGAAATTTTCACAACATTTTCTGTAACTTCAGAAATCTGATCACTAGATGAGACATGAAGCGGCTCTCTTCGATCCCGATACAAACATGAAACACTTTTTCTTGGGAAGCAACAATTTCGTTATGGCTAATTTCCATGTTCTACGGAGTATCTTCTATATTTGAATTCAATGAACGAAAAAATGTCCCCGTAGAAACAAGCAAGCTCCAAATGCCAATGCAGTCACTCAAGGTATTGCCTCACAGTCAGATCTACATTGAAAGGGTGCTAAAAGCGTTTGTACGAACTGTTCCCACTTAAATTGCGTGGCAGACCGATACTGAATACCACGTTGAACATTGCTGCACCCGCCCTCTCGTAGCTTTTAGCAGTCAAAAATTGTTGGCACTTGCGGTGATAAATCGGATTGACTGCAGCTATCTTGTTTCCTTTCAGTAAGAGCAACAGTGGCTCAGAACTCGCTCTTAAAATTTTCGTAACGGCCTGGAGTACACAAACAGACTTTTTTCTCTACATAATAATGATGACTGTAACAGCTGAAATTAGCATGCACAGCTGAAAATAGAATTGATCTTTGATGTGTATCTCGAAGTTTTCCAAGCGTAACCAGTATTCTATTGCGTCTTTCTTCATCACTGTTTCTTTCTTTCTAAGCATTTTAAGTTACTTTCTTATATAGTGACTTTGTTAGTGCAGTGGCATTATTAAACAGTAAAGATATTTCTCCCCATACCTTATGCTCTCCCTCTCCTCACTCACTCGCCACGTTGTCGTGCATATTCACCCGTGCCCCTTCCTATCCTGACATTAAAGAAATTTCACTTTCATCCTATACGTGTGGTTGTGTAATACCTAACAGACTTACAGTAGGTCTTTGCTCTGTCTTTAGCCTTAGGATTGCGAATGATGTATGTCACTGGCTCTCAGTTGCATGAGATAGGACTGTTTTGTGCCCATCCCTCCCAGTCCCTTCTGTTCTCCCTTCCTCCTCTTCTCACAGTCCCTTAGTATTATTGTTAAACTGTTGTATGTACGCTTTCAACTGTGGTTCTTAATTTTCCTTAAAAGGGTCAATTATATTTTATTTTCTTACTCTGGTTGCTGACATCGATTTTATTTATAACTGTCTGTCGGTCCCAACACCACTACCTCCATACCACCTGGTGGCACGTAATGGTAGCTAATTTTTGCAACGGCAGTGCTCTGCCAGTTAAACCCCAACTATACGATACATAGCGCTTGAGATGATCTTGTTCGTCTATTCTTTAGCGTTTAGTCTGTGTAGCTATGGACTTCGCTATACTCAAGTTTTGGAAAGTTTTTCTTTATTTAACTCTGCGGCCGAATGCCCTTCCTGTCGCCAGTCAGCAGTTTACCTAAGGGAGGGAAGTCTTGCGTGCATCTGTCTACGAATTGTGTAAATGGAAGGAATGTCTTCGAAACTGCGAATACGATTGGACCTCATCTACAGAATTTGTAGGTGACAGATTAAAATTTGTACCACACCGGGACTCGAACCCGGATTTCCTATCCTTCGCGAACGACCACCTCAACCACTTAGGCTATCCGAGCGTACTTTCAGGACCTACTCTCAGACATGTCTGAGGGACATTGCTTAGTATACCGAAAGCACAGACACTGCAAATACCTGTAGTATAGTATGCCTAGACATGCCGCGACAGTGATTATGCGGTTTCTCCCGGTGCGGGAGTCACAGAAATTGTGCAGATGCAGGACGTGGACACACAGTGACTTATGCAGGTTTGGGTCTGACGTGGACGTGTACTCATATAGTCGAAGCGTTTAAGATGACTTCTCGCGGAAGAGGGAAATCTGGTTTGAGTCGCAGTTGGGTACAGACAGAACATGGTTCAAATGACTCTAAGCACTATGGGACTTAACATCTGAGGTCATCAGTCCCCTAGACTTAGAACTACTTAAACCTAACTAACCTAATGACATCACACACATTTATGCCCGAGGCAGGATTCGAACCTGCGACCGTAGCAGCAGCGCGGTTCCGGACTGAAGCACCTAGAACCGCTCGGCAACGACGACCGACCCACAGTTACTATAACTTGGCGTTGTTGTACCTATTAAAACGCTGTCCACAATGGCCACGATGCTTATATTCATCTAATTGGGCCGACTGTCAAAATTTTTAATAAAAATGGATCAACAAACCCAACACGTGATAGTAAACGAAATCACAATATCATAGATGTTCTACAGGATTAATTTATTTCGTTACCCCTTTTACGGGTAACGTGGCCATCGTCAGACATTGATTACACAATATTGATGATACTGTAGTGCCTGCGTTGTTCAGAATTATGATCAGGGGAAATTTGGGTTCCAGAGCTGCTCCTGCACAGATTTCCATTGTCGTCATTCCATCATACGCCTGTAGTTGCCCTTATCAGAGAGGATACAATATTGGTTAATAACACTGAAAAAGATGTTACACGTGTAGAATGACGTATAAACACAGAATAAACACGAAGACAGTGCAGGGGTAACGTAATTCAGACAGTAAATAAATATAAAGCGAAGAAATCAGAAAAACGCATTAACACAAAGCTCGAAGAAACTGTGTGTGTGTGTATGTGTGTGTGTGTGTGTGTGTGTGTGTGGGCGCGCGCTCGCGCGAAAATGGGAGATGGGATGAAATGGGAGGGAGGCGGACAGCATTAACAAAGAATTACACGCAACAGAAGAGCAGTGGATGTACACATAGAAAACATTCTAATAGTCTATATGGCAATTTATATTAAATTAACTTAATCTATTCTGTTGAGTGTAATTGTGTAATTCTTTCCTAATGTTGTCCTCCTCAATTCCAGCTCAGATTCCCACGCACGCGCACATGAGCCCATACATACATACGTACACACACACATACACACACACACACACACAACACACACACACGCACACTCAATATTTATTTGGATGTCTGTGTTAATGTTTGTTTAATGTGTCAATAATGTTACCCTCGCAGTCCGCAAGTTGACATTTACTCTTTTTTTGTATCTTACACTCGATGTATAATGTCTTTTCCAATGTTGTTCGCCAGTATTGTACCCTCTCTGACGACGGTGGTTAGTTAGTCTGATGATGGCCGTATAAGCCGAAAACCAATTAACGAAATAAATTAATACTGTAGAACAGGGGTATCCAGCCTTTTAGTTTACATGGGCCACACTAAAAGAAGTCGAGTATTTTTGAGCCACACTTAAGCAAATAATATACTTACCACTAACAAGCTAGAGAGAGAGAGAGAGAGAGAGAGAGAGAGAGAGAGAGAGATAGAGAGAGTGAGGGAGGGAAGGACGGTCGTAGGTACGACGGGAGTTTCAAATTAAAAATATTCAATTGATCGCAACTTTATAAAAAAGGAGCTTTATGGATTTTTTCCCCAGTCATGTGATACACTCACTCCTTGGGTCGCACTGATACTTGGACACCCCTCCTGTAGAGCATCCACAATATTCTGTTTTTCATTTCTAATTATGAAGCTGTTCCGCAAAGAAGCGACGGAAGGAATCAGTTAGCTATCCCTTTGTTATACCGAAATGCAGATCAATATGGAAAGATTGAATTGGTGAGAGGCAAGATAAAAAATGGTTCAAATGGCTCTGAGCACTATAGGACTTAACATCTGAGGTCATCAGTCCCCTAGACTTAGAACTACTTAAATCTAACTAACCTAAGGGCATCACACACATCCATGCCCGAGGCAGGATTCGAACCTGCCACCGTAGCAGCAGCGCGGTTCCGGACTGAAGCGCCTTGAACCGCTCGACCACAACGGCCGGCTGCGGCAAGATACCCCAGACAGACGCCTCATACCGAAACAGTTCTGTTAACAATATTTGACGGCCTTAGAGCTCGAAGAACAGACGTTTGTGTTACTTTATTGCGGTAAATGTTTTAGGTGCAGCTCATCCCCCCGCAGGCAACTGACCAGCGTGGGAGGGCTGCAGTATCTGCGGGGTTTCATCCCTTAATCCGTGGACAGAACTGTGATATCAGTGCGTTCATTAGAAATTAAGAACGGGTAGCGCAAGCTCCGAGCGTGAAGCATACAAACCGAGTGACACGTGCACTCGAGCTAACTGACTCGGCGCGGCAGTAATCTAAGCGGCTTACAGCGGAGGAGGAAGAGAATCGCGTGAGTAGAGGGATCGCAGCGGGGGAGCGGGATCAATATGGTGTACAGGACGCGGCGTGTGGGCAGGCTGCGTCTCCACGGCGCGCATCGCCACCTAACACGCCGGCCACGCGTCCGCCGCCGTACGTGCGGAAGCTCGCTCGCCATTTGCACCAGTCTGACCGCACACAGTGCGAATCTAGTGGGCACCAACTCGTGGGGAGTGCGGCTCCACATGAAAGGTCGCGGCTAGCAGGGCAGCGAGCTAAGCTGATAAGCGCAAGGGTATTTGCCTGCGACGAAGGGTTGGATCGCGCATTTACTCTGACGCAAGGAGTCTTTTATGCTCTCTAATCTTGCAGATTAACTGTGGCTACACCAGCAGTTGTTGCTGTTGTTGTTGGTGTAGCCTTCAGTCCGAAGACTTGTTTGTAGCTCTTCATGCTATTCTATCCTGCGCAAGCCTCTTCATCTCTGAGTAACTACTGCAACCTACATCCTTTCGAACCTGTTTACTGTATTCATCCCTTGGTCTCCCCTACGGTTTTAATCCCTCACCCATCCCCTCTAACCTGACATTTCCCTCCATTACAAAACCGACGGGTCCTCCGTGTCTCGGGGTGTCTTATCAACTGATTCTTTCTTATTGTCACGTTGTCATAAATTTCCATTTTCACCTTCTCATTAGCTATCCGATCTACCAGCCTAATATACAGCGTTTTTCTGAAATGTCTATCGTTTACGTTTCACTTTCATACAGTGCTACAATCATTCCGTATTTTATATCCTCTTTACTGCGGCCATCATCGGTTATGTTACTATCAAAATAGCAAAACCCATCGATTTTTATTAGTGTCTCATTTCCTAATCTGATTCCCTCAGCATCGCCTAATTTAATTCCATTACGTCCCATTACCCCTATTTTACTTTTGTTGATGTTCATCTTACAACCTCTTTTAAAGACACCGTCCATTCCACTCAAATACTGTTCAACGTTCTTTGCTGTCTCTGACGGAATTACAATGAAATTTTCCCTGAACCATAATTCTCTCTTAAAGATTCCCGTTGGTCACCTTTGCTGTATGTTCATTTTACAGACTGAATAACATCGGAGGTAGGCTACAGCCGCATCCCATTCTCTTCTTAACCACTCCTTCGACTCTTACACGTGCAATACGATATTGCAGTGCCTGTGATGTTCAGAATGACGATGCACTGCGGCGACTACAGCCGTTATGAAATACATGAAATATATTCGCAGTTGCGATTATGGACAACCATTAGCTGTACAATGTATTGGAATGACAACAGTGAAAATTTGTGCCGGGCCGTGACTCGAACTCGGATTTCCCAATTATCGCGAACGGTCGCCTTACAGTTGAGACTACCCGAGCACGCTTCATGGCCAGACCCAAACTTCCATATGTCGTCAAACACGTGTCTACAACCTTCACTCGTACATCGTCCTTATATATAAAATTCTCGTGTCACAGTGTTAGTTGCCATACTCCTCCGAAACGACTCGATCGATTCTGATGAAATTTTACATGTATATTCGGTACGTCTGAGAATCGGTCGTAATCTATTTTTCATACTCCTAAGTGATAAGGGTGGTCCACCCCAAAAATTTTCTTATTTTTCGGACAAAACTTTTTATTTTTTATGATGTGGCATTAAGAAATACACACAACCCTAAATTTTCACCCTTCTACCACCACTCCCTATTTTTTAATAGCGACTTTAGTAATTTAATAATTTTCAACCCCGGTCGATAACTGATTAATTATGACTTGATCAGTTATCCCCGCCAGGTGTCTACCGGTGATAGTCTTTTACCATTCGATAGATAGGTAATTGAAGAAAACGTACCAAAAGCAACGAGTCGAATGTCTCTCTTTGAATCGACGTAAGTAGACCGAGAAGCTTAACTAGGTAGCACGCGTCATTCGCCAAACCGACATTTAGGCCTAGCGCACAAGCATCGATTTTTATCGTACGGAAATATATAGTACGATCAAATTCTTTTAGTGAAACAAAAAAGTTCCTATGCTCTCCTTTTAATCGTACAATATTTTTACGTACGATAAAAATCGATGCGTGTTCGCTTGGCCTTGTTCATAATGCTGGCGAACACGTTTCGACACGAAATTGCCGCTATGGTTGTATGCTCATGGACGAGCCGTGTATCGCCTGCAGTTGTTAAATCCGTAGAAACGCTAGGACTAACAGTGGCCGATACTGCCGGACTTCCCCTTAAGCCTCCCTACACAGTTTTCGGCTATTATTATTGTTTATGTCCCGAGCTCCCGCCAACAACGGCTAATGTGTTACGCGTATACATTATGTTGCTACACGTTTACATTATTCTTATAGATAGAGATAATTTATATGACAAAACAACGTTTGCCGGCTCAGCTATAAGATATAAAGATTTTCAGAGGCGCAACGAAGTTCGCCGGGCATAGCTAGTTCATTATGTATATTGTGGTACAGGGGAGACATTTTAGTTCAAAGTCACTTGACCTGTGTCGGTGGATATATACGACATTGCAGTGCTCAGAGTGACGATGCACTGTTCCTCCGGACATGGCATGTTATTATTTATTTAGCGTATGGCTCATAGAATTATTGACTCTAACACAAAAAAACAAAAGACGCACCACGAAAGATTTACGTAAATTTGTCACAAATTGATATTCATACAGGTATCGGCGGAAAATGCAAAATTGTAAGCTTTGGCGGCCGATGGATGAATGTGTGACGCTTTAGTGCAGCTTCACGGTGCAGCTGGCAAGAATAGTAAACTGTCGACAAATCGAAATGTTTGCAGATTACTCTTCTTGTACTCAGTTGGACAGTAACTATACGCCGCAGGCAGACGCATGAGCAACATATGCAGATGTCAGGATTTGACAGAGGGCGTGTAGTTGCGCTCATTGGAGTAATCGGCGAGTCGCTCGATATGTGAATAGGGACGATGCCACTATACGACGATGTTGGCAGAAATCGAACCATGGCTGATCGCAGCAAGAAGGAAGCGATCAACCTAAAGAGACGACAGAACGAGAGTACCGAGCAATTGTCAGAGAGGCACTCAGAGCCCGGGATTCATCATTTTCTTCGATCCGACATTTCGCTGGACCACTAATAGACGGCTCACAGAAAAAGGGCTGAGCTCACGAAGCCCCTTACCGCAACTACCAACGACCTCTGTACGCCAACAAACCCGTCTTAGTGGTGTGGGATATGTTCGGTCTGGAATCTCACTGACTGAAATACAGTAGTTGAAAATGCACACGGTATAGAATTATAGTTAGTGATGAGTCCCTCCTCGAACTGAGTCCGATGACCAGCGAAGACGTGTCTGGAGACGCCCTGGACAGCGCTGGGATACAAACCTGAGCGTCGCCTGCCATACTGCCCGACAACCAGGAGTGATGGTCTGAGGTGCCATTTCTTTTCGTAGCAGGAACTCTCTGGTTGTCATTAGCAGCACCCTTAAAGCACATTGGTACGTCGACGATATTCTACGCCCCGTTTTGTTGCCCTTCGTGGCAAGCCGTGAAGACAATGTCCGCCCGCACATGGCGAGAGTTTCTGCTGCTTCTCCTCGTGCTCGCCAAATCGTACCGAGGCCAGCAGGGTCGCTGGTCTTCTCCCCAGTTGAGAACGTTTGGGGCACTATGGACAGGGCTATCCAACCAGCTCGAAATTTTGACGATCTAACGCGCCACATTGACAGAAATTGGCACGATATCGCTCAGCAGGAGATCCAACAACTCTTTCAATCAATACTCGCATAAGGGTCAGAGGTTTATTAACGCGTTATTGACTCGATCGACTTGTGACGTTCTTTCTCTTGGATAAATCATCCAATTTTTCTGAAATTGTAATAATTTGTCTGTACAGATACTTCACATGTACCGAATTCCGCCCGTTTCGGATAATTCCTCCGTGTTGGGTTGTTTTTAGATCTTAAGTGTAATTTACAAGTACGTAAAATTAAGTTGATATAAATATATAAAACATTCTCGGTATTCTTGCCGCGTCAGTTCTGGATAAAATCTCGAACTTTCGACAATTACCTCCATCGTCATCATCAGGAGCCACAGTCAGCTCCTGACGATGACGATGGAGGTAATCGTCGAAAGCTCGAGATTTTATCCAGAACTGACGCCACAGTCAGCTCCTGACGATGACGATGGAGGTAATGGTCGAAAGCTCGAGATTTTATCCAGAACTGACGCGGCAAGAATACCGAGAATGTTTTATATATAAGTGCCGTCGCGAAAAACTTCGTTCCCATAAGTTGATATATATATGAATCAGTACAAACAGATACATCTGCATATAATTGTGTATAGGTAATAATGAAAGCTGGAGAACTGCTAGTAGATAAAATAAGTTAACTGTCACAAGTGTTGCGTCTACGAAGACTTTCCAAGTAGCCATGAATTTTCTTTTTGGGCAGTCGTGCAAAATATGCGCCAGTGTTAGTTCCGATATTCCACAATCGCACTGGTCATCATCGGTAATTCCCCACTTACGGAGCGGTTCTTTGGTCAGGCCTGACCAGTTCTGATACGATTGAGCGAATTCCATATTTCTCTTGGTTGGTTCACATCCGGGAGTTTGGTGGTCGGATCTGTATTACCTCTCTTATGACCATGATGAACATCAACAAAAGCAAAACGAGGATAATGGAATGTAGTCGAATTAAGTCGGGTGATCCTGAGGGAATTAGATTAGGAAATGAGACACTTAAAGTAGTAAAGGAGTTTTGCTATTTGGGGAGAAAAATAACTGATGATGGTCGAACTAGAGAGGATATAAAATGTAGACTAGCAATGGGAAGCAAAGCGTTTCTGAAGAAGAAAAATTTGTTAACATCGAGTATAGATTTAAGTGTCAGGAAGTCGTTTCTGAAAGTATTTGTATGGAGTGTAGCCATGTATGGAAGTGAAACGTGAACGATAAATAGTTTAGACAAAAAGAGAATAGAAGCTTTCGAAATGTGGTGCTACAGAAGAATGCTGAAGATTAGATGGGTAGATCACATAACTAATGAGGAGGTATTGAACAGAATTGGGGAGAAGAGAAGTTTGTGGCACAACTTGACTAGAAGAAGGGATCGGTTGGTAGAGCATATTCTGAGGCATCAAGGGACCACCAATTTAGTATTGGAGGGCAGCGTGGAGGGTAAAAATCGTAGAGGGAGACCAAGAGATGAATACACTAAACAGATTCAGAAGGATGTAGGTTGCAGTAGGTACTGGGAGTTGAAGAAGCTTGCACAGGATAGAGTAGCATGGAGAGCTGCATCAAACCAGTCTCAGGACTGAAGACCACAACAACAACATGACCATGGAAGGACGCGCACTTATTCCGTCAGTTATCTCATAGATTATTGCTTTCTGGGGCGCATTGGCATAGTTTACCCAGATTGGTTCTCTAGATTTTAGTTGGGTGCGTGATAAGGTGGCCAATGTTTCATGAACTGATAAGTCTCTGGATCTTTTGAGTTTCATCATGAGTTACCGCTTGTTGTCGGAGATTTGGAGGGGCTATGGTAGAGTGTATTCACAGACATGGTGTTGGTATGGATTTAAAGGTTCCTGTCACGATCCTCATCGTATCATTTAAGTGATATATATTTTGTTCTCGAAGCAGAACAACAGTATGCAGCGAAAGGATACACAAGTGCTTGTGCTGTATTTCTTAAGGTGTTTGCCATAGATCCCCAACTACGATCAGCCAGTTTCCTTAATGTTATTTCTAGATTTTAGCATCTGTCCTGCTAGTTCAAGGTGTTTCCTTAATGTCAGGGATCTGTCGAGAGTCACACTCAAACGTTTGGAAATTTTGAAATTTGTCGTAAGGTCTATGGGACCAAACTGCTGAGGTCATCAGTCCCTAGGCTTACACACTGCTTAATCTACCTTAAACTAACTTACACCTAGGACAACACACACACCTATGCACGAGGGAGGACTCGAAATTCCGCCAGGGGGGAGCCGCGTGAAGCGGGACAAGGCGCCTAAGACAGCACGACTACCCCGCCCGGCTCTCAAGTGGTTCATATGGCTCTGAGCACTATGGGACCTAATATCTGAGGTCATCAGTCCTTTAGACTTAGAACTACTTAAACCTAAATAACATAAGGATATCACACGCGTTCATGCCCGAGGCAGGATTCGAACGTGCGACCGCAGCAGCAGCGCGGTTCCGGACTGAAGAGCCTAGAACCGCTCGGTCACAGCGGCCGGTGGCTCTCAAATGTTTCGAGTGTGGACAGTGCGGTAATATTTAAAGCGGAAGACTATAATCAATTCTCTGTTTTCCAATTCTGTTGGTTAGGTGGAATGAGCTGACTTCTGTTTCATTAGGTCTCTAGTGAACCCTCCGTTTCTTGTAATACTGGTCGGACTTTTCTAGGTCGTAAGTCTGTCTTTGTCTACATTCTTCAAAGTCATTATTGTCAACAACAAAAAAGGAGAATTTTAAGTAGGCTGGAGAGGCAGTGAGAATTTGGATCGAAGAGGGAGGCGCGTCAGGGTAATCCGTGCAGTTGCGTAAAATGCTGTGCCAAGGTGGCTTAGTGGCTAACGCAACTGCCTAGTAAGCAAGAGACTCAGGCTCGATTCCTGGCATTAATACAAATTTTCTCTTGCCACTTCAGTCTATATACATAAAAGAATCCTTCGTATTTCATTGTCGGACAATGAAAATCATTCTTATACTCAAGACAGCAGCATTCAATTTTTGCGGAAGATCTTGAAAGCGATACTTCCAAGAGAACCTTCCATCTACTCTCATGATTTAAAATGGTCGATCTCATTCATTGTTTGACCAGCTAGAAAATAAAATTTCGTTTTCGCAAGAATTTCGTGTTACATGCTTTACACATTGCGTTTTGCTGCAGTTAAGCCTTAATCAGTTCTTGAAAATAACTTGATGTTTTTGGTTATCCTGTTAGCTACAGCACTTACACTATCATCCGTACACTTATTAAAGGATATTGATATGGGGTGTGTACACCCTTCGCCTTTGTGACGGCTTTAACTCTGCTGGGAACTATTTCGAAGAGATGCCTAAATGTGTGTGCAGGAAAGATACTGTTGTTCTTCCTCAAGAGCCGAAACCAGAGAAGGTGGTGATGTTAGACATTGGTGTCTGGAGAGGAGTGAACGGTCTATCTCATCCCAAAGTTGTTACATCGCGTTCATACCGGACTCCTCGGCAGGCCAGTGTATCTGAGAACTGTTACTGTCCGCAAACCACTGCCTCACAGATGCTGCTTTATGATAGGATGCATTGCCACACTGATATAAACAACCATCGTCAGCAAAATGTTCCTCTACCGTACACAATACACAATGCTGTGAAATGTATTCATATCATTCCGCATCTAACTTTTTTTAACTCAGTTAGGGGACCCATGCCAGATACGAAAACCACTCTCATATCGTTGCAGCATCTCCTCTTCACCTCCTCTGTACTACACTGTTGGAACTAACGTTGACCAGGAATTCGCCAGACCAAAACTCCTCCATCGGATTACCACAGAGTATAGCGTGATTCACCACTCCAAAGCACTCGTTTCCAGTGGCGACGCTTGTTGCACCAATTCAAGCGTCGCTTGACACTGCCTTGAGAAATGTGTGGCTTATGAGGAGTTGCTACTCGGTACCGCATTCTTTTTACCTACGTAGGCATTTTGTGCTAGCTGGACTGTTGACAATACTTTGTAACTCATTTTGCTGAGGCCGACCGGTGTGGCCGAGCGGTTCTAGGCGCTTCAGTCTGGAACCACGCGACCCCTATGGTCGCAGGTTCGAATCCTGCCTCGGGCATGGATGTATATGATGTCCTTAGGTTAGTTAGGTTTAAGTAGTTCTAAGTTCTAGGGGACTGATGACCTCAGATGTTAAGTCCCATAGTGCTCAGAGCCATTTGAACCATTTTTGATTACACGAGAAATTCCTTTGGCTTTTAATGAGTGGAATTGTGAAACAAGTGATATACTGGGTCAAGACTAATCAATTACTTATAAAAGTGGTCGCGTTACCAACATGTTTTCAAATGGTTGTAGCACGGAGATAGTACGTTACCGGACTTAGGTTCCAGTTCAAAATATTATCTACTCACTCCCCCCTACAAATCGAAGTAGTTTGCAAAGGGAATTTGCTAGCACCCTGTATAAGGGGAATTCCAATAAAAGTCCAACAGCCGCTGCAACGGGATCAAGGAGTGGTTCAATTAAAAATAAATAAACAGACGCGTTAAGACATTTATCCCACTGGGATACGAGACGATTAGTTCCTGTTTTGTAAAACGCGGTCGGCCACTTACAGATCCACAGACGCACCCAAATCTGCACTCCCTCGTCCGACTGAAATGTATATCCACACATGTCTTTTTTCAGGTCGCCAAAGATGTGAGAACCGCACAGTGAAAGATCCGGGCTGTGCGGAGGATGCTGCAGCGTTTCCCAACCAAATCGCAAAAGCGTAGCCTTCGTTCGATTGGCAGTGTGTGGACGGGTGTTATCGTTCCACAGGATGCTTCCTGTGCTCGTCGAGTTCCTGGGGCGTGTAACGAGATTCAGTGCGCAGCTCTACGAAGACTGCAGAAACGGCCACGCACCACGGAGTCAAACGCCCAGGAAACCACCAAGCAGTCAAACGCCCAGGACTGCTGTCGGAACGTCCGCCCCCAAACTACCAATCGGACGCAAGTTACGCTTAAGTGATGTGGTTGGGAAGCATTCCAACGCTCTTCGTACACCCCGGATCATTCCCCGCGAGATTTTCACATCTTTCGTGACCTGAAGAAATACATGTTCGGAGGTCGGTTTCAATCGGACGAGGAAGTGCAAGAGTGGGTGTGATTGTTGATCTGTCAGCGGCCGACCGCGTTCTGCGAAACAGGAACTGATCGTCTCGTCTCCGAGTGGGATAAATACACTACTGGCCATTAAAATTGCTACACCACGAAGATGACGTGCTACAGACGCAAAATTTAACCGACAGGAAGAAGATGCTGTGATATGCAAATGATTAGCTTTTCAGGGGATTCACACAAGGCTGGCGCCGGTGGCGACACCTACAACGTGCTGACATGAGGAAAGTTTCAAACCGATTTCTCATACACAAATAGCAGTTGACCGGTGTTGCCTGGTGAAACGTTGTTGTGATACTTCGTGTAAGGAGGAGAAATACGTACTATCACGTTTCCGACTTTGATAAAGGTAGGATTGTAGCCTATCGCGATTGCGGTTTATCGTATCGAAACATTGTTCCTCGCATTGGTCAAGATCCAATGACTGTTAGCGTTGGTGGGTTCAGGAGGGTAATATGGAACGCCATGCTGGATCCCAACGGCCTCGTATCACTAGCAGTCGAGATGACAGGCATCTTATCCGCATGGCTGTAACGGATCATGCAGCCACGTCTCGATCCCTGAGTCAACAGATAGGGACGTTTGTCTGACAACAACCACCTGCACGAACAGTTAGACGACGTTTGCAACAGCATGGGCTATCAGCTCGGAGACCATGGTTGTGGTTACCCTTGACGCTGCATCACAGACAGGAGCACCTGTGATGGTGTACACAACGACGAACCTGGGTGAACGAATGGCAAAACGTCGTTTTTTCGGATGAATCCAGGTTCTGTTTACAGCATCATGATGGTCGCATCCGTTTTTGGCGACATTGCGGTGAACGCACATTGGAAGCGTGTATTCGTCATCGCCATACTGGCGTATCACCCGGCGTGATGGTATAGGGTGCCATTGGTTACACGTGTCGGTCACCTATTGTTCGCATTGACGGCACTTCGAACAGTGGACGGCACATTTCAGGTGTGTTACAACCCGCGGCTCTACCCTTCATTCGATCCATGTGAAACCTACATTTCAGCAGGATAAGGCACGACCGTATGTTGCAGGTCCTGTACGGGCCTTTCTGGATGCAGAAAATGTTAGACTGCTGCCCTGGCCAGCACATTCTCCAGATCTGTCACCAATTGAAAACGTCTGGTCAATGGCGACCGAGCAACTGGCTCGTCACAATACGCCAATCACTATTTTTGATTAACTGTGTTATCGCGTTGAAGCTGCATGGGCAGCTGTACCTGTACACGCCATCCAAGCTCTGTTTGACTCAATAACCAGGCGTATAAAGGCTGTTATTACGGCCAGAGATGGTTGTTCTGGGTACTGATTTCTCAGCATCTATGCACCCAAATTGCGTGAAAATGTAATCACATGTCAGTTCTAGTATAATATATTTGTCCAATAAATACCCGTTTATCATCTGCATTTCTTCCTGGTGTAGCAGTTTTAATGGCCAGTAGTGTATCTTAACACGTGTGGTGATTGCTTTTGAATGGAACCATTCCACTGTCACGTTGTGGCGGGTGTTCAGTTTTCATTTGACTGTTCCTCATACTTGCAGTCCGCCTCTCGTGACATTTAGTGGTCAATTCCGCGTAAAATAGGGGTGTCCGGATGCTTCTGATTAGACAGTGTGCAGTAAGTTCCACATCTTTCACAATAACACTAGCTTCTTCTACAAAAAGAAAAGTTTTGGAATCATCTGCCATATATAGTGGCAAATCTCGGATATTTATCAAGAAAAGTAGTACATCTGGAACAGTACCCCATGGCAGCTACCACTTAAGATGACCGCATTCAGATTAAAACCTCTGTGGCGAAATGTTAGCGTGCTCTGCCACAGATCTGTGCGGTGTAGAAGTGACTGTAGATGAACCGCACGCGCAGCCGGATCGGAGTAGCGTCACGGCCGCCGTGACAGCGCTTTGATTCAGACAAAGCACGCTTGTGGGACGGTTCGGCGGCTTATTGATTACGGTGACTCAGTGTCGCGGAAAGCGGCGGCTAGGGGCACGCCGAGGGCTGCAAGTGGATGGGACAGGGACAGACGGCAGCTCCCCGTGTGCCGCTCCACGCCACTTCACGACAGCCCCTGCCTGCTTGCTATGTGTCACTTCGTCACTGCGCCTTAGACTCGGTCTCGCTCCAAGCGACTGCCCCGTATGGCTCTCAAAGTCTTAATACGCCGGCCAGCTTTATATGCGACAACCAACCATAGTTACATGATGTTCAGATACCGTCAGGACTAATCGGTTTATTGAATAGTAAGTCAGTCACCGTTTCTTTTAACTCTTATGAGCTCGCTTTCTGGACATCTCCACCATGTTGGTGTCAACTAAACTGCTTACTGTAAATGTCAATCTAAATAGCCCAGTGTTGAAGACACTGAACTCACATTCGGGAGATGGACAGTGTAATTCCCCGTCCCAGACATCTTGATTTGGGTTTTGCGTAAGGATGAAGGATGAGTGGATTTTATGGTCCCGTCAGTAATGAGGTTATTCAAGAGACACAAGTTCGGAGTGGTTGTAACATGGGCAAGAACATCCGTCGCGTGAAAGCAAAATTTCACACTCGTGCTCCCCTTATGCTCTCTTTTAGCACTGCCGCTATTAATAACAGCCGCGCGGGGCAGCCGCGGGGTCTAGGCGCCTTGTCACAGTCCGCGCGGCTCCCCCCGTCGGAGGTTCGAGTTCTCCCTCGAGCATGGGAGTGTGTATCGTCCTTAGCGAAAGTTAGTCTAAGTTAGATTATGTAGAGCGAAAGCTTACGGACCGATGACCTCAGCAGTTTGGTCTCATAATACCTTACCACAAATTTCCAAAAGAAAGTTATAAGTTTGCTTCTATTCCTGAGAGTGCGCACAGAAAAGTAACACCTCCGAATTTTTATGTAAAAACTCTTAAAGATTTTTAAATACAAGGGGCGTTCAAAAAGAAACATGCCGGAGGCATTATTACAGAAACCAGACCCTGTATGTTACAAGTATTGACCCTGACTGTTGAGACACTTGTCCCATTGTGACACAAGGCGGTGAATGGGTGTCTCATAAAATTCCCGGAGCTACGATGTTAATTAGTTCCGCATGCCGGTCGGGGTGGCCGAGTGGTTCTAGTCGCTACAAAAAAATGGTTCAAATGGCACTGAGCACTATGGAACTTAACTTCTAAGGTCATCAGTCCCCTAGAACTTAGAACTACTTAAACCTAACTAACCTAAGGACATCGCACACATCCATGCCCGAGGCAGGATTCGAACCTGCGACCGTAGCAGCAGCACTGTTCCAGACTGAAGCGCCTAGAACCGCTCAGCCACACCGGCCGGCCCTAGGCGCTACAGTCTGGAACCGCGCGACCGCTACGGTCGCACGTTCGAAACCTGCCTTGCGCATGGATGTGTGTGATGTCCTTAGGTTAGTTAGGTTTAAGTAGTTCTAAGTTCTAGGGGACTGACGACCTCAGCTGTTAAGTCCCATAGTGCTCAGAGCCATTTGAACCATTTAGTTCCGCACGTACAGCTGGACGTCGTCGTCCGAGGTTAATCGTTTGTCCCTCAGAGCTTTTTTTAACGGGACCGAAAATGGTGTAATCACAGGGAGAGAGCTCCGGACTGTATGAAGGGTGGCCGAGAACCTCCCATTTTAATTTTTTGCAGTAGTGGCGCGACTGTGTTGGCCGTATATGGTTTTGCATTCTCTTCGAGCAGAATGACCCCACGTGTGAGATTGCCAGGTCGTTTTGATTTGATCGCTTGGCGAGGGGTGGTCGAGGTTTGCGAGTAACGCTTGGCATTCACTGTTTGTTTTCCCTTGCTGCAGGAAGTGAATCAGAAGGGGGCCTCTTGGTCCTCTTAAAAGGCTCTGAGGGACAAAGGATTCGTCTCGGACGACGACGTCCAGCTGTACGTGCGCAACTGGTTAACATCGCAGCCCCGGGAATTTTATGAGACAGCCATTGACCGCCTTGTGTCACAGTGGGACAAGTGTCTCAACAGCCAGGGTCAATATTTCTAACATACAGGTACCGGTTTTTGTAATTATGCCTCCGGCTCGTTTCTTTTTGAAGGCCACTTATAAAACAGACGTTATTAACACTCTACAACTTCGTTTTTCGTGTCTGCATATTTATTTCCTAACGTACTCACTCTGACGTCGAACACATTAGTCTCAACGAGACACCAGTTTGTTCATACCATGACTGTAAAATGTTTGGCTTTGTTGACTCTTGCACCGCTTCATCACTATCAAAGTGAAGTCCTCGAAGACGTTCTTTAAGTTTTGGAAACAGATGAAAATCGGTTTGGGCCAATCAGGACTGTATGCACGATGATCGATGATAATGAACCCAAGGCGTCCGATTTCTGCAGATGGATCAGCGCTCGAATGTGTCCTGGCTTTGTCATGCCGAAGAAGAGAGTTCTCCATGCGTGGAGAAACTCTTGAAATTCGAAACTCAATTACAGCAAGCTGCTTTACACCCACCGACATAGATACATTACCCACTGCCATGTTACACGTTGCAATTCGTACCCCTTTAGCGGCAGAGGGCTGCAAATAACGTTCTGGACAATTCGAGTGAATGATTTGCTCACCCACACCACCCAACATGAATCCCATCGAACATTTAAGGAACATAACCGAGAGGTCAAATCGCGCGCAAAATCCTGCACCGACAACACTTCCGCAATTATGCACGGCTGTAAAGGCATCATGGCTCAATATTTTTGCAGATGACTTCCAACGACTTGTTGAATGCATGCCACGTAGAGTTGCTGCACTACGCCGGGAAAAAGAAGATCCGACACGATACTATGAAGTATCCCATTACTTCTGTCATCTCAGAGTATATCAATTGATATATTTAGCCCCCTAGAAAGTCGTGGGCATTGGCATGCTGCTTCTGGGGTTCGGGAAGGCAGGCCCATCACGGATTGTATCCGCCCAGCGGATTAACGACGAGACCCGTTGTGCCGGTCAGCCTGGCTGAAGTTTCTAGGCAGTTTCCCACATCCGGATAGGTGAATACCTGGTTGGTACCCATCGCCCCTCTCAATTACACGATTTCTAAACATTTCCAAAAGGTTTTCAAACTTTCACATAAAGTGACACTGGATGTAGACAGATGCGGTACACAAATTCTGTTCCGAAGTGAAGCGGTTGCTACATGAAGAACAGCGGGCGACCCTCTACCACTAACAAAGCCGGATTGACATACCGATCCCGTGAAAATACGGGATAAGGCCAGAAAAAAGACATCAGTTAATATATTTGTCCATCAATAAATATATTTGTCCATCTTTCGCAGTAGCTGTTATATATCCATTATTATCTATTTTCCGTCTTAAGCTCAAGAGTGCTATTCGCCAGACGCGTTTCACTTTTATCTATAAAAACGTTCTGGAAAATTGGTATATATAATTTAGGGACCCTTTCGGTATACTAAGTATATCATATTTCCAGAATCGAATCTGGTGAAAAATGCCCTTTGATTGCATTACGCTGAAGTCGGGAAAACCAATAACAATTGATGTACAGGATGACTTAGCACTCGTACCGATGTCCTTTTATGCAATTCCACATAACAGAACAATGTTATTTGCGAGTTCGCTCTGGACTTGTGAAGCACGTTGTCAAAATATTGCAGAGTAACTGGTAAAGTATACGAAGACATCTTAGACCTACTGTGCAATTTTTGTTTATTTAACAGCTTTAGCACATTACTGCGTAGAGTCATACATTAATCTTTTCATTGGGTTATATACCAGCATGCTGTTACTTCCACATTTCCCATTTTTATGTATCTTCTTTTGATCTTGTAGTTTCCATTGGTGAAACACACCGTATAAGCCAACGTTTCTGAACCATTTAGAAATGACTAAGTACCATAAACGGAATAAACATACAGAGACATCCAAAACCGTATGACTCACCGCTAATTACACAAACGAAGATTGGAAACACTTGGATAACTATGGCAGAAATAGGGTAGGCCTATATCTTGATCCAAAAATACCACGTAACTCAATGGCTAATCCTCTCTTGCACTTTTTAAAGTATAATTCCGCTTGCTAACAGTCGCCTAAAGTTGTGAGAGGGAACTTAGCGATCACGTTCTGTCGTCTGTCTGGTTGTCGTTCCTGATATACAGGTAGTGCAAGTTGCATAAAACGACATCTGTAGGGGCAGCTGAATCACCCTATAGATCAGTTAATTTATATACTTTTATTCTTCATTACTTATATAACTGTTTGCCATTTATAAATAAAATGTTTACTTTCTGCTTTGATTCATCCACACCCAACCAGTACGTCACCAATATTTCAGGACAAGAAAAGAAGTATAGCAGGCAAGGAACAATTGAAGAAGCTATCCGGGTATTTAACTGCAGTGATTTAACTGAAACACTCGTAAACAAATTGAGGATGGCCAGAGGTATTTGAACACCATCCCTACTGCATAGGAGTCCAGTGTCTGAACTAATGCGTGGTGTAGCTCTGTCGCTGAGCGGTAATGAAGAGAACAGCAAAAATCTGCTGCGTCTCAAACACGAATATACTGTGACCCGTAGGTGTTGGTGCACATATAGAGTGCTATATCCTCAAATAATGATGATAGTTTTTCTAGTCGTCGTTTGCCGTACATCCCCTAGAGTAATTGTATTAATTATCGGCCTGGCTGATGAGTAATGATAGCAGGTTACGAGAAAATAATATTACAACGGATTACTGAATGACATTTTTCCATGGCGCCAAGCCGTTCCTATCTCCTGCTGCAAGCTTATTTCTCTCGTAAACCCTTAACAGATTGTGAAAGTTGTAAAAACGCGTAGATGTAAGCACTCAGAAAAGCGACAGCGGTAAGCATCCAGCGGCTAACGTCGCCGGATCTCTCGCCGCAAACATTGAATTATGCATGATGCGCGTGGTGAGAGGCGGGGGCGTCCCAATAAATATTCAGCGTCCGTCGGGCCGATAAACAGGCAGATCAGCTTGCCTATTGGTTGCGAAGACTGTCAGATGCGGGCTGGGCAGTTGATGCGATACTCGGGGGAGTTGAGAGCAGACCGTGACTGCAGAGTGCGAGTAATGTTGTCAGGCTGCGGGATTTCATAAGGCGTTTGACACTGTACTCTCACCAAGAAGGTGGTGTTACATATGCGAAACTGGTTTTCCATTGCGTCCTTAATTCACTTCTCGAATTATTTTCTTCTCCTTACTTGTTCAGAAGAGCAAATGGTGGTCCATTGATAGGGACCGGGCCAAATATCTCACGAAATAAGCATCAAACGAAAAAACTACAAAGAACGAAACTCGTCTTGCTTGAAGGGGGAAACCAGATGGCGCTATGGTTGGCCCGCTTGATGGCGCTGCCAAAGGTCAAACGGATATCAACTGCGTTTTTTAAATAGGAACCCCCATTTTTATTACAGATTCGTGTAGTACGTAAAGAAATATCAATGTTTTAGTTGATCCACTTTTTTCGCTTTGTGATAGATGGCGCTGTTGTAGTCACAAACGTGTAAGTACGTGGTATCACGTAACATTCCGCCAGTGCTGACGGTATTTGCTTCGTGATACATTACCCGTGTTAAAATGGACCGTTTACCAATTGCGGAAAAGGTCGATATCGTGTTCATGTATGGCTATTGTGATCAAAATGCCCAACGAACGTGTGCTATGTATGCTGCTCGGTATCCTGGACGACATCATCCAAGTGTCCGGACCGTTGGCCGGATAGTTACGTTATTTAAGGAAACAGGAAGTGTTCAGCCAAATATGAGACGTCAACCACGACCTGCAAGAAATGATGGTGCTCAAGTAGGTGTTTTATCTGCTGTCGCAGCTAATCCGCGCATCAGTAGCAGACAAATTGCGCGATAATCGGGAATCTCAAAAACGTCGGTGTTGAGTACAACATCAGTTGTACTCGTACCATATTTCTGTGCACAAGGAATTGCATGGCGACGACTTTGAATGTCGTGTACAGTTCTGCCACTGAGCAAAAGAGAGATTACGAGATGATGACAGATTTTTTGCACGCGATCTATTTAGCGACGAAGCGTCATTCACCAACAGCGGTAACGTAAACCGGTATGGCTCTGAGCACTATGGGACTCAACTGCTGAGGTCATTAGTCCCCTAGAACTTAGAACTAGTTAAATCTAACTAACCTAAGGACATCACAAACACCCATGCCCGAGGCAGGATTCGAACCTGCGACCGTAGCGGTCTTGCGGTTCCAGACTGCAGCGCCTTTAACCGCACGGCCACTTCCGCCGGCTAAACCGGTATAATATGCGCTATAGGGCAACGGAAAATCCACGATGGCTGCGCCAAGTTGAACATCAGCGAGCTTGGCGGGTTAAAGTATGGTACGGCCTTATGGGAAGAAGGATAATTTGCCCCCATTTTATCGATAGCAATCTAAATGGTGCAATGTATGCTGATTTCCTACGTAATGTTCTACCGACGTTACTACAAGATGTTTCACTGCATGATAGAATGGCGATGTACTTCCAACATGATGGATGTCCGGCACATAGCTCGCGTGCGGTTGAAGCGCTATTGAGTAGCATAGTTCATGACAGGTGGATTGGTCGTCGAAGCACCATACCACGGGCCGCACGTTCACCGGATCTGACGTCCACGGATTTCTTTCTGTGGGGAAAGTTGAAGGATATTTGCTATCGTGATCCATGTACAACGCCTGACAACATGCGTCAGTGCATTGTCAATGCATGTGCGAACATTACGGAACGCGAACTACTCGCTGTTGAGAGGAATGTCGTTACACGTATTGCCAAATGCATTGAGGTTGACGGAAATCATTTTGAGCATTTATTGCATTAATGTGGTATTTACAGGTAATCACGCTGTGACAGCATGCGTTATCAGAAATGATAAGTTCACAAAGGTGCATGTATCACACTGGAACAACCGAAAGAAAATGTTCAAACGTACCTTCGTTCTGTATTTTAATTTAAAAAACCTACCTGTCATCAAGCGTTCGTCTAAAATTGTGAGCCATATGTTTGTGACTATTACAGCGCCATCTATCACAAAGCGAAAAAAGTGGTGCAACTGAAACATTCATATTTCTTTACGTACTACACGAATATGTAATAAAAAATGGGGGTTCCTATTTAAAAAAACGCCGTTGATATCCGCTTGACCTATGGCAGCGTCATCTAGCGGGCCAACCATAGCGCTATCTGGTTTCCTCCTTCAAGCTAGACGAGTTTCGTTCTTTGTAGTTTTTTCGTTTGACGCTTGTTTCGTGAGATATTTGGCCCAGTCACGATCAATGCACCTCGCTGTATTTATTGGCAGCGGTTAGTATTGTATTTTGAAGAAAAAAGACAAATTTCCGAAAAAAGTTCAACTGCAATCATTCGTGCGTGAAACGATTCTTTTTGTTTTGTATAGCCCCGGTAATGTAATAGTATATCATAGAAATTATCGACATTATTAGTGAGACATTTAAAGTACCGAAAACGGCTTGTTAGATAACAAGTGCTGAAGACTGTAGCCTCTCTTTCCGAGCCTCGTGGGTAGTGTTAAGAGTAGTGTGCGGACTGGGAGTTTGGAGAAAGCGGCTGCTGCCAGTGAAGACAACAGCTGGTCTGTGGAGTACCTCCTTCCGGCCTCCACGGGGGGAATGGAGTGGTTCTCACTGAGCTGGCCGCTCACACCACGGTACCTGCAGCAGCAAGAGGGCGCGCTGGACTGTGGTGTTCATTGGTTGCCACTCACATTACGCCACATTTTAATGCTGTTGATATTAGAACACACTGGTTCACTACTGCTAGCGTTCCTCGACTTCAAAAATTGAGACTAGTGTAGATTTTGGTATTCCATCGAGATTCAAAAGTTATTGGGAATTGAAGTTTTGGTAGTTATTTTCTTACGCATTTGCGTCGATTTGCTGTTTCAAATTGCATTTTCTCCTCAATGCAAACACATGGACGCTAATGAGTCCCATAAAATAAAAATCACCCAGCTACAGATCCTGTGTGTGGAGACGTGGTCAGCAGTTCAGCGGTATTCTCTACATAGGCCTACCTAGGGAGAAAAGTAGAGAATGTAATCATTCGGCTACAGCGTCACTATACTGTCACATTGAGTCACATGTACTGTCTTTGTGATTTCTAGACACATGCATATGTACGCGTAATGCTGACACAGCAACTGATAAACACAGTAGTTAAACGGAAAATATGCAGGTAAGAACCACGAGTCCCACTCACCCTCTCCGGACTATGGTGTGATACAGAGCGCAAGAAATGAAAAATACAAAAAATATTGAATATATTTACTACTCTCCCCCCCCCCCCCCTTGAACCATGAACCTTGCCGTTGGTGGAGAGGTTTTCGTGCCTCAGCGATACAGATAGCCGTATCATAGGTGCAACCACAGCGGAGGGGCCAGACAAACGTGTGGTTCCTGAAGAGGGGCAGCAGCCTTTCCAGTAGTTGCAGCGGCAGCAGTCTGGATGATTGACTGATCTGGCCTACTGATACTGCGAATGGTTGAAAGCAAGGGGAAACTACAGCCGATATTTTTCCTGAGGGCATGCAGCTTTACTGTATGGTGAAATGATAATGGCGTCCTCTTGGGTAAAATATTCCGGAGCTAAAATAGTCCCCCATTCGGATCTCCGGGCGGGGATTACTCAAGAGGACGTCGTTAACAGGAGAAAGAAAACTGGCGTTCTACGGATCGGAGCGAGGAATGTCAGATCCCTTCATCGGGCAGGTAGGTTAGAAAGTTTAAAAAGGGAAATGGATAGGTTAAAGTTAGATACAGTGGGAATTAGTGAAGTTCGGTGGCAGGAGGAACAAGACTTCTAGTCACGTGAAGACAGGGTTATAAATACAAAATCAAAAAGGGGTAATGCAGGAGTAGGTTTAAAAATGAATTAAAAAGTAGCAGTGCGGGTAAGCTACTTCAAACAGCATTGTGAACGCCTTATTGTGGCAAAGATAGACACGAAGCCCACGACTACTACAATAGTACAAGTTTATATGCCAACTAGCTCCGCAGATGACGAAGAAATTGAAGAAATGTATGATGAGATAAAAGAAATTATTCAGACAGTGAAGGGAGACGAAAATTTAATAGTCATGGGTAAATGGAATTCGATAGTAGGAAAAGGAAGAGAAAGAAACGTAGTAGGTGAATATGGACTGGGGGTAAGAAATGAAAGATGAAGCCGCCTGAAAGAATTTTGCACAGAGCATAACTTAATCATAGCTAACCGTTGGTTCAAGAATCATGAAAGAAGGTTGTATATATGGAAGAAGCTTGGAGATACAACAAGGTATCAGACAGATCATATAATAATAAGACAGAGATTTAGGAACCAGGTTTTAAATTGTAAGACATTTCCAGGAGCACATGTGGACTCTGACCACAATCTATTGGTTATGAATTATAGATTAAAACTGAAGAAACTGCAAAAAGGTGGGAATTGAAGGAGATGGGACCTGGATAAACTAACAGAACCAGAGGTTGTACAGGGTTTCAGGGAGAGCATAAGGGAACAGTTGACAGGAATGGGGGAAAGAAATACAGTAGAAGAAAAATGGGTAGCTTTGAGGGATGAAGTAGTGAAGGCAGCAGAGGATCAAGTAGGTAAAAAGACGAGGACTAGTAGAAATCCTTGGGTAACAGAAGAAATACTGAATTTAATTGATGAAAGAAGTAAATATAAAATGCAGTAACTGAAGCAGGCAAAAAGGAATACAAACGTCTCAAAAATGCGATCGACAGGCAGTGCAAAATGGCTAAGCAGGGATGGCTAAAGAACAAATGTAAGGATGTAGAGGCTAGGGGTAAGATAGATACTGCCTACAGGAAAATTAAAGGGACGTTTGGAGAAAAGAGAAACACTTGTATGAATGTCAAGAGCTCAGATAGAAACCCAGTTCTAAGCAAAGAAGGGAAAGCAGAAAGGTGGAAGGAGTATATAGAGGGTCAATGCAAGAGCGATTTACTTGAGGATAATATTATGGAAATGGAAGAGGATGTAAATGAAGATGAAATAGGAGATATGATACTGCGTGAAGAGTTTGACAGAGCACTGAAAGACCTAAGTCGAAACAAGACCCCAGGAGTAGACAACATTTCTTTAGAACTACTGACAGCAATGGGAGAGCCAGCCCTGACAAAACTCTACCATGTGGTGAGCAAGATGTATGAGACAGGCGAAATACCCTCAGACTTCAAGAAGAATATAATAATTCCAAACCCAAAGAAAGCAAATGTTGGCAGATGTGAAAATTACCGAACTATCAGTTTAATATTTCATGGCTGCAAAATACTAACACTAATTCTTTACGGATGAATGGAAATACTGGTAGAAGCCGACCTAGGGGAAGATCAGTTTGGATTCCGTAGAAATATTGGAACACGTGAGGCAATACTGACCCTACGACTTATCTTAGAAGCTAGATTAAGAAAAGGCAAACCTACGTTTCTAGCATTTATAGACTTAGGGAAAGCTTTTGACAATGTTGACTGGAATACTCTTTTTCAAATTCTGAAGGTGGTAGGGGTCAAATACAGGGAGTGAAAGCTATTTACAATTTGTACAGAAACCAGATGGCAGTTATAAGAGTCGAGGGGCATGAAAGGGAAGCAGTGGTTGGGAAGGGTGTGAGACAGGGCTGTAGCCTCTCCCCGATGTTATTCAATCTGTATATTAAGCAAGCAGTAAAGAAAACAAAAGAAAAATTCGGAGTAGGTATTAACATCCATCGAGAAGAAATAAAATCTTTGAGGTTCGCTGATGACATTGTAATTCTGTCAGAGACAGCAAAGGACCTGGAAGAGCAGTTGAACGGAATGGACCGTGTCTTGAAAGGAGGATATAAGATGAACATCAACAAAAGCAAAACGAGGATAATGGAATGTAGTCGAATTAAGTCGGGTGATGCTGAGGGAATTAGATTAGGAAATTAGACACTTAAAGTAGTAAAGGAGTTTTGATATTTGGGGAGCAAAATAACTGATGATGGTCGAAGTAGAGAGGATATAAAATGTAGACTGGCAATGGGAAGGAAAGCGTTTCTGAAGAAGAAAAATTTGTTAATATCGAGTATAGATTTAAGTGTCAAGAAGTCGTTTCTGAAAGTATTTGTGTGGAGTGTAGCCATGTATGGAAGTGAAACATGGACGATAAATAGTTTGGACAAGAAGAGAATAGAAGCTTTCGAAATGTGGTGCAACATAAGAATGCTGAAGATTAGATGGGTAGTTCACATAACTAATGAGGAGGTATTGAATAGAATTGTGGAGGAGTTTGTGGCACAACTTGACTAGAAGAAGGGATCGGTTGATAGGACATGATCTGGGGCATCAAAGGATCACCAATTTTGTATTGTAGCGCACCGTGGAGGGTAATAATCGTAGAGGCAGACCAAGAGATGAATACACGAAGCAGATTCAGAAGGTGAAGGACGTCCTGGGAGATGAAGCAGCTTGCACAGGATAGAGTAGCATGGAGAGCTGCATCAAACTAGTCTCAGGACTGAAGACCACAACAACAACAACAACTCACTTACCGCTAGTTCGCTCCATTTACAATATCAACTGCGAATTTTTTCTGATGCAACTGCTAAAATAGGTGTGAGATGTTCGCAGGAGTTCATCAGTATTAATATATCTGTCTCTGTAAAGAATCCAGTTCGAATCTCATATTTCAATCTGTTATCGTAAGTTTACGATATCCTAAACATTTCTCCAATTGCTCAGTGAACGACTTTGATACTGAGACACAAAGTTCCTGTCTCTTTACTGAGAAGCTCTCCTGTTACCTTTTGATCTGTAGAGGAAATGCGCTACACGGATGGTAAACAGAAACAAAATGAATGCAATGGCAGAAAAAACAGTTGCACTTTGTCAATAACTTGCAGCAAGCAGGAAGACTAGGCTTCCTTTTCATGTTAATGTTCATGATTATAAGCTTTCCGACAAAAATAAGTTATTTCCTCGTCATTCGCAATGACAGAGCCGTTATTTAACCAGAAAAAGTGGTTGAGTGATCACACAGTGCCTTACATATATCCTAATATTGTGTGCGAAGCCTATTTAACGTTCCCCTTCTTTAGTTAGAAGTGGAAGTATTATAAACTTGCATGATCTAACGTATCCTTCAGGCTGTGCACTTCTTTTCTCCTTTTTCATAAATTTCCGTATAATCTTAGGTAGAAGAACACAAATATCTGAGATTACACATTTACGCATCTGTAATCAAAACGATAGTGATACTACTCTTCTGAGACTAACATTATTTTCGTCTTGATTCTACTAGTTGTAAAGTAAAATTAGCTACCGGATAGTCGTAACACTGTCCAAATGATGCAGCCTGGTTAGAAACGACGGCACCACAGTTATGAAAGTGACAGGTCCAACTAAATCTGTTCATATTCTACGTAGTAGATGTTTAGTACTGATTAGATAAAATACAGAACCGACATTCTCCACAAACGCTAATGCCAAGGACTTTTACCGACTACATTAATAATGACAACACGAGCAGGGAACCGAGCGAGGTGGCACAATGGTTAGAACTATGGACTCGCATTCGGGAGGATGACGGTTCAAACCCGCGTCCAGCAATCCAGATTTAAGTTTTCCGTGATTTTCCTAAATCGCTTCAGACAAATGGTGGGATGGTTTCTCTGAAAGGGCACAGCCGATTTCCTTCCCTAGCCCGCAGCTCGTGGTGTAGTGGCTAGCGTAGCTGCCCCTGGATCACAGGGTCCCGGGTTCGATTTCCGGCCGGGTCGGGAATTTTCTCTGCCCGAGGACTAGATGTTTGTGTTGTCCCAATCATTTCATCATCATTCGTGTAAGTGACGAGACTGAACAGTGAAAAGATTGGGAATTTGTACGGACGCTGACAACTCAGCAGTTGAGCGCCCCACAAACCAAATGTCGTTTTCATCATCATCCTTGCCTAATCCGAACTTGTGCACCGTCCCCAATGATCACGTTGTCGACGGGACCTTAAACACTAACTTGCTCCCCCATGAGCATGGTGACGCGTATTACGACTTTACCGATATACAGAGTCAATCGAAGACGTGTTGGTGTTTTTATTTATGTTTTCTCCACTTCTGTTCCTAAGTCACTGGATCGATTTCAACTACACTTGGTACACATATCCCTTACTGTAAG
Source organism: Schistocerca piceifrons (assembly GCF_021461385.2). Classification (NCBI taxonomy): domain Eukaryota; kingdom Metazoa; phylum Arthropoda; class Insecta; order Orthoptera; family Acrididae; genus Schistocerca; species Schistocerca piceifrons. The sequence goes on from NC_060142.1 coordinate 387,287,195, forward strand.
GCAACAATCGCTGTCGGTGTAAGAAAAAATGGTTCAAATGGCTCTGAGTTCTAAGGGACTTAACATCTGAGGTCATCAGTTCCCTAGAACTTAGAACTACTTGAAGCAATCTAACCTAAGGACATCACACACAGTCATGCCCGAGGCAGGATTCGAACCTGCGACCGTAGCATTCGCGCGGTTCCGGACTAAAGCACCTAGAACCGCTCGGCCACCGCGGCCGGCGTTCGGTGTAAGAACAATCTACCTATCATGGTTCAGAATGATATGACGTCATACACAATGAGATGCATCAAAAGCTGCCGCATCACGTATGATTTTTAAATTTACTACTTCTTTGCTAATAATTCTATTCGCAATAAATTTCGCAGGCAGTATTCACAGATGCACATAAATGCACCTGCAAAATTTTGTCATGTTGCGGCACACACAGTAGTTCAAGAGGTACGGCATCATAAACAATGAGATGCGCGAAGAAAATGCCGCATCACGCATTGTGTTTTAATTCATTTATTATATACTGCTGAGGCACTTCAACTGTCGGGACAACTTAAGGAAATCCCTGACACCTGGCAGCACATTGACAACTTTCGACTGCGAAGTGCAAATGGCTGTAGGCGAAAGCAACCGCCAGCTATAAAGCTATGAAGAGATGTTACCATAAAGACGTTTACAAAATCGCGTTCTAGACACGTGAAGCAGCTGCACCCAGCCTACAGAAACTGTCCGGGATATGACACTACACAGTTCATTTTTTGTTTTCGTTTCTAATAGTAAATTGGCAAAATGAATACCAGGGCAATGCAACGCCTCTTTGAATAATTCGACCATTTTGAAACGTGCTAATGAATACCATTTCTTTAGAATAGCTCTTTTAGTTTACAAGTGTTGGACTGGCATTGAAAACCAAACTAGAAATAATACAATCACAATGCAAGCTTTCAAAATAGTTACATTACCTTTCCACATGCCCCCTGAAAAGATGGCGCAATGGTCAAGACATTCGACGCATAGTCGTGTACGGACAGTTGATTTGAAAAGGGCACAGTCGATATCTCTTCTCTTTCTTGTCCACCTAAGCTAATGATCCGTCTCTACTGCCCTTTTCGTCGAAAAGATGTCAAATACTAACTTTCATTCCTCCAAATCGTCCAGGATGGACACTAAGTACCTCAAATGTATTAAACAATCAGTAAAACCGGTTGGACTAAGGCAGCATTATGAAACTTACTTAACGTGGGACAAAGTGCATGCATGGTTGTTTTCTATAGAACAGGTTAGTATTTTTTGTTGTGGTCGTTGCTGCAATCCAGTCTATTAAATAGCCCTCATAACACGATAGTGTGTATCCAACCAATGAAAAAGTCTCTGAAAGTGCTTGGTATCGGAAGGCGCCAGAAGATATACGCGCTTTCCGTAAAGATGCGCAGACCTTATTCATTCAAAGCTCAGTTATAACTGCTACAAGAATCACGTTCCGTTTGTGACATACACAGTCTCTTCACTCATACTATGGTGCCATCCACCGAGAACATTCTTCCTGTCGCGTAACGTAGACATGACTAACATTCGGTTGTGACACCATGTGTTTTCAAATGGTTCAATTGGCTCTAAGTACTATGGGACTTAACATCTGAGGTCATCAGTTCCCTAGAATTATAACTAATTTAACCTACTAACCTAAGGACATCACACACATCGATGGCCGAGACAGGATTTGAACCTGCAACCGTATCAGCAGGGCGGTTCGGGACTGAAGCGCCTAGAACCACTCGGCCACAGCGGCCGGCACCATGTGTATTATTGTGGATGAACAGGCTAGAGAGTCTGTTAAATTCATTGGTTACTTATGTACTCGTGTATAAAAAACGACTTTATTAGCATGATTGTGTGTACAATTTATACGTGGAATAAACAAAATAAGTATGAGATTGACGATTTATGTGAGTTTAAATATGTAACCAGTGACTTTTTTTTTTGCGTTTTGGACACGATTCATTGTACCATTAACCAGTTTTCGAGCCAGTGCAGGCTCCTCATAAGATGGAGGTATTACACGAACATTATTTCGTGGACCAAGTGTGGCTAGACACCTCCATCTGATGATGAGTTCGTAGTGGTTCGAAAACTTGTTAATGGCACACTAAATCGTATTAAAATCCAAATCAGCGACTGGTTGCTTATTTATCCCTAGATAAATTGGCAGTCTGAATCACAGCTGCAGTTAGTCACACGTAATGGATATACAGAAATAAAGTCTCTAAGATACTTCATGAAAGAAAAGAAAGATACGAACTTTTTAAATTTTTTTTAGGTTGGTAGTTATCAGTCGAGGCCATCTGTTGCACTCTAAAATCGCTCTGACCCTGAGCACCACCTGCGTCGAACGCTGCCTGTTGTTTTGGATACATGCAGAGCTTTCCACAATTTCCTGATTCTGTCTATTTCAGATGGTTGTTAAAATATCGTACGCTTTTTAGTTTTAATTCATTTGGTGTATTTATCGACACGAGACTTACGTTCAGTGAATATCTGTGTGGTGTTTCACTCTCGTATTTACGTCCGCCCGCAGTCCAGAAGTTAGCTGCGCATCTTAACGGAAGGCGGGTAGCCACTAATTCTTACTTCATTGCAGTCTAAGTGTCTTTTACGGTTTTTCAGTTACTGTAAAAGTACCGTTATGTGTGCTAACTATGGTTGCTGCTGCAGATTAGTCAGTCAGGGAAAAACATGTCAGCATTGTTGGTTGGTATTCCACTCTGTAAGAGGTCCGAGCAGATGAAATTTCGATGTATTGCTCATGCGCTGCCTGCGATATGCAATTTATAAGAGAATCGCTGACCAGAGAGCAGTGTTGACTGAACACGAACTGTGTAGCTGTAGCAGTAAGTTGTTGCTAGTCTGTGCTTGTCTGGAGTCTGCTCTGGTATAGTGTATCGTGTTGGCTGGGCCGGTCGCGGTGCAGCGATGCCGGAGCCTGAGTATTATTGTATAAGGTAAAAAGCAGCCTCGCGCATATCTAGTAAAGTTATGTGAACTCCCATGTAAATCTTTTAAAAATGTCCTAATAATAATCTTTGTCATATAAAGTAGTTTCCAACAAGCGTTCATTTCAATTTAAAGAATTTACTAATTTCTCCAATCCATGATCATTCCGATTGTTGCAAAAGAAAAATCAGTTGCTTCCTTTCATAAATGACAAATCTATCGGGCAGCATTGCACAAAGCTGTGCCGGAAAAAGTTATTGTAAGAGCAGATAGTTGGCGACTCTATTGAGGTAAGAATTTTTGCTTTTTATTCAGAATGATCTTACAGGGCCATGACGCAGCACTGCTGTCGTCCAAAATTTACCAGGTTACTGAATTTATTTTTTATTACAAGGTTTAGGAATTTTTCTGTTTCGAGCTTACATTAAATGAGAAAAGAATTTTGTGGGTACATTAAATGGGAAACAAATTTTGTGTGGAGGTTAAATGTGAATGAATTTCTGTAGGGAGGTTATAAATGGGAACCAATTTTGTTCTGAGCCTACACTAAAATTAGAATCAATATTCTTATTCATTATTATTATTTATTTATTAAATTTTGTGGGGAGCTTACACTTGGCGACCCTGCCAGGATCGGATTTCTTTGTGAATCTCTGAGAAGTAGTCATATATCTGCTCTTATTTATTTAAATGTAGTTTGCATCTGGCGCAATGCATTTACTAATTTGTCACTCTTTCTTTCACAGATCATCAGCAATTTATTGCTCTTTGTTGTAATTGTTTGTTCCATTTTGCTTTGTCTTTGTTTCATTTTATGCTTAATTTTGATTTGTAAAAAATTCTGCGAAAAACTGTTAACAGTACATTGCGGTGTGCAATGAGTGAAATAGCCAACTTGAATAGTTTGATCGATAATACTTGCGACACTCCGTGTAATAGTGATAATCGTCTAATTACAGATAATCAGTGCCTACCGATCACTAGTAATGATTTTGATCCTGATGAACAAACAAATTCAATTATGTCCACAGTAAATGTAACAATTGATGATCCGGCACGTTCCGTTACAATGAACGCTGCCCAGTTTGACACACCCGTTTTGCAAAATTTACGTAATGAACAGATAAATTTTTCTGACGAAGATGAACAATGTGGTCAGAATACGTCAGATTTATTTGATTCCGGTGTAGTGACCAACAGTGCATATCCAATTGGCGAACCTTTTCAAGAATCAGAGAATGACCAAATGGTCACACAAAACGTGACAAATGCAGATACACCATCACACAGCACAGAAAATAGAATCGCTAATTTTGGCTTGGATCAAGTTATGGCATTGTTGCTACAAGTTACTGAATCGAATAAACAAATTAATGAAAATCTCAAACAGTCTAAGAAAGAACAAGACAACAATTATAAACAACTTAGTGAAAATCTCAAACAACAAATTAATGAAAATAATGAAAATCTCAAACAACTAAATGAAAAACTAGACAACTATTCCAAACAACAGAATGAAAAACAAGACTACAATTTCAAACAGCTTAGTGAACAGATTACAGCCGTTCCCATGCAATGTCATGATACTAAAGAACAATTACGTGAGGAAATTAAGGCTTGTGCTAGGAACAGTAGTGAAGAAATTAGATCTGTGGCACAAGAATTAAATAATACACATGCAGCTACAACTAAATTACTTAGAGACGAAATTAGTGCAGTCGCTAAACAATGCTCTGAAAACGCAACACAGTTACACGACGAGTTTAAATTAATGTCAGCAGAACTTTCACGCACACAGGATGCGAAAGTAGACACGAAATTTGACCAACAGAACAGCCAAATTGACGAACGTTTTAATCACCACCTACAAAACAGTGAAACACGTTACCGTAAATTTATACAGGAACAGAATAAAGTAAAGCGACAAGTCATGGAAACAATTACTGCACAGAGACAGGAAGATAAGCGTAAATTGTTTACGAAAGCAAAAACATACGTAGACAACAATATTGCTACAGTATCAGACGAAATTAATACTATCAAACAGTTGAACACCGAATTACATGATGAAATTTCTGATCTTAAAACAAAAACAGACACACACACAGTAGACTTTCAGACAGTGACCGACAGACTTGAACAATTAGAACTAATACAGGATCCCGATGCCATCAAAGCAGATGTTAAAAAATTGAATGAAACCACATGTAAAATACAAGAACAAATTAACGCTTGTGATAATAAAAACGATTATCAGGTAAAAGTACTGACTGAAAAATATGATGAATTGGCCAGTCGTATTGATGTTATCAAAAGTAATAATGACACCAAATCAGACGATACTTCACCAATTTCGTTTAATCAAACACCCGATTTCCAAAATTTACAGCAGACAGTCAGTGAGATAGGTTCATCCAGTAATACATTACGTAGAAAATTGTCAACTTTACAGCAAGAAGTGACAGAGATGAAAAATGTTTCAGCCTCTAACACGGCACAGCATACGCCACATTCCGAACATTTATCACACTCACACAGCATGTATAATTTAGGTAATTTACAGAGAGTACGTGACTTAGATTCCGAACAGTAGCAGACAAACAGATTAACATACAATCCTGAACCTGTTCAGACATTCAGAGACGAAAATTTTGATTACAAGCACTTTCTATCCGTGAGAAAATTTAAAGTACTTAATAATGACAGAACACAGAGTCACGTTTTGGACTGGATACGACAATTTGCTTTTGTATTTTCTCCAGCTTGGCCTGTAATGCACAAGGTAGAATTGGACTGGATACAACAATTTACTTTTGAATTTTCACTGGCATTGCCTGTAATGCAGAAACTAAAATTTATTTGCAGTGCGTAAATGACCTCAGGGGATTCATTACACTTCGATGAATATGTGCCGTAGTGTGCACAGGGCCCTGAGCCGTAGTAGTGCTATTTCATCTTTAGTTTTCTGCACTGCTGCCTTCTCTTTTACTATCCTTTATATCTATCAAAACAGCTCTTCAACTATCGATCTATCTAGAATTAGGAATGAGTAAAGAGAACCTGATATGACAAGTTTTACCGAAAGTGACAGTTTTCATTAGACACTCTTGAAATGATAAGAACTACCAGCATAATTTTAATAAGTGACAAAATTTTTAATCATCAGTATGTACAAAATTATCAGCAACAGGAACCACATTTTGGTAACAATAGAGGTTTTTCCCAACAACAGCAACAAAACCAGCCGGTTAGCATACCTAACCAACAATGTAATGTGCAAGGTCAACCAAGCTTTAATGTTTCGCCGCCTACACGTATAGCATCGGCTCCGCCAAATAGTAACGCAGAGCAACAAAGAAATAACTACCTACAGAAAACACACCATTTCAACTCATATCGCAATGCACCGTATAGAAATGACTATCATGACAGACGTAAAAGTAATGAGCACAGTTTTCAGCGTACGATTAATAACAGCCGGTCTTACCAGCAGCAAAATCATCCGCAACAACAGATTATCATGAATGAACCAGACAGTCGGTATCATCCCGAACCTAATGCATCAGGGCGAAATAACAGAACGGTACAAATAGTCGAAATGCCACAGCATCCTCCCGCAAATAATAGCACGTCGGATAGAATTTGACTAGATACAGTACAGGTTGCATCTTCCAGCAACGCAAGCAATACTTTTGACACCGAGAATTTTGTTCACGTTATTACTTTTGACGACATCCGAGACGCTCTTTTGCAGGAAAGACCAGTTATTCAAAAAACCATTTCACACCCTGTCATTGAAGTAAAGATTGGATCATCCAAATTTTCAGCAGTAATCGATTCTGGATCACCTATGTCAGTTATAAATGAGGAAGCTTTCAACGAATGTAACAAAGAGAATACCTATCCTACGCTACCATTAGGCAAATTTAAAGTAAAAGGAGCAGTATCTGGTAAAGGAGTAGATGTAAAATTACAGACACATTTATCATTTTGTATTGCAGGTCATACATTTCACTCAAATTTTTGGATTGTTCCCTTATTGACAACAGACTTTATTTTAGGTACGAATTTTCTAGTACAACGCGACGCAATAATTGACTTTCAAAATTCCTATTTAATGTTAAAGGATGAAAATATTCAACTGGCTTTAGAATTTCAGCACTCTTTATCTGCAGAAGAACAAACAATTAATCGGACAGAGGTCATTTCTGCATCACGTAACGTAGACTGTCATTTGACATTGTTCACAGATACGTACGTACACAACTATAATTCTCCAGACGAAGCCGACTATGACGTTATGCAGATGATTTCTGATAAAGTTAAACAGAGCAGCGCAAGTACAGACGACGAACGCATGCAACTACGCAAAATTCTTTCACAGCAAGCTCCAGTTTTTGACAACGTCCCTGGTACTATGTCCGGTTTTATGTATGAATTTCAAGTTAAACAGCACGACACGTTTAAAGCCAAATATTATCCCATTCCGTATATTCACAGAGAACAAGTTAAGAAAGAATTGCAAGTTATGCTTGACCAAGGAATTATTGAACCGGCAGTTAGTCCGTACAGAAACCCACTCCATATTGTTAAGAAAAAGGAGGGTTCACTTCGTCTCGTACTTGATTCGCGTCACATCAGTGACATTATTATTAATGAAACAGATCGCCCACGGACACTAGAAGAACTTCTACAGAAATTTCATGGTACTGATATTTATTCCACATTAGATTTGAAATCTGGATTTTGGCAAATTCAGCTCCATCCGAACTGCAGAAAGTACACGGTTTTTCTCTGTTTTGGTGACTGTTACCAGTTTTGCAAATTACCGCTCAGTTTAACAATTTCTTCAGCAGCATTTATTCGAGGTTTGAATACTATACTTCCGACAGAATTAAAAGACAGGATCACAACGTATGTAGACGACATTCTTATTGCAGAAGCTAACTGGTCTGAACACAATTTGATTCTTGAACAACTGTTACGAACTTTTCGTGCACAAGGACTCACAGTTAATCTTAGCAAATCGCACTTTGGCAAAACTTCTATAAAATTTATTGGACATGTAATTTCAGCAGAAGGCATTGCGCCTGACCCGAAAAACTTCAAGCTTTACGTGGCATTACTGTTCCTACGACGAAGAAACAACTACGCAGCTTTTTGGGTTTAATTAACTTTTTTCGTAAATTTATTCATTACTCAGCTGTAGACACCCCTAGATTATGTCAATTGACGGGTAAAAACACTATTTGGTCCTGGGATAGTCAAGCACATTCTGAATTTGTGAATCTGAAAGAAGTTTTGTTGAATGCACCACTTTTATCACATCCAGATCTTACTAGAAATTTTTCCATTGCCACCGACAGTTCTAATACCGCTTTAGGCGTACACATTTTTCAGGAAATTGAAGAAGATGGTACTACAGTATTTAAAAACATCGCCTTTGCGAGTCGCATTCTGTCACCTGCTGAACGCAATTATTGTGTTACAGAACTTGAAACATTATGTGTTGTATGGGCATTTACGAGATTTAGGCATTTTCTTTATGGAAGACACACTACCGTTTACACAGATCATAGAGCTATACAGTTTTTACTTTCCGCAAAATTTACACACGATAGGTTAAGCAGATGGAAACTTTATTTACAGGAATTTAATTTTACAATTGTTCACATTCCCGGTACACAAAATATTGTAGCAGACGCACTATCCCGTTGTCTCAGCAACAATCAGCAAGACATCGCAACCAACTTCTGCAAAGCAAATTTCAGCGTCATGTATATTCAACAAGCTGCATTTGAAAATTTCATTTCGTCGTCATTACGAGACATAGCACAAGAGCAGAGTAAAGACAACGTATGGAAAGAAATTAAACACCTTTGGCAAGATAGGAATAATGTTACCATCAGAAACCATTACACTGTACGCAATGACATTCTGTTTCGCCGCTCTCACCCTGACAGCAACAACTGGTTACTATGCATTCCCGACGAGCTTGTTAACAAATTAATTTGGTATACTCATTTAAGTTACGCACATTACAGAGCCAGAAAATGTTTTCTTATACTGAGACAGAACTGTTATTTTGCGAACATGGAGAAACGTATTCGACGAGTTTTAGCATCATGTAAAATCTGCCAGAAAGCTAAGTCAGACACGCCTTCACATATTCCTCCATTACATCCCATTGTACCTGTTAAATTGAGACACATGGCCGCTGTAGATATTTTTGGTCCGCTTCCCAGAACTAATAGAGGTTTTTGCTACATCTTTGTCGCAGTTGAACTCACTTCGAAATTTGTTACCTTCACTCCGTTACGCAAAGCTACTGCTAAATCTGTTTCGAAAGCATTTATAAAACATTTTCTATTTCATGTAGGACATGTATTGAAAGTGATTTCCGACAATGGATCACAGTTTCGATCTGATATATGGACACGTATGTTACAAAGAAGAAACATTTCTCCGATTTATATATCCAAGTATCACGCTTCTTCGTACCCTTGTGAACGACTAATGAAAGAAATTGGTAAACTATGTAGAATATACTGCCATAAAAAAATTGATTGGGACACACACATACTCTCATTCCAGGATGTAATTAATTCCATACCAAATGAATATACTATGCTATCTCCGACTGTTATACTGAAAAATGTTGAACCACCTAACAAAAATAAAGAATTAGTATTCTTTCCTACATCTCGTCGACTACTGCACCATGAAATAATTGACATTGCGCTGAACAACATCAAACGTGCTGCAGAGGGCCGGAGAAGATAGCAAAAACAGGTTTGTACACGCCGTGACTTTCACATTGGACAGAAGATATTAGTACGTACACACTATCTATCCAACAGAGGAAAGAATAGATGCAGTAAATTTTGTTCTGAGCTTACACTAAAATTAGGATCAATTGTCTTATTCATTATTATTATTTAGTTATTAAATTTTGTGGGGAGGTTGCAACTGGTGTGATTCTAGGGGGATAGCGAATAAGTACCAGATGACGTTCTATCACGTTGTTGTAGATTATGCAGTCGAGACAAGAGAATCATCGAACAGGGTGGAAAGTTTTGTCTCTTTCAGACAGAACTAGAAATAGCGTATTTTGAATTATAAGCGGAAAGAGGCAATGAGAACCGGAAAAAGGTAACAAGTAATAAGCGAATGTCAGATATCTCATTTCAAGTTCCGGTTTGGAAGCAGTTTGACTTGTTACCCTGAAGAAGAACAATCCCAACCTATTTGTGTGAGCAAAGCAGAGTGCAGCAGACTTGTAGGAACAACATTAAATCTAGGTTGATAGAAAAGTCAAGCAGAAATAAGAGCCCTGCCGCTAGGCAGCAGTCACGAGGTGTGAGTCAAATGCTGCAGGGAACAAGTAGTTGTAGAATACCAGGTCACAAGCATCGTGAAATCTAGTGCCAATCTTAGCTAGGTGGCAGAGAACGTAGGGGCTTTGTGCAGAGATTTTGATGGGAAAGATCAGGAGCAGGAAAGAGCCTTGCTAGCAACTTATATTACATTGTTTAAGATGCCTTGGATGAAACAGCAGTAGCAATACCACATTATCCTGTGGGGTTTTTGGACCTCAAATTGAGGCCACAGTACCAGATGGCTTTTGACGCTGTACCTCACAGTAGCCTTCTAATAAAATTGCGGTTCTATGGGCAATTGTAGCAGTTTTGCGAGTAGCTTCATGCTTTCTTATCATAAAGGTCACAGTTCATAGTAAATGAAGGAAAGTCATCGCTTGAAATAGAAGTGATGTCTAGCGTTCCCCAACGAAATGCTATGGCTTATCTATATAAACGAGTTAAGAGACAACCTGAGAAGCCCTCTTAGGTTGTCTGCAGATGATGTAGTTGTTTACCATCTAGTAAAATCGTCAGAAGATCAAAACCAACTGCAAAATGATTTAGACATGAGATCTATACTGAAGCGCCAAAGCAACTGGCATAGGCATGAGTATTCAAATACGGAGATATGTAAACAGGCTGAATACGACTCTGCGGTCGGCAACGCCTATAAAAGACAAGTGTCGGGCGCAGTTGTTAGATCGGTTAATGTGCTACAGTGGCAGGTAATCAAGACTGAGTTTGAACGGGGTGCTATAGTCGGCGCACGAGTGATGGGACACAGCATCTCCGAGGTAGCGACGAAGAGGGGATTTTTCCCGCACGACCATTTCACGAGTATACCGTGAATATCAGGAACCCGATAAAACATCAAATCTCCGACATCGCTGCGGCCGGAAAAAGATCCTGCAAGAACGGGACCAACGACGACTGAAGAGTATCGTTCAGCGTGACAGAAGTGCAACCCTTCCGCAAATTGCTGCAGATTTCAGTGCTGGGCCATCAACAAGTGGCAGCGTGCGGAACATTCAAAGAAACATAATTGATATGGGCTTTCGGAGCCCGGAGGCCCACTCGTGTACACTTGATGACTGCACGACACAAAGCTATATGCCTCGCCTGGGCCGTCAATACCGACAGTGGATTGTTGATGACTGGAAACATGTTCCCTGGTCGGACGAATCTCGTTTCAAATTGTATCGAGCGGATGGACGTGTACGGGCATGGAGACAACCTCATGAAACCATGGACCCAGCATGTCAGCAGGGGACTGTTCAAGCTGGTGGAGGCTCTGTAATGGTGTGGGGCGCGTGCAATTTGAGTGATATAGGCCCCCTGATACGTCTAGTTACGACTCTGACAGGTGACACGTACGTAAGCATCCTGTCTGATCACCTGCATCCATTCATGTCCATTGTGCATTCCGACAGACTTCAGCAATTCCAGCAAGACAATGCGACACCCCTCACATCCAGAATCGCTATAGAGTGGCTCCAGGAAGACTCTTCTGAGTGGAGAGATTTTTCAGCTCCATGAAAAGCCCTAGTCCTGGGTAGACAGTTGTCAGCCATGTAAATAAAGAGGTGAGTGGAGTGCCTTTGACTGAAAGTAAGTCTAGTATCTGTTTTGCAACTGTTGCTACAATTTCAGGGTGGAGTGTGCAAATCATGGTCTTCACCCCAAAGAGGGCAGATTAGCTGAGTAATCTCGCAGAAAGTGTGAAGGAGGGGAAAGGGGGTACAAGCACACAAGGCAAAACCCCTGTAATCACTGGAGTCATAGGGGCACTTTTTTTCGGTTGGAGTCCGGTTATAGACAGACAGTTTTTAAGGTAATCAGAGCAGAATACGATCTTATTATACGCAACAGTTTCCAAAAAAGTAAAATCACCTTGTTTCGTTAGAACGTTTGGCTGCTGTAAGACAAGATAGCCGAGCTCCTTGTATGATCAGAAGATGTGGAAAACTCTGAAGCGATAGATGTTCTGAGTCTCTTTAAACACGATGTAACCACAGGGATAGAGAAGTTAAGACATTATAGACAAGTATCATTTTCTTGTAGACGTAACATGGAAACAAGAGTTGCAACATATGTGGAAGTTGGGCACAATGTCAATAATACTGAAACAAGCAGTTTTTGAATCGAGTAGAACCTAGCATCGTTGTTACTGCAATATAATTTTCTTGTAACAGTCTACAGATCCTCTTTAGGAAACTTTCAGCTATTTATGAGAAAATTATATTCATTAGTGAGCTACCTGTCAGACAAGAAGAAACACACACAATAGTTTGTACAAATTCCAGTGTAGATTTCTCAACAGATTCTGACAGGAAAACTGAAATATAATCATTATTTGGGTGTCTCGATGTGGTTTTAGCAATTAATTTTTCAACTTATGTACACAAAGACACCAAGACCTTAACTGATAACATTTGTGTAGTCAATGATCAGCTGAAACAGTTAACGTGTACCAGTTAATCGAAATAAACAAGGTAGCAACTTACAAATCTGAGGCATGTTCATGCAAAGCCGTAAGGTTTAATTGTATCAAAATACAACGCATCAAGAATAAGTTAAAAGAGGTGATGCGGAAGATTATATAACATGGAAACACAAGTAGTTTCATATACTATGAATACGCTAATGAAATTCATCGTAAATAAATCTAAAACACGAGAAGACAAAGAAGACTTTTTATTACCCATTATTAAAGCTGTCAGTGGCTCAGAAAAAAGCTCAACTTGCATAACCCAACATTTATTATTTTCCCAATGACATAAAATGTGTGAAAGATTGCAACACAAGTTTTAAATCTAATCTGAAATCATTTCGTCCGGACAACTAGTTCTCTTTCATAGACGAATTTTTATTTAAAACTGGTGGCTTATAAAAAAAAAATTAAAAAAGTCTGGTTTGAAGAAAATACGTAATTTTTAAAAAAAATCTAATTTGAAATGTAGTTACACGAGTTTGACATGAAAACAAATGCCCATAAATGTTAAAACTGATCATGACTACATATCCCGTTAACTGACTCATTCTACATCATTTATGTAAAAAAAAAAATCATTCAAGTGGTTTATGTAAAATGTATCGAACTGAACTGAACTCTTATGAACGTTTTGTTAGAAACCATACTATGTACTAAATTGTGAGTTGTGAGATTCTGGCTGTTAGCTTTGGTTTTTCTCTCCCAATGGTAACAAGAAGTAGCGAATGTCCAGTGTTTTTAGCAATACTGGAACATCAGCGCCTAAACGAAAGATTGTTCATCACAGCTTTTCGCTTTTTTGTCCGATCATGAGCCGAAGTCTTATGGGTTACATCACTTTTATGCATGGGGGCAGCTAGGCTGCAGCAAGCAGGGCATTACCGCGGGGCCCCGAGTGCGACGGGCACCTGCCGCCAGAAAGAAAGATACGAAAAAAGAAGGGAAAGCTGAACTGGAAAGATGTTAGTAAAAATCGATCAATCAAGCGAAGCCTTGCTCTATAATGAGATAGTCAAGTTTGTTTTGGACGTCATTCTGACGTAAGTAAATGTACCAAAATCATTTACTCATCTTCAGCTGGCAGACGATGCTGTGTTCAATGCATCTATGTACTCATAAATGAAAGTAAGCGTAATACGCGTAGTTTTAAGATTACAGAAATGTTACATGTCTTTAAATTTGAAATGGTTGAAATTTATTCATACTTTCACTTAAGATACTCTGTGCACACAGTACTGAAAGCTAAGGCTGGTAGCGACTGGAAAGAAGTAGACACCAATCCGAAGTCATACACAATCCTTAGGCTTCTACCTAAACAGTTACTCCCGTCTGCCTCTGGTCCTAGAGTCTTCTCAGAGTGAACAATTAACATTATTGTGTCAAATCAGGGCTTACACAATAGCGTACAAATGACACTCACTGCTAGAAGTTACTAATCACTGAAATTAAGCACAGCATTACTCAATGACAACTATGGTGACGGGCCTATTGTGCACAGTATCATTTGATCACCAAAGTCGGGAGCGAGAAGACTCAAAATATTAGCAGCTCGAATTTCATCGAGGTTTACCGATTCAGTACTAGGGAGACGTGAAGTCAAGAAATTGTGGGCGTACTGGGATTGAGGATGCGAACTGCGCTGGCACAATGACGAAATCTAATCGACGTTACCTAAATATTCGTACGCAGACACAGTATTACATCGCATTTCGTTCTCTTTATAAGACACCAGTGGTTAAAAAGGCAGGTTAGTTTTCTGGCAAAAGTGCAGCTTAATGTTCGACATTCCCATATAATGATTAGAAATTCTGACAAAAGTATCATTTTATGCATATGAAAAATCTTGTGTTTCAGGACATCGCGGTTATACACTCGACTTCAAGAAAAATGTTTATACGAGCAAATATAGATCACTTGGCGCGGAAACAAAGCAGAAAATTCATGATCTGTAGTAGTCCGATTTACTTGTAATCACAAGATGTAACGAAATTCAAGCTCCTTCAGTACAAACTACAACACTCAAACATTGATAAACAGGCTGTCTGACTGGTTTGCAAAATCAGATTACCCTCAATGTAATGCAATGTCAAATATATTAAATATATACTTGCCCGTGAGAATTTGTGTTACGCATCCGCAGAATGTTCTATCAATCTGACGCCTGTGTTTTAGGTGCCATGGATTGGTGGAACTCAGATGGCTTACCTTCTAACTGCTATCGTGGCTCTGCATTCTTACTGCAGTTCGCGGCTTTCTTAAGACACTGTTGACTAGAAGACGGATAGATTCGCACCGTTCACCAATCGCTCCAACTGTTGCTCGGCAACGGCGTGGGCCGCTGCAGGATCCCCTCTATTGTTGAGGTCTGCGGCATGTCGCGATACGTTGTTTACTCTTGGAGGACGTGCTGAAAATAATCGCCGTTTAATAAAAGAAACTATCCAGTGATAACAGCAGGGGCATGACTAAGTTGGGATGACCGGAGCAATGCCTACGAGGATAAGGTGCCTCTAGAATTTAAAAAAAATAAAAAATGGGGAAACATTCAGATGGGAAGGAAAAGTGGAACATTCAGTAAAATCATTCAGTCAAGAGAAGTCTTTCACTATGTTAAAATAATCCAATAGTGTTTTGGAAATCCTTGAGAAGTAAAGAAAGCGAATCAGTCTTTACACACGTGAAGGATCAATGACTGAGCATCAGTCATGAGTGGCTTATACAACGGTGTGCAAAAAAGAATCAGGTCATTATTTAAATCTAATCCTTGAACAAGCTGTAGAGGATAATCAAGTATCAGTCGCGTATTTCTTAAGTTGGTAACACTATTACTTGAGGGCAACAAAAGCATTTGTTCAAAATGTAGTCTGCCACTACAGTCACACACCCACGCACAAGGAAGCCAAGTCTCGTAACTGAATTGCAGCCAGCTTGCTTACCTCACGTCTCGTTTCTTCTTCGTCGGTCGCGAGCTCTAACACTTGTGCAATAAACAGTTCGTAATAATGTGACACGTGGGTAGGTTTAAATGCTAAGCATAATAAGAATCGTAAAATGTCACGATGCCAGCCCATTTTGTTTTATTTTCCAATCACAAAATTAGTAAAACTATTTATGAAGCCCGTCTATCGTTAACATTCATAACAGGATTCCGGTGATTAATCATTAGTTCCCCAGCACCGCAAAGGTCACAAAAACGCTTCACGCGATTTTAGAATCAGATCGCACAAATATGTTTTCCGATGCAACTTTAACAATTAATTCCGTCTTTACGCGGAGTTGCGCTTCACACACTAGTTCGCGTGTTGCCACCTTGAGAACCGATCGTAGACTGCCTTGGATTAACATAACATCGCACAAGCAGTCATCCTAGGTAATTTTTCAAAAAACTCTTCCGTCTTTACATGAAATCAGATTTTATACCCAGATTATTGCACTGCCCCGTCGGAAAACGATCGTAGACTAGTAATGAGCTACCTTAGTAGTTTGGCGCCTGCCTCTCATGGCTCATTTGTGATTGATCCATCCTTTCCCTCAATACGCACTCACAGTAACATAAATTTGTAGTTACCATTTCCTGATGAATTGAGTGATATTGAAATTATTATTAACAAGTTCTAAGTGCAAGTAACATCATCAGCATGGTTGGAGCTGTATATTTCTCATTAAACAGTAAATATAAATAATAAAAGATTCGCTTCTTGGCGCCCACTGTCTCTCTCTGCTCCGTAAGGTACAGCCCGTGCTCGGCAGGCGTTTCTCATGCTGTGTGACCACTGGCGCTTCGTTCGATGAGTCTACCTTGTGATTCTACCTAATCTATAGTCTCCGGTAGCAAAATCTTCTCATGCTGTGCATTAAAACATAGCAACAAAAATGTAACATGGCAAGGATGTGGAATAAACGCAACAAGTTGAGAACAGATGCAATTTTTTTAGCAGCAGCTTGCTGTGATGGAAAGATTCAGAAACGTGTTTCCTGAACGGTTCCGAGGTTACGCTAAAGATATTAAGTCCAACGCGTTGGCCTGACAGATAGGACACAATCTGTGTAATTAAAAAGAGATTCATAGAGGTTGTTAAGGTTCTGAGAAACATAATGTAACGGATTAAGTGTAGCAATAGGTGCTGCATCGTTTTAACTCTTCTAAGATTCAACGTGAAGTACTAGAAGGAATCAGTCTGTCGTCTAAGGTCTTGTAGTTACGAGTAAGGACTTTGCAGTAGCAGTGGCACTGACAAATAAAAAAAACGAAGTTATAGTTTAACGTCCCGTCGACAACGAGGTCATTAGAGACGAAGCGCAAACTTAGGTAGCGGAAGTTAGGGTAAGGATCAGGAAATTTTCTCATCAGGCACCATCTCAGCATTTGCAGTTGGTGGGTGGGGGCGGGGGGGGGGGGCAACCATGTGAAACCTCATTCCTGGATGTCCGGACAGGGAAAAAACAATGTATGGGAAAAGTTTTGTTGGGTTCGGATTGGAATGAGGTGGAGGCAGGCGTACAGTAATTGGTACGACGTTTAACTAACTGATAATGGTTTCTATAATCGAATGTAACTCGTGTCATTTTCATCAACAACAATGTCTAACTACAGACGCATCAACTCGTAATGTCCGAGACAGCCATACAAATTCTTTAAGTTGCACCGCTGCTTGTGTGTAAATTTTACAGAACGACCATATATGAGAATGTGAAAGTTTTAGAACACGTCGATATTAAATTTAATAAACTATTAATTACTACTTTTCTGTAGATCTTGAAACATCCCCTTAGAAAAATTTATGAATTACTGTGCCGGTAAACCTCTTACGTTATTTGATTTTCAAACAGCTGAGCAAAACTGAACGTACTCAGACATTTCTCTTTTTACCTATTCTGATCATCACTAAACTGACACACAAGCACTATATCATACGTCGGCAGTCACATCCCATGTGCAACGATGTTACACTATCAAGCAATGGCAGTTGGAATGCATGTATTACTCGACAAAGTGAACCTGGCCACGTGACAAGGTACAACCATGTTCGCACTGTTACGTCGCATTGCCAGTATGGAAAATGATGGCAGAAAATGCCTTCGCGAGCAGACGCGACGGATTGCTCCTAACGTCGTGTAATTGATATGAAAATGAGAAGTAGAATGGAGTGACAGTGCGAACAGTAATGTGGCAGAACATGTAAGCTAAATGTTGCAGCTGAGTAACCGACAGTGTGCCAGTTACCCCAGGAGGGGTCGGACCCGAGCGGAGTGGGAGTCAAGTATAAAGAGGAAGAAGAAGAAGATGATGATGATGAAGAAACAAATCGCACACAATGAATATACCACTGGATGCACGGGTAAATGTTTTATTAGACATCAATTTCTGTGATATTACAAACAATACAAAGAAATACCAATGTTTCGGAAACTATGTGATTTGGTTTTGAAACGTGCCATAGTAGACTAATCACCATGAGCGAGCGAGACGACATTAAGAAAGGGCATGTTGCATGACATTTTTAAGAAAAAAAGAACCAGAATTAAAGCGTCAAAGCTTTATTCAAACGAAATGCAGATACATACACTTTAACTATGAATAAACATTGTCGCAGTGTTCGTGAGCAAGTAGTATTGTCAAAAACAGTGCCAGTCAATAATTAATTGTTGCGCTACATGTTGACACACATATAGAGGTGTAATTGGCTCTAAGCACTATGGGACTTAACATCTGAGGTCATCCGTCCCTTAGGCTTAGAACTACTTAAACCTAACGACATCACACACTTCCATGTCCGAGGCAGAATTCGAACCTGCGACTGTAGCAGCAGCACGGTTCCCGATGGAAGCGCCTAGAACCGCTCGGCCACAGCGGCTGGCATATAGAAGTGTATTTATTTATTTATTTATTGCTGCTTACAATATCAACACCCCCCACGTGGAATCTAATGCGGGTCGTATTTTCGAATAACTGAAGAAGCATTCAAAGCTCAGGCAGCACTGTAGAACACAAAGCAGGGAGTAAGAGTACAGTTCCCACACGCTGGCTGAAGTACTGTAGCTGCTGGACTATATGGCATTGCCGGTAGACGGTGTGGGGAGGTGATGAGACTAGCTGCGAGAAAGACAGTTACCACTAGCGCACGATATGTAAGGAAACCATAGCCATTCTGGCGCGATGCAGGTAATAATAATTACTAATAGAAACCACTTTTTCCACTACAGATATGAGGAGAAGCCTGCGGCTGGTCCCGGCAGAGGTTCAAGTCCTCCCTCGGGCATGGGTGTGTGTGTTTGTCCGTAGGATAATTTAGGTTAAGTAGTGTGTAAGCTTAGGGACTGATGACCTTAGCAGTTAAGTCCCATGAGATTTCATACACATTTGAACATTTTAAGGAGAAGCCTAGTGGTCATGAATACTTTCTTTCTACAATATCATTACAAGTGAAAGAAGCCATTTCACGAAACAAATGAATAACGTTTAAGATAACGAAGTTGTACAAAGACGTTTCACGATTGGACGTACAAGATCTAGACTGTGCACCGTGGTCGCCAGTCGCCGATAAGATGCCTTTCAATCTTGTTCTGTTGTGAGTTAAATTTGATGGATTGTTTTATTAAACGATGTTTGCGGAAATAATCAGAAGAGCATTGTTTCAGATAATACAACTTCCTGCTTTCATCACTTAGAAACTACAGGACATAGTTTGCACTTTCCAGAAAATCCGATGGCGCTGGCACTGCTTCTGCGAGGGACATCAACTACGAGAGCTTTACAGAAAAACAGGTAGCAGGATATCCTAAGCGACAACTCACAACAATAATACAAAGACGGGGTGTCTTAACACCTGTAAGTCTCGAATGGAAAAGCATGGCTAGTCATACGACTCTTACGCCATCTTCACCGTACTCCCTAACTAAACTGAGTCACTTCTGGAGGTTTAGTAAAAAAAAAGGGGGGAGCTCTTACAATTTTAATGTAATTTAAGCGTTTTCAATAACTGGTAAAATTAAATATGAAGGAAATAGAAAATTTGGGCGTTTCTTTATCCTACATAAATATTCAAGGGTGTCAGGCAGCAAATCATACCCCTACATGGATTAACATGGCTCATAAGCATCCTCTCCATGATGGTTAGAAACATCCCATATACTTCAAATGGTTCAAATGGCTATGAGCACTATGGGACTTAACATCTATGGTCATCAGTCCCCTAGAACTTAGAACTACTTAAACCTAACTAACCTAAGGACTTCACACAACACCCAGTCATCACGAGGCAGAGAAAATCCCTGACCCCGCCGGGAATCGAACCTGGGAACCCGGGCGCAGGAAGCGAGAACGCTACCGCACGACCACGAGTTGCGGACACGCCATATACTCTGCGACATGTTGTGATATTGTCTCAGTCTCTCTGACACTCAAGCGCTTTCCACTATTTTAGCTCTAGTTTGATTGTTATTTTCGGACTCACAATTTTTCTCACCTTGGAAAGATTCTCTTTGCGAAGCCACTAGAGAGATCCTCTGTATGTGGCACTAATATCTACTGGCCACACACCAGGTATGACAAATAATGCCTCCAGTGGTATTGTCCCAGATGCTACCGTGAACCTTAGCCGTACACTCCTCCGTGTACGCCTTAGGACTCACGTCGATTGTATAGCATTTTGTGTGCCCGACGTGTGGCGTTTGACAGCTATTCGCTCGCAAGAATACCTGAATGTACGCTCCCCGTTCCTCGGTCGTAAACACGACGGTGTTACCACTCTGACCAGGTTTTCAGTTTGCTTTGCAGGGTAATGAGTAGCGAAGACAGTGTACTAACAACGACAACAAACACAACCTCAAATCTTATACAGGAATCCTTGAAGCGTGAGTTTCGTTTCTAGCACTGCAGGCATGTACCAGCTTTCCTTATCTGCGCGGCGCAGTATCGAAGAACATGACAAGCGCTAGTCGCAAACAATTCTTGCGTAACGCTAAGCCACTCTTCCACACTCCAGCAGTTTTCCTCAATGAGAGACACACAAAAACAAACCTATAAGTGACAACAACGCTTGCCCACGAAACGTCTGTGGAAAAAAAAATAGGATGGGTGCTCTCTTCCTTCCGGCCACCAACGGTTTATGGGCTCCAAAGGCGATCACCTTGTTTTCTTACTCGTGCACATGTTCCAACATTTTGAAAATATTCTTCCACCTGTCTCAAAATGAAGTTTACTTGTAGTCTGGAGTAAATTCCATCTTCTTTTCAAGTCCAACCTAACTTAGTTAGCAGTAGTTAGCACTACTTTCAGGACTACTGATGTTAAATATTACTTCGTGATATCTATCGCCTAGTTACTGTAGGACTAACTGACAGGTGCGAAACTTACAGTGTTTCGTCTTCCACTGTGATTAAACCAACATGTATTCTGTAATCATTTTCGGGACAATAGTAAGCCGGCTGCATGCACCTTAATGTTGTGAGACTTGCCATCTAGTGCATCTTTAAAGTCCCTTACATAACGTCCGCAAGGAAGGCATGTGAGGTCACTTCGAATCTGGGTACAGGCTTTTTATTCATTATAGAATTCTCAAAGATCTCAAGCAATGATTATCAGCAACTCTACTGAACTGGTGAGCCCGACTGGAAACACTGACTTAAGCAACCACTATAATCTTGGATTTTTTTTCACACTTTTTTCAGATCCGCGTTTTTACATGACGGACAAATGGAGGAAAATGAATATCTTAAGAGAAGAGAAATCTTGAACGACCAGTGCGCGTGCGACATGTGTTTGTAGCCAGCGTAGGTTTTATCGACGTTGTTGGCTTAATCTTGAAAAACAATGCACCATCCTTTGTGACACATCCACTGTGAGTTTACTATTGTTTACAGTTCATGATATATCGGAAATAGAGAACTGCTCGTCACAGGAACTTGAAGACATGGTTGTAACGTGCGGTGAAGTAGAATTTAATGTTCACAAAGTGCCGGCCGGAGTGGCCGAGCGGTTAAAGGCGCTACAGTCTGGAACCGCACGATCACTACGGTCGCAAGTTCGAATCCTGCCTCTGGCATGGATGTGTGTGATGTCCTTAGGTTAGTTAGGTTTAAGTAGTTCTAAGTTCTAGGGGACTTACGACCACAGCAGTTGAGCCCCATAGTGCTCAGAGCCATTTGAACCATTTTTTGTTCACGAAGTCGAACGAATGCACAGAGAACAATTTCGCAGTACGTGTCACTCTAGGAACAAGGAATTGATTCCCGTGTACAGAAAATTACGAGCAGCCTGGTCGTTCAAACCACAAGGAGCTGACCAAAATTCTCACAAAGAATTGTTGCCCAGTAGAAATTGAGAAAATGTAGTTGAATCTTGCGGGAAAAGATTCATCAATAAACATCTGTCAACGTGCCCGTGAAATGCATTCTTGGAACAGTACAATGTAGAGAGAACAGGTAGAAGAGAAACTACACCCCTATCATAAAAACTGGGCAAAAAAATGACGCCAAATAACGGTGACCCTGCAGTTCTTTCAATGTATCAATTATCTGCCTTTGCTGTCTTCGGAATTGCGTGGATGATATTCTTCCAGAAGTCTGATATTATGTCTCCAGACTAATAAATTCTACACGATGATTTGAATAGTCACATAGTTACCCCTCCCCCCTTTCCGTTATTTTACAGAAATTCCGAAGGAATATTATCTGTCCCTTCTGCTTTATTTCCAAACCTCTAGTAAACTCTCACTATAGTACTGGATCCCCTACGTCTTCCATATCGACTCCTATTTCTTCATCAATCAGTTCATTAGACAAGTACTCCCCCTCGTAGAGACCTTTAATATTCTTCCCACCTATCTGGTCTCTCTCCTCTACTCTTAACACTGGAATTACAATTGGACGCGTAATGTTGATGACGTTCTTTTCATTTCACCGAAACTTGTTCTGTCTTTCCTACATTCTGAATCAGTCCTTCCGACGACCATTTCCTCACAATTTTCCTGCGGCCATTTCGCTTTCGCTTCCCTGCACTTTCTATTTATTTCATTCCTAAGTGACTGATATTCTGCACCTCTGAATTCCCCTGAACGTTTTTGTACTTCCTCTCTTCGTCGATTTATTGCAGTATTTCTTCTGTTACCTATTGTTTATTCACAGTTACCTTTGTTGATCTGTGTTTGTCTGTCCAACTTCTGTGGTTGACCTTTGTGGAGATGTCTCTTCCTCATCAACTGAAACTGTCTACTGTGGTATTCATAAGGCAATATCTTCAAAGAATTTCAAACGCATCATCGTCCCTCAGTACAAAAGTAACCCATTTCTTTGCACATTGATATTTTCGGTCCGGTTCCTTCAAAAAATGGCTCTGAGCACTATGGGATTTAACTTCTGAGGTCATCAGTCGCCTAGAACTTAGAACTACTTAAATCTAACTAACCTAAGGACATCACACACATCCATGCCCGAGGCAGGATTCGAACCTATCTACCATAGCGGTCGCGCGGTTCCAGACTGTAGCGCCTAGAACCGCTCGGCCACTCTGGCCGGCTCGGGTTCCTTCATCTTCGGCCTAGTCTTCATCATTACTAAATTGTGATCCGAGTACATATTTGCTCCTGGATATCCCTTGCAATCCAGTACCTTATTTTGGAATTTCTGTATGACCATGACGTACTCTAGCTGGACACTTCCTGCATCTCCAGGCCTTTTCCAAATATACCTCCTCTTCTTGTGGTTTTTGAACAGCGCATACGCTATTATTAGATGAAATTTAATGGAAGACTCAATGTGACTTTCTGCTCTCTCATTCCTACTACCAAGTCCACAGTCTCCCGTAATTCTTTCTTCTATTCCTTCCCCTACTACCGTGTTCCACTCCCCCATGATTTTTACTACATTATCATCTCCTTGTATGTACTGAATTATTCGTTAAATATCCTCATACACTACTTCTGTCTCTTCATATTATGCTTCTAACTTCGATATACATTGATGGAAAAATAATCGCAGCACCAAAAAAATAATGAACGTAGAGCAATAAAATTTCGGGAATACATTTGTCTAGGTAACATAGTTTAAGTGATTAACATTGCGGGATCACAGGTTAATGTAAGTTCAAAACAAGCCATGGAAAATGTGTAGTAGTTAGCCTGCATGTTGAATGCGAGCCTGCAAACGTCCATGCACTGTGTTGGCAGGTGCCGACTGTCAGTATGTGGGATGGAGTTGCATATGAGTTGCACTTGGTCGGTCAATGAGGGGACGAATAATGCTCTTTGTCCTATATGTGCTCGATTGGAAAAAGAACTTGTGATCGAGCAGGCCTAGGCAACATGTCGATACACTTAAGTATCACCAGACTGACGTACAAATTTACAGTCAGGCTGTGTGGTGTAACCACAAGAGTGCTCATGCTGTCAAACGAAATTGCACCCTCGATCATAGTTTTCAAGTAAGCTCTCGCCTGACACATCGTAGGTCGCAAACACATCGTAAGTCGCAAACGGCGGTGGTTTGGGGTCAGTGGAATGCACGCTACAGGACGTCTCGCTAGGAACTGACCTTGAGGTAACCGATTTGTGACAGTTTGTTGTGTCACTGCGGTGCCAATTGCTGCTCAAATTGCTGCTGCAGATGCACTATGCCGCGCGGAGTGGCCGCGATGTTAAAGGCGCTATGTCACGAATTGCGCAGCCCCTCCCGCCGTAGGATCGACTCCGCCCTCCTGCATCGGTGTGTGTGTTGTCCTTAGCGTACGTTACTTTAAGTTAGTTTAAGTAGTGTGTAAGTCTAGGAATTCCCTTAGGAATTCACACACAAATTTTTGATGCATTACGATGCGCCAGAGCAATACACCAAACACATTTCTCTTTCCTCTCAATAGAGCTACGTGGCCTTCCGGAGCCCAGTGTTCTTGCGACCATAAATTCCGATGACCTCCGTTTCAGCAATCGTGTAAAGTGGCTACATTCCTCCGAAGTCTTTCTGCATTATCGCAGGAGGAAGTTCCAGCTTATCATAGCCTGGTTCAAACTCAGAGAGATGGTGATAATGGCGTCTATGTCGCCTTAAAGCCATTTTTGACTAACATCAACTTACCATGTCCAGTCTCAAAGGTAACTAACGCTCAAGACCGTTACTGCGCATATTTAAAGCAAACCTGATTTTCATCCTCGTTGTGCCGCTACTAGCCCCACTCTTAGGCGTCTGGTTTCGTTTATGTCGCAAAGCTCCTCCTTGATTTCGCGTTTTTTTTTTCTGTCATTGTATACAGGGTGGTCCATTGATAGTGACCGGGCCAAATAGCTCACGAAATAAGCATCAAATGAAAAAACTACAAGAACGAAACTCGTCTAGCTTGAAGGGGAAACCAGATGGCGCTATGGTTGGCTCGCTAGATGGCGCTGCCATAGGTTCAAAAAATGGTTCAAATGGCTCTGAGCACTATGCGACTTAACTTCTGAGGTCATCAGTTGCCTAGAACTTAGAACTAACTAAACCTAACTAACCTAAGGACATCACACACATCCGTGCCCGAGGCAGGATTGTAACCTGCGACCATAGCGGTCGCTCGGCTCCAGACTGTAGCGCCTAGAACCGCACGGACACTCCGGCCGGCCCTGCCATAGGTCAAACGCATATGAACTCCGTTTTTTAAAAAGGAACCCCCATTTTTATTACATATTCGTATAGTACGTAAAGAAATATGAGTGTTTTAGTTGGACCACTTTTTTCGCTTTGTGACAGATGGCGCTGTAATACTCACAAAAGTATAAGTACGTGATATCACGTAACATTCCGCCAGTGAGGGCGGTATTTGCTTCGTGATACATTACCCGTGTTAAAATGGACCGTTTACCAATTGTGGAAAAGGTCGATATTGTGTTGATGTGTGGCTATTGAGATCAAAATGCCCAACAGGAAAAGGTCGATATCGTGTTGATGTGTGGCTATTGTGATCAAAATGCCCAACAGGCGTGTGCTATGTATGCTGCTCGGTATACTGGAAACATCATCCAAGTGTCCGGACCGTTCGCCGGATAGTTACGTCATTTAAGGAAACAGGAAGCCACATGTGAAACGTCAACCACGACCTGCAACAAATGATGATGTCCAAGTAGGTGTTTTAGCTGATGTCGCGTGCTAATCCGCACATCAGTAGCAGACAAATTGCGCGAGAATCGGGAATCTCAAAACAGTGGGTGTTGAGAATGCAACATCAACATCGATTGCACCAGTTCCACATTTCTACGCACCAGGAATTGCATGGCGACGACTTTGAACGTCGTGTACGGTTCTGCCAATGGGCACAAGAGAAATTACGGGACGAAGACACATTTTTTGCACTAATCTATTTAGCGACGAAGCCTCATTCACCAACAGCGGTAACGTAAACCGGTATAATACGCACTACTGGGCAACGGAAAATCCACGATGGCTGCAACAAGTGGAACATCAGCGACCTTGGCAGGTTAATGTATGGTGCGGCATTATGGGAGAAAGGATAATTGGCCCCCATTCTATCGATGGCAATCTAAATGGTGCAATGTATGCTGATTTCCTACGTAATGTTCTACCGATGTTATTACAAGATGTTTCACTGCATAACAGAATGGCGATGTACTTCCAACATGGTGGGTGTCCGGCACATAGCTCGCGTGCGGTTGAAGCGCTATTGAATAGCATATTTCATGACAGGTGGACCGGTCGTCGAAGCACCATACCATGGCCCGCACGTTCACCGGATCTGACGTCCCCGGATTTCTTTCTGTGGGGAAAGTTGAAGGATATTTGCTATCGTGATCCACCGACAACCCCTGACAACGTGCATCAGCTCATTGTCAATGCATGTGCGAACATTACGGAAGGCGAACTACTCGCTATTGAGAGGAATGTCGTTACACGTATTGCCAACTGCATTGAGGTTGACGGACATCATTTTGAGCATTTATTGCATTAATGTGGTATTTACAGGTAATCACGCTGTAACAGCATGCGTTCTCGGAAATGATAAGTTCACAAAGGTACGTGTATCACATTGGAATAACCGAAATAAAATATTCAAAAGTACCTACGATCTGTATTTAAATTTAAAAAACCTACCTGTTACCAACTGTTCGTCTAAAATTGTGAGCCATATGTTTATGACTATTACAGCGCCATCTATCACAAAGCGAAAAAAGTGCTCCAACTAAAACATTCATATTTCTTTACGTACTACACCAATAGGTAATAAAAATAGGGGTTACTATTTAAAAAACGCAGTTGATATCCGTTTGACTTATGGCAGAGCCATCTAGCGAGCCAACCATAGCGCCATCTGCTTTCCCTCTTCAAGCTAGACAAGTTTCGTTCTATGTAGTTTTTTTGTTTGCGCTTATTTTGTGAGATATTTGTCCCGCTCACGATCAATGGACGATCCTGTATACCTGAACTTTCTTTGTTGTCGTTGGTTTGCCGTCGTTTCTGAAGAAAATAATCCTGTCATTGAACTGTTCACAGTAAATTAGCCACTTCCCCACTTTCCTATTCGTAACACATCCTACTTTCGTGACACTGAGCCTTTGCGTTTCTCTTTCCAGATTTTCAGGTTGCTTACCACATTCAGACTTCTGACGATCATAGTTCCGAAGCATAGTATGTTACCCTTTCGTTGGTTATTCAGTCTTTTTTCATGGTTATCTCTCCCTTGGCAATTCCCTCCCGGCCATCCAAATGGGTTACTAATCTGGAACCCCTTTCCAATCGACATATCACCATGACACTTTTCTAATTACGGGCCACATGACCTATGGATATACATTGTCTGTCGTGAATGCAGTGCAGTTTCTATTGCTTTCTGCAGTGCAGTTTATCATTGCTGATTCTTCCTCCTCTTACGGGCAGTTTCCCACCCCGAGAGCAAGAAGCTCTTTGAGCTCTACTATCCTCTTTGACAACGCCGTTGGCAGAATGAGGCTGACAACTTATACTGGGAATCTTCGGCTGCCATTGCTGATGACTTCTATTCAGAATTCAAGCAACGGGTAGGTGGGAACCATATATACAAGATGTTTTGATTTCCAGATCACAGACCCCTGACATATGTATTTCGGGGAGTGTAGCCAGCAATCTATTGTCGTACTGGCCGATAACGCTCCTCCCGGTTATAGGCAAACTATTCGACACAATAGTAAATACAACACTTATACACTAAGCCGGATATCAAGACGTATTACCAAAAAAGCGCTTAACAACTCTCACTACGTCCCTGCGTTAATTTTAGAGACGGTCTGGCATATCGAACTTTTATCAGAAGCTCGCGATCAATGGAAGCAATGGAATTACGACCAGCCTGTTGCACGAACTAGCAGACGCGCTAGATAAAAGGCACACACATATCTACCAGCAAATCATAATCTTCAGTCCATCCTGTTTAGTGATTCTCTCGCAGCTCAGGCATAATATACAGGATGTTTATGAACTAGTTATACAAAAGTAATCTTTAGTTGTGAGAAGGGTAAATAATTTACAGAAATGTTTGATACAGCACTGAATGCAGTATATCTTGAAGTTTTATTCCCGCCTAACACTGTTAGTCCCCGACGTACCCGATAGATGGCATGCGCGAACGAGTTATTCCAACGTTCATCATGAAGTCGTGTAACAGCGCAGAGTGCGATCAGCATCGTTTATGGTTTCATGAATCTAAATCCACTACTACTGTTCAGAGACAATTCAGGACTAAATATCGCAAGCCACCACCTCAAAGACAAAATGTTATTAATTGGTACGACAGTGTACCACATAGGATGCTGGGTTAGGGTCGTCAGCAGCCTATCAAGCAGCAACTGAACACATTCGGCAGTCTTACATTTATTGTCTTGGTTAATCAACGACACGTGTCAGCTTAGAATTGAATATGTCTAGCGTTATGGTGTGGAAAGTACAACGGAAACGCCTCTCACTCGAACCCTGCAAATTGGAACTGTTGCAGTCGTAAGAGAAAGTGACAAAGAAAATCGAGCTGCGTTTTCTGTAGAAGTGTGTAATAAAATGAAGACCGAAGATGATTTTCTTAATAAAATCATGTTCAGTGACGCAGCCACCTTCCATACACACCGTAAAGTGATTCGGGGTAATGTTAGGACATGGGGTGAGCAGAAACCACGTCACATAATCCAACATGTACAGCACTGGACTAAGGCAAATGGTTTTTTGCGGTGTAAACTGTAAAAAGATTTGCAGTCCTTTTTTGCTGAGTCATCTGTAACTGACACATCGTGCCTGGACATGCTTAAACATTATCTAATGCCTGAGTTAAAACAGGATATGGGCACAGACTTTATTTTCCAGCAAGATGGCGCGCCACCACATTATCAACCTGAAGTTGTCGCGTATCTCAGTAGCAATCTACCGACTTGCATTGGACGTGGTGAAACAACATCCTGGCCACCACGATCACCTGATTTAACCCCAATTGAATTCTGTGTTTGGGGTTACATTAAAGATAAACGTAAACAAGCTGCTACATCGAATAGCACAAACAGTTGCCACCATACATCAAGGCTTGTTTGATAGGATTTGGCAGGAAACTGATTACAGGCACGATATTTGTCGTGTTTCAAAAGGTAGCCACACAACATTTGTAAATAAAACTTGAAGATACACTGCATTCAGGGCTGCATCAAACATTTCTGTAAGTTATTTGTCTTTCACAATCAAAAGTTACTATTGTATAACTAACTTATAAACACCCTGTGTACTCTGATTTCCCACAACCTGACAGCTGGAGAGTTGGGCTTGTACAGTACGCTGCTAGCACGGCGTACTGGTGTCACTCGTCAACGGTATATGCTTAGTCGCGGGAAACCTTGGAAACATAGAACATCTCATACCTTGATTGAGTAAATGGAATCTCAAAACAGATACGCAAAAGAGCCAGTTCATAATATTCCAGTGCTGTCACAGGACGCAAGGCCTAGCGAGGCGACGCAGGGATAAGACAATGGCCTCGCATTCACCAACCATAGCTAGATTTTCTTTGGTTCCCGTAAATCGCTTAAGGCATATGGTTCCTTTGAAAAGAACACGGCCGGTTTCCTTCCCTGTCTGTCTCCAATCCTAGCGTGTGATTCATTTTTAACGACCTCGTCGTCGACGGGACGTTAAACCCTGGTTTCCTCCCTTTCAGGAAACAATAAAAGGCGTAGCAAAGTAACGACATGTCGTCCATCAGACTAAGTGGAAAAGAGATCACGCCAAGAGAAACAGCTAAGTCCCTAATCCATCGACCGAAGATTCGCCCGCCTGCAACACAAAAATATCACCGACAGAGCACGCAGCGAGCTTAATTAATCTCATAATCAATAAGAGGCAAAATAGCCTATGTCACTCGTATAACACTCAAAGACAAAAGTACTGAACACCACTTCGATTTTCATTAGATCCTCACCAACAAAACAGTAACAACTGAAAGGAGAATATTAAAAATCTCACAACAGCCCCCCTATGAAAAGCAGCGTACAGTACACCTGAAACAAACGCAGTACAAAACCGACCAGTGAAATATGCAGCAAAATTATGCAACATTCCACGATATTAATAGGACACCTACTACGTGACAAGAACAAATTGCAATTTAAATAGGTTTAAATATCCATCTACACCTATAATAAGAAGTCAGTTTTAACGGGCAATAGAAAATGAAAATGTAATAGAGCAGCACACAATGGACCTGGAATAAAATCTGAAAGATGACGAATTAGAAGAGGAATCTACCAAACAACAATCTGGAGACACCTCGCCTGTGGAGATTTCTGGAAGATTTTCTACACTATACAAGCAAATTCCAGGGTCGTGATTGCTTCTACACAAGTGCTCTTTCTTTCTTGTTTGTTGACATTCGTTTTACAGTAGCAATCAACGTCGCTCATTGTCGCCGCTATAAAAATGTGTGTAGTAGGTAGGGATGAGACGTGGATGAATGGCCTACGATTACTTATGTTATCATTAGCTAAATTCTTCCGAGTATAAACGTATAAACATTGTACACGCGTACACCAATAAACACTTGTGAAATTACACGTGTAAGTGATTATATGCCTACTTGTATAAGTTAATTAACTTTTCACTGCGGTCGCTTTTTGTATTAAACTAGCATATATAATATTATTACGAAAATAATCTTTACATGAGTAATTACTAATAGTGTGATTTGTTTTTCATGCACAGATACACAAATCACAAGGTAAGTACAAGTATGAACTCTGGAAAGCCGGCCGCTGTGGCTGAGCGGTTCTAGGCTCTTCAGTCCGAAACCGCGCTGCTGCTGCGATCGCAGGTTCGAATCCTGCCTCGGGCATGGATGTGTGTGATGTCCTTAGGTTAGTTTAAGTAGTTCTAAGTGTAGGGGACTGATGACCTCAGATGTTAAGTCTAGTGCTCAGAGCCATTTGAACCATTTTGAACTCTGGAAAACTACGAAAAAGAATGGAGAGTGTTTCTGATTAGCAATGTTCGCCAAACAATGGCCGACAACAGAAGTGAAAGAAACGCACTAAACTTAGCTGAACAGGAAGACAGATGAAACTTCCTGGCAGATTAAAACTGTGTGCCGGACCGAGACTCGATCTCGGGACCTTTTGCCTTTCGCGGGCAAGTGATCTACCGGCTGAGCTACCCAAGCACAACTCACGCACCGTCCTCACAGCTTTACTTCTGCCAGCTTCTGTACCTCGCCTCCTACCTTCCAAACTTAACAGAAGCTGGCAGAAGTAAAGCTGTGAGGACGGGGCGTGAGTCGTGCTTGGGTAGCTCAGTTGGTAGAGCACTTGCCCACGAAAGGCAAAAGATCCGGAGTTCGAGTCTCGGTCCGGCACACAGTTTTAATCTGACAGGAAGTTTCATATCAGCGCACACTCCGCTGCAGAGTGAAAATCTCATTCTGGAAACATCCCCCAGGCTGTGGCTAAGCCATGTCTCCGCAATGTCCTTTCTTTCAGGAGCGCTAGTTCTGTAAGGTTCGCAGAGGAGCTTCTGTAAAGTTTGGAAGGTAGGAGGCGAGGTACTGGCAGAAGTAAAGCTGTGAGGACGGGGCGTGAGTCGTGCTTGGGTAGCTCAGTTGGTAGAGCACTTGCCCGCGAAAGGCGAGGGTCCCGAGTTCGAGTCTCGGTCTGGCACACAGTTTTAATCTGCCAGAAAGTTTCATATCAGCGCACACTCCGCTGCAGAGTGAAAATCTCATTCAGGAAGACAGATGTTATCAATTTATCAGAGTCTTACAGAGAAAAAAGTGAGTCGCAACAATACGAAAAAACACCCAAGGCGCCTTTATTAATGTAATTACTAAAATACGGGTTGGAGACGAAATTTACAGTGCCTTACATCGATGACGAGAGCAGACTTAAAGACACAGTAGGACTTATCTGCATTGTAACATGTGTTTACGACCGCATGTACTCGATTTCATATGTACGCACACCTTACATCCTGCCCAAAGAGTTGCTAATTTAATGTTTACAGCAAAACGAGTTTGTCACTCAGAATTATGACACACGTGTACTTCTTACAGGCCAGCTTTCGAACTAAAATTTAAGACTTTTACAGCCAGTCATTGGCCAATAAATAATACCACAATCGCATCCAACTCTTACTTGCAGTTTTCACTTCCATGTTGTGTTAGCTTCCTTTCCATATTCTTCAAGTACTCCGCCAACAAGTACCATCACAATCGATGCAGCTCCTCCTTGCAGTCTTCATTTCCATGTTATGCTTGCTTCGTTCCAACACTCATCAGGCTCTCAGGCATAACCTTCTCGTCTCCCAAGACATGTTTGCCCGCTTTCTCTTCGTTTCCAACTCCAAAATTTATGCCGATAATTCATGCATCTTATACGCTTCTAGCAGCAATGTGAGTGGCAGGAAACGAAGGAGTGTTCCATCAGCAGGGTGCGTCAGCGTTTGCATCGAAGGCCACGAGACAATTGTCTGCAGACCAAACGGCTGCCTCAGGAGTTGCATATTCCACACAAATCGTATGCTGGAGGCTCAGAGCAGTTGGTTTTTAAATCAGTGATGCGGCAGTGCTCACGATAAAACACACATCGCCCTGTACGTCCTGAAATCAGCAACATGCGCATTAGACCATCAAGGAATGGAAGTGTGTACTCTTCACAGATGAATTTCGTGGGAAGGAGATTTCTTGTGGGTACTGGGTCCTGTGTATGTAAGCATAATTATATTGAGAGTCGAAGGAATGATTTTAACTCTCAATTGCACAGAGATGAACTAATGAAAAACCATATTCGGCTTTTCAGAGGCTACTACTACAGATGTAAATGTAAAATATTTCACTTTTTTGTGTAAAGTAAACTGTTTGGGCACGCCTAATGTAAAAACTGTAATTTTTGGAATTGCAGTAGCTATCAATTCAAGATTAATACTACGTATTTAACAACAAAAATAGTAAGTCAAAACGAAAGACTGATATGTAATTGTACTGACAGATTATATAAGCACATAGTAAATTTTGAATAGAGCAGTCCCTATTGTCAGAGTAAAACGTAGATCGTCGTTGCACGCGGAGTGCAGAACGTGCTCATCACGAAGAAAAGTCGTTTTCCAGCAGAGAAGTGATACAAACATGCATCTAAATATACAGCTACAGCTACAACTACATCGCAATATATCCTCCGCAATCCACTGCGAAGTGCAAGGTAAGTGTACTTCCCATTGCATCACTTACTGGAGCTTCTGCCCTTTCTATTGGCGGATGGAGAGCCCGAAGACCTGCGCGCGCTATAATTAGTCGGCTACCACAGCGCCTATGAAAGCGATACGTAGTATATTCATCACATAATATTGGTTTCCGAAACTTTGTAAGTAGACTATCTTGCGATAGTTGCTGTCTGTCTTCAAGCGTATGCCCATTCAGGTGTGACGCTCTACCGTGTGTCAAAACTATCCTGTGACAATTCGTGCTGCCGTTCTTTGTACACGTCCAGTATGCACTGATAATCGTAGTTAGTAAGGATTCCACACACTTGAATAACGCTATAAGATGGGTCGTACGAATATTTCGTAAGCAATCTCCTTTCTGGACAGATCGAAATTTTCCAGTACGCTACCAATGAATCGATTCTGCCTCCTGCCCTACCTACGACTGAACTTAAGTCATCACTTCAATGTCATTATCCCTATAAATTGTTACAGCCAGGTACTTATGACTTACATGACTCACTGATGTGCTTACGGGGTATTACGTTTTTTGTTTAGTGAAGTTCAAATTTTTACATTTCTAAAAATTTAAACTGAATTGCCTGTATTTGAACCACTGAAAAATGTGATCACGAATCGACTATATTTCTGTGCAGCTTTTTAACAGATGGCTGGACCTGAGCACCAAGGGACCCAGCATTCTTGCCTTGGGCGTACCAGAAGTTACTTGTATGTCTATCGATGACTCTTCATTCAAGATGACATGTAGTGTCCCACACATCCAGAAACCGAGTACTCAGTCAAAAGATTTTGTTCGATGCGCTTCCATATGAAGGTACTTTCGTTAGTAAATGTTAGTGTGGAACTCCCTGGGTTTCGCATACAAATGATTTCGGAATCCATTCTGGTTGGCGTGGAGAAGGTATTCTTCTCGAGATACGGCAACGTGTGTGCGTTAGGAACATGTTCTACGATTGTGCAACAGATGGATGTCAAAGGTATTGGACGGTAGTTAAGTGGATCACTTGTGACACCCATCTTGTAGACAAGAATGGCCTGTATAGGATCTGACAAGAATGCCACCTGGAGCTCCAGCTGCTTCTCAATGACGCTGACAGTTCTTGTGCTGCATCGTAATGTTCGATATCAAATGTCAAGACAGACTAATTACTAAGCCTGTCTACCTCATTTTTCTGTATAGATGACGATGAATCAGCAATTCATGAACTGGTGACTTCAGTCCCACCAACATCAACGCTACGAATCTGCTAATGTAGCGACTGCACCCTGTTAGCCAAGTTAGTGTTCAAGTGACTACTGCAAACATGAACAACTCATTTAGTGATTGAAAAGATACTATAATTCACTTAAATTGTTAAACTGTTGTTGTGATTTTGTGTGCTGATTGTTACTAATTGAAACAATTATGGAATTAATTCAGCTTAAAGTTGATTATCTGGACAACATTATTCCTTGTTATTTTTACGAAGATGACGTGACTGCTTAAATAGACGAGCATATTCTCAATGCCTCCCTGTAATTCAATCGCACTTATAAACTGAGTATAAAAGTACTAACAGGAATCTGACTTTTTGGACTATGTGAAGTGGTAGATTCCTGTTGCGAATTTCGTTGCACTTGTCCTTAAATATGTAATAAACGTATTGTATACGATTTAGGAAGTGTTACTTTCCAACTTTCTAAAGAAATTGAGTTTTCTCCTAAAATGAAATTACACTGTAAGTATCCGGGCACCCCTATGTAATGTGGAATTGACAGCTAGGTGTCACAAGATGCCAAACCGCTGCTATGAAAGGAGAGGGGCGGATTTTATTTCCCGTAGAGAAGCAATAACAGCAGAGTGGATGGAACAGGGCAGCTCAGTGACATTGTACTTGGACTAGTTACTGGATGTCAACTGAGTAAGGGACATGTCAGCTCTTCTAAAGCTGCGCAAGTCGATTGTTGGTGATGTGATTGTGAAGTGTAAATGCGAAGGAACAACAGCCAAAGCTAGACCAGACAAACCTAATTAGCGACACACTTCTGCAGTCACTCCCGAGCGACATATGAGTTGGTGTAAACAGCGACAACACTCGACCGTGGATGACTGGAAACAAGTGATTTGGAGGAAGAATCACGTTATACGCTGTAGCAATCCGATGGAACGGTCTGGCTGCGGCAAATGCTAAGAGAAAATTACCTGCTTTTAGTGACATACGAAGGAGCTGGTGTTACGGTATGGGGGAGTTTTTAGAGTCTGGGATGTGCTCCGTCCATTGCGCTTAAGAAAACGCTAAATGCAGTAGGATATGAACACGTTTTACAAGACTGAACTGCGTGCAGTAGAGGAACAGCTCGGAGAAGATGATTGTCTGTGTCAGCATGACAGTTCATCCTGTCATAAAGTAGCATCTGTGAGGAAGTGGTTTGTGGAACAACATTCTTGAAATGAACACCCATGCCCAGAGTCTCAGCCTGACCATAGTGGAACTGCTTTGGAATGAGTTAGGACATCGACTTCGGTCCATACACAAGTCTCCAACATCAATACTTTATCTGGTTTCGGTTCCTCCACAGACATTCAGATACCTCACTGAATGTGTCTCCAGCATAGTTCAAGCCATCATAAAGACGAAAATTGGACACACCCCACATTAATGTTCGCTAATAGGTGTCCGGATACTTTTGATCCGATAGTGTAGCTAATCTCGTCCGCAACATAGTCTCGTTGTCTCGTATGTTGCATAAGGCCTATACCAGAGCGAGCTTAATTAAATGCTTATCGTTGTATAGCAGAAGTCATCTAAATAATTAGATATGCTGTTAGAGACTAGACTCGCTCTAGGGAGTGCATATGGACACGTGGAAGCAATTTTCCTTCGGTTTTATAATCTTAAGCAACGGCCTTGCCGCAGTGGATACACCGGTTCCCGTCAGATCACCGAAGTTAAGCGCTGTCGGGCGAGGTCAACACTTGGATGGGTGACCATCCGGGCCGCCATGCCAAAAAAAAAAAAAAAAAAAAAAAAGTTGCCATTTTTCGGGGTGCACTCAGCCTCGTGATGCCAATTGAGGAGCTACTCGACCGAATAGTAGCGGCTCCGGTCAAAGAAAACCATCATAACGACCGGGAGAGCGGTGTGCTGACCACACGCCCCTCCTATCGGCATCCTCAGCTGTGGTTGACACTGCGGACGGATGGACCCGATGGGCAACTTATGGCCTGAAGACAGAGTGCTTTTTATAATCTTAAACATCGCAAAGAGATTCCCGTAATTTCCGCAAACTCTTTACGCTCAACCGAGTAAGTTGCACCAGACTCCCTCTTCAAGAGGGATGGGGGTGGAGGTGGGAGGTGACGCCCACCCATTTCAAGCTATTCTGGCTACTGGCGCACATGAAGATATCACCCGCAAAGATGATCAGCGATGTCTCCAGATCACAAACGTTTATAACATGTATGATACTGATTGCTGAAACAAATTGCAGCCCGTCCGTCGCCCACCAGGACTCATCCAGTAATTCAAAAAGTTCTTTCTAAGGAATGGTATCGAATATCGATACAGTTCTTGAACCACCTTGTAGAGTGCATGCAACCTTGTTGCCAAGAGCATGTCATAGCAGTGGTATTTCCCTATTAACTTACATTGGTGTGGAAGAGCTGCCTCTGTAGCTCAGTGGTCAACGTGTGTGGCTGCTATGCGTTGTAGCCATGTTCGATTCCCGGTTGAGCCACGGATTTTTCCTTGCTGAGAGGGCTGGAACGGGGGCCACTGAGCTTCATGATGCCAACTGAGGAGCTACTGAAATAAGAAGTAGAGGCCCTGAGATCAAGAAATCCGACGACAGCCGGGAGACAGGTGTTGCGGCCCCACGCTGCTCTATACCGCTTCTAATAACGCCATTGGTAGAGGATAACACGGTAGGTGGACCTGACCCATCAGGGCCAGATCGCGGAGCTACTGATGTAGTTTCCCGGTTTTCTGTATTTTTTAAAACGTGTGTCTTCAGCTTCAGTACTATTCTACTAATATATTTTGGTCATTGTCGTATGACAAATGCCATGTGGTTAATGTTCTACGTCCCTTCCGACATGCTCTCACTTGTTGATAATTGTCACGTTTGGACACCGGAGTACCCTGTGGCCGGTGGCTGGTTGATGGGTTGTGCTGTCACCCACGCATAGCTCGGTACAGGGTGGATACCCGGGCGCGGTGCCGCGGCGCGTCATCCAGTGGAGGGGCACGTGCAGGCCAGCTGCTGGCGGGCGTAACTGCGCAGCCGGCCTCCGCTGCTGCCGAGCACGGAGACTGCGGCGGTCACGCGGCCCAGCATGCGGCCGACACGTGCTCACGGCGCGCACGCGACGTCCGTAGCTGCTTCGTAGGGGTGGCATAAACTACACTACTGGCCATTAAAATTGCTACACCAAGAAGAAATGCAGATGATAAACGGGTATTCATTGGACAAGTATATTATACCAGAAATAACATGTGATTACATTTTCACGCAATCTGGGTGCATAGATCCTGAGAAATCAGTACGCAGAACAATCACCTCTGGCCTAATAACGGCCTTGATACGCTTGGGCATTTGAGTCAAACAGAGCTTGGATGGCGTGCACAGGTACAGCTGCCCATGCAGCTTCAACACGATACCACAGTTTATCAAGAGTAGTGACTGGCGTATTGTGACGAGCCAGTAGCTCGGCCACCATTGACCAGACGTTTTCAATTGGTGAGAGATCTGGAGAATATGCTGGCCAGGGCAACAGCCGAAAATTTTCTGTATCCAGATAGGCTCGTACAGGACCTGCAACATGCGATCGTGCATTATCCTGCTGAAATGTAGGGTTTTGCAGGCATAGAATGAAGGGTAGAGCGACGAGTCGTAACACATCTGAAATGTAATGTCCACTGTTCAAAGTGCCATCAATGTGAACAAGAGGTGACCGAGACGTGTAACCAATGGACCCCATACCATGACACCGGGTGATACGCCAGTATGGCGATGATGTAGCGTCAAGGATAACCGCAGCCATGGTCTCCGAGCTGATAGTCCATGCTGCTGCAAACGCCGTCGAACTGTTCGTGCAGATGGTTGTTATCTTGCAAACGTCCCCATCTGTTGACTCAGGGATCGAGACGTGGCTGCACGATCCGTTACAGCCATACGGATAAGATGTCTGTCATCTCGATTGCTAGTGACACGAGGCCACTGGGATCCAACACATCGTTCCGTATTACCCTCCTGAATTCACCGATTCCATATTTTGCTAACAGTCATTGGATATCGAGCAACGCGAGCAGCAATGTCGCGATACGATAAACCGCAATCGCGATAGGCTACAATCCGACCTTTATCAAAGTCGGAAACGTGATGCTACGCATTTCTCCTACTTACACGAGGCGTCGCAACAACGTTTCACCAAGCAACGCTGGTCAACTGCTGTTTGTGTATGAGAAATCGGTTGGAAACTTTCCTCATGTCAGCACGTTGTAGGTGTCGCCACCAGCGCCAGCCTTGTGTAAATGTTCTGAAAAGCTAATCATTTGCATACCACAGCATCTTCTTCCTGTCGGTTAAATTTCGCGTCTGTAGCACGTCATCTTCGTGGTGTAGCAATTTTAATGGCCAGTAGTGTATTACTTACGAGTAGTAGCCTACAACGTTCCACTTCCAACCGGGTAGTAGATTCTAGATACCTATTAATTACCTTTTGACAATGTTGACTAAAATACATCCTGTGGAATTCTGAATGTAGCAAGAATACAATCAGGGAGTGAAAAGTTATTCACAACTTTTACAGGAACCAGACTCTACTTACAAGAGTTGGGCATGAAAGGGAAGCAGTGGTCGAAAAGAGAACAAGGCAGAGTCGTACCGTATTCCTGATGTTGTTCAATCTCTACAGCGAGCAAGAAATTAAGGAAACCAAGGAGAAATTTAGAAATGGGGTTAAAGTTCAAGGAGATGAAATAAAAACACTCAGATTTGCCGACGACTTTGCCATTCTGTGAGAGCAAAGGACTTGGAAGAGCAACTGAACGAAATGGGTACCGTCTTGACAAGAGGTTATACGATGAACATCAACAGAAGAAAAAGAATAATAACGGAGTGTAATCAGATTAAAATGTACGATAATGAGGGAATTAGAGTAGGAAATAGACACTATTTGGGCAGCAAAATAACCGATGATGGCAGAAATAAAAAGGATATACCATGCAGACTGGCTACAGTGGGAAAACCATTCCCGAAAAAAAGAAGAATTGTAACATGTAATACAAATTTAAGTCTTTTTCTGAAAACATTTACCTGCAATGTAGCCTTTCACAGATATGAAACGTTTACGACAAGATGTTCAGACAAGAAGAGAACATAAGCTTTGATAATGAAGGTCTACAGAAGAATGCTGAGATTAATTGGGCAGATCAGTAACTAGTGGCGAGATATCGAAGCAAATTGGTGAGAAAAGGAAGTTATGGCACATCTTGAGTATAAAAAGGGATCAGCTGATAGGATGCATCACGAGGCATCTAAAAATCGTCTGTTGGTAATGGAGGGATGTGTGTGTATGGGGAGGGGGGGGTTAAATGGTACAGAATGTAGTTGAACAGAGATGAAGAGTCTTACAAAGGATAAATTGGTTTGGGGAGCTGTATCAAACCAGTCTTTGGACTGAGAATCACCACAACGTTTAATAGTTTCCACCTAGGCTATGAACTACACTGAAACCAGAGAAACAGTTCGCATTATTGTAACACTTTGTCTGTTAATTGACAGAATTATTGCTGAATACAGTCGTCCAGATGTTTTCTCAGGTTATTCTCAACTGCTGTACATGATACTGTTCGACAGCAAATATCATACCACCGCGGACCGAATTTATTGAACTCAAAAATGTACTGTCACAAAAGTACTGAACTAGTGCGCTAGGGAAGTGAACGCAATTACACTTTTCGTTTGAGAATACAAAGTAACAAGCAAGGATGTCAACAGCTGGCAAAACAAGTCTACATCAAAGTCAAAACAGAAGTCTATAATCACAGCAAGACAATAGCCAAGACAGATGGTTGAAGGCAGGCACACAGGCACTTCCGGAAGCGCCTTTCACAGGCTGCGGCAGTGCAGATATACACGGGGTGGACAAATATGTGGAAGCACCAAAAGTACAACACATTACCACGTCTAATATGGTCCAGAAAAGCAGTCGGTATTCAAAACATCTTCCAGTTGTCTCGTAATGTATAAATACAAGTCCAAGCTCAGGTTACGATTATGGAGGTGGATAGTGATCTCGGACCCTTCTCTCCAAAGTAGACCACATAGGCTCAATAATATGAGATCTGGTTCTCGAAGTGGGCAGGAAAGACGTGACAATTCATCCTCGTGCTCATAAAATCAGACGTGGACGATGCGAGCTGTACGAACATGAGCACTGTCGTCTCGGAATACATTATTACAGTTGGGGAACAAATACTGTAAAATGGGATCGACCTAATCAGCCAAAATTGACACAGAATCCTTGAGAGTTATGTGACCTTGCAGAGGAACCATGAAGCACATGGAATATGGCTGTCCAGCTCATCACCGAACCTCCGCCATGTTTCACTCTTGGGACCTAACTCGGCCGGAAGTTGGAAACTGTGTGAAACCGGACCCTTCAGACAATACGACTTTTTCACATTGCTGTATAACCCAGGTCTTATGGCTTCGACACCACGCGTTCCCCTTACGGTATTTGGATCACTGATGGGTGGAGCTGGAGTTCCAGCTCGCCTTGCATCTCCCTGCTTGTGGAGTTCTTTCCGTTTTGTTTAGTTGTTAACGTGGTTCGTGAGTGCAAAATTCAGTTCTGCGGTGGCTTTTACAGCTCTCGTCCGCTTATTTTTCGTCACAATAGTCCTCAACGACCGTCTTTCACGACCACTCAACATAAACTTTCGTTGGCGTTCGACATAGCGGCGGTTGTTTTTCCGTTGTCACTTGTGTGACACAGATATCGATATGGTTCCTCTTGAAACACCAAACACTTCGGCTGCCTTGGTTATTAAAGGAACCAATTTGCCCACGTTCGAACGCACTGAGCTCCGACATAATGCTCTCAAAACTACAAAATGGTTCAAATGGCTCTGAGCACTATGCGACTTAACATCTATGGTCATCAGTCCCATAGAACTTAGAACTACTTAAACCTAACTAACCTAAGGACATCACACAACACCCAGTCATCACGAGGCAGAGAAAATCCCTGACCCCGCCGGGAATCGAACCCTCGATCAAAACTACACATAGCAATGTTCTGGTCACGACTAACACTTGCAGCGCATTGAGGACATTGCATAAATGCCACTCGTGATCAGATTTGATCCAACAAGCGGGTTTGGTTAGCATCTGCATTTATTTTCAAGCATGCATTTCCGGCGTGTTTCCATAGTTTTGTCCAACCCCTGTAGTTTCGAACATTATGTCTCATCAACTGGCACAGAGGTGAGTACTACGGAACAGGTGAAGTTTAACTGTTATCACACCTCAAATAATTAAAAAACCAAATAAAGTATCCTGTAAAAAGCTTCCCATTTTATGAAATTTGGAAATTTGTGGTAAGCTTCTATGGGGCCAAACTGCTGAGGTCGTCGGTCCCTAGGCTTAAACTAACTTACGCTAAGGACAACATACACATCCATTTCCGAGAGAGGACTCGAACCGGAGACGGTGAGGAGGGGGGGGGGGGGGGGGGGGAGCGGCAGCGCGAACCGTGACAAGACGCCTGAGACTACGCAGCCCATTTTATGGTTCAAATGGCCACTAAGCACTATGGGACTTAACATCTTAGGTCATCAGTCCCCTATACTTAGAACTGCTTAAACCTAACTAACCTAAGGACATCACACACATCCATGCCCGAGGCCATGTTCGAACCTGCAACCGTAGCAGCAGCGCGGTTCCGGACTGAAGCGCCTAGAACCACTCGGTCACAGCGGCCGGCTCCCATTTTATGACATTGTGCGAAAAAACAGGTATGACTGTAAACTAGCCAGATCAGTAGAAAGTCCTTGTTTCTTAGACGGGAGTGTTTAAACACAGACGACGCTCTTATTGCGAAATGTTATAGCGTGGGTATAAAAACAAGCGTTCGAAACAGATTACAAATAGATTTTCAGGATCTACATTATATCTAACGCAAGAGCCGTAAGAACACGATAAGAAGGATCAGGGCGTCTTTAAAGGGGGCAGGAGCGGGTTATACTTACTCATTCTTCTCACGCTCGATTCGCGAGCTAAGCGAGAAAAGGAGGACAAATGACGAGCTAACCTCCGCCGTTCATTATACAGTGATTTATAGAGTACTTCTGCAGATATGTGTGGATTGAACAGCTTGAATCTCTCAATGTGTGGTAAATGAAAAGAGCCGCAAGGAGAAAAATTTTGATTTATCTTATCTCAGCGAGGACTCATAAGCGTGTGCAATGGATTATTGTGGTTCTTTTTTTAATGAATTCATTCAGGATACTGGACGCGGATAAAATCATTGCTAATGTGGAAGATCCACTGTTTCTGCAATAAGATGGTACAATGTTGTGAGAAGTATTTCCTTAGTTTCTTTCTAATTTACGTTTCAGGAGTGTTTTTCATGGAAACTGTTTTCCCGGAGTAATTAAATCTATGATCGTGTCGTAGAGATAGTTTTGGAATCATTTCAGATGTTTCTGATCCAAAAATAGCCTTGCTGTGCCTTTGGAACCTAGTAGATATTATGTTAACATGAAAACGAAAGCCAAATGGCCGATCGAGGATCTTTGGACTACCTAAAAATGTAAAAACCATGTCTTTAAATCGCGTTACGTGCAGGAATTACGCAAGGAAACGCTCTTGGAATTTCTGGTGAAAGTGCCGCAAAAGAGCTTTGAAATGTA
This sequence comes from Schistocerca piceifrons, assembly GCF_021461385.2. Taxonomy (NCBI): domain Eukaryota; kingdom Metazoa; phylum Arthropoda; class Insecta; order Orthoptera; family Acrididae; genus Schistocerca; species Schistocerca piceifrons. The sequence continues at coordinate 387,330,619 of NC_060142.1, forward strand.
CCGCTATAGTATGATACCAGTCCACTAATTTAGTGATACAAACGGGGAAACCACCAAGTCTTTTGTCAGAAATATCCATTACCTACTACCTGCAGGCATCTATTCTAATTAATGATGAGGCACTGGCGCGGCCCCAGAAAGAAACGAACATTTGGCTGTAGCTGATAGGTATCCCTTCACGAACATCCGTTTCCTATGGAGCTCCATATTCCCACAGAATCTATTGCAAATCAGATCTCCAAGGACTTTTTCCTCAAGAGAAACACTAAACATAACGCTCGAACATGTCGGTCTGGAACTATTCAAAAATTAGCGGAACCTGTACGACAAAATGTCATTGTCAATCTTCTCCAAAAAATACGTGAACGGATTCAGCAAGATGTCATTAACGGCAAGTATTCGAGCGTTGCTTCGAAAAAGTTTCCATCGAAAGTACTTATTATAAATAAGAGATTTTTGTTGTCCTAATTTTGTTTGTTTTGCATTGGCTATCAAGAAGCTCTTTTTACCGCTTCGTGTGCTAGGCAGAAAAATTCTCGCAGCCGATGGCGTTTGACTGCGCCTAACAACTTAAACGCAGACGCCAAGATCGTCATTACTTGAACTGCTACATCTTCATCATTAACTTTTCTAACATCTCTTGCAGCGGATCATGAAACTCTTGAAGAAAATAAAATCTCGTGAACAGGAAATGTTATGATTCAGTGCATAGGCGTGCCGCAGCAGATGCAGAGGACAGGATAAGGGTGTACCAAGTCGCAGCGCAGCGCAGGAAACAGATAAGGACAAGATTGTTTGTGCAGGTGGCTTGCAACATCGTCAGGGGGCTATTTACCCGCAAGTCAACAACATAACAAATCTCTGCTCTAGTACGGTTCATCAGGAACCTCAGGATCACGTACCTTCCCCAGTCATAAACCCCCCCCCCGAAAAAAAGTACAAATGCGTGTGAAATCTTACGGGAATTAACAGCTAAGGTCATCAGTCCCTAAGCTTACACAGTACTTAACCTAAATTATCCTAAGGACAAACACACACCCAAGCCCGAGAAAGGTCTCGAACCTCCGCCGGGATCAGCAGCACAGTCCGTGACTGCAGCGCCCTAGACCGCTCGGCTAGTCCCGCGCGGCGTCATTTCCCAGCCTAGGCTATGTGGTTCCCATAGAAAGCAATCATTTGTCAGTGTATTTGCTCCTGAATTGAGGATTGTACTTTTTTCGCTAACAGACACTTGCCAATATGTACAGCACGATATAAGTTTGACAAACGGTCGATGATGATACGTCCAACAAATATAAGGTGCGTGTTTTGAGAGGAGGATGCTGTACGCGGAATTTAAGTTTTACCCTCTCACTTATTTAATCTTCGTCATCGAAAACAAACGCCCCTGAAAGTTTACAAAGCTTCCTGACTGTCGCCCTCACTGAGGCTCGGGCATGAAAACCGGTGAAGTGCCTCCCAGTGAAGAGGCATGTATCCGGATGACAGATTTGCGTAAAGCAAGTAAGGAGCTACATGTTTCTGTCAGGAACGACTTGTTTAACCATCGCATTAACCAAGAGAGAAAATTTTTTATGGGTAGTGTGATAGCTTCAAATCACTTCAGAAATAAGTTTGGAGAATAACACTTTAATCAAACAGATAACTCCATGCCCCATATCATTTTTACAATTACTAACGAAACTTGACACGAATCAGCTTAAAGGTCACTTGTACATTATTTTCTGGTATGTATAGCTGAATGCTATGCTTCTGCATCTTATAGAGTGGCTCAATGAAGTAAATTTAATAAAAATGAACATGTTATTCTTCGATAAACAAAAATAAATATCTTTGACTTCTATACTACACTCATCCTCATAAATTACGGATAATTGCAGAATTTGGTGCCACACAACGTAGCGCTACACAAATCTGGCGCTAATAGCATGGGCACATAGAGAACATACACGACACAGATCTGTAAGTCCACGGCATTGGTGATTAGTTGAGACAACCATCCCGAAACACATGTGCTACGAAACGACACTGTTTCCTGCGCATGTACCCCGACGTCAACATGGGATATGATCAACATGCACACGTACACAGGCAGCACAGCGGTTGGCATACTCTAGATCAGGTGGTCGAGCAGCTGCTGGGGTATAGACTCCCATTCTTGCACCAGTGCCTGTCGGAGCTCCTGAAGTGTCGTAGGGGTTTTAAGACGTGCAGCGGTACGTCGACCGAGAGCATCCCAGACGTTCTCGATGGGCTTTAGGTCTAGAGAACAGGCAGGCCACTCCATTCGCCTGATATCTTCTGGGAAGAATGTTGGACCCACTGCACCCCTGAAAAGGTGGACATACTGCTGCAAAACGACGTCCCGATACAACTGACCAGTTACAGTTACTCTGTCAATTTCATGCAAGGGTGTACGTGCACCAATCATAATCCCAGCCACACCATCAAACCACAACCTCCATACAAGTCCCTTTCAAGGACATTAAGGGGTTGGTCTCTGGTTCCTGGTTCACGCCAGATGAAAACATGGCGGGAATCGCTGTTCAGACTATACCTGGACTCGTCCGTGAACATAACCTGGGACCACTGTTCCAGTGACTATGTACTGTGTTCTTGACACCAGGCTTCACGGGTTCTCCCGTGACCAGGGGTCAGTGGGATGCACCTTGCAGGTCCCCGGGCGAATAAACCACGTCTGTTCAGTCGTCTGTGGACTGTGTGTCTGGAGACAACTGTTTCAGTGGCTGCGGTAAGGTCCCGAGCAAGACTATCTGCAGTTCTCCGTGGTCCTCTGCGGGCGCTGATGGTGAAATATCGGTTTTCTTGTGGTGTTGTACACTGTGGACGTCCCGCACTGTAGCGCCTGAACACGTTTCCCGTCTGCTGGAAACGTTGCCATAATCTTGAGAACGCTCTTTGTAGCACACGGAGGGCTCGTGCTACGACCTGCTGTGTTTGACCAGCCTCCAGTCGCCCTAGTATTCTACCCCTCATAACGTCATCATCATGTGTTCTTTGAGCCATTTTCAACACACAGTCACCATTAGCACGACGACCGCAGATCAAATGCACCGCATGGTCATACCCCGAGGTGATTTAAACACGCAAACCGCCCACCAGAGCGTTGTTTCACCATGTATCAGCATTATCCTTAATTTATGAACATGAGTGTATATCAGTTGCTACGTTTTAATTGAAAAAATTGTCTATAGAATACGATGAGGAATTTACAAGAAACTGCATCGGTTCATATTTAAAATCTGCTTCGCTACGTGTCAGACACTTTAAGCAAATGATCAAAGATTTTTATAGTCACGTCAGGAATATTTATTATGCACCGAGAGAATTAGTGAAAAGCAATGAAAGTCGTTAGTTTTTCTCATGATACAGTTGTGGTCTTCTATTCCCAAATTGTGGTGTATTTTTTATGGCGAATTTCTTAAGTAGGTAATATATCTGTTCTAAAGATGCAGTTAGAACATCTAACTCCTTGCAAAGGCATCTACTTGATGAATTTATGCCAACATCACGTTTCTGCCCTCTGCTCGTATTTGTGAAACACAAACTATCTTTTTAAGCGTTAATTATTCCGGCATATGTTGTTATCATACATCATTGAGTGGGTATATAGGGTGATCGGGAACAGTGTGAAAGACTTGTAAGGGTGTAGCACGGTAGGTTGTGCTGAGAAAGAAGGGTTAAGAAAAAAATCAATACGTTGCACCGTTTCAGAGTTAATTAGAATTGAAGTTAGCCAATGAGATCGTTCCGAATAGAAATTCAAGCAGTCCGCCAGAGACGGGCACGCCAAATGTGTACTTCGTCTGGTTTCCTAAAACCGAATAAGAAAGCGATACAAAAATTGGACATGGGACGGTAGTAAGGATCTAACCCGAGCCACAGGCAGAGCAGTCTCGTGCACTATCATCTAAACCAAATGATGGTTCCCTAAATTTTCTCAGTAGTGTTCCTCGAAAAGAATGTCGCCTTTCCTCTAGGGATTCCCATTTGAGTTCCTTATCAACATTTGCGTGTTGTTCGAACCTACTAGTAACAAAACTAGCAGCCCGCCTCTGAATTGCTTCGAACTCTTCCTTTAATCCGACCTGGTACGGACCCCAAACACTCGAGCAGTATTCAAGAATAGGTCGCACTAGCGCCCTACATGCTGTCTCCTTTACAGACGTACCGCACTGTCCTAGAATTCTCCCGGTAAGCCGTAGACGACCATTAGCTTATCTATCACTATCCTCACATGCTCGTTCCATTTCATATCCCTTTAAACTTTACGTCCAGATATTTAGACGGTGTCCGGACATTTGCCACGCCGGACATTTGCCATGGTTTTACCTGCTCCGAAGGGTTTGGTCCCTTGTCTCCCCTTCTACTCCTCCTCCCGCTCACCCCCCCCCCCCCCCCCCCCCGCCCAGTTTGCTTTCGAAGTTCCTAACGTAACCATCAGTATGGAAGTTATTACAACGAACAAGGGCAGGCCTCCTGCTCATTAGAAAGGTTACGAATATCTTAAACAGAGGGAATCTAAAGAAGGTGTTGTTACATTGATGTGCTTACGCCGAAATGCGGATCATTGCAAGGGAAAGCTGCTTTCGAGGAACGGAGAAGTGTTGAGCGTGTTAGAACATCTCTGTGGACCACCTGACGATACATCTCTGAAAGTAAGGAAGCAAGGGGAAAGAGCGAAGAGAAGGTCTCGAGAAGAAACTACACAGTTATCGGAGATACACGCGGATGAAATGGGAAAATCTACATAATAAAGTTCATGACTTTGTTACAGTGATGCCTAATTCCGAATCTATGAAGAGAACCATGCGTCGTCGATGGAGTCAAGAGTGGGGGAACCAACAAGAGCCTAAGAACTCATGAAATTGATCTTCATGAAGATCTATTAAAAATGGGAGATGGCAGTAGTTTTCTTCTGGAAGTCGATAGATTAGAGGTGAGAATAATGATTTTTAGTGGAAGCAAACGAAAAGAAAGTTTAAAAACATGTTCCCATTTTTTTTATGGATGGAATATTTAAGAGATGCAGCAAGCAGTTTGCACAGATCTACACCATACACGTAGACTTAGGAGGCCCGATTAAAGAAACAAACATTCTTCCTACTGTATTTGCACTGCTCCCTAATAAGAAGAAAGACACATATGTTCGTCTGTTTCGTCTGATAAAACAGGCAGTCTCTGAGTGGTGTCCTAAACAAGTAAAGATGGGCTTTGAGGCAGCTGCGATATCGACCATTCGTCAAGTTTTTCCCACAACTGAAATAAATGGATTCTATTTCCATATGAAGAAGAGTTTATGGAGAAGAACTCGAGTTCTCGGTCTAACTGAGGAGTACCGCTAGAACGAGGATTTAAGATTTCACGTCAGCATGTGTGCAGCGCTGGCAGTTGTAAAACCGGAGGTCGTAAGCAATGGATGGATTGAGATTCATGCAGAATCTCCTGATAACGGAAGGTTCTCTCAATTTTTTGACTACTTTGTGGATAACTGGCTAGTGAATGAGGATATCGCAATAGAAATGTGGGACTGTTACGGAAAAAGGCACCGAACGACGAATGCTGTTGAAGGGTGGCACAACAAAATAAATAGTATTATTGGAAACCCCCACCCTAAAATCAACTATTTGGTGAAGTGCTTGAAAAAGGAAGCAGAGCTCACAAACTGCATGTACATGAAATTGGAAATGAATCTTGAAAGTAAGAAGAGGAAGAAGAAGTACTTGAAGCTGGACGACAGGATAGAGAGAATCATAAAGAATTATGAAAAGACTGGCAACTTTAGGCCTTGCTTGAAAGCCATTGCCCATATTCACAAACTGGACTAAAATACGTTAAAAATAATGTATTAAAAACTGTGAAGACCACCGAGTCCTCGCAGGTTACTGACATAAAATTATTAAAACATTGAAGCAGCATTATCGGAGCTAATATTAAGTTGTAATTGTAAATAGAGTGTACATTAGTTCAGCGTGTTTAGGCTGATTTTACACACGCCAGAATGGTAGATGGTCATTTATCATTTTCACGGTCCAAAGCCTGTGCAAAGTGTGTGCGAATCAGCCTTTAATGTAAAAATTAAAAAGTGTTTCAAGCCTCACAAAAGTATCCCTATTGTTGTCCCGTCAAGATAACTTTTTCCTGCCTTCCAATATTATGGCCATACTATTAAATAATTGTGAGTTCTAAAATAATTTTCTGAAGCTTCAGAATCGCAACTGTCACCTAAAATATAATGGTTTGTTAAAGTGATAGTACACGCTTTCATAAAAGAAAATGGGAACTGAACCTTTGAATTGCACCTAAAATTGACATCCCAAAACTGATCTGATGCTAAGGTAGACAATTTTGGCCCCTCAAATATTTTTTATTTAAGTTTAGCTGCAAACATTTATAGTAGATGTAAATCTACTTAAGTACATTTAGATATAATCCTTTAAAAATTAAAATTTCTTACTAAATTGTTGATTATCTTTAAACAGGTCAGTAAAAGCAAGGAGCTTACTACTGAAAATTAATTGTTACTAAAGAACATCAGAAACAAATGTATTAGACCTACTTTTCTTATACATTAGATACTTTTTGAAATGATATTTGATCATTTCCTCTGTCACTGACAGTGTAATTTCAGTTGCTTTGCAACACCAGGGATATCTACTTCCAAATTATGTTTGCAGCTGTTCTCATTTCGAATTCTGGAATATTTACTTCGTCTTCTTTGATGGAGGAATTTCGGAAAATGCATTTACTAACTCCACAGTAACATTACCGTCGCTGTCGCTGTCGCGCAGGCTTTCCACTGGTTTACTTAACATGGGACCAGTATCTCTTTGGATTTTCCGCCACATTTCTAGAGCGAGTTTCGTTGTGGAAACTATTAAATGCATCTCGCATTGAAATCCGCACCAAACTTCGAGCCTCAGTAAAACTTCATCAATCTTGGAGATTCTGCGTTCGTCTAAATTATACGTGCCTTTTGCGGTGCTCCGGCAACAGCTTTGTCGTGTTTTGTGTACCATGGGGGATCAGTTCCGTCTCTTATTAATTTATTTGGTATGAATATCTCGAGTGCTGTTGATACTATTTCTTTGAACTTAAGCCACATGTGGTCTCCATTTACATAGTTTGGAAGGATTGGAGACTATCTCTTAGAAAGACGTCACCTGAATTTTTAGTTGTTTTTATAAATAGATATATTTCGCGTTTAGTTTTGGTGAATTTCTTTGTTACGGAAGTGAGCCTCTCTACGACTGCGTGTTCACTAATCCTTGTATCCGTCGTGATGCTCAGGATTATTTGTGGCTAAGAGGTCAAGTGTGTTTTCGTAACCATTTACAATTTGAATGACCTCGTCAACTAATTGTTAAAAATAATTTTTTAAAAAGCATTTTGAACAATTACGGAAGTTGTTTTCTATTTACAATAGGGTATGAAAATGTATTTTTGTCAACATGCGGAAGGTAGATTGAAGTAACCGCCAACTATAATTGTATGAGTAGGGTACCTATTTGTGATGAGACTCAAGTTTTCTTTTCTTTGAACTGTTCAGCAACTGTTTCATCTGAGACAGGGGCTCGGTAAAAGGAGCCAGTTATTAATTTATTCCTGTTGTTGAGTATAACCTCTGCCCATACTAAGTCACAGGAACAATTTGCTTCAATGTCGATTGTGAGCTTACATTATTTTTCCTTAAGTTGTCCTTGTTTCTGTTGTAGCGCAAATAATTACAATTACGGCTTTTCCCTCCAGAACCTAAGATGCTTTCTCTGTGACCCTGTAAATACCAGAGCTAAACAATGTAGAACAACAACGTACGTTACAAGCGTAGCATTCTGTATTACTTCATTTCCTTATTTCTAACATTTTAAAATTGTAAGTCGACTTTAGATGACATGTCAATTTGAACATTGTCCCGCTACACTTTATTAACTAATGTTTTTAGAGAGTAAATTAATATGAAATATGTCGTTCTTCTTTTCAAACATTCACAAACCCATTTATTCTTTCCCTATTGTCTTTTGGGTATGCAGATGTAGTAATTAAAGTAGGCACAAATGCAGTGATAAAAAAGAAATGATTAGCGTACATTTGCATTCTCGTTTCATCGTTCCTTTCTTGTTGCTCCCATGCCGATGGACTGTTTCTATCGCAATCAGTAAGCGTGAAAGGAAGCTACCGTGCAGACAGAGGAATCTATATTTATATTTGGCAGAACTAATTACATACTGACATAATCGTCGGTATTGCTTTCGTTTCCCAAAAGTTATAAATTTTTCGATTTCGGAAAAGAAGCTCTGTATTTGGCCAAGATGTCGAAGAAGAAGGTCCCTTACGTACTGTTTGTATCGAGTAAGATGTGGAGACGGTGGTTTGAAAGCGGACAGAGGTAGTGCGGGGAAGGGCGTCCCTTACCTGAGGGATCGCTACTCAAGCTACCTGGCGAAGGGGCAAGTGTGGAAAATGTCCGGCGTGGCAAATGTTCGGCGTGGCAAATGTCCGGCATTCATTTAGACGACGCAACCGCGTCAAGTAGGACACTACTAATACTGTATCCGAACATTATGGGTTTGTTTTTCCTACTCATCCGCATCAACTTACATTTTTCTATATTTAGGGCTAGCTGCCATTCATCACACCAACTAGAAATTTTGTCTGAGTCATCTTGTATCCTCCTACAGCCACTCAACTTCAACTTCTTACTGTGTACCACAAAATCATCAGCAAACAACCGCAGGTTGCTGTCCACCCCGTCGCCGTATCATTTATGTATATAGGGAATAATAGCGGTCCTGTCACACTTCCATGGGGCACTCGCCGTCGATGAGAACATACTGGGTTCTATAACTTATAAGTCTTCGAGCCACTCCAATAGCTGTGAAGTTATTCCTTATATTCACACCTTCTTTGACAGCCTGCAATGGAGTACCGTATCAAGTGCTTTCCGGAAATCTAGAAATATAATCAAATGTTACCATTTCCCCTCTGCCCCGTTCCGTGCTCACTGGTATTTGGCTGGAAGGATCAAGGGTTTTTCAATTGCTCTTCTTGTCCAGTTACGGGGTGGGAGAGGGGGGGGGGGGACGGGGGGAGTGAGTGAAGCAAAAAAAGAGTATATTTGTAAATGCTCGCAAGCATTAATGGCGGTTGCAATTATAAAATTAAAATGTAATCATGGATAATTTGTATGCATTTAGTTTACACCGTTGGGAACAATATGACAGATACGATGTGATTTCAGAAACTAATTTACACATTATTATGGCAGCCAAGCACCTTTTATTGAATGCTACACTATACTTGAAAGAGATACAGATATATGTCGCTATTTTTCAACGTTGTTATCATGTCTATGTAAAAGAAAGGTCGGTGCATTTACTAATCGCTCAGTTCCTCATTCTGTGTGCAATTTAGACGCTCTGCCCGCAAGAATCGTACTGTACAGCATACTTCAACACTTGAGTGCGTTTGCAGTTGACGCTCCGATTCATTCGCGCACTGTGATGCCCCTGTCGACCTTACCGCAGCGTGACTATGTCTGCAGGGAACTCAACAGCAGGTACTCTTTAAGACAATGTGTCACTCTTGCTGCGCAATGGTTTGAGCTTGGAACGGCATAACATGTAATTTAGTTTTTTAAGTCCCTACGTAGATAAGCTTTTTGTTCCATAGCTAAACAGTGAAGAGATTCTGATGGATGCAAAAGACGTCATAGGAATAACATTAGTCTGTTACTGATAGCACACGTTCTTTTAAAAACTCGTTGCATTACACACAAGTATATTTCAGGACCTTTAAGTGTGCCTGCGAAGTCACGGCCATAGTTGCGAAAGGATCATAAATCTCGTTTGGAGAAGCGGGAAAAAATAATTGTACACTCGTAACACTGTGTGTTCATGAGCGGTCGAAGTAGAATATAGCCTAGTCTTCGCCAAGACGAATACGATCGATCACAGAAAAACCATATTAGCCACGCTGTTAAGCGACTTTTACACGACCGAGACAATTGAGTCTGCTGCAGCGCCCCTGGCGTTTTATTCCTGTAGTGAGCCTCGTCTGTATCGAGTGATCATTTTCGTTTGCAAATCAACGTCAAAACTGAGTGTGTTGTGAGAGCTGTCTGCAGTGCAGTTTGGCATCAGAACGGTGAAAGTAAGGTTTCGGGGGACTTCACTTTTTACGAAAAAATCGAAATGTATAAGTAATGCAAAATGTAGGAACAAGCAATGATAATAGAACCTATTGAAGCAGAATTTACAGTGGAAGTTTCTGTCAAAGGTCGTGTGGTAAATCTTTTACACTCCTGAGAATTGAAAAAATATGGAAAGTGGCATCCAAACATTTCAGAACATACGCATTTCTTTGCTCGAGAAAATGTATACTTGCAATGACGTCAAAGAATATCTAGAACGCAATAAAGAGCGCCTTTTTACTTTATCGTTTGTATCTTGTTTTCTTGTTACTTGCCCAATAATGTGCAAAATTATTTTTCTTGTCAAATAATTCTGACATTTTCAGTGTTCAAATAATTTTTATTGAAACACGTTTATCTATATACGTTCTTATTTAAGCACAGTGTAGGTTTTTTCTCTGTTAAGCGCAAACGCCTTTTTGCTTTTGGATGTTTCGGTTCTCTTGTAGGAGAAAACTAGTACCTTGTGTAATTTTTCAGTGTATCACGAAAACAAAGCGAATAGACAATAAAGATTAAGAAGACACGAAAGCACAAAATCTATTCCTGTAATAGGAGTGACGTCGGCCAATATTAAGAAGACACGAAGGCACAAAATCTGTTCCCAAATAGGAGTGAGGTCCGCCAGAATAGCTTCCGATTTTAGCAAATGCCGCCGTAGCCCCTTGTTTCTGCGCATGCGCAGAGTGCATCATTCTCTGAAATATTTTAGATCTCCGCACGCGACACAATACGTAGATCATGACACATAGATACACTCGCGTCGGGACGACTGCTGATTTACACGTTGTCGTGAAAGGCGCACGCACATCGAGTAGTCAGTTTTGACCAGAAAGTCGCTCGCACAAAACTAGGTTTACAAGTGCTCCATATGACCAACGGGGAGGTAGTGACAGAAAGTTACTTTGCATAAAGGAAAGCCGATCATTAGACAAGAAAGCTGGACACGACCTATCGCTGATAATGAGGCTCTGATAAACATTTACTGGCGGTATGTCCTTGTGCATACAGGCGCTTCCGACGACGATGTGGTCACAGTAACGTCGGACGTGCCACAGCACGCAGCGTACAGCGGCATCGGGACTGTGTAAATCGTTCCTTTGTGGGCGGCAGCTGGTTCGCCCTACGGTAGCGCCCGCCGTGCAGCGCGTCCTGCTTATAGCGTCAGCGTCCCGTTAGGCGCAGGTGGCGTCCAGCGCTCTGGCAACGCCGCCGGCTACCGTCTCCGTTTTGTCTCGCGCCCCGCGATCTCCTCATCGGACAATACTGGAGCGCCGAGCTGCGCCACTTACCGCAACACACTCAACGGCCGCCACAGCACGACCAATTCAGCCACAATTCGCCGTTGTCTTACGTCAAGAACAGGCTGCTAATATAAATGTTGGAATATTTACCTGACGTGATACTGTAGCCCACTTTCATTTCAATTAATGAATCCTATCGAACAGTGAAAAACAGTGAAATAGAGAAAGTAAGATCTATCAGCCTCAGTCATTCCAGTTCAGTGGGAAACGTCCATTATCTAGGAGAACTACAGCTCCATTCAGAGCGCATAGTCTGTGTTGACCGGAAAGATAGTCGACTGTCCTGCAATGGCACGAGAAAATATATGCGCTCATGTGCCACTTAAGCAATGTTTTTTTCTCTCCTTTTCAGCTACAGTCAGCGAAAAGTGTATTATAATGAATGCGTGCCAGTGTATGTTGTCGTGGTTTTCTAGTCCGAAGTCTAGTTTGATGCAGCTTTCCATGCTAGTCCATCCTGTACAATCCTCTACCGCAACATACAACCATTTGAAGCTCATTACTGTATTCAAGCCTTGGTCTCCGTCTTACACCCCCACCCCCCACCCCACTCTCCCCACACACGTACTTCCTTCCACTACCATTGACTACATTACGCACTTTTTTCAAACCCTGTAGATGCGTCCCACTGCGACACTTGAGTGTGAAATTTGGCTCTAAGTTACATACAACATTCCTCTGAGATGGTTCAAAAGCTTGGCGTCCTACGACGTCACTCCCAGACTCGACGACGCTTCAAACAGCAAGGTGTTGACACATGTGGCCAACGGCCTTGCCGCAGTGGTAACACCGGTTCCCATCAGATCACCGAAGTTAAGCGCTGTCGGGCTGGGCTAGCACTTGGATGGGTGACAATCCTGTCTGCGGAACGCTGTTGGCAAGCGGGGTGCACTCAGCCCTTGTGAGGCAAACTGAGGAGCTACTTGATTGAGTCTCGAAAACTGACACACGGCCAGGAGAGCGGTGTGCGGACAACATGCCCCTCCATAACCGCATCCAGGGACGCCTATGGGCTGAGGATGATACGGCGGCCGGTCGGTACCGTTGGGCCCTCATGGCCTGTTCGGGCGGAGTTTAGTTTAGTTAGTTTTAGTTGACACATGTGAAAAATAGGACACAGCTCACAAGTTCATGTGACGTGTAATGTGGGTTAATGACGTCACATTGGCACCAAATTTCGTCACAGTTCTGCTCAACGCGACTGTGGAGGTGTCACACGATGAGAAGCTAGTTACAGACCCTCTCATCCACATTTCACTCCTTCTTTTGACGCTTCTGCTATGGAGGTCAGAATCGTGACACCCATCGATGAAATCAAGCAGTTTTCTTAGGAGTGGCCCAGGAAAAAGTTTCAGAAAAGCCGCCGGTCAGAGTCTATACGACAAGGCCTCAGGGTGTTGCATAGGGCATCAATGAAACCATCCCTTTCCCTTGGGCGCCGATTCCCATATTTTTCGCGGTCGAAAACGAAGTTCGCAGTACGATGAGCTACAGAAATACGTTCGTGACAGCCTTTGACACTGCTGACAATCTCGAACGATCCAACCCATCATTGTGGGGCTGCATCTCCATCGAACGTGCTCGCACCCATTTGAAGTGCAGCACAGCAGCAAGTTTAGCTCTCGTCTAAAGCTTGGAGCCACTACTGTCAGTTCAAAATCATTCGATGGAATCTGAACGTGATTGGAAGCAGCAGAGGGTACTTATGCTCTTTTAGCTCTCCTGTTTTGCGCCCTCCTGTGGTGTGACCAGGGGACAGCGCAACATTAGGATGAGCACGAACAAAACGGCAAAGGCTCCCTCTAAGACTCCCAGTTCAGCGACACCCTCATTGTCACCCATGCACCTTTGTTGAACACGATACAAATGCACCTACCTGAATTGTCGACACGAAATCAGCCTCGTAGCTGCACTAGTGTCAGAGGGTTAGACAAGCCCTTCAACTCCCTTTAAGTTGGATATGCCTTCTTTCAGGCACTAGAGTGGCCGCAAGGCCGAATTAGTGTTGAAATTTCTGACGGTTACATTTGCAATGTGCTCAACAAGAGGTGCGCAGATGCCAACATGCCGCACGAGGGGTGGGGTTCCGTTTTATTCCACGAAGTACCCTTTGCTGCTTCGGATCAAGTTCAAATTCGCCGAATGGTTTTGAACGGTTCCTTATGCCCCCAAACTGTACACGACAGCAAAATTGCGGTCACGCTGCACTGTATAGGGGTGCGATCACGTTCAATGCAGATGCAGCCCCACAATGTTAGTGACAAGTTGAAACGTCCGAGGGTGTCAGCAGTGTCAGAAGTTGTCAAATACGGTTTCCTCATAGTACAGCAAACTGTCGTTTCCGATCGCGTAATGTGTGGGAATCAATACTCTGGGGAAAGGGGTTGTTTCACTGACGCCCTTTATGCCACCCCCCTGAGGCCTTTTCGAGCCGATTCTTAGTGGCGGCGTGTTTAAAATTTTTCCTCGGCCACCCACAAAAAAATGCGTGATTTCAACGCTGATTGTAGCGGTTCTGACCTCCGTCGCAGAAGCATCAAAAGAAGAAGTGAATGTGGGTTAGAGAGGCTGTGACGCTCTTGTCATTGTGTGACAGGTCCACTATGGTGCTGGGAGGAATTGTGATGAAATTTAGTGCCAATGTGACGACATAAACTACCTTACAGCTCGCATGAATTTCTGAGCTGTGGACTCTTTTTTTCCCATGTGTCGACACGTTGCTGTTTGAAGCGTCGAGCCCGAGGGTGAATCCGCAGGGCGTCACGCCTTTGCACCATTACACAGGAAAGTTGTAGGCACCTTTGAGTCAAATTACAAACTTATGCATCGCAATGGCTGCCAGTTATTGGGTATCCAAAAAAGTGATCCTTTAAACCTGTTGTGCAGTGTTTTTCTTTATGGCTCAGCATGTGATCTATCAACTGATCGCTTCTTTTAGTCAAGTTGTGCCATAAATTTCTTTTTTTCCCCAGTTCGATTCAATAGCTCCTCATTTATTATTAGATCTACCCATCCAAACTTTAACAATCTGCTATAGCACCAAATTCCAAAAGCTTCTATTCTCTTCTTGTCTGAACTTCTTGTTATTCACGTTTTACATCTGTGCAAGGCTTTCTAACATTTAAATTATGCCAGACGTCAACAAATGCCTTTCGTTCATCATCAGTTATTTTACAGCCTAAATATAAAAAACTTTTCTACTGCTTTTAGTTTCTAGTTTCCTACTCTAATTCCCTTAGGATCGCCTGAATTAGTTCTATTACACTCTCCCATCCTTGTTTTACTTTTGTTGATATAATCTTTTTTCAAGACACTGTCGTTCCGTTTAATTGTTCTTCCAAGTCATTTGCAGTTTCTGATAGAATTACAATGTCATAGGCAAACCTTAAACTTTTTATTTCTTCTCCATGAGCTGAAATTCACTTTCCAAATTTCTCAATTTCTCATTTGTTTCCTTTACTGCTTGCACAATATACAGATTGTATCCTATCGATAATAAGCTACAAACCTCTCTCAATCCTTCTCAATCACGGCTTTTCTTTAATGTCCTTTATCTCTTATAGTAGCAATCTGGTTTCAAGTTGTAAATATCGTTTCACTCCCTGTATCTTATCCCTGTTGTAGTCAGAATTACAAAGTGTTAGTCCAGTCAACATTGTCAAAATATTTCTCTAAATCTACAAATGCTACGAATGTAGCTTTGCCCTTCTTTAATCTTTATTCTAAGTCATAGAGTCAAACCATGACTTATTAAACTGGTGCCTCAGCAACAGCCTTCTTTGGTACTGGAATTAGCGTATCGCATTCTTCCTTAGGTGTGAGGGTATTTCGTCTGTCTCATGTATCTTGCACATCAAATGCAATAATTTTGTCATGGCTTGCTCTCCCAAGGATTTGAATAATTCTAAGTAATGTCGTCTATTCTAGGAGCATCGTTTCTACCTAGGTCTTAGGTCCTTCATTGCTCTGTCAAATTCTTCTCGCAGAATCATATCTCTCATCTCATCTTCACTTGCTTCCTCTTCCCTTTCTGTTAAAATGTTCTCTAGTAGGTGAGTTTCAAGAAAGACAAAAACATCACTTACTCGGAGTAATTTATTACATAATAGTAGCGACATTATCTTATTACACCACTCTAGTTTTCCTATCTTCTGGTGATCTTTTAATCTCACGTGCTTACTGTATCCAAACAACCTGTTCTACACTGCATCCGTTGTTTATCATGTGGTAGTTCAACTTTTAAAAAAATATGAAGCCTTCAGATGAATAGCTTCTGTCGACTCTTCACACGCCACACACAGTGTGCGAGAACAAGGAATTACCAGGCACATATGGATGTAAAATCAGGCAGGTAATAGTTAAACAGAAACCTCAATGTCTTTTGAAAAGAAGCCCGATCGCCGATTGAGTTTGCATGCTGCGATACAGAACCAAGGATTTTATTTATTTGTGGATCTGATGTTGAGATAGGGGCGACTTGAAGACACAGAGAAAAAAAAAATGAAGCGGTAAAAAAGGAATTACGTGTATTGGCAAGGAAGTAATTCACAGAAAATGATATCTTTAGAAAAAAAAGCTAGAACGAAAAGTTTTGTTATCATTATGATTTCTCTATGGTGAGATAGGTGGTGTTATTGATATATTTCGACAGTGGACGTAATGATGTATGAATAAGCAGAAATTTGGGAGATTCTTCCTTGGGACTTGTAGTTCGTTTCGCCTGATGAGTGCCCTCCTATATAAGTGCTCTCAGTCGACCAGAAATTGGTAGGGGACCAAGGAAGAAACTTAGCAATATCATATGAAAAATATATTATAAAGACAGTTAGGGGTGGGGTATAAACAAGACAGCTATAAAGAACTGCATATCTTTTAAATTCCGCCCACGTTTTGTACTAGAGGCGCATAAATAGCTGACGAAAATGTAATCCCGAAATGAACTGGCGGATTCCACTTATGAACTAAAAACTAGACATGACGCTTTTCTTCTGGTTCTCTAATTTGAAGATTTCTTTAGCTGTATTTACTTTTTATTTCAAGGTGCATGGGGACTGAGACCAAAGGCAGTTGAGTCGAGATGACATTCTACATTAAATTTCTGTTCAGTGTGGCACCAGCTATCGTTGAAAGAATGAGAGACGAGTTCGCATGGCTAAAACATAATGGGACGTGACAAATACGGAAGACCTGGAGTCATGATTTGGATGGTACCATGATCAATCGGAGACCACTAATGCATACCTTGTAAGCAGTCTGCGACACAAGGATATAGTATAAAGCACAATATCGAAATAGTGGATGGATATTTCGTGTTGCAAACACAAATGTCTACAACGAAGACGGGCGAGGGGGATGGGAGGTAAGGCGGGGCACTTGTCCCCTCCACCCCACCCCACCCCCACCCACCGCTTCCCACTGCACCTAGAGTACAGAGTTAACTGCTCTATTGCCTAACTTATTGATGATTTGTTGGACAGATCACAGATTTAATCATATAACGGCACAATTTCACATCATCAACTTCAAAACTCTGTCACGTTCATAATCGTTTTACTAATACTAAAAGATGTACTTCGAATAATCATGAAATCATGCTTACCTCTTGAGTATCAATGTACTCTAGCCATAACAAATACTGAAAGAATAAACGTCAATTCTCTGGGATATAGTAAGTTTTTCGTGTCAGCTAAAAAATTTAATTCTTGCTTCATGACATGTCTCAAAACTGACCATATAATTTATTTAAAAAATGGCAATTTTAGAGCCTTGCTCTCCCCTACCTCCACCCCTACATAAATTTCTGCAGACGCCTGTGATAGTGAGCGTAGACTCCATTTTTATGTCAATACTGCAGATTGCGGCTGTAAAGTGATTTGCATACTTCAGCGCTTGCAAATCTTGTGACGAGGGACTAGGAGGCCAGCATAACTAAAGCTGATATTTTCGAAGAGCCTGTGATTTTCCAAACAGATGCTGCTTGTACAATACTGTAATTTCTCATCTGTTGGCACTCACGGTCTAACGACTGTGCCTGCCATTGCACAGGACCGCCAACACCTATTTTATTGGATATAGAGCACGAGCTCGGTTTAAGAAAGGTCGGGGTTAGATAGCTAAAATGGGTACTTTTCAAAGCAACCTCCCAGCGTTAGCCCTGAGCAATTTAGGGAGACCACAGAATCCATAAATCTGAATGCCCCAAATGGGATTAGAACCGCTCTCCTCCTGAACGCGAGTGCTGGGTCTAAAACCTCAGCCCCTCTCGCTCTGTTTGAGTGCCCTTATAGCTGCCCGGGACCTGTTTTTAACGGAGAATAGGTGTAGTGTCACGTGTTGTTGGCGTACGTTGTGTATTGGGTGATTTTGCTAAATAGGGGTAAAATGCAGGGCACGATCTCTGAGAAGATAATGAGCAAAAAAGGTCACATGGACATAGGCCAGAAATGCGTTCCGAGGAAATTGCACAATCTAGAAGGTGGAGATAAAAGATCTGTAACAGTGTACGTTTCAATAGTTAAAAGAGTACATGAGACTACACCAGTCAAGTGGTAATGTTCTGTCTGTACTAGTGTTTGAGCTCCGCAATGAAAAGGCCAGTGAGCTGGAACATCATCACGTACTAGCCACATTACCATCAGTATCACCAAAGGCACGTCTTCCAGCAGGGGAGACCGGGTCATCCGCAGGAAGTGCAGATCACAGGCGTTGTGGAAAGATTAGTAGTCCCACGAGACGGTCGCCAGTCATCCCCGCCCACACACTTAGACTGAACCGGTGCTGATGGTTTGCTGCTACCGTACGATAGCGAATCTCTCTAGCCCACAGGGGTGTCGTGAAGGTTGACGATACTGACTCTCATTAAGGTAGTCTCATCTGTGAATAGAATGGATCACAAAAATCACAGCTGCTGAGGAGTCAAGTCCGTATTTAAAAAGGCCTGCACGCGTTGTAAGTGATCCGGATAGTGGCAGTTGCAATGGAGAATGTTCCAAACGTTCTGGTTCAATCCAAGCTGGCGGGCCACCTGCCCGGTACTGATACCAGAGTCACCACCAAAGGTCTTTCATCTCCATCTTCAAGTGTGTATACTTCTCTTGAAACGCATTTCCAGTCATATGTCCATATCATCTTTTTTTTTGCTCGTTACACTCTCCTGCATCGTTTCCTGCTGTTTCTTTCCATTTAGCATAATAATTCTGTATATTCAATATGTGTGATAATGTCTTGGTCCCTATCACAACGAATATGTCATCACGATGTGTCGTTTGCCAAACAGTGTTGTTACTGACATTTATGTCGTTCGTACCTTCATCGAAATGAAGTGTCCTCTAAGCTTAGAATATTCTTTTCTAAAGGATCTCGTAAGTCATTGACCCTTCGTTTACAGAGCGCTTCACAACTTGGGGCCGCGCGGGGTAGCCGCGCGGGGTAGCCGCGCGGTCTATGGGCACCATGTCACGGTCCGTGCGGCTTCCCCCGTCGGAGGTTCGAGTCCTCCCTCGGGCATGGGTGTAAGTTTAAGTTAGACTAAGTAGTGTGTAAGCTTAGGAACCGATGACCTCAGCAGTTTGGTCCCACAGGTCTTACCACAAAATTCCAATTCACAACTTGGAGTAGTTACTCCCGCGGTAAAATTAAATTTTCTGGAGCGTAAAGACAAAAGTGTTCGATTGTATTTCGTTCACGAACCTAAACTATTTTAAAATATCATTACTAATAGCACTATTTCATGAGACCCTGACACTGATTTCACAAATTACCCATAATTACATTTTTTAAAAAATACTAGCATTAATGTGCGGCAAAATGTGGTGGAAGTTTCACTATGTGAAACGAATACATAAACAACATTCTCTTCACATAGTTCACCCACTACACACATATTTTCCACCTTGATTTATGACAATAAAACTGAGACATATACGTCACGTATACTTAAATACCTCATGAAAATGCCATCCGTGTTGTATATAGTTCCCGCAATGCGCCATAAATTGCTTCATTATTCACTTCGGAACAGATAAACGTATTGATCGACACCACTACGCAGCAGTAACTATGTAGTGAC
The DNA here is from genome assembly GCF_021461385.2 of Schistocerca piceifrons. Taxonomy (NCBI): domain Eukaryota; kingdom Metazoa; phylum Arthropoda; class Insecta; order Orthoptera; family Acrididae; genus Schistocerca; species Schistocerca piceifrons. Next base: position 387,350,201 of record NC_060142.1, read on the forward strand.
TACTACATTGCTGTAGGGCCTACACATTATTATTATCATTATTATTTATTTTATGGGCTTCATTGGACCACTCTAGTCAAAAATACAAAGTTGTAAACAAGTTGTTAGACAGGGATACAATTTGGCTCAACAATAACTTAATATGATATTTAGGTAATATAATTATTAGAGTCTATTCTTATATGAAAGGTGTTTTGCTCTTCTGTCTGCCCAATATTTCTTCATTCTTTCATATATTTTCTTTCTTCCTACATCTGAGACCACTCTTCCTGTACTCCTTTTATTGATTTTCATTTGTAGTCTAGTTTGCGGGTCTTGCAGTATTCTGGTTTTCTCTGTCTTGTTTTTTTAGGTCTTCTACTGTAATTTGGAGTTCTTTTATATCTTCCTTAATTTCTGTGATCTATTTTATGTCGCTCTTGCTATTCCACAATTTTTGTATTACTTTTTTACTAATTCTCTTTTCTGGAGTTCTCATCAGATGTCCAAAGAAAGAGATGCGTTTCTCCCTCATCGTGCTCATGACTGGTTCTATTTTCTTATATACTGTTTCATGTGATGCTATTCTCCAATGTCCATTTATTTTGTACTGTTTATTTATACATGTCCTAATTATTCTTCTTTCTATTTTTAGTATTCTGTCAATTTCTGCTGCATTAGTTGTTTTGAAGATAGTTTCAGCTGCATGCGTTATTTCTGGTTGTGTAACTGTTTTATAGTGTTTTAATTTTGCATCTATAGATAGGTTTTTTTTGTTGTATGTAGTTTTGGTAATGTAATTTGCGTAGTTCAGTTTTTTCAAGTATTCTGCCATGATGGCTTCTCATTTACATTTTATGTTATTATTTCGCCTAAATATTCAAATTTATCAACAATTTTGATTTCCTGTTCTCCTATTGTAGTTTTGTTTGCAAGTGGTGGATCAGTTAGCATAATCTCCGTTTTTTCAAATGATATTCTAAGGCCTACTTTCTCTGCTATTTCTTGTAGTGATTTCACTTGTTGCCTGGCTTCTTGAACGGTGTTGGCTAGGAGAGCAAGATCATCAGTGAATCCCAAGCAATCTTTTGCACTTCCAATTCTTATCATCTTTGGATTATCCATGTACCATTCTCTCATTATGTATTCCAGTGCACAGTTGAACAGTAATGGTGATAGGCAGTCACTTTGTCTTAAGCCTGTTTTTATGAGGAATGGTTCCGAAATTTCTCCTCTAAACTTCACTATTGATTTGGTGTTAGTTAGAGTGAGTTGTATTATTTTAATTAGTTTTGGATGGAGTCCTAGATTTCTTAAAATTTTTAGTACTGAAGGTCTGTGGAGTCATATGTCTTCTTACAATCTACAAATGTTACTCGTATTGCCAGAGGTTTCTTCCGTTTCTTGTAGTATGCCATAATCAATTTTAAACTAGTTATCTGCTCTGCACAGCTTCTCCATGGTCTGAAACCTCCCTGATATTCCCTTAACTCCTGTTCTAATTGCTCCTTGATTCTTTCATATAGGATCTTGGATAGAATTTTGTATGTGCAATCTAGGAGATAGATTCCTCTGTAGTTGTCTGGGTCGCTCTTATCTCCCTTTTTGTGTAGTGGGTGAATGATAGCTGTGGTCCAATGTTCGGGGAATCGTTCTGTTACCCAAATTTTTGGTAGAGCCATGTGTAAGGAGGTCTTGACTATGTCACTTACATATTTCACATTTCAACAAAAAACCGATCTTCTCCACATGCCTTATAATTTTTTCGTTCTCTAAGAATTTTTTCTACTTCTTGGAAAGTTGGAGTGTCTAGTTTGTTAGGTTTGGTTTTTATTGAGGTTTTTATGTTGATTTGTAAGAATTCTTTGGATTCCTCGCAATTCAATAGTTTGTTAAATGCTTTTGCGATGATTTCTGCATTTTCCTTGTTACTGTGTGTCATTCTTCCATCTTCATCTTTCAGTATTAGTGTAGGGGCCTCATATTGTTGTAGTTGTTTCCCAAAGATTTTATAGTAGTTTCTGGAGTTGGTTTTATGATAATTACCTTCTATAGAATTTTTAATATCTTTATGGAATGCTCTCTTGTTTCTTCTAATATTTTGTGTGATTTTTTTCCTTTCATTTTTTAGATTGATAGCATTTTCTTCAGTTTTATGTGTTTGAAACTTTAACCATGCTTGGTGTCTATCTTCATGGAATTTGTCACATTCTGATGTCCACCATGCATGTTTCCTTCGTGGGTTCAAGGGAGCTAGAGAGTCTGCTTCTTTTTTAAGATTAAGCACTAGTTGATCTAGATCATGTGTTAATTTGATGGTTTGTGTTATTTGTTGGTATTTATTATTTTTAATTATCTGATGTGGGTCAAACTTCCTTTTTATTTTATTAGTTTTTCCGCCCCTCTTCTTTAACGGAGTGAATTTGATTTTAATTTTAACTATATAATGGTCTGAGCCTGTGTCTACCCCTCTCAGTACTTTAACATTGTGGATCTCCTTATGAAAATTTTTTGTCCATACTGACATGGTCTAGCTGCCACTCCCCCTCCCTCCAGTCTGGATGTTTCCATATTTTAAGTTTACTTGGCTTCCTCTTAAAGTATGTTGATTTAGATATAAGGTTGTGTTCTCTGCAGAGTTCTACAAGTCTTTGACCGTTTTTGTTCGTAAATTTATTATTATTATTATTATTATTATTGGCAATGTTCAAAACCCACGTATTGGCAGCCTAAAGTCTCCAGTTCCTACAAGTTCAGAAATAGGGAGTCCAGCAATCAAGTGATCTTCAAGCAAGTGCAGTGCAGACATTTTAACTTAGTTGATTTTAAAAAGTGGTTCATGGTATGGGTGGAGCAAGTGTCGCTAGGGAGAGGAGTAGTGCATAAGAAGCATGTTTTGTAACAAGTGTCTACCATCACTGTGTAAATTAGCTCTATTTTCTGTGAAGAGGCTGTAGTTAGCACTCACGATGAACTTTCTGTAAAAAAGTTTGGCAGAAATAAGTAGTAACAATAGCCTCATTGACTCATTAGTTCGTGATTTACCAAAACGACTACAAAACTAATTATAATTTACCTTTCGTCATTATAAAACTAAATATGTTCAAAGAAAATTATTTTTCATTGTAAAGTTTAAGTGCTATTGACAGAGTTGGAGGGGGGGGGGGGGGGGGAAGGGGGAATTACTAGCTGACATCTCGTTGCACTCAGGGGTTATGGTCTCAGAAAGGTTGGGAACGACTGGTTTACAGCATTTACTGTCGTGTTTCCCAGCACTAACAAAGGAACGGCCGGGTGTCCTCACTGCAGTCGGTCATAGCGCTCCACCACGCACCACGCTCGTTGTGTGAGCTGTCAGATTTCAGCCAGCGACCGCTTGTTACGCGCGCTACGCTTGGAGGCTGGACCAGCCACTTTCTCCTCAGGGTGCCCGTGGCGTCACCTCGCTGCTCAACGAAGCTCAGCTTGCCACCCACACGACTGTCTACCATTTTAAGTCAGACCTGCGCTTTTCTTCAGTCGTTGGGTATCCGTTGCTCCAGTGACCTACGATAAACTGGTGCTAGAAGGGGGACCAGTACTTCCATATAATTCTGTAGAACCTTACTGTTATCTCATCTGGCCCTGATACCTTTCCACTATAAAGCGACTGTACTTGTTTTTCTATTCCGTGATCAGTTATCTCAATGCATGCCATTTCGAAATTCGTACGATTGATTGAGACGAAGAGTCGTGTTACGATCTTACGCGGTGAAACAATTTCGCAAAATCGAATTCAGTATTTCGGCTTTCTCTCTTGTCATTTTCCATTTCGGTGCCATTACGGTCACTAAGTGACTTAATCGCTCACTGACGTCCACTTATTAACGCATTTAAAGTAATTTATTCCTAGAAAACATGTGGAGTCCGTCATAGGTCATACCAGCCACTGAAAGGTTTCGGGATTGAATCTACTCTTTGGAAAAACGATGCTCAAACTGCATTAGCAAACGAGAGGTCTACATCTATTTTCCACAAAAAATACAGTTTTTCCACTGAGAAATTTTCACTTAGTCCCTCCTTTTGTTCATCCATGCACTTTTTGACAGAATTTTTCTATTTCCAGATTTTTTTTCTCTCTAAAATTCACAAACATTGAAAAATGTCATTATCATCCACCACTGACCTGGTTGTAGAAACTGTTGCACTCATCATGGATTCTATATGCCGCTTTTGTCACAATGTACAATGAAACATTACGAGAAATGGGTTAAATCAGACAACAATTAAGTCAATTGGCGCTGCCGATAATCTTATGTAACCAGCAGTCAAATGAAAAAAAAGATGGAAAAAGCAGTAAGTAAAATATTTATTATTTCAAAGGTAATCACCATAACTGTTAATACTTTTATCCCACTATGAGGCAAGATGGTCGATGCCTTCATGGGAAAATGGTTGTGGTTGTCTACGAAAACACGATTGTACCCAAGAGTGCACCTCTTCGTCCGAAGCAAATCCACGGCCAAGAATGTCTTTCTTCAAGGCTCCAAAAATATGGAAATGCATGGAGAGAGATCGGGACAGTACGGAGGACGTGTATGGGCATCCTAGCGAAACTTCTGCAGCGTGTTCGAAACAACCTTGGCAACATGTGCGCCCGCACACATGCTGCCGAGGTTGTTTCGACTACGCTACAGAAGATTCTACGTTCATCGGTGTACTAAAGCCTAGAAAACAAGATCTGCTGGCCAAAAATGTGTCCAAGATAACCAGTGTAAGTGGTATCTAAAACGTTTTGTCATTTACGTACAGTCAAAGAAGCTGAGTTTTGAACAGAAGACAGCACTGACAAAGAGCTCGTACAGCGGCCTTAGTGAAACAAGATCAACAACGTAGGAAAATATGGCCTTGAGCTAAGACGATTGCATTGCCTCCGTATCTCACGTCTGAAAAATTTAGGGCTACATTTTCGCCACTGCACATCTGGTCTTCCACTCCTGTTCCGCCAACCTATCGTTTGGTTTGCCAGCCAGTAGAATCTATTACTACAAAGTCGTCTGAATGTCACGTCTATACTGAGGCAACTGTCTTGCCAACAAGGAAATGCTTCAAAGGTCCATCTGAAGCAATGTGACCCCTGAACTTCGCTCCGTGTAGATAGTCTGATCTATAGTGGCGAGACGTCCATTGGTTCGTACTGTTCACTGAAGTCCTAACTACGTGGTATCTTTGAAATTGAACATTTTACGTTAGCCGTAAGTATTACGAACGACAATTGAAATACAAGAATAAGAATAACTTGGATGGCTGATAATACTACCAATAGCGGATGGATTCACTTATCGTAACATAGGTCGTTTGTACGTACGATTTTCTGGACAACCTGTGTCATTGTCTTTCAGTGCTCACGGGCTGCTTTTCAGAACGTTATTTGCAATAAAAATTTCACCTGGCATAAGCAGTGATTGGATAATATTACTATAATATAAATGAATCCGCCTGACCCACGTACGGCCAGGTAACTAAACGTGACTGATTATAGTGCAAGCAGCAGTTGTTTGTGTTTCCATAGACCCTTTAGTTTAGTGCTCTCACCGGCTTCTGTCAAGAAGCGAATATTATCTGTTTGTTTATCTGGGTTGAATAAGGTTTGGTTCAAATGGCTCTGAGCACTATGGGACTTAACATCTATGGTCATCAGTCCCCTAGAACTTAGAACTACTTAAACCTAACTAACCTAAGGACATCACACAACACCCAGCCATCACGAGGAAGAGAAAATCCCTGACCCCGCCGGGAATCGAACCCGGGAACCCGGGCGTGGGAAGCGGAACGCTACCGCACGTCCACGAGATGCGGGCGAATAAGTTTTGATTACATTCTCTCTCTCTCTCTCTCTCTCTCTGTGTGTGTGTGTGTGTGTGTGTGTGTGTGTGTGTGTGTGTGTGTGTGTGTGTGTGTGTGTGTGCCGGCCAGAGTGGCCGATCGGTTCTAGGCGCTACAGTCTGGAACCGCGCGACAGCTACGGTCGCAGGTTGGAATCCTGCGTCGGGCATGGATGTGTGTGATGTCCTTAGGTTAGTTAGGTTTAAGTAGTTCTAAGTTCTAGGGGACTGATGACCTCAGAAGTTAACTCCCATAGTGCTCAGAGCCATTTGTGTGTGTGTGTGTGTGTGTGAGAGAGAGAGAGAGAGAGAGAGAGAGAGCGCATGTGAGCTGACTACCTAGTGAAAGGTGATCGTTTTTTCAGTAGTGTAATTTACTATTGTTTTAGGAGTTTGGGGATTTTGTGATCTTAGAGTTGAGTGTGAGCTGTCTATAACAAATTTAAGTGCTAGTCTGTTGTTTATTTTTCTAGTTTCTGTTGTGTGCATCGCAACTTTAGTAGCGCCATGTTTGGTAATTTTATTTCTTCCTGAGGACTGTTCGTTGTCAGTTAGTTATGACTTATTTGTACATTATTGTGATTATATACAGTTGTTTACACAGTGTGATGTTGACAGTGATTGTGCTTATTGTGTACGGAGTCATGAAGAACTGGCCGCTGTCTGGAAACAGCTGGAATCTGCGTTGGCCCCCGTACACAGGCTCCTGCAACGACGTTGGGGCACGAATGACGAAAGCTGCGACACCTTTGATGTCTTTGGAATCTCACGGAAATACCCTTATCTTCCGATGCGCAACATCTGACCGGTCTCTTTTCACTCGAGTGTGAGTGCCAGGCAGTAGTCAGTTTGAGTATCTTTGGGCGTAGCGCGAAAGTGGGAACTGACCGCAGCGGTTGCCCCTTTACCCCTCAGCAGCAGGTATGAGCACACGATGCCTTGTCTGTTGGGCCAGGGCAGATTTTCCTGATCAGTGCGGACAATCAAAAAGGGCAGGTGTACTAGTTATTAGGAGAAAAGGGAGGAATATTAGAGTTTAACGTCCCGTCGACATCGAGGTCATTAGGGACGGAGCACCAGATAGGAATGTTTCACGGATGGGAAGGAAAACGGCTGTGCCCTTTCAAAGGGCATCATGGCATTTGCCTTCAGCGATTTAGGGAAACCATGGGAAACCTACATCTGGATGCTCTGACGCGGATTTGAACCGTCGTCCTCCCGAATGCGCGTCCAGTGTGCTAACCACTGCGCCACCTTGTTCGGTGCGAGTTATTGGGAACTGCAATATTAGGCGGGTAATGGAGCACTTCAGAGATACAGTAGGCAGGTCGGGAAAGAAGTCCAGTGTGCATTCGGTATGTTGGCCGGGAGGTTTCGTCGAGGTGTATAGGAGGTCCTGCTGGCGGATACTGAACACATCGAGTTGAAGTAGCTGCAAATGCTGACACATGTAGGAACGAATGACGCCGGCCGCTTAGGTTGAAAGGGCATCCTCGGTTTCTTACGGCGACTGGGTGAATTAATGAAGGCAGTTGGCATCGCACAAGGGATGCAAGCTCAATTCATTACTTGTGGGTCAATCGTGGTCCTCTGATTTGAAATAGAGTAGAAGCTCTAAACCAGACACTGAGACATTTGTTCGACTATATCGTATGAGAATTTCTTGATCTCTGCTGTCGGGTGAGCAACTGTTAAGGCTCCCCTCGATAGGTCAGGCGTGCAGTACAAACAGGAAACGGCTACTACGATAGCGGAGAGCGCGTGGCATGCACATGGCGGTGTTTTAGGTTAAAAACCTCCTCCTTCCTGATTGAGAACAGTGAAAAATCGTAGATGGATCAACCACATTACTCTTAGAAAACGTTCGTCTTCGCAGATCCGAAACAGAAAGCGTAATATGATATTAGAAAGCTGCAGGGGCATCCACGTTAGGATACCAGGATAAGTATTCCTTATGAAAAGGGGTAACAGTATCCAGATTCTTGAAACCATAAGTGAATAGCAACGAAATCCTTGGAATATACAAGGCGAACGGTAATAAAAACGACAAATCGCTGGGACGGTTTCCTGACTGGAAATGGAGGAAAAGAGGTCCTATGAACGTGTGTCCGGAAGCGCATCGTTGCCACGGTAGATGCCGCTGACGAATTACAGTTCCTCTGACCACATGCGGCTGGTCCCGGCGGAGGTTCGAGTCCTCCCTCGGGCATGGGTGTGTGTGTGTTTGTCCTTAGGATGATTTAGGTTAAGTAGTGTGTAAGCTTAGGGACTGATGACCTTAGCAGTTAAGTCCCATAAGATTTCACACACATTTGAATTTATTTATTTATTTTTTTTTTTTTACCACATGTCGCGTGTTCCTTGTGAATTGCAGGCTTTGTGATTGACGCAGCGTATTGTAAGCAGCAGAATAGTCCGATATTCAAGTCGGTAACAAACCGAGATGGTGTTTTTGTACTCCAAGCAGATGGGAACGGTCAAGAGGCAGCACGGCTATACCAAAACAAGTACCCTCACAGACACCAACCACATGACAACATTTCAAGCACTTCTTGGGTGTTGGTGAGACCATGCGTCTCTTCAGACAGACAAAAGTGTAGTGAGGCGGTGAACTGTGCGTACACCAAATTCGGAGGACCGGAGTCTACAGGACATTGAGACGAACCCTAGTACAAGCTCCAGGCAAATTTGCCCGCCGACATGGTGTAAACCAAAGTACGATTATGTGTATCCTGCATGACAACCGCTACTAACCCTATCATCTGCAATCCCATGGAGGCAACTGGATGCTGTACAGCTCTGTGCTGTGTTCCGGGACTATCTATTGTGATTGCACGTATGCTATCCATTTCTGGACACATGTTCAAATGGCTCTGAGCACTACGCGACTTAACTTCTGAGGTCATCAGTCGCCTAGAACTTAGAACTAATTAAACCTAACTAACCTAAGGACATCAGACACATCCATGCCCGAGGCAGGATTCGAACCTGCGACCGTAGCGGTCGCTCTGTTCCAGACTGTAGCGCCTAGAACCGCACGGCCACTCCGGCCGGCCGACACATGTTCATAGGACCTTTCTTCCTCCACTTCCAGTCAGGAATCCCTCCCTGCAGTTTGTCGGTTTTATTAATGTTCACCCTGTATATCGCAAGGTCAGTGACTGCAGTCGTGTACCTGCAAATAAGCGGAAAATTAATCGCCTATCTTTATTGTTTCGAGGTACTAATTGAAACTGTCCGGCCCCGTCGTCCTTCAACCAGACTTCCCAAAGCGGCAGCCTGTTACATTTCCATAGCATAGCGTGCGGGCAACTCCGCGTGATAGGACGGTCGTTGGCAGTTTAAACTGCTCGAGTTAGTATCAATAAAGACCTACAGCGAGTTTACAGCATCCGGGAGGGGCCCGACTACGGCTAAATATAGAGAAATTGTAAGAGCGGAGGGGGAGGGCTGGTTCTGGCGGGACGCTGTGAGTCACCAGCGCGAAGGAGGAGAAGAGAGGAGACCAGAGGAGAAAGCGGCCGCGAGCCACGTGGGCGGCGCGGCGCGGCGCGGCGTCACGCGGCTGACTCAGCCACAGGGCTGCCCCGCCGTGGGAGCCGCGCCCCCAGCCACCAACAACACACCCCTTCCCGCCGCAGCGTCACTGCTTGTATTACGGCACACAACTCCACCTGTTGTCGACACGAATAACGGAGCATGCCTGTCCGAGTAACTGCGATTCATCTGCTATACTCTTCAGTCTCTAGACTGGTTTGAGCTCACCACGCTTCTCAATCGTGAGCAGGTCTCTTCATGTCTGTACAATTTTTAACCGCCCCCACACACACACACACACACACACACACACACACACACACACACACACACACATACACGACGTGTCCTATCAAACGATCCCTACATTTAATCACGATCTGCCATAAATTTCTTTTCTCCCCATTTTCACGATTTATCCCACCTACGCATCTAGTCTTAGCGTTCTTCCGTTGCATCCATTTCGAAAGCTTCTGTTTTCTTGTCTTGTACTTGTCGCCCCGTTTTAATCTACGCACAGGGCTACACTCCAGACAAATACTTTCCGGTCTAAGGCGCCAGTCATGGACTGTGCGGCTGGTCCCGGCGGAGGTTCGAGTCCTCCCTCGGGCATGGGTGTGTGTGTTTGTCCTTAGGATAATTTAGGTTGAGTAGTGTGTAATCTTAGGGACTGATGACCTTAGCAGTTAAGTCCCACAGGATTAAAAAAAATACTTTCCTAACATGTAAATTAATATCTGATGTTAACGAATTTCTCACTTTCAGAAAAGCTTTTCTTGCTATTGCCAGTCTACAATTAACACTGAACAGCCAAAGAAACTGGTACACCTGCCTAATATCGTGCAGGACGCCGCGAGCACGCAGAAGTGCCGCAACACGACGTGGCACGGACTCGACTAATGTCTGAAGGACTGCTGGAAAGAGCGAACACCATGAATCATGCAAGGCTGTCCATAAATCCGTAAGAAAAAAATGGTTCAAATGGCTCTGAGCACTATGGGACTTACCATCTGTGGTCATCAGTCCCCTAGAACTTATAACTAAACCTAACTAACCTAAGGACATCACACACATCCATGCCCGAGGCAGGATTCGAACCTGCCACCGTAGCGGTCACGCGGTTCCAGACTGAAGCACCTAGAACCGCACGGCCCCACCGGCTGGCAAATCCGTAAGAGTACGACGGCGTGGAGATCTCTACTGAACAAAATGTTGCTAGGCATCCCAGCTATGCTCAATAATGTTCCTTTCTGGGGAGGCCAGCGGAACTGTTTAAACTGGAGCCACTTTGTAGCAATCCTGGACGTGTGGAGTGTCGCATGTCATGCTGGAATTGCCCAAGTCCGTCGGAATGCACAATGGACATGACTAGATGTAGGTGATCAAACAGCATGCTTACGTACTTGTCACCTGTCAGAGTCGTATCTGCACGTCTGAGGGGTTCCATATCACTGCAACTGCTCATGCCCCACACCATTACAGAGCCTCCACCTGCTTGAACAGTCCCCTGCTGACTTGCAGGATCCATGGATTCGTGAGGTTGTCTCCATACCCGTACACGTCCATCCGCTCGATACAATTTGAAACGAGACTCGTCCGACCACGCAACATGTTTCCAGTCATCAACAGTCCAAAGTCGATGCTGACGGACCCAGGCGAGGCGTAAAGCTTTGTCTCGTGCAGTCATCTAGGGTACTAGAGTGGGCCTTCGACCCCGAAAGCCCATACCGTTGATGTTTCCTGGAATGGTTCGCACGCCGACACTTGTTGACGTCCCAGCATTGAATTCTGCAGCAATTTACGAAAGCGTTAGACTTCCGTCGCGTTGAACGATTCTCTTCAGTCGTCGTTGGTCCCGTTCCTGTAGGATCTTTTTCCTGCCGCAGCGATGTCGGAGATTTGATCGTTTACCGGATTTTTTATATTCACGGTACGCTCCTGAAATGGTCGTACGGGAAAATCCCCACTTCATCGCTACGTCGGAGATGCTGTGTCCCATCGCTCGTGCGCCGACTGTAACACCACGTTCAAACTCTTTTCGATCTTGATAACCTGCTATTGTAGCAGCAGTAACCGATCTAAAAACTGCGCCATACACTTTGGTGTCTTATATAGGCTTTGCCGACTGCAGCGCCGTATTCTGCCTCTGTATTTGAATACGCATGCCTATACCAGTTTCTTTGGGGCTTCAGTGTGTATCGTCTTCACTTTTGCCTTCATCAGACATTTTCCTTCCCCAGTAACAGAACCATCAACTAGTTTCAGTGATTAATTTTCTGATCTAATTCCCGCAGCTTCAAGTGATTAAATCCGACTACATTCCTCACTCTCATTTAACTTTTGTTGACGGTCATGTTAAAACTTCTTTTCAAGACGCTATCCATTTGGTTCAACAGTTGTTTAACAGAATTAAAATGTTATCGGCAAACCTTAAAGTTTTTATTTCTTCTTTCTTATAATTCTCTTTCCAGATTTCTCTTTGGTTTTCTTTATTGCATGCTCAACGTACAGATTGAATAACATCGGGAACAGGCTACAGCCTCGCCTCAGTTGCTGCTCGACAACTGTTTCCCTTTCAAGTCCTTCGACTCTTGTAACTGCACCCTGTAGGATATTAACGGTTTGACAAAAACAATGACGAGACACAGTTTCGCAAAGCATTTTTGTAGCCATGTAGGTGAATTCTTGACCATCGAAAATTTACCTTGCATACTTCGTGTAGACAGGATTTACTGTGAAAAGCATCAACAGTTGTAAGATATTTGACACATACCTCATTCTATTACTACAGTACATCGTCTTCTGTCAGAGCTACTGATAGTCGTGGGAGAGCCAAACATGACAAAACTTTTCCACCTGGTGTACAAGATGTACGAGACAGGTGAAATACCCACAGACTTCAAGAAGAGTGTAATAATTCCATTTACAAAGAAAGCAGGCGCAGATGGGTGTGAATATTACCGAACTATCACTATTAAACTGATGCACGCAAAACACTAATACGAGTTCCTTACAGAAGAATGGAAAAACTGGTAGAAGCTGACATCGGCAAAGGTCAGTTTCGATTCCGGAGAAATGTAAGAACACGCGAGACAATATTGCCCCTACGACTTCTCTTAGAAGATAGGTTAAGGAGAGGCAAAACTACGTTCATAGCATTTATAGATTTAGTGAAAGCGATTGGCGATGTTGACTGGAGTACTTCCTTTGAAATACTGGGGGTACTAGGGGTAAAGAACAGGGAGCGAAAGACTACAACTTCTATAGAAACCGGATGGCAGTTACAAGAATCGAGAGGCATGAAAGGGAAGCAGCGGTTGAGAAGGGAGTGAGACGAGTTTTAGCCTATTCCTGATGTTATTCAGTCTGTACATTGAGCAAGCAGTAAATGAAACGAAAGAAAAATTCGGAGTAGGATTTAAGTTCAGGGAGAAGAAATAAGAACTTTTGAGGTTTGCCGATGACATTGTAATTCTGACAGAGACTGCAAAGGACTTCGAAGAGCTGTTGAACGGAACGGGCGGCGTCTTGAAAGGAGGATATAAGATGAATATCTAGAAAACCAAATAAGGATAAAGAATGTAGTCGTATTAAACCAGGCGACGCTGAGAGTATTAAATTAGAAAACGAAGCAGTAAATATAGTAGATGAGTTTTGCTATTTGGGCAGAAAAATAACCGACGATGGCCGAAGTAGTGAGAATACAAGATGTGGACCGGCAATAGCAAGAAGAGCGTTTTGAAGCGTAGCATGGTGAGCTGCATCAAACCAGTCTTCGGACTGAAGACCACAACAACAAAAACAACAGTACACCGTCAAACAACGTTCGTGTCAGGAGACGCATCCAATCATATATTGTAAGTACTGTTTCAACTTCCAATGCGTGATACCTTATTGTAAACAGCAAACCCGTAAGTGAATGAGGGAAGCAAGAGAGACAAAGAAGATTCAAGTTTGTTACATCGCTTGTTCCAGCCTGCCGTCAATTACGTCATTGAAGCCCCATTACTGTGAGAGACTTAACGGCAGTGTATTCTCGGGCATTGGTTGGCTCTAACCTTTTTGCTTCCGAAGAAGTATGATGAACCTTGTTGTTGTTGTTGTTGCGGCCTTCGGTTCGAAGATTTGTTTGATCCTGATCTACATGGTAATCCATTCTGTGCAAGCCTCTTCATCTCCGAACAACCACTGCAACCTACATCCTTCTGAATCTTACTGTATACATCTCTTGGTCTCACTCTACAATCTGTACCCCGCCCCTCTCCCCATACGCACTTTCTTCCAAAAGTAAACTGGTGATGCCGTGATGTCTCAGAATTTGTCCTATCAACCGATCCCTTCTCTTAGTCACCTAAAGCCGCAAATTTCTTTTCTCCCTTACTAAGTAACTCCTCGAGAGTTAAGCAATCTACCCATGTAATATTCAACATTCTTCTGTAGTACCACATTAATAAAAAAATCTTTTATTTTCTTCTTGTCTGAACTCCTAATCGTCCACGTCTCACTTCCATACAATGCTAGACTCAGGAAAAACATCTTCAGAAAATACATCCTATGACTTAAATCTATATTTGATGTTAACAAATTTCTCGTCTTCAGAAACACTTTTCTTATCATTGCCAGTTTACATTTTACATGCTCTCTACTTCCGCCATCATCAGTTATATCAGTTATTCTACTGCCCAAATAGCGAAACTCACCTACTACTTTTAGTGTCTTATTTACTAATCTAATTCCCTCAGCATGGCCCTGATTTAACTCGACTACACATACAATGGTCGAATCGATGCGCCGGTTCAAGAGACATTACGCAGCCTCTCGTAAGGATCTGATTCTTAGATAGTCTTCTACAACCATTTCGGAAAATTTCTGGCTTGTTTCCAATTTCCGGCCGCCATACCTAATTAGATAACACAAAAGACGAATTACATACAAAACTTCCCTTCATTGTAGGCTGAGACTAGGTGGCATCACGAATGTCCATCTAGTAACAGAAACAATTGATTGAAGATTGTAATGAGCAAAGAACTGATACCAGTTTGAGCAATTAGCTATCGCTACTGGATATTGGATCACTTTTTCGAGCCCTGATTATTAGCAAGAACGAGCACGGGAGGAGGAAGGGATGCAGTAGGAGTATATCACCCACTGTCATTTTATAACTCGGGCGTGTACAGCAGCCCTTTTCATCTGCCCTATTAGCACAACTGTAGCTCTGTATCCCGCTCGGCAGTGGATTGCGGCAACAGTACTTGGCCCTCGTAAGGATCTGGTAAACTATGCATCTACAAATTGCGCAATCGCGTGTAATAGAGTGGAGCCGCACAGCTGAGCAGCATCTCTAACGAGTTAACCAACTACACTGCGTCGGCGCCCTAAGTGGGGTCAACTGGATCCGGTCTCTCAACTGGCTTCTGCCGAGGTGAGCCCCCTGCCCCTGTAACGGCCTTACAAGCGGGTGAGATTGCCCTCCGCGATAATGGCGCCCGTGTCGTGTTAGCGACCCTACCCAATCGCCGACACGCTAACCACTGCTCGTCTGCTCTAGCGCCTTCCCTCAACTGTTTACCCATCTCTGTCAGTCCCGTGTGGCGGAAAGGTGCAGTACGGGTACTGAACTATGAATTGCACAAGAGATATTTGGAAACAACTTCGATTGTTTTCAAATGAATCTTCGTTTGCCCCTTCAGTTACTATTGCATTTTAGTTTTACTTTCTAGACTGCCACCGAAGTTTCTCGGTTAGGCGCTCTTCGTCAGCTGCCCCTAAATTAAATCATGTTTTACATGTGCCTGTTTATATTGCTATCTACCGGTTATCGTCGTGCAAGATCGTTGGAAAACGAAAGAGTTCGGCAAAAATAAGTAAGTGAGAGCCACTGCACTCATAAATGCTCACAAAAAGAAAACAACTCAGTTTTTTAATGTGAAAGTAGTGTCCTTATGGCTGGAGGAGGTACGAAAAATCTGCATGAAGACATAATGAAAATAAACAATATAGTAAACGTATAAAAAACCAGGAGGTGAATGCTTTTCTAGAGCCTAATGATTAAGGTACTTTCTAGCTGAGACAACGTCGAAAGGAGCTCAAGTTCGTCATACAGTCCTTCACCACTCAAGCATGCAGCCTGCAGCAGAGCAGACTGACTTCCACCAAACAGAAAAATGATCTACATGATGAACCAAATGTGATTAAAGAATCAGTAACTATAATGGATACCAAAGTAATTTCACTGACTACCTCTCCAAGTAAGATGTAGTATTAGCAGGAGAGGGACAGACACACGAAAATTAAATTTCTGTAGGAAGTATTACACAGGAAATTCCAAATATGTCCAAGTCCTGCAAAACAAGAATTTAATTTTCAACTGCTTAAAGAACACCACAAATATTAGGAACAATTTAACAACTTGCAAACTAAGTTACAGTAACACTGATATTTGTAATAAAATTATTTTACGCTTGAGTCATTCGATATAGAAAAGGCAGGAATGGATTTCAAATGAGATATAACGCGCACATAAATTCTTTCAGTCTCATCTCCCAAATGAAATCTGCCGTCTCCACCCATATTTACGAATCTATCACCCATAGATGAACATGCACAGAGATCTTCAGATCATGAAATGGATAAGAGAGTGATCTTGTATTAAGAGCTATAAATACTTTGCAGTTGATTAAAAACAAACGAAAATAATGAAAGGGTAGAACGGGCTCAATACAATTCGTAAAAAAATGTCCTTTTCTTTCAACCAGAGGAGACCGGCAACACGAGACCATATGCGAGTGCGGGCATATGAGAGCAGGGACGAAATGAAGACTTGCATTGCCTGGAGAGCAGATCCCAGTTACCTAATACGTCAGAAGACAAATCGGACACATTAAGTGTAGTGTATTTGCAGTTGAAAGTAATACTCCCTTCGTTGTAACTGAGTTTAATAAAATTTTGTACATAGATAAACCTAGTGTAAACATACTAATTTTATACAAATTGTACTTGTTATGCTATAAATGGATTTAAATGCTGTACATACATAGCAGTCAGAACCGACAGTTTTTAGTAATGTGTATAAATTATGGTTATGGTCACAAAACCATAAGCCAGTAAATAAATTTAAAAAAAGTCCGTCTCCGTTCGAGTACCTTCACTCAAATCACTAATTGTAATTTCATGCACCGTGTCACATAAAAAATGATACCCCCTTTTCTAACACGTAGATTATACAGCACACGAGCTTCGATCCATAGCTTATAAAATACCTTAATCTGTCGTGCCTACACATGCTAATATAAAAGTCATTAATGATGCATCCTAGCTGTCTGCAATAGTTGCTGAAACTATGGTTGTTGGTCACCCAAAGGGTGGAATTTCAGCCCACCCTTATACACTATTAAGTTTTACAACCTACCACTATAAAGGAGTGTGTAGTAGATTCATAGCGGGGTGTTCCTGTTTCCTCGAGTGATTCACCGCTTCATGATA
This sequence comes from Schistocerca piceifrons, assembly GCF_021461385.2. Classification (NCBI taxonomy): domain Eukaryota; kingdom Metazoa; phylum Arthropoda; class Insecta; order Orthoptera; family Acrididae; genus Schistocerca; species Schistocerca piceifrons. The sequence continues at coordinate 387,367,063 of NC_060142.1, forward strand.
AGTATCACGTGCGTGACTCACTTGGGAGATAATGTAATGTGAGACTATCTGTGACCATGATGCGATAAATGTAATCTCACGTGAACTAATAAAATGAAGAGCAAGTAATTCTACAGTGAATATTATTTACATTATGCCAGTCTCACTCAGTATTTTGAGCCTATTAGCAACTTCAGCAACAAAGTAAGGAAAGAGGAGATCTGTGGGAAAAACAGAGAATGGAAGGGCTGTGCGTCCAAGAACAAAAATATATAAACGCGAAAGAAGAGGTGGTGGTTTACTATCATTCCCTGTGGACAGATGCGCATTAGTGTATCTATTACATTGATCTAACAACGACAGTGTAGTCTTCTGTTACCTGAAGGAACACAAAATTAATTATTCTACGACTGTGATGTGCTCATCTTCATTTGATTTAAAGCTATTTACTTCTTTCGTCTGGTGGGCTGATTTTCCACGTTAAGCTGATTTATTCCTAGTGAAACCGTGTATATTATTATATCGAATGTCATTCATAAACATCGTTTTCCGTTATTAACTGACAAACGTAGTTATGGTGGAATTAGTCCTTATATTTCCTCGCCCATCTCATGCCTTCCATAGCCTCTGCTGTTGCCCACCTCTCTATTTATGTTGTGAGCGTAGACAAGTACTGGCACGTAACGGAACACGCAACATTCGCCACGACGTAAGGTCAAAGTACTCTGACAAGCCGTGCGGAATTTGAGCTCAAGATAACCTTTCGCTGCTGTCTCGAAAAAGCAACCGCCTAAATCATTAGGCTCTAAAACAGCATTCAGTTCCAGAACGAAACAGAACTATGACGGAGTAAATCAACTGCCACACAGTCGCACTCGTTTCTGCATTTCCTTCATCTTCTTTTTCCTGGCCTTATCCTTTGTCTACACAGGGTAGGCATGTTAATCTGGATTTGAATATGTTCGTGGTAGACGGTGGCCGTATGCCCTTTCTGTCGCCACTTCTAATTTCTGTATGCATGAGCTTTACATTACTTGCAACAACGTGAACAGTAAAAACTGACCTATCCTTTGTGCAAAGCCTCGCTAGAGTAACATCACTAATAAAAAACGGATACAGTTCGTCTCAATGCAAAAAACAGTAAATAGTTTGGGGAAATATTAATGAAAGTAAGTCCACGGGCCAAAAAACAGTAATCCTTAGAGAAATCATTACAAGCATTATTTGATACCGTGTAATTTCGCCCCTGGACATGATAATCGCCTGGATTCGGTTAGGAAGTGAGTCCACAAGGTTGTGAAAGTACGTCGCATCCAGCTTAAGCCACTCGTTGAAGATTTGGTCGCACAGTTTCACCAAATTGCGACGATGGCAATGTCGGCGTCTTACCCGCTGTTCCAACATGTCCTACAGATCGTCTATGGTTTTTAAGCCAGGTAATTTTGTAGACCAGTCGAGATGTAATAGGGTGGGGGTCTGTTTAGAAAACCACTCACTTATTCTTCCTGCGCGATGACCTTTGTTGTTATCGTCTTTATGTGCCGGTGTGAGAAATGACCCATTGCGAGGTGATCGACTCCAAATATTCACTGCATCCAGGTTCCGTAACAATGTTCTCTCGCTGACAGGTGGAATGAACCTTTATTCACTGCCTGCAGCAATTCCTATCGAGTTTGGAAACGAATTTGATTCACAAGCTGTGAAACGGGTCTCCGTTGTCTCTGAGCCAGGACATTTTTCCAACAACAATTCTGTCGTCGTGTTTCGTGGCTAGTTTTGCTACATCACTGCTTGTAGACACGTCCGCTGAGAAACACTAACAAATCCAGCATGTCACACACCGTATGGCCATGGGCAGGGCCAAACACGATTGCCCACTTTCGCCATTCTGTCACGTTCTTACATTTATCGACTTTTATGTAAAATGTGCGCTTGAAACATAAGTGTCTCACGCTCACGTAGAGGCAGTGCGCTATCGGTTGAGCATGTGATTCGTTCATTGGGCCATCTGTAAAGGCGTAACGGGGATGAGCTAATTCTTCAAATGCGAGTATTTTAGCTTAGGCGTTACCGTGACTGGATGAAACAACAAGTTTACTGTTAGTAGTCACTGTGTATTAATATTCACAACACGTTTCGAAGGCTTAAACCGCCATCATCAGGTGGATTTTTATGTGTTAGTACGACGTTTGTATTTTGTGTTACGACTTGGGGGAAACCTGTGACACTTTCAGCGGTCAGGCTCGTTTCTCTGCCGTAGTACATCACATATAAGCTGTCATACTCTGTAAACAAAAATACCAATTTATATGTAATGTATTACGGCAGAGAAACGAGACTATGACCACAGGAGACGGTGCAACAGGACACCCCAAAGACGTAACACAAACCACACATGACGTACTAACACATATAAATCTATCTGACGATGGACCTTCCAAACTAGTTGTGGCTAAATAAATAGTGAAAGGTAACTGTAGCCTTGTCGTTTCATTCAAACTTATTCCTACCTAGTGGAAAAAGTAATAACCAATGTATTACCCCAACCCTTAGGCAGTTATTACATGTGACAAATATAAAATAAGCTTCCTAAAGAAATCAACAGCAAAATGTGTTTGTGCCGTACTTAACCAATGTATGTACGTAATCAGCTATCCGACATCCAGTACTGAATGGAGACCTACTTCAGTTTCTCCAGTCGTTAGATATTATCCTAAGATCTCCTGCTTTGGAAAGTTTGCTCCCTTCCAATCAGTCCTTCCACCCCTTCTCTCACCTTTTTATTTTCTCTTCCTCTCCCTCTGCACCCAGCCTTTCATTTCTATCTGTGAATCCCAACCAAAAATATTATTTGTGTATAATTTCGCTACTGTAACCAACATAATTATTGTACTCAAAGGTTGCAACATGTCACCTAATTCCATAAACGAGTATGAAATTCGAGCTATATTAGCTTGACAAAATCAGGTTTATATACCACTAAAGTATTTGTTCCAACTCGTTTATTGAACTCCTCAAAGCAAAGATCTCCAAAGTGCTTTAAATTTATTCTGTAATAATGCTGTTACGATGTATTTCTTTGTACGTTGTGATAATGTTTCTATTCTGCTATATGATCCTTGCACCGAATAGTTTATCGACGCCGTATTTGTTTACATAATATGATAGTATACACGTGATGTATTACGGCAGTGAAAGGAACCTCTGACCACTGGATGTACTGTACTTTACTTAATTTATTTTTACCGTTAGATATACGTTAAGTTTTTGGTCAAAAGAAACACAAAGCCATGTACTGAAATAGTATTTTGTTTCTCCTACTAGACAGTGTCACAAGTTCCTCCAAAAAATAGTAACACAATACACACACACGCACACGCACACACACACACTTCATACAAACAAATGTAAATCCACCTGATGATGGAGGTTTCAACCTTTGAAACGCATCGTGAAAATAAATAAAGAGAGACTGGTAACAGTAAACTTGTTGGTTCATTTAAAAAACACAAAGTCGAACAACCTTTACATATTCAGTTACGTTTACTTATTAAAGAAGGCCACGTTGCAACGTATAACTTGATGGTGGTCTTGCCGGCCTCACTCGGTCTCTTATCTGTCCCTGTTGTTTGTGCTTTCTCTTTTATCTCTGCTGCCCTCCTCCACTCATCACCATTCTGCGTCCGTTAACGACACGTCGCATTAATGCCTCGTTATAAGTTTGCTCAGTTAGCAATATTTATAGCTAGACAAGTATTTGCCATTCGCAGTAGCCGCAATAATTGTTTTATTTTCGTAGCTTAATATTCTGCTGACTTCCATGTTGTTTTGAAACTGTGGCGCATCACACACTTACACACACACACACACACACACAGGATATGGACAACGTCTACTATTTGCCACTTTTTAAATAGTGATTGTCTTAACCACTAATGAATAACACAGTATAAGCTTCCTAAAGAAATCAACAGCAAAATGTGTATGTGCCGTACTTAACTAATGTATATACGGAATAACCTATTCGACATCCAGTCCTGAATGGAGACCTTCCTCAGATTTCTCCAGTCGTCAGGGTCTAATGTTTTTTAAGCTAATAAAGAATTTTCTTGATCCATAATACATCCATTCGCCGACTACATGCCTCGCCCATATCAATTTCATTTCCATTATAGTCGTAACTGTTTTCTTTTCCCACAGTTCCCTGATCCATTTGCTTATTTTTGGATACATCTCCCTGTGTCTCGCCGAGCAGTCCTCCGCTTTTCAATGGATTTCACGCTGAAAATCAGTAACTCATATCCACAAGTCGACACTGATAACTAACAGTCAACATAACCTTCCCTTTTCAGATAAATCTGGTTCTGTTTTAAAAAACTCAATTAAAAAAAAATGGCTCTGAGCACTATGGGACTTAACATCTGAGGTCATCAGTCTCCTAGAACTTAGAACTACTTAAACCTAACTAACCTAAGGACATCACACACATCCATGCCCGAGGCAGGGTTCGAACCTGCGACCGTAGCGGTCGCGCGGTTCCAGACTGAAGCGCCTAGAACCGCTCGGCCACACCGGCCGGCCAACTGAATTTCGTTTACGCCATTTTTACTTCTAGTTCATTATTTCTGCTGCCCAGTCGTTATCCTCAAGCACTATAAGGAAATAAACTCATCAGATAGTTCTTTGATTTCAGTGTTAATACGTACTATTTACTTTTCTTTTGGATTTCAAATGATGTCGCTGATTACTCTTCCGATTACTCTGCTGTCACTGGAACGATAAAGCCCTAACCTTTTCTTCCTTTCAGTCGATACTTTGATACCATGTCCATGTATTCCTAACCTTGGTCAAGAACTTCACCTCTGAGTTGTTACACGCAAAGCAGTATATAAACTGTGCTAATAATGGAATTTTTGTGTGCACTTATAGCTTACATGCTCTACTTATCCTCACACTTTTTCCTTTCTATGTTCTTTCCAGGAAGTTTTCATTTCGCAGTTTATCTGTTCACTTAATTTTTTACGTCCTCGCACAGCATCGCATTTAATTTAGGCCCAGGTTCTTATTCCTAGGATTTTGATGCTTTTCATACCTACTACTTCGCACGCTATTCTCTTGATTATTTTCCAGGTTTGACACCACTAGATTTCTCTACTTGATGAAAGCCCTTTTCGCCTCTGTCACTTTGTTCCTAATACTTTCCCCAAGTGATACCTCATGTAATATCTTACTTGTTAGGTCGAAGAATTCCTCCAATTCTTCACTTTTTTCCCCGATTTTGATACATAAAACTCGATATTCTGCTTTAATCCATGTATTGCCGACACCTCGTTTTACCATCTGCCTTCTCTTTCCGCCATTAGAAACGCAAACAGGATATTAGCGTCTACAATCATATGTCACGGACGCCTACACTAAACAACTACACTTCTAGCAGAACACTCATACTTCACGATCAAAGGTGCAATGGTGCATGAGGGAGGACTCATTGCGATACCATAGCCAGTAGTGGCTCCCGATTCTGTTTTACCATGAGCTTACCATTTTTAGTGTTCTCATTTTATTTTTGCCTCTAGGTTTCTTTTAGATCCTGAGTTTATCTCTGCACTTCGTGATGTTTCCTGGGATTTAGTGCATCTTATTCCATCTTATATTGTCCAAGGCTTCCTATACGTTCACGAATATCATGAATGTATCCTGTATTTTCGTCCTCCTTTTTAACCCTGTCTTCCAACAAAAACAATAAATTAAGAACTGCTTCTCAGTTTCTTCGCTCTTTTCTAATGCAAACCGGCCACGCTCAGCATTCTTCAGTCCTTCTTTGGGAAGAACTGTAACATGCATGGCCACAGACTCACGGATCAACATCAAGGAAACTCTGAAACATTGAATTTCCAATGCGTAATAAAGCATTCGTTCATGTAGCATAAATCTGCCGAGAAAATTGCAAGAATGCAGTCAGTTGAGAAATCTAGAAACACCTCTCTATGAATTGCTCATGTAGGAATCGTAAGGATAAAAGTCAATTACAGTCTGCACTCTTTGTTCCATTATTAAACTGTGAATCGATTGAGAGGAATATTTCATACGAGCACATGGTACAACGGATAGTAAGACATTTGCACATGCCTCAGCGCATTCTAAAGTACAGATGTAAATACGGATGTGTATGAAACTAGCAAGGACGTAACTCCGCCACTCATCCAGTACCCCTTCCCCTTTACCCTCACGACCACCCTCTCCCCTCCCCCACACACACCATCTCTGCTCGCCACAGAAAAGAACAACTTCCATGACCGCATGGCATCACCAGGCTGTCAATAGAGCTGTGCGAGAGGCAGTGAGAATGAATACACTAGCTCACCAGAGGACGTGAAGCCTAAGAAAATGAGTGAGCTAGAGGAGTCAAGTGGAAGAAACCTTGCAGCAGTTTCGCCCAGTGCCTGGCAGTGAGAAGCATTTGTAAGATGTCCTCGTTGTAGAAGAAGCTAGCAAATTTTTAGGTGGTGTGTGACAGTGATTTCCAAGAGTAGTAAATGAATGGTTGGATGATATACTTATTTTAAATAACAAACAATAAATTCAGACTCACCATGAAAAATCTCAAGTGCAGAATATTTCTGTTTTCTGCTATGGTTTAAGGTCTAGTCAATAATGATATATCAGTGACGGACCGCTAGATCTCACCGTAAGAAATCATATTTAGACTTCCGTTTCCAACATTTTCGTTGACAGTTTTTGAAAATCACAGAAACGTACATCAGAAAGAGAACATTTACGCTGCGTTTAAATTCACTCTTTATAATGCTTCCCATCAGCTGTACTTTTCCGAGATAGGTGATAAGAAAGTAAATAGCAAACTATCTTGGGTACCTGTAATGCAAAGCCACAGACATGGGATAAAGCCAGTCAAATAAGTTCCGTCACAAGTTGAACAACCATACTAAGAAGACGGGTTCTGACAATTTATAGAAATACTTAGATGAAGGTTATAATCAGACTACCACCGACCACTGTTCAAATACAGTAGCGCTAATTAGGCGTCGCGAATCAGCAGAATACGGACAGTCTCTGCAAATTCTAGAATTGCCTACCCATATGTGCTGCCACATTACAACTCGATAATTCTCATGTCAATACTGTGGTAACCTAGATGCGTCGTTCATATCAAACCATCAGGGACTAAATTAACAACTTTCTGTACCGACCGTGAGGCACTGCACAGAAAATGCATTTCGTTTGGTAAGCTTATTATTATTATTTCTGGTTTTTTTCTGTCTTTTGACAGATGAATAGGTCTTCAGCGTTCTAGGCATTATTGTCAGCTTTTTGTATTCCTTGTTGCGCGTTATGATGACAATTGCTTCTCCTTTCATGTTAGCAGAAGCTGAAATCGAACTTCCACTATACTCATTCGAGGGTTTCATTATTTCACAGTTTTTGAGTCCGTTTTTTCAGACATTGCATATGTTTCTGGCATAATATACTTTCATGATTTGGAACTTTACGTTATTCGCCTCTCTGTGGATGTTTGCGTTTAGAAATCAATGCTGTGTTGTGTTTTCATTCGCGTTCCTGTGTTTTAGTGATAATGCTAATGACAGCATTCTTAAGAAAAACATTTCCTACGTCCATAATGATCAAAAGAAGTGTGCAATAGTGGACTGGGTGGCTTCGTGGCTAAATGTTAGACTACAAATCCAAAGGCCTGCTGTTCCTTTTCAAAAGATCGTCGGAGTCCATGTTATATTGTATATCGGCCTATAACCGGCTGTGTAAGTCAGAACAAAGGTTGGAGGAAAACGAGGGCTGCACACCATAACACCTGGACCACCAACACTATTCCCGTATGCATTACGTGTTCCCATCTCCCGTCATACAAGGGTACATCCAGAATCATCGTTTTTGTGGTGCAGGTATCATCGTGTGGGAAGACATGTTATTGCATGGGCGGGTGGAAGAACGGAACGTCCTTCCACGATGACTCCTTACTAACCGCGTGGCCACCAGGGGAGCACGTTGCAGAACACGCACTGCCGTCCGTGTCATTACACATCCCATTAACAACCATGCATTGCGTTTTGCAGTGTCCAGGGAACCATTTTAAATCGCGGTCACTTCAGTGTAATTATTGGTTTTGAGTAAAAATGTCATTTCTGTTCCCCTTATTGCTTATTTCTTTCAGTTACCTTATGTACTATACTTTAGCAGTTCTTTCTGGATATGGCCCACGTTTCATTGAGATATGTTACATGCCAGTAACACATCATGCAAAAGTTACACTAGTCCTTAACTTTTGCAAAGTAGTGTATTGCGGCAGCTATAAAAGTTAAAAATTATTTCCGTGCGTCAGAAAATTTGCCACATTGTCAGCCAAAGTTTAGCGGAAGCAGCATCTAGATACAGTCACTCGTACTGGTTAGGTGTATATGGTTTGCCACATCTGTCCTCCCATCTCTATTAAACTGAAATCAGTGTCCTGCACTGCATTAGCCGTGTCATTACACAAAAGTACCGCTACGAGCGAATATCGAATTGTGAGACATTAGGGTATCGCTATCTTTGGAGAATCTTGAGCAAATGCCTACAATTCTTTGTCCGGGCACTGGTGTAATGAAATTATCTTTTTAGTTACTAAGGAAAACTTAGGAATTCTGTACACTTGCGAGCAGACAAATTGTGTCTTATATTCGTGTCGGTGTTGGCCTCCAACGGCTTTTTTACGTCGTGAAGTCTGAGCCAGAGACGAGAACATTTTGGGTTGCTGTGCTGGCAAAGAGGTGTGGGATGACCGCTGCGTGGCCTAATAAGGACGCGACAAGTGTGCCGCGCCTCTCGGCTTTAAATGGATACGCGGGCCGCCAAGGTTCCAGCTCGCCATTCAGTCTGCTGCCAGGCACAGTAAGCTATGCTTGGAAACGCGAAACTCAAATAGAGAGCGAATTACTTTCCACAACAGCGTGAAAAGTACTTGAAGTTTGCAGTCTCACATCCAATGTCACGAAGCAGAATGTTTATTTTACACTAATTTTAAACAATGATAAGCAACAGATGAAGATCAAATTAAAATGTGATCGAGTCTCTTCCATATCAGAAGGAGATCAATCCGTAAAATTAGATTTACTTAAAGGGTTGGCTTCATGGTCGACAAATCGCGAGTCATGTCATAAGCTGAAAAAAGCCGACTGAAATGTTTATTGAGGTTGAAAAATCAGGCTGAAGCTATTTCTATCTTCTTCGGAAAATTTATCAACGTTCACCGAAATGGTGCGGTTAGAAGGTAATGCCGAAGATTTGATGCCACAATTATTAGGGATATCGGGAAAACTATTCGGAGGAGCATAACAACACTGCAACCGACGTAATGGAAACTAAATAACGGTGTCTGCACCAGGTAAAGTGGACGTAGTTATTGGCTTTGAATAAAAATGTCATTTCTGTTCCCCTTATTGCTTATTTCTTTCAATTACCTTATGTACTATACTGTAGCAGTTCTTTCTGGATATGGTCCTCGTTTCATTGAGTGGTGCTCAGAGCAGTAGCGAGGTATAAAGATTCAGAAGAAACACCTCTACCCTGGCTTAACATGCACAGCTTCCTTACCGTAGGAATATACTGAGAAAGAAAATGCAGGTAACTGTGAGACTCATTCTAGTCAATAAGCTAATGGATCGTATGAATAGGTGTCCTATTAGTCCGCAGCTCGTGATCGTGCGGTAGCGTTCTCGCTTCCCGCGGCCGGGTTCTCGGGTTCGATTCCCGGCGGGGTCAGGGATTTTATATGCCTCGTGATGACTGGGTGTTGTGTGATGTCCTGAGGTTAGTTACGCTTAAGTAGTTCTAAGTTCTAGGGAACTGATGACCATAGATGTTAAGTCCCATAGTGGTCAGAGCCATTTGGTGTCCTATTTTTGTTTTTCTTTCATTGTTAAACTCTATTGTTATACAGGGTACCCCAGAAATGTTGCGACAAATTTCGGGGAGTTGTACATTGAGTCTTGACGAACAAGTCGAGGATAGGGACTCTTGTCCGGAAACTTTATCCAATGGCGGAAGAGAGCGTCGAAGTTATAGGCGCTTGCGCGTGCGCCTACCATTAGGCCCTCCTTCGGCGAAAACGTTACTTCGTACGCTGATAGACGCTCGCGAAAAGTTTCGCAATGTTGTTTGTCATTCAGTGATCACGACTGATTGCCACGATCGTCAGGGGAGCAGACGAAACTAGCTACTGCTCAAACATGTTCAAATGTGTGTGAATTCCTAAGGGACCAACCCGCTGACGTCATCGGTCCCTAGACTTACACACTACTTATGCTAAGAACAACACACACACTCGGACGAGGGAGGACTCGAACCTCCGGCGGGAGGGGCCGCGCAATCCGTGACATGGCGCCTCAAACCACACGGCCACTCCAGGCGGCAACTAGCTACTGCCTTGTAGCCTATTATCCTATGAATGCGATGCTCTGTTGTCTCGATGGATGTCAGGTTTTCACCTACAGCATATTTTTCGCCGAAGGAGTGGCCTAGTATCAGGCACCAGCGCCTATAACGTGGACACTCTGTAGCGTCGTTAGATGACGTTTCGCGACACAGGCTCCTATCCTCGATTTGATCCTCATGACACCATCTACAGTCACTCGAAGCCTGTTTCAACATATATGTGACACCCTGCATACTGAAATTTGTTCATATTGCATGAAACGTTATGAAACGTATAAAATTGAATTTTTCAGCATCAGTCGTGGATTATTTCGGCAGTATGCAGCCATTACCATATGCTTAATTGTTATTTGTCCAGCAATTGTTAATTATAGTTTCTTGGGAAGGGCGAAAAGACGTTTTGCTAAGTGTCCCTGTGAGGATATGTTCCACAACATATTATCCCTGCTCAGTGGAGCGTGCACCAGTATGTGTGTCGTATTATTCCAATTATCTCAGACATTTTTACTTATGTGTAGCGGGATTATAGCCTTATATACACAGAAAAGCACAATAACACAGACAACAGAATCACTTTTCGCTATCTCTTAAAGTTGTTCACAGTGGGCTGATTAGAACATACCACAGAGTCCTCAGCCACTAAGACAATACTTATACTAAGAGTGCAACATGTTTTACAAGTTTGTTTATATTGTGGCACATGTTGTACTGTGTCTTTTGAAATCCCTCCCAGTATGGTCCACATAAAGGACCTTACATGTGTTACAAATCTTTCTGTATTTGTCCAGTTCTGTGTGTTTGTTTATATATGTTGAACTGTTTGTTGCAGTTTATTTTGTGCTGTCTAAATATATGATCATAATTGTTTGGTAGGATAATTTAATAATGAATGTTACGCAAACAGTGGGTTTATTTCCTAACAAGGAACCCCTTGAGTGCGAGGTCGCAAGTTCAGTCTTTAGTAACGCTCATTTGGAAGTGATGTGTTAACCATTACGACAGGAAAAATATTAGCTGCTAATGACTTGCCATCTGCATCAGGAAGACGACAAATGGTTCAAATGGCTCTGAGCACTATGGGACTTAACATCTATGGTCATCAGTCCCCTAGAACTTAGAACTACTTAAACCTAACTAACCTAAGGACAGCACACAACACCCAGCCATCACGAGGCAGAGAAAATCCCTGACCCCGCCGGGAATCGAACCCGGGAACCCGGGCGTGGGAAGCGAGAACGCTACCGCACGACCACGAGATGCGGGCAAAGACGACAGAAACGAGTATCCAGGAGGTGCGGAGATCAACCTTCTATGGGATGTACTGTATGTATTACACTTCTTAAACTGGATAGCGTCGACATACAAGAAATATTGAAAACAAACCATTAACTTGCACCATCAACACGGAATAAAAATGGTGCACCGCAGCGATGACAAAGGTTCGCACCATAAAGATCGAAGACGAGTTCCTTGGAAGTTACAGACTGTGCAGGACGTTCCCATAGAATCATATTGGTGTACTGGGACGATGAGAACTGATGGCATTTTCTGACATGCACCCAAATGCGAAACAGTCTGTCGCGGAGATTACCGTGCAACTGGGGCTTTTAAGGCCTACTTCCAGGTAGTACGATAATTAATTTTGTAGGCGCGGAAAAAACAAACATCCAGAGGCTGAATTTGTCTAGTGGTTCCAGGTGGTATGAATTACAATGTCAGACTCTTTTCAGAAGGAATAATTTGCTTTAAAGACGTATGATTTTTATACGCAGACCAGGAATCAAGCAAAAGCAACAGGTATTGATCAAAAGCAGTGTTCATACCATTCATACCATTGTTGTAGTTCTCTTACGCCCATTTTCCCACTCTTGCTTGCTGTGACGTAAATATTCCTCACTGCCGTTACAAGGTCAAGTACACGAGAAAGAATCTTAGGGGCAGAGCCCCTCAAACTTCTCGCAGCATAATAAATAACTTTCAAGCCAATTTGTCATCCAGACTAACAGTCGGCATAATTGTATACGGATGTGTTAAGGCTTTGATGTTTATTGAGCTTGATACAAGTCTCTTGGTACCTCTAATTTCCAGTATTCCTTATTGAACGATGGAATGGTTCAAATGGCTCTGAGCACTATGGTACTTAACTTCGGAGGTCATCAGTCCCCTAAAGCTTAGAACTACTTAAACCTAACTAACCTAAGGACATCACCCACATCCATGCCCGAGGCAGGATTCGAACCTGCGACCGAAGCGGTCGCGCGGTTCCAAACTGTAGCGCCTAGAACCGCTCGGCCACCAACGATGGAATAAACTTCTTTATATCATCTACAAATTTTCGGGTCCATTCCGCAGTTTGCTGTGCATCGTCAAGTTGACGCTTTGTTAGAAATATCATCATCTTACGTCTTCCAATTGTGTAGTACTGTTTGAAGTTATGCAACAATCCATTGCTTACTTGAAGTAATTGTATCTATGTCGCGTCCATATGATGTGCATAACGTAGTACGTCATTATCATGCACATCCCGTAAACTGTATCGAGCATCCTTGAAACGTATAATCACCAGTTTTTGTAACACGTGCGCCTTTTCCTCCCTTGAACATCTGTAGTTTTGCTTATGCGCTACACGGTCATGTTGCTAGCCTGTTGTTTGAAATCTGTTCATAATTATTTTATTATGCTGCGGAAAATCTTCCATGTATGTAAATATAACACCCGCTCCTTGCACAATGATTATCCTTTATTACCTTTTTTCTGGAGACGGAGTTTGTGGCTCCCTGCCCGACAAGGAAGATAAACTGCATAGCTCGGCACCTATTTCAGAATTACTTTGTCTTGTTAAGCACGTATCGTCGTCATTGTACTCCTCATATACACCGTCGGCACAGTCGGACGTATACGACACCACACATTCGACTGACTCTCCTTGCAGAAGCGCAAATATCTCGTCTGCCAGTTCGCTTTGCGAAATTCCTTGGGTTCATTTCTAAGTAAATCGTAACCTTGGCAAATGTTGTTGTAGATATAATGCAATGTTTGCTTTGTTTGTCGGTGCCATTGCTCTGCTTTGTATCAACACCACTGCCACTCTAGCATTATTGTGAGTTACTCGTGGACTAAGCAGTTCAACTACGCTTCGTAGCCTCATACTGTGCTCACCACTGAATACCTCCAGTCCCGCCCTACATCACCATTAGCAGCGAATATTGTGGTTGCATGGTAGACAATTTGTGGGGCGTCGAATGCGGTAAACTTTATTGACCTTTTGCGACCTCGAACTCAAAGGTTCCTTGTGAGTCGTTTATTGTCTGTTTTCTTTTCTCTATGAGACTGCCTACAATGGTGTCAATACAGTCATTTGCTGCACAGATTTGTTTGACTTCGCTGAGTCGCTCATGCTCCGCATCTCTATCAAGGCTCTGTTATCTAGTACTCCACATGCAGGATGTTTCCGTGGCATTGGGCGGCTAGATGGGCTGCGTGTGGCAATGTCTGTTGTAGTTGTTCTGTGGGTTTTGAAGGTGTGTATGTTGTTTTCTTTGCAGTTGGTCATCATTTTTAACTTACGGATGTTCAGCGAGCCAGTAAGGGGGTAAGACACAGGAATTACTAGAAGCGACAGGTAAACAAACGAATGGATTTGATGATGTACTGTAGTTATGACCGCAATGAAAATGAAACAAAGGATGAGCATGAAATTTAGTCGGGAGATTTGGATGGTACATACAATCTTTTCTGTTCTGTTCGAAGATCCAGATGATGTAGTAATAATTCCGACTGCGTGCTGGCACAAAGAAAGTTATAGCCTTTCGGCTTTGTCTTCACACGTGGTTCAAATGGCTCTGAGCAGTATGGGGCTTAACTTCTGAGGTCATTAGCCCCCTAGAACTTAGAACTACTTAAACCTAACTAACCTAAGGACATCACACATACCCATGCCCGAGACAGGATTCGAACCTGCGACCGTAGCGGTCGCGCGGTTCAAGACTGTAGCGCCTAGAACCGTTCGGCCACCCTTGTCGGCTCTTCATACATGATAAAAGAAAATATATACGCGATTTTGAAGAGCTAATCTGGCAGTTGTAAATTCCTTGTAACTCTTCTACATCTAAATCTACATCGATAATCTGCAAATCACATTTAAGTGCCTGGCAGAGGGTTCATCGAACCACCTTCACAATTCTATATTACTCCAATCTCATATAGCGCGCGGAAAGAATGAACACTTATATCTTTCCGTATGGGCTCTGATTTCCCTCCCTATGTAGGTCGGTATCAACAAAATATTTTCGCATTCGGAGCAGAAAGTTGGTGACTGGAATTTCGTGAGAAGACTCCGTCGCAACGAAACACGTCTTACTTTTAATTATGTCCAGCCCAAATCCTGTATCATTTCTGTGACACTCTCTCCCGTATTTCGCGATAATACAAAACGTGCTGCCTTTCTTTGGACTTTTTCGATGTAATCCGTCAGTCCTATCTGGTAAGGATCCCACACCGCGCAGCAGTATTCTAAAAGAGGACGGACAAGCGTAATGTAGGTAGTCTCCTTGGTACGGCTGTTACATTTTCTAAGTGTCCTGCCAACTTACTTAAAAAAAAAATCTGTCACGACTTTTTTCTCCGTTTTGGTTTACCCAAAGCTCAGTGAGTAGTTTAGGCGTGTGTGTGTGTGTGTGTGTGTGTGTGTGTGTGTGTGTGTGGTTAGCGGTGGGTAGAGGGGGTCGGGGGGGGGGGGGGGCGAGGTAGCTTAGGATAAGTGCTTTCTCTAACAGTGTAGGGTGTTAAATGACAGAGTAAGAAGAGTTATTGACAGTTTCAACTTCTAATAGTGTCGTGAGCTCGTAAGACGCGTCTCTCGCTCGGTAGTAATCTGTCCGGAAGGTTCAAAATAAATCAGTGTCGTCTCTCTCTGACACAGACTGTAAAGCAGTGCTACTCACCCATGAACACCTATGTGTAACATTGTAGTAGTATCCGTCTTAGTTTTGTTACAAGTGGTGATTGAAAAGTTTCCTTTCGAAGGGCGTACGGTCCAGAATCGCTATGCCAATCAGCCAAAATCGCCGTAAACACTGAGGCAATCATCCCACCGAAGCGCCAGGTTGAATGTGCCCTATTGGTAAAACACCGTGTACTACTGCGTGTAGCCGGCCGAAGTGGCCGTGCGGTTAAAGGCGCTGCAGTCTGGAACCGCAAGACCGCTACGGTCGCAGGTTCGAATCCTGCCTCGGGCATGGATGTTTGTGATGTCCTTAGGTTAGTTAGGTTTAATTAGTTCTAAGTTCTAGGGGACTAATGACCTCAGAAGTTGAGTCCCATAGTGCTCAGAGCCATTTGAACCATTTGAACTACTGCGTGAAGAAGTCTGCAACTGCCTGTTGCACATCCTCGTCCGACAGAAATCGCCTATCTTTCAAGGCTTTTTTGAGAGACCGGAGAAGTGATAGTGGTATGGACAGAGATCGGGACTCTAGGGTAGGACCTAGAGTGTCTCCAATCTGAGTTGGCGTAACTTCTGCGTTACGACATTTGCGATATGTGGACGTACATTATCATGAAGCAACAGCACCCTTTGGCACACTATTCCACAACGGTGGTTTTCGACAGGCATGCTGTCCCATACACATTCTTTATTTTCTGATAGATGTCTAGGGGTGTTTGTCCTTCGGCACCCAAAAGAATAAGAGCACGTTGGCTCCGTCTGGACGTATTTGCTAAAAAGGTCGTCGTATTTGATGTTTCCGCGTTCACCACATGTACGTCAGGAAGACAAGAATCTACACTGATCGCTTGCCTACATATCTGTGGTTATATACCCGCAATAGAGTTGCGCTATGTTGCATATACCCCATGCTGCTGCAGAACCCTCGAACGGAAGCTTTTTGACCGCCCCTCATAATATTTGCAGCTATTCTTTCTGAGATGTTAAGTTCAGTTACGTTTACCATGTAAATAGGAACAAATATTATCCGTTTCTATCCGTTTTTATTTACATTCAGTTGCTAAACACGAATAATAATCCTTTCTTTAACTTTCACAGTCAGTGAATTCCTTACAAACAACACGGAGATTTTTCCGTAGTCCGATATGAGAGAGCGTCTGACAGCCCTAATCAGATCAGGTTAGACCAACACATTTAACTAGATCTTTAAAATGCGCGGCAGAATGTAGGAAAAGTGATGTTCAACGTCCAGTCGATACCAAAGTCTTTAGAAACACATCACAAATTCGTCTTCACGAGGATGGAGAGACAAGAAGGTAGGAAGATTAGTTTAACGTCCCGTCGACAACGATGTCATTAGAAACGGAACAGAAGCTCGAATGACCACAGGGAAAGATAGGGAAGGAAAGTAGCCATGCCCTCTATAGAGGAAATATCTCAGCATCTGCCTTAAGAGATTTGTGGAAGTGACGGAAAACCAAATCTGGATGGCCGGTCGGGGATTTGAACTGTCGTTCTTCCGAATGCGAGTCCAGTGTGCTAACCACTGTGTCGCCTCCCTTGGTGATGGGGGAGACCTGAGAGAACATGATCAGAATCTTTCTTTTCCTTGGTCATAAAGAATAATAGGAAGGATCTTTTGATTTTAATCGATCAAGCGCTGCTAGCGTAGCCACAACAGGTATTAAGGGCTCTTGATGTGGGTCTACGCAACGACTTGTGCTGCATCGCAGAGAAATTCACTTCATTAACTCTCCCAGTTACAGTTCATGAAAAGAATGATGTATCGAGAATCGAGATAACACCACGTCGAGGAAGTACGCTCCTACCTACGGACCTCCCAAGGCGTCGTTCATATAGTCAGCACGATTCGACCGCGCCCTTTTGGTCTTGGGTTTGTTTAGTAGTTGTTAGCCTTACTACTGTAGTAAATAATCGTTTGAGACTCGGCGTGATGAGGTGAAAAGTGCCTGTAAACCTCCAGGCGGGAGCACGGCTTCTTGTGGAGTGGCATTTAAGGAATGATGTGACGAAGAGGGCACCTGACGACGAGTCACATATCATCGTGAGGCCGCGCACGCGCCAGCGCAGCCGCCGCTCTATCTACTCCCAGACACCTGTCGGCTCGTCCTGCGACGCTATTGGCGCTCAGAAGCGATGCTCCTGCTGCTGCTCCTCCTCACGGTTCAACGACGTCTGGCAACCCTGAAGGCGGCCGGCCTGCCGGCCAGCGCGCGCGACTGTTTCTTTGTCTGCTTGAGGTCATCCTGCGAGCACAGCCGCGTGCGCGCGAGCGAGCATCCTGTCTTCACGAGCACCAGGGACCTGGAGGCGGCAGCGGCGGAGCGGGCGCAAAAAACGGACGACAGCGGCCCCGCCGTCGACGACGAGCCGCTCGGAGATGTTCGTGCGTGATCGGCGGCGCTGACCTTGGGCGGCGCGGTGTGGGTGATTGGCCACCTGCGATCGTCCTAAGCGGCAGCAGCTAGGGTTGTTTACCTGTGTGACCCTGCTGCCGCTACCATCATCGCCGCATACCTCCGCCGCCGCCACCACTCCCACTATTCATCTTGTCCACGCCAAGTTTAAGCGTGGCTCACTGCTACGCCCCTTGTACGGCTCAATTAAAACTTCTATCTCCAAAGTAGCATACTTTTAGCGTACCACGTTACGGCTAAATTCATCTCAGACCAGTTTCCAAGGCCAGTATTATATTGCAAAAGATCTTTGTCGAAGATCTTTTATCGAAGCCCTTCGGTCAAATATTTGACACTTTACAGGGCAAGCTTTTACAAACGTCTTTTATCAAAGATCGCTGCTGTACCCTTGTCGCTTTGCTTGCTTTAGTGCTTTTAACCTAGGGATGAGAAAAACCGACCGGTTAAAACCGATACTAGTGTTTTAGTTCTGAATAACCAGTATTTTTCGGTATTTGTTTGGTCACGAACATAACTGGCGTTTTTTCATTCTGTACTAATAACCGAGGGAAAAAAAGAAAAAACAGAAATATCGGTCACCCATAGCAACAGGGCTAAATTTCTTTCATTTTAAAATAAACCTTTTTTAAAAGAGTAATTTTTATTCATAAAATTTGCACTTCTTTGAAATATTACGTTATTACAGAAAACGGGAAAAGTTAAGAGTGCTATTTTAATAACAATGACGATCGAAACGAGCAATAAACACACTACATAAGAATTGGTACAGCAATGCTGAGACATCAATGTGTTTCCGTGTGTCGTGGCTGAAGGTACGCGTATACGTGCAGTGTACAAGACCTGCCCAGCTGATCAATATGGTAGTTTCTCACTGTCGCCGCCGGACTTCCGTTGTATTGAAGAACATCATCCACTACAGTCTAGAAATATTTTTACGAAATGACGTAGCAATGAAATGCAATGCTTCATTTGCTTTAAAAAATTAAATATTTGTCTGCCATTTCTGTAGCATGCCTTTCTCTGCTTTTAGCCCTTGGAAACGGTCAGATTTACTCGAAAAGCAGTGTTCATCAGCCTCAGTTTTCACCCTTTAGCACTAACTATTTGTAAAGACCAGACAGTGGTATGATCCCCAATTACAAGATGATTTTCGAGCAGAGTTTCAAAAAACTGGAATCGATAGGAGAACACTGGTGGTTTTTTGTAGTATTCAACCACTTACCACTTTTCGAGAAGAGCAGCGCACGGTGGATGGACTAATTATTCTTTTATTTGCCTATTTAATGTAATCATTTGATTCTCTGTATATTGGAACTGGGAGAGTCAATTTTTTTCAATCTTTGTTCGATTTCTACGTTTAGTACAGGAAGTAATAAGAAAAAACAACCGAAAATCAGTTGCTTCAGAAACCGGTTATTTCGAGCCGTTTTAAGTCATATTAAACTGGCACGGAAAAAATTATATAACCGAAAACCTGTTGTTTCAACGACAACCGCCAACTCTACTTTAACCTATTAACTGATGTCGAAGTACATTTGTTGCGCTGCTACCACCACAGTGATCGTTGCAAAGTACGAAAAATACTTAATTATTCATAACATAAAACACGCGGACTACAAAAACTTCAATAGTCGATTATAATGTTGTAAACAACTGCAACAATTAGCTGTATTCGACATGGCTGCACTTTAGAAGATGTAAGGACGAAATTAAATGTGGAACATCAAGTGTTGTTAATAAAGTGTAGGCTACATAAATTAAAAAAATATATTTATTTCTATTATAAATAACCTAACCTTTATAAATTACCCCTTAAGTGATTTTATTCTACTTCACATGTTTCTGGAATAGTACGTGAAATGGTAGTGTGGCGTTCGTGTTCCACACTGCAGGCTGGAACAGCTCTTTTGCCTGTTGCAAAAAGTCTTAACCTAACCATGAAAACCGAGCGAGGTGGCGTAGTGGTAGCACAAAAAAATGGCTCTGAGCACCATGGGACTTAACTTCTGAGGTCATCAGTCCCCTAGAACTCAGAACTACTTAAACCTAACTAACCTAACGACATCACACACATCCATGCCCGAGGCAGGATTCGAACCTGCGACCGTAGCGGTCGTGCGGTTCCAGACTGTAGCGCCTAGAACCGCCCGGCCACCCCAGCCTGCAGTGATAGCACACTGGACTCGCATTCGGGAGGACGACGGTTCAATCCCGTCCCCAGCCATCCTGATTTAGGTTTTCCGTGATTTTCCTAAATCGTTTCAGGCAAATGCCGGGATGGTTCCTTTGAAAGGGCACGGCCGATTTCCTTCCCAATCCTTCCCTAACCCGAGCTTGCGTTCCGTCTCTAATGACCTCGTTGTCGACGGGACGTTAAACACTAACCTAACCTAACCTAACGTAACCATGAAACGATCTTCATGGGAAATGGCTTTAATGGATTAAAAACGGAAATATTGCACCAGTCGCATATTCTTCCATGCTTAGGATGGCGTGGTCAAATAAATTATTCTCATTAACAAGTGCAAATATTTACATACGTATCAGTATTTTATGTATGTTTCAAAAAATCGGAAAAAAATATATCCATCCTATTTTCTGATAAATCTGTCCTATTTTCTGATTGCAGCAAACCATAAAAAGACGTGTGCAGGGCATTAGAGGCAGAACAACACACACATATATAAATATCAAATAATATACCTACATAAATATTTACTCTTGATAATGAGAATAAATTCTCGAAACACGTCATTTTAATCATGGAAATATACCTAACTTGTGCGGTCTTGTCCACTGCACTATAGAACTGTTTGTGATCGTGATTCCAAGTTACTGCTATGTTAGTGACAATTTGTGAACAGTGACCAGGAGAGGCACGGAAACGGAGGCACCCCAGCGCATCACTACGAGACTGCCACACCAAAAGAAAAAAGATGACCACAGCATTCACAAAAAGACACTATGTAACATCTGTATGGCCTTATTTTAAAGTTGTTTTTGTAATGCCATTTGGCCTGAAGATGGGGTTCGCCTCGAAACATATCGCTAAATAAATAAGTAATACAATAGTTGACGAAGTTTGTGACTGGTAGCGGTAGATAAAAAAAAGTAAGGTATTTTTTGAGACAGTCACGATCGAAAAATAGTCAAAATGGCTTCAAATATGGCTTCAGCTTTAACTCTTTTTCCAAGGTGTGCAGTCCGTGGTGAAATAGTGTTCCGTTTTTTATACTATTATAAATATTGTTGTCAGTATCAAAATATAATAAATATCTCAATGATTTTTTGGGAAATGCTTTGACTAATGACCCTAACTGTGTGTAAGAATTTTGAGCTATCTCTCCTTTATAGATCAGTTACATTATGAGGATGAAGATAATGCTAAAAATGCAGCCCATTCAGGGGCATGTCCCCTTGAGAATCGTTGGAAGAATAAATATGTGGGATTCTGAAGTATAATAATAAGACATGTTTGAAGTTCTCTAGGGATATAGATATTGCGACAATGAATAACACAGTGTGCAGCTCATTTAAAGAGAAATGGACACCTCTAAAATGGACAGTCACAGAAGTTGAACGGACATGCACAGATAGAAGAAAGGTAATTGTGAAGAAACTTTGGCTAACAGAAGAAATACTTCAGTTGATTTACGAGAGATAGAAGTACAAAAACGTTCAGAGAAGATAGGAATAAAGAAATGTAAGTCATTTAGGAATGAAATAAATAGGGAGTGCAAGGAGGTCAAGGTGAAATAGCCGCAGAAAAAATGTGTATCAAAAGAAAAAAATGTTCGTCGGAAGGCAGATGCAGCGTATAGAATAGCCAAAACAATCTTCAGTGAAATTAAGAGCAAATTCGTCAACATTAAAAGTGAAATAGGAAATCGAGTGTTAAACGCAGAGGGGAGAGCGAATAGGTGGAAAGGGCACATTGATGGCCTCTACGAAGGGGAAGGACAGGGAACAACAACAACAACAACAACAACTTGTCTGATGATGTGATCGAAGAAGAAATGGGATTGGATATGGAATACACAGAGTTCAACAGAGCTTTGAAAGATCTGTGATCAAATAAGGCGGAGGGGCCACATAATATTCCTTCGAAATGTCTATAATCATTGGGGAAGTGGCGACCAAACTACTATTCAAGCTGTTGTGTAAGATCTGAGAGTAGAGACATACCAACAGACTTTCTAAACAGTGCCGAAAATAGTATGGGCAGATAAGCGCGAAAATTATGGTGCAATATAGGCTAACCGTCTCATGCATCCCAAGTTGCTTGCAAGAATAGTAATTTTACAAAAGAATGAAAAAGAAAATCGAGGGGCTGTTGTAGGAAGTTCTGTTTGGCTTTCGGAGAGGCAGTCCTGACGCACTTGATAATGGACTTACGAACAATCAAGATTCATTTATTATATTCGTCGAACTATTAGCGCATGATGTTCAAAATTCAGAGAAAAATAGCAGTAAGCCATAGGGGAAGAGGGGTAATACACAATTTGTACAAAAACCAAGAGGGTACAATAAGACTGGGACTGAAATTTGGGGTAAAAAGGATATCAATGATAAGATTGGCTGATGGCATTGCTATTCTCAGTGAAAGTGAAAAATAATTCCAGGACCTTCTGAATGGAATGAACAATCTGATGAGTAAATAATATGGATTGAGAGTAAACCGTAGAAAGAGACACTAATGGGAAGCAGTACCAATGAGAACAGCAAGAAACTTAACATCAAAATTTGGTGATTATGCAGTAGACAAAGTTAAGGAATTCTGCTACCTTGAAAGCAAAATAATCCATCACACACGAAGCAAGAACAACATAAAGCAGACTAACACAGGCAAGAGGGCATTCCAGGCCAAAAAAGCCTGCTGGTATCAAATATAGAGCTTAATTTGAGATAGAAATTTCCGAGAATGTATGTTTGGAGAACTGTATTATACGGTACTGAATCGTGGACTGTGGAACAACCGTAACAGAGCAGAGTCAGAGCATTCGAGATGTGTTGCTATAGGAGAATGTCGAAAATTAGTTGGGCTAAAAAGACGATGAATGAGGAGGTTCTCCGCAGAATCGGCAAAGACAAGAATAAATGAAAAACGCTATCAAGAAGACGGTACAGAATGGTAGGACGTAGGACATGTGTTAAGATATCAGGGGATAACTTCCATGGTGCATCAGGGAGCAGTAAAAGAGTACAAACTGCTGAGGAAGGCAGAGACTGAAATAAAGCTAACAAATAACTGCAGACGTAGAGTGCAAGTAATACTCTGAGATGATGTGAAAAAAAATCTCAGTTTGTAAATCAGTGTCAGCCGAGAGAAATATGAAGTAGCCTTGTTGAAATAAAATGAGTACACCACAAGAGAGATTTTTCTAAAATATGCAGTTTATCCTTGAACAATTTCATAGCTTCAACTTTCTACTGACCTCACCAAGAACGTAACACTGTACGTCTCTCTGAACCACAACTGCAGATGACTGTCAAGATGTATGCCGTTCGGATTACTTAGGTCTATTTAATACATTCATGGCTTTCTGTGCAGAAGATACACTTTTATTATCAAGAAATGGTGGGAAAAAAATCTGTATCACGATTTTGTGAAACTCTGGATAAAGGTTGTCGTAATTCGTTGTTAAACGGACATTAGCAATAACATAGAAACGATAATAATTTGAATTTAAACTATGTATTATTTGTATGACCGACTCTTTCGCTGATTTCTTTTCACTGTAAAGTCTCATAAAGCAGCTTCAAAAAGTTCGTGGCAAAGTTACGATTGTAGGTGACGTTTCTATGTTAACGTATTTCTTATGGTGTTCCGAAAATTGAATCGCGGACGAAGACTCATGCAATCCCTGCGAGTTTTAAGAAAATACGAATATATTACCATTAAATGACACGTATCTGGAAAACATAGCTACTATTGAAGACGACAAAGACCACGGAAAATGTTAATTAAACTAAAAATTTTAGCTGCAATATATAACATGCGTACAACTTTTGCAACGGAAACGAGATAAAAGCAAGCAGGAAAAGTAACGGCACTTACCAAAAGATAAGAAAGAAGGACATGAACCAAATTATAACTATCGTAAAGCTCGAAAATGGTGTAATGTCAAAGATAAACTTTTAATGTCAAACAGTTCAAACCAAAGAACGATCATGTGAATTTGGACGCTGTCGACGGCATTTGTTTTGCGCACAGAATTGGTACGCAAAGATGATATTGCAAGCCGATGTTAGTCTGTGTGTGCCAGTGAGCTAGGTGTGTGCCACACGTGCTCGGGACCTTCATTTGCAGGTGTTCAGCCCAGGGCCACGCAGCAATAGAAGCGCACGCCGTGAATGCTGATTACAACGTTCAAAACGAGAAGGCGAACAAACATAATATCCGGGGAAATGTCTCAAAATAAAAAGTTGAAATAACTACAGCAGTTATTTTTCAGTAGAAATAAAGCTCCGTAGATACGTATTAATTATTCATCGTTGATTAAATTTTGTTGTAACATGGACAGACGGTAAATAAAGGTAATTGGAGGAAGCAGTGCCTGTATAAACTTGGTACTAATTACATTTTTCTACTCGAAAAACTGACACTGCAGCTACATTAAAAATTTAGTTGATAACAAGTCAATAACATAAAATATTTCATTGAGGAATGAACATCTGTATGTTATAAAATAAACAGCCAGCACGTTAGGACTGCCAACTTAATAGCGATTCCGCGTGACATGGATTCGTCAAATCGTTAGCAGTTTTCCGCAGGTATATGCATCAGAGTTCTACGCACAGGTCACGCTATTCCCGTAAATTACGGTTTGTGGTTTGTTGGCACTCGATAGCGTCCCAGACGTGTTCCTTTGGGTTCAGATCAGACGTTAACGTGAGTTCACTATCATGCTCTAGAAATCACTGTAGCACGATTCTGGCCTTGTAACATGGGGAGTTATCCTTCTAAGATTGCCGTCGAGGAAGCCATCAAACATGATGGGATGCAGGTGGTACGCACTGATTTCCACGCAGTCTACAGCTGTCACGGTGCCTTCGATCACTATCATAGACACCACTGAAGCGTACGTGAATGGCCCGCGTAACATAATACCACACACCGCCTGTGTCCATCGCGTTGTGCATGTTTCGAGCACCCGCTCGCAGACGAGGTGTTGCACAAGCTGCGAGTTCCTGCGACATGCGCCTGCAACATCGACGCTAGATTTCCGAGAAATACTCTGTTCCGTCACATGTGGCTTTATCCGTTCGCATATCGAAAAGATGGCACAAATCCCTGACAGATTTTCTACTCCACATGCACAGTCAGTTCACAGCCAGACTCATGGTGTTGCATTTTCGATGGAAGTAATCAGGTGTGTACATTCAGCAGCAGTTTCTGAGGATAAAATGCACGAAAAATAATACCTTTAAACTGATTGAAGAATTTCCCGAAAGCCGATCGTTATGGGATCCGCATCT
Source organism: Schistocerca piceifrons (assembly GCF_021461385.2). Lineage (NCBI taxonomy): Eukaryota > Metazoa > Arthropoda > Insecta > Orthoptera > Acrididae > Schistocerca > Schistocerca piceifrons. The sequence continues at coordinate 387,392,347 of NC_060142.1, forward strand.
CCAAACGCGATGCAAATGGCTCTGAGCACTATGGGACTTAACATCTGTGGTCATCAGTCCCCTAGAACTTAGAACTACTTAAACCTACCTAACCTACGGACATCACACACATCCATGCCCGAGGCAGGATTCGAACCTGCGACCGCAGCAGTCGCGCGGCGCGATGCAGTTCACCAAATTGCTTCTTTATTCGGCGCCTCTAATAAAGGATTGAACAGTAAAATTCACAACTTGAATTCACAATTCCTTAATTAATTTAACAAATGTTCATCCTCGAAGACATTACGATCGAGCAGAGAAGAGCTGTACGTATCGAAGTGGTATGCCTACGGTTCGGTGCTCTTCGTGAAAGATGTAAACAAACCAACATTTCTGGTATTATTTCACTGATTTTGGATTTGGGAATCCAATGTATGTGTACTGAGGAGCTTACGAACCGTCAGTAGCTAGAAAGCGTAATGTAACGGCAAACTGTTCAACAGGGGTTACAGTTTCTCGATCATATATATCCGTAAACTCTAGATAAATAACCCACGTAAAATTTAGGATTGCAGTTGGTACCAATTCGCGATTTCCGCCAATTGGTATTGTCAGTTTAGAATGTAAAATAGGACACTTTTGTATATGACGTATCATTGGAGAACTTGGTAATAGTAGTTAACTACGGCATAAGCTATAAATTATGACTTCTTCGAACAAAATATGATGAAGATAAGGTCCCATACTCCGAGGAGCGTCGGGGACGATGCGCGAGACCCGCACAGCCGTAATAGGCAAGGTCCTAGTGGAGGTGGTTTGGTATTGCCTTCCTCCGACCGTAATGAATGATGATGATGCAGACGACACAACACCCAGTCATCTTGAGGCAGGAAAAATACCTGCCTCTGCCGGGAATCGGACCTGGGGCCCCATGCGCGGGAAGCGAGACGGCTACCGCAAGACCACAAGCTGCAAACTGAATAAAATATGATGAAGTAAAATTTACGATGGTTTAGTGACAATGTAATATCCCCCCCCCCCCCCCTTTTAGTGTTCTAGGGTTAACGTGTAGTATTGAGCTGTCATATTTAGTAATATTTCAAAGTCCGTCATAGGCATACGAACAAAATTTTGAAACCCTGTATATCTTGAATTTTTATGTCGCTCATCACAGAGCTGTAAGCTCCGAGACTATACCGTTTATTAAGAAAGTGGCGCACTCACCACCTGCGCTCCTTTCTCCGATCATTCTCCCCTTTTACAGTTATATTCACAGCGCTAACGCACAGAAATAGAAGTTCTGCGTCGGACGCCCTGTTCCGTGAAGCTGAATGGCTACTTGTCGCCAGTGAGAACGCTGAATCAAGTCGTGATATACATGTGCCGAGATACTTTTCTCCGCGGCTTGTGCTGGGTACACATCTCCGCGACAAATCCCTCAGTGTGAACTTAGCTTAACAAGAAATGTGATTCAACCGACCTGTTGACACGTTCCATTGATCCGCGGTCCAGTCTCGATGATCCCGTGTCCACTGGAGTCTTAATTGACATTATTATTAGATCAACGTGGGCGTCCGACTTCCACGTTCTGGGATGAGGCGTGGCCCCTTATCGCCTACTTGTGATTTCACCGACCTTCAAGCACCGCCCATTGATGCTCAGGACACCAGCAAGCAGAGAGCCGAGCAGCTTGTTACCTAGTAGGATCTTTTTATAAGTGTAACAACAGCTGGGTACACGTTTGTGTTTACCGTCATATTCCTTCGCTTCTGTCGTACCACCATTAGGATATGAGATGTAAATGTTTTCACGCATGTGACTGGCTGCTGCCGATTATATCGTGGAGACAGTTTTCAGTTACTTATTTTTTGTATATACATCATTTTATGGTCACATTTTACGATACTTGCTCAAATTAATGTTATTGCCGTTTTCAAACTACATACATAAAAAAAGTTTTGCATCACCCCGGTTTCCAGAACTCCTGAAGATAGGCGTTGACTGTGGATATTGTATCACAGACACAGTCCCTTTGACTGTTTAGAGATGTCACTAAACCCGCCCAAAGATGTAAACAACCATACATGAGCAGCGCCTATTAGACGGAGGAGGTCCGACAGCCGATCACTTCCAGTCATTCCACCAAGAAGGAGGTAAACGGCTCGTGTTGTCTGTAGGTCAACGATGCCTAGACGGTCAATACGGCGGTTCGATCGCGTCCGCATTGTTACTTCGTGCCAGGAAGGGCTCTCAACAGGGGAAGTGTCCAGGCGTCGCGGAGTGAACCAAAGCGATGTTGTTCGGACATGGAGGAGATACAGAGAGACAGGAACTGTCGATGGCATGCCTCACTCAGGCCGCCCAAGGGCTACTTCTGCAGTGGATGACCGCTAACTACGAATTATGGGTCTTAGGAACCATGACAGCAATGCCACCATGTTGAACAAAGCTTTTTGTGCAGCCACAGGACGTCGTGTTACGACTCAAACTGTGCGCAATAGGCTGCATGATGCGCAATGTCACTCCCGACGTCCATGGCGAGGTCCATCTTTGCAACCACGACACCATGCAGCGCGGTACAGATGGGTCCAACAACATGCCGAATGGGCCGCTCAGAATTGGCATCACGTCCTCATCGCCGATGCGTGTCGCATATGTCTTCAACCAGACAATCGTCGGAGACGTGTTTGGAGGCAACCTGGTCAGGTTGAACGCCTTAGACACACTGTCCAGCGAGTGCAGCAAGGTGGAGGTTCCCTGCTGTTTTGGGGTGGCATTATGTGGGGCCGATGTACGCAGCTGGTGGTCATGGAAGGCGCCGTAACGGCTGTACGATACGTTAATGCCATCCTCTGACCGATAGTGCAACCATATCGGCAGCATATTGGCGAGGTATTCGTCTTAATGGACGACAATTCGCGCCCCCATTTTGCACATCTTGTGAATTACTTCCTTCAGGATTACGACATCGCTCGACTAGAGTGGCCTGCATGTGTTCCAGACATGAACCATATCGAAAATGCCTGGGATGGATTGAAAAGGACTGTTTATGGACGACATGATCCACCAACCACTCTGAGGGATCTACGCCGAATCGCCGTTGAGGAGTGGGACAATATGGACCAACAGTCCTTGATGAAGTTGTGGATGGTATGCCACGTCGAATACAGGCATGCATCAAGGCAAGTGGACGCGTCGCTGGGTATTAGAGGTATCGGTGTATAGTGCATTCTGGACCACCACCCCTGAAGGTCTCGCTGTATCGTGGTAAAACATGCAACGTGTGGTTTTCATGAACAATAGAAAGGGCGGAAGTGATGTTTATGTTGATCTCTGCTCCAGTTTTCTGTACAGTTTCCTGAGCTCTCGGAACCGAGGCGATGCTAAACTATTTTTGATGTGTGTGTGCCACATAACTTGTTTTTGTAAACAGAACAGTAAATCAAGCTTTTGGGTGTTAGTTGTAATGGTTTATATTGGCTACCAAAGATAACTGGATAAACAGAAAGGTAAATAACAATTTATGTCGAATTTTTATTTATTTGGGGTTTGGATTCTGTCGAGTGATTTACGGTAGCATATTGTATCACCAACGTGCATTTCGGAGCAATTCATTAGCTTCAGGGTTTCACCTGACTACTGAGGCACCCTTGCTACACTTTTTAATGCCATGAAATTACATATCCGTGAATGCTGTCGTATTATCTTGGATACGATACTGCAGTGTTGTTTCTCCCTACGTTATTTACTCTGACTATGCACTATACATGCGTTATTCACAAATGGTGCGTACTAAATAGTAGCCTACGTCTGTGAAGTAAATAGTACGAAAAAAGAATTCTTTATTGTAAGACAGCCGACAGAGTGTTTTATACCTTTCGAATGAAACACGATAACAGGCGTTAATGGTCTGAAGCTACACATTGTTGAAATACGATAAAGTAACAGCAAAACCCCAATAAAAGTGAACTGAAAATTGTATAGGTTGACTAAACGTATTTTGACGCGTGTCATAAATAACAGATACTGTTGACGATCCGCTAAATTAATTCGCTGAATGCGAATATCTTGACAACAGCTGCTTTACGTATAGATCTACTACCCAATAGTCACATATGAAAATTTGCGTCGGACCGTCACTCGACCGTAGATTTCTCGCTAATTGGGAACGGTCGCCTTAACCGCTTCGATTATTCGTGTAAGCTCACCAAATCTAGCCTAACTTCCATATGTCACACTTCTACATTCTTCTACATCTGCATGGGTACTCCGCAAATCACACTAAAGTGCCTGGTAGAGAATTTATCGAACTATCTTCACACTAATTCTCTATCATTCCACTCTCGAACAGCGCGCAGAAGAAAACGAACACCTATTCCTTTCCGTGTGAGCTCTGATTTCCCTTATTTTATTATGACGGTCGTTTCTCTCTACGTAGGTCGGCACTAACAAAATATTTTTGCATTCGGAGGAGAAAGATGGTGATTGAAATTTCGTGACAAGATCCCGCCGCAAAGAGAAACGCCTTTGTTTTAATGATGTCCGTCCCAAACCCTGTATCATATCCGTGGCTCTCTCCCCTAGTTTTCGATTTCACAAGAAATACTGCTCTTCTTTGAACTTTCTCGATGTACCCTGTTAATCATATCTGGTAATGATCCGATACCACGCAGCAGTACTCCAAAAGAGGGCCAACAAGCATAGTGTAGGGAGTTTCTTTAGTAGATCTGTTGAATCTTCTAACAATAAGTTTTCTGCCAATAAACGCAGCCATTGGTTCGCCTTCCCCACAACATTTTCTATGTTTACTTTCCAATTTAAGTTGTTCGTATTTGTAATTCCTAAGTAATTAATTGTATTTACGGCCTTTAGATTTGATTGATTTATCGTGTAACCGAAGTTTAATGGATTCCTTTTAGCACTCAAGTTGATTACCTCACACTTTTCGTTATTTATGGTTGATTGCCAATTTTTGCACCATTTTTATCTTCTGATGACTTTACTTGCATTCACGCAACAGGGAGAATGAGACGAGGACTCGGGATCAACGTTGTTATAGTCATGTGCCCGCCTAAGCGTTGGTCAGAATAGCAAATGCGTTGGACCAAACCCGTTGAAAATCAGTAAAGTACAAAAAGTTAGTTAAGTTTTGGCAAAATAAAATTAAAGTTTTATTACTCGTACACTGGAACGCAAGACTTAAAAATGAAAGTAACTTCCACATGATGTGTGACTAGCAAATAATATAGCTCGATGAAACTTGGGCCATACACGCAAAGAAGTAACACATTATAGAACAGAAGGTAACTGGAAGAAATACGCAGTGAAACAAACAGAAGTAATATATAAGAAACTATCAGCCTCGATTGCGGTAATGAAACCAACCTTTACCTAGGTTTCAGCCCAAATAATTGAGCCTTCTTCAGAAGATATACCTGAAAGTATTATTTATCTAAGAGAGCTTGGTCTAGAAATAAAACTAAAACAGCCTGATTTCTAGACCATGCTCTCTTAGACAAATTATACTTTCAGGTATATCTTCTGAAGAAGGCGCAATTATTTGGGCTGAAACCTAGGTAATAGTTGGTTTCATTACCGCAATCGAGGCTGATAGTTTCTTATATATTAGTGTATCACGATTGCTGACTGTGCTACAATGTTGGAAGTACACGAGCAGAAGTGATACTTTTAATCAAAATCAATAATTACACTGGAGTCACTGCGATTCTTGATGGTCCACTGGACGTTACAAGAGGGTAGCAAGGTTCATAATATGTGTGTGATCGCCACGAACAGCACTGCATAGCTTGCAACGTGCCGCTACGCTGGCTACAAGGTTGGTATGCACTGCTTGTGGCAGGACGTTCCATTTCTGGATGGTCGTTGGTGCACAGTGACGTGCTGTAATACGTCTCCCCAACGAATCTCACACTTGTTCGATGGGATTTTAGTGGGGGAATGGGCAGCCAATCCATTCGCTGGATATCCTCTCGTTCCGCGAGCTGTTGTCGAATCACGTATTTTGTGTTCAGACATAATGACCTTTCTAGACTCTGAGAAGCTCATCAGCAGAAACCACCACGGTTTTAGCAAACAGCAGTCATGCGAGACACAGCTGGCCCTCTTTGTGCATGATATACAACAGGCTCTAGATACCGACTCCCAGGTTGATACTATATTTCTCGACTTTTGAAAGGCGTTCGACTCAGTTCCGCACTGTCGCTTGCAACAAAAAGTGCGCGTTTACGGTCTATCCGATGACATATGCGGTTGGATAGAAATTTTTCTATCAGACAGGGAGCAGTACGTCGTTGGATAGAAATTTTTCTATCAGACAGGGAGCAGTACGTCGTCCTGAACGGGGTGACTTCAACAGAAACAAGCGTAACTTCAGGTGTGCCCCGGGGCAACGTAATAGGTCCTCTGCTTTTTACGATTTACGTAAACGATCTGGTTGATGGTATTGACAGCGACATTAGACTGTTTGCCGATGATAATGTACTCAACAGGAAAGTAGTATCACACGAAAGTTGTGAACAAATCAATGATGATTTGCAGAAAATAAATGCGTGGTGTAATGACTGACAGTTATCTCTCAATATTAGTAAGTGTAACCTACTGCGTGTAACAAGGCGAAAAATGTAGGAGTACAAAATAAATGCCCCGTCTTTGGATGCGGTAACATCCGTCAAGTATCTGGGTGTGACTGTTAGAAATGATCTCAAATGGAATCATCAGATTACACAAGTAACGGGCAAGGCGAACTCTTGATGGCGGTTTATTGGTAGAATCTTGAAGCGATGCAGTCCTTCAACAAAGGAAATTGCTTACAATACGGTAGTTCGTCTAGTCTTGGAGTATTGTTCGTCTGTATGGGACCCTTACCAGTTGGGTCTGATTCAAGAGATTCTGAAGGTCTGAAGAAGAGCGGCAAGATTCGTGATTGGCACATTTAGCCATCGCGAGAGCGTTACAAATCTCATACAAAGTTTGAAGTGGGATACACTTGCAGTTAGACGACGAGCTAAACGGAAGGGGATGCTCACTAAATTCCGAAATCAGATCTTCGCCGAGGATGTAGAGCATATATTATTACCACCAACTTTCAAATCGCGCAATAATCACCATTCAAAGATAAGGGAAATTAGAGCTCGTACTGAGGCGTTCAGAAAGTTATTTTTCCCTCGTGCGATCCGCGAATGGAACAGAGGGGGGAAATTAAACTTTGGCGCGAATTGTGCCCTCCGCCACACACCGCTTTGTGGCTAGCGGAGTATATATGTAGATGTAGATATGATCGCTCGTCGTCATCCATAACAATGAAGTTAGGACGGAATGCGCCGCTAAAAAGACGCATGTGGGGAGACGCACGTAGGAAGATATTACAGCATCACAATAACGCTGTCTGGTGTACCGTGTTCAAAGATTTGGAGGTTAGTACTTCCATGCAATTTGCCTCCCAACGCCATAACAGCTGGACCACCAAAACAATCGTGTTAGAAAGTTTTACTGTGTGCATTTCACGTTTCCATCTCTCGTCACATGAGGGTACAAAGAAACATGAATGTTACTGATATTACAGTACTATGTTTTAACTTTTTGTTTGTGCCCTTATTTCGACTCCTTCCTGATCAATCAGTCAAAACTATTGTTAAATCGAACTTTCAATTACTCGAACTTTTTCTTGTGTATCTTCAAATTCGGATTATCGAGAGGAGACTGTACATCAATTTTGTTCTCTTATGCGCTATAATTATTTGTTTTTCTTTTCTAGAAAATGTTATACCAAATATCGGAATGAACAATACACTAGATAATCAAAAGCATACGAACACCCCTTTGTAATGCACGCTATTACAGCTACTGATGTGTATATATTATTCATAATATGAAGTAGTGTATCACACAAAATCGATATCTGTACTAGTAAAGGCAGTACATGTCGTATGCTGATAATGGCAGTGGAAATGTTAATAATGACAGTAGTACGAAAACGAGTTACCTACCAAAGAAATGTAACAAGTGAAAAATAGGTATGTGTGACAGATTGACGGTGACTGCCTCACTTTATGCAACAAACAAAAACTACAGCCTTTACTGATGGAAGACTGAAGTCGTTTACCGTGTATTGAAACAGCTGTACACTAAATGACAATACGTTGTATTAATAGGAGTAAAAATGCAGTGGAATTAAAGTTTTGAAGTCGTATGTTCGGTGGAAATGTAAAATTTGGCAGAAAATCCACTTTACTTACGCTGAATGACTGACAAGAATTAAAGGGAAAACCAAGAATTCCAAATAACACTTACTTGCCTGCTTGAACTTCTCATTTTTAGACCGCACCATGTTCAACCGGTCGCTAATGCAAGTGACTTTAATTTGGTTATGTAATACTGGATGCATTAGGCGCCCTGACAAAGGCAGATCTTGCTGTATAACGTATACTGAAATAAGTTAGCGCATTGGGATACTCAGGTAGCCCCTAAAATTGCATAGGTGTAACGTATACCCTCCAACAAGGTGTATGATACCAATTTCAGTAGCTGATTCTTTCTAAATTGCGCTTTTATGGAGTCTGTTAATATTTTAGGCACCTCGAATGTAATCCCATCTCCCTTATTTTGGCGTTAATGGCGAAGAGGTATAGATTTACATTACAATATCGCTGACAAGCATCATAAGCCCATACTAGAATTCATTCTTGGCTCATTATGAAGAAGTATTATACGGCCTTACCCTTCTTTACATGAGGACTCTAATCACCACGGTCCCTTTAATGCTATCTGATAGTCGTTTGCTATGTTTTTCGATAATGACTGTCTCTATATCTTTCAGTCTAGTTTCACACGCAATGACATGAACGCTCAATAGCTTACATAGTGGCCGCATGCAAATACACAAGAGAAACACAATGGAAATGGTCTCCTTTCCGGCGTATCGAAGACAGCAGTTCCCGATTCCTACATTACTTTCCCGATATATATTTTCCATCTACAAATCGCACTGTTACCATTGACCTGTCAGTTTATTTCCACATAATCGATTATGTCATATAAAAGCTTGAGGGAAGTAGCTGCTGGGAAGGGATTGAGCCACAGTTATAATCTATAGACCATGTTATTCAATCTGTAGATAAAATAAGCAGTAAAAGAACGCAATTAACATGTTAGGAAAATGAAGTTAACGGAAATCTTTTTTAAAAAAGTTTGACAATGATGTTATAGCTGCATTGGAGACTGAAAAGGACTTGGAAGACCAGTCAAACAAAACTAATAGTGTCTTGAAAAGAGATATAATATTAACACTCACAAAAATAAAATAAAGGTACACAATCTATAAGGCTTTCGTGGACACTTATTTACAAACTGCCTTTTAGCTTCTGTCTTGGGTTCGTCAGTACGAGCGGCTGGCATTGCTAAAGCTTCAACATCCATTGCTGGTAGTGGATTGGAGTCAAGCTTGCGACTGCAGATTACCTGGCACGCCAACATCCAAGGACTTTTCCGTGGCATCCAAGGGCTTTCCCGTGGTCATTTGCGCTGCCGTTCTTCCCTTTCTACCCGCAACGGTCGTTCGCTGCAGCACGGGAATCCAGGGTCCGCTCACCCTGAGGCTTTCTTGTTGTTGAAGTTATTGTCACGTTTGTGTATTTCCACAGCCTCCTTGCACGAGCGGGTGTTATGGTTCTTCTCTACAGCAAGAACTTGCGAGTCGGCAAATTTTACTATGTGGTCGGTCTCACACAGCGCGTACTCCGCCACGGCCGATTTCTCCATCTGCCCCGACCTGCAGTGCCGCTTATGTTCGGTCATCCTGGCGTTGATTGATCGTCCAGTCATTGCAACATAGATCTTTGCACACGTACATGGCATGCGGTATATTCTAGACATTACAAACGGATCCGTTTTCTCCTTTGCCGATCTAAGACACTCTTTTATCTTCTTTGTCGATTTACAAATAGTCTTTACGCCGTCTTTACCACCAGCTTGCAACCCTAAGAAAGAAGAGTTGCAAGCTATCGAGAGTCTTACCGCCGACAAGAGTATACTGGTATTGCCTATCAATAAGGGAAATGCGACCATCTTACTGAAGACAGAAGATTATGAGCTGGAGGTCCGGGACATATTATATCCGACGACTTACCGAAAACTAAGCGCAGATCCGACGCAGCTGATTACACGGAATACGAATCGGTTAATCAGGCGTCTTCTCTTTCGGCGAATATACAGAGGAATCTGCGCAACACAGAATCCCTGCCACCTCGGTTGTATGGATTACCAAAGATCCACAGAATAATGTTCCATTAAGACCGATTGTCAGCCCTCCTGGCTCATTGGGAAAGACTGACATACAGTAAAAACTCGATTAACCGTTACTCTTTAAACCGTCAGTTTCTGTTAACCGTCACTGCTGTAACAGCATAATAATACTGTAATAACAGAATGCTCTAAGGTGCAGTGAGGCGTTCGCTTTGTTTATTTACTCTATTTTAGTGGGAAGTGAATGTACCCGCCCGCCGTAGAATGGTACATAAAATATGACCTTCAGTTGACGTGCTAACACATCTCCCCCTTTTCTTGTCTTTGTCTCACTTGTGAGTCAACAATCAACACTGGATCGGTGTCCAGTTGTGGCGAGAAGACTGTAATTGTCGCAGTGTATCTAGCGGGCTGTGCCGTGGTACGTGTTTTCCACTTGAATAAGCTTTATTGACTAATATTTTACACTACCATATTTAGTGCAGGTGTGTGTGTGATACAGTGACTTGATAAAATGTCTGAAAAACGTAAACGTGTTGTTTTAGGACTTAACCAAAAACTTGAAATTATAAAACGCTTAAGAAAGGGCGAAACTGCGACAAGTGTAGCGCTGATTTATGGTATTAGAAGAACAACAGTTAACGATATAAAACGTGATGCTGATAAAATAGAACAACATGTGTCAACAATCCAGAGCATGGATGGAGATGTGCGAACAAGAAAGACAATGAAACCTGCAAAATATGATGAATTGGACACTGCAATGTACCAATGGTTTATACAAGCAAGAAGTCAGGGGATTCCACTTTCAGGGCCTATAATAATGGCCAGGGCTGTTGAAATGAACAACAAACTTGATGGTGACTCGTCTGTTAAAGCAAGTATCGGATGGCTCGACAAGTTTAAATTTCGTCATGGCATTCACCAACTTGATATCAGTGGAGAAAAACTCAGCGCGGATAGCTGTGTAATTGCTGTGTTCCGGGAACAATTTAAAGAAAAAATGGCTGAATTGAATCTTGTTTGGGAGCAAGTTTACAATTGTGATGAAACTGGGCTTCATTCGAAGGCTTTACCACAAAAGACATTAGCATCACTCTCTGAAAAAGCTGCACCAGGTTTCAAAGTACAAAAAGATCGCATCACTGCTATGGTTTGCGCAAATGCGACCGGCAATCATAGGCTACCCCTACTTGTGATTGGGAAATCAAGAAAACCTCGTGCATTCAAGAAGTTGAATCTGAATGCTCTCCCTGCACAATACTACGCCCAGAAGAGTGCTTGGATGGATCAATCAATTTTTTCTGACTGGTTTCACAAACAATTTGTACCTCAAGTTAGAGCACATTTGCCTGAAAAAAAGTTGACTCAGAAAGGGCTATTGCTATTAGACAATGCCCCAACGCACCCTACTTGTGAAATGAAAAGTGATGACGGCAACATAACATGTCTCTTCCTTCCAGCAAACACAACTTCACTTATACAGCCCATGGATCAGGGAATCATCGAAAACATGAAACGTCGTTATAGGAAAATATTTATCGAAAGTTTGCTCTCATCTGATGAATCAACATCTGTAAAACAGTTTTGGAGGTCTTACAGTATTAAAGATGCCATTTTCAATGTTGCCAGTGCATGGAGTGATTTGTCAGTGTCAAATCTCAAGAACGGCTGGAATAAACTTTGCCCTCAACCTAGAGGTGAAGAATCGGAGGAACCTGAGTGTGTGACAGTTGACGAGATGGTCAATTGGTGCAATAATTTACAAATCAGCACAAATTTGACGTCAGAAGAAGTATCAGAGTGGTTAGAGTGTGACAAAGTGGACGGGGATTTTCAAATTTTGAGTGATGACGAAATTGTTGCCAGCGTAAGTGCCACCAAAGAAGAAGAAGAAGAAGAAGAAGAAGGGACTGATGAAGATGAGTGTTCAAACCATGAAGAAAATCAAACTATTAGCCATTCAGAGGTCGAAACAATGCTGTCCAAGTGCGTAGAATGGTTTGAAAGTCAAGAAGAGGCTAATGCAACGCAGACACTACTGCTCCGGAAAATACGAAATATTGTCGCGGTGAAAGTTCGAACATTAAAAAGGCAGAAGAAATTGACTGACTATTTCCAAGCTAGATAAACTATTTCACCTGTAAGTTTATAGTACAGTACAGTACTGTACATTACGTATTTTGCAACTTTTGTAGTTACTGTACGGATGTTTTTATCATGTAATAAATAGTTTTATTTGCTATTACAATAGTGTTTAATTTGTTTTCGCTCCGAAATATTATTATATTACTGTGAGAGTGATATGTGTCTATACATAAAATAATTGATTGAGGCTATGTTTTGGAGGAATACAGTGTTTCTGTTATCCGTCTATTCGCTCAACCGTCACGACCACGGTCCCGAAGATGGCGGTTAATCGAGTTTCCACAGTGTGTATAAACGACTCAGGGCATTTCATTGAGAAGCTGAAGAAACTAAAACTTGGACCAAACGACATCCTGGCCAGCCTGGATGTTGTTTCTTTGTTTATCTAAGTGTTACATAAGTCAATCTCTGGAGTGTATGTGGATTGGCAACTTGTAGAAACATCTGAAGGGCATCGCCATGGGTAGCCCATTTAGTCCAGTGGTGGCCTACATTGTTTGGAACATTTCTAAGCGCAGGCGATGGATTTGGCCCTTGTAAACCTAAGGTGTAGCACAAATACGTCGACGATACATTCGTTGTTCGGAGCCACGATGAGGAACAGCTCGGTGACTTCCTCACACACCTTAACTGTCTCCACGCCACCACAAAAATTACCATAGAGACAGAAAAGGACCAACAGCTATCCTCTTTTAGATGCGATGGTCACAAGGGAAAAACTGGGACAGGGCGTGTATTGAAAACTGACACACACTGATTGATACCTGTATAAACTGTCAAACGACCACCAGAGCCACAAAGGAGGCATAGTTAATACGCTCGTAGCGTGAATATGTGAGCCGCAGCACGTCAGACTCGAGATGCAACAACTACAAACTGTCCTGAGGAGTAAAAGGTATTCCACCACTTACATAAGAAGTGTGACGAAATCAAACACTCGGCGAAATGATACATTGGAAAAAGAAATGACGCTTACGGCCTTTCTGCCGCACATTCCCATGGTGACGGACAGAATCGACCGTATATTGTGCAAATACGCGTAAAGACTATTTATAAACCTACAAAGATCAAAGAGCGTCTCAAATCAGCGAAAGGAGAAGAGGGACCTTCTTGCAGTGTCGGGAATGTATCGTATACCACGTACATGTGGAAAGGTCTATGTTGCAATGACTGGACGATCAACAACTCCAAGATCACCGAATATAAGCGGCATTGCAGGCTGGGGCAGGTGGAGAAATCGGCTATGGCGGAGCAGGCCCTTTGAGAGACCGACTACAAATTAAAATTCGCCGACTGTTGAGAATAACTATACGCCCGCTTGTTCAGGGAAGCTGTAGCAATACACAAACATGACATAGCTTCAGAAGAAAGCCTCAACATGAAATGTTGGATGCCAGTGTTGCAGCGAACGACAGTTGCAGACGACGGAAGCCAACGGAGAATTTCTTAAAATGAGGACGTTGGAAGGCTATTGAATTATTTCAGATGCTGATGAGGGAATTAGCACACGTGACGCTAAAAGTAGTACATGAACTGAAAGATTAAGTGGGTAGATCGGACAACTAACATAGAAGTATAGTATCGAATTAGGGGAAAAGTCGTATATTACACAACTTGACTAAAGGAATCGACCGATTGGCAGGATACATACTGAGGCGGCAAGGGGTCGTCAATTTGATAATGGAAGGATGTGTGTAGGGTAAAAATTTTAGAGGCAGACCAAGGCTTGAGGTGTGAGAGGTAGAAATTTTCGAGGGAGTCCAAGGTTTGGCTACAAAAGCAGGTTTACACGTATTTAGGTTGCAGTAGTTACGCGAAGAGTCTTGCACAGGACTAACTAGCAAGGAGAGCTACATAAAGCCAGTCTTTGGACTGAAGACCACAAGAAGAAGAACATCTCCAGCGAAATAATTTAATCAGCGTGAGTAAGTGTTGCACGCTAATTTCTCTATCATGATGCGTAACTGCAACAGCCTAAGTATTATCATTTGCATCTCAGCGTATTGTACATTTAAATGTTTTGTGACAAATTGTTCAAATGGCTCTGAGCACTATGGGACTTAACTGCTGTGGTCATCAGTCCGACAAATCGTTATTAACTCTTAAATGAAAATATGTTTGCGATTTTTTGCACTTGTTCCAAAGTCACAAGGACATAGGTGTCCGCAGAAAGTTATTTCAGAGAGGGGCAAATTCTACAAGTGCTTCTTTAGTATGACTGATTCGGTCGGTTTGAAAACATGTCGTACCCCAAGCACTAATTGTCATAGAAATTATACAAAAGTGACTGTATCTCAAACGAATGCTAATCATCATCCAGCCAGCGCTTTCACATAGATTACATTGACATCTAACTAGTATGATTTCTGATATTATGAACGTGAATGTGGATGCTACCTTTTTTAATAAAGGTACTGAAATTATATCACCATTTGAGTACATTCGAGCTAACCAATGAATTATGAAATTTCGTAAAAAATATTGGCAAAATTTTTTTTTTTATTCCAGTAATGTTAGGGTGACACTGAAATCAAAACTCAGAAGTATAAAAATACAGATGGTTGAGAAAATCGTTTTGTATATCAACAAAAAATCTTGCTTTCATGTTTCACGAACTGGAGAAACACAGAACAAACTGAAAAAACGCTTATTTAGTTTTGGTGACATCTATAACACTTTGTTTACTTAAGAAGCATCCCACTTGATCACGTTAATGGATTTATTGCGTTATTTCAGTGCTTTATATTTTTAATATTGACTAATTAAAGCCAAATAAATAATGTTTAGAAAATTATATTTTTTGGGACAGGTAATCATTTCACGGGACGAATGTGAGCAATCTTCCAAAATCACACTCAGATTGGCCGATATAACTGTCTTTTAATAGCCTAAGACTGAACCAAGCCAGTCCTCGTATCATCGATTTGTCACATTATTGTGCAGTAAGGCCAACTAGAATGCAGAATACTTATGACAGCGTTTAGCCTGTGTTGGACCCCCCCCCCCCCCCCCTCCAGAGTTTAAAACTTCTCACTCCATGGAGATACCATTTCACAGTTTCTTTCCTCTCTTCTATCTTAGAAAACGGTATTGTCTTTGACTGATATATAATATTAGCTTCCAAGAATATACAAGGCTATTACAAATGATTGAAGCGATTTCATAAATTCACTGTAGCTCCATTCATTGACATATGGTCACGACACACTACAGATACGTAGAAAAACTCATAAAGTTTTGTTCGGCTGAAGCCGCACTTCAGGTTTCTGCCGCCAGAGCGCTCGAGAGCGCAGTGAGACAAAATGGCGACAGGAGCCGGGAAAGCGTATGTCGTGCTTGAAATGCACTCACATCAGTCAGTCATAACAGTGCAATGACACTTCAGGACGAAGTTCAACAAAGATCCACCAACTGCTAACTCCATTTGGCGATGGTATGCGCAGATTAAAGCTTCTGGATGCCTCTGTAAGGGGAAATCAACGGGTCGGCCTGCAGTGAGCGAAGAAACGGTTGAACGCGTGCGGGCAAGTTTCACGCGTAGCCCGCGGAAGTCGACGAATAAAGCAAGCAGGGAGCTAAACGTATCACAGCCGACGGTTTGGAAAATCTTACGGAAAAGGCCAAAGCAGAAGCATTTCTTAAACAGGAGATTGGAAAACCGATGGATCGGTCGTGGTGGAGATCATGATCAACAATTCATGTCATGGCCTCCACGCTCTCCCGACTTAACCCCATGCGATTTCTTTTTGTGGGGTTATGTGAAAGATTCAGTGTTTAAACCTCCTCTACCAAGAAACGTGCCAGAACTGCGAGCTCGCATCAACGATGCTTTCAAACTCATTGATGGGGACATGCTGCGCCGAGTGTGGGAAGAACTTGATTATCGGCTTGATGTCTGCCGAATTACTAAAGGGGCACATATCGAACATTTGTGAATGCCTAAAAAAACTTTTTGAGTTTTTGTATGTGTGTGCAAAGCATTGTGAAAATATCTCAAATAATAAAGTTATTGTAGAGCTGTGAAATCGCTTCAATCATTTGTAATAACCCTGTATATAAATGTGCACACCTACGGTGTAGCAAGGTGGTGTTCTTCAGAGAGCACTACAATAGCTCTGCGTGCAAAACCGAATGCACATTCAGCGAGCCATCACGGGTCTTCTTGTCGACATAAAACCGTAAACCACTGTTGCGATTCCGTTGTGCAGCAGACGGATGGGGTATCCTTACGGAAAGTAGAGGGACGGATGACGGCCACATCTACCGCTGCCATTTTATTCCGGAAATTTGCGTCGGAATCCGCACGTCACGGAATCAGGAGTTCGATAAGAGCTGTAAGAGGAAGCGTCGGAAAAGATGGAGGACACTAATTCGGCACAGTTCTCTAAAGTCTCTCATTCGAGTGCAGAATAGCGCCGAAACGTCGCTGCATAATTTTCGGTGAACAGCGAGAGAAAAAAAGTCCAAAATACGTAGCGATTGCTGAAGTTTATTAGTGAATTTTCTATCAGGCTCAGCAGTGTTGCAGTTTATTAGACTAGCTGGTAATGATAGCTGCAACAAGCAGTAACACGTGAAGGGACGAAACTCAAAAGATTCAGAGACTTACCTATTTATGAAACGCTGAACAACTTAGCACGCACTCGATTAAAATTTAGAGAACCCTAGGGAAACAGTGACCAACTGGCGTCAGGTAGATACATGAATGGAGACATCAGTGGACGTTCTTCCATCGTCATAAGTTAGGCAACATAGATCCAACCATCCAACTCTCGGGTGCGAAACAAGCAAGAAAAATACGGAACTCCTTCAATCGTAACAGAAGTGGCCACGTCCTGAGTCCTGACCAAAGCAACGCTACACAAATTAGGAATTACCAATAATGACCAACGTGACTGCGAACATCGGAACGATGAACGAACATTTTGCGCAACTGCCCTAAAAGAAAATTCATGAGTACCTGGAAAGCCTTTGTAGACGCAACACCTGCAGCAAATAACTGGTTGTAATCTTTGAATATCAAGTGATGGTGAGAAATGGATCTCTCAACTTCTTTTGTCTTCTGCCAGTTCTCCAGCTTTCTTTACTATCTATTCATACATATATAGGTATCTGCTTGTACTGACTCATATCATTTTATCGTATCTTATACTAACTTAACTGTGTGTGCATTTAAAATATAATTCTGTAACCCTTGCGCTACTGTTAACAAAATTGCTAGAAATGTGTGAGTATTCTACAATGAATAAAAAGCATGCACCCAAATTCCAATATGAGGCAAGCGCCCCTATCACTCCTTTCGCGGGCACATGCGGAACATTTCAATTGGTACACGTTTAAGGTACATTAACAAATCTCTTTTACTTTATAAATGCGTATTGTATAGTCCCGTTACGAACAGACACTGGCAACCACTAGAAATAAAAATAAAGCAGGAAGTAAGGCAAGGATGTAGTATCTCACCAACACTAATCAGCAGCTACACCGACGACCTGATCACGGAATGGATGAAGATGTCTCAAAGTAAAACAATACGGACAAATCAGTTTCCAAATACGACTGGGTAATCAAACAGGAAAATGAAGGCAAATTACAATTAGCGATAGTTTGATTAACCCCAATAGAAGACTAAAGTATAAATTCAAACTATCAACAAAACATCCCATAAGAACTAAGATAATCATTAGTGACATAATAATAGAAAAGGGCTCCAGTTTTCAGTATTTAGAATGGATTATGGAGGAGAGAAAGACATAAATAAGAAAATTAACACCTACAACTTACATGTGACACGATAAAAAGAAGATTAAAGGGTAAAGCGAGAAGAGAAATCCAAATAAATTTTTACCCAAAGTGCTATATGTAGCAAAAAGTTGGGAGAACTTTAAATGAAGTTCCTTAGATCAGTGAAAGACTGCACACGATAAGACAAAATAAGAAACAAGAGGTAAGAAACGAACTGGAGTGCATTAACGACAGCGGGATTGGAAAGAGCACATTCACCTCAGAGAATCGGTCGACGAACCATGGAATACAATCCCACAAGAAGGAGTGAAGGACGGACGAGGAAGAGATGGGGACGCAGCAACAGGTCATAAGGCCTAAGAGTGCATTAGCAGGAGAAGACTTTCTTCTTATAAAAAAATGTTCAAATGTGTGTGAAATCTTATGGGGCTTAACTGCTAAGGTCATCAGTCCCTAAGCTTACACACTACTTAATCTAAATTATCCTTAGGACAAACACACACACCCATGCTCGAGGGAGGACTCGAACCTCCGCCGGGACCAGCCGCACAGTCCATGACTACAGCGCCTGAGACAGCTCGGCTAATCCCGCGCGGCTTTCCTCTTATATTATATGTTCTACATCCTTAAGATACTCCTCACTAACGGTCTTTGGAACAAAAAGTATATCTTATTTAATCACCTTTACGCTCAGTTTTCAGTTGCTCATCTGCGTACAGCAAACAGAATCGTGATACAGGTCCTATGCGAGAGCGTGTCTGCTGGTGAGATAATTGTAGACGTTGATATACACTGAAGAGCCAAAGAAACTGGTATACCTCCCTAATATCGTGTAGGGCCTACGCGAGCACGCAGGACAGGCGTAACACGACGTGGAATGCACTCGACTAATGTCTGAAGTAGTGCATGGAGCGAAACTTACAGGCCTGTCCATAACTCCGTAAGAGTACGATGGGACAGACACCTCTTCCGAACAGCACGTTGCAAGGCATCCCAGATATGCTCAATACTCTGGGAAGTCTGGTGGCCAGCGGAATTGTTTAAACTCAGAAGAGAATTCCTGGAGCCACTCTGGACCAATTCTGGACGTGTAGGGTGTCGCATTATCCTGCTGGAATTGCCCAAGACTGGCGGAATGCACAATGGACATGAATGCATGCAGGTGATCAGACAGGATGCTTACGGACGTATCACCTGTCAGAGTCTATCTAGACGTATCAGGGCTCCCACATCACTCCAACTGCACACGCCCCACACCATTACAGAGCCTCCACCAGCTTGAAAAGCCCCCTATTGACGCGCAGGGTCCATGGGTTCATGAGGTTGTCTACAAACCCGTACACGTCCATCCCCTCGATACTCGTTTTAGACGGGTACGTGCCGAGTAAAACTGTGAGGGACGGGAAAAACCCACCGTGGTACAACAACAAAGTTAGGAAACTACTGCGAAAGCAAAGAGAGCTTCACTCCAAGTGTAAACGCAGCCAAAACCTCTCAGACAAACAGAAGCTAAACGATGTCAAAGTTAGCGTAAGGAGGGCTATGCGTGAAGCGTTCAGTGAATTTGAAAGTAAAATTCTATGTACCGACTTGACAGAAAATCCTAGGAAGTTCTGGTCTTACGTCAAATCAGTAAGTGGCTCGAAACAGCATATCCAAACACTCCGGGATGATGATGGCATTGAAACAGAGGATGACACGCGTAAAGCTGAAATACTAAACACCTTTTTCCAAAGCTGTTTCACAGAGGAAGACCGCACTGCAGTTCCTTCTCTAAATCCTCGCACAAACGAAAAAATGGCTGACATCGAAATCAGTGTCCAAGGAATAGGAAAGCAACTGAAATCACTCAACAGAGGAAAGTCCACTGGAGCTGACGGGATACCAATTCGATTCTACACAGAGTACGCGAAAGAACTTGTCCCCCTTCTAACAGCCGTGTACCGCAAGTCTCTAGAGGAACGGAACGTTCCAAATGATTGGAAAAGAGCACATGTAGTCCCAGTCTTCAAGAAGGGTCGTCGAGCAGTTGCGCAAAACTATAGACCTATATCTCTGACGTCGATCTGTTGTAGAATTTTAGAACATGTTTTTTGCTCGAGTATCATGTCGTTTTTGGAAACCCAGAATCTACTCTGTAGGAATCAACATGGATTCCGGAAACAGCGATCGTGTGAGACCCAACTCGCTTTATTTGTTCATGAGACCCAGAAAATATTAGATACAGGCTCCCAGGTAGTTGCTATTTTCCTTGACTTCCGGAAGGCGTTCGATACAGTTCCGCACTGTCGCCTGATAAACAAAGTAAGAGCCTACGGAATATCAGACCAGCTGTGTGGCTGGATTGAAGAGTTTTTAGCAAACAGAACACAGCATGTTGTTATCAATGGAGAGGCGTCTACAGACGTTAAAGTAACCTCTGGCGTGCCACAGGGGAGTGTTATGGGACCATAGCTTTTCACAATATATATAAATGACCTAGTAGATAGTGTCGGAAGTTCCATACGGCTTTTCGTGGATGATGCTGTAGTATACAGAGAAGTTGCAGCATTAGAAAATTGTAGCGAAATGCAGGAAGATCTGCAGCGGATAGACACTTGGTGCAGGGAGTGGCAACTGAGCCTTAACATAGACAAATGTAATGTATTGCGAATACATAGAAAGAAGGATCCTTCATTGTATGATTATATGATAGCGGAGCCAGTTACTTCTGTAAAATGTCTGGGAGTATGCGTGCGGAACGATTTGAAATGGAATGATCATATAAAATTAATTGTTGGTAAGGCGGGTACCAGATTTAGATTCATTGAGAGAGTCCTTAGAAAATGTAGTCCATCAACAAAGGAGGTGGCTTACAAAACACTCGTTCGACCCATACTTGAGTATTGCTCATCAGTGTGGGATCTGTACCAGATCGGGTTGACGGAGGAGATAGAGAAGATCCAAAGAAGAGCGGCGCGTTTCGTCACAGGGTTATTTGGTAACCGTGATAGCGTTACGGAGATGTTTAGCAAACTCAAGTGGCAGACTCTGCAAGAGAGGCGCTCTGCATCGCGGTGTAGCTTGCTGTCCAGGTTTCGAGAGGGTGAGTTTCTGGATGAGGTATCGAATATATTGCTTCCCCCTACTTATACCTCCCGAGGAGATCACGAATGTAAAATTAGAGAGATTCGAGCGCGCATGGAGGCTTTCAGACAGTCGTTCTCCCCGCGAACCACACGCGACTGAAACAGAAAAGGGAGGTAATGACAGTGGCACTTAAAGTGCCCTCCGCCACACACCGTTGAGTGGCTTGCGGAGTATAAATGTAGATGTAGATGTACTATTTGAAACGAGATTCGTCCGACCAGGCAACATGCTTCCAGTCATCAACAATCCACTGTCGGTGTTTACGGGCCCAGGCGAGGCGTAAAGTTTAGTGTCGTGCATTCATCATGGATACTTGTGTGGGCCTTCGGCTCCGAAAGCCCATGTCGATGTTACGTTGAATGGTTCGCACGCTGACACTTTTTGGAGGCCCAGCATTGAAATCTGCAGCAATTTGCTGAAGGGTTGCCCTTCTATCACTCTGCACGATTCTCTACAGTCGTCGTTGGTCCCGTTCTTGCAGGATCTTTTTCCGGCCGCAACGATGTCGGAGATTTGATGTTTGCCGGATTCCTGATATTCACGGTACACTCGTGAAATGGTCGTACTGGAAAATACCCACTTCATCGCTACCTGGGTACTGCTGCGTCCCATCTCTCGTGAACCGACTATAACACCATGTTGAATCTCACTTAAATCTTGATAACCTGTCATTGTAGCAGCAGTAACAGATCTAACAACTACGCCAGACACTTGTTGTCTTATATAGGCATTGCCGACCGCAGCGCCGTATTCTGCCTGTTTATATATATCCGTTTTTGAATACGCATGCCTAGACCAGTTTCTTTGGCACTTCAGTGTAATGAAGTGTTCCCGCTGAACGTTGTGAGTGTGTGGTGACGCGCCCGTACGGGACACGTGGCGGTATTTGTGGCCTCGTCCGTTCCGCGTGAGTCACCATCCGGTTGGCGATAACCAGGCGCTCCTGGGCCGTCCGCTCCCGGATCCCTGCGGCTGGCGAAGAATGTGCGGACGCTGAATAAGTCTGGAATGTCCCCATGTGGCGAACGGGAGGGGCACTCGGCGCAGGTGGCAACAGGGCGCCTCGTAATGACCGCTCGTTACCTGCGTCGTTTAAGGTGGCGTGGCGTAACATCCGTGTTACTTAGGAAGGAGTGCTGTTGCGTTGCCAAAAATAGCTTTGATAATATCACTGGAATCGTGAACACTGTGTCACTAGTTTTTCTTTGGTGCAGGAACAGTGACCCCTAAGGTAAACCATCTTGAGAGATTTTAAAAAAATGGCTCTAAGCACTATGGGACTCAACTTCTGAGGTCATTAGTCCCCTAGAACTTAGAACTAGTTAAACCCAACTAACCTAAGGACATCACAAACATCCATGCCCGAGGCAGGATTCAAACCTGCGACCGTAGCAGTCTTGCGGTTCCAGACTGCAGCGCCTTTAACCGCACGGCCACTTCGGCCGGCCTGAGAGATTTTAAAGCTGCCTTCTTCAGATCGATGCTTTTTAGGGTTCCGTACGATGAAAACGAAATCCTTAGAGGATCCCTATGTTGTGTGTCCGTTTGCCCGTCTGTTAAGACCCCTTGTCCTCAGGAACTTGTAGATGTATCAAGTTCAATTAGTGTCAAATACTGAGGGCTACGGTTCCTTGGCGGTGTACAGAATTTAAGCTGCTAACTCAGAGCAGTCAAAAGGACGGCTGTCTATGCCACATATTGTCTGCGGTTTATTTGTGACGTACAGTTTATCGACCAGTCACACCAGCCAACAACAGTTATCTAGGGTACGCGCCGATACGCTTAGAGACTATCATACTCCACGTTTCCTCTATCACCTTCTCAATTATAACATTCCCTGTTATTTGTCCTCAGCTTTTACTGTATCAGCACAGACAGCAGAAACAATCGTTCTAAAATAAATAAAAAAACAAAAATATATAAATTAATTAATTAATTAATTAATAAAATAAAATAAAATAAAACTTTCTGTGTACAATCACATACCTCTTCCATGTTTTCTAAATCATTTTCTGTACCAATAACCCCTATCGGGAACAATCTTCTTCAGAATATGAGAGAAATTTAATACCTTCCAAAATTCAAAAGACCGCTAATGGTCCACCTTCTACCAAAATAACCATCTCTCCTACATTCTGTAGCCCCCCTCCGCCAGCACGTTTGCCTACCCGTTGTTGCTGAGTTCTGTATTTATATTTTGTTTTTCCTTAATAGCCACCGTCACTGTCATTTCATTTGTCTCCTCCACCTTTATCCATTCCGCTTCTGATAATACCAAACATGGCTTCAAATTTCTATACTGATCTATAACATCCTAAATGCCTTTTACTGTTACTGTTATTATTAGTAGTAGTGCGAGTCATTGTTAATATCAGTATTGTTATATTATTATTATTAATATCATTATTGAGAAGTTTTGTAGTATCTTTGGTATATGTTGCTCCTGATCAGATGTAAGAGAGGGCGTTAAGGTCCTGATCTGGTCAGGCTAAATAAGCAATAAATAAATAAATGAATAACTATTTGGATTCTCGCCAACTTACTCTTCGATACCTATAAATGAACAATGTACCAGTACATACATAAGTAAGTTTGTACAGAACCCGCAGAACGCGAGTCCTGCTCGAACTTGTCCGATTTTTTAAATAATAAAATACTATGACAGGCTGTGGAATTCTACGAAGTCATAGTGAAGCTAAAATGTAAACAATAAAATGGATTGGCATGCAGGGGATGGAGGGAGGAAGATACCAGACAGTAAAAATTTTAAGCAGAAAACACGCAACTGGACAGTTAGCATGGCAGAAACACCCAGGAGGACCGGAACAACTACGTGTGAGATAAGACGAGAGCTCATTCTGAGAGAATGAAAGTAACGTGGACACAAAGAACAGCCAAAACAAATCTTCGTTATACATCGCGTGGTATGCAAGTTGAGGCAGCTAAGACAGGCCACCCCAAATATATCCAGAATGAATAAATACATCGAGGTGCGGTTTTCGCCAAGTTATAGCGGACAATATGGCGAATTTCCTGACGTTCGCAAGTAATTTTCATCGTTTACAGTCACCGTATTAGACATCGACTTTGTTTTTTCTAATGGAACTATATACCGTACTTTTTTCTTTGGCATCTGAAAGAACCTTTTAGAACTTCAACGACATAAGGCGTATGGGACTTGACCAAACAATCAATACGACTCCAACAGCGCCGCAAACCGATGTCCCACCGTCGGGAGAAGAGATCCCACAAATGCCCACTCTATTACACGAAATGTAGGCAAACACGTAACTCAGGCACGGTCCGTGTGTTTATTATCACGGCTGTCATACCAAGTCCTCACAAGAGAAACTCCCCATCATACACCCCTCAGATTTAGTGGTAAAATGGCCGAGTCAATAACCCGTCAAAAACTAAACACAGATCAATCATGCAAACGGGAAGAAGGTGTACTGCAATCTGAAAAAAAGGAAAACAGAAACAGTGAAGGGTCCAAGAACAACAATTGCAACAAAGAGCAGCTTTAGACAGCAACGGCGTTGTCGGGAAGTGGTCATGATGTTGGAGTGCCAAGAGGGCGAGCCGTGTTCAAAATTCCCTCGAGTCATATTATGCACTGTCCGTCTGATTATTGAAATATTTTTTTCTCTTTCTGTAGCCTTGGCGGTTTTCATACTACACATGGTTATAGAATGTAAGTCATGTGGTAAGAATACGTTACTATCGCATCTAAATGTGATGAACAGTGAGAGCAGGCGAGATACCACATAGACGTCTAACTGAAATGAAAACAGCAAGTAAACGAGTGTGAACTATGTTACAACAAAGGAATTCAAGACTTAAGACTTCCAAAACGGAACGCAACTTCAAAAACGTTAAAACCATATATTTTGACAGAACACAGAGGAACTGTGTGATTGTGAAACTGTTGCGTTCGTTTGTTGCAACTCATGTGTCAAACTATAATGTTTTCATCATTTCCTAGTAAGTGATCACATTCACATTCATACGAACACCTGTATCGGGCAAGGAGGCATATCTCACTCACTTACCAGTCGTAAAAATTATGTGCGTCGATAAGAGATTCCTATCGTATCACACACGAACTGTCACTAATGCCGTGTATGACACACCAGACGCGTTTTCCGGTGGAGGATCCTGTTGACTTGTCGCCTTATCATCAAACGTTTGTGGTTCCCACTCTAAAGCCACTTCCTTTCGGTTGCTAACAGAGCATTTGTGTAGAATCAGTTACCATTATAGGTCCCTAGCTTACACCTCGCTGTTGCATCACGCACAGACACAAATCTGAATAAAGCCAACAGCGGAAAAAAAGAAGCAAGACGGAGCTTATAACACGGCTCGCCCGCGAGGTAAGCCAAAACCTTGTACTGTATTGTATTGTATTGTATGGAACAGGGGACCTAGAAACGACGGAGAGGCTTCGTCCACGCCGTAGCCCTCAGTCGTTCACAACCCCACAACAGGCTATAGCAGTCCACTCACCCCACCGCCGCCCCACACCGAACCCAGGGATATTGTGCGGTCCGGCCCCCAGTGGAGCACTCGTTTGGTTGATCCCTCCTTTACTTCCGAGATGCCAGTTAGTAACATTCGCTTTCTGTGCCACTGCTGCTAAAGTGTTAGTTTCATTTCTTTCATCAGTTGCTCTTCTTTTTAATTGGCGTGTAGTATTCTCCATGTTTCCAGTTTCTAGAAATTTTTCATAATGTTGGCGGGATATGGATACTCTTCAGCAAACAGCCACAACGCCGATGACATTCGCCATAAACGATATTCACCTTTTTGTCTGTCGTATACGCTGTGAACTCCTCAATAACTTTACAAGCAAGTCATTTGATTGCTACAACATCAGAACACAGACTGTTGCGCTTCAAGTGCACAGGTAAATATAAGAACCGTACCAGAGTTACGTGTTTGCTTACATTTGGTTTCATAGGACAGACGAGTGTGGAAACTCTTCTCCTGACATTGGAACAGTGATTTGCGGTGCTATTATCCTGGTACTATTTGATCATGTCCCATAGACGACATGTAGTTAAAGTTCTCTTAGAATTTTCTTCAAAATTCTATACAGAAGAAAGTATGTAGTTCCACTACGAAATAGAAGTCATTGTGGTAATTCGGCGATTATTAACGACAAAAATTACTTGCGAACGTCAGGAAATTCACCATATTGTCCATTATAACTTGGCGAAAACCGCACCTCGATATATTTTTTCATTCTGGATATACGAGGTATATGAGAAAAGTATGAGACTGATTCTTTATCTACCAAAGTTTTCATTCTTTTTCAAACAACACCACTCTCCCCTTCAAAATACACCCCTTCGGCAACACAACGGCGGAATCGTTGTTCCCAGCCCTGATAACAGCGCTGAAAGGCTTCAACTGGTGGGGCCTGTAACATAACATGTCGGTCACATTCTTCTGAATGTTCTCCATAGTCCCAAAGTGACGTCCCTTTCAGACATTTTTCAATTTCGGGAAAAGAAGAAAGTCACAAGGACTCGGATCAGATGAACAGAAGGGCTGTGGAACAACAGGAATCCCTTTTGATGTCAACAGTTTCGTGATGGAAGTGGCTGTGCGACATGGGGTATAGTCATGATGCAGCATCCACTTGTCTACAATGTCCGGTCTCACTCAATTAACCGCTTTCCTGAGCTTTCTAACACATCTTCGTGAAACACTTGGTTGACAGTTTATCTTCGAGGAACAAATTCTTTATCCACGATACCCCTACTGTCGAAAAAGCAAATCAGCATTGTATTGAACATTGATTTGCTCTTTAGAGCTATTTTTGATAGAGGAGATGTCTCAGTGTGCCACTCCTCACTTTGCTGCTTTGTTTCAGGATCGTTCTCAAAAGTCCAGGATTCATCACCTGTGATTATACGATTGAATCATTCGTGGAAATTGGCAATCCTCAGGAAGATCAACGTACAAGTTTCTTCGGTTGTCCTTCTGCTCAGTTGTGAGCTTTTTCGGTACCATTTTGGCAAAAACCTTTCGCATGTTCAAAACTTCGGTCAAAATTTGATGCACAGTGAAAGTGTTTAAGTCTAACAGGTCCTTATTGTTAAACGTAGGTCTGATCTCACAAGAGCACGCACACCTTCAACGTTTTCGTCACTTTTTGAAGTTGTAGATCTCCATGAGCGAGGTTCATCTTCAACATGTTCTCGGTCTTCCAAAAATGATTTGTGCCGACGAAAACTTGTGCTCTCTATAAGGAATGTTCCCTATAGGCCTGTTTCAACTTTTCGAAGGTTACACTCGCGGGTTCCTCAAGTTTAACGCTAAACTTGATGACACAACGTTTTTCTAAATTCCGCTGTTCCCTTTTCGTAAAACAAAACAGGAACACAGCTTCGCTTATGGCGCTCTCAAATGTCATATGATGGATGTACGGGGCTGAAACTCGGACTGAGCTTCTGGAAGGGATGGACACGCCGATCTACACAAGTAGAGCAATACAGCATTGCCAGATCGGTTGCGGTGCTGTCAGTCTCATTACTTTTGTCTAACACCTCGTGTTTAGGGTTCCCTGTCTTAGCTGCTCACCTTCTACGCAGTGAATGATCAAAAGCCAAGAAGAAGGTTCAGTAGCGGCTGCTATAGCCTATGTGGTGATTTTGACTTCTTAGAGTCCTGAAGAAATTGATTTCTGACGCTTCACATTCAAATCGGCAGCGATCTGACACGTAGTAGAGCTTTGACCGTCCCGTACGCTGTGCGGAGGCGATGCCAGACACTCGTGGTCGGCCAGTACGGTTGTTTGTCTTTGCGATACTGAAGATCAGCCCTAGACACTACTGACTACCAAAACCTACGTTCACTTTAACGCAAATGTAATAAGCATCATATACCAGGCGCACTGACACCGCTGTTAACGAGGCAGACCGCGTTGTAAGAGATTACCTACGACCAACTCCAGCTGACAAAATCTACCCTCGTATAGGCATACTGAAGCGGTACTGTGAGTACGCTTCATGAATAATCCAACTAATGTACATGTAGAAAACAACTAAGTTTTTTATTTCAATGTGTCACACGATCTCGTCCTCTCTGAACCTTTCCAGTATGGGTTCAAATGGCTCTGAGCACTATGGGACTTAACATCTATGGTCATCAGTCCCCTAGAACTTAGAACTACTTAAACCTAACTAACCTAAGGACAGCACACAACACCCCGCCATCACGAGGCAGAGAAAATCCCTGACCCCGCCGGGAATCGAACCCGGGAACCCGGGTGTGGGAAGCGAGAACGCTACAGCACGACCACGGGATGCGGGCTTTCCAGTATGTATGAGAGCATGTTGTGTGAATGTGTTGGGCTTAGAAAGGTGGAGGGCTGTTTAAAAGATTTTCAGTAGATGCGGTAGGCTTCTCAAAAGAGAAACTAGGGAAACTAAACGCAGGGATTGCTTGAGAGACTTCGGAAAGATCAGTTCTGAGAGTGTAGGAGGCGGAGGTTGGTCTTCAGCCAATAGGACGCGCCAGTTCGAACAACGGCTGGGGTGGCCCGTCGGTAGCATGGCAGGTAGATGGTAGCAGGGACGTGCTACGTGAGAAGAGGACGCATGATGGAGACGCTTCGTCTGGAAGGTGGTAAGATGTGAAATGCAGTGTATCATAGTAGACACAGTTCGTTAACCAACTTCCCCGCTCTGGCTCGTCTCACGAGCGCACTTGAAGATTATGTGCTCAAGTATCTGTGGGGATAGCGTCCCAGCTCTATGTGGTCGGGCTTTTGCATTAATTAATGCAGTAGCGGTATTTCGCGTAGTACTTCACGGTGATCTTTAGCGTGGCGACGCATGGAAGAGTTGTGCCCTGATGTGTGATAGTAAATTCCCTTCGGCCTCCCTGTGGGGTGACCACTGATAGATTGATAATACGAAACCAATTAGCTATTTCTCTACTTGTCAGCACCGATATTATTTCTGGTCTCCGAAAGCTGAAATTCATAATTATAAGAGTAATAACCACATTATTACCTCACTAAATAACGCCAAATCAACTAGCATTTCCCCCTCTTGATAACCCAGTAGGAGTATGGGCGTAGGCATAAAAAAATGCTAGCGGTTACCGCCACCGTTACTGAGTGCGGTTGGTTTGTGTGTGTGTATGTGTGTCTTGTTATCCGTTGCGTGCTTTATCAGTAATTAAAAATCAGGGTCGAAGTCACACGAAATATTACTACGCACATTCAACCACAGCATCCAGTAGGGGAGATAAAAATACTGTGTCATACTCGTGTATGAGCATCAAAGAAACAAGCAGGCAAGCAGCACAGGCCAGCACCGCAAATAGGAAGGACTGTTACCGTCGAGCATCACTTGAGGATATTAGACGAAGAACAGCGGCAGAGAAGGAAAAGCAAGAAAATTATTCTAGATATCTCCCCATGGAAGACTTTGAACAGACTGCGAACTGGTGTGACACGGTGCAAACATAATTTGAAGCGGTTACATTACCGGAGATGCAATCTGAGAGAACTTCAAGATGCTGAACACTTGTTGGTCTGCCCCGAAGTTGCCTGAAGCCTGCACGCTGGAGGACCCGATTTCAGCAAATGTTCAGTAATCAAGAGTGCCGAATTCTTGGTCTCAAAATCAATTTGACATATACAAAGTTTTGTGATTTACTGTAGATACGTTTTGAATTTGTAAATAACTTCACTGTACTGTCTTGGACAAGAAAATAACAATAATAATGTAGATACGGCCTTCATTCCCACACAAATATTATAAAATATGCCCCTTCGTACACAAGGTTGGTTCGTAAGTCTGCCTTAGTTGGGCCGGCCGGTGTGGCCTAGCGGTTCTAGGCGCTACAGTCTAGAACCGCGCGACCGCTACGGTGGCAGATTCGAATCCTGCCTGGGGCATGGATGTGTGTGATGTCCTTAGGTTAGTTAGATTTAAGTAGTTCTAAGTTCTAGGGGGCTGATGATCTCAGATGTTAAGTCCCATAGTGCTCAGAGCCATTTGAACCATTTGCCTTAGTTGGTACTTCCACAGAGCTGCCGCTACACAGGCAGTCTATTAGTGAATATTATTGGCCATTTACATCTTAAATTCCCAATATTAACGCGATGGTTATCGTTCTAGATACTACTAATACTACTCGAATATAGCATTTTACAAATCTGTACACCACTAAAATATTCGCTTAAATAAATACGGAAGACCAACTAAAACTGACACTCAAATAAACTATTATGTCACGGCAACTATCTTCCATCCAATGAAATGGAGAGGGGGGGAAGAGAGAAAGGTAGTAATCATTTGTACACATGGCTTGGTGAAATGGTAACAAACAGTTCGAAATAGTGTATTGTCAGTTCTTTCTTTTTACGAACGACAGAATTGCAGTTCTTCAGTGAATTCCTGTTTTTGCTGCCCTGTGAGTTCATCGCTTCCACAGGAGCAGAAAACAAAATATCAGTTTAGCAGCAAGCATTTAGTTTTGTGACGTTCCTGCGACAATACATGTGCCAAATATTACTATGTACAGTGTCCAGTATTGATACAAAATAAGTTTTTAGGTTTTATGAATTTTGCTTAGTGCTGTGCAGATACGAAAAAATACCAAGATGAGGTGCACAATACATTAGAAAACGTTTGTTAAAGATAAACGTCTTGAAGTGAGTTAGATATCAACATGCTACTGTCGCAAAATCGCAAAAGCTTCGTCATTTATCGAGTAGTAGATCCGAGAACCAAGGAATATCTTAACTTTCAAAAAGTGTGTACTAATGGTTCTGAGGTTCTTAAAACAGCTTCACCTGTGGAACTAAATATTGCTCGCTTTCGGGTATCTTCCGGTGCAACCAAACTCTGCATCAGATTTCACTGTCATAATCAAGAAACCATAACTGAAAATACTAAAATTAAGGTAAAGATAAATTGAATAGTATTCCAGAAGTCATCTATAGTTGTATGCTGCCACCAGTCAGCTAATCGAGATGTTGATTTCAATATAACGACGTCATGTGCTATCTATATTATCTACGATCTAAGCCTGCAGTTATCAGCTTGCATTCAGGAAGATTCTGAGATGCGATCAATGGACTGGAAAGCAGGTACCGCTAACCAGTTCATACGCTTCCTCCAACTAATTCCTAGCAACATCTGCCGATGATCGCTCCAAGAAAGCAAATCAGGAATACGGTGCAAAGGTAACTGGTTAAAAGACACAAATACATCTCTCTTCAACTTGCACGAAAAAAAGGAACTTGCTATCTTCAATTAGACGTAGGCAAGTCCGCCTCTTCACTTTAACACCACCTTCCCGCGCTCTGTCTGGTTCCAGCCCTCTTCCTACCGAGAGTCAGACCAAGCACGCTCCGTAAACCGTACCTTATGCCAATATGATCGGAAAATGGTTATCGAGAATTTTTCGCCTGTGCACAGGACCACACTTGCAAATTCCTTTTACCTTTCTGTACTGAAAAAATTATTTTATGGTTCACAAATCATCACTCACTCACCTAACACCCTTAAGACATCACCTCTGGCCCATAGGGTCCGCGACGTACAGGGTGTGGACTAAAATATGGAAACACCAAAAACACAACACATTACTATGCCTAATAAGGTGTAGGAAAGCCGTCGGCATTCATAACAGCTTCCAGTCGTCTCGGAATCAGTAACTACAGGTCTTGTAAGGGTTTCGAGGGAGTCGTAAACTATTCTCCCTGACAAATAGTGGCAAGTTCAGGTAACGATGAAGGAGAAGAGTAGCTATCACGGACCCTTCTCTCAAAAGTAAACTACAAGGGCTCAATAATATTGAGATCTGTGGAGTACGTGGAGAAGTGACAATTCATCCTCGTGTTCAGAAAACCAGTCCTGGAGGTTGCGAGTCATGTGAACAGGGAACCCTGTCGTCTCGGAACACAGCACCACCGTTGGAAAACAAACATTGTACCAAGGGATGAACCTTATTAGCCAAAAAGATTGCAGAATCTTTTGCAGTAGAGTACCCATGCAGAGTACCCACGGCGCCCACGGAATACCACAGTGTGGCTGCCGAATCATTACCGAACCACCACCAAGTTTCAGTCTTTGCAGCAAGCAGTCTGCATCGTACGCTTAGGACGGCGTACACCAGACATAAACTAGGCCAGAAGCTGGAATTAGTGTGAAATAAGATTCATGCGACGAAATGAATTTTTTCCATTGCTATATACACCAGAGTTTAAGTCATCTGCACCACTTTTTCCCATTAAGGGCATTTGCATCACTGATGTGAGAATTTGCTTTCCCAGCTCCCCGTGCAATTCTCTGAGCTGGAGCATCCTTCGTGTTGTTTTGGTGCTGACAGGATTCATGAGTGCGACATTCCGTTCAGCAAAGACTTTTGCACTTGTCGTCATCTTATTTTTGGTTACAAACCTCTTCCATGACCGTCCATTGTTATCACACAACCAACACACTCGTCCGCATTGTGAGTTAGCAGATGATGTTATTTTGCTTTCCCTGTATGCAGTACAAATCTTCGATCCAATGCCTCTTGAAGCAAAGAACACTTCGACTACCTTAGTTACGGAAGTAGCCAACATACGAGCCCCGGCAATCTCCCCACGTTCGAATTCATTTAGCTCCGACATACTGCACTCACAACTAAATGGAACACCGCTGACACCACAACTGGCACTTGTAACGTACTGACATTGCACCGCTGCAGTCTGCGCTCAGATACAACAGCGCCAACTGCAGGCTTGGCTGACATATTCACTTATGTTGAAACCTGAATTTTTTGCCCAACCCCTGCACTTTCTGTAGCCGTAAAGACAGTAACCAACACCTCGGTTTCATGAATTCCAAAATCACAAAAAGCGGCTTAGAAAAGTATACTTACAAGGGAACCTCCCCACCGCACCCCCTCAGATCTATTTATAAGTTGGCACAGTGGATAGGCATTGAAAAACTGAACACAGATCAATTGAGAAAACAGGAAGAAGTTGTGTGGAACTGTGAAAAAGTAAACAAAATATACAAACTGAGTAGTTCATGTGAAGATAGGTAACATCAAGGAAAGAGGGAACGAAGGAGCGCCGTGGTCTCGTGGTAACGTGAGCAGCCGCGGAAAGAAAGGTCCTTGGTTCAGATCCTCCATCGAGTGAAAAGTTTAACTTTTTATTTTCAGTTTATGTGACAAACTCTTATGTTTTCATCACTTTTTTGGGAGTGATTATCACATCCACAAGAAAACCTAAATCGGGCAAGGTACAAGAATCTTTTTACCTATTCGCCAAGTGTACAAGTTTGGTGGGTCGACAACATATTCCTGTCATGTGACGCACATGCCGTCACGAGTGTCGTATAGAATATATCAGATGTGTTTTCCTGTGGAGGAATCGGTTGACCTATGACCTTGCGATCAAATCGCACGGTTTTGTGATGCGGTCGCAAAACACAGAAACTAAACTTATTACAGTGAACAGAGACGTCAATGAACGAACGGACAGATAATAACTATGCAAAAATAAAGGAAGTAAAATTTTCACTCGAGGGAAGACTTGAACCAAGGACTTCTCATTCAGCAACTGCTCACGCTACCACCGGACCACGGCGCTCCTGAGCTTACATTGTCCATGATATTGCTTATGTGGCCCATGGACTACTCAGTTTGTATATTTTGCTTATTTTTTCACAGTTCCACACAACTTCTTCCTGTTTTCCCAATTGATCTGTGTTCAGTTTATCAAGGCCTATCCACTGTGCCAACTTATAACTAAATCTGAAGGGGGTGCGATGGGGAGGTTCCCTTGTTAGCTACAAAGGATTACCGACTAACTCAGATCCTTCACAGTATGCTGCAAGACAGGAGATACTTCGTCTCTCTCCAAGACAAGAAGAATCGATGGAGAATGCAGAAAAGTGGTCTCCCTCAGAGAAGTGTGCTGTCTCCGCTGTTGTGTAATATCTACACAAATGAACAGCCAATTACCTCTTCAACTAAGGCATTCATATACGCTGATGATACACCACTCGCTGCCCAAGGTGAGACCTTTGAGGGTGTAGAGGTGAAACTGACAACAGCTCTTGAAAATTTGGCCAAGCATTACGATGAAAACCAACTGAAACCGAACCCTGGAGAGACCCAAGTCTGTGCATTCCACCTTAGAAATAGGGAAGCCAAAAGGAAACTGAACATCACTTGGAGAGGAGAACAATTACTCCACTGAGAAACTCTTAAATACCTTGGAGTGAAGATGGACCGTTCCCTCACATTCAAAGCCCACTGTGGAGAAACGAGCCTCAAAGTAAAAGAGCGGAACAACATCATCCGCAAACTTACAGGAACCACCTGGGGTGCCCAGCCAAAAGTGCTTAGAACCTCTGCCTTGGCACTATGTTTCTCCGCCGCAGAATACGCTGCACCCGTCTGGCAAAACTCTGCACATGCTAAACGCAGATCGACCCCTGAACGAGACAGGAAACATTGTTACAGGCTGCTTACGACCTACTCCTGTCAATAAGCTGTACCAAATTATGGGCATAGCACCGCAACGCATTCGAAGGCAAGCTGCAAAAAAAGTGGGGAAGAAAAAACAAGAAATCGACTCTAGACATCCTTTGTTCGGACATGACCCTCAACAACCAAGACTTAGGTCAAGAAAAGGCTTCCTACAGAAAACTTAATCGGGCAGGAAGGTTAGAAAATTTAAAAAGGGAAATTGATAGGTTGAAGTTAGATATAGTGGGAATTAGTGAAGTTCGGTGGCAGGAGCAGCAAGACTTCTGGTCAGGTGAATACAGGGTTATAAATACAAAATCAAATAGGGGCAATGCAGGAGTAGGTTTAATAATGAATAAAAAAATAGGTGTACAGGTAAGCTACTACAAACAGCATAGTGAACGCATTATTGTGGCCAAGATACACACGAAGCCCACGCCTACTACAGTAGTACAAGTTTATATGCCAACTAGCTCTGCAGATGATGAATAAATTGATAAAATGTATGATGAGATAAAATAAATTATTCAGTTAGTGAAGGGAGACGAAAATTTAATAGTCATGGGTGACTGGAATTCGTCAGTAGCAAAAGGGAGAGAAGAAAACATATTAGGTGAATATGGATTGGGGCTAAGAAATGAAAGAGGAAGCCGCCTGGTACAATTTTGCGCAGAGCGTAACTTACTCATAGCTAATACTTGGTTCAAGAATCATGAAAGAAGGTTGTATACATGAAGAAACCCTGGAGATACTAAAAGGTATCAGATAGATTATATAATGGTAAGACAGAGATTTAGGAACCAGGTTTTAAATTGTAAGACATTTCCAGGGGCAGATGTGGACTCTGACCACAATCTATTGGTTATGGACTGTAGATTAAAACTGAAGAAACTGCAAAAAGGTGGTAATTTAAGGAGATGGGACCTGGATAAACTGAAAGAACCAGAGATTGTACAGAGTTTCTGGGAGAGCATAAGCGAACAATTGACAGGAATGGGGGAAAGAAATACAGTAGAAGAAGAATGGGTAGCTTTCAGGGATGAAATAGTGAAGGCAGCAGAGGATCAAATAGGTAAAAAGACGAGGGCTAGTAGAAACCCTTGGGTAACAGACGAAATATTGAATTTAATTGATGAAAGGAGAATATATAAAAATGCATTAAATGAAGCAAGCAAAAAGGAATACAAATGTCTCAAAAATCATATCGACAGGAAGTGCAAAATGGCTAAGCAGGGATGGCTAGAGGACAAATGTAAGAATGTAGAGGGTTATCTTACTAGGGGTAAGATAGATACTGCCTACAGGAAAATTAAAGAGACCTTCGGAGAAAGGAGAACCACTTGCATGAATATCAAGAGCTTTGATGGAAATCCAGTTCTAAGCAAAGAAGGGAAAACAGAAAGGTGGAAGGAGTATATAGAGGTCCTATACAGGGGCAATGTACTTGAGGACAATATTATGGAAATGGAAGAGGATGTAGATGAAGATGAAATGGGAGATATGATATTGCGTGAAGAGTTTGACAGAGCACTGAAAGACCTGAGTCGAAACAAGGCCCCCGGAGTAGACAACATTCCATTAGAACTACTGACAACCTTGGGAGAGCCAGTCCTGACAAAACTCTACCATCTGGAGAGCAAGACGTATGAGACAGGCGAAATACCCACAGACTTCAAGAAGAATATAATAATTCCAATCCCAAAGAAAGCAAGTGTTGACAGATGTGAAAATTGTCGAACTATTAGTTTAATAAGTCACTAACACGAATTCTTTACAGACGAATGGAAAAACTGATAGAAGCCGACCTCGGGGAAGATCAGTTTGGATTCCGTAGAAATGTTGGTACACGTGAGGCAATACTGACCCTACGACTTATCCTAGAAGAAAGATTAAGGAAAGGCAAACCTACGTTTCTAGCATTTGTAGACTTAGAGAAGGCTTTTGACAATGTTGATTGGAATACTCTCTTTCAAATTCTGAAGGTGGCAGGGGTAAAATACAGAGAGCGAAAGGCTATTTACAATTTGTACAGAAACCAGATGGCAGTTATAAGAGTCGAGGGGCATAAAAGGGAAACAGTGGTTGGGAAGGGAGTGAGACAGGGTTGTAGCGTCTCCCCAATGTTATTCAATCTGTATATTGAGCAAGCAGTAAAGGAAGCAGAAGAAAAATTCGGAGTAGGTATTAAAATCGATGGAGAGGAAATAAAAACTTTAAGGTTCGCCGATGACATTCTAATTCTGTCAGAGACAGCAAAGGACTTGGAAGAGCAGTTGAACGGAATGGACAGTGTCTTGAAAGGAGGGTATAAGATGAACATCAACAAAAGCAAAACGAGGATAATGGAATGTAGTCGAATCAAGTCGGGTGATGCTGAGGGAATTAGATTAGGAAATGAGACACTTAAAGTAGTAAAGGAGTTTTGCTATTTGGGGAGAAAAGTAATTGATGATGGTCGAAGTAGAGAGGATATAAAATGTAGACTGGCAATGGCAAGGAAAGCGTTTCTGAAGAAGAAAAATTTGTTAACATCGAGTATAGATCTAAATGTCAGGAAGTCGTTTCTGAAAGTGGACGATAAATAGCTTAGACAAGAAGAGAATAGAAGCTTTTGAAATGTGGTTCTACAGAAGAATGCTGAAGATTAGATGGGTTGATCACATAACTAATGAGGAGGTATTGAATAGAATTGGGGAGAAGAGTAGCTTGTGGCACAACTTCACTAGAAAAAGGGATTGGTTGGTAGGACATGTTCTGAGACATCGAGGGATCACCAGTTTAGTATTGGAGGGCAGCGTGGAGGGTAAAAATCGTCGAGGGAGACCAGGAGATGAATACACTAAGCAGATTCAGAAGGATGTAGGCTGCAGTAGGTACTGGAAGATGAAGAAGCTTGCACAGGATAGAGTGACATGGAGAGCTGCATCAAACCAGTCTCAGGACTGAAGACCTCAACAACAACAGGAAACTACGGCAATTTGTTCATCTCCCAGAACTCGCATAGAGGAGCTTTATCGAGACTCCCTAGCTGAAGACAATCACATAACTGTCAAGGAGGAAATAGCCGAAGGTTCACATCTGTCATACGTGACCTGGAAGAGTTTGAACAGACTGCGAGTTGAGGTGTCAAGGTGTAAAGCCAACCTCAGGAAGTGGGGCTTCAGTAATGAGGAGGAAACTTGTCAGTGTGGTGACGTACAGGACGAACAACATCTGCTAGTCTGAAGGAACCTACCGGCTGCATGCACTATCTGTGGTCTTTCTGCAGCCAGCGAAACTGCTGTGATAACCTCCGAATACTGGGCCCGTCAAAAAATATAATCATCTAGCTGCTTGTTTATCTGCTGCTTTTTTGTATACATTATTGAATCTGTGTCATAAATACTACTGTACATATTTAATCTTGCAAATTTGTTATGTGAATCAATACTTATTAGTTTTTGTAATTACTTTATGTCATGGACTCGAAAAATAAATAAAAATAAAATGAATTCCAAGTCGCTCCACTAGATTGTCTTACATTCATGTCCTTCCGGCTATCAGTTTCAATAGCAGACTGTAGGCAGTTCACTCGCTATCTTCTGTTCTCACTCTTAATGCTCATTTGCAGAATTATGCTTTCTGCCAGGACTTTCAGTTTATTTCGAACACATCCCTTCGTGGGAAAGTCACTAGCCCTTAAACCAACGTCGTTGGCTTCAACAACAGGCCATTTGGATATCGGAGTGGTCCTTCGTGCTCTTATGTCTAGTGTGCTGTGAAGTTAAACTCCCGCCGTGGCTGGAGGTATCTGCGCACTGCGGCCGAAGGCGCGCGGGGCATCGAGGCACCTGCCAACAGTACTGCAGGTGCCCACGCTCGAGCGAGCGCGGCAATGTTTAAGGAGGCTTGTGTACAGCATCGGAGCAGCTGGAAATTGGTGACAGCACTGCAGAAGACGATGAGCAGCTGACAACAAATACCGAATGCATGGAGGTTGTTGTCTCGGTGGTTGGTTGCTTCCTGGGGCTTGTGTCAGGCAGTGGACGAGTCAGAGTATGGAGACGGGGCCGGGGAAGACGAAGACTGGCTGCTGGTTGACAACGCAAAGAGAACAGTGTAGTGAACATGGAGGAGGTGATGTCAGGTGTTATGTTGAGTTCCGAGAAGTCTGTTGGCG
The DNA here is from genome assembly GCF_021461385.2 of Schistocerca piceifrons. Taxonomy (NCBI): domain Eukaryota; kingdom Metazoa; phylum Arthropoda; class Insecta; order Orthoptera; family Acrididae; genus Schistocerca; species Schistocerca piceifrons. The sequence goes on from NC_060142.1 coordinate 387,431,264, forward strand.
CGCTATGGGACAGTCTGCACTTGAAGTATGCACCTGTGAAGCCGAGTGGTGGGTGGTGACCGACGAGGCGAGAGAGAGTGTACACGGGCCGGCCACTATTGTTCCGGTGACCAGGAAGTCTGTGCCTGGACTGTGGGGACGTGACGCGCGCCTTGTGCTCTGTGCCCCGTACATAGGTCTTCTGAAGGAAGCTCTCATAAACTGCAGCATGTAATTAACAGTTTTCTAATGCTAGTTACGCATTCCTTTGGCGACTCACCACTATTTCGCCTAGGTATGTGCCAGTAGTATTCTTGAGACTGTGTAGCTCATTACAAGCTGTGGTGTCACCGCCAGACACCACACTTGCTAGGTGGTAGCCTTTAAATCGGCCGCGGTCCGTTAGTATACGTCGGACCCGCGTGTCGCCACTGTCAGTGATTGCAGACCGAGCGACGCCACACGGCAGGTCTAGAGAGACGTCCTAGCACTCGCCCCAGTTGTACAGCCGACTTAGCTAGCGATGGTTCACTGACAAATTACGCTCTCATTTGCCGAGACGATAGTTAGCATAGCCTTCAGCTACGTCATTTGCTACGACCTAGCAAGGCGCCATTATCATTTGCTATTTATCTTGTGATGCATGTACCGTCAGACCGATGTTCACCAATTATGGATTAAAGTTAAGTATTCCAGAAGCTACGTACCTTTTTTGCTAGTCTCTATTCCTTTAACTGTTCCAGACCTCACGCCAGCCTGCGTGAGCTTAAACGCGTGCCTTTCGGCTTCCTCTCATAGTGGCTTGGCTGTCTTGCCAAGTCACAACACAAGCTAACAACACAAAGGCTGTTGCACAGGCACTATCGTTATTCCAGAGTACTTTTCCTTGCATTGATCGGTTTCATTACAATATGTGTGTTGGGAGGGCTTTGTGGAAGATTAGTATTCATACTGGTAAAGTATTGGTCTCACATAGCCAAGATTTTTTGATCAAGTATGGCGCTACCTATCTGTCCAGCTGTGTTAAGTCTTCTTATGATGATACTATCTGATAGTATTATGTTAGGTCGGATGGCAGGTGTGCGCAACATAGCTAGTTTTCAGTTCTTGCAAGAAAATTGTCTCAAACCAGGACTGTGAGAATACCGTATTGTGTTCTTCCACCCCCCCCCCCCCCCTCCTCCCATTTAGTCTGTGTAATTTAAGTTCTAATTGTAATGGCATCTTTTGTGTCTTAGGTTAGATTTTAGTGTTCGCTTATTGATTTATACTCTAACTGAGGAGTTCTAGAATTTTTAGCCGGAACTCAGTTATGAATTATGATATTTTGTAGTATACCTTTCAAGTGTGATCTAGTTACACTGTTATTTGAGCCAGGTATAGCTATATATCTAACGCAAGATTTTTGGCACTGTTGTTTTGGATATTATTATGATACACGGTGTTTCAAAAATACTTTTACAAACTTTGGGGACAGGCTCCCTACACCAAAACAAGGAAAGAAGTCTAGTAAAAATAGAGTCGAAAATGCGTAATGTACTTTAAGAACTATGAGCTCGTGGTCATCTTCGATACTCTGAAACCGACATCTCTTCTGCTGCAAGCTCTTTGCTTCTCATATTTTGCGAGGAGGTAGTACAGACCAAAACAAGAAAAAGGTCCAGTAAACGTGGGCTCCAAAATGTATATCTTAAGTACTAGAGAAGACGGACGAGTGCTCACAGCTCTTGAAGGTACGGAATGCATTTTAGAGCCCATGTTTACTGGACACTTTTGTCTTGTTTCGATGCAAGGAACCTGTCCTCAAAGTTTGTAAAAGTATGTTTGAAACACCGTGCACATGAACCAATCAGTTTTTTGCTATAATTATTGTACTCATCTTAAATAATACAATACTTATTTACCTTTCATTTACACACAAATTATTACAGTTAACAACTTTTTTCCATACATCAGCAACTGACTGTACAAGATATTGTATTACACAATACTACATCCCCCAACAACTAATAACCATTAATAAGTCTAGCTATGCGTACTACCATTACAATAAGATCAGTTGTTGTCTGTTACATTGCACAAAGCACTCCATCGGTCCCCAGTGCTTAGACTTAATATGCCTGTGGAAGACGTTGTGGAGGACGTTGTGGTTGAATCTACCTCTTCCGTAGTGTGTCAGGTCCCTTGTTGCCGTGGGCAACTCGCTTCGTCCAAGGAGCACTATTATTACCGCTGAGAAGTGTAGTCACCTGGTTCCTTCACATGGCGAGACACACCTCACTACCTATCTTCCAACTCCTGTGTTGTTACGATCACCGTGCATGTCGGGTTTGGCTGTTCGACTGCCGCAAATGTTGACCTCAGCTGCCTTCATTGCGTCGCTTCTCCATCTCCTGCCGCAACATCTTGTAGTGCAGCAGACAGCGGTTGACTGATATGTAAATAATCTATTTTTGAAATGTTTTACCCTTAATATTTTAATTATCGTGTTTAGTAGTACAGTTGTCAACAAGTGTGTCACATTCGACGTCAACATGCACAGACAGCAGGTGACAGCAGCAGCAGTGGAAGGTAGATAAAGCGTTATATGAAGATGGTATCTGTTCTTTCGGACATGTCCGAAAGAACAGATACCATCTTCATATAGTTAAGGCTAACCGGCCATTGACCTCCTTCTGTGCTGATGCAGACGCATTGCCTGAACTCTTAAGGGACTCGGTCTGATTGTCTGCCGCGAGTAACGAGTGTAATGGGCAGGGGCAGTACGAATGTAGTGTGTGGACATTAAGTTGGGAATATGGGTCTCACGGGAAGCGTGCAAGGGATAAATCCCTGCAGTCGCACTATCCTCTATGTCAGGGCCGGCCAGAAATTCTGCACGCGTGCGGTACTCCTGCACATGTGCAACTTCCGGGTCACAGCGTGCACGCCGCAACCGTCAGCGTTCATGTAGTGCATGTTTCTACCCACAGATGTCGCTTTATCCACTTGCTGGGATACCCTGTACCGGCGCATTCTAGTGCTCTTTCCACAGCTTGCAAGCCAACCATGGGAAGGTATTTCGCGTATTAAACATTTAAAATACTGTCACAGTCAACTCATTGAGACGTCTACTTTTATGTTAACAGTTTAACCCAGTAAAACAAGTAATACGGTTAACAACCGTGGGTTTTTATTAAGGCAGCTTGACTGACGGCACGTAAATACGAGTAACGTTTTTGATCTAGTATTTAAGAAAGAGAGCACTTAGTGACTTCCAACGAACCTTATTCATGATTTCAAATAACATTAAACTAATACAAGGTTTCCTATAACTAATTCTCAGTGCCCCCAATTACACCCACATAATTTCTGTCTCACTGACCTCTGAACAAAATGATAACCGCAGACCTCTCGATGATCACCTTTTATTTCAATACCATTATTGCTACATCTTTCATCAGCTCCGTCTGAAATCTGCATAATAACCGACAATTAGATGAATGTTACGTTTTATCGACTTCAGCTGGGCGTAGACCTTCACACATAAAAAAAAAACCGGTAAATGTAAGTACACATTGGAGCAGAATGAGGCACTAATGCACAGTTAGTAAACAATAATTTTTAATTATGGAAGGAATAAATCCACACACGTTTATCACTGGTCATGAGAAATGATAATCGTGTTGGTGTGTCTCATCCATTTTCTTAAGGACATTTAATTTTGCTTGCCGTTCTTCACTCTTGAGTACGCTACACTCGTCTTTGTGATATGTATTGTAGTGTCTTTCAATTGAAAACTTACGCTGGCCGCCTATTATTCGGCGGCATAGCAAACACTGTGAGTTTTCACCAACGGCTACAAAAAAGAATTGCAGTTCCTAGTCATTTTTAAACAACTGAGAACATAGATCTCCCCTCCTTCGCTTTTTCACAGTACCTGCCATTTCTCAGTACTTATCTGTTAAGGTTACGGTTACCAGGGGTAAACGAGACTGGGTATGTTGCGCTCTTGCTTGTACCACATAAACAGGGAAGTGGAGCCACCGCCGTTCATTTAGGACACATGTCTAATAACAGATGTCGCTGTCGCTCGCTGTCACACACGAGCGCACATGTGCAGCACTTCCACACGTCTGCACACTGTGCAGCGTTTGGCCGGCCCTGCTCTATGTCCTCAGTGGCTCAGAAGGGTGGAGGTCTTGTGACGTCCGCCCAGACCAGACGCAACGTACCATATCGTAAAAAAAAGAAATAAAGAAAAAAAACAGAAGAAGTATTAAGCGTCTGCCCCGTAAGCAGGAGATCCCGGGTTCGAGTCCCGGATGGTGTACATATTTTCTACTGACTCCGTTGATGTATATCAATGCCTGTCGGCAGCTTAGGGTCTTGATTTAATTATCATTTCAGTATATGAAGCGTGTCGGAGAGGGGGTAAGAGGTTACACGGAAAACCGTGGAGTGTATATCTACATCTACATGGATACTCTGCAAATCACATTTAAGTGCCTGGCAGAGGGTTCATCGAACCACCTTCACAATTCTCTATTATTCCAATCTCGTATAGCGCGCGGCAAGAATGAGCACCTACATCTTTCCGTAAGAGTTCTGATTTCCCTTATTTTATCTTGGTGATCATTCCTCCCTATGTAAGTCGATGTCAACAAAATATTTTCGCATTCGGAGGAGAAAGTTGGTGACTGGAACTTCGTGAGAAGATTCCGTCGCAACGAAAAACGCCTTTCTTCTAATTATGTCCATCCCAAATCCTGTATCATTTCTGTGACACTCTCTCCCATATTTCACGATAATACGAAACGTGCTGCCTTTCTTTGAACTTTTTCGATGTACTCAGTCAGTCCTATCTGGTAAGGATCCCACACCGCGCAACAGTATTCTAAAAGTGGACGGACAAGCGTACTGTAGGTAGTATCCTTAGTAGGTCTGTTGCATTTTCTAAGTGTCCTTCCAATAAAACGCAGTCTTCGGTTAGCCTTCCCCACAACATTTTTTGTGTGTTCCTTCCAATTTAAATTTTTCGTAATTGTAATAGCTAGGTATTTAGTTGAATTTACGGGTTTTAGATTAGACTGTTTTATCATGTAACTGAAGTTTAACGAGTTCCTTTTAGCACTCACGTGGATGACATCATTCACACTTTTCGTTATTGAAGGTCAACTGCCACTTTTCGCACCGTTCCGATATTTCTTCTAAATCGTTTTGCAGTTTGTTTTGATCTTCTGATGACTTTATTAGTCGATAAACGACAGCGTCATATGCAAACAACCAAAGACGGCTGCTCAGATTGTCTCCCAAATCGTTTATATAGATAAGGAGCAGCAGAGGGCCTAAAACACTACCTTGGGGAACGCCAGAAATCACTTCTGTTTTACTCGATGACTTTCCGTCAATTACAAAGAACTGTGACCTCTCTGACAGGAAAACATAGATCCAGTCACATAACTGAGACGATATTCCATAAGCACGCAATTTTACTACAAGACGCTTGTGTGGTACAGTGCCAAAAGCCTTCTGGAAATCCAGAAATACGGAATCGATCTGAAATCCCTTGTCAATAGCACTCAACACTTCATGTGAATAAAGAGCTAGTGTTTCACAGCAAAGATATTTTCTAAACCCACGTTGACTGTGTGTCAACAGACCGTTTTCTTCGAGGTAATTCATTATGTTCGAACACAATATATGTTCTAAAATCCTGCTGCATATCGACGTTAACGATATGGGCCTGTAATTTAGTGGATTACTCCTAATACCCTTCTTGAATATTAGTGTGACCTATGCAACTTTCCAGTCTTTGGCTACGGATCTTTCGTCGAGCGAAGGGTTTTATATGATTGTTAAGTATGGAGCTAATGCATCACCATACTTCGAAAGGAACCTAAATGGTATACAGTGTGGACCAGAAAACTTGCTGTCACTTGATGTAAGTTTATTCACTACTCTGAGGATATTTACTTCTACGTTACTCATGTTGGCAGCTGTTCTCGATTCGAATTGTGGAATATTTACCTCGTCTTCTTTTGTGATGGCATTTCGGAAGGCTGTGTTCAGTAACTCTGCTTTGGCAGCACTGTCTTCGTTAGTATCTCCATTGCTATCGTGCATTGAAGGCATTGATTGTTTCTTGCCACTAACATACTTCACATACGACCAGAATCGCTTTGGATTTTCTGCCAGGTTTCGAGACAAAGTTTCACTGTGGAAATTGTTATAAGCATCTCGCACTGAAGTCCGCGCTAAATTTCGAGCTTCTGTAAAAGATCGCCAATCTTGGGGATTTTGCGACTGTTTAAACTTGGCATGTTTGTTTCGTTGTTTCTGCAACAGTGTTCTAACCCGTTTTGTGTACCAAGGAGGATCAGCTCCGTCGTTTGTTAATTTATATGGTATAAATCTCTCAATTGCTGACGATACTATTTCTTTGAATTTAAGCCACATCTGGTCTACACTTATCTTATTAATTTGGAATTAGTGGAGATTGTCTCTTTTTTGAATACGTATATTTTTCGCTTATTTTTCGAGGATTTGTGGATTACAATATTCAATCTTGCTACGACAACCCTGTGTTCACTAATCCCTGAATCGGTTTTGATGCTCGTTATTAGCTCAGGACTATTTGTTGCTAAGAGGTCAAGTGTGTTTTCATAACCGTTTACTATTCGCGTGGGCTCATGAACTAATTGCTCGAGATAATGTTCAGAGAATGCGTTTAGCACAATTTCGGATGATATTTTATGCGTACCTCCGGAATTAAACATATTGAGAGGCACCCACATGCCTTGCTCATACTGTGGCATCATGCAGTCAGGCCTGCAAGATGAGTGGTCTGCCAAGCGAGTGGATTCAGTCTTATTTATCGAGTAACATGAGCTCTAGTACTCATAATTAAGTTACAAATTATTCTCCTGTTTGAATATTACGCAACGGAAACGGATAACGCACTTCTGACTATTAGTAATTTACACAACTCTGACTGTTCACTACGCACTGGCAATACCACATTTTCTTTCTTACCCAACGGCTTTGGTCAACATGTGGCCATCGCACTGAATATGAATGGCGCACACATTATAAATTCTGGATATCATAACAACATACTATTCGAAGGAAAAGGCCACCAATCTTTTTCTTTTCACTATCTTTTTTATTCCGATAAATTCTATAACCAAAACACACCATAACATTATCTACAACAATTGCACATGAGAACCTCCGCCCAGTGGGCATGGCTTTACATTGGTGATTCTCTATCTTATGGTCTCGTAATTATCTAAGACTACAGTGCACTTTCTGGATATGATGGTGGACCTTTTTGCTATATCTCACACTTCGACTCTCACAACCATCATCACGAAACGTTCCTCCAGATCGAGCGGTACAAAAAGGAACATGCATAACCCACTGCCTCTGAACCTATCTTGCTACTCTCCCATGCAAACCACACACACTTAAATTACATGAAATACACCACACTGGCAGCATGTAATACAACACAAGGAATAGTCACAACGTTATAATCACATCACTTTCAGCTTTCCCACTTCAATTAGTATTTATCCCAGTTTCACACGACACTGCCCCACTTCGTAACTTTTCTTTCCTACTATGAACTCTGGAGGATATATGCACGTCTTCCTGTGCAATGCAAGCCAAGTGGGGTTGCTGGATAGACGGCTGACTCACCTTGCTTCACTCTCAGAGTATTATAGTTTGAATCAAGCGTCACACGGAAACATAACACGCAAAGTAATATTAAGAACATGTTCGTCACACACGCGAGTCCTCAACTGATACCATGGACGAGTACTTCTCTAGGAACTAGGCCTAAGCACAATGAGAAACTCAGACAGGAGAGTACTGCAAATGCTAGAATAAGGAAAGGTTCTCATAAAAGTATAATTAAAAATAATGTAAGTATATTTCATCAAAATATTGGGTGTTTAAAGAATAAAGTAGATGAGCTTCTGGTTTGTTTAGAAGATTTAGAAGCTGAGAATGAAATAGATATACTATGCCTGTCTGAGCATCACATTGTTACTGATATGGATAAGGTAAATGTAAGTGGTTATAAGCTCTCTGCACATGTAATGAGAGAAAATATGGAGAAAGGAGGAGTTGCCATATATGTCAAAAGTTATCATTGTGCAAAAAGTATAGAAACAAAAAAGTTTTGTGTAGAGAAACATATAGAAGCATGTGCCTGTGAGCTTAAATTAAACAAAGGCACATTTATAATTGTAACTGTATATAGGCCCCCATCAGGAAATTTTCATCTATTTCTGAAAAATTTGGACTCCTTGTTGTGCTATCTGTCAGACAGGGGGAAGCAAATTATTATTTGTGGGGACTTCAATGTAGATTCTCTGAAAGAGGGTAATAGGAAAAATGACCTTGAAGTATTACTCGGTTCTTTCAATTTGACACCCGTTATTGATTTTCCTACTCGGGTGGTAAAGGATAGCAGCTCACTGATAGATAACTTCTTTATAGACCAAGATAAGTTTAACCAGATAAATGCTCAGCCTGTTGAGAATGGTCTTTCTGATCATGGTGCACAGCTAGTTACAATATATGACATAGCTCCATTCAGCAATACTAAACAGTCCTCCAAAGTAGTACGTTCAGTCAACGATTTAACAATTGCAAATTTCAGGGAAAGCCTACAGCAGTTAGACTGGGATGAGGTGTACCGTGAACCTGATGCCAATTTAAAATATAATTTATTTCATGACATTTTTGTAAATGCATTTGAAAACTGCTTCCCCAAGAAAATAGTTAAATATACTCGTAAGAAACCTTGTAACAAACCATGGCTTACTAAGGGTATAAAAATATCTTGTAACCAGAAAAGGGAAATGTGTCTGACAGCAAGAAAGAGTAGTGACCCAGAAACTATCAAAAATTATAAAAACTACTGTGTTATATTAAGAAAAGTTATTAAAAAATCCAGGAGTATGTGTATCATGTCTGAAATCAGCAACTCTGATAATAAAATTAAAACAATTTGGAATATTATTAAAAGAGAAACAGGTCAACCAAGAGCAGAGGAAGACAGTATTACCATCAAATTGAATGAAAACTTTACGAACAAAAAGTCAGAAGTTGAAAATATTTTTAATAATCATTTTCTAAATGTTGTGGATATAGTAGGATCCAGGTGTTCATTAGAAGATGCTAGGCTGTTAATGGAAGAGGCCATACCTATGCAATTTGATACAATTGAAATCTCACCCACTTCTCCCTCTGAAATTAGGAAAATAATAAACTTGCTTAAAAGCAAAAACTCACATGGAATTGATGGCATTTCCAACAAAATACTAAAAGCTTGTTCACAACAGATAAGTAAGATTCTCAGCCACCTGTGTAATAGCTCTCTGGAACAGGGCATTTTCCCTGATAGACTGAAATATGCTATTGTTATACCTTTGCATAAAAAGGGGGATAGATCTGATGTCAACAATTACCGTCCAATCTCCCTTCTAACAGCTTTATCCAAAATTTTTGAGAAAGTAATGTATTCAAGAGCAGCTTCACATATCTGTAAAAATGAAGTACTAACAAAATGTCAGTTTGGTTTCCAGAAAGGTTTTTCAACAGAAAATGCCATATATGCTTTCACCAGTCAAATTTTGAATGATCTGAATAACCGAACACCTCCCATTGGGATTTTTTGTGATCTCTCAAAGGCTTTTGATTGTGTAAATCATGAAATTCTGCTAGACAAGCTCAAGTATTGTGGCATGAGTGGGACAGTGCACAAATGGTTTAATTCATACCTAACTGGAAGAGTGAAGAAAGTTGAAATAAGTAGTTCTCGTAACATGCAAAGATCAGCACATTCCTCAAACTGGGGAACTATCAAGAATGGGGTTCCACAAGGGTCAGTCTTGGGTCCTTTGTTGTTCTTATTATATATTAATAACTTGCCATTCTATATTCATGAAGAGGCAAAGTTAGTTCTCTTTGCTGATGATACAAGTATAGTAATCACACCTGACAAACAAGAATTAACTGATGAAATCGTCAATACTGTCTTTCAGAAAATTGCTAAGTGGTTCCTTGTAAACGGACTCTCACTGAATTTTGATAAGACACAGTACATACAGTTCCGTACAGTGAATGGTATGACGCCATTAATAAATATAGACCTTAATCAGAAGCATATAGCTAAGGTAGAATATTCCAAATTTTTAGGTATGTCCATTGATGAGAGATTAAATTGGAAGAAACACATTGATGATCTGCTGAAACGTTTGAGTTCAGCTACTTATGCAATAAGGGTCATTGCAAATTTTGGTGATAAACATCTTAGTAAATTAGCTTACTACGCCTATTTTCACTAATTGCTTTCATATGGCATCATATTTTGGGGTAATTCATCACTGAGGAATAAAGTATTTACTGCACAGAAGCGTGTAATCAGAATAATAGCTGGAGTCCACCCGAGATCATCCTGCAGACATTTATTTAAGGATCTAGGGATATTCACAGTAACTTCTCAGTATATATACTCTCTTATGAAATTTGTTATTAACAACCAAACCCAATTCAAAAGTAATAGCAGTGTGCATAACTACAATACTAGGAGAAAGGACGATCTTCACTATTCAAGATTAAATCTAACTTTGGCACAGAAAGGGGTGAATTATACTGGCACTAAAGTCTTTGGTCACTTACCAAATAGTATCAAAAGTCTGACAGATAACCAACAAGTATTTAAGAAGAAATTAAAAGAATTTCTGAATGACAACTCCTTCTACTCCATAGAGGAATTTTTAGATATAAATTAAGAAAAAAATAAATAAATAAAAAAATAAAAAAATAAAAATAAAAAACACAAAAAAATAAAGTTGTTATATTAACTTAAGTATGTTGTTAAATTAACCTAATTATGTCATGTTTTGGAAAATTCGACTCGTTCCACATCATTACGAAATATCGTATTCATGATCCATGGAACTAGTATTAATCTAATCTAACCTAATCTAATCTAATCTATCCTTTGTCTCACACACAGATTGAGACTCACACAGTACTCACCACGTGGAAGTACTCGTCTCTAATTTGAAGTCCTGCACACGCCATTTCTTAAATATTTCCAACTTATAGTACACACGCCAGTAATTCAGCTTAACTTTAGCACTCGGAAGTATTTCAACTTATTGCTACACGTGGTTTCATTGTGACCGTTCGTCACTTCCGAAGATTACTACGATACCCTTAATATTACCTGCCTGACATTTAATTCTCCCCACAAAAGTTCCGTAAATAGAGGAATTATTATTCCAAACTACTCTTAAGTATGCCACATGCATACCATTCTATCCACTCTTTTGTCTTTACGGAGCACACCTAAGACAGGTCTTACCAACACAAGATCCAGCGCCAGAGTGCTGAAAACATGGCCGTTCTTCAGGTCAGCTCGCACCTCCATCAAGTTGGGGGAGCACTTTGCTACCTTATTGGTCAGCCACATTTCAGGCTCTCAAAGCTCAGGTAAATTTCATCTCTTTGGTTCCCCCAAAGGTGACCAAAGGACCGTCTCAAAGATGATCATATATTGCACATTCACTATCTGTGGTTAGCAGACGACCATACATTCATTCATTTCGCAGATCTCACCAAATTGGATGTAGAGATTTATTTTGTGAGAGTGCACATGTGATCAATTAAATAAATAAATTGTCATTGTTTCCTACACCGGTATCCGGCTTCGGTGTATTAAGTGAAATTGAGTTATTCTTACAAAAAATACGTTGTTCTGACAAGAATAACGAAGAATGTTGTACCTATTTTCAATGTCGGGCGGTACTGTACCCTTTCACCACCGGCTACCCATTCAGAAAAAAATGGCGCGGTACTATCCTTGCAATGCGAGGGTAGTTCCGAACATTTTTTTAAGAAAGCTGTATTAGAACAAACGTAACAAGTCATCATAATAACCAGGAGGAGACCTTAGCCCCTGGTGATCTCAAATGACGACCAAATGCTGTTACTTTACCAAACTATTGACACAGTTGTTGTATTATTGTACTCTCCACAGTCCAGAGTAACGTACACATACAAATTTACAACAATCCAAATGACAAATAAAACATTACATCATACAAATAAAAAATAATGGTGAGATAAAAATTTGCTTAGTTACCGGGATCTCCGTTATTTTTTTTTTTGGAGTAATCCAAACTTCACTAATTCTATAACAAAATAAAAAAATACTAATTGTACTCATAAAATTTTAAATAGCTCACCGTCCAAACACAGAGCAAGTAATCTGACATTCTTAAATTGCGTTGTAATAATCTTTACACGGCAATGTCTAAATACAAAACAAAATTAACAAAAGAAAAAAAATTGCGTACACTAGTTACATGTAGAATGTCAGGCTCCATACCATTACTCCAAAATGTACGTCAAACCTACCGAGAAATTAAACTGAGAAAAAAAAACAATGAAATATACCATGAGTTACATACTGGTTACGTAATATAGTCTGTCGAAGACATCATGTCATACCTCATTAACTATTATCACTTAAGCAACTACCACCACTACTCGAATGTGAGTTTAACCTTATCCTTGTCCACCAGTACAAATACCTGCTGCTGAGCTAGTCAGTCCATCAACTTTGATCAATACACGAAGTAAATAATTAGCAATAAGTGCTTGAATCCACCAGTAGCTCTCGTATTTTACTCTACTGCTCATTTCTCTGTTGTTACATATTTAGGCGACAAGAACTTGCATTTCGACTAGCCTCCGTTACACTTCAATGTGAAATATCACCACTGTGATAATGAAAATAAGTGGCTTCAGTCAACACACCAACAAGATTATTACTGTCCACGACATCAAAATGCATCAGTTAATTCCGATATTCGTTGTGCAATGCAAACTCTTGTCCCCTGTGACAACCTTACTGACCAATGCAACAAGAGCCGCTACGTTAGTATTACGCCACTGGCTAATAATTAAAGCATCCTTGTACCAAATATTCTAATAAACATGCTACGTGAACTTGATAACCCAGAACAAACAAAAAGAAAACACACCAACTATTCTAAACACAAATGTTAATTAAATACAATTACACTTGCTGTCCCTTCAGGAATAAAACATAAAAAAATGTACACAGTTACAAATACAAATACATTATTCCCTGTCTTGCGAGTCACACGGAATCATTTCATTCTGTGATTTTCTTGGGGTCAAAAAGTTGCTGATAGTTTTCCTAGAAACACTGTCTCGGTGTCAAAGTTCTCCCATGGTTACTCGGACGAAAGTCTTTAGGTCACTCAAATCGGCATTTTGAACACGCACTGAACAGTAAAGTGTCTCTCACATTAAACACAAATGTCATAGTCACTCTCAGGGTACCATCCACACGAATCTGGTCGTCCAGAAATGGCCCTGCAACTACTGTTATCCACGGTTCTGTCCTTTCAGTTCATGGTGTAATTAAGTCTTAAGTTCCAACAAACAGCACTTATTCCCGCACCAATTAAAGAAATGTCTCCTACTACAAATGCAAATGTCAATGTCCCACTTTAGTTTCTTGCGTTCATACAATAATTAGTCACCAAACGACAACTGTCCTCTTTAAGTATACCAAACGTCCCAAATGGAATTTACAAAGCACACTTAACAAGTCACTGCCAAAAGTTTATGGATCCCACCGTTCAGTGGTCAAGACAAAACAAAACAATCGTCCTGTCTGCTAAAGACAAAATCTTTTCCACCACTCACAACGTGGAAACACCAGTCCTTCACTTTCCACCTTATTGAGACATACGAGCAGTCATCTTGTTTCCCGGCTCCACATGTGAGGGGTCAGCCTCAGTGCGAGCAGTAACTGGGTTGGCCACCGGTGAGGACCGATCGGAGGACTCTGACGTGCTGGACGTCCGTTGGATCCCCACGGCCGGCCCACGGCAGTGGTGCCCATCCACTGCAGCCTCAAGCTGTGTAACCGAAGGCATCACTGCAATTCTACTATAGAACCTGCCGAAAACGCACGAACTGTGTCGAGTAATACGCAGATATTTGAAAACCTATCTAGCGAAGCACTCAGGTGAAACTAAATAATTTGACCCTGATTTGGAACTTGTAATATGTCACAAAATCGGTTTACTTTCTGACGCAGACGAAAACGCGAGAACTGTAGCTAGTAGATGTTAAATTTACACGCAGAAACTCAAGAAACTAAACTATTAAAGCACACAGACGATACAAAAAATTCGCTCCTGGTTAGGAACTCGTAAATGACAAATGCTGTTACTTATCTGTTACTGCGTCTGTCGCGGTCGGCTACTGCTGCCTGACTCGTCATAATGCGGAAACGGGGCAATTTACGGTGTGATTTTTCTAACGTCCAGAAGTGTATGATCACTGGCTGTCGGTCTAAGAGTGGAAGCATTTCCGAAATGGCTAAGTTTGTAAACCATCTGCGTGCTGCCGTGGTTAAAGTATACCGTGCATGGCAAAATGGTGCGTGGCACAATGACGATATTCAAAACCAGTGCCGAGGCAACTGTGGTGCACCAAGGACCATAGATGACAGTGGTGAACGACGGCTGGGTAGTCGTGTACGGACGAATAGACGTGATCCTGTTGAACAACTGACTGCCCAGATGGACCGAGGGGCTGCCAACAATGTCTGCTCAACGACCGTTTAGTGAACGTTCCTGCGCATGGACCTCCGCAGCAGGTGTCTGGTCCATGCACCCATGCTGACTGCTGTTCATTGGCGACAAAGGCTGGAATCTGCACGCCAGTACCGCAACTGGACGTGCACTCAGTAGCGACAGGTGGTCTTTTAAGATGAATCGCATTTTATGCTCCATCGGGCACGTGGTTGTTGTCATGTACGGGTGCAGCATCTGAAAGCAAACAACATACAATTGACGGAAGGGTCCAGACCGCAGGAGGGAGCGTTTCGTCTGGGGAATGTTCTCGTGGCGTTCTCTGGGTGATCTCGTCATTCTGGAAGGCACAATGAATCAAAACCACCACAAATGCAATTTGTTTTTCCTCGACACGATGGCATCTACCAGTAGGACAATGCAATGTGTCACAAAGCTCGCAGTGTAAGTACGTGGTTCAAAGAGCAGCAGAACAATTTTACCGTACTCCCCTGGCCAGCAAACTCCCGAGATTTAAACCTAATCGACAACCTGTGGGACCACCTCGATTGGGCTGTTCGAGCCATTAGCCGAGATACGTAGAGCAGCTGGCCACGCCACTGGAGTCGGCATGGCTCCACATCCCTGTCAGTACTTTCCAGAACCTCACTGATTCTCTTCCTGCACCTCTAGCAGCGGTCCGCGTTGCTAAAGGTGGTTATGCAGGCTTCTGTCAGGCGGTCACATTAATGTGAGTGCACTGTGTAATTTCGCCTTCACAACCTCCAGTCACTTGCAATCCACAGCCTACGTTGCTGCTTAAAATCCAATTGCCTCCCATTCCTGATCACCGGAAACTGCCTCTGCGATCCACAACATCCAAGAACACGAGCCCATGGGCATGGGTGTGAATGATACAAGCGTAATCCCAAAAGAAGGTCCCCTATTTTTTATAAGTACGTAGACCTGTTTATATCTACAATGGTTTACATAAGTTTGCAGCTTGAACATTCAGCTATTTTTCGGCATAATCACCATTTATGTCGATGCATTTTTGTAGAGGTTGTGGCAGTTTTTGTATGCCCATGTTATACCAGCTCGCCTCCAGCTCCACGGCTTTGGCGTGATTGTTGTTTGGTCTCAGGTGTAAAGTGGTGTGCCCAGGTTTCGTCACACGTGACAACTGAGTCCAGAAAGTTGTCCTGTTCGGCTGCAAGGCGGTGAAGAAATGTGTGGGAAGCATCAATTCGTTGCCGCATGAGGTCCTCAGTCAGTATGTGTGGCACCAATCTTGCGCACGCCTTCCGGTAGTTCAATGTTTCCGTTAAAATTCTGTGAGCGGTGCTTCGGGAAACCTCAGGAACCAACGTGCAGAGATCATCGAGGGTGATCCGCCGATCTTACACGCATGCTTTGCTCAACCTTCAACACTGTCTCATCAGAAATTGATGGTCTCCCGCTGCTTTGTTCGTCACGAATTTCGGTCCGACCAGCTGCTCTCTACACCACTTACGAACATTTTTGACATCCAAGCACGACCTACCATACACTTCCGTCAATTGGCGATGGATTTCAATCGGCGCAGTGCCCTTTGCGTTCAAAAACCGAATAACTGCGCGCAATTAACACTTGGCGGTAACATCCAACGGGAGCTCCATTCTCGCCGACCGGAGTGGCCGTGCGGTTCTAGGCGCTACAGTCTGGAGCCGAGCGACCACTCCAGTCGCAGTTTCGAATCCTGCATCGGACATGAATGTGTGTGATGTCTTTAGGTTACTTAGGTTTAATTACTTCTGAGTTCTAGGCCACTGATTACCTCAGAAGTTACGTCGCATAGTACTCAGAGCCATTTGAACCATTTTTGAGCTCCATTCTCAACGGCTGCCAAGCCAAGACTGAGCGCCTCAGCGCGGCGTGCGCATGTTTAAACACAGCACGTGAAGCACTATTCATAACAGTGTGACCAACTGCCACACAAACAGAGTTCTGTACTTATAAAAAATAGGAGACCTTACTTTTGGGGTTACCCTCGTACGTTACCAGCCCTGCATTGCTAAGCGTGGAAATTGCAAATAAAGTCGTTCACTTCCCAATGCGGGCGGGATCGAAGCACTAGCATAGCGGGGCGAGAGGGGTAGAGGAATTCCCAACTGAACTGTAACACCAGTCTCATTCCTTAAACGATAACAGAGGGCCCCAGAGCTAGTAATGAGACCTACAAACATTTAGTGAGTTAACCGAGCTGTTTCGGAAATGCGGGCGCCCTGCCCTGCGCCGCTGCTTTGGTTCGAGAGGCGCGGTCGGTGGCAGGGTCATGTTGGGGTGGTCCGGACGTCCATCTGGCACGCACCGGCCGCGAATTGACTCATCATGCTCGGCGGCCGCTTAGGGTGACGCCGAACAATGCAGAGCGCCGATCCCCACACTCGGCGACGCACAATGGGCGCGGGACACGCATGACTCATTAGGAGCGCTGCCCGCTTGTTGCGTGGCGCGCCGCGGCGCACGTGTGTTCTCACAGGCGGCGGCGTGACGCAGCCCGGACCTGGAAATTGTTTAAACGCTCCCGAGCGCTCTCCCAGGCCTGCGTGCGCCATCCATGCCGTCTGTCAGCTCACTTGACCGGTTCCGTACATTGGCGCCGCGCTTTAAAACCTCCACACTGCCGTCACGACTCCTGACTCTTGGGGGCGTGAACAATGAGAGAAGACAATCAGCCTTTGTTTTCTCTTTTAAAGACACGTCAACTAGCCTTTCGCCGCCACGTTAAAATCTTGTTGGTGTTTCTAAGAAACTGTAGACAGTACGGGGCACAAACATTATATTGTGTGCGTTAGGAGTAACTGTAAACACTCGAGCAGTGGTGGCGCGGACAAATTGGACTAACAGGTACGTATATGCACAGCAACAGGTTTCAGTAGGCCCGATGTACAGCTCTTCGACACCAGCGCTTATACAACGAGGAAACGTCCTTGAGGCCTTATTGTTGTTGTTTTCGTTATTGCGGTCGTGCTCTTCAGCCCGAACACTAGTTGGATTAAGCTCTCCACGCTAGTCTATCGAGTGTAGTCTTCTCATTTTTGCATATTTCCTCCAACCTACATCCATTTGAACCTGCTCACTGACCAACGTCTGCTTACAACACCAGGCAGGCCTCCAAATTTATCAGCAATACGAACAACTCGGCGCCCGGGGTGGACAACATCAGAAACATAGACTTACGGCACCTCCCTCAGAAGGCGGTGGTCGTCCTGACAAGAATCATAAATGCTGTCTGGTCAACGCATACCCCTCCCACCCACCTGGAAGACTTCCCATCATCCCCTTTCCGAAGCCTGGACGAGACCTTCCACAGAGAACCAATCAAGGCCATATTTGCTTGCTACCAACGCTCGAGGGGTGGGGGGCACTAGAGAGGATGTTGCTTACAAGATTGTCTCAATGCCTCGGGGACCATGGAATTATTCAGTCGGAACGCTTCAGCTTTCAGCAGAACACGAGCCCATGGGCATGTATGAATGATACATTACCAACCCTGCATTGCTAAGCGTGGAAATTGCAAATAACGTCGTTCACTTCCCAATGCGGCAGCTAATTCGTCTCACGGAACATGCTCGCCACCACTTAAACCTGTGGAAGTCCGCTGTCGGAGTCTTTTCAGACCTCGAAAAGGCTTATCACAAGGTAGGGTGGGATACTTTGATCGCCAAACTTTGTCACCAAACGCCTCTCTCAGACTGCTACACTAAGCTGCTGGACAGCTTTCTACATGGAAGAACTTTCTGTGTCACTGTTTATGGCAAGAGATCTGCTCTGAAAACTCCTGTTGAAGGTATCTCACAAGGGTCAGTCATTTCACCTCTGCTCTTCAAACTATACATCAGTGACCTCCCGACTAATCCTTACACAATCTGCAACCTTTATGCAGATGACGCTGCGTACGTCAGTGTCAAACATTGACGAATTGTTCACTAGGGCGCAATAACAAACTGATGTCATGGAGGCCTGGGCACTTTCCAGTAAAATAACTATCAAACCCACTAAGAAGGTGAAAGTGTTCTTCACGTGGAAGGCACGATCACTCCTATACTTCCCACTGCAGGTTTTGGGACAACCTATTCCCAGCTCCCTGTCTACGAAAAATTAGGAATTGTCTTGAATAAGTCATAAACGTGTACACTTCACACACCAGAGAGGAATGCAGCCGCGAATAAAATGGTTCTCACCTTAATCCTCTTTTTCGTCAGTAAGAGCCTTAGTGCCAAAGATGAAATTGCAACTCTACAAGTCCACAGTGGAGCCAAAACTTCTGTACAGGAGTGCAGCGTAGGGTGTCATTTGTGATTCCAACATTAGCCTAAATCCCTACAGGCATTCCAAACCCAGTGCCTGATGTGGACGCTGGGGGTGCCACGTTGGACAAGGACACGACAAATTCACGCAGAACTTCGAGAACGATATCTAAAGGACAAGATAATAGAGTGCACCACCAAGCTACTCATCAAGATCGACATGTCACAAGACGCAGTACGCCAACTGCACGTGGTCGGAACGATACATCCTAGCATACGTATAACGTGCCACGGGCTCCACCTTGACAGAGCTCTCGTATTGGAAGAAGGACGCCAAGAGCGTGGTCTGTTTTTGAATCAACAACCCACTGATTTAGTGCCCAATGTTTCACACCTTCATGGAAATAATGATAGCCTCCCTCCCGAGAGGTACTAACATCCATTGTGTTTACTTCAGTTTCCTCTCAAAATGACATGAATAAATAAAGAGAACAATTCATATGTGTAGGCCTACCCTTCACCAAACAAGAAAAACCTGTGAAAGAGGGTAAGTCTTGTGTCCTCCCAACAAAAAAGGCTTATGATCGTTCCTGTCACGTCCCTGAATACTGACAATTCCTCCTGGGAAAATGATATAAATATGTAGTGCAGTAGTTAATTTACAAACATTACAAATAGCATAAATTAATTACATATAAAAATAAAATAATATCCTAAAAGTAGTAGCAGTAATTTAAAACACACATAAAAGCACAAAAAATGTTATGTCTTCACTGGTTTTATGCAGCTTTCCACGTTAGTCTATTCACATGAGCATAACTACTGCTCCGACTCCATCCGCCGACCGTGGTGGCCGAGCGGTTCTAGGCGCTTCAGTCTGGAACCGCGCGACCGCTACCGTCGCAGGTTCGAATCCTGTCTCGGGCATGGGTATGTGTGATGTCCTTAGGTTAGTTAGGTTTAAGTAGTTCTAAGTTCTAGGGGACTGATGACCTCAGAAGTTAGGTCCCATAGTGCTCAGAGCCATTTGAACCATTTTTGATATCCGTCCAAAACTGTTTACTTTATCTAAGCTTGGTTTCCCCCCACAGTTTCTCTTCCTTCCTCCCACACTTCCCATGAGTAACAAACTGACGATTCCTTGATGCCTCATTACGTGTCCCATCTATTGCTCTCTTGTTTTAGTCAGCATCTCGCACAAATATCATTTTTCTCCAAATGACTTAAATAGCTGTTCAGTAGTTAATCAATCTACTCACGTTATTTTCAGCAGTGTTCTGTTGTATTACATTTCAAAAACTTCTATTCTCCTGCTGACTGCACTTTTTTCATCTATATTTCACTCCAAATGAATACTTTCAGAAAAGACGTCCTTAAACTTAATTTTATATTCGGTGTTGACGTATCTCTCTTTCTCAGAAAATCTTTTCTCGCTGTCCCCATTCTACATTTTATGTCCTCTTTACTTCTGCTGATCAAACAGCAAGACACATGTACTACTTTTAGTGTCTGATTCGCAAACCTACTCGTAATCCCCCCCCCCCCCCCCCCTCCAGCATCACCTGACTTAATACAACTACACTCCATTAGTCTCGTTTTCTTTTTGTTGATGTCCATAGTACATCCGCTTAGCAAGACATTATTCATTCCATTCAGCTAATCTTCCAAGTCCTTTGTTGTCTCTGGCGGAACTACTGTCTTTGACAAACTTCAAAGTTGTCCTTTTGCTCATTGGACTTCAGTTCCCCTTTCCAATTTCTCTCTAGTTTGCATTAACGCTCGCTCAGTTATAGATTAAATCATATTACTGATAGGACACAATCTTATGTCACTCCATTCAACACTAGTGTCCCCCTTTCGTATCCTTCGACTCCTATAACCAGTCTGGCTTCTGTACAGGTTGTGGATTACCTTTCACTCTCTGTACTTTATCCCTGCTGAATTCAGAACTGTAAAGAGTGGATTCCATTCAACATTGTCAAATGTCTTCTCTAAATCTGCAAATGTTTAAAACGTAGGTTTGCGTTTATTCGATGTATGGTCTAAGATAAATCTTGGAGTCATTATTTCTTCGGGTGTCCGTACATTTCTCCGAAAACCAAACGGACCTGCCACCAGTTCCTGCTCTAACAGTTGTCCCATCTTTCTGCAGATACTGTGTTAGTATTTTATAGCCATACCCTATCAAACCAATGGTTCGGTGACTCTCATAACTCGCAGAACCTATTATGTTTGGTACTGGAACTGTAGACCAAATGATCCTTCCAAGGTTCTTAATAATTTCGAAGGTTTACTGCCTCTTTCAGGTTTATTGTTTCGAACGGGATATTTCAAATGGTTCAAATGGCTCTGAGCACTATGGGACTCAACATCTGTGGTCATCTGTCCCCTATAACTTAGAAGCACTTAAACCTAACTAACCTAAGGACATCACACACATCCATGCCCGAGGCAGGATTCGAACCTGCGACCGTAGCGGTCACGCGGTTCCAGACTGACGCGCCTAGAACCGCATGGCCACATCGGCCGGCGAGCGGGATATTTAAATGGTTTGTCAAATTCTACTCCCATCGCCCGTTTCTCTTCATATATTTCCTCTTCTTTTTCTCTAAAATAGTCTTCAAGTTTCTTTCACTTGTATTTTCCTTCCAGATTTCACGTTTTTCCATTTTTACTTAATAACGACTTGCCATCTGACATTCTGATGTTAATACACCTACGTATTAACATGCAGCATGCGGTAGCGAAGCGTCATCCATCCTGGTCGACGATAGTTGAATTAGCGCCCAACACTCAAGAACACCAGTTGAACTTGGATTCAAGGCATGCACATATCTACATTATGTGATCAAAAGCATCCGGACATCCCCAAAAACATGCGTTTTTCATATTGGGTGCATTGCGCAGCCACCTACTGCCAGGTACTCCATATCAGCAACATCAGTAGTCATTAGACATCGTGAGAGAACAGAATGGGGCACTCCGCGGAACTCACAGACTTCGAACGTGGTCAGATGATTGGGTGTCACCTGGGTCATACGTCTGTACGCGAGATTTCCACACTTCTAAACATTCCTAGGCCCACTTTTTCCGATGTGATAGTGAAGTGGAAACGTGAAGGGACACGTACAGCACTAAAGCGTAAAGGCCGACCTCGCCTGTTGACTAACAGACTGCCGATAGTTGAAGAGGGGCGTAATGTGTAATAGGCAGTCATCTATCCAGACCATCACACAGGAATTACAAACTGCGTCAGAATCCACTGAAAGTACTATGACAGTTAGACTGGAGGTGAGGAAACTTGGAATACATGGTCGAGCGGCTGCTCATAAGCCACACATCACACCGGTAGATGCAAAACGGCGTCTCGCTTGGTGTAATGAGAGTAAACATTGGACGACTGAACAGTGGTTGTGTGGAGTGACGAATCACGGTATACAATGTGGCGATCCGATGGCAGGGTGTCGGTAAGGCGAATGCCCGGTGAACGTCTTCTGGCACCGTGTGTAGTGCCAACAGTAAAATTCGGAGGCGGTGGTATTATGGTGTTGTCGTGTTTTTCATGGAGGGGGCTTGCACCACTTGTTGTTTTGCGTGACACTATCACAGCTCAGGCCTACAATGATGTTTTAAGCACCTTCTTGCTTCCCACTGTTGAAGAGCAATTCGGGTATGGCGATTACATCTTTCATCACGATCGAGCAGCTGTTCATAATTCACAGCCTGTGGCGGAGTGGTTACAAGGCAGTAACATCCCTGTAATGGACTGACCTGCACAGAGTCCTGACCTGAATCCTATAGAAAACCTTTGGGATGTTTTGGAACGCCGACTTTGTGCCAGCCCTCACCGACTGACATTGATATCTCTCCTCAGTGCAGCACTTTGTGAAGTATGGGCTGCCATTCTCCAAGAAGCCTTCCAGCACGTGATTGAACGTATGCCTGCGAGAGTGGAAGCTGTCATCAAGGCTAAGGGTGGGCCAACACCATATTGAATTCCAGCATTACCGATGGAGGGCGCCACGACCTTGTAAGTCATTTTCAGCCAAGTGTCCGGACACTTTTGATCACATGTATTTACATCCTCCAGACTTGCTCAATATCACTGAGGTCATGCGGCATGGATAGAGGGGGATAGGGTATATAAAACCCTCACGTTTGTGGAATATTCGTCTAGTCATTTAGACACAGTTCGGGAGCAATGATGAAAGCATTGTTTTTCTGAAGACTGAGGACGCCTCTAGGGTGCTGTAGGTTTACGAGTGGGTTTACTTTACAAAACAGAGTCTTGCAGAGTTCGCCAGACGGAGACAACGGTAGACCCATTCACCCATTGTATCTCTACTGACACACCACCACGGATTTAGAAAATATCATTCTTGCGAAACATAAATGGCTGTTTATTTACACGAAGTAATGAGTGTTATCGGTCAGGGGATCTTAGCTTGATGCCACATTTCTGCTTTTCCAGAACTCTTCTGGCACCTTTCCTCACAAGCTTTTTCTAATCAAACTGCGTGCCTGTGGAGTATCGCCAAAATTTGGCGACTGGCTTTGTGATTTCCCGTCAGAAAGCTCATAGTCTGTAGTAACTGACGGGAAATCATCGAGTGAAGTGGAAGTGGTACCTGGGGTTCCCCAAGCACGTATTCAATTCTTAATCTATACAGACGAGTTTGGAGATAATCTGAGCAGCCCTCTTAGACTGTTTGCAGACCATGATTTCGTATTCTGTCTAGTAAACTCATCAGAAGTACAATACGAATATGTGCTCGGTAGGGAAAGTGGCAGTTGTCTGGTTCCTCTTCTTCCTCCTCTTTAACTTATACCTTGTTTCCACGTGGTCAGTATGTTATTTCGGATTTGTGGTAGTAAGTGGCTGCATACCCTTCATGACGCCACCATTTACCCCCGGGACCGAATCTGTGTATCCCATCTGTCTGTTTCTAGTGTTACCATGTCCAACAGTGAGAACGTTTTGCAAATATTTCCGAATCGCGTAGCTGTGGCGGGACGTAGGGGTACCAGCTCGACATTCGCCTGGTGGGATGTGTGAATTGTGAAACCACTTGGAATCCATATCCGTGCTGGCTGGCATACCGGTCAACGTCATTAAAACGCCGCGCGGATCTGATCGGGGGCGAGCGCGCCTCCCCAAATCCCAGAAGCGGTCTGATAATGCGGGCTATCCACACAGGTCAATGAAGTTATGACATTAACTTATTATGAGCACCACACTGAATAACGTTACTGTAATAGCACTTAACAATGCTGTTGTTACCCAAGAAATGTTAACTTTTTCCATAATTAATTGCCCGTGATGGAGTGTCTAGTGGATGAAAGCAATCGGGCTTTGTATATCATTTCCCGATATCGCAAAATATTAAAAAATAATACTAAATCAACAACTGAATTCGAATAAGCAAACAAAAACGGTCGCCAGTCCAACCCGGGAAAAAAATTTCGGAACAAATAATGTAAGTTCAGAACTTCAAAAAAATCTAAGTTTGTGACTTTTTTATGTCCAGCATGTAAAATAAAAATGGAATCAAACGAGAACACACTAGCGACCTCAGTCATTTACTAACACCATACACTCGCTTGCTGTCAAGCAAGCCTAAAGTGGTAAACTGCCATTCTAACGTGTACTTGTTGACAAATTAAGCAACCATTGTATTCTTTGAGAAGTTTTAATTGGATGATGACCACCATAGTTTCTAGTATGTGGAAACCCTAAGTGTGTTACAGTGCACCACTGCACTTTTACTAAACTTATACTACACAAAAACATATAGGATGTAAACAAAATATCCTTTAATGAAAGGTAACTCGTTACTGAACAGCACAGTAACTGGCATATGGGCACTGTTATAATACTCTGTGACACTTTTAAAAATAACGACCTTATTCACAGTTATACACATCATAAACACATGCTCTAGAGTGCAAATTGATTATTGTTCTACAAAGGGTCTAGAGAAATGAGAACCCTTAAACTGCTACACCCTACAACACAACCTTTCCATACTTTCCACTGTAACACACAAAATACTCTCTGCAGTACTTCATTCAGCAAGAATAAGAAAATTTAACCATTTATAATGTGCAGTCGTTTCACCTATTAAACATGTGGAACAGTTGGAGACTGCATTATCTCTCAAGCTGTAAATTGATTTTACTCAAATACTTCGAGCGCTCAAAGATACTGATATTAACTGTTCATATAAATACTTCCACTTATATGATAACTCGAAAACTTCGATAGATCAGGAATAGGAATCTAAGCTAGGTAAACTAGCGCAGGTTAAGATGTACGTCAGGTACACATAGTGCAAACTAACACTTCCGTTGAACGATTGCAGGGAAACACTGATCCATGTAGATATAACCATTCTAACACATTACATAGACTGGAGATGGTCGAAGAGTTAAGCTGTTGTGCCGGCGGAGGCAGTATTATGCAACCGTAGCTTTTCATTCAATACGCTCTATAAACCCTCCTTGTGGCGATGGAAACGTATAGGAGTTGAACAGAGATGTGTAAAACCACAAGAAATGCAAGCTCGGACGTAAATGCAGATGCTAGCTAAGCCTGCAAATGGCGCTATTGTACAGGGTGAGTCAAAAAGGAGTTTATAACACAGGAATGATATACAAATTTATTGAGACAACTTACAGAATCGATAGAAGTGTCATTGTGATGCAGCAAACACCCCACCGGTAATCAATTTCTTCCCACGCTCGTTGTAGCAAATCGGGCTTATCGAGCCCAACGGCAGCCTAGATTCGATTTTTCAGGTCGGCTAAAGTGTTTGGTAGGGGAGGCACATTCACACGGTCTTTAATGAAATATCAGAGAAAGAAATCCAGAGTTGGCCGTGAGATCGGCCCTTCACGGCCAAACCACGGACATGGGAAGCGATTATCGAGGAAATCTCGAAATTCCGTGAGGAAATTAAGTGCTGTACCGTGTTGCTGATATTAAGCCATCCCATCTCTGCCATCTTCATCGATCAGTGAAATTAAAAAAGTTTTCAAACATATCCAGATACACAACACCAGTGCCAAGTTTCTTCACGGAGAACAAAAGGGCTGTATACTTTCAGTTTGCTAAGGGCACAAAACACATTAACTTTGGTGTTGTCACGAACGTGTTCCAGTTCCATGTGGTTTAGCGCTGCCCCATGTTCTGCAGTTGTGGGTGTGCACCATGCCACTGATAAGAAATGTTGACTTACCGCTGAAGATTGTTGTGTCCAGGAAAGTCTAGTCGTCCTCTACCCGATGCAATATTTCTACACAGAATTCCCCAGGAGCTACCTTATCTGCATCACTCGTGTGCTGTGCCGTTGTCAATTTGTATGGTTTCAAGTGTAAACGTCTACGCAGTGCACGACAAATAGTCTTTTGTGGAATGCCAGTCTCGTGAAACGCACGTCGCACTGATCTTGTGGACTGCGGGCAAAACTATCCCTAACCTGTTCGACATAATAATCGACACAAGGGCGACCTGGTGATTTATCATGTCGCAATGAACGACCCGTCTCAACAAAGTTCTTGTGCCACGAGCAAACTGTAGGCCTGCTTGAAGGTTGTTTAACGTATTCTGTGCGAGATTTATGCCGAACAGTTGTTGCAGATTTCGTTTCAGGAAACCAGAACACACAGCGAGCAAGCCTCACGCGAGTGAAAGTAGCCATTATAACTGTGCCCTCCGCTGGTGCTCCTGGTGGCGGGATGGGGTACTGATGCACTATGAGGTTGTTTGCTACAAAATGACACATATACCGATTCTGTAAGTTACCGCAGTAAATTTCTGTATCATTCCAAATTTGTAAAGTCCTTTTTGACTCACCCTGCAGTTGATCACGAATGGTCGCCCGGGGTGACCTAGCGGTTCTAGGCGCTACAGTTTGGAACCGCGCAACCGCTACGCGGATGTGTGTGATGTCCTTAGGTTAGTTAGGTTTAAGTAGTTCTAAGTTCTAGGGGACTGGTGACCTCAGTAGTCCCATAGTGCTCAGAGCCATTTGAGCCTTTCTGATCAAGAATGGCACGTGTGCATTGCCATCAGTACAATGCGCCAGTCGTGGTTATAACAGTGTCGGCGTTGTGGGTACATTATGTCGGAGCTCCGTGCATTCGAACGTGGGCATATTGTTAGCGCACGTATGGTGAGTGCTTCCGTAACTCAGGTAGCCGAAGTCTTTGGCGTTTCAAGACGAATCGCATCGAAGATTTGTATTGCGTACAGGGAAAGCTGAAAAACATTTCCGCTAAGTTACAATGCGGACGAAACTGTGTATTGAGTGATCGTGACAGACAGTAATTGAAGATGATTGTGACGAAATATAAGAGGACAACAGCTGTAAAATTCACTGCAGAACTGAATGTCGCACTCACGAACCCTGTCACCACCAAAACAGCACATTCCGTAATGGAATGTCCCATGCGTCTAGCTTTAACTACCATTCTGTGTTAAAAAGTCTGTTAAACTCCCATCAGCCGGCCGCTGTGACCGAGCGGTTCTAGACGCTTCACTCCGGAACGACGCTGCTGCTACGCTCGCAGGTTCGAATCCTGCCTCGGGCATGGATGTGTCTGATGTCCTTAGGTTAGTTAGGTTTAAGTACTTCTAAGTCTAGGGGACTGATGACCACAGATGTTAAGTCCCGCAGTGCCTAGAGGCAAATTCCCGTCGTGAGGCCAAAATCACGCGGAAATCTTTTCACTTGGATCATCTGAGAAAAATGGCTCTGAGCACTATGGGACTTAACTGCTGAGGTCATCAGTCCCCTATAACTTAGAACTACTTAAACCTAACTAACCTAAGGACATCACACACATCCATGCCCAAGGCAGGATTCGAACCTGCGACCGTAGCGGTCGCGCGCTTTCAGACTGTAGCGCCTAGAACCGCTCGGCCACCCCGGCCGGCCAAGACATACACCTGGACTACAGAGCAATGGAAGAAACTCATTTGGTCGCATAGGTCTTGTTGCACACTGTTACCAACGTCTGACCGAGTTTGCGACCCGAAAGTGGAACATGGCCGGGATTGGGTGATGATTTGGGCAGGCGTGTTGTGGTATTCTATGGGCCCAGTGGCTACTCTGGAAGGTTGCATTACTACTAAGGGTTGTGTGACCTTTTTTCTGTTCAGGTCCATCCCATGGTATTGTGTTTGTTCCCCAATGATGAGTCCATGCTCCAAGACGACAGTGCACATGTCCACACAGTTCGCACCGTCCAGGACTAGTTTTGTGAGTACGAGGATGAATTTTCGCATCTCCCCTGACCACCACAGTCACCAGATCGCAATATTATTGAGTCTTTCTGGTCTACTTTAGAGAGATGGGTGCACGATCTCTATCCACTATCACTGTTACGTGAACTTGCCACTATTTTGCACAAAGAATGGCAAAAGATTCCTATGACAACAATACAATAAATGTAGTTATCCATTCCGAGACTTCTGGAGACTGTTTTGAATGCTAATCGGTTTCCTACACCGTATTAGGCACGGTAATGTGCCGCGTTTTTTGGGGTTTCCATATTTTGGTTCATCCCCTGTATATAGTGACAGGCTGTGCAGTGTCTTCGCGTTTCGTGGCCTGTTCTTCTTCCAGGCTAGTTACCCAACTATTCCCATAAAAATGTCCGTAAGTTTCCCCTTGTCAGACCCCTAAGTATGGTTACTTCAGAAGAACTCTGGTGCCTCGCGATTGTGTGTTCAGCCACTGCTCTGCTACCCCAGTGACGTTTATCGCCGGCGGCTGGTGCCGTTAGCGTAGCGGTTCCCAGCAACAGGCATTCCGCCGCCAACACTCTCTCTCCTTCGCAAACCTTACACTACGACGACACGTCGTCACTAACTGATTTAGCACCTTTCTTTCGGTTGCCGTTCTAGTTGTCCAAAAAGTAGATACAGGTACCCTTGTGCACTGCACAACCGTAAAACGTTAAATCTCATGACGGTAGCATCATAAGTAGATCGTGTAAGAAGTTCAAACATCTCTCTTACTAATGTATCGTTATTGCAGTGGTATGCTGTAGTCTTAATAACACAGAGAATCCCACACGCTGAGCGTTAAAGCTGCACGTACTGTAGAAGATATTACTCTCAGATTTATTTATATGCGTGGTGTCTGTTTTTTCGGACATGTTTGAAAGGACACACACCATTCGTGTGATTCAGCAGCCGTATATATACAATGAATGGGAAATTTTCAGATCTCAGCTGCATAAGGTCGTTGCGTTAGATGCAATGGCGACATTAAAAATCGTACAGAACCGGGACTCGAACCAGAATGCTCTGCTTCTCCAGAACAGTTGCCTTAACTACAGACGTAGCGTACGGATATGTCCGAAACAACAGACATCATAAAATACGTGCATATATGCGCCTTGATGGCGTAAAGATATTGTCTGCGTGCATGCGCTCACTCGCTGGCCGAGCGGTTCTAGGTACTGAAGCACCGAAGTCCGGAACCGCGCGACTGCTATGGTCGCAGGTTCGAATCGTGCCTCGGGCATGGGTGTGTGTGATGTCCTTAGGTTAGTTAGGTTTAAGTAGTTCTAAGTTCTAGGGGACTGATAACCTCAGATGTTGAGTCCCATAGTGCTCAGAGCCATTTGACCACTCACTCGTCCGAACCCTTGCGGGGCTCAACTGAATAGCTGCTTGCAAATAGGGGACGATGGATGGAGGACACATCATCTAATATGGTCTCAGTAATAAATACTGCTCCGTCTTTGACTGTAACGGATGACCTTCACCACAGATACATCACAGATCGTTGTGTATTGTTTTCAAGGTACCGCCACCGACGCCGTTGTGGCAAGCAGGTGTTTGTTATGATACATGCCTGTTTACAAACATGTGCTTATACTCTTCATTCAGTAGCTCGTACGATCATAAACACTGATTCTCGACAATTGGTTCCTCAGTCAATTTAGGCTCCTCTGTCGCATGCTAAGGTTAGGAATATGCAGTGTAACTAAACATTCCGATAAATTCTAGGATCATAAAATTTTGTAATAAAAAATAAAAAATATTTAGAAGAACGTTTAAATAAAATGTAAATTCTACAGCTGATAAGGCAGAAGACGTTACAGTTTTGACTCATCTTGATATTGCGTCTTTTGTTCCTGGCTATCACTCGTTCTGGCGGACCTCCACTACTGCGATTAATGCATCACGGAAAGAGTAGTGAAACCTATATGCGGTTCGAACTAACCATGAAGGACTGTGTGCCTTACATCTCCAGCGTCCGCCTATTTGACAACGTCGGTATGTCATATGCCCAGTTACGATGGTTGTGGCCAGAGAAGTGACGAAGCTATGTAGGCACCCCAATACTTCGCATTAGAGATCACGTATGTCGCATCTCATCATAATCGCAACAAGAGGTCTCACTTATCTACTATCCCAGCTATAGCCATCCGTAAAACAAAAGGAGTCGCAAACTCCTTCTCTGTTTCTGCTGTTCGGTTCTGGAACAAACCATCCTGCGCCCAGCAGAACTTTCTTTTATCGCTCTCATAATTTTCCCTAAAATGGTCAGTTTTCTTACTGTAAGACAGTAAGCAAATTCCTTCATCTTCTCCCAGTTATACCTCTTCTTCTTTTCATTTCTCAATCAATCATGCCACTTTCTTTCCGCTCTCTTCATTACTTGAGTTTTTGTCTCTTTGCTCTTGCACTTCCTCTCCTACTCCTTCTCTCGTGTCTGTTGTTGCCTGTGCCCTCAGTTTAAATCTGCCTGACTGTAATCTGAAACAGTTGTTCTACTTTTCACAAAGTAATACAATCCTAGTTTATTCTACTATAGCCACTACTGCTTTCCACTACCTAAACAATAAGTAAGTACGTAAGTCGTTTTACAACTCATGTGTCGGTATGTGAACGTAACGTAAAATACGTACAATACCTGATTATATAAACGCGGCTGCTACGATCGCAAGTTCGAATCCTGCCTCGAGCTTGGATGTGTATGATGTCCTTAGGTTTAAGTAGCTGTAGGTTCTAGGGGACTGATGACCTCAGCTGTTAAGTCAAATAGTGCTCAGAGCCATTTGAACCATTTGAACCTGATTATATACTGATTATATACTGCCGGATGCCCCTAATCAGTAAACAAAATTAACAGTAAATGACTGAATACAAAGCTCTAGAGCGAAAACCTATTAGCATACCTAATAACTGTGCAGAATGTGTGGACCTTAAGTTACAGTGTAAAAATGAAATAATGCAAGCTATGGCATTCCGTACAGCGACTTGTCCACAGGCGTCTTGACTAAACTGTCATATTACGTACAGGAAAGAAACGTAGACTGTCACGTGACGTCCGAAACAGGACGGTGCACAGAGAAGACATACACAGAAACCAGCAGTTTAGTCGCCGTGAAGAGCACCGCTGCAAAGGCGATTGAAATGTCGATATTATTAGCGATTTTTGTTTGAAAATGATGCTCTGTACCGAAAATTATTATATCCATATGGAGATTGAGCGTCGAAGCCTTTACAGTTAGACATAGACAGTCATATTAATGTGACCAGCGCGTGCGGTCACCGTCAACGTGGAATAACCACTCACAGAGGGCAGGTAGCAGCGCTAGCAGTGTAGGGTACATAAAGCGTGTCGGGGGTGCGGGAAACAGTCCATCTACATCTACATGACTACTCTGCAATTCACATTTAAGTGCTTGGCAGAGGATTCATCGAACCACAATCGTACTATCTCTCTACCATTCCACTCCCGAACAGCGCGCGGGAAAAACGAACACGTAAACCTTTCTGTTCGAGGTCTGATTTCTCTTATTTTATTTTGATGATCATTCCTACCTATGTAGGTTGGGCTCAACAAAATATTTCCGCATTCGGAAGAGAAAGTTGGTGACTGAAATTTCGTAAATAGATCTCGCCGCGACGAAAAACGTCTTTGCTTTAATGACTTCCATCCCAACTCGCGTATCATATCTGCCACACTCTCTCCCTATTACGTGATAATACAAAACGAGCTGCCTTTTTTGCACCCTTTCGATGTCCTCCGTCAATCCCACCTGGTAAGGATCCCACACCGCGCAGCAATATTCTAACAGAGGACGAACGAGTGTAGTGTAAGCTGTCTCTTTAGTGGACTTGTTGCATCTTCTAAGTGTCATGCCAATGAAACGCAACCTTTGGCCCGCCTTCCACACAATATTATCTATGTGGTCTTTCCAACTGAAGTTGTTCGTTATTTTTACACCGAGGTACTTAGTTGAATTGACAGCCTTGAGAATTGTACTATTTATCGAGTAATCGAATTCCAACGGATTTCTTTTGGAACTCATGTGAATCACCTCACACTTTTCTTCGTTATTTAGCGTCAACTGCCATCTGCCACACCATATAGCAATCTTTTCTTAATCGCTTTGCAACTGATACTGGTCTTCGGATGACCTTGCTACACGGTAAATTACAGCATCATCTGCGAACAACGTAAGAGAACTGCTCAGATTGTCACCCAGGTCATTTATATAGATCAGGAACAGCAGAGGTCCCAGGACGCTTCCCTGGGGAACACCTGATATCACTTCAGTTTTACTCGATGATTTGCGTCTATTACGACGAACTGCGACCTTCCTGACAGGAAATCACGAATCCAGTCGCACAACTGAGACGATACCCCATAGGCCCGCAGCTTGATTAGAAGTCGCTTGTGAGGAACGGTGTCAAAAGCTTTCTGGAAATAGTTTTCGCAAGACGGAAACGGAGCGATTTATCTGACGTCAAGAATGGCATGTTCATTGGCTTTCGAACCAAGTGCGGAAGCATTTTCTCAAGGATTAAGTTCGTAAGCTATTTGATGCCGGCGTGGTTGAAGTATACCGGGCATGGCAAAATGGCAGTATCCAAAACTGGCGCCGAGGCAGCTGTGGTGCACCTCGTGCCTTAGTTGAAAGGGGTAAACGACGGTTGCGGAGATGCCTACAGGCGAATAGACGTGCAATTGTTGAGCAGCTGACCGGCCAGATGAACCAAGAGACTACCAATAGTGGCTCCTCCACGACCGTTCAGGGACCGTTGCTGCGTATGGGTCCCCGCAGCAGGCACCTGGCATGCTCAAATGGTTCAAATGGCTCTGAGTACTATGACACTTAACATCTGAGGACATCAGTCCCATTGACTTAGAACTACTGAAACCTAACTAACCTAAGGACAGCACACACATCTATGCCCGAGGCAGGATTCGAATCTGCGACCGTAGTAGCAGCGCGGATCCGGACTGAAGCGCCTAGAACCACTCGTCCACAGCGGCCGGCTGGCATGCTCCCACGCTGACTGCTGTCTATCGGCGACGAAGGATGGACTTTTCACGCCAGTACCGCAACTGGACACCACTGAGCGACGGGAACTGGGCTTTTCAGATGGATCACGTTTTATGGTCCATCGACGTGAAGCGTCTGAAAGCAAACACTCTGCAACAAACGTCAGAAGGGCCCAGGCCCGATGTAGGGGCGTTATGGTCTGGGGAAAGTTTCGTGAAATTCTCTGGGTTATCTTTTCGTACTGAAAGGCACAGTGGACCAACACAAGTATGCATCTTTCCCTGGGGACCATGTCCACCCCTACATGTAGTATGTTTTTCCTTGGCACGATGGGATCTACCAGCAGGAAAATGCAAAGTCTCACCCAACTCAAAAAATGGTTCAAATGGCTCTGAGCATTATGGGACTGAACATCTGAGGTCATCAGCCCCCTAGACTTAGAACTACTTAAACCTAACTAACCTAAGTGCATCACACACATCTATGCCCGAGGCAGGATTCGAACCTGCGACCGTAGCAGCACCGAGGTTCCGGATTGAAGCGCCTAGAACCGCTTGGCCACAACGGCCGGCTCACCCAACTCACAGTGTACGTGAGTGATTCGAAGACCACCAGGATGAGTTTGTCGTACTCCTATGGCCACCAAACTCCCCAGATTTAAACCCAGTGGTTGATTCTGTGGGATTAACTCGACTGGGCTGTTCGCGCCGTAGATCCTCAATCCAGAAACGTAGCGCAGCTGACCACGGCCAACACCTACCTATCGGCACCATCCAGAACCTAGTTGACTCTCTGCACGTCTCGCAGCGGTCGACGTTGCCAAAGGTAGGTATTCCGGATTTTGACAGGTGATCACATTAATGTGACTGGACACTATATGGCAGTTACTAGTCACGTGCATGGCGTATTTCTAACAGGTTGTGGAAATCATGCTCTGCAGACGAGAAGCAGAAGACACTGGCATAAATGTCAGACTTATACTTCTTCAAGAATTTATTTTGAATTCAAACTTAATGAGATTATACAGATTATGTACAATTTATTTTTGATATCAGTCTTACCAAATAATCATATTATCTTAATTGTAAAATCATCTTTAGTCCGAAAAGCTAATATCCGCAGTACACGATCTGATCAAAACGATCCGGAAATTAATATGGGATTTTCCATCCTTCATCCTTACGATGGTTTGAACTCTGTGGGGGACACTTCCAGTAAGAAGTCTGAATGTCCGTGGAGGAATGACAGCTCATTCTTCTTCAAGGGCCGAAGCCAGAGAAAGCAGTGATGTTGGATGCTGAGAGCATCAGCGAAATCGAGGTTCTAGCTCATCTCAAAGTTGTTCCATTGGGTTCAGGTAGGAACTTCGGATAGGCTAGTCCTTTTTACGAATGTTGCTGTCCACAAATGATTGCCTCACAAATGCTGCTTTATGACGTGGTATATTATCATGCTGATACCGTCAACGTCTCCGAAGTATTCCTCTACTGAAAACGGTAAATAATGCTGTAAAATATGTTCGTATCCTTCCGTATGTAGAGTTTTCCTAAGCGGAATGAGAGGATCACACCCAAACCACGAAAAACTCCCCCATATCTTCACACCGCAGTCTCTGTACTTCACTGCTAACACTACACGTGATGGCAGGTAACGTTCTCCTGGCATTCGCCAAACCAAAACCCTTCCTCGGAGTTAGGCGAAAACATATGTCATGGTCTTCAGAATGGGATAAAATGATCGTCAGTAATGAGAAGAAGTTTAATTTTGTTGGGCAGGATGGATTTCAATATTATTGGCATGATCTGAGAACAGAGCAGCAGGTATGAGTGAGCAGAAATTTTGGCGGCGTAAGTGTTATAGTTTGGGCAGCCTTCTGCGCTAAAGGTAAAAGACGCATTGCTTGGCTGAACACTATAGAATGAACTCTAGCGTATACATCGAGATGATTAAAATATGTGAGCGCCTAGGGGACGAAGGACTACTGCCTCAGAAGACAGAGCATTTGTGCATGTTCCTGCTCCATCCAAAAATTGGTTTGAAGGTAAAGATATCGATGTCTTGGCCTGTACAGAACCCGGATATGAACCCCGTGGAAAACCTTTGGGGAATACTTGAAAGGCGGGTTTATAGGAATAGAAGGCAATTTATACCGTAAATGAGTTGAAAAGAGCGATACGAGAAGAATGGGCGACAATTTCACTGCAAGAACTACGAACCACAACAAAATCAATATCGAAGATAATTTTTGAGGTAATGATAATCAGCGTATGGCATTGGTGGCCGGGAGACCCCTCGCGGGGCGGTTCGGCCGCCGCTCCACAAGCTCTTCAACGCCTCTTCGGCGACTTGCGAGTGAATGAGGATGAAATGACGATGAAAGACACACAACACCCAGTCATCTCGAGGCTGAGAAAATCCCTGAGCCAGCCGCGAATCGAACCCGGGACCCCGTGCGCGGGAAGCGAGAACGCTACCGCAAGACCACGTGCCGCGGACATTTTTGTGGTAATTCGGAAGAACGGAGGTTGGACAAAGTACTAACAATGCAATAACATACGCTACTGGCCATTAAAATTGCTACACCACGAAGATGACGTGCTACAGACACGAAATTTAACCGACAGGAAGAAGATGCTGTGATATGCAAATGATTAGCTTTTCAGAGCATTCACACAAGGTTGGCGCCGGTGGCGACAACTACAACGTGCTGACATGAGGAAAGTTTCCAACCGATTTCTCATACACAAACAGCAGTTGACCGGCGTTGCCTGGTGAAACGTTGTTGTGATGCCTCGTGTGAGGAGGAGAAATGCGTAGCATCACGTTTCCGACTTTGATAAAGGTCGGATTGTAGCCTATCGCGATTGCGGTTTATCGTATCGCGACATTGTTGCTCGCGTTGGTCGAGATCCAATGACTGTTAGCAGAATATGGAATCGGTGGGTTCAGGAGGCTAATACGGAACGCCGTGCTGGATCCCAACGGCCTAGCAGGCGAGATGACAGGCATCTTATCCACATGGCTGTAACGGATCGTGCAGCCACGTCTCGATCCCTGAGTCAACAGATGGGGACGTTTGCAAGACAACAACCATCTGCACTAACAGTTCGACGACGTATGCAGCAGCATGGACTATCAGCTCGGAGACCATGGCTGCTGTTACCCTTGCCGCTGCAACAGAGATAGGAGCGCCTGCGATGTTGTACTCTAAGACCAACCTGGGTGCACGAATGGCAAAACGTCATTTTTTCGGATGAATCCAGGTTCTGTTTACAGCATCATGATGGTCGCATCAGTGTTTGGCGACATCGCGGTGAACGCACATTGAAAGCGTGTATTCGTCATCGCGTATCACCCGGCGTGATGGTATGGGGTGCCATTGGTTACACGTCTCGGTCACCTCATGTTCGCATTGACGGCACTTTGAACAGTGGCCGTTACATTTCAGATGTGTTACGACCCGTGGCTCTACCCGTTTATGCTTTGAGCCTTTCCTGTGCGACCAGTTTTAGATTCCGATGCTTCACTTCAGGTTTACTGTTTCCCTGGGACCTTCACTTTGACGATGAAACACAGAAATTGCATCGGATTTAAATACAAAAGGCACAATGCCGACTTAAGTACAAGAAGTTCATTCGATCCCTCCGAAACCCTACATTTCAGCAGGATAATGCACGACCGCATGTTGCAGGTCCTGTACGGGGCCTTTCTGGATACAGAAAAGGTTCGACTGCTGCCCTAACCAGCACATTCAATCTCTCACCAATTGAAAACGTCTGTTCAATGGTGGCCGAGCAACTGGCTCGTCACAATACGCCAGTCACTACTCTTGATGAACTGTGGTATCGTGTTGAAGCTGCATGGGCAGCTGTACCTGTACACCCCATCCAAGCTCTGTTTGACTCAATGCCCAGGCGTATGAAGGCCGTAATTACGGCCAGAGGTGGTTGTTCTGGGTACTGATTTCTCGGGGTCTATGCACCCAAATTGCGTGAAAATGTAATCACATGTCAGTTCTAGTATAATATATTTGTCCAATGAATACCCGTTTATCATCTGCATTTCTTCTTGGTGTAGCAATTTTAATGGCCAGTTGTGTAACAGGATAATGAGCTCGTTTACAATTTCCATCAAGAAAATGCAAAGGCCTTATTTTGTTACTCGTTTTATGAAAGAAGCTATGTAAATCTGTCATAATTGTTTGTCTTACATCTATCTACTACCTTCATAATAAATTGGATACACGTATGTTTCAGATATTGTACTACTGGCACCCACTACTATAGTGAGAATGCCACCTTACATATGAGTGATCGGATACTTTTGATCAGATAATGTACATATTTTTCCTGCAAGAAATTATTATTTTCCAGTTGAAATATTATAATGCACACTTCGCAGGTTATATTTACTTCCGCTTCATTGTTTGAATCCTACAGGAAACAACGAAACAGTCTTATAACATTATACAGACAAATACCATGCCAGAATACGTAATAAATTCTTGTATAAAGATTATCAGATCTTGGAGCGTAACGCGTGAAGTTTGGACTGGTGATAATGATGCACAATATTCTTCTGTTATTCTATCGCGCTGATTGTACGACGGGTGTTCAATAAGTAATGGAACACATTTTTATCTCGGCCAACTTCGGTTGAAAACATGTGGAATATGTTGTGGGACAGCGTGGAATATTCCCGCTTCAAATGGTTCAAATGGCTCTAAGCACTATCGGACTTAACATCTGAGGTCATCAGTCCCCTAGACTTAGAATTACTTAAACCTAAATAACCTAAGGAGATCACACACATCCATGCCCGAGGCAGGATTCGAACCTGCGACCGTTGAAGCAGCGCGGTTCCAGACTGAAGAGCCTAGAACCGCTCGGCCACAGCGGCCGGCATTCCCGCTTTAGCTCCGATAGTGTCGTGAAGTTCCGATAGGTAGGTAGCCATAAAATGGCATCTGTAATGGAGGTGCGTGCCAAGCAGACAGCTGTTATTTAGTTTCTTTTGGCGAAAAATCAGAGCATCGCAGATATTCATAGGCGCTTGTAGAATGTCTACGGAGATCTGGCAGTTAACAAAAGCACGCAGATATTCATAGGCGCTTGTAGAATGTCTACGGAGATCTGGCAGTTAACAAAAGCACAGTGAGTCGTCGGGTGAGGCATTTGTCATCATCGCAAGATCGCGCAAACCTGTCCGATCTCTCGCGTGCCTGCCGCCTACACATAGCTGTAACTTCTGCAACGTTGGTACGTGCGGGAATTCATTCGAGGTGATCGACGGATTACAGTGAATCACGTCGCTGCACAACTGGACTTCTCTATTGGTAGTGCTAACACACTTGTCCACCACTTGGGGTACTCAAAGCTATGTGGCCGCTGGGATCCACGCTACAGCACGGATCTCTAACCTTCCGACTTCCATCTGATTGGCCCAATGAAAGATGCACTCGGGGGAAGCAGTTCGTGGATGATAGGGAGGTTAGTGAAGCAGAAACACGTTAGCGTTAGCTCCGACGTCGACCAGTGGAGTGGTACCACGTGGGCGTATAGGCCCTCGCAGTAAGGTGGCGAAAGGCTGTCGCATTGAACGAATATTTTGTTGAAACATAGTGCTTTGTAGCCAGAAGAGAGGGGAATAATATGGTGTACTGGAATCTTGAATAAAATCAAATTTCTTTCAGAAAAAAGTGCGTTGCATTATTTATTGAACGCCTCTAGTACTGACACTGACTGTAATGTGAAATCACGAATGTTGGAACAGCGATAAAATGTACCGTTTCGGTCGATGCCACCACTTTCAGATTCAGTCTGCGTGATTCACTGGTGATTAAAAAAATTGGTGAAATGTCACTATATTTTTAAGGTAGTTGAAAGAATAATATTAACTGGTGTGGCGGCATTGTACATTCTAGGGGAAAAAGCGATCTTAAAGGCAGCATGCAAGGGCAAGGAAACGACTTTCAGCCTCAGAGCTCATTTTGGCGTCGATCTGTTCCCAGAAGGCACCACAAGTGAGCGCGAAACAGTGTTGTGACGTGTCTGTTAATCTGAAAGATTCAGAGAAAACGAATATGCCAGGGAACATGCCAAGAGGTGAAAAACTCTTACATGCGGAGGACCCATTCGCAAGGCTAGAGGGAGAGAGAGACAGAGAGAGAAAGAGCGAGAGCGATCGTCTCACAGAAGCCCGAATTCTGCTCCGTACCCTTCAAATCTAGATCCTCCCGAAACACTTGAAGTTTTACGTATTTAAGAATGAGGAGAGATAGCTACAGTAGAACTTCAGTAAACAAAGAAGCCGCACATTATTTTTTCGTAAGATCTTTAAGGAGACATCTTTTATTTCATTACTTTAAGAAAGAAATTTATTATATGTTTGTGCACACTGTGTCAGTGTATGTCATGAAAGCTTTTGTTATGTTGAACAATGGAAAATCCAGAATGAAATAATGACAATATTAGGAAAAGGATAGTTGCCACTCACCATATAGCGGTGATAGACACAACAAAAAGACTGTCAAACAAAGCTTCGGGCCAAACAGCCTAAATCAGAATAGACAACATATACACACACTCACGCAAACGCAATTCACACATATGACCACAGTCTCTGGCTGCGAAGGCCAGATTCAGGCCATGGCAGCCAGGGACTAGTCATGTGTGCGTGGGTTGCATTTGTGGGAGTGTGTGTGTGTGTATATTGTCTATTCTGATTAAGGCCTGTTCGGCCGAAAGCTTTATTTGACAGTCTTTTTGTTATGCCTGTCTGCAACTCAGCATCCCCACTTTTGTTATGTTTTGCAATTATTGTTACAGTTCACAAATGTCCACTAGTTACAGATCATAGCTGTCCACTAAAGCAGTATCTTGTTAATGATGAAAACCTTCCCTATTTATTGCCATCCGCGGCATCTTCGTTACTTAACGGATAACCCGGTTCATGGTTCAGAATGGTCATGCGGTTCTAGGCGCTACAGTCTGGAACCGCGCGGCCGCTACGGTCGCAGGTTCGAATCCTGCGTCGGGCATGGATGTGTGTGATGTCCTTAGGTTAGTTAGGTTTAAGTAGTTCTAAGTTCTAGGGGACTGATGACCTAAGATGTTGAGTCCCATAGTGCTCAGAGCCATTTGAACCATGGTTCAGAATTTCAGCTGCAGGTTGCCTGTCTAACGACTTGCAGAGGCAATACAGATTTGATTTTCAGTCAAACAACCGTGTGGTCGTGGCACCCGCAGCTGTAATACAACATTTCATAACAAGAACTCCGCCGGCCGCGGGGGGCGAGTGGTTCTAGGCGCTTCAGTTCGGAACCGCGCGACTGCTACGATCGCAGGTTCGAATCCAGCCTCGGACATGGATGTGTCTGATGTCCTTAGGTTAGTTAGGTTTAAGTAGTTCTAAGTTCTAGGCGACTGATGACCTCAGATGTTAAGTCCCATAGTGCTCAGAGCCATTTGAACAAGAACTCCGCAAACAGCTGTATTTGAATCAATTTTATTAAGGCACTACCGATTACGTGGCATGTGGCCACATCATCAGGTGCAACAAGAAATACACAACGATTATGATAGAACCCTGTACATCAAAGTAATACCAGAGCCAGGAGCACCTAATTATGAGAATAGATAAAAACATAAATATTGTGCATTGTGTATTGACCGAGCGAGGTGGCGCAGTGGTTAGCACACTGAACTCGCATTCGGAAGGACGACGGTTCAATCCCGCGTCCGACCATCCTGATCTAGGTTTTCCGTGATTTCCCTAAATCGCTCCAGGCAAATGCCGGGTTGGTTCCTTTGAAAGGGCACGGCCGACTTCCTTCCCCATCCTTCCCTAACCCTATGAGACCGATAACCTCGCTGTTTGGTCTCTTCCCCCAAACAACCAACCAACCATTGTGTATTGAACCGGGGATCTAGAAACGACGGAGAGGCTTCGTCCCGCTGTAGCCCTCAGTGGTTCACAACCCCACAACAGGTCACAACAGTCCACCCACCCCACCGTCGCCCTACACCGAACCAAGGGTTATTGTGCGGTTCGGCCCCAGTGGACCCCCCTCCCCCGGGAACGTCTCATACCAGACGTGTGTAACCCCAGATGTTTGCATCGCAGAGTAATTATGGTGTACGCGTACGTGGAGACAGTGTTTGCGGAGCAATCGCCGACATACTGTAACTGAGGCGGAATAAGGGGAACCAGCTCGCACATTCACCGAAACAGTTGGAAAACCGCCTTAAAACCTATCCACAGGATGGCCAGCACACCGGACCTCGACACCAATCCGCCGGGCGTATTCGTGCCGGGGGCTGGCACACCTTCCTGCACGGGAAGCAACGCGTTAGATCGCGCGGCTAGCAGGGCGGGCAAACATAAATATACTTACAGACGTTAAAACATGGTACACTACATGGCGAAGAATGTAAAAGACCTAATCTATTTTCTTAGTTGAAACCAAATTTCTGTATGGCGGAGAGTCAACGAACAAACGGTTGGAGGAAGGAAAACTTCTGCATATAAACATTAAAACAAGATAACCAACAATCTCCACAATAATGAGATTTTCACTCTGCAGCGGAGTGTGCGCTGATATGAAACTTCCTGGCAGATTTCAATCCCCACCATGTTGTTTACCATGCTTTATATTTATATGCGGTTCTATGCGCTTTAGTCTGGAATCGCGAGACTGCTACGGTCGCAGGTTCGAATCCTGCTTCGGGCATGGATGTGTGTGCTGTCCTTAGGTTAGTTAGGTTTAAGTAGTTCTAAGTTCTAGGGGAGTGATGACCTCAGATGTTACATCCCATAGTGCTCAGAGCCATTTGAACCATATATTTATATGCAGAAGTTTTCCCTCGACCAAATTTTTAATCACTGGCTTCCCTTCCCCCCCCCCCCCCCCCCCCCCCTTCGCCCTAGGAATATTATGTTTTTAGCTAAGAAGGTTTTGTATTCTACATTCTGCGCCATATTGGGTACCATGTTTTAATGTTTATCTGCACTTGATGTGGCTACAAGCCACGAAACCCGTAGTGCCTAAATAAAATTGATTTAAATACGGCTGTTTGCGGAGTTTCTGTTACAAAGTTGATTTTCAATACTTCATACAATTATTGACCAAATTCAAAAATTTTAAGTACTATCATAGTTCACTCATTAAGATATATAACCTTATTTTTAATGTTTAACCTTATTTTAAATGTTTAAATGTTTAACCTTATTTTAAATGTTTAAATGTTTAACCTTATTTTAAATGTTTATGTATGGCGGTTAGAAATTGTACATACACTATGTGATCAAAAGTATGACTGAAAATGACTTAAAAGTTCGTGGCACCCTCCATCGGTAATGCTGGCATTGAATATGGTGTTGCCCCACCCTTAGCCTTGATGACAGCTTCCACTCTCGCAGGCATACGTCCAATCAGGTGCTGGAAGGTTTTTTGGGGAATGGCAGCCCATTCTTCACGGAGTGCTGCATTGAGGAGAGGTATCGATGTCGGTCGGTGAAGCCGGCACTAAGTCGGCATTCCAAAACATCTCAAAGGTGTTCTATAGGATTCAGGTCACGACTCTGCGCAGGCCAGTCCAATATAGGAATGTTATTGTCATGTAACCACTCGGCCACAGACCGTGCACTAAGAACAGGTGTTCGATCGTGTTGTGCCGAATTCCTCTACAACAGCGGGAAGCAAGAAGGTGCTTAAGACATCAGTGTCAGCCTGTGCCGTGATAGTGTCACGCAAAACAACAAGCGGTGAAAGCCCCCTCCATGAAAAACACGACCACACCATAGCACCACCGCCTCTGAATTTTACTACAGACGCTGGCAGATGACGCTCACCGGGCATTCGCCATACCCACACCATGCCATCGGATCGCCATATTGTGAACCGGTTTCGTCACTCTACACAACGTTTTCCTACAGTTCAGTTGTCCGGTGTTTACGCTTCTTACACCAAGCGAGACGTCGTTTGGCTTTTACCGGCGTGATGTGTGGCTTGTGAGCAGCCGCTCGACCATGAAATCCAAGTTTTCTCGCCTCCCTCCCAATTGTCATAGTACTTACATTCGGTCCTGATGCAGTTTGGAATTCCTGTGTGATGATCTGGATAGATGTCTGCCTATTACACATTACGACCCTCTTCAACTGTCGGCGGTCTCTGTCAGTCAACAGACGAGGTCGGCCTATACACTTTTTTGCTGTGCATGTCCCTTCACGTTTCCACTTCACTATCACAACGGAAACAGAGGACCTAGGGATGTTCACGAGTGTGGAAATCTCGCGTACAGACGTATGACGCAAGTGACACCCAATCACCTGACCACGTTCGAAGTCCGTGAGTTCCGCGGAGTGCCCCATTCTGCTCGCTTACGATGTCTAATTACTGAGGTCGCTGCTACGGAGTACCTGGCAGTAGGTGGCAGCACCAGCACAATACACCTAATAACAAAAACGTATGATTTTGGGGGTGTCTGGATACTTTTGATCACATAGCGTATGTCTCGCTGCAGCATGATTCACAGCAGAAAAATACCCAGACCTTGTTCAACTAAACACACATTGCTTTCAAACCTTTAGGAAAATTTTGCTCACTGATATCCCTCACAAAATGATAAATGGAAAAAAAATTATCCTTTACAATATTGTCGCTCTCCATTGAGTATAAATGCCGCATCATGCAAGCACGTTTTAATTTATCACTTCCTTACTACCAGCTCTTTTCGAACCATATTTTGCAGGCACTATCCACATATACCATTGAATGTAACTCCAAAAAATGTCATTGTACGACATGTAAAACCATGAAATGGGTAAAAAAAAGTTTTTGCTTAAAACTGAACGCAATTAACCCAACTATACTCATCCGTTGTTTGATAATGAGAGCAATTAGTGACTTCCAGCAAACTTTAAACATAATCTCGTTAGTTCATCGGGCTACCCTCCATTCAGAGGGTGTTGCACGCAGAGACTTATCTTTACTTGTAAATGATAGATTTCAGCTATCAGTCGTCCTTTGGAATTTTTATTGGAAGATCTAGATTTCAGCTAGAAACTAGCCATTCTCAATGCACTATCATTTTTGGTCAATGCATGTAATGACTGTTGGCAGTACAATGAACTGTGGATGAAGCCCGACCAACAGGCATTACATGCATTGATCAAAAATGATTGTGCATTGAGAATGGCTAGTTTC
Organism: Schistocerca piceifrons; assembly: GCF_021461385.2. Classification (NCBI taxonomy): domain Eukaryota; kingdom Metazoa; phylum Arthropoda; class Insecta; order Orthoptera; family Acrididae; genus Schistocerca; species Schistocerca piceifrons. The sequence continues at coordinate 387,475,678 of NC_060142.1, forward strand.
TAGCTGAAATCTAGATCTGCCAATAAAATAGCCGGCCGAAGTGGCCGTGCGGTTAAAGGCGCTGCAGTCTGGAACCACAAGACCGCTACGGTCGCAGGTTCGAATCCTGCCTCGGGCATGGATGTTTGTGATGTCCTTAGGTTAGTTAGGTTTAACTAGTTCTAAGTTCTAGGGGACTAATGACCTCTCTAAGCTTATCCTCGCTTAGGTGTTTAGCGTCTTATATTTAACACAGTAACTCATTCTTAAAGTAATCGTAGGTTTCAAGCCGTTTTGTACATGGGAATTCAAATCTATTTTTTTATTATTTATGAATTTGGCCAGCTATGGACCGCCTAGAACTTGGACTTATGGTGTTTCTTTTTCTTCCGTTCTTCCCAGTACTTCTTCATTTTCTCGCCAACTGTTCGTATCTGCTCATCTGTCCACACTCTCTTCGGTCGAGGTTTTGGTTCATCTTCTTCATAGTTTGCGTTTTCTATCAGTATCCCGAAGTGATTCCTGCCACGTATCATTCCTTCTGTAACACCTATTTTGTTGGCGTCTTTCTTTACTGCTTCTATCCATCCTACAGTTTTTTTCAGCTTACTAACATAATTAAAATTTTCTTTGTAATCCGTGTTTCTTTCATTCTTTCTAAATGTCCATAAAATTTTTGCCGTCTCTTCCTCATTGTATCTGTGATCTTTTTCTATAAGTCTTCATTTCTCCTTTTACTCCACCTATTTTCCTTGTTTTTTCTCAAGGCCTAGAAATTTTCTTAGTGTTTTTCTCTCTCTTTTTTCTGGTTCTCTTAATTCGCCTTTCTTATTCAATGTTAGGCACTCTAATCGATACGTTGCTTATGTCCTAATAACTGAATTATAATGTTTAATCTTCGCTTGTATGTCTATTGATTTCTTATTGTAGTAGTTTTCTGTTAATCTATATGCAAATTCTAACTTTTTTATTCTTTCTTTATTTGTTGTGTTATCCACTCCCCCAGGTATTTGAATCTATCAACTCTTTTAATTTTTCCGTACTTTGTTTTCATAAACGTTTCTGTGTTATTTTTCTGTTCTATATACTCGGTTTTTTCATGGGATATTTTTAGCCCAGTCTTTTCAGCAATCTCGTGTAACAGATCAAGCATAACTGTTGCATCTGTTCGGTTTTCAGTTATCAATACCATATCATGCACAAAGGCTAAACATTTCACTTCAAATTTGTTCTTCCTTGGCCCATGCTTATACCCTTTGTGCCTCTGTTTTGTAATGTGCTTTCCCATGTTTTTACTATTTTATCTAAAACCAAGTTAACGAGAATTGGGGACAGTCCATCTCCTTGTCGAACTCCTGGTTTGATTTTGAATGGTTCAGGAATTTTGCCTTGAAACTTAATTCTTGTTGTTGTATCTGTGAGCGTTTGTTCAACAAGTCTTCTGGTGTTTTCATCTATCCCTGATTCATAAAGTACCTGGAATTGTGCGTCTGTCAACTGAGTCGTAGGCCTTTTTGAAGTCTACGAAAGTAACTACTGTATTTTTATTTTGTATAGCTCTCACTCTCAAAATTGTTTTCAAATTAAGAATCTGTTCTGAACATGGTCTACCTTTTCTAAATCCTGTTCAATAATCTCCAATATTAGGTCCTGCTTGTTCCCCTATTCTATTTAAAAGTGCTTTAGAAAGTATTTTGTATGTCGCTGGTAATAAGGATATGCCCCTGTAGCAGTTGGTGTCTGTTTTATCTCCTTTTTATGGAGAGGATGGATCAATGCTTGTTTCCAGTCACTGGGTATGATTCCTTTTGTCCAAGTTTTTAATTACTTTGTGAATTTTCTGCCATGCGGATAAGCCCCCTAGTTTCCTCATTTCTGCTACTATCCCATCCTCTCCTGGTGCTTTGTTATTCTTCAATGCTTTGATAATCTTTTCTATTTATTCTACTGTAGGTGGTTCCGATGGTGCATTTTTATGTTGTGGTTTCTGAAATTGTTATCTGTCATTAGGCTCTTCAGAATTGAATAGATTTTCAAAGTATTCAGCTAAAATTTGGCAGTTCTCCCTATTGCTTAAAAGCATTTTTCCATTTTTATCTTTAAAATGTAAACTTGGTGACTGGAATCCTGTTAAAACGTCTCTGAAAGTCTGATAGAAGTCTCTAGTGTTGTTCCTCTTAAAGCCTGAATCAATTTCTTCAAATCTATCTTTGTCATATTTTCTTTTCGCTGATCTGATGATTTTTGCTGTCTTTTTCCTTTCTTCTTTAAACTCTTCCCAGTATTCAAGTTTCTTATTACTGTTCCATTTTTTCCATGCCTTTAGTGGATTGTCAATTGCTTCATCACACAGCCCGTTCCACCATCTGTGTCTTGGTATTCTTCGTGGTTGCCCCATTTCTTTAACTAACTCTAGCATTGTTTCTTTAATTTCTTCCCAGTCATCCATTTCTCTTGTGTTTAGTATATCACAGAATCTGTCCTGATTTTGCATGAGAAATTTAGTGTTTACTCTTGGAAATCTTCTTGGTTTTGGTGTAGGTTGTTCTATTGGAACATGGTCTTTATTTCAGTCAGATAATGGTCTGAGTCTATGTTTAGGCCCTTCCTCACTCTGACATTCAAGATTTCCTTGTAGTTGCGAGTCGTTATTGCCCAACTGATATTCACCTTGATTTGGATTAGGTGATACCCACGTTTTTTTCTTTCTTGCAAGTTTCCTGAAACATGTCGACATTAGTTTTAAATTTTATTTCTTTGCCAACTTGCTTATTAAAGTCAGCCACTAAAATTTTTATATGTTCTTTTGGCAACATGGATTTTTCGTGTTCTAGCAATTCCCAAAAATCTTCCCCTTAGTCAACATTTGTTCTGCTATGTTGGTTGATAGGAGCATGTGCATTTATAATAGTGTAACGTTTATTGCCTGACTTGAACGTCAGAAATGAAATTCCTTCTGAGCAGGAGCTAAAATTAGTTATTGATTCCGTAAGTTGCTGTTTGACCATAAATGCGGTCCCTAATATAATCGTATTATTGGAATTTTTAATGGTTGGTTTTCCTTTGGAGATCCTGTATCCACCTGAGTCAAATGCATTTTCATCCAGATTTAATTCTTTATGGAAAGGGGGTTTACTGGTTTGTCCTAATGGCTGCTGTTCCGTTCACTCATTACACTTTATAGTTTTGAGGCACTGACCTGACTCTTGATTTTTCTCACAAAATATCTCTAGTATTTCGTTACGCCAAATTAAATGTTCAATTAACATAGACTTTTTGTTTTGTTATGTTATTGGACGTTCTTTTTTTTGTTATTTTGTTTTACGACTTGCTCATTACTTTTTCTTTCAATCATGGATATTTTTGCGAATGTTCCTATTTTCGGAGTCTCCATTACTTCTTCCTTCCTGCTTTCAGAGTCCATCATTTACGAACATGGGATGACACGCTTCAAACATACATCTTGAGAATTTTTTCCTTATTTCTGCAATAAGTGTTGATAAATAGTATTAAATACCGCACGTTCCCTATTTCCTCATTTCATCACGAATCGGCTGTCAGCTTCTTAATCCATGAGTGTCGCAAACACAGATGAAATGACGTGAGACTTGCGCGAATATTACTTATACGGAAGACACGAAAGATACGAAAATGATGGCATGTAGACTGTTTCCGCAGAAAGGCAGCAACTTTTTTTGTCACGCAGAACAAATTACAGAAGACAGGATTTTTGTAGGGATACATTTAACAATAGCTGAAATAATAAAACTATATTATGGAAATCAATAAATGTGTTACACACACCCGGCCGCGGTGGCCGAGCGGTTCTGGGCGCTTCAGTCCGGAACCGCGTGACTGCTGCGGTCGCAGGTTCGAATCCTGCCTCTGGCATGGGTGTGTGTGATGTCCTTAGGTTAGTTAGGTTTAAGTAGTTCTAAGTTCTAGGGGATTGATGACCTCAGCTGTTGAGTCCCATAGTGCTCAGAGCCATTTCAACCATTTGTTACACACAAAGGCAAAACTCCATTTTCTTTTGCCTGTCAGTTAACCTAAGTTTTGCTTATACAATTATTAGATTAAAATCATAAATTCAACTTTATTTATTTTTTAAACTAAACCCATATTAAAAATATATTTTTTCTTTTTATGTAATTATTTCTGCATGAAATAAAAATTTGGTACTTTCCAATGACATCATTCTTGTATCTTTTTTATATTCTGTATAAATAGTGTCCGTGTAAGTTCCACATCTTCTTATCTGTGTTTGCGGCATTTATTTGTCACCTGATGATGGCGTAGGCAGCCAAAGGGTGGTTCATGACCGAATAAATGTATTTTTGCAGAACATTCTGAAGTATTTCCCGTTTAATATTGGTATCAAGTTCTGCTAAGCACCGATTGAAAATTCAATTAATGTTAATAAACTTCATTTCTGAATAATCGTCTGATGAATGAGGCTTTTTCTTTTAATATTTATCACACTTCTGTTATCATCACTTACTGTACCATCAAAGTAGAATAACTCGCTTACTTGCTTTTGAGTTGCGTCTTTGGTTTATGATTGTCCTCACTACTTAGTTCAGTTTATTTTTGTCATTTTGGTTTGTTTTTTTCTTAGCTTAAGATTCGGTCGGGTAATATTCGAAATTGTCATAATTCATGTTCTTTTCTGAATCAACCAAGATTGCAATATCACCCTGTTTAGCATTAATTTCATCCCTTGGGTGTGAAAGATTTACTCTAGTCCTCTTATTGTTCTAACCTCTTTCTTAACATCAATCACGTCTGTTTGTGAACACTGGTTGAATCGTCCCCCCCCCCCCCCCCCCGGCCCGCCCTTCGTGGTTAACATGTGCGAAATCTCACGCCCGTTCTCCATTAATCTAGGCTCTCTAGCGACGTGAGCCACTCGAGTAAAATTATGCTCTGTTGATCAAGAGTTGAAGTAGAAGCACTAAACTCCAAGTTTACACTAAAACAAATGCTAATTATTGCCTTCTATTAACAATAGCCAAGTCCATGTCTTCAGTTAACACCTTTTATAGTTAGCTAGTGACTTTCCACTCTAATACAAAGCATCCTCTTCCGAATCACATAAGCAAGCACAAAGGCGTAACACCCGCCTAACCAGGATTTTTTTTTAAAAAAAGCAGCTGATCAGAACTCGAATCCACACGGTTGAAAATTCTTTTAATCTTTTCATACTGCAAGAATTATGCTATCGATCACTAACATCCGCCTTAAGGTACGTGAACTATTTTCGAACATCACCCCTATCTGAGGAGGACTCTCGGATTTCACGAGGTCAAGTCATTCCCAAAATTCTTTAAACATTGAGTCTTTCACCTGATATTCGCAAAAGCGGTGGTCTGCTTTGGACTCAAATGAGGACATTGTTTGGTCATTCCTTATCTCCAGCTTACAGCACTTCCCTAGCAAATTCTGCCTACTGGTTGGGCTTCCTGTATTTTTATTTCCCATTCAATGTTGTTGGGAGAATACTTCACACTGTGGGAAAGTCTTAACCGTTAGGTGAACCTAGCAGACTTACCACAGTGTAATGTTGTTGCGTTAATTTGTCCTGAAAGCGGTGCTGATATTCAAGACCATAAAAGTGGGTTAAAAGCTGTGACCAAAGTTAACCTTGCATTACTGCACAACTGTTTCACCAGCTATCCAGTCTAGCTTACCAAATTCCCAACCAGACTAACATTAATTATAATCTTTTAGTACTCATCTTACGATAACCGGTGATATATATATATATATATATATATATATATATATATATATATATATATATATAAAGACAATTTAAATAAAAAGAAATAAATCAGTTTATATTTGGACATTTATTTTAACATTGATCATTGTTCCGATAAAATTTCAGCATATCAAACTTGATTCATAACTAAACTGGTGCCTTATTTAGGATTGTGTAAATGTGAGTTTGTAATCTTACAGAACACACATCAAATAGGGAGCCAAGATTGGGAGACTACATACAACACTGCATTCATAAAATAACACACGAAGAACGTTGAAACATATGCAAGAGGAAATCAACCACAACCAACCGATTCAATTTCCACCCAAAGAAGTTACGTTCGTAGTGCAATCCTGTCCGTCATGAAATTACCACACACTGGTATACTAAATTCACACAAACTCTGTGAAATCTTCCCGAAAAGAATAGCTGAGGGCTACTTTGATGCTTACACCACATGCTTCACGTGGTCAACTTGGTTTACACAAAGAGTGTAACCCCACAATAATTTTGATAATTAAAATAAATTACATCGAAACGCAATTTACAAAAGAAAAACCTCGAACTGGTTACTATTGTCTTACTATTAACCTGATGGGTCAAACAATTGTATAAGCACGTCGTACTGGTCTCACAAAGTACGCCCCACGTGGGTTGAACATAAAGAAAAGTTGCTATATTGAAAAATATTGTCAAGACGAGACGTTATAATCTCACACACAATTGCATTTAAGGTTGATGATCTTAGTTAGAGTTACTGACCAACACATGGTTCCACTTTACTCACAAAGTAGTAACAAAGCAACTACCGGAAGATATTCTGAACTTCACGCTCAAATTACACTGCGTTGCAATTTAAGATAACATTAGATATTTTAGAGCTAAACCTGAAATAAAGGTGATTAAATTTTCAGTTAGGCTGAACTTAAGAAATCCATTGTCATACGGACTTAGCAGAGACGCGCTTAGCCAGAGATCTTACGACTTCAGCCGGCCGCGGTGGTCGTGCGGTTCTAGGCGCTCCAGTCCGGAGCCGCGCTGCTGCTACGGTCGCAGGTTCGAATCCTGCCTCGGGCGTGGATGTGTGTGATGTCCTTAGGTTCGTTAGGTTTAATTAGTTCGAAGATCTAGGGGACTGATGACCACAGCAGTTGAGTCCCATAGTGCTCAGAGCCATTTGAACCATTTTTTTTACTACTTCAGACGCTCGCCGCGGACCGACTGACCTGGGCCCCTACCGAGCGTGCTTAACAGATACAAATGGAAGTGACCAGAGAGGCAGCTTCCTATACCAACATGACAAGGGATGGACAGGACCATACTAAGAATAGAAACCTCTCTGCTTTTAGAAAGCGTAGCTACCTGTTCCGACGTTGGTCCTACTGTTCTCTAGCAGACAGGCTTGTCTGCTACCATCAAGCATGCAACTAGAAATACATTTGCTCATTCATCCTCTCACACAGAAGGGAAGGGGGATGACAGTATCTTATCATATACAGTATATAAAAGAAAGCGGATGTAGGTTCCGTATGAGACTGTGTGACATGAATTACATATAAACTGTGTTTTAAAGTGTAGTCGTGTGACAGATCGTTCTTGATTATCTGTAAAAGTAACACGTTCCTCTGCTCAGTCTCCTCCCAGATAGACAGAAACACCACAGAAAATTTAGAAGAGGACTTATGCCGTAAATGGCAACAGATTTAAGAAATTAACATGAAAGAAATCCAACAGAGACCTTTCAACAGCATTCAACTCACCTTGTGAATCTCCCTCATAACCACTCCGGCAGTTGACCCTGAACATAAATACGAGGGTTGGAACTTAAATAGTGGCAACTATTTATTCAGAAACGATACAAAAAAGTTACACATTTGCAGTTTCAAAGTAGTCACCAGCGTTGTGTAGAACCCGTTGCCAGCGATATGGAAGGCGTAGTATACCGTTACCAGAGCCTGTTCTGTTTATAGTGCGAATGGAGCGGTCTACTGCCTGTCGAATCTCTGGAACAGTTCTGAAGCGAATGCCACGAAGTGGTTCCTTGATCTTCTGGAAATCAAATCAAAGTCACAAGGACTTACGTCCGGGGAGTATGGTGGATGATACAGTACTTCCCAGTCCCATCGACCGAATAGAGCAGCCACAGCTTGCGCTGTATGCGCTCTCGCATTATTGTGCAAAATGATATGTGGGTTGCGCAGGAAGTGTCGCCGCTTCTTTCGCAAAGCTGTCGCTGGTGAGGCTCCAAAAACGGACAGTAATACGACGTATCTCCTTGTGACTTTGATTTGATTCGTGGCATTCGCTTCAGAAATGTTCCAGAGATTCGACACGCAGTAGACCGCTCCATTCGCACCATCAACAGAACAGGCTCTGCTAACGGTATACTAAGTCTTCCACATCGCTGGCAACGGGTTGTACACAATGCTGGTGACTACTTTGAAGGACAGTAACAGGTCCAAACATGTAACTTTTGTATCGGTTGTGAATAAATAGTTGCCACTATTTAAGTTCCAATCCTCGTAAATGTAATATATCGCGCATACATAGGAAAAGCAATCCACTATTGTACAGCTACACTACTGATGACAAACATCTGGAGACTGAGTCTGCTGCATAATATTTAGGCGTAACTATCCGGAGCGACTTCAAGTGGAATGACCACATAACACAGATAGTGGGAAAAGCAGAAACCAGACTCAGATTCATCAGAAGAATCTTTAGGAATCCACAAAAGAAGTTGCTTATAAGGCGCTTGTTCGCCCGATTCTTGAGTAATGTTCATCTACTCGGTATCCCTCTCAGATAGGACTGACAGAGGAGATAGAGAAGATCCAACGAAGTGCAGCGCGTTTCTTCGCGGAATCGTTTAGCTGGCGAAAGAGCGTTACGAAGATGCTAAACAAACTCCACTGGCAGACTTTACAAGAGAGGCGTTGTGCATCATGGAGAGATTTACTATTGAAATTTCGGGACAGCGCTTTTCAGGAGGAGTCGGACAACATATTACTTCCCCCCACATACATCTCGCGTGTTGACCACGAGGAGAAAATTCGAGAAATTAGAGCCAATACAGAGGCTTACCGACAATTATTCTTCCCACGCACTATTCGCGAATGGAACAGGGTTGGAGGCATCAGATAGTGGTACCGAAAGTACCCTCCGCCACACGCCATTAGGTGGCTTGCGGAGTATGATGTAGATGTAGATGTTTACCTTGATTAATTGATTCCCAGATACAGGCTACAAAAAGTTGAGCATCCATAGGCCGAGGAGTCTGACGGAAGATGTTCCCGCTGACGGCCAAGATTATCTCCAACGACAAGCCCGTTTAGTGGGAACAGCTGATGTTCGTAACAATATAATGTAGTCCTAATTAGAATCGAGATCGCATAAGTCCTCCTCCGAAAACCCGTCCCTATAAGTTCGGATATGGTGTGTTACATGGCTTTTGTGTTAGTTAAGAAGCAGTCTTTTATTTATCATCCTATTTGTTTTGTTACGGTCTCTAATTACAGTGTCTCCCAATCGACTGTGCGAGAAGGGTATTTAGGATTCCTGTTCTTAACAAATCTATTTATACACAGTCTAGTCGCATTAATGTGACGAACACCTCTGTTCGATGTTAACGTGCAATAACCACTCGCAGATGGTAGGTTGAAGCACTAGCAGTGGAGGATATAAGAGCACAGAGCATGTTGTGTCGGGGGGGACGCCGAAAACAGTGCAGTGGTTGGCGCCATGCGCAAACGCAGCGAAGTGTCTGACGTCCAAAAGGGCACGACCAGTGGCTTTCAGGCCAAGCTTGGAAGCATTTCCGAAGCGGCTAAGTCTGTAAACTGGTCGCGTAATACCGTTGATATTGTTATTGTTATTGTATACCGCGCATGGCAAAATGTCTCTATCCAAAATCGGCGCCGAGCCAGGTTAGGTGTAACACAGACCGTAGATGACAGGGGTAAACGACGACTGTGGAGATGTGTAAAGGCGAATAGATGAGCGACTGTTGAGAAACTGGCTGCCCCAGACGAACCAAGAGGCTTCCAACCGTGTCTGCTCAACGACCGTTCAGCGAACGTTGCTGCGTATGGGCCTCCGCAAGGCGCCTGGTTCATGCACCCATACTGACTGCTGTTCATTGGCGACAGTTGTTAGAATTTGCACCCAATACCTCAACTGGACATCCACTGAGAGGCGACATTTTATGCTTCATCGGACAGATGATCGTTGGCGTGTACGGCCCTGTAACAGTCGCGGCAAGGGTCCAGCCCGGAGGAGGGAGCGTTACGGTCTGGTGAATGTTTTCGTGGCTTTCGTTGGATGAAGACACAACGGAACCATAAAATATGAATCTCTCCTTGGGGACCATATCCACCCCTACATGCAGTTTGTTTTTTCCTCGGCGCGATGACATTTATCATCAGGACAATGCAAAGTGTCTCACAGGTCGCAATTTACGTAAGTGGTTCGAAGAGTATCAGGAAATGTTTACCGTACTCCCCTGCCCAAGAAACTACCGGCATTTAAGCCCAACCGAGAATCAGTGGTACCACATCGATCGGGGTGCTCACACCATGGATCCTCAACCCAGAAACTACCGCAGCTGACCACGGCAGATAGAACTCCACGATTCTGCAATTCAGTTCTCACTGGTGATTAGTTCTTAGGTACAGTATTTGTTTAATTTTTTTACAATTCTGCTGGTAGTAATTCATCAACACGGCATATAAAGCTAGCGTACTATAGAAATATTAGATTTTCTGAATAATTTCACATCTTTCTGGCAAATCTTCCGAAGGTAGGAAAACCTGTTATATTTTCTAATTGTGGCCTTATCCATATTTTGCTGCCTTAATTAAACCACTAAATCTCAGTAAATAATCTGTTGAAATTTTTATTAAAATATCCGTTGGTTTATGCTATTGTCTTGATGATTTGTAGTTCGTACTGGAGATGAACTTCTTTAAATGGCATTGTGAAAACGATGTGCCACTTACGTATTCTAAATGCTGCTCATGATTGAAGTTGTTGTGGTACGAATAATAAAGTCGCCTTTTGCTCCCTTCATATTTATTAGAATCTGGTGTATGAGGATTTTGTTTTTGATGTGTGACTCACCAGTTTCAGACATACTGCAAGGCAGCGTACAGTGACATCATTATTCACAACACATCACATCATCCGCAAACAGAAGACAAGCAACAGCATGTTGCACATAGCTTCCACAGTACCGTTATCAAAATACCATCTCCAATAAGAACTATATACCAGTAAATCAACAGTAAAAAACCAATAGATACTCTGACAAAGTCATCAAAAATTATACCGAATTATTAATGTTGATTAGTAAGTATTGAAGTATGGGAAAGATAAAGTTCTGCAGTTCTGTAGTTCAGTTCTAATTGATATTTAGTTGTTAAGCATAATATTGGTTTTATTTTTGTAAATTCCATTAGTGCTAGGGTAATATAGGATTTTCCGAGCAACTTGGTTACTTCAGAGAAATCTTCCGAAGGTATATACTGCCATATTTTATAAATATGCTCGTACCCATAATTTTGCAGACTTCCTTGGATGACTGAATCTTAGTAAATAATTTGTTGTTAAATTGGTTCTTGCTTTTACCTTTATGGTCAGTTGGTTTTGCTGGATGTGTTCTGTTAATAGGATTGTGCAAGCTACGTGCAAATACAAAATACTTCTAAATGTTGCTGCTTGTGTTGTGTCTGAGAGAGATGTGATATATTGTGAATAATAAAGCAGCTGTACACTGCTTCCTGTATATCTGAAACTGGTGTGTGAGGATTTTATTTACGATACGAGTATAGAGAAAATTGTTGTATTGTCCTTCAAGTTCTACTACAAATAAGGTGTTTGTATCTACTGGAATTGTGATGTATTTATGAGACTATTTATAATACACAAAAAGCTGGTTTCAACTTTGCTTCCATAAAACAAAATTATGTGTTATTCACAAATCTTTTATAATGTAATATTTTCTGGGTAAGTTTATTTTTATGATTGAAAAATATATTCTTCAGGAAACTGACGAAAACATCTGGTGCCTTTACTTTAAAATACGTTTTATTGTGTTATTTTGTGATTGAGGCCCACTAGATCGCTTAGTGTATGTCCTTACAAATAAAATCGTTTCGGCTACTGCCACATCAATTAGAAACTTAGAGCATTTAAAACAAGGTTCAGCGTCAGTATTAATAAAATCTATGCCAAATAGGGCATCAACTCGTTGATTTCAGATGGATAAGCAGAGTAACAGTATCTTGGAACTTTTGTTTACTTATTTATTCCCCAAACTAGTTCCGGCGGCAAATCTCGCCATCATCAGCGGGCTCTTTGAATCTAAAATATGCAGAAAATAGCATAGTTATAAAAACACAGTAACAGCCCAGTACACACCAAAACCGTATTCCACAACACTACAGCAACCCTAAGTGCATAACGATGACATACGTCCAACTGCAGATGACATGATGTACGCTGAGAAAAAAAGGTAACAGAAAAAGCACAAAAAATATGCCGCAAACAGCGACAACAATTCTTAAAGAGATGCCACAACATACAATAAATAAGATAGTATGAAAGTATCCACAGAAAACTGTATTCCAAAAAGCCAACAGTAAAAATGTAACAATTTGTTACTGTGTTTGTATATCTATGTTATTTTCTGTATGTTTTAGATTTAAAGAACCCACTGATGGTTGCGAGATTTGTCGCCGAAACTAGTTTGGGTAATAAATGAGTAAACAAATAACAAAGTGTTTTGCATCAAGGCGGACTCATTGTTCCCATATTGCTGTTTTGATTAAGTATAGATTTAATTCATAATGGCAGAAGGTGAAACGACGTTATGATTAAAAATAGACACTGCCCGACAAAAAAGGAGAGTCGCCCAGAAGACGTGGTCGTCAGTGTGACTTCGTACACGTACAACAAACTGCGGGTATGTAAATGATTAGAGCTACCACAATGCGTTAGTGTTGTTGGGTTTGAATGTTATTACCAGGCCTCGTAGAGTATGTAAGGAAGGAGGGACACACATCGTTGGATGTCGAGTGATCAATGTGAAGGACACGGAAAAGCCACATACTCGAGTGAGAGCGTTATCAGCACCTTATAGAGAGTGAAAGGGTCTCATTGAAGATTTCCATTTGGCCAACTGGGTGATTCGTGCAATATTCAGGCTTGTGGGGTATTCGGAGGTGACAGTGGCCCAATGATGGACTGCAAGGGAACGCGAGGGCAGCCATAATCGTCGTCGAGGTTCCGGTAGGCCAAGTCTGGTCACCACAAGGAAGGATCGCCGCATTGTGCATCACGCACCTCGTAACCCACTGCACATATGCACCGGCCATCCGAGAGCAAGTAATGGACTCCCTGCAACATTCTCTGTCATCCGGTAACACTGATTGGAGTCTAGCAACAGTAGGATTAAGGAATTACCATCTCACGCGTAGTCTGCCGCTAGCACCACAACCAACACAAACGGCTGCGTTAGGAGTTGTACCGTGACCGGAAAGCTGATGAATGGCGTCGCATTGTGTTCAGCGATGAATCACGGTTCTGCACATCCCGAATGACCGTCGTCGATGGATATGGTGACGAAATGGAGAAAGATCCCATTTCTAAATCAAAATAGCAGACAGGGCGTCTTTACAGGGTGATTCACGAAGGTATGAAAATATTTTAATATGTTATTCTGCAAGTAAAACTCAAGAAAAAATTCATCTAAACGTAGGACCGCAAATGTTTAGTTACGGAGTTACGGCTAATAAAAGATTTTGCCTGAAATTTAGCGACTTTGCTAATATGAAGCCATAGCAAAACTGTACGAGGTTAAAGTAAAGCACGATTTCCATTTATTTTGTTGTTATTGATTGGTGAACCTAATAAAACATGTCGCAGAACCTAATAAAACATGTCGCAGACGTGTATCTGCAGTAGTTTTCCAGAAACATCCAGAGAGGCAAAGACGTAATTTCGTACGATTTTTAATTTATTAACTACTTGGCTCAATTTGTTTTTTAAACTCCAGACAATTGCACAAAGTGTTGGGCAGAAGTTGTAGATAATTTAATTTTGGAAAAATGATGGTAACAACGTTAACTCAAACTGTATGAATGTGTCAGATAATCAGCTTTTATTAATACCATAGCACATGTGAATTGACGTGAGAGATACGTCGTGTACTGGTACCCGGACTACGTTGAACAGCATCCATAATATCCTCATCAACGTCTTCACATATCGAGCGCTCATATTGATTATGAACGCTAGGTAGAGAAATACTCCACTAATGGTTCGTACATTCGGAATCCTCTGAGTGGGATAACGTATGCCATATTCGTTAACTGCAGCCGTAGCATTACCATAATATTTGCCAAAAGCAAACACCATATTGGCGAATTCCTCTGTCGTAAATTGAAAGGCATCCGTATTTCACAAATAATCTACGAACCACAACAGTTACTATGTGCTTTCACTTAAATTCACTGTTGTTACAATGTTCTTTCGTGGAACAATACAGAAAACTAACTCGTTTCAAACTTAGGGAACGACTGAAACAGCTCACTAACGGCTGCCAACAATGACAAAAACATTTCTACATTGTTGATGGAAAGTAAACAGATTTACTTGTATAATAATCTTTGCTTCTCTGGATGTTCTGCAGATACACGTCTGGGGCATGTTTCATTAGGTTCACCAGACCAATAACAACAAAATAAATGGAAATCGTACTTTACTTTAACCTTGCACAGTTTTGCAATGTCTTCATATTAACGAAGTTGCTAAATTTCAGGCAAAGTCTTTTATTATTCGTAACTCCGTAACTAAACATTTGCAGACCTACGTTTATATCATTTTTTATTTAGTTTTACTTGTAGAATAACGTATTAAAATATTTGCATATCTTCGTGAATGACCCTGTATATAGATCCGCGACATAATCATGCACAAACACACAAAATTTTCAATCTTGGTCAACTTTTTTTATTTCGTATTTTGGCTACGCTTTTCTGCCAACTGCCTTCCTCGGATCTGTCATGAGACAAAAGAAAAATAAGAGATATACAATTTTTTGCACCTGTTAACAAAAATATTTTTCGTAAGAAAAGAGAAATATCCATGGGATTCACATTATTTCCACAGATCGCAGAATCAGAAGGGGCGGAATTGGAAAGCCGGCAACTAGGGGCAAATTTCCAGAATGAAGTGGTTACATGACCATCCAGAAGCGGTATTGGGAAATCGGTTTACGAAATGCGGTCTTGGGAGCGCCATGTAAACGCGATGTGTGTGAGTGGACAATTAACCGATTAATAACAACGCTTGTTTACGGAAGTGAAATGTGGCTTATGGGTAAACGTGAAGAAAGTCGCATACAAGCAACAGACATTAGGTTTTTAAGAGCAGGAAAGGAATGCAGAAGAGCTGACAGATTCGAAATTCGGAAACTAGGGAAGAGCTGAGTGTTCAATAAAATACAAGAAAATAGGAGAAACTGGAATGTACATCTCGAAAGAATGAGTGGAGGAAGTTTACCTCTTCAGATAAGAAATTTAAGCCAGTTCGGAGAAGATGTCAAGGAAGACTGAAGAAGCGATGGGTACCGCAACAGACAAAAGGCCTAATGTTTGAAGTGAGGATGATGATGATATTTAAACGCATAATGCAGTATGAGACACGATCAGAAATGCTTAGCAAATATTTTGAATGTCAGTTTTCTTCTACTCACAGTCCTAATTTAATTTCATATTCCTTGCAACGAAGATGTAACGCATTTGAAGACGACCGTCTCTGTAATGGACATTTAAAAACCTACTGCCGTGTCAAAATTTATGCCACAATATCTGACCAGTACGAGTCGCACTCTTCCGCGAGTGGTCAGTACTGGAAGACAAACAGTACAACATACCCTCTCACACGCCCTCTATCGTCACAGTGGCCGCGCTACATACCCCAGCCCCTGAAGTAAGCCACAGTGGTTAGACACTGGACTCGCATTCGGGAGGACGACGGTTCAATCCCGCGTCCGGCCATCCTGATTTAGGTTTTCCGTGATTTCCCCAAATCGCTCCAGGCAAATGCCGGGATGGTTCCTTTCAAAGGGCACGGCCGACTTCCTTCCCCATCCTTCCCTAATCCGATGAGACCGATGACCTCGCTGTCTGGTCTCCTTCCCCAAACAACCCAACCCAACTCTGAGGTAAGCGGCCAACATTACATAGCTCAAGGTCGAATTAACCAACGTCGATTAAAATTAAAGAAAACTGCACGTTAGTTGAATACATTCGGCTGTTAGTTAAGAAATGCATATTATTGCAAAATGCGGCAGGAGAACAATGGGCCGCAGTTTGACGACCACTGATATAGACTGTTTTAGTCACAGAATATTCACAGTGATCGCGATCTCATACAGGAAATTTATGTCCTTTATTAATTTATTGGTTAGCTGTTTCTTTGGTCACATGCCACTTCTGCCTGTAAAAGCTACAGAAACAGAGGGGAACGTGCTCCAGAAACACACAGTGTCGATAAGCAAATTTAAAAAAAAAAATGGCTTACACAGAAAACCATCTTAATTCATTCACATTTACCTTCAACAGTCTCACAATCTGCATGTACGAGGGTCACTCCAAAAGAAATGCACACTATTTTGGTAAAAATACAGTTTTCATTCTGCATGTGTGAAAGTTTTACAGTGTGTAGAGACATCCTTCCCGCTTGTTTTCAAACTTAGTTCCCGTGAGTGGCACCGTCACAGCGTGTCTTCAACATGGCTGCTACACTTGACGTTCGTCAGAAGCAACGTGCTGTCATAGAATTTCTGTGCTGTGAAAACGAGACAGTGGGAAACATCCACAAGAGGTTGAAAAATGTGTCTGGAGATGCTGCTGTCGATGGCAGTACAGTTAGTCGGTGGGCAAGCAGGTTACGTGATGAAAGTGGTCACGGCAATATTGAGGATTGTCCTCGTAGCGGCAGGCCTCGTACTGCGCACACTCCAGACAATGTGCAGAGAGTTGACGAATTGGTGACTGCTGACAGACGCATCACAGTGAACGAATTGTCACGCTACGTTGGGATAGGGGAAGGAAGTGTTTGCAGAATACTGAAAGTGTTGGCATTAAAAAAGGTCTGTGCCGGGTGGGTTCCCAGGATGTTGACAGTGGCTCACAAAGAAACAAGAAAAACGGTATGCAGCGAACTTTTGGAACAATACGAGAATGGTGGAGATGATTTCTTGGAAGAATTCTGACAGGTGATGAAACGTGGTTGGTTCAAATGGCTCTGAGCACTATGGGAGTTAACATCTATGGTCATCAGTCCACTAGAACTTGGAACTATTTAAACCTAACTAACCTAAGGACATCACACAACACCCAGTCATCACGAGGCAGAGAAAATCCCTCACCCCGCCGGGAATCGAACCCGGGAACCCGGGCGCGGGAAGCGAGAACGCTACCGCACGACCACGAGCTGCGGCCGATGAAACCTGTCTCCATCATTTTTCACCAGAGACGAAGAGGCAATCAGTGGAGTGCCATCATGCAAATTCACCCAAGAAAAAAAAATTCAAAAGCACACCTTCTTCTGGAAAAGTTATGGCTACGGTATTTTTCGTTTCCAAAGGACTCTTGCTTGTGGACGTCATGCCAAGTGGAACCACCAAAAATTCTGATGCATATGTGACGTCACTGAAGAAACTTCAAGCTCGACTGAGTCGTGTTCGACCACATCGGCAAAAGCAGGATGTTTTGCTGTTGCACGACAATGCACGGCCACATGTCAGCCAAAAAACCATGGAAGCGATCACAGAACTCGGATGGAAAACACTGAAACACCCGCCTTACAGTCCTGACCTGGCTCCATACGACTATCATTTCTTTGGGAAACTGAAAGACTCTCTTCGTGGAACAAAATTTGAAGATGATGACTCCCTTGTGCACGCTGCCAAACAGTGGCTCCAACAGTTCGATCCAGAATTTTACCATGCGGGTATACAGGTGCTGGTTCCAAGATGGCGTAAGGCAGTTGAGAGGGATGGAAATTATGTGGAGAAATGAAAATATTGTTCCTAAAGGATGTATCTACACACTGTAAAACTTTCAAACAGTTAGAATAAAAGATGGATTTAAAAAATAGTGTGCATTTCTTTTGGAGTGACCCTCGTACTACACGATACAGTTATCGATTGCTTTCCGACGTCCCTTCAGTATTGTCTTCTGCGCTCACTGTTTTCTTTAGCTGAGGCGACGACATTTCTCCGCGTATTTACTTATCAGTTCTAATAACCTATTTGTTTCCTGTTATGTTCACATCCCTCCCCCCCCCCCCCCCCAATGAACAACCATGGACCTTGCCGTTGGTGGGGAGGCTTGCATGCCTCAGCGATACAGATAGCCGTACCGTAGGTGCAACCACAACGGAGGGGTATCTGTTGCGAGGCCAGACAAACGTGTGGTTTCTGAAGAGGGGCAGTAGCCTTTTCAGTAGTTGCAGGGGCAAGAGTCTGGATGACTGACTGATTTGGCCCTGTAACACTAACCAAAACGGCCTTGCTGTTTTGGTACTGCGAACGGCTGAAAGCAAGGGGAAACTACAGCCGTAATTTTTCCCGAGAGCATGTAGCTTTACTGTATGATTAAATGATGATGGCATCCTCTTGGGTAAAATATTCCGGAGGTAAAAATAGTCCCCCATTCGGATTTCCGGGCGGGGACTACTCAAGGGGACATCGTTTTCAGGAGAAAGAATACTGGCGTTCTACGGATCGGAGCGTGGAATGTCAGATCCCTTAATCGGGCAAGTAGGTTAGCAAATTTAAAAAGGGAAATGGATAGGTTGAAGTTAGATATAGTGGGAATTAGTGAAGTTCGGTGGCAGGAGGAACAAGACTTTTGGTCAGGTGAATACAGGGTTATAAATACAAAATCAAAAAGGGGTAATGCAGGAGTAGGTTTAATAATGAATAAAAAATAGGAGCGCCGGTAAGCTACTACAAACAGCATAGTGAACGCATTATTGTGGCCAAGATAGACGCGAAGCCCACGCCTACTACAGTAGTACAAGTTTATATGCCAACTAGGTCTGCAGATGATGA
This sequence comes from Schistocerca piceifrons, assembly GCF_021461385.2. NCBI lineage: Eukaryota > Metazoa > Arthropoda > Insecta > Orthoptera > Acrididae > Schistocerca > Schistocerca piceifrons. The sequence goes on from NC_060142.1 coordinate 387,494,547, forward strand.
AGAAATTGATGAAATGTATGATAAGATAAAAGAAATTATTCAGGTAGTGAAAATTTAATAGTCATGGGTGACTGGAATTCGACAGTAGGAAAAGGAAGAGAACGAAACTTAGTAGGTGAATATGGATTCGGGCTAAGAAATGAAAGAGGAAGCCGCCTGGTATAATTTTGCATAGAGCATAACTTAATCATAGCTAACACTTGGTTCAAGACTCATGAAAGAAGGTTGTTATACATGGAAGAACCCTGGAGATACTAAAAGGTTTCAGATAGATTATGTAATGGTAAGACAGAGATTCAGGAACCAGGTTTTAAATTGTAAGACATTTCCAGGGGAAGATGTGGACTGACCACAATCTATTGGTTATGAACTGTATATTAAAACCGAAAGAACTGCAAAAAGGTGGGAATTTAAGGAGATGGGACCTGGATAAACTGACTAAACCACAGGTTGTACAGAGTTTCAGGGAGAGCATAAGGGAACAATTGACAGGAATGGGGGAAAGAAATACAGTAGAAGAAGAATGGGTAGCTTTGAGGAATGAAATAGTGAAGGCAGCAGAGGATGAAGTACGAGGTAAAAAGACGAGGGCTAGTAGAAATCCTTGGATAACAGAAGAGATACTAAATTTAATTGATGAAAGGAGAAAATAGAAAAATCCAGCAAGTGAAGCAGACAAAAAGGAATACAAACGTCTCAAAAATGAGATCAACAGTGTAGGGAAGCAGCCTACTCACGCCGTATAAAATTCACATCAGTCTTTCCATTGTGTGCCAGCCTAGTCCGCTGTAACTAGCTCTGACGTCATAAATGTTGCGCAATACTTTAAAAATCAAGTAAATAACCTGAAACGTGTCTAGGGTGTCAGGAGTAATACTAAATTAATATGTGTTGAATGTCAGTTCAATAACTTTAACCATTTTCGAAATTTGGATGTTTTTCTGTAAAAATCATTGGCGCAACAGAAAAGAGTTAGAAACTTAAAAATTTATATTTAGATTCCATTTTCATAATGATTTAGTAGAAACAGTATTCAGGATCTCACAAATTAAAATTTTAGTTGAAATTTATGATTTTCTGGGTTTTGTCTTAAAAATTAAGGAAGCAAGATAGATTAAGTAGGCGCATAAATAAGGCTAGGATGTTTAAATTTAAGTAGAAGGGAGATCCATTTAATCATAAAGATGTGAGAAGTTTCAATTGAATAACTATAAAACTATAGCGATAGCGTATATCCAAAGGGCAAGTTCAGAGCTCGTCTACTGCGTGTAGCGTAATTAAATTAATTTTCTCGCCCAAAATAATTGACTTAGCCACGTCAGACTTTTATTATGATTACTTACCTGTGTGCTGATTGCACATTTAAATTGAGAACTTCACCGGCCATCAGCAAAGGATTCGATAACTGGAAGTGGTGCATTACTAGCCCAGCGGCTAGTCGAGAGAGCCGATTCGATCAGGCGTTCCCTTAGCCGTCCGCACCGCGGCTTTATATATAAGAACGTCGCGCAAGAGAAGAAGGCCCCAGTTCTCTCCAGACGCTGATTAGCGTACCACCTGTGCCAGGAGTCGCGTCGCGTCGGTATCATTGCTATAAACAGCCTCGGATGCCGTAATAAGTTACTCAGGATACGCGTAACTATGAAATCATTTTCGAGTGAAGTGTTAATTCTGGGATAACTTTAATGATCTATCTTCAGTTTGCGTATGTCGTATTTTCACGTGCCGCCGCGGGACAGACATTCTGCCATTATTTAGCGTGGCGTTTGATGAACATTATCATCAAATTATGGCGAGCATTCACTTAAACATTTAATTTGGACAGTTATAGTTGCATCAGCGCATTAGACTCTGAACTGCTCTGGTAGTTGGATTGTGTGGATTCTTTTTTTTTTTTTTTATCTGTGACTTTCAGAATATAGCGAACGTTTTTACAGGATCGTTTTTGAATATGAATCCCAGACAATCTCCTAATTCCTCAGAGCTATAAGCTGTAGCTATAAGTGTATTTCTCAGATGAAGTGGGCACTAAGAATCCTAATTACAGGCTTCACGTTTTGCTAATCACTTTCTGGTTGCCAATATTGTAGTAAGAGAGCCAGTGTTGAGAACGGCAAAAGACAGCATAAATAATAGGAACATTTATATAACAATTAATTCCACCCACCGCCCCACATGTGGTTAATCGGCCGCGAAATGAATCTTTTCCACATTACAAACCAAATATTATTAACAACATCACTCCACCAGCCGCCCCACAACAGGAAGTGCAAAATGGCTAAGCAGGGATGGCTAGAGGACAAATGTAAGGATGTAGAGGCTTATCTCATGAGGGGTAAGATAGATACTGCCCACAGGAAGATTAGAGAGACCTTTGGAGAAAAGAGAACCACTTGCATGAATATCAAGAGCTCAGATTGAAACCCAGTTCTAAGCAAAGAAGGGAAAGCAGAAAGGTGGAACGAGTATATAGAGGGTCTATACAGGGGCGATGTTCTTGAGAACAATATTATGGAAATGGAAGAGGATGTACCTGAAGATGAAATGGGAGATACGACATTGCGTGAAGAATTTGACAAAGCACTGAAAGACCTAAGTCGAAACAAGGCCCCGGGAGTAGACAACATTCCATTAGAACTACTGACAGCCTTGGGAGAGCCAGTCCTGACAAAACTCTACCATCTGGTGAGCAAGGTGTATGAGACAGGCGAAATTCCATCAGACTTCTAGAAGAATATAATAATTCCAATCCCAAAGAAAGCAGGGATTGACAGATGTGAAAATTACCGAACTATCAGTTTAATAAGTCACAGCTGCAAAATACTAATGCGAATTCTTTACAGACGAAAGGAAAAACTGGTAGAAGCCGACCTCGGGGAAGATCAGTTTGGATTCTGTAGAAATGTTGGAACACGTGAGGCAATACTGACCCTACGACTTATCTTAGAAGAAAGATTAAGGAAAGGCAAACCTACGTTTCTATCATTTGTAGACTTAGAGAAAGCTTTTGACAATGTTTATTGGAATACTCTCAAATTCTGAAGGTGGCAGGGGTAAAATACAGGGAGCGAAAGGCTATTAACAATTTGTACAGAAACCAGATGGCAGTTATAAGAGTCGAGGGGCATGAAAGGAAAGCAGTGGTTGGGAAGGGAGTGAGACAGGGTTGTAGCCTCTCCCCGATGTTAAAGCTGTATATTGAGCAAGCAGTAAAGGAAACGAATGAAAAGTACGAAGTAGGTATTAAAATCCACGGAGAAGAAATAAAAACTTTGAGGTTCGCCGATGACATTGTAATTCTGTCAGAGACAGCAAAGGACTTGGAAGAGCAGTTGAACGGACTGGACAGTGTCTTGAAAGGAGGGTATAAGTTGAACATCAACAAAAGCAAAACGAGGATAATGGAATGCAGTCGAATTAAGTCGGGTGATACTGCGGGAATTAGATTACGAAATGAGACACTTAAAGTAGTAGAGGAGTTTTGCTATTTGGGGAGCAAAATAACTGATGATGGTCGAAGTAGAGAGGATGTAAAATGTAGACTGGCAATGGCAAGGAAAGCGTTTCTGAAGAAGAGAAATTTTTTAACATCGAGTAATGATTTAAGTGTCAGGAAGTCGTTTCTGAAAGTATTTGTGTGGAGTGTAGCCATGTATGGAAGGGAAACATGGACGATAAATAGTTTGGACAGGAAGAGAATAGAAGCTTTCGAAATGTGGTGCTACAAAAGAATGCTGAAGATTAGATGGGTAGATCACATAACTAATGAGGAGGTACTGAATGGAAATGGGGAGAAGAGGAGTTTGTGGCACAACTTGACATGAAGAAGGGATCAGTTGGTGGGACATGTTCTGAGGCATCAAGGAATCACCAATTCAGTATTGGAGGGCAGCGTGGAGGGTAAAAATCGTAGAGGGAGACCAAGAGATGAATACACTAAGCAGATTCAGAAGGATGTAGATTGCAGTAGGTACTGGGAGATGAAGAAACTTGCACAGGATAGAGTAGCATGGAGAGCTGCATCAAACCAGTCTCGGGACTGAAGACGACAACAACAACGACAATGTTCACAAAATTAAACTTCTCAAATAAGGCTACGGCAAATGAGAAAGACGCGGTCGCCTGCCCCGGGGTAGTGGGTGTTTACATGGCACCGTTGTCTGCGTGTCAGAGCGCAGCATCCGCGGCGACGCAGATAAGCGCGCTCCCACTTTAGACGGCGGGCAGCGGAAGTGACGCCATTTCTTGTATAGGCCGCCGCTCTGCGTTTCCGGCACAGCTGCTGGGATCGCCGCCGGTCCTCGTGCCAGCCAACACACTTCGCCATCCAGGAGGACTCCGTCACGGAAGAGTTGGCTGTGAGCCATGACCAATGTTTTTTACTTCTCCTCGTTTCCTGCAGCTTCGCTTCACGCTCCACTGAATTGGAGTTGTTTAAAGATCGTCACCGTCTCCTAGATAAACGTTGGCTACACTTACAGAGTCGAAACCGTCAACATCAGACAAGAATATAGTTCCGAAAAATTTTGCGGAAAATAACATCTGCATTTGGCGTATCGCAACTCTCATGACTTGTGTCAAACCCGTCAGAGCCAATGTTAGACGGATGAGGCTTCCGCGTTAGAACGTTATAAAGAAATAATTTTGTCTCTTATTAATGGTTTTGTGAAAGGTTGCGACTATGGAAACAATGAGTTTGTTTATAAATAACTTTCCTGCTACCAGTTCCAATTTTCTTTTATTCATATTTTACACGAGACGTTTCGGGAAATGATTCTCATTTTCAAATGTGTTTTCTCTTCACACTACGCCAGTTTTACGTAATGTTTTTGCAGTGTGAGGCTCTGCTGTTGACTTCAAGTTCCCTTATGGTCCATACATGTTAAACGTTACACTCAACTTTCAGTGTAGAAAAATGGTTCAAATGGCTCTGAGCACTATGGGACTTAACTTCTGAGGTCATCAGTCCCCTAGAACTTAGAACTACTTAAACCTAACTAACCTAAGGACATCACACACATCCATGCCCGAGGCAGGATTCGAACCTACGACCGTAGCGGTGGCGCGTTCCAGACTGTAGCTCCTACAACCACTCGGCCACTCCGGCCGGCCTTCGTGTACAGTATACATCTAGAATAACAATACAATGTAATGTCTAACATATGTTGTTTATGTAAGTTATTCTCGATATATATTGTGCTCTGAAAGTTGTGTGTAATTTTTAACATGTGTGAGACTGTACACAAATGGATCATAAAAAATTAGAGCCAACAAAACAAAGCAGAACCTCACAAATCGAAAATGTTACGTAAAAATACCAGTGTACAAGGAGAAGACACACTTGAAAATAGGAGTCATTTTCCGAAACACGTCGTGCAAAATATGACTAAAAGAAAACAGTGACTGGCAGCAGAAAACTTAGTTGTAAATACATAAGGAACTCAAAAATCAGTTAGCTGCCAAGGCCGACTACCAAAGAGGAACGGAAGTGGAGCAACAATTGCACGGTCAGATCGATAGCGTTACGCTCTTTACTTGAGAAATCGTGACGCTTTTGGTATGTATGAAAGGGAGGTGGAGGGAGAAATAGCTCGACGTGGTACCGGATCATTGTGATACACAATCTTACAGCTTCAGGGGGGTTTTCTGGCCTTCAACCTGTACCTCCAAGGGGTCGGCGTGTTAATTATTAGATTTGGCAATGTTTGTGGTACAGGGTGCCCTGATGCCCTCCCTGTCGCTACCCCTCTTCCTCCCCCTTTTCCTCTTGGGGTTGTAATTTCTGCATCCCATTTGTCCGTAATAGAGGAGAGACGTCGGTACCAGTCCGGTATTCACCTAATCGCATGTGGCAAACTGTCTATAAACCACATCCAGGCTGGCAGGCATACCGGCTCTCGTCGCTAATCCGCCAGGTGGATTCGATCTGACTCGAGCGCGCTTCCCAGAATCCCGTCAGCGACGTGCTAACGCGAGCGGCTATCCAGGCAATATTAGTCTGCTATACATTGACGATTCCTTCCACTGTGTCTCTCTAACCACAGAGCCTGAGACTGCGCTCTCTTTGGAACGACGTCATACTAAAAATAACGACCTGTTATGAAAGTTGCCAATGATAACAACGAAACGGTGGTGTATGTGAGAAAAGTAAACATTAAAAAGTGGTAAATATTTTGATTTCAGGTGTCACCATAACAAAAAGAAATGAACGGTAAATAGTCAAGTAGACGATGTTGCGTTGCTTCACTTACATAACGTCATTCCAGAATCAGTGAATCGTGTGAGAACAAGACGCATAATAGAGTTCCCAGGGTCCTCAGTCACAAATCCGATCATTCGAGAAGTAAGTGGAATCCGGTAAGGAGCTGCAGGAAGCTGTACTTCTGCTGTGAAACAGTGTCTGCCGTGGCGTTACTTCACGTTCGGAGAAAACAAACCGCTGACACAGCCCCCGACAGAGCTAGCAGCAGCGGCCGTGCAAGACCGGTTCTTGCGGCACGCGCAGAGGAAGCGCAGGGGGAAGTACTTCCGGTGAGGGGGGAGCGTATTATACAGTAGGTCCCGGCGAGGCTGGTTAGCGCTGGGTACAGAGCGGTTCACTTGGCTACGCTCCTCTCCTGTGTAGGCAGCAGTAGGCACCGCAATTACAGGAAAGCCGGCACGCACGCACACGGTGGCAGCCGGCCAGGCAGAGGGCAGGATCGATGCGCCGCGCGTCTTGTCCGTGGAGGGGGCGCTGCACAGTGGAATATTCCACTGGCCCGCGCGCGCCTCTGCCCGCAGGTAAACACCGTGCCGCACCGCGCGCCGGCTTAACGGGACGCTAGCGGACTCGCTGTTACGGCCACCCATCTGCCTTGTTTGCGTCATCTGTGCTCAGCACAGCGTAGGAGTGGCCGATTATGAGTAATAATAGATTTGTTGCCCATTTGGATCGATCATATGTATCGATAACTCATATCGATTAATTCTACACTGGTAATCGATTATTCTATTAATAACGGACATCCCCAACGTTATTCGATCTGTACATTGACGAAGCAGTGAAGTAGGAATTAAAGCTTATGAAGAAGAAATAAAAACCTGAGATTTGCCCGTTGTTGTTGTTGTGGTCTTCAGTCCTGAGACTGCTTTGATGCAGCTCTCCATGCTACTCTATCCTGTGCAAGCTTCTTCATCTCCCAGTACCTACTGCAACTTACATCCTTCTGTATCTGTTTACTCTTGGTCTCCCTCTACGATTTTTACCCTCCACGCTGCTCTCCAATACTAAATTGATGATCCCTTGATGACTCAGAATATGTCCTACCAACCGATCCCTTCTTCTAGTCAAGTTGTGCCACAAACTTCTCTTTTCCCCAATCGTAGTCAATACCTCCTCATTAGTTATATGATCTACCCATCTAATCTTCAGCATTCTTCTGTAGCACCACATTTCGAAGGCTTCTATTCTCTTTTTGTCTAAACTATTTATCGTCCACGTTTCACTTCCATATATGGCTACACTCCATACAAATACTTTTAGAAACGACTTCCTGACGCTTAAATCTATACACGATGTTAACAAATTTCTCTTCTTCAGAAAGGTTTTCCTTACCATTGCCAGTCTACATTTTATATCCTCTCTACTTCGACCATCATCAGTTATTTTGCTCCCCAGATAGCAAAACTCCTTTACTACTTTAAGTGTCTCATTTCCTAATCTAATTCCTTCAGCATCACCCGACTTAATTCGACTACATTCCATTATCCTCGTTTTGCTTATGTAGATGTTCGTCTTATATCCTCCTTTCAAGACACTGTCCATTCCGTTCAACAGCTCTTCCAAGTCCTTTGCTGTCTCTGACAGAATTACAATGTCATCGACGAACCTCAAAGTTTTTATTTCTTCTCCATGGATTTTAATACCTACTCCGAATTTTTCTTTTGTTTCCTTTACTGCTTGCTCAATATACAGATTGAATAATATCGGGGAGAGGCTACAACCCTTTCTCACTCCCTTTCCAACCACTACTTCCCTTTCATGTCCCTCGACTCTTATAACTGCCATCTGGTTTCTGTACAAATTGTAAATAGCGTTTCGCTCCCTGTATTTACCCCTGCCACCTTCAGAATTTGAAAGAGAGTATTCCAGTCAACATTGTCAAAAGCTTTCTCTAAGTCTGCAAATGCTAGAAACGTAGGTTTGCCTTTCCTTAATCTAGCTTCTAAGATAAGTCGTAGGGTCAGTATTGCCTCACGTGTTCCAATATTTCTACGGAATCCAAACTGATCCTCCCAGAGTTCGGCTTCTACCATTTTTTCCATTCGTCTGTAAATAATTCGCGTTATTATTTTGCATCCGTGACTTATTAAACTGATTGTTAGGTAATTTTCACATCTGTCAGCACCTGCTTTCTTTGGGATTGGAATTATTATATTCGTCTTGAAGTCTGAGGGTATTTCGCCTTGTCATTGTAATTCCATCAGAAGCACTTGGTTGGAGTGGACAGTGTCTTGGAAGGAGGATATAAGATGAACACCAACAAAAGCAAAACAAGGATAATGGAATGTAGTCGAATTAACTCATGGTGATGCGAAGCGAATTAGATTAGGAAACGATACACTTAAAGGTGTTACTGTTTGGGCTGAAGAAAAAACTGATGATGGCTCAAGTAAAGAGGATATAAAGTACGGACTGTCAATGGCAAGAAAAGCATTTCTGAAGAAGATAAATTTCTTAAGGTCTAATATAGACTTGAGTGTCAGGAACTCGTTTCTGAAAGTATTTGTTTGGAGTATGGAAGTGAAACATTGATGATAAAACGGTTTAGACAAGAAGAGAATGGAAGCTTTTGAAGTGTGACGCTACAAAGGAATAGGATACATTTTGAGACTTCAAGGCATCACCAATTTAGTATTAGAGGGAAGTGCAGGACATAAAAATTGTAGATGGAGGCCAAGAGGTGAATACAGTAAGCAGATTCAGAAGGACGTCGGTGCAGTATTTATTCGAAGATGAACAAGTTCGCACAGGATAGAGTAGCATGGAGGACTGCATCACACCAGTCTTTGGACTGAAGACCACAATAACAAAAACAACAACAACAACAACAAAGTGATGATATTACACTTATATTTTTCTGTTTGTGACCAGCATTAGTTCCTCAGTTGTATGAAATAGATAATTACCTTTTTATTTTTAGCAGAAATACGTATCTATTTAGCATTTATTAGTAAAATGGCTCTGAGCACTATGGGACTTAACTTCCAACGTCATTAGTCCCCTAGAACTTAGAACTACTTAAACCTAACTAACCTAAGAACATCACACACATCCATGCCCGAGGCAGGATTCGAACCTGCGACCATAGCGGTCGCGCGGTTCCAGACTGTAGCGCCTAGAACCGCTCTGCCACCCCGGCCGGCATTTATTAGTAAATTTCGTTGTTTTTACTGTAGTGAAAATGTTCACAAGCACTACAATTTGTCAGGAAGTGAACTAAGGAACACCACATTGTACGGTCTTGAAACACGTAAACCTTTGTCACGCTTCCATAGTACGCTTGATTTCTTTGTTGCCCTGATTTTAACTTAGCGCATATCTAACAATAAGGACTGGTTACCGGTGGAAGTCCGACTGGGTCATTGGCTGGCGGGGTGCAGAGGAAGAACGACAGCCGTTGTGTGGTGAGGGGACGTGAAAGGGAGAATGTTTACTTATTTCCTTCCAGTGTTGACAACCCATGCCTTCGCACGCCTCGAACCGATCAGCAGCTACGGTATAAATTATGAAAGCACACGATGGAGACGTTCATGTCCAAACACGCTTGTTACGTTATTTATTTATGAATTGACACACACTACTCAAGACTTGTCACGCTACTTATGAGCCAATACTATTAGATCGCTGATGATGACAGCAGCTGTAAACAGGACACCGTCGACACGAAAAGTTTCGACTTGGGGGGACGTTACACGACGATTAATTGGGGATAGTCTGACTTTTTTCTGTAATCAAGCAACAGACAGCTAGTCATTACTCAACAGGTTAAAAAAAAGGAAAAATTGAAATAATTAATTGTAAGGTTAATCGACAATGTAAAATTAACTGACATGAAAGATATATCTGTATAACCATAATCGATTACGATAATAATTGCGATTAATTGCAAATAATCATCCATATCATTGCATGGCGGGAGGTGTAAGGGCTGTAATCACACCATACATATCACGCCGTTCTTAATTTTCTCTGAGCCTTTGTAATTTGTCGCATTAAATGTCATTGTAGAGGGTACTGGTAAACCGAGTTATTCTGAAATCATATCTTCTTGACAACTCCTACTCCACTGAATAATTGCTGAACGTGTAGTTGCTTGTTTGTTTACGTGTTTGCGTGCTTGTGTGTGTGTGTGTGTGTGTGTGTGTGTGTGTTTGTGTTTGTATCTCTCTCTCTCTCTCTCTCTCTCTCTCTCTCTCTCTCTCTGTGTGTGCGTGTGCGTGTGCGCGTGTGTGTGTGTGTATATGTGTGTGTGTGTGTGTGTGTGTGTGTGTGTTTAGGAAAGGTAAACAGAGACATTGAGCACAGTCTACATGTACATGTACATCTATATGATTACTCTGCAATTCACAGTTAAATGCCTGGCAGAGGGTTCATCGAACCACCTTTAAGCTGCTTCTCTAATGTTCCACTCTCGAACAGCGCGCGGGACAACCAAAAACTTAAATCTTTCTTTGTGAGCTCTGATTTTTCATATTTTATTGTAATGATCATTTCTCCCTATGTAGGTGGGCGCCAAGAAAATATTTTCACACTGTAAGGAGAAACTTGGTGACTGAAATTTTATGAGATGATCCTGCCGCGGCGGAAAACTCTAATGAACGCCAGCCCAATTCATGTATCATATCCGTGGCACTCTCTCCCCAGTTTCGTGATAATATAAAAGGAGCTACCTTTCGTTAAGTATAAATCACTGTATGCACAGAAAAAGCATTAAGAAATCATGCCAATGATTTAATAGCAAAACTGACACGCCCATATCATAGAGAAGGGTCGCAATTATGGCATACGGATTCGTTAACCGAATGTCGGGCCTTTTTTGTGGTTGGATTCAGAATTTCCTTTCATACAGAAGCCACCGCATTCTCCTTAAAGGAACAAAACTGATAGGTCTGAAAGTAATTTCATGAGTACCCGAAGCAAGTGTGGTAGGGGCATTACGGTTTATACAGGGTGTTTCACAGTTCGTATTACATGTTTGTAGGGATTTTAGAGGGGACGTGGTACATAGAGTGTTGATAAGGAAAACATGACCGGAAATGTAGCGTTTGGATATATAAGTTTGAAGACTGTGTCACTTTCAAATCTCCTGCTGCAAACCGAGAAGAGGGCGCCGTCGTCAGTCTATGCTGTAATAATAACGGTTTTAGAGACTGGATTATAAGCATTTGCATGTTACACACGTATCAGCATATTTGGCTTCTTTTGCCGTTTACTGCATATTCTGAATAAAAACTAGTGATGATGCATCTTTGCGCCCCATGTTTACAATACTTTAAAAATCTAGATGGTCGGGCTCTGGCTCGATCTCGTTTTGACGTCTCACAGAGTGACCGCGATCTACAAGTGCGTGCGATCGCTAATGGAGAGGCTACTGGCTAGGAAAATGATTACGGAACAGGAACAGATAGGCGGAGTAAATGCACCTGCCGCTCGCGCCCCCGCTTAACCCCTCCTGCGTTGGCAACAATTAAATTACGCAGGTTGTTTGTCACACGTCCATTGTTTCAGCTACATGTATTGTGTAACCTGTTGTGCACCAAGCCACCCTAAAAAAGTTACCTTGTTTGGTGGTTAGCTGACCATCCTGGAACATTTACATATGACGGAAACGTTTTATATTGTCGAGTTTGCGAGAAAAACATTCGTGCAAAATGTGTTTAAGGTTCCAATTCTGCGAATCTAACGTATATCGATATCATTTTTCCAAATTGATCAACTTTTCTTAGCGTGATATGTCATCTTTCGGAATAGAGTTGTGCGGAATTAGTATTTAATTTAGGGGCGAATAGACACTTCAACAAGAACAACAAACAGGATTAGCGTTGCCACAACTTAACAAATAGCCTCTAGTCCCCTAATGTTTCATCAATGCCCATTCCCTACTGGCCGTGGTTGATTGGCTAATGCAGATGGGCGCCTTCAATGACTGCTTACACAATATTACTGATTTACGTAATTTATTAATAATAGTTCACTGAAAAACAAGTCTTAAAATACTTCATAGAAAGGGTGGTTAAATAACTGTTCCTTTGATTAATAGGGTAATAAATTTTCAACCAATAACAGTAGCAAACAACACTTCCAAATAAAAACTTACAGAATCGTAATGGTAGAAATTGAGCAAGCAGTAAAGGAAACAAAAGAAAAGTTCATAGTAGGTATTAAAATCCATGGAAAAGAAATAAAAACTTTGACGTTCGCCGATGACATTGTAATTCTGTCAGAGACAGCAAAGGACTTGGAAGAGCAGTTGAACGGAATGGACAGTGTCTTGAAAGGAGGGTATAAGATGAACATCAACAAAAGCAAAACGAGGATAATGGAATGTAGTCGAATTAAGTCAGGTGATGCTGAGGGAATTAGATTAGGAAATGAGACACTTAAAGTAGTAAAGGAGTTTTGCTGTTTGGGGAGCAAAATAACTGATGATGGTCGAAGTAGAGAGGATATAAAATGTAGACTGGCAATGGCAAGGAAAGCGTTTCTGAAGAAGAGAAATTTGTTAACATCGAGTATTGATTTAAGTGTCAGGAAGTCGTTTCTGAAAGTATTTGTGTGGAGTGTAGCCATGTATGGAAGTGAAACATGGACGATAAATAGTTTGGACAAGAAGAGAACAGAAGCTTTTGAAATGTGGTGCAACGGAAGAATGCTGAAGATTAGATGGGTAGACCACATAACTAATGAGGAGGTATTGAACAGAATTGGGGAGAAGAGGAGTTTGTGGCACAACTTGATTAGAAGAAGGGATCGGCTGGTAGGACATGTTCTGAGGCATCAAGGGATCACCAATTTAGTACTGGAGGGCAGCGTGGAGGGTAAAAATCGTAGAGAGAGACCAAGAGATGAATACACTAAGCAGATTCAAAAGGATGTAGGTTGCAGTAGGTACTTGGAGATGAAGAAGCTTGCACAGGATAGAGTAGCATGGAGAGCTGCATCAAACCAGTCTCAGGACTGAAGACCACAACAACAATAATGGTAGAAAGGTACCTTACAAACTTAAAAAGTCGTTTTCATTTAAAACGTAGATATAAAAATACACTCCTGGAAATGGAAAAAAGAACACATTGACACCGGTGTGTCAGACCCACCATACTTGCTCCGGACACTGCGAGAGGGCTGTACAAGCAATGATCACACGCACGGCACAGCGGACACACCAGGAACCGCGGTGTTGGCCGTCGAATGGCGCTAGCTGCGCAGCATTTGTGCACCGCCGCCGTCAGTGTCAGCCAGTTTGCCGTGGCATACGGAGCTCCATCGCAGTCTTTAACACTGGTAGCATGCCGCGACAGCGTGGACGTGAACCGTATGTGCAGTTGACGGACTTTGAGCGAGGGCATATAGTGGGCATGCGGGAGGCCGGGTGGACGTACCGCCGAATTGCTCAACACGTGGGGCGTGAGGTCTCCACAGTACATCGATGTTGTCGCCAGTGGTCGGCGGAAGGTGCACGTGCCCGTCGACCTGGGACCGGACCGCAGCGACGCACGGATGTACGCCAAGACCGTAGGATCCTACGCAGTGCCGTAGGGGACCGCACCGCCACTTCCCGGCAAATTAGGGACACTGTTGCTCCTGGGGTATCGGCGAGGACCATTCGCAACCGTCTCCATGAAGCTGGGCTACGGTCCCGCACACCGTTAGGCCGTCTTCCGCTCACGCCCCAACATCGTGCAGCCCGCCTCCAGTGGTGTCGCGACAGGCGTGAATGGAGGGACGAATGGAGACGTGTCGTCTTCAGCGATGAGAGTCGCTTCTGCCTTGGTGCCAATGATGGTCGTATGCGTGTTTGGCGCCGTGCAGGTGAGCGCCACAATCAGGACTGCATACGACCGAGGCACACAGGGCCAACACCCGGCATCATGGTGTGGGGAGCGATCTCCTACACTGGCCGTACACCACTGGTGATCGTCGAGGGGACACTGAATAGTGCACGGTACATCCAAACCGTCATCGAACCCATCGTTCTACCATTCCTAGACCGGCAAGGGAACTTGCTATTCCAACAGGACAATGCACGTCCGCATGTATCCCGTGCCACCCAACGTGCTCTAGAAGGTGTAAGTCAACTACCCTGGCCAGCAAGATCTCCGAATCTGTCCCCCATTGAGCATGTTTGGGACTGGATGAAGCGTCGTCTCACGCGGTCTGCACGTCCAGCACGAACGCTGGTCCAACTGAGGCGCCAGGTGGAAATGGCATGGCAAGCCGTTCCACAGGACTACATCCAGCATCTCTACGATCGTCTCCATGGGAGAATAGCAGCCTGCATTGCTGCGAAAGGTGGATATACACTGTACTAGTGCCGACATTGTGCATGCTCTGTTGCCTGTGTCTATGTGTCTGTGGTTCTGTCAGTGTGATCATGTGATGTATCTGACCCCAGGAATATGTCAATAAAGTTTCCCCTTCCTGGGACAATGAATTCACGGTGTTCTTATTTCAATTTCCAGGAGTGTATATCCAAAACTCACAGTTGGCATATTTGTCAAATCCAAGTATTTATAACCCTTTGAACTACAGCGCAGAACTGGCAATTTCAAATCTGCCCAATGAGTAATCCCGATAACAGAAAATTATGTTTCCCCCTAGAACTTAGAACTACTTAAACCTAACTAACCTAAGGACATCAAACAACACCCAGTCATCACGAGGCAGAGAAAATCCCTGACCCCGGCGGGAATCGAACCCGGGATTCTGGATCTGTATTGGGCTCAGTTGGTGTAGTCTCGTAATGAAGAACGGTGCTTCCTGCGAATCTAATACAGAGCAACACATCGTGAACTACATACTGAAGAACTATCTGCGTCATGCATTCAAGACGGTTTGGATTTCGTGAAACGCCGAAGTAGCTACAAAGCAACGAATAAAATTAGTGGGCATTTATTCTTTTCCTTGCATTCCCATATGAGAAGAATAATTTTCATGGATATTTCTAGCCGCTGCACACGTGGTACTAATATCTCAGTTTCAAACAACAATTTGCACCTAAAGCACACGAAGAAAGTCATAAATACCCTTAGCTGGCAGTTGACATGTATTCGTATAATAACAAACACAATTTCAAGCACAGAGGTGCACCTGCTTCACATTGCTTTGAGGTCTAAGGGAAATGGACATGTCTACAGAGATCTGGAGGTTGATTCAGAAAACTTTGGTACTTGCGACTACAAGGACAGAAGATTCAAAGGAACTGGACACTGAATGTGAGAAGTACGCAATCATACAGCAACTATTATTTTGTTTAGTTGGATTACAATAACAATACGCATTTTTACACCCGTCTACGTTGATATGCATAATGCAGATTTTTCATACTTCACGAAAAACCGGCGGCTATGTACGCCCACCATTTTCGCAACTGAGCGACCACTGAATTCCAAGCCGATAATATTACAATAATTTTACATAAGCTGATTACTACACAGGTTCGGAATCTATCCCAACAATAATATAAAAGTAATTTATATGAGCGAGACTGAAAATTTTTAGAATGCCATTATTGTAAAGACAAATGAAAGTTGTTTATATTTCACAGCTATTTCCTAACGTTTTGAGACTTGACTGTCGTGTAGTTTGTTCGATTTGCTCTAACAGTTCGTTAATTACCATCATTTAAATATTTTATGTGCACTGGAAAATGAATTTGACTACAGTACAGTTGCGGGCTGTGATTTTTTTTTACTATTTTAAATTGCCATTAAATCCTAAAGAATACAAAGATGGTCTTAGAAATGCATTTGAGTAATAAGCTGCATTCAAAGCAACAATTGATAATTTGTACGGTGAATTCTAAAAATATCGGTTTTTCCTAATGATGAATTTCATGAAGGCTGCCCTAACAGCTACAACTCACGTAAATATTGCTGCTGTTCGATCAATGTTCGAAGAAGATCGACGGACATCTTATGAATGTATTCGGACGACATTGGGCATTGGTATCACTCAAATAAAAATAAATACATCAACAGATAGATGTGAAAAAATTTTGTTCCCGACGAATTCCACATAAACTGACTTGCGATAAAAAACGACAGTGCATTGCCTAGCGCGGAGAAACTCTGGAAAAATTCCAAGTCGAACTGTTTAAATTTGTTGTGGAATATCGTTACTGATGATCAATATTTGATAAGTTTTTATTATCCTGAAAGGAACCTAATCGTCTCAGTGGGTCAACCGACCAGAACCTAAGCCTACGACGATTTTTTTCTATAAACATATCACATTGTTGCTTTAGGGTATCGTTACCACCGACTGGTACGCAAGTTTCTGAAAAAGTTCGTGGAAAAAGCATCTCAACAATGCATTACTGGATACAGCAAATCCAACAGCTGAGTATCTGGATGTCCTGAAAGTACAGCACCATGGACCCTCCACCATACAGCGGTCACCTAGATACATCGTCTTTAAATTTGAGGCAACGGAAGTACAATTACGTATCTTCGTTACCAATGAAACTGATTACTGTATAGCTGATGAAAACGAAGTCACAACCACATCTACAAAGGACATACCGCTGTCGTTCGCATTTCTAAATTTTCTGGATTGTTAAATGATAGTGGAGAGGACCCACGGTGAGTTTCGCTGTAGACGAGTGGCTGACACGATGCAAAGCGAAAGCATAAATTAGCGTTCTCTGACAACGTGTGCGTAGTAATGATAATGGATGACGACACTGAAGCGTTAGCAGGTCGCTGAGCTAATTCCCGTAGTGTAGTGTCTGAGGCACGGAGGAAGAGCCCTGCTCTTCGCAGACGCTGCCTGATCAACTGGGTACGCGAAAGAAGTGACCTCGCAACAGACGCTAGTGCGTTATTCCATTACATCTAAAATTTTGAGTCGAGGTGTGTTGCGTCACGTGAAACAGAACGGATGATTTTCTCTTCACATCCGCTCAGATCGCTCCCTTGTTCTGTGGCTACAAGCTTGTTACACAGCAGCAGTGTGGGAGAGCGGAACAAGTTTACAAAGTTAAAATCCGACCTAAGGAAATGCAGAAGAATTGTCTCTTGTGCCATCCAAACAAGCATGCTTCTTCCATTTTCCACCCTGGCTGTAGTACGATCATGATCGTGTGAAATACACTCCTGGAAATTGAAATAAGAACACCGTGAATTCATTGTCCCAGGAAGGGGAAACTTTATTGACACATTCCTGGGGTCAGATACATCACATGATCACACTGACAGAACCACAGGCACATAGACACAGGCAACAGAGCATGCACAATGTCGGCACTAGTACAGTGTATATCCACCTTTCGCAGCAATGCAGGCTGCTATTCTCCCATGGAGACGATCGTAGAGATGCTGGATGTAGTCCTGTGGAACGGCTTGCCATGCCATTTCCACCTGGCGCCTCAGTTGGACCAGCGTTCGTGCTGGACGTGCAGACCGCGTGAGACGACGCTTCATCCAGTCCCAAACATGCTCAATGGGGGACAGATCCGGAGATCTTGCTGGCCAGGGTAGTTGACTTACACCTTCTAGAGCACGCTGGGTGGCACGGGATACATGCGGACGTGCATTGTCCTGTTGGAACAGCAAGTTCCCTTGCCGGTCTAGGAATGGTAGAACGATGGGTTCGATGACGGTTTGGATGTACCGTGCACTATTCAGTGTCCCCTCGACGATCACCAGTGGTGTACGGCCAGTGTAGGAGATCGCTCCCCACACCATGATGCCGTGTGTTGGCCCTGTGTGCCTCGGTCGTATGCAGTCCTGATTGTGGCGCTCACCTGCACGGCGCCAAACACGCATACGACCATCATTGGCACCAAGGCAGAAGCGACTCTCATCGCTGAAGACGACACGTCTCCATTCGTCCCTCCATTCACGCCTGTCGCGACACCACTGGAGGCGGGCTGCACGATGTTGGGGCGTGAGCGGAAGACGGCCTAACGGTGTGCGGGACCGTAGCCCAGCTTCATGGAGACGGTTGCGAATGGTCCTCGCCGATACCCCAGGAGCAACAGTGTCCCTAATTTGCTGGGAAGTGGCGGTGCGGTCCCCTACGGCACTGCGTAGGATCCTACGGTCTTGGCGTGCATCCGTGCGTCGCTGCGGTCCGGTCCCAGGTCGACGGGCACGTGCACCTTCCGCCGACCACTGGCGACAACATCGATGTACTGTGGAGACCTCACGCCCCACGTGTTGAGCAATTCGGCGGTACGTCCACCCGGCCTCCCGCATGACCACTATACGCCCTCGCTCAAAGTCCGTCAACTGCACATACGGTTCACGTCCACGCTGTCGCGGCATGCTACCAGTGTTAAAGACTGCGATGGAGCTCCGTATGCCACGGCAAACTGGCTGACACTGACGGCGGCGGTGCACAAATGCTGCGCAGCTAGCGCCATTCGACGGCCAACACCGCGGTTCCTGGTGTGTCCGCTGTGCCGTTCGTGTGATCATTGCTTGTACAGCCCTCTCGCAATGTCCGGAGCAAGTATGGTGGGTCTGACACACCGGTGTCAATGTGTTCTTTTTTCCATTTCCAGGAGTGTATATTGAAGCGCCGAAGAAACTGGTATAGGCACGCGTAATTAAGACAAGTGTCTGGCGAAGTTGTTAGATCGGTTACTACTGCTACAATACCAGGTTTTCAAGATTCAGTGAGTTTGAATGTGGTGTTATAGTCGGCCCACGAGCGATGGGACACAGCATCTCCGATGTAATCAAGGGGGATTTTCCCGTACGACCATCCACGAGTACACCGTGAATATTAGGAATCCGGTAAAACATCAGATCTTCAACATCGCTGCTGCCAGAAAAAGCTGACGTTAGAATGACGACCGAAGAGATTCGTTCAATGTGACAGAAGTGTAACCCTTCCGCAAACTGCTGCAGATTTCAATGCTGGGCCACCAACAAGTGCCAGTGTGCGAACCATTCAACGAAACACCATAGATATGGGTTTTCGCAGCCGAAGGCCCACTCGTGTATCCTTGATGACTGCACGACACCAAGCTTTACGCCTCGACTCGGTCGCCGACACCGCCAACATTGCACTGTTGATGACTGGAAACATGTTGCATGATCGGACGAGTCTCTTTTTCAAATTTTATCGAGTGGATGGACCGAGTATAGGTGTGGAGACAACCTCATGAATCCCTGGGCCCTGCATGTCAGCAGGAAACTGTTCAAGCTGGTGGAGGCTCTGTCATTGTGTGGGGCGTGTGCATTTGGAGTGGTATGGAATCCCTGATACGTCTTGATACGACTCTGACAGGTGACATGTACCTAAGCATTCTGTCTGATCACGTGCATCCATTCTTGTGCATTGTGCATTTCGACAGACTTGAGCAATTCCAGCAGCACAATGCGACACCCCACATGTCTAGAATTACTACAAAGTTGCTCCAGGAACACTCTTCTAAGTTTAAAAAGTTACGCTGATCACCAGACTCCCCAGATATGAACATTATTGAGCATATCTGGGATGCCTTGCAACCTGCTGTTCAGAAGAGATCTCCACCCCCTCGTACTCTTACGGATTTAATGACAGCCCTGCAGGATTCATGGTGTCAGTTCCCTCCGGCACTACTTCAGCGGCACTTCCGTGTGCTCGCGGGGTCCCTACAGGATATTAGGCAGGTGTACCAGCTTTTTTGGCTCTTCAGTGTAAATGTGACCGTAATACAGTCGAGATGGAAAATGGAATTGCATTTAATAGATTTGCCGCTACGTCATCCTGAGATATAATTGTGTAATCGAGTATAGAGTACTGAAGCAAAGTCGATCGCGACAGATTCTTTGATCCTACTCTAAATGGGTACTACTTGAACTGTATTTGGTGTTTATAACACCGGCACAACATAGTTGATTTCTTGCTATTTGCAGAGATACCACACAACGAGACTGTTTTTTTAATTATTTTTTATTTTAGATCTGAGCATGTACAACAACTGCCGTTTATAGTAGGTTAACAGGAGTCACTGGGGACCCACTCATTTGGCTGATTCCAAAACTGTATCAAGTATTAACGAAGGAAGCTGTGATGCAATACTGAAATTCAGTTAAATGACTGTTTTCAAAAGTAACGTTCATTTAATTTATGCTAGAGGAATCATGTTTTACACATAAAACTGTAACCCAAGCTCACCAGGGGATATTATTAAAATATTGCTCAT
The DNA here is from genome assembly GCF_021461385.2 of Schistocerca piceifrons. Classification (NCBI taxonomy): domain Eukaryota; kingdom Metazoa; phylum Arthropoda; class Insecta; order Orthoptera; family Acrididae; genus Schistocerca; species Schistocerca piceifrons. Next base: position 387,514,949 of record NC_060142.1, read on the forward strand.
AATATTAAATTCTCCACAATTTTGAAAATATTACTGACTCGCATAATTTAAGGTCAGTTCTGAATCTTCAGTGCGCCTAATTTAGTGTACAAAGGGAAAAAACTCTTTTGAGTGAAAATTGATATAAATTAAATTGGCGCTATCTATCAGGCAGCTTAACTCTGCTATTAAGTACATATTTATACTTCGTTTTTGTGACTTCACATACTAGTAGGGCGAAGCATAGATTTCTGAGAGACTTCAAAAGGCAGGTCAGAGAGCTGATGTTGAGGTAGGTAGGTCGTTGAGACTGAGAATACTTGTACGAGTTGTGAATGCCTTCCAAAAGGATATTGGCAACACTGGAGAAACGTGGTCGATCACTGTGGTTACTGCGAACTTCTGTTGTGATCTGCGTTTACGAAGTAAATGTGGTGTGAATACATGATCGTGACTTATTAATATTCACCTAGTACAAGTAAACTCTGGGACGAGACTCCTGGAATGGACTGCAGCCAGCTTAATTCATCGTTTGCTACTATTGCAATCCGTAGGTTGTAATTTTTTGTTGATCTCGGGCTCAGAAAATGCCACGACCCAACATGGAAAAAAACTTACTAAACATTCTTCTGTTTCTGTAAAATCCATGGTTAGCTATCATCCGATTGAAGAATGACTCACATCAACTACCACTCAATACAGCAGAAAGTCGCTGTTAATTTAACAAGGGGAGACCACGATGTTCGGATTACGGATTTCCTTCAGATTTTGTACACTCTTAGTAGTCCATTAGGACAACAAGATGCGCAAGTAGTGCGGCGTACTATTTAGACAATTTTGAGAGAATCCAAAGAGAAGTTTTAGCGTGAGTGATGCACCGGTGCATTGCGACCCTGAGCACCAGATGGCTGCTGTCATGTGGTTAGTTCAAAAATGGCTCTGAGCACTATGGGACTTAACAACTGTGGTCATCAGTCCCCTAGAACTTAGAACTACTTAAACCTAACTAACCTAAGGACATCACACACATCCATGCCCGAGGCAGGATTGGAACCTGCGACCGTAGCAGTCGCGTGGTTCCGGACTGAGCGCCTAGAACCGCATGTGGTTAGTGTTCAAGCTCCGTAATAGGGGTGCATAGCTGGTCCGAGACCTACTGATGTTTTTTGTCTTAATTATTTTTTTCAACATGTGTTATATATTACATTCTAAAGAGTATATAATGAAAAGACACGAATGTTTGCATGAACATTTATTGAATTTCCAGTGTTATTTCGCTGTTTACTAATTTTTATTATTACAAGAAATATTACGTGACTTTTGTTTCTATAGGCAAGTTAAAAGCTTTATTAAGCGCCTTCAAACTTATTCATATTTGATTGACAACGAACGAGAAGGTGCTTCTCATGAAGATGCTATTAAAATACATTCGATCTTACATTGCCACATTTCGGCATCGATATTTACGAAAATGTAGCGTTACGTGTGATTTGCATCCAAATCATCGGAAGAAAGAAAATTGTTCAAACGTCAACGAGGTTTGTTTGTCCTTAGAAACTCTGAAAGTTACTTGTGCATGCGGAAAACTTGCATTCATTCGCTTTAGTATGTATCGTTTTAATTACTCGTTTAATTTTGTACGAGAGCTCCGTCAATCTTCCTCTTTTCCTTAGAAAACTGATCGTAATGTAGTTAAGCTCTTCGGCACATTGGCTAGGCTCATCGATGCTCGATAGTTCTTTCCGCTTTCGAAAGGCTTGCCTTTACTACCCGACTGCGGGGCTTGGCCAATATCCGCACGTGTTCACCCTCTTACGTAAGCGGGTGCGCCAGAGTTAAATGGCTGCGGTACATCTAGTTAGCAGAGCGTCACGGCACACCTGTTGCCGGGTGCTGAGTGCCACTACGTTCATTCTGCTTTCTGTGACGTCATGTTTAGACTGTGTCAACAACAAGGAAATAAACTGTGCCGAGTTGTTCGCTAAATCATTGGTGCAATTCATATTACCGTTGAACGCTGTCATCTGCCTATTGAAAGTGCGTTACGATCGGTTTTGCTGTTCATTATACTCATAACACGCACCTCGGAAGTTTTGTGTACGTAATTACCAGATCTTCTTTCTTGCTTGATCTTGTTGCACAGTGCCCCTCAAAAGATAAGTCGACTTAAAGGTACAATGCTTTCACAATGAGTAGCAGAGCGTAAAAGCAAGTGTGGAAGTAATCGTTTGTTCAGACCTGTATTCATTATTGCATATGTTGTAACAAACTGAAGCGGGCTGGATTTATGTTTCGCTTACAAAAAAACCTACCTTCGATAGTGAGTTAATTACAACTTCCTTGACATCCTTCAACTGTTATTTACTTAAGAACGTCGTAGTTCACCGCCGAAGTTGATAAAAATACTTCTATATTGTGACCAGTTTCAGTCTTGAGACCATCATCAGTTATCCAGCACACCAAAAACACACATGAAATGTATTTGATACGTAGCTGTCAATACTAAGTTATCTGATGTGCATTCTCACGAATAACTCACATAATAAGATGGCATATACGCACATAAAACAGTTTACATGGCAATATAAAACCTATAACGTTAAATAGTATAAAACCCTTCATAAGCCACTTAAAATAATATTCATTAAGTAATAGTGTTCATGCATATCTCGAAATACTTAACCACAATGAGTTTATGCAGTTTTACGTATTGTCATGTAATAAAATATATGTTGTTGTTGTTGTGGTCTTCAGTCCTGAGACTGGTTTGATGCAGCTCTCCATGCTACTCTATCCTGTGTAAGCTTTTTCATCTCCCAGTACCTACTGCAACCTACATCCTTCTGAATCTGCTTAGTGTATTCATCTCTTGGTCTCCCTCTACGATTTTTACCCTCCACGCTGCCCTCCAATACTAAATTGGTGATCCCTTGATGCCTCAGAACGTGTCCTACCAACCGATCCCTTCTTCTGGTCAAGTTGTGCCACAAACTTCTCTTCTCCCCAATCCTATTCAATACTTCCTCATTAGTTATGTGATCTACTCATCTAATCTTCAGCATTCTTCTGTAGCACCACATTTCGAAAGCTTCTATTCTCTTCTTGCCCAAACTATTTATCGTCCATGTTTCACTTCCATACATGGCTACACTCCATACGAATACTTTCAGAAATGACTTCCTGACACTTAAATCTATACTCGATGTTAACAAATTTGTCTTCTTCAGAAACGCTTTCCTTGCCATTGCCAGCCTACATTTTATATCCTCTCTACTTCGACCATCATCAGTTATTTTGCTCCCCAAATAGCAAAACTCCTTTACTACTTTAAGTGCCTCATTTCCTAATCTAATTCCCTCAGCATCACCCGACTTGATTAGACAACATTCCATTATCCTTGTTTTGCTTTTGTTGATGTTCATCTTATATCCTCCTTTCAAGACACTGTCCATTCCATTCAACTGCTCTTCCAAGTCCTTTGCTGTCTCTGACAGAATTACAATGTCATCGGCGAACCTCAAAGTTTTTATTTCTTCTCCATGAATTTTAATACCAACTCCGAATTTTTCTTTTGTTTCCTTTACTGCTTGCTCAATATACAGATTGAACAACATCGGGGAGAGGCTACAACCCTGTCTTACTCCCTTCCCAACCACTGCTTCCCTTTCATGTCCCTCGACTCTTATAACTGCCATCTGGTTTCTGTACAAATTGTAAATAGCCTTTCGCTCCCTGTATTTTACCCCTGCCACCTTTAGGATTTGAAAGAGAGTATTCCAGTCAACATTGTCAAAAGCTTTCTCTAAGTCTACAAATGCTAGAAACGTAGGTTTGCCTTTCCTTAATCTTTCTTCTAAGATAAGTCGTAAGGTCAGTATTGCCTCACGTGTTCCAGTGTTTCTACGGAATCCAAACTGATCTTACCCAAGGTTGGCTTCTACTAGTTTTTCCATTCGTCTGTAAAGAATTCGTGTTAGTATTTTGCAGCTGTGACTTATTAAGCTGATAGTTCGGTAATTTTCACATCTGTCAATCCCTGCTTTCTTTGGGATTGGAATTATTATATTCTTCTTGAAGTCTGAGGGTATTTCGCCTGTTTCATACATCTTGCTCACCAGATAGTAGAGTTTTGTCAGGACTGGCTCTCCCACGGCCGTCAGTAGTTCCAATAGAATATTGTCTACTCCGGGGGCCTTGTTTCGACTCAGGTCTTTCAGTGCTCTGTCAAACTCTTCACGCAGTATCATATCTCCCATTTCATCTTCATCTACATCCTCTTCCATTTCCATAATATTGTCCTCAAGTACATCGCCCTTGTATAGACCCTCTATATACTCCTTCCACCTTTCTGCTTTCCCTTCTTTGCTTAGAACTGGGTTTCCATCTGAGCTCTTGATATTCATACGTTCTCTTATCTCCAAAGGTCTCTTTAATTTTCCTGTAGGCGGTATCTATCTTACCCCTAGTGAGATAGGCCTCTACATCCTTACATTTGTCCTCTAGCCATACCTGCTTAGCCATTTTGCACTTCCTGTCGATCTCATTTTTGAGACGTTTGTATTCCTTTTTGCCTGTTTCACTTACTGCTTTTTTATATTTTCTCCTTTCATCAATTAAATTCAATATTTCTTCTGTTACCCAAGGATTTCTACTAGCCCTAGTTTTTTTACCTACTTGATCCTCTGCTGCCTTCACTACTTCATCCCTCAAAGCTACCCATTCTTCTTCTACTGTATTTATTTCCCCCATTCCTGTCAATTGCTCCCTTATGCTCTCCCTGAATCTCTGTACAACCTCTGGTTCTTTTAGTTTATCCAGGTCCCATCTCCTTAAATTCCCACTTTTTGCAGTTTCTTCAGTTTTAATCTACAGGTCATAACCAATAGATTGTGGTCAGAGTCCACATCTGCTCCTGGAAATGTCTTACAGTTTAAAACCTGGTTCCTAAATCTCTGTCTTACCACTATATAATCTATCTGATACCTTTTAGTATTTCCAGGGTTCTTCCATGTATACAACCTTCTTTCATGATTCTTAAACCAAGTGTTAGTTATGATTATTTTGTGCTCTGTGCAAAATTATACCAGGCGGCTTCCTCTTTCATTTCTGTCCCCCAATCCATATTCACCTACTACGTTTCCTTCTCTCCCTTTTCCTACACTCGAATTCCAGTCACCCATAACTATTAAATTTTCGTTTCCCTTAACAATCTGAATAATTTCTTTTATTTCATCATACATTTCTTCAATTTCTTCGTCATCTGCAGAGCTAGTTGGCATATAAACTTGTACTACTGTAGTAGGCGTGGGCTTCGTATCTATCTTGGCCACAATTATGCGTTTACTATGCTGTTTGTAGTAGCTTACCCGCATTCCTATTTTCCTATTCATTATTAAACCTACTCCTGCATTACCCCTATTTGATTTTGTGTTTATAACCCTGTAGTCACCTGACCAGAAGTCTTGTTCCTCCTGCCACCGAACTTCACTAATTCCCACTATATCTAACTTCAACCTATCCATTTCCCTTTTTAAATTTTCTAACATACCTGCCCGATTAAGGGATCTGACATTCCACGCTCCGATCCGTAGAACGCCAGTTTTCTTTCTCCTGATAACGACATCCTCTTGAGTAGTCCCCGCCCGGAGATCCGAATGGGGGACTATTTTACCTCCGGAATATTTTACCCAAGAGGACGCCATCATCATGTAATCATACAGTAAAGCTGCATGCCCTCGGGAAAAATTACGGCTGTAGTTTCCCCTTGCTTTCAGCCGTTCGCAGTACCAGCACAGCAAGGCCGTTTTGGTTATTGTTACAAGGCCAGATCAGTCAATCATCCAGACTGTTGCCCTTGCAACTACTGAAAAGGCTGCTGCCCCTCTTCAGGAACCACACGTTTGTCTGGCCTCTCAACAGATACCCCTCCGTTGTGGTTGCACCTATGGTACGGCTATCTGTATCGCTGAGGCACGCAAGCCTCCCCACCAACGGCAAGGTCCATGGTTCATGGGGGGGGGGGGGGGGGGGTAAAATATATGACTGCCAATAATTAAATGTACCAAACACTGTCAATCTTCCTTCTAAGTATAAAGTCTGGTCCTAACGTTCTGTGGAGAGGCACTCAGCACGCTGACGACCGATTAATCTTTGCATATCGAACTGAAGATGATACAGAGGACCTGCATAATATATCGATATTTACACCACGATCCCTGTGACTGAAATCCTTACGATTGACTACATGCATTTGTGACTGTCATATACAAAACCTTAACGATCTATACGTTGAATGCAACAGCATATTAAGCGTATTTGTAACAATATTAGCGTTGCAAATAATGAAGTGCAAATGAGTAACGACTTACATTGATGCATTTTTAAGCTGTTGGACATAACATACACCTTACATTTCCTATGCACATTGTTTTCGTTTTAGAGCGACTTACTAGTGTTACAAAACAGTTCACAGTATGTATTATTTATTTATTCACAATTCGGTTTTCGGTTGTATACTGCAGTGTGGTTGACAGCCTAAGAAACCGAGACCCGGTTTGTGAGTATATATAGATATTGTTTTCTTTTTTTGTGGCCTGTTTGTAAAGTTTGCAAACGATCCTAAAATTGTAGGATCCGACTACAAACCTGACAAAGCAGCACCAATTGCTACGCCGGGAAAGCCTATGCAATCGTTTCCTCCTTCTTTTGTATTGCTATCATGATCCGCCAGTCAAAGACGAATTCAGTTTAGTATTTACGCTGAAGAGCAAAAGAAGCTGGTACACCACCTTAATATCGTGTAGGGCCCCGCGAGCACGCAGAAGTGCCACAACACGACGTACATAGACTCGACTAATGTCTGAAGTAGTGCTGGAGGGAATTGATACCCTGAATCCTGCAGGGCTGTTCATAAATACGTAAGAATGCCAGGGGGTGGAGATCTCTTCTAAACAGCACGTTGCAAGGCATTCCATAAATGCTCAGTAATGTTCATATTTGGGGACTTTGGTGGCCAGAGGAAATATTGAAACTCAGAAGAGTGCTCCTGGAGCCACTCTGTAGCAATTCAAGACGTGTGGGGGTGTCGCATTGTCCTGCTGGAATTGCCCAAGTACGTCGGAATGCACAATGGACACGAATGGATCCAGGTGATCAGACAGGATGCTTACGTAGGTGTCACCTATCAAGGGTCGTATCTAGAGGTATCAGATGTTCCGTATCACTACAACTGCAAACGTCTCGCACCATTACAGAGTGACCACCTGTTTTGAACAGTCCCCTGGTAACATGCAGGGTTCATGGATTCATGAGGTTGTCTCCATACCCGTACACGTCCAACTGCTCGATACAATTTGAAACGAGACACGTCCTACCAGGCAACATATTTCCAGTTATCAACAGTCCAATGTCGAAGTTGACGGGACTAGGCCATGCAATCATCAAGACTACACGAGTGGACCTTCAGCTCCGAAAGCCCAAATCGAAGACGGTTCGCACGCTGATGGTCCTGCATTGAAATCTGGAGCAACTGGCGAAAGGATTGCACTTGTGTCACGTTGAACGATTGTCTTCAGTCGTCGTTGGTCCCGTTGTTGCAGGATATTTTGCGGTCGCAGTCGAGATTTGATGTTTTACCAGATTTATGATACTCACGGTATAGGCGTGAAATGGTCGTAAGGGAAAATTCCCACTTCGTCGCTACCTCGGAGATGGTGTGTCCCATCGCTCGTGGACTGACTATAACACCACATTCCAACTCACTTAAATCATGATAAGCTGTCATTGTAGCAGCAGTAACCGATATAACAACTGCGCCAGACACTTGTTGTTTTATATAGGCAGCGCCGTATTCTGCCTGTTTACATATCTCTGTATTTGAATACGCATGCCTATACTAGTTTCTTTGGCGCTTCAGTGCAGATGGTTAACTACACATAATTAGATAAGTTACAAGAAATTAATAGTTACTGTTCTATGTTTGTTCCAAATGAGCCTACTGAATGAAGTTGTTACTGTAACGGGTATCGTCCACAGCTTTGCTACCAGTCGCCAACCAACAACGAAACCGTCGAAGCTAAATACTGGCTAACAGAAATCATTCTCCCTGGTTACACGACACAGCACCACTGCTGTGGGCGCAGTAGAAGACTTCAGAGAAGCAATATTACTAATGTTTCTGAGAAAAGTGACAAATGTGAAACTTATGTAAAAAGAGTGAATGTAGTATTTTCTGTCAATCCTTCATACTCGCAACAACTCCTTTGTCACATACATTGTATTCACGCTTTATGAGAGGAACATATTGTTTGTTTTGAAGAAAATATGAATTAATTCATATCCATTCCCATTATAAGAACTTAAGCTTCCGGAAAAAGAAAATCAGTCACTCGTAGGATACAAAACGTTGATACCGTGTCACATCGCCTCTAACCTGGATAAAGGCCTCATTTCGCCCAGGGAAAATGGCCAGCAAACAGTCTCTACCAGACATGTAGTTGCAAGGGGTGGCTGATGGCGTTCTCAGCAAAGTACGATATTTACAGTCAGCGAATTAAATTTATGCTACAAAGATGTTATTGTCTTCAGTCCTGAGACTGGTCTGATGCAGCTCTCCACGCTACTCTATCCTGTACAAGCGTCTTCATGTCCCAGTACTTACTGCAACCTACATCCTTCTGAATCTGCTTAGTGTATTCATCTCTTGGTCTCCCTCTACGAGTTTTACCCTTCACGCTGCCCTCCAATGGTAAATTTGTGATGCCCTGATGCCTCAGAACATGTCCTACCAAACCTATCCCTCCTTCTTGTCAAGTTGTGCCACGAACTCCTCTTCTCCCCAATTCCATTCAATACCTCCTCATTAGTTATGTGATCTACCCATCTAATCTTCAGCATTCTTCTGTAGCACCACATTTCGAAAGCTTCTATTCTCTTCTTGTCCAAGCTATTTATCGTCCACGTTTCACTTCCATACATGGCTACACTCCACACAAATACTTTCAGAAACGACTTCCTGATACTAAAATCTGTACTCGATGTTAACAAATTTCTCTTCTTCAGAAACACTTTCCTTGCCATTGCCAGTCTACATTTTATATCCTCTCTACTTCGACCATCATCAGTTATTTTGCTCCGCAAATAGCAAAACTCCTTTACGGTACTACTTTAAGTGTCTCATTTCCTAATCTAATTCCCTCAGCACCACCCGAGTTAACTCGACTACATTCCATTATCCTCGTTTTCTCGTTTTGCTTTTGTTGACGTTCATCTTATTTCCTCCTTTCCATTCCGTTCAACTGTTCTTCCAAGTCCTTTGCTGTCTCTGACAGAATTACAATGTCATCGGCGAACCTCAAAGTTTTTATACTTCTCCGTGGATTTTAATGGCTACTCCGAATTTTTCTTATGTTTCCTTTACTGCTTGCTCAATATACAGCCTAGATCCTCTGCTGCCTTCACTATTTCATCCCTCAAAGCTACCCATTCTTCTTCTACTGTATTTCTTTCCCCCATTCGTGACAGTTGTTCTCTTATGGTCTCCCTGAAACTCTGTACAACCTGTGGTTTAGTCAGTTTATCCAGGTGCCATCTCCTTAAATTGCCACCTTTTTGCAATTTCTTCAGTTTTAATCTACAGTTCATAACCAATAGATTGTGATCAGAGTCCACATCTGCCCCTGGAAATGTCTTACAATTTAATACCTGGTTCCCTACAAATATACACACATCAAAAAAGTTTTTCATCAGCTCGGTTTCGAGAGTTCCGGAACCTGTACAGAAAAATGGAATAGAGATCAACATAAACACCATTTCTGCCCGTTTTATTGCTCATGAAAACCACTCATTGCATGTTGTACCACCATACAGCGAGTCCTTCAGAGGTGGTGTTCAGATTGCTGTACACACGGTTACCTCTAATACTCAGTAGCACGTCGTCTTGCATTGATGAATGCCTGTATTCGTCGTGGCATGCAATCCACAAGTTCATCAAGGCACTGTTGGTCCACATTATCCCACTCCTCAACGGCAATTCGGCGTAGATCTCTCAGAGTGGTTGGTTTTCAATCTACCCCAGGCATGTTCGAGAGGGTTCATGTCTGGAGAACATGCTGGCCACTCTAGTCGAGCGACGTCGTTATCCTGAAGGAAATCATTCAGAAGATGTGCAAGATGGGGACGCGAATTGCCGTCCATGAAGACGAATGCCTCGCCAATATGGTACCGATATGGTTGCACTATCGGCCGGAGGATGGCATTCACGTATCGTATAGCCGTTACGGCGCCTTCCATGACCACCAGCGGCGTTACCTCGGCCCCACATAATGCCACCCAAAAACAGCAGGGAACATCCGGGTTGCTGCACTCGCTGGACAGTGTGTTCGAGGCGTTCAGCCTGACCGGGTTGCCTCCAAACACGTCTCCGACGATTGTCTGGTTGAAGGCATATGCGACACTCATCGGTGAAGAGAACGTGGTGCCAATCCTGAGCGGTCCATTCGGCATGTTTTTGGGCCCATCTGTACCGCGCTGGGTGGTGTCGTGGTTGCAAAGATGGACCTCGCCATGGACGTCGGGACTAAGTTGCGCATCCTGCAGCCTATTGCGCACAGTTTGAGTCGTGACACGGCGTCCTGTGACTGCACGAAAAGCATTATTCAACATGGTGGCGTTGCTCTCAGGGTTCCTCCGAGCCATAATTCGTAGGTAGCGGTCATCCGCTGCAATAGTAGCCCTTGGGCGGCCTAAGCGAGGCATGTCATCGACAGTTCCTGTCTCTCTGTATCTCCTCCATATCAGAACAACATCGCATCGGTTCACTCCGAGACGCCTGGACACTTCCCTTGTTGAGAGCCCTTCATGGCTCAAACTAACAATGCGGGTGCGATCGAACCGCGGTATTGACCGTCTAGCATGGTTGAACTACAGACAACACGAGCCGTGTACCTACTTCCTGGTGGAATGATCGGCTATCGGACCCTCTCCGTCTAATAGGCTCCTGCCTCGGGCGTGGAAGTGTGTAATGTCCTTAGGTTAGTTAGGTTTAAGTAGTTCTAAGTCTATGGGACTGATGACCTCAGATGTTAAGTCCCGTAGTGCTTAGAGCCATTTGAACCATTTTTTTTTCTAATAGGCTCTGCTTATGCATGTTTGTTTACATCTTTGGGGGTGTTTAGTGACATCTCTGAATAGTCAAAGGGTCTTTGTCTGTGATACAATATCCACAGTCAACGTCTGTCTTCAGGACTTTGGGAACCGCGGTAATGAAAACTTTCTTTGATGTGTGTATTTAGTTATCAGACTGAAGAACACTTTATTGTATCTTAGGTTTAAGAACAACAGTTAAGCTACATAACAGTATAGTTTGTATCTAGCTTGTAAGGTTTCTGTATTATTAGAAGTGGTTATTTCGTTTGCTGCACTTGTCACGGAGTGTGTCTTTGGATACCGGAACATATAGATGATTTATAACCCTTTGGTTCGGAGGTTGTGTTAGTAGAGGACTTCTCTGTCGTTCTGCCGCGACCAGAAGTCTGTTGGAAGTGATCAGATACAGAGCAGTTCAGATGGTAGGCATAGTGCAGAGAGTGATTTCTGAGATGCTTTCTTATGTAACTGTTCATTTGGTATGAGGTAGCATGGGCAAAGTTCTAATTTGTGGCGAGCGCTAAGCGCAATTCACGCGCCAGCTGCTTATGGATCACTATTCATTCTGGAAATTACTATGATAGTGTGAAGAAATTCTGATCAACAGTCTGTACTTTGGTATCTATCTGAAAATTATCAATCATGTGTTTAGTGTACTGGTAAACTATTTCTTAACACCCACCTTTAAAAGCATTTCAAAAGAAAAGCAAGGAGAAAATTTTCATGTATGTAATGTTCTTTCATTTCTGCGTGAATTACTTTCATTGTTTGTAGCAATTCCCAAGGAAGACAATAGTTCTCATGTTAAATTCAAGCTCTGTGTGTTTAAAAGTCGCAATATGATTTCAATTTGAAACAACGTTCTAATTTATTAGCCATCACTTTGTTAAGCTTTCTTTTCACTGTTTGAGAGTAAAACCATAGTCCAATACATACTGTCGCGACACTATCTACTGCCAAAGTTACTATCGTTTCGAGGCTGGAACGACACAAGCGCTCCAAGCGATGAGAAAGCAGACAGTCACATGAGTCGTAAGGATAATATTCGTTTCAAATATTATTTTACTTACTTAACGAAATAGTTGGTATATTTTTGCATTCTGTGCTTTAGTAAATTACAAAGAGACATGAATTATCGTAAAATAAGTGCAAAAACACACAAAGTTTCAAATTTTTGTATAACTGCAGCTTACTCCACTGAAAGCAAGAGAGTATAAGCATACATTTCATGTATGATAATCATCTATTCCTGTTGTTGTTATGTCAGAATGTGGTAAAACTTAACATAACTTTTCTGACACACCTTGCACTTTTTTGTGATCAGCTAGCTGCGATCTTGGTAACATAACAATTCTTACTGACAAGCAACTACAGTAAATCTTAAGGCTGTCAGCCGCGCAGTGATTTCTACCAGAAACGTGCAGCTCAGCGTTTTATTTCAAACATTAAAGCAGAGCAGAACAGAGCAGTATTGTCCACTGCGCAGGTAAGAATAAATCGTAGGGCCAAGATGAATTTTTGTACGTTGTAATTGGGAACAGTGAACATCAGTAATTTCCTGTACAATACAAAAGTTGCACTTCGGGGTAGTCAGTTCAGTTTCAACTTTTCATTTCTAATGAGGAAGTTATTCAGCATAAAACATACGGTTACTCCCCATATTCAAGTATCAGTTATTTACTGCGTGTTAAGTTTAGTTTTGAGTAATTACATTTCATATATTTGACGGAATTTACACAACGTGTACCTTCAGAAGTAAATTACTTATGGCATTTCTTGATCACGACATATTCGCGTCACTGCAACCAATACTTACGTGCAACTACTTATGCACACACACATATAGGAGAACACACACAGTTAACTATCAAGCTGGATAAAATGTGAATTGCGGAACAAATATTCTTAATGTCACACGAAGCACTGTCATTTGACTCCAGAAAATTCACCTGCTTGAGCTAAACAATATTTATGTCGTAAGCGTACCACGATAAGATGATGTTCTAGCGCAATACGGCAACAAAGGTAAGTTTAGTTACGAGTTGATTACCTTATTACACGTATAGTACTCCACTATATCTATCAAACTTAGCCTCGAAGGCGTCCATGTCTGCAGCTATGAGAATTTAATATACCAGTTCCCGTCCTAAACATCCCTCTCTTGGACAGCCTAGTTGTTTTTTTTTATTTTATTTCGCACTAACCGAGGAGTGCTGTTGTGATATATTTGACTCACGTCGACTGCAAAGTCTCCTCTGCGCCACGAATGTTTAATATGTTGCTGTTGTTGTGGTCATCAGTCCAAAGACTGGTTTGATGCATGCTACAATGTCCTGTGTAAGTCTCTTCATCTCCGAGTAACTACTGCAACTTACATCCGCCTGAATCTGCTTACTGTATTCATCTCTTCTTTACCCCCAGTGATTCCCTCCAGTACTAAATTGGTGATCTCTTGATGTCTCAGTGTGTCCTACCAACCGATACCTTCTTCTGGTCAGGTTGTACCACAAATTTCTCTTCTCCCCAAATCTGTTCAGTAACTCCTCATTAGTTAAGTTATTTACCAATCTAATCTTAGCGTTCTTCTGTATCATCACATTTCAAAAGCTTCTTTCCTCTTCTTGTGTAAACAGTTTATTGTCCATGTTTCATTTCCATACATGGCTACACCCCATACAAATACTTTCAGAAACGAGTTTCTGACACTCAAGTCTTTATTCGACGTTAACAAATTTCCCTTCTGCAGAAACGCTTTCCTTGTCATTGCCAGTCTGCTCTTTTCCTAATCTAATTCCATCAGCTTCGCCTGGTTTAATTCGACTACATTCCATTGTCCTTATCTTGTTTTTGTTGATGTTCATCTTATATCCTCCTTTCAAGACACTGTCCATTCTGTTCAATTGCTCTTCCAAGTCTATTGCTGTCTCTGACGAAACTACAATGTCGTTGGCAAACCTCAAAGTTTTTATTTTTTCTCCATGAACTTTAATTACTACTCGAAATTGTCTTTTGTTTCCTTTACCGCTTGCTGCATATACAGATTGAATAACATCTGGGTTAGGCTACAACCCTGTCTCACACCCTTCTCAACCATAGCTTTCCTTTCGTGCCCCTCGTCTCTTAAAACTGCCATCTAGTTTCTGTACAAATTGTAAGTCGCCTTTCGCTCCCTGTATTTTACCTCCACCTTTATAATTTGAAAGAAAGTATTCCGATCAACATTGTCAAAAGCTGTCTCTAAAAGTGCTATAAACTTAGGCCTGCCTTTCCTTCACCTGTCTTTTATGAGAAGTCGCAGAGTCATATCGCCTCGCGTGTTCCTACATTTCTATGTTTAGTATAATCGTGTTAAATTTTTATACCAGGCAGGGATCGTCTCTTAATTGTTACGATTTACATGATCCTCTGCTGTGTAGGTGTAGTGATGGAAATAAATTCTATTGCCCCATTCCTCAACGTGATGAAACCAACCTAACACTTACGGTGCCGCACAGGATGGTGGGTGTTTTGGGGTGGAGGGGGTGGGGGGTTAGCGGCCATTCAAAGGGAAATTCAATTTTTACGAGACCATTTATACTGATTGACGCTTTCCACTTAATGAATCTAGATATTGTAAGGTGTCACACCAAAAATTTTATATGGAAAAAGTAAATATTATGTTGGAACTACATGCATGTAATGGGGTACTGTGACCGCTGCCATCACAGCAGTGTCCCATGTTCGTTGTTCTGATTTTCAGGCTCCGTTTCTGGGCCTCTTCACGTGCGCTATCTGAAAGAATGCCAAGCGACTACAACAGATCATATCTGGGCAAATGTAACAGACCAAAGACAAGACTTTATTAATTTAAAAACGGGATAGAATAACGGATGATTGCTTTGCGTATACAAAACGGTGTAAAAGTTAATGCGATCTGTAATACTATGTGTGATATATGGAAATAAATAACTCTTACTGCGATGAACACTTTGTTCAGTTTTCTCGACGCATAGTGTGGCTAACTTTCCAAATGGAACAGCATGTCAACATTAGTGATTCACAGAAGAAAAAACAACGAGGAACCACATTTGTAGGCCGAAAGACGTTGCTTAAACATTGATATTGTACATATTATTACCCTCCATACAAGTGAGGTAACACGAATAATACAGTTCAGGGCAAAAAAATAAGCAATGGCAACTTTTCCTGTCCTGGCCACTATACCACACTTGACCCAGCCGATCTCACTATTTATTGGTTACCATCATAAATTAGTATCTTATCTTAATTGATAACAGTAATTGCAAAGATCACAGATGTTTACTAAATGTTTTGAATGTCATTTTTCTTTTACTGATAGCATTTTATTACAACACCTTTAATTTGATTTCTTATTACTTGCTACAGACATGTACCACATTTGAAGATGACCGTTTCTATAATGCGCATTCACGTTTGACATTTATACCACAGCAGCTGATTGGTGCTATTTGCGTTCGCCCGTGAGTTGTCAACGGTGGAAGGCAAACAATGACATATATCCCCTCTCATTTCTGTTCACCCCGCAGTGACCGCGCTATATACCACTCCACGTCTTGCTTAAGCTCACGGTATTTTTGTTTGTTACTGAACAAGAAAAATACATTCTTAAAAAACTCTTAACGTTAGCTGACGTTTCTGGATTTTGCTATTAGTTGCCAGAAGCATATTATTGTAAAATACAGCTGAGACTGCCAACCGCACGAACAATGGATTCGGGCCAAGACGTCAACATGAGAAGAGGCATGACATGATACCTCTACTCAAAGGTTGCCTGCTAATTCGTACACATCCTAACGTCTGTACTGTTTTGATGATTGTACGTGGGGAATGTTGTAACAGGAAGCAGCGTCTGAAAGATGTTCATTATTCGGAAAAACACATTTTCAACAACTTGCAAGCCGCCATAAAAAAGTTCAAGATTTTTTCGACTTATTCCACACCCATGAGAACCATTTCACTTGAGATCTTTGGAAGGTACATTAATGTATTTGTTTTTCTTTGTAAGTATTTATTGTGTACTTTTGGTCTTCTGACATTTTCTATATCACGGATGATCTCGCTATAGACCTACTGGAACAAAAAGTACATCTAACTTAATCCAATCCTCTCCTCAGTGCGACTTGTCAAATGTTTATCTGTGTCGTTTAATGAGCAGTGCTTGTGAAGTGTAGCGCTGCTTCGGGATTGTTGTGAATAATTAAGGAAGTGAATGGAGAACGTGAAACACCATTTTTCCACTGTGTAGAGTCGACAGATAGGTGATCATGTCAATTCTTGTTCCAGTACCAATTAAGAACGCACACGCTGTAACGGAATATTTAAAGCCCACACCAAGATCCGAGGTGGGAAGAGTTGCCTCATAACTGACTCATCTGTACCCTTTTGCAGTGTAGCTGCCGCTGATGAAGCGTTTTTCCACTAGTGAAATGTGAACTGTCATGACTGCTCAATCGCCAAAGGGTGTAGCAGCTGTTGGTAGTCACTCTGTGTTCTCCAATCATGAAAATTCACAAGTGGTTTACTGTTGTAACAACTGGGGTATGGCAATGTCATACAGTCTGAGATACACGGTGTGTGTTCCGTCAAAATGAATTGATATAATAATGAAGTGGCTGCGGTAATGCTCTTTCAAAGACTGAAGAGCAACTGTAATCCGTTAGCATGTAATGTTACCATTGGTATCAGTTCGTTCAGTATGGGGATTCATGGTGTAGGGTATTGGACTGATCATTTATTTTTAATGGGGTATCTGCCTGCTCAGTTTGTGATTTATCAAAGCGTGTGGAATCAGTTAGTTTAATTAAATTTTCTAGAGGCATGATATTATGTAATTGACAAATAAGTATAGTTCTGTTGCACTAAAATCATTTTTTCCATATTTAATTAAAAAGTGTAGAGCTTAATAATTTGTCTTTTAACTTTGAAACATTTGCAACAGCTGTACTAACGTCTCAATAGTGAGTCCATAGGGAACAGTAGTATGTTAAACAGTGCCTCGCAAGAATGTGAATGAAATTTATTGAAATGGATGTAATAAAATTTATATTTGATAAAAAATTAACCAGTGATGGAATCGGCAATTAATTCTTTGATAAGCAACCATATGACAGCATTTGAATTTAAGGAAAAATGTGAGAGCCTGGGGTCAAAGGATGAAAGTTGCTTTCGGCAATGAACGCTGAACTGCATCTCGAAAAACATTAGGTCAATATTAGTTGTAGCAATTGTTTTTGAACATCATGCAAAAAGTACACATAAAATTCATTATCAATTGAATAGACGGCACTTATAAATTTTAACTTTCCTGTTGGGCGGGAAAGAGAAGCGGTATCGCACTGGGATAACTTAACGAAGCGCGGAGTCTGCTCTTTTCAGTGGCTGGACTTGTGTTCATTCATTGTCAGTTTAGGCGGTTAAGAATCCTTTACGAGTTCTTAAAATAGCGGAAGATAGGGATGACGGTCGTGTAGCGTGCGTAACATTTGCTAGGCAAGATGTTAACTTGTGGGATCCGCAAGGGGTAATTCACCGCAATGTTTGTGCGCACTACAATTATTTGAAGATGTTGCAATTTTTCCTAAATGGCGATGGCGTCTTTCGCAGCGTAAACACTGCACAGATTATTCTGATTCAGTACCAAACTCACTAGATGTCAAACATACTGACCACTTCTCAGCTCTCAACGTAAGGTCCCATTTCCTTATATTAGACATGAGTCATGCAAGTAAAAGTATCGCTTCAGAAACTTGTGTGTTCTTTTCTCTGTTTAATAATAAGTTAGTAAAGGAAATGTTGTGGGCTGGTGAATAACATGTTAATGTAACAGCAGAGCTATGTATCCTAAACATTTTTTTTTTATTTCTTCAGCTTTCGATTCTGATTCTAAGTCCAGAAAAGTATGTAAGACGACATTGTATAGAAAGCTTGTTTTATTTTGTTTTTATTTTGTGTGCCGCGAAATCGCCCCTGGGAGAAATGTACTTTCTCAAAACTTAACGTTAGGGATGTGGTACAATGAGAATTGCGTCGCTAGGCCACGTTAATTCTGCGTTTGGGCAACAGATGGCTGCAGTATTTCCCCCTAAATATTAGTTAAATGGAACCGCGCTCATTCAAACAAAAATAAACTCTTAAGCAACATTTGAATCGGTGTAACTATTTTACAGCAAAAAAAGGAAACTGTAAAACATTTGATATCGGGAGAAGGCCAAAAATTGTACTACGTAATCAATATTTTTTTGACAAAGTTGTATCTGTTATCATTGTTTTGAAATTGTCACAATAAAATGTAACTAGTTCATTAATTACTGTTATGGGACCGGTTGGAGGTAAGTTAATGGTAAACTCTGTAAGAAAATATGTTGGGTATTTTCTAGGAAAGAGTTGTCACATGGTTATCCGTAAGACTATTCTGTGTAGTAACATTCTTAGTTTACCCTAGTGTTTATCCTCTCTAGCATGTGGTTCACTTTTTAAAAGATTCGGTAGGTTTTATTTTATTATGTAACTGTTTGGCCAGGTGCCCTTGGTGACACCACATGTGTAAACTTCGTTCTGTATGTTATCGCATTTTATCGTGTATCGTGTAGTCCGAGGCGGCATTTGGGGACCAGTCCAGTACTTGCGTAAATGAGCGCGGGAAGCCGCCTAAAAGCCACCCTCTGGCTGGCACATTACCCTACTTTAATCTGCCCCTTGGATTCGATCCGGGTGCGGCTCATCTCCGTAACTGAGTCATTTTATCTGCCACGTCTTTCTCACTTTGCGAAATTCCTTGGATTCCTTTCTGACGAAATGTGAACTTTAGTAACTGCTGCAGATATAATGCAAATTTTGCTTTGTTTATCGTTGCCATTGCTCTGCTTTGTATCAGCACTATTAGCACTGCAGCACTGTTGTGAGTAAGGCTGGGCGAGCGATACTCACGTTCTAACGGGCTCGAGACTTTCCGATACGCCACAGCGTTCGATACAGTATTGAGCTTGTTCAAACAGTCACGTGACATCTGAATCGCGCGGCGCGAGTGCAAGAGAAACGAAAGAAACTACGAATAGCCACAATAATAAGCTATCGCCCTACTTAAAATTTGAAATTTTCGTAGGACCCTGCATTAACTCCTATTGTGTTTGATCAAGTTTACGAGTTCTCTTACAGTACCGGTGTGTATGGATATACAACTATATACACGCTGATTTTTTAAGTAAAGGTAACAAAGACGAAAACGATGTACTCTAAAAAGTATTACTTGAGTGAAACCAGTAGTATTTTTTATGAGAGGCGGTAATGATTTACCAAAAAGGTTGCAATTGAGCAACTCGATCTCTATTCACATATTATAATAACAGATTAAAACATCCCCAAATTTTAATCAGTTTGAAAACAAGAAGGCAACATTCAGGTGAAACAATCAAGAGAGTTAATCAGTAATTAAAAGCCAAATAAACAAAATACATCGTAATAAAGTGACTAATTTTTACAGCGGCAAGACCCCTCTTGCAGATAGGATCTTCAGACGTCACCAGGTCGCGGGTCGAGCGAAAGCTCGAGAATGGGACAGAATCATGATTGCAATCTATTATAGTCCGCGCATATCGAGGCACGGACGAGGATTGCATTGTTGACGATTGCAAGCGACAGTTACGGCACGCGCATGCGCGTGCTTTCTGCTTGAAGGAAGCGTATATTCTGCAAATCATGTCTCTCCCTTGCTTTTGCGGAGTGTATCACTTATCATCAACACAGTGAAGACAACTCGCAAGACATGGAACAAAAATTCACTAAATAATTCGCTACGATCGCGTTTAATCCTCATATTACCGACAACATTCAGAGCAGAGCGCTCAGAACACTACTGAACGCTCATTGGCTGTCGGAGAATACGTGACGTAGGTGCGCAGAAGATGCCTAAACTCGACCGCCATCGTTCGTGACTCCAACTGTAATTATTTATTAGTTGCCTTTGTTATGCGTGACCTCTACCCCAGAAAATATTTCAGTCTGTGTTTCACAGCTATTTTTGTTATTAAGATCCAGAGTGCATTAAAAACACTAAGACAGGTCTTTGTGATAGTACCAACAAAAAGTCGCTATATCGCAATCCAACCGAAAGGTCGAACTGTGACGTAAACTGTTCGAACAGTTCGAGTCGTGTTCAAAAACAGCTATTTAACTACGCTCCGTAACCTCAGGCTGCCCTCACCATTGTATACCGCCAGTCCCACACCCTGTTGCCACTAGCAGCCAATATTGTAGGTTGCATTGTAGACAATATGTGGAGCGGCGAATGCCGTAAACATCATTGGCCTTTTGTGTCGTCGCTCTCAAGGGGTTTCTTGTAAGACTTACAAATCATAAGGCACAACAGAATACTCTTACCTGTCGAGTCACCGAAGTGTGTTTCGTATATTACAACGGACCTATAATTTCGGATAACTGAAATAATTGATAACAGATGTTCCTAATGTCCCTGTTCCCTGGGAAAAAGCATCGGTTCCGAAGAACAAATTAAATCCAAAAACAATGCATTGTAGACAATATGTGGAGCGGCGAATGCCGTAAACATCATTGGCCTTTTGTGTCGTCGCTCTCAAGGGGTTTCTTGTAAGACTTACAAACCATAAGGCACAACAGAATAATCTTACCTGTCGAGTCACTGAAGTGTGTTTCGTATATTACAACGTACCTATATTTTCGGATAACTGAAATAATTGATAACAGATGTTCCTAATGTCCCTGTTCCCTGGGAAAAAGCATCGGTTCCGAAGAACAAATTAAATCCAAAAACAATGTAAAACCTGCTATAATTCGCTACTGGGCCTACATTTTCGGCTAACTGAAATGATTGATGACACCTGTCCCTAATGTCCCTGTTGTCTCGGAAAAATCATCGGTTCCGAAGAACAAATTAAATCCAAAAACAATGTAGAATCAGTTATAATTCGTTATTGCGCTACTACTTCTACGCAATAACAATCGAAAGAATTTTTACATATTATACAAACTGCAAAGTAGTTAGTGCAATTTCAGACAAAAAAGGTAAATATTTTTTTGGTTCGATTGCAACCAGTTCACGGAGTGTGCAAACAATATTCTATGGTTGATAATCAATTTGGAATAGTATTCACATAATAATTAATGCAAGGCAATTAGGCGGGAACGGGCACAGTAAGACTGACTCGAGCACAGATTCAAAATCACAGTTAGCAACATGAAATAAATCTAATCGTAAAATCAGCAAACCATATTTCCTAAGGCCAGTATTACACTATCAAATTTCTTTGTCAAATCTCTTTGTCAAAAATCTTTATCAAAGATATTTGATGGTGTAATAGGAACTTTGTCAAATGTCGTCCGATATTTGATCAAATCTAAGGCCTCGCTGTAGATTTGATCAAAGAAATCGCTTGTCTTCTGTTCACTGCAATGTGCCATGTTACCACATGGGGCGCTAGCATCGCTACAGCGTTCTGTCGTCTGTAGTGTTATTCTAAACATTGCCGGTAAATACAACTGGTGTGTGCCGACAACTACAAAATTAATAGAGATGTATGAAGCTGATGAGGTGCTTTACAAAGTTAGGCACCCTGAATACAAAAATAGATTAAGAAGATTGGAGACCTGACCTAACCTATCCTAACCTAACATAACCCTCTCCTGTAGCAAGGAATTGGAGTGTTACAGTGAGCCTGTCTTCTGAGGATGTAGCAGTTCTTAAGTTAATATTGTGCTTTGTGATATGGGGATACACTTCACTGAGCACATACAGAAATATATGCTCATCCATTCTTACGTAATTGATGTACGACTTGACGTCGTCCACTGTAAGCTCACGTAACAAGTTTTGTTGAATGCTTTTATCGTGTCGTCGTAAAACCCACGGCTTCACCCAGATTATATTAGTTTTTCGTTCCATAGATCCGTGCTGAGGAGATCCTCGTGGATGTGGAACATGTCAATTTTTTTAAGCTGAAATAACAATACTAATACATCATTTGTTTCTATTAAAAATTTCGTCAATGGAGTAGGAGATGGCCACTGGTAAGTCTTTCAGGCTCCTTTTAAACTGATCTTTATTTGTAACTGATATTTTTATGTTTGCTGGCAAACTATTGAAGATGAGTGTTCCTGAGTAGTGGACCCCTTTTTGAACTGAAGTAAGTGCTTTTAAGTCCTTGTGCAGATCATTTTTGTTCCTGGTATTGTATGTATGAACTGAGTTGTTTGTTGGAAAAAGAGATATATTATTTATGACAAATTTCATTAAGGAGTAAATATACTGAGAGGCAGTAGTTAGTATGCCCGTTTCTTTGAACACGATTTTGGACTCTGAAAACTTTTGTTTGACTTGAAGAATTACCCCAAAATATTATACCATATGACATTATGGAATGAAAGTAAGCAAAGTATGTAAGCTTTTTCATTTTTATGTTGCCTATGTCTTCTAACACTCGAATTGCAAATACAGATTTGTTAAGGAGTTTCTGCAGTTCTGTGGTGTGCTCCTCCCAACTGAATTTATTATCAAGTTGTAATCCCAGGAATTTAACACTGTCAAACTCGTATGTATGGTTCCTTTTTTCCCCCCACTTCTTTTCCGAATGTGCACACAATGCAGTTGCGGTACGTGCAACTGCTGCGGTTAATAACAAGTTGTTGTCAGCAATCTTGAACTTTGACGAAAAATTTGATGACAGTGTAATACCCCTTCTAGCGCTACGTCAAAGATCTTTGTCAAATATATTTGACGGAATATTTGATCACATCTTTGATCAAATCTTTGACAAAGAAATTTGATAGTGTAATACCGGCCTAAGCATCCACAAACAATTAGCAGTCGCTAATTGTTTGGCACTCAGTTTGTGTAATAAATACCATTTGCCTACTGTTAATGTTTCTACCATTGCAATTGTTCTTAAACAAATATTTTGTGTTAAGCAAAGTATGTCTTATTATCGCGTAGCTTTAATTAAATAACTACTGATTAACTTTTGCATAATTATTGCATATTTTGGATGTGAAAGTAGAAATTATTACTCATAAAAAGAAATTGAACATTATGATCTACAATAATCTTTAAAAGCCCACTGAAACTACATTTTGATAATCACTGAATATGAACACTTTTTTTTAAGAGAAGATTTGGCTGAGCAACAACATCCATTACCCTTAACTGTCACAATTTTTTTAAGTTTATATAATTTTCACTTTTCTAAACAAATTATCAAAATTAAATCAGCTCAGCAATTTTACTCTTTTATCATCAACAGTTACACTTCATTTTAATCAATACTGACAGGATAGGACCCTACTTGGTAACTGTTCATATTTAAGCACTCGTAACATAGCGTTACAATTAAGTTGGTAATTATTCACAAAATGAAACTACTGGGGTAGCTAGCCATGATACAATTCTAAATATTAAAGTCGGTCTGGTCTTACTTCAGTTGAGTGGCCGCTGGTACTGCCTAAGGTAATAATCGCCGACAATGCATGGGAACAGGTTCTTCTTAGCGTCGCTCGCAGACAACAATTTTGAGCGCACACTGCTCTTCTTTCATATTAATTCCTCTTGATGCTTTTTTCACTGTGCCCAGTCAACACAGTGATTATGCCTGGCCATAAAATACACTTGCTCCAGTTTGGTACCTTATAATATGCCATACTACATGCCGCTAGCAACCTCCCCGCCAAATGACAGACAGCACAAGAGCTCGCAACAGACTCTACTGCGCTGTACACGTCCGCACTCAAGTGACACTGTTCTCTACTTGAAATCTATTCTTAGAATCTTCACAATAGCAAGTCACCCTGAGTAGACCAGCGTGCTTCCCACATGTTATTACATAATTTTTTTTAGATACTGCATTTAAATTACACAATCATACTCATTCATAGGAAAATATTTACAAAATAGCGAAAAAATATATAACTTAAAAAATTACTCCATTATTCAAAAATGCAACATTAATACTGCGAAAATTTCTTATGTTAGACAGTGTGCTGTTGTGTTATACACTGAAGAGCCAAAGAAACTGATACACCTGCTTAATATCGTGTCGGGCCCCCACGAGCACGCAGAAGTGCCGCAACACGACGTGGCATGGACACGACTAATGTCTGAAGTAGTGCTGGAGGAACTTGACACATGAATCCTGCAGGGCTGTCCATAAATCCGCAAGAGTGCGAGGGAGCGGAGAACAGTACGATGCAAGGCATCCCAGATATGCTCAATAATGTTCATGTCTGGGGAGTTTGGTGGCCAGCGGAACTGTTTAAACTCAAAAGAGTGTTCCTGCAGCCACTCTGTAGCAATTCTGGACGTGTGGGGTGGCGCATTGTCCTGCTGGAATTGCCCAAGTCCGTCGGAATGCACAATGGACATGAATGAATGTAGGTGGTCAAACCGGGTGCTTACGTGAGTGTCACCTGTCAAGAGTCGTATGTAGACGTACCACGCACACGCCTTACACCATTACAGAGCCTCCACCAGCTTGAACAGTTTCCTGCTGACATGCACGATCCATGGACTCACGGGGTTGTCTCCATACCAGTACACGTCCAATCGCTCGATACAATTTGTAACATGTTTCCAGTCCAATGTCGCTGTTGACGGGCCAGGCTTCGGCTCCGTAAGCCCCTATCGATGATGTTTGTTAAATGATTCGCACGCTGACACTTGCTGATCCAGCACTGAAATCTGCAGCAGTTAGCGGAAGGGTTACACTTAGCCACGCTGAACGATTCTCTTCAGTCGTCGTTGGCCCCGTTCTTGAAGAATCTTTTTCCGGCCGCAGCGATGTCGGAGATTTGATGTTTTACCGGATTCCTGATATTCACGGTACACTCCGAATGGTCGTACGGGAAAATCCCACTTCATCGCTGCCTCGGAGATGCTGTGTCCTATCGCACGTGCGCCGACTATAACACCAAGTTCAAAATCACTTAACACTTTATAACATGCCATTGTAGCAGCAGTAACCGATCTAACAACTGCGCCAGACACTTGTCTTACATAGGCGCTGCCGTGCGGGATTAGCCGAGCGGTCTTAGGCGCTGCAGTCATGGACTGTGCGGCTGGTCCCGGCGGAGGTTCGAGTCCTCCCTGGGGGAAAGGAGGGGTGTGTTTGTCCTTAGGATAATTTAGGTTAAGTAGTGTGTAAGCTTAGGGACTGATGACCTTAGCAGTTAAGTCCCATAAGATTTCACACACATTTGAACATTTTGAACATAGGCGCTGCAGACCCCATCGCCATATTCTGCCTGTTTACAAATCTCTGTATTTGAATTCACATGCCTATACCATTTTTTTGGCGCTTCAGTGTAATATGTGTCAGTGCAACACTTCAACTACGTGATTGCTAATGACAGTAAACGGAATCCGCCATTCCTGTATTTCGATACACAACATCATGGAATATGACACAATCTGCCTGTGCGTCCTTCATCTCGGTGTCGGCACTGAAGGCGACATGTCGCGTATTGTGGTAGGTCATATCGCAAAGGCATTACCGACGTCTCACTACAAAACAGGCAGCTCTCATCTGTGCCGAACGAAAGATGAAGTTGCTCATACATGGCGATGATATTGTGTTGACCCTTTGATATACATTTTTTAATTACGGTCTGCTGGGCTCCGGCCAAGCAGCAGAACAGCGTGATACGTGCAGGCGGGCAGTTAGACGGCCTGCGCAGTTTGCGTGGTGAGCGGTCGGAGTGAGAAGTGTGGCGCGACCCGGTGACAGCCGCTTTCACCTCCAGCCTCCGCACGGAGCAAACACCTGCGCCAGCCGCGCACGCCTTACCTCTGACAGTGATTTCGGCTGCACCACTGTAAAGGTGAACCTCTCGTGGATTTCTGGAAAACACTTGGTGGTCAAACACCCCTTCACAGAGAAAAATGTGCAATATCGGTAAACGCCATCCTTAAAGTTGACATTGTGAATACTTGGCAAAAGGAGGCCAGGAACGAACTGCTCGAAATAAAAAGGGTAATCTTCCCCCCCCCCCCCCCCCCCCCATTTACAACTATATGTACAAGGCTTCTCTGCAAATCACTCTTTAGTCCCTGGCAGAGGGTTCTACGAACTACATGCTCAATAATTCTCTATTATTCCACTCTCGAACAGCGGGTTAAAAAAGGAATACCTGTATCTTTTCTTGCAGCTCTGATACTGCCTCTGGATCACGGGGTACCGGGTTCGATTCCCGGCCGGGTTGGGGATTTTTCTCTGCCCGATAACTGGGTATTTGTGTTGTCCTCATCATTTCATCATCATCATTCGTGCTCAAAAATTGTGCTGTGTAAAAATTAGAACTTTGTGCATGAGTTGATGACCGCGCAGTTGAGCGCTCCACAAACCAAACATCATCATCTTGCAGCTCTGATTTACGGTGTTATATTATGATGATCGTTTCTCCCTGCATAGATCGCAGTCAACAAAATATTTCGCATTCGTAAGAGACAGTTGTTGATAGAAATTTTGTCAGATCTCGTCACAACGAGAAACGCCCTTCTTTTAATTTTGTCTACCCCAAATCCTGTATAATGTCCATCACACTCTCTCTCCAATATCTCGATAACACAAAACAGGCTGCCCCTCTTTGAACTTTCTCGATGTACTCCGTTACTCCTATCTGGTAAAGATGTCACACCGTGCAGAGTTACTCCAAAAGAGGACGGAAAAGCGTAGTGTAGGTAGTCTCTTTAGTAGATCTGTTGCATCTTCTAAGTGTTCTGCCAATAAAACTAAGTCTTTGGTTAGCCTTCCCCATAACATTTTATTAGTGTTCTTTCCAACTTAAGTTGTTTGCAATTCTAATTCCGAGGTATTTAATTGAATTTACAACCGTTACATTTGATTAATTTATCGTGTAACCGAAGATTAACGGGTTTCTTTTGGTACAATAGATAAAATAAACGTAGCTTCGAAAAGTGCATAAATACTTAGTTATTGTATGTAGATTCCGTCTTTTATGCAAAACACTATTTTTTCTTCTTACCCTGGCCTCTGTGCCATCATCAGTGGGTTTTGTTTCTCGAAAAACTGTAAAAAAGAGAACATACTGGGTGTATCAAAAAGAATCATCCGATTTGGCACGTCTATATTTTTGAAACTAATAAACATATACAATGAATTTTATTTTCTGATGAACGGTAAACTCAAAAAGGTTTTTTTTTTCATACCTTTTCATAGGTGTTCAATAAACCCCCCTTGAGATGCACAGCATACATCAGTGTGGTATTCAAATTGTTCCCACACTCAGCGAGCATGCCTTGAATTAAAGCTGCCACAGATTCTGTTATGTGATGTCTCAGCTCATTCATTGTTCTTGGTAACAGAAGCACATAAACATTATTTTATAAGCCTCACAAGAAATAATCACATACAGTCATGTCCAGTGACCTTGAAGGCTGAATTATTTGGTCTAGTGCGAGCGATTCATCGTTCAGTAATCCTTTGATTTAAAAAATTTCTGCACTTCCAGATGTCAGTGTAGCGGTGCCCCAACCTGTTAGTAAATGCAGTCGTTCGAATCAGTCTCCAACTGTGGAAAAGAAAGTTCTCAGGCGTCCTGTAACAGTGTTTCCGGCAAACAAAAATGGACCATACACCTTTTCCCATGAAACTGCACAAAACACACTACGTTTTAGAGAGTCCGTCTCATGTTATACAACTTGATGTGGTTGTTCCGTACCCCATATTCTCACAGTTTGACGGTTCACCTTTCCACTTAAGAATGTTGGCTCGTTACTAAACGCTAAACGTGTGAGAAAGCTGCCATCCTCCATCTAGCCAAGAACAAAATTACAGAACTCCACAGGTTATTGTTTGTCACCTTCACGAAGTGCTTGCAGTAGTGAATTTTGTACGGTTTCGTAGGTAAACGTCGACGCAACACACGCCAGACGGACATCAGGGGCATGATGAGCTGTCGAGCTGCACGGCGAACGGATTTTTGCGGACTTTTTGTCAATCTATGGCGGACACGTTCGACGTCTGTGTCACACACTCGGGGGCGGCCGGGCGATTTGCCTTTACACAACCTGTTTCTCGCAATTGTGATCTAACAAAATCAGATCGAAAGACAGTATTTGTCCTTACCTTGATTTTATATTATACGGCTTTGTAGGACCATCTGTATGGTATCCTGCACTGATAGTTTGTTATCTGCAAACGACGTCAAACGACGTAGATGTGAATTTTATCAGCGAGTTAACATCTCCCTTGACTTTTAAAAACGTGGTTTTGGTGTGGCAAAATTTTTTGCGTATGTATTTGTTATTACTGACGTTTTGTTTTGACAGATCCTTCTTCTTTCGCATTCTGAGACAATAAAACAAATAGCAGTGGAAAATGGTTACAAGACCTATATGATAGAGAAATTAAACCAACAGATTTGTAAATGGAAAAGAAACGGATGCACCACACACACACACAAAATCTTACACAACACAGAACAACACAACACACAATGACCACATGCAAGACTCAACATGCGACACCACACACACAAAACTAAATGACTCATACTCACCTACAATAACAAAATTGTCTGCAGAGTGGGCAACATATTGAAGGAACAGGGAATTCAAACAGGATATAGGACAGGTACAACACAGAAGACACTTAGAACGCAGGAGACACCCACATATAAATTAAACAGATCGGGAGTATATGAACTCACATTGAACTTTTGCCAATCACTATACATAGGATAGACATGTACGACTTTTAAAAGAAGATACTCCGAACATCTCAGAGCCCTAAAAAGTAACAGCACCCGTAAGACATTTGCTGACCACCTAATGGCCCGTAACCACCATCCAACTAAAATAGCAACAGATTTCAAAATACTGAAATCCATCCACAGTCCATATTACAGGCTAACAACAGAAGAAAGATTCCACATACAGAAGGCAATAGCAGAATGCAAACAAGTTTTAAATGAATACACGATAGTCTGCGAAGGCACATTATTTAACACATTAAAGGTACACACAGAAAAGGCAACACAAACAGCAAAAGGAGCTCACATACACACACCGACACACACGATACACAGAAAAAAGAGATTTAAAAGTAAACAACATTCAAATTCGGCGGCAAACTCACTCGTGAACAAATGAGCTATTGTTGTTTAAAGGTCACTTTAAAATTAACTAATTAAGTAATTTAGAAATCTAGCCCTTAATTTACAGTCAAATTACATACAAAATTTTTAATGTCAAATGGAAAAGCATAGGTTCCGTGCATTTCCGAGGCTATCCCAGCTGGTGACCGGCACCAATCTTATCTATCCTTTCATATCTTTCTATTATATACTTTTAAATTAAAGATAAACTGAAACAGTTATCTGTGTCAGCCACATTTTATTCGATCACTCTTGTTGTGATTGATTAATGGTGTGCTTCCGCTTGTTCTTTCGAGGTATCGTTTCCATTTTATGCATACGCGAAGCACACCATCAATCACTTATTATTTACTTTAGCAATGCGTTTCGAGATCTTACACCCTTATCGCCAGGAGAACCAGCGAATTACATTACATTTTTGTTTGCTGGATGTAGCCAGTTATCTGTTTGAGTTTCATTTCGAATATGTTCCAGCAGAAAAATCTCCAAGATTCATCATAAACTTACATTTTCATCTTTAGATGTCACACAAACACGAATCAACAACGCAAACAGTCCATAGATTTGCAGTTACTAACCACAGTCCAACATGGACGACATAAAGTTCTTCTAAGTTACCAGCATTTTTACTTAACACCCTTCGTTTTCTTTAAATAATTTAATATTCTTCGTTACTCATTATTAATTCTCATTGCTGAAAGTAATAACTGGCCGTAATGAGGAACAGTTTACGTTATTATACAGAATCATGTAAAACGTACGACCTATTTTAAAATATTAGGAGACAGGTGTTTAAATAGGCAATAAATAAATGAAATGAGTACAATATAGTCCATCTCCATCCTGTACTCGCATCGTGTGTCAGCTATTGCGTAAAACGATATGACTCTTACGATCACATGCTTGTTTCATACGAATGTTAGCTGCATAGCCACAGTACCAATGTTTTTATCAACAGCTGCCCTCTATAAGCTTACGAATCAAAGTGTTAGTCATCTCCTTAAAAAGTACACACCGGTCGCTTTGGGGCGCTGTAGATGATGCAGAATTAACAACAGATGGTCATGTGACTCTCCATCGCTGCTGCGACTTGGCTCTACACTGGTGTGTATCTGCCAGTCGGTTGAATGGAATCAGCGCGGTCCGGTATGGAGACTTCAAGACGCGACGGAATCGCAAAATGGTTCAAATGGCTCTGAGCACCATGGGACTTAACTGCTGAGGTCATCAGTCCCCTAGAACTTAGAACTACTTAAACCTAACTAATCTAAGGACATCACATACACCCATGCCCGAGGCAGGATTCGAACCTGCGACCGTAGCGTTTGCACGGTTCCATGCTGTAGCGCCTAGAACCGCTCGGCCACCCCGGCCGGCACAGAATCGCAGAAATGAGCTATAAGTGTTGGACGTACCACTGACCACACCGAAATTAAGTTGCCGATTTGTTGCAGTATCACATACTGAATGTGCAAGGAGTGGCGAATCGCTGACGGAACGGTGTAGATCTCGCAGCTAGAGAACACAGCATAATAACAGTGCTTGTGAAAAGAGCCTAACCAAGAGGTTAGGACTGTCGCGCCATATCAATGACAAGAATTGTTGCAGTCACTAGCCGTAGGTCCATTTCAATCATTTCCCGGGCGAAGGAACTGCATTCAGTACAAATTTGGAGTGGGTTCACGAAGGAACCGTACTAAAAATCGGAAATTTGTGGTAAGTTGTTTGGGACCAAACTGCTGAGGTCATCGGTCCCTAGACTTACACACTACTTAGTCTAACTTAAACCAACTTACGCTAGGACAACACACACACGCATGCCCAAGGGAGGTCTCGAACCTCCGACGGGGGAATCCGCGCGGACCGTCGCAAGGCGCCCCAGACCGCACGGCTACCCCGCGCGGCGAACCATACTAAAATTGACGCGGTTCTTACGCCTGGCAAACCAGCTGGAAGTCTCAAAGCTAGAGATCCGTAGCCTAATTAACGCAATCAGTAATAGAACCAACTTGGATGTGTTGAACAAGAACCCAACTGAACAGGCCAGATAAAGCTCTAGTTGCAGATATATAAACAGAATGATGTCACTTACAACCTGTTTCGAGATTCACTCATAAAAAATACCTTAAACGTCACCAGTATTCAGTCGAAACTTCCGCGTACGGCACAGTGTGGAGAGAAGATTTCTAACATCAAATACAAATTTAAATGCTGGGAAACTTTTTCTGAAGGTATTTTTTGTAGTGTAGCCTTATGCGAAAGTGAAACGTGGACATAAGCGTTCAAAGAAGAAGAGAATAGAAGCTTTTGAAATGTGGTGCAACAGAAGAATGCTGAAGATTAGATGGATAGATCGCGTAACGAATGAGGAGGGGGGAGAGAAGAAATTTATGGTACAACTTGATTAAGAGAAGGGACTGGTTGTAGGGCATATTCTAAGGCATAGAGGAATTTTCAATATGGTAGCGTAGGTATGTGTGGGTGGCAAACATTGTAGATGAATACCAAACATGTTCAAATGGGTGTAGGTTACGTTAGTTATTCGGACATGAAGAAGCGTATTTAGGATAGAGTAGTGTGGAGAGCTGCCTCATACAACGCTTGGAACTGCAGACCACAACGACAACAACATGTGAAGAGTGTAAAAGTCAAACTTTCTAAATGTCATTTTTTCACAAAACGCGTTTTCATTGCTCTTGTGCTCTCGGTACTCTGTTGCATGACCCTAGACTTGTTCCGAATGCTATATTATGTAAAAAGCTTTGAAAACATTCTTTACTAGATGGCGCATGGCATTTGTACCACGCACTGTTCCTCTGCAGCTCCTAGTTTCATGTACCAAGTTCACCTCCGTTTCGTTGATGTATAGTTTGCGTTGTAAGCAGAGTGCATGAAAATCTGTGTTTATATTAATAAAACATCTTTCTAATTGAAGGAAAGAATTTCGACATAAAAATAGTAAAAAAGTTGGAGAAGTGAACAGACAAAACAACGTGGGCGTGGAAAAGGTTTCTTAGTCATTTCTTCCCAAGAGTACAGAGAGTTCTACAGTAAACTACATTGTGGAAGAAACTTATTCTTTCTTTCTTGAATTTAGTTTTGTTATTTTCTTGTGAAAAACTTAAAAGATATGAGAGATGGATCTTGTTGAATACAGTCATACTAGTTAACATATTACTGCTCTATTTCTGCACTTGTACCATCGCAAACAAAACGTAGTGCCTCAGTATTAATGGCAAGTAGATCAGCAGCACAAGTTTGTTTGCCCACAAATAAGATATGTACAGAAACAGATACATTGTTTTTTTTATTATCCTGACAAATGTGAGATTTGGCACTTGCGAAAGCGTGCTAAAAAGGTATGCCTTCGAATATTTTATGTTAAAACTCTTGAAGTTATTTAAATATAGCGAACGTAATTAAAACTGTACATCGATATTCTCCATGTCTTCATATTTGGTGACGAACACTTTTCTCCCAACAAGAGACCAGTTTGTTGATACCTTTACTGTAGAATGTTCGACTTTGTTGACAGAACCACAACCTCACCTCTGCTTGCACCGCTTCATCACTATCTGGGAGGTGTTCTGTAAGTTTTCGGAACAGATGAAAATCGGGTACGGCCAAATCGGGACTGAATGGAGGATGATGATCAATGATAGTGAAACGAAGGCGTAAGATTGTAGCAGACGTCGCGACTTGCGTGCAGGGTCTGGCATTGTCCACGACATATTTACACACCACTATGTTACACGCTACAATTCAGAGCCCTCTTGTGGCGGTAGTCTACGAATATGTAGACGTGAAGAATAAAGATAAAGAATGTTAAAAGCGTTTGTTTTAGCTTTAAGAATTTTCACATAAAAAATTCAGAGGCATTATTTTTCAGGGCACCCACGTACACTCTTTGACATTTCCATTCTTCTGTTCATCTGACTCAGACCCGAAAAACTCTCTTGCTATAACGAGTTTGTCAATACTGATTTTCACAGGTGTAAGATTTTACCTTGGGTTTACGTAGTTGTGAGCTGTACATCGTTCCCTGCGATTTTTTTTTCCATTGTGCAATGCAACATTAACGCCTCGAGAAAATTGAGAGGTGGCATGAGCCCCATCTCATATTTCTATCTTACTCTGAGTAATTCGATTTTCTTCTCTAATTGCATGTGGTGAAAAGTCGCTATTCCTTCACACGCGGACTTCCCACGCAGCATCTCTCGTAACCCGGTTGGTCCGGTGACAGGCGGGAACTGCTGATCTTGAAAGGGTTAAGCCGACGGGTGTGAGGGAGTCGAGTGGATGCTTTCCAGACGCCGACATTGTCATAAGAGCGGCGGCGACACGCCCACAGGGGCCTGACGGAGCGGCTGGGCTAGAGATTCCGTTACTTCGCAGAAACTTAGTGAAAACACTTTATGGCGGGCTACCAGCGAGGCGTGGGAATGACTTGTGTTCCCAGGCAGTTTTGGAGGGCAAATTCCCGCCTTTTCTGCAAAATCATAACTGTGATTGGCTTGCTCAGGGAATAGCTCCGTGACGTAGCAAAATCGGCGCAGAAATTGGCGCCAAGTATCTCCATTGGTGGAATAGTACTGCGTCAGCAATAGAGGGGAATTTTCCGCCGGTTTTCGAGTTGCTGATTGGAACGTTTAACCATGACCACTGTCGTCGGGGCGGGAATGTTCTGTGTTCGGCTTGTACAGATGCTTTTGAGAGGATCGGCTCTCGCATTTCGATCAGGGTGGGTTACAAGACTGAGCTCTCGCTGCTCTGGACAGCCTGCCTTCCGTTGGCTGTCTAATATACTTTTATTTAATTGTAACTGTTTGACGAAGTTGCTGAAGTTTCGACTTCAATGTAACTTTCCGAGTACAGTTGGCAATTGAGCGTTCTACGTACATGCGGCCTATGTTGTCTGTCTTGAGCAGTTTTGGCTAAAGTTGATTGTATCGGAGTTACTACGTGACTTCGCTTGTTAAAATCAATCACTGTACCGTCAGTGATTGTGTGGTGGGCCTTCTTCGTCTCCCTCAGAGGCGCAATTGTATCGCTAGGAAGTCTTTAGCTGGAACAACCAGACCAGAATAATTTGTTTCGGGCTATACTCGCGACATTATTATCGCCACGACGGGACGTCGAAGCAACCAGCCATCGCCTCCGGTACGCCAAATCCTGTTCTTGCAGTTAAGAAGACAGCTTGGTAATGTACGTCCTCAGCACTGGCAGATTAGGGAATTTAGCTAGGTGATAATCAGAGCTCAGCAGAGTGCGCCTGTTCGTATTTTCTAACTTTGTTCTGTCTTGAGTGTTCATTGTCTGAGTTATCACTACTGTAGCAACAATTAATGTTGAGTTGGCTGGATGTTTCTCTTAAGATTTGAGTTGCAAGGAATTGGCTCCACATACCACTTCGTCATAAATGTCACAATCTAGTTTATGGACAACTTCACCTTCACAGCATTTATTTGAG
Source organism: Schistocerca piceifrons (assembly GCF_021461385.2). Lineage (NCBI taxonomy): Eukaryota > Metazoa > Arthropoda > Insecta > Orthoptera > Acrididae > Schistocerca > Schistocerca piceifrons. Next base: position 387,549,696 of record NC_060142.1, read on the forward strand.
TATCCAATTTGATCCAGTTTGATGTATTGTAAATGTTTCATGTGTTTTGTTTATTATTTTGAGTTTAGTCATAATAAATCAAATTGTTATTTTGGACAGAACTTTCATTCTGTTAATCGGTAGAGCAACCCTTTCATTTCTCACTATGTTAATGAAACTTTCCTTTATTTAATTAATTTATATCAAATTAAATTATTGCAGGTACCAAACTCTTTTCTACTCCACTTGCAGGGTCGATTACAGCCAGTTCGCGTTTCTTCTTAATCCATGTGCAATGGCAAAAGTCGGAGTTAGAAAAGGGGGGGGGGGCTTAGAGCATCATTTACATATGAAGATTCTAGAAGAATTTAGCGTTAAATACACTGCTAGCTCCGGCACCTCGCAAAATCACATGTACTGGTAAGCCAAAACATTATGATCCTCTGCTTAATAACATGTTTGTCCGCCTTTGGAACGAAATACATCACTAATTCTACGTATCGTGGATCTGACAGTTTGTTAGTAGGTTTGTGGAGGTACATGGCATTAGCTAACTACGCACAGGTCATGTAATTCGCGTTAATAACGGGTCGCTGATTTGCATATTCGGTGATGGCGCCCGACAGCGACCGGTATGAGTTCCATAGGATTTACATCATGCGAATTTGGTCGCCGAGACATTAACGTGAGTTCACGATAATATTCCTCAAACCACCGTAGCACGGTTCTAGCTTCGAGATACAGACAATTATATTGCTGAAACCGTTGGAGAAGACATCAGGCATGAAGGGATGCAGATGGTTCGCAGCTGTCAGCGTCTTCGATTACTACCACAGATCCCATGCAGTAGAAGGAGAATGTCACCCTTAGCATAATAGTGCACCCGACAGCCTGCGTCAGGGGCGCGTTGGACATTTCGAGCTGCCGTTCACCTCGATGACGGAATTAGAGGAGACGACCATTGACCTAGTGTAGCAAAAACGTGATTCACCCGAAGAGCCAACCTGTTTGCCTTGATCGACGGTCGAATCCCGATGGTCCCGTGCCCACTGTAGTCCTAAATGACGATATCTTTGGGTCAACAAATGACACGTAGGGGCGATCTGCTGCGGATCTCCGTGTTCAATAATGTAGATGAATGGTGTGCTCTGGAACACTTGTGCGTGCACCAGCGTTTTGATCTTTCAGCAGAGATGCCATAGATCACCACCTACCCTACTTTACAGAGCAGACAGGCCTCCGAACCCCATGTTCTGTGAAGTGTCGTGGATGTCCAACCATTTACCGCTTAATAGTAGTTTCACTGTCCTACCTCTGTCCGTAAATGCTCACGACAGTAGCAAGTGAAGATTCGACAACCTTCGCCGTTTTCGAGATACTCGTTCACAGACTTTGCATAAAAATAATCTACCCTTTGTCAAAGTCGCTTATCTCAATGAATTTTTCCCTTTTGCAGCCCATATCTTCGGTAGGGTGATCACCCTCTCTGTCTGCTCCGCTTACGTACTTTAGTTACCGCTTCATGTGCCCGCAACGCCATCAGGTGGCATCCAAGGTCGCAGTGGACAGTGATTATAATGTTTTAGCTTATCGGTGTACACTTGATTGATGTAAGCGTGTTGCATTTGAAGAGGAGAGTACGAAGACAGCGAAGTGCGTCGTGCATAAAACAAATAATATCCGTGCAATGAGTTTTATTTGTAATATGGTTCAAATGGCTCTGAGCACTATGGGACTTAACTTCTAAGGTCATCAGTCCCCTAGAACTTCGAACTACATAAACCTAACCAACCTAAGGACATCACACACATCCATGCCCAAGGCAGGATTCGAACCTGCGACCGTAGCAGCAGCGTCGTTCCAGAGTGAAGCGTCTAGAACCGCTCAGCCACAGCGGCCGGCTGACGGGAGTTCAACAGACTTTTTAACGCGGAATGGTAGTTAAAGATAGACACATGGGACATTCCATTACGGAAATCGATAGAAAATTCAATATTTCGAGATCCACAGTGTCGAGAGCGTGCCGAGAAAACCAAATTTCATATATTACTTCTCATCACAGTCAACGCTGTGGCCTTCACTAAACGACCGAGAGCAGCGGCGTTAGCATAGGGTTGTCAGTGCTAACAGACAAACAACACTGTGAAATAACCGCAGCAGCAGAGGACTGTCACGAGTGCCTTTGCTGATAGCACGACATCGCCTGCAGCTCCTCTCCCGGGGTCGTGACCATATCAGTTGGGCCCTAGATGACTGTAAACCTTGTTCTGGTCAGATGAGTCCCGATTTCAGTTGGTAAGAGCCGATGGTAGGGTTCGAGTGTGGTGCAGACGCCATGAACCCATGGATCAAAGTTGTCAACAAGTCACTGTACAAGCTGGTAGTGGCTCCATAATGGTGTAGGGTGTGTTCAGATGGACTAAACTGGGTCTTCTGGCCCAACTGAACTTATCACTGACCGGAAATAGTTATGTTCGCCTTCTTGGAGACCCTTCTGCAGCCATTCATGGGCTTCGTGTTCCCAGACAACAGTGGAACGTTTATACATGACAAGGTATCATGTCACCAGGCCACAACTGTTCGCGATTGGTTTGAAGAACATTCTGGATAATTTGAGAGAATGGTTTGGCCACCAATATCGCCCAACATGAATTCGATAGAACATTTATGAGACATAAGCGAGAGGTCAGTTCGTGCAAAAATCCTGCACCGGCAACACTTTCGCAGTTACGGACAGCTACAGACTCAGCATGGCTCAATATTTCTGCAACGGTCCTTCAACGACTTGAGTACATGCCATGTCGAGTTGCTGCACTACGCCAAGCAGAAGCAAGTCCGACACGACGTTAGGAGATATCCCATGACTTGTAGTTGCAGATCCGTGTACATCACTTTATACATTTTTATTGCATGTTTCCTACGATATACACTGCTGGCCATTAAAATTGCTACAGCACGAAGATGACGTACTACAGACGCGAAATTTAACTGACAGGAAAAAGATGCTGTGATATGCAAATGATTAGCTTTTCAGAGCATTCACACAAGGTTGGCGCCGGTGGCGACACCTACAACGTGCTGACATGAGGACAGTTTCCAACCGATTTCTCATACAGAAACAGCTGTTGACCGGCGTTGCCTGGTGAAACGTTGTTGTGATGCCTCGTGTAAGGAGGAGAAATGGGTACCATCACGTTTCCGACTTTGATAAAGGTCGGATTGTAGCCTATCGCGATTGCGGTTTACCGTATCGCGACATTGCTGTTCGCGTTGGTCGAGATCCAATGACTGTTAGCAAAATATGGAATCGGTGGGTTCAGTAGGGTAATACGGAACGCCGTGCTGGATCCCAACGGCCTCGTGTCACTAGCAGTCGAGATGACAGGCATCTTATCCTCATGGAACCATCTGCACGAACAGTTCGACAGCGTTTGCAGCAGCATGGACTATCAGCTCGGAGACCACGGCTGCGATTACCCTTGATGCTGCATCACAGACAGGATCGCCTACGATGGTGTACTCAACGACGCACCTGGGTGCACGAATGGCAAAACGTCATTTTTTCGGATGAATCCAGGTTCTGTTTACAGCATCATTATGGTCTCATCCATGTTTGGCGCACGGTGAACGCACATTGGAAGCGTGTATTCGTCATCGCCATACTAGCGTATCACCCGGTTTGGTGGTATGGGGTGCCATTGGGTACACGTCTCGGTCACCTCCTGTTCGCATTGACTGCACTTTGAACAGTGGACGTTACATTTCAGATGTGTTACGACCCGTGGCTCTACCCTTCATTCGATTCCTGCGAAACCCTACATTTCAGCAGGATAATGCACGACCGCATGTTGCAGGTCCTGTACCGGCCTTTCTGGATACAGAAAATGTTTGACTGCTGCCCTGACCAGCACATTCTCCAGATCTCTCACCAATTGAAACGTCTGGTCAATGGTGGCCGAGCAACTGGCTCGTCACAAGACGCCAGTCACTACTCTTCATGAACTGTGGTATCGTGTTGAAGCTGCATGGGCAGCTGTACCTGTACTCGCCATCCAAGCTCTGTTTGACTCAATGCCCAGGCGTATCAGGGCCATTATTACGGCCAGAGGTGGTTGTTCCGGGTACTGATTTCTCAGGATCTATGCACCCAAACTGCGTGAAAATGTAATCACATGTCAGTTCTAGTATAATATATTTGTCCAATGAATACCTGTTTATCATCTGCATTTCTTCTTGGTGTAGCAATTTTAATGGCCAGTAGTGTAATTTCTTTCACGATTTAGCCTCTGCGTATTTTGAACTTAAATTTATGCTGACATAGTTTAACCAGTACCGCAGCTGGTGATTATATTTGGAGGCAGCTACAATGAAGGAGATTGCCTAGTGTGGACTCGCGCAGCTCTTTAGCTGTGCCCGCGGTGTCCGCATATATTTTATCGACGGCCGTTGGCAGCTGGTAACGAGGAGCCGTCGCGATAAGACAAACGCTTCCGGTGAAACACCGCAGCTGAAAATGGGGCGCCTGGTTTAGCTCGTCACTCCATACGGGCCTCAGCAGCCCACGTGGTGAGCGCGGAAGAGCGGCGGGCTGTTTGCTGTTCTCTACTTTCTGTCAGATCTGCATCTAACTGAGAGAGGATACTTATTCTCCGTTTTCTCTCTTTTAATTTGTGCAGTTTTTATTTATACCTGTCTGTACGAGTGCCCATAGTAGACTAAGGGACTTTACAACCAAATACCAGGCTGGCAATGCGGAAGCCGAAATCTTTCTAAGCCGGAGTCTTTCTAATGGCGGCATTCTATTTGTTTATTTAACCTGGCAAGATTACTGCCATCACACCCTCTCATATATCTAACTAGTCATTTTACGTTACTTTTATTGCGATAAGCGTGTTATAAGCATAGCTGAGCAACGTTGATCAAAAAATTTTAACTTCGCTAATCGTTAACCCGTTACTAAAAAATAACTTCATTAAGCGTTAAAGGAGATTTATCGGAAGTTAAATAGTAAATCCTATATGTCGGTATAGTGAAATCAGCAAGCGAATCGAACGTATTACCGTTGCTTACATAAAAATGTTTAGATTGGGGAAGTTTAGGTAGGACATCAAAGATAAATAAAAACAGTTTAATCATTTAGTTTTATAATTATTTATTTATCAATGTTACATCGCGGCAGAAGCAAAAGACAGGAGAATCAGATAGTACCTGATATAAAGTGCGTATTTCCCTTCGTGCATATCAACATGTTAAAGCTTTCATCCGAGAGCGAGGCTTGTCTAGGAGAGAAAACATCACTGCCAACAGAAAATTCGATTCCATGATTTAGTTCCCACAGTCAGTCCACCAACAAAAAACCAAAACAGCCAACACGTAGTTTTTCTCCCTCGCAGTCGATTGTTTAATAAATCGCACGCACCTCCTGCACTAAACTAATATACTACAGCAATATTTAAATAACGAATATCGATCAGTCACATTCAGACCATGCGCAAGGAATATAAATAAAGGTTTCTTCTTTAATAAATATGCCAGTATTCTTGCACAGGTGCGCTCACAATAAATGACAACAGATTGTCGTTAAATATTTTTTAAATAATTATTTATGCCTTCTTAACAGAAGAGGCTTTTGGTTCTCTTTACAATTGTGGTGTCCGCTAACACATGCGATTGACTTCTTTTAAATTAGCACAGTTTTTAGTACCACTAGTGTTCAACATTTAAATAAAGATACTGGCAAAATACTAAACTGTTCTGTAAGTAAATACACAAGTATGACAAAATATCAGGTATTAGTGCTGTATTCATTTGCTGTGTGAATGTGGACAATAGGATGTTCTGACAAACATTTGCATAACGAAATCGACATAAAAACGTCTTATATCAATAAATAAAATAAATATAGATAAATAGCTGCCGGCCGGAGTGGCCGTGCGGTTCTAGGCGCTACAGTCTGGAACCGAGCGACCGCTACGGTCGCAGGTTCGAATCCTGCCTCGGGCATGGATGTGTGTGATGTGCTTAGATTAGTTAGGTTTAATTAGTTCTAAGTTCTAGGCGACTGATGACCTCAGAAGTTAAGTCGCATAGTGCTCAGAGCCATTTGATACATAGCTTTCAGGGATGATAGTTATAGTGCAATGATATCATCTGAGATACCGTTTGTTGAAATACAGAGATTGATTGTGTAAGTGTTTATTCACTGTGAAATATCAACTTCTGTTGTTTTAAAGATATTGAAATACTGTCGTATCATTGGATGCGCCTCATTAATCTGAGATCGTCGATGTATTTCAGATTTGCATTAATACTGTACTGTGAGATATAGTCGAATCTCAAAGAGCTGTAACTTAGTCATCTATAAGATTGTCTGACACTCCTCCATTTCTTGGAGGATCTCCTGTACAAAGGCCATGCGAGCATCAGCCGTCAAAATTGCCGGCTTAGGGACTTTCCCCATTTCCGGTTACGCGCTTCTTGTCTCTGCATCTGCGCTCGCCTGGGGCGGGCGCCGACTCGTACCCGTACAAGCAAGCAAATTCAGCTCTGCTCAGTACTAGCCCTACGTGGACGAATAACCCGCCTAGACACTCGTAACGTTACAGGGTGGAAGAGAGAGAGAGAAAAAGAGTAACGTTAAAACAACGAGTTATTAAAAATGCGGAAAAGAAAGTAACGTGACCGATTGAGAGATGAAAGTGCGAGCTAACATCCCAAAGATGTTCGGGCTCACATGCGGTTCCTCGTCGTCGAAATGTCTTGGCTCAAACTCGTCTAGGGGTTGAACCGCATGTTTCGCATTACACGCCCTAAATTAGACACTTGTGACCCTTTGGTTAAATTGTCTGGCTGATGGCAAGTTTGCGAAATACAAAGTTAACATAACATATAATAACAGTAATAATAATATCGGGAACGAAATTAACGACCCATAAATGATGCAGGCCACACAGCTGCGATCTGGTTAGAATAATGTTTATTCAGAAAGCAAAATAATAGCGAAAGTGGACGTATTTAGAGTTACTGTTACACTCTAGCGCATATCCATTTGGCACATTTCGATCATTCACAATCTCATCGCGAAATACAAGTTATCTACGCGAAAAGTTAGAGTTCACACCAGGAGCGCGGCTGCTCACCGCTCAGAGACTAAGTCCCGCGATACCACACAACGCGAAATTTTCTAAGTCGTTTCACTTCCCAGCTGCCTGAAGACCGACTGTCCGCTTTCGCGTCTCAATCCGAACTGTCCACTTTGGTGTCTCCAGCCGAACTGTCCGCTTTCGCGTCTGCACCAGCACTCTGTCCCTCTGCCCGTCCCCGGCTGCGTTTCCCGCGCACCTCGCTTAACTGACTCGTGCAGCTCCCTTTCCTGAAGCCGTCCATCTGATGGGCTGCAGCTTATTCTACATTATTTTACATTTTAACATATTTAAATAATCAAAGCTTGACCAATATCACGTTCTCAATAAAGTAACAATAATATCCATTACATAATAAACGTTAAATTCTTTTACATAAAAACCAAAACAATTTCCTTCTTAGCTTTGAATGCCACGGCCAGTAGCATTGCACCAATGTGCTTTCTGATAAATAAATAAAGAACAAAAGTAACTATTATGCACTAAACCTTACAACCAATATTCTGTTACCTAATGATTCAATAAGGTGTCATGCTGTCATCGTGTTTTGTGTGGAGGAAATGATGATCTGACGCTTAACTGTAAATAATGATAATTTAAATTTACTATATCTTTTAAACAAATAAAGTTACAGAGTTGATATTTATAACGTTTGTCATTTTAATGATTCGCTCCTGTATGAAATGTCGGTCGTTAAGATCGACCAAAGCGTTCAGATTTTAGCATTCAGGTCTTTGTTACAAAACTTGCTAATTTCACTTAAACAGTAAATCCTAAACTATTATAGATATGATCAATATTCAATTTTTATTGAGATCACCATGAAAATTTATGGGGGGATGGCAGATTAAAATCACTGTGGCTTGAGTCCCTGCATTACTACAGAATTAAATAGTTTTCATAAATGTTTCCCTTTATGGCCGATCTTAGGTCCGCCATATTTAACACTGTTACATCTCCTTGGCCACAAACGGCTTCTGCTGGGTTTCACTATGACGTTGGTTCCCGTCTGTCTCACTCGCACCCCACAGCGTTTAGGCCTCAATAGACAATAGAAGCCTGTGAGTTTCCCCATCTCGTGGTGAATCTGCGCCCTGGAGGACAGGGTTCGTTTCACAATTCCATATTTTTAAATGAGAGCGCAATGCTCGTTAACTCACAAAAGGAAAGAGAAGCGGAGGAGGAGGAGATTAGTGTTTAACCTCCCGACGAAGACGATGTCATTAAAGACGGAGCACAAGCTCGGATTAGGTAAGGGTGGAGAAGGAAGGCGGTCATGCCCTTTCGAAGGAACCATACCGGCCGGCCGGTGTGGCCGTGCGGTTCTACGCGCTTCAGTCTGGAACCGCGTGACCGCTACGGTCGCAGGTTCGAATCCTGCCTCGGGCATGGATGTGTGTGATGTCCTTAGGTTAGTTAGGTTTAAGTAATTCTAAGTTCCAGGGGACTGATGATCACAGATGTTAAGTCCCATAGTGCTCAGAGCCATTTGAACCATACCGGCATTTGTCTGAAGCGATTTAGGGAACTCACAGAAAATCTAAATCAGGATGGCCAGACGCATTTTTGAACCGTCGTCCTCCCGAATGCGAGTCCAGTGCGCTAAGTTTACCACTGCGCTACGCCGCTCGGTACGAGAAAGAAGCGTAACGGAGAACAGTGGGAGTATGTGCTTTACTGTTTGACGGAGGGAATACTGTCCAATATGTTAATTTTGGGGGAAAAGATATGAGGGTGGCAAAAGGAATTACTCCAACTTCTTAAAAGCAACAGGGCACTGAGTTGTACCAAGAGTACAGGCGAACTTTTTCCAGAGGCGGAAAGCAGCAACAGAGAAGGAGTTGCCAAATGTTTTTGGTCTATGAAGGGGCACAGCAGGGATACTAGTTAAGTGAGGCCTTGGGGTTTCACTTATGATGAACTGACAGGTACTTAATCTTTGATGCAAGTGCATACTGACAAAACATTTGTCTTATGACCTCCTGAAGAAATAAATTAACCCTATGGGATGGGAAATATAATTTAATTCTAGAACTGTATGTCCAAGGCAAAAAAATTGAAAAAGTGAACACGTAGAGTATATGAAAACGTGTGTGTTGATGTGTGTACAGAGTATAGTCGACGACTTCCGCGACATGTGCTTTGCTCCTAGGTAGCGATGCGATCGGCCATGCATGTACTCATGCATTCACTTATTGAATATAGGTAGAAAAAATATAAATGCCTGCGGATGCTGAAATGATAATGGTTTTCTCTTTATAAGATCCTTGTGCGCAGTCGTGTGTTTACGGGTATCCCTACTGAGCTGGTGTCAGCTACCTGCTTGCATAGTCTACGCCAGTCTTCTATGCTTTAATAGGTATGTTTGCAAAAGCGAAGTATGCTGTCACGTAAGGAGTAAAACCTGTTGCTCGATTCCGTCACGGATGAAATATGCTAATAGGCGAGTGGGCAGTGAAGTGTACCGTAAGGCAGCAAATAAGTCATCAATCAGGCGCTGATGTCACACAGAGAGAAAAGGAAGAGAAAACTGCTAGTGCTAGGCTAGAATGTCGTTTACTAGTCGTATCGAGGAGGCACCGAGATCTGTTGGGAAATTTATCAGACAAGAGTGGTGCTTCATACGGATCTCAATTAGCAGAGTTTTTCCTTTTGTTTTCGATAAAATCATGCGTTAAATGGCCGCTAGCAGCTTGAACCACTGCCTGATTTAATTCAGCGGCACTCCAATACTCGTGTTTCACTTTTGTTGGAGTTCATCTTAGCACCTCTTTTCAAAACAGCATCCATTTCTTTCTGCTAATCGTCTAAGTCCATTGCTGTCTCTGACAGAATTATAATGTCATAGACAGATATCAAAGTTTTTATTTCTTCTCCCTGAACTTTAATTCATTTTCCAACTTTCACCTTGCTTTCCTTTACTGCATGTTTCATGCACAGATTGAACAACATTAGGGCCGACCGCTGTGGACGAGCGGTTCTAGGCGCTTCAGTCCGGAATCGCACTGCAGCTACAGTCGCAGGTTCGAATCCGTCATCGGGCATGGATGTGTGTGATGTCCTTAGGTTAGTTAGAATTAAGTAGTTCTAAGTCTAGGAGACTGATGACCTCAGATGTTAAGTCCCATAGTGCTTAGAGCCATTTGAACCATTTTTTTGAACAACATAAGGGATAGGGTACAATCCTCTCTCACTTCCTGTCGACTACTGCCTCCCTTTGATGTCCTTCGATTCTTATAATAATAGTCTGGTTTCTATAAGAGTTTTAGATAATCGTTAGTACATACTACTTTATCACTGTTAAATTCAGAATTTCAAAGAGTGTATTCCACACAGCATTCTCAAAAACTTGCCTTGAATACGAACTGCCGGCCGGAGTGGCCGTGCTGTTCTAGGCGCTAAGTCTGGAACCGAGCGACCGCTACGGTCGCAGGTTCGAATCCTGTCTCGGGCATGGATGTGTGTGATGTCCTTAGGTTAGTTAGGTTTAATTAGTTCTAAGTTCTAGGCGACTGATGACCTCAGAAGTTAAGTCGCATAGTGCTCAGAGCCATTTGAACCATTTGAATACGAACTAAATAAACCTGGCTGCAGTGCTTTGTTAGGAACGGAGTTTATCCAAACAGTTGCGACCAATAATGTCATGTGCACAACAAGATTCGGTTTAAACCCATACTGTACGTTTCCTCCTAACTAACATCCAGACAGTTGAACTTGTGTGCTTGGGAGTGGTTGGGGGGGGGGGGGGCGGCAGAGGGAAATGATTCTGTATCCCACACTGATTTGTGGCACGTGCGGCAGGCAGTTATCTGACAACACTAGAAGCCGGAGCGCGCCGCATACCGGCTGACGCAATAACGCCGCGCATCTTGCTGGCTGTGGGTGCTGGGCTGTGCGGTAGGTGATGTCACCGTGTTTACAGCACAGAGCCGTCTGGCGACGCCTGGATTCTTGTGACCAAGTCGCGTATAACCTTGAAACTATTCACACACCGGACACATTACCAACCTAATTTCTGCGTTTTGTGGCATATCTGACGTACACTGAAGCGCCAAAGAAACTGGTATAGCCATGCCTATTAAGACACATAGATATGTAAACAGGTAGAACACGGAGCTGCGATCTGCAACACCTATATTAGACAACAAGTATCTGGCGCAGTTGTTAGATGGTTTAATGCTGCTACAATGACAGGTTATCAAGATTTAAATGAGTCTGAAAGTGGTGCTATAGTCGGAGCACGAGCGATGGGACACACCATCTCCGACGTAGCGATGAAGTGGAGATTTTCCCGAACGACTTTTTACGAGTGTACCGTGAATGTCAGGAATTCGGTAAAACATCAACTCTCCGAGATCCCTGGGCCGGAAAAAGATCCTGCAAGAACGGGACCAACGACGACTGAAGAGAGTCGTTAAACGTGACAGAAATGCAACCCTTCTGCAAATTGATGCAGATTTTAATGCTGGGCCATCAACAAGTGTCAGCGTGGGAACCATTCAACGAAACATCATCGATAAGGGCTTCCGGAGCCCAAGGCCCACTCGTGTATCCTTGATGACTGCGCAACACAAAGCTTTACGCCTCACCTCGGCTCGTCAACACCGACGCTGGACTGTTGATGACTGGAAACATGTTGCCTGGTCGGACGAGTATAGCTTCAAATTGTATCGAACTGATGGAGATGTAAGGGTATGGAGACAACCTCATGAATCCATGTACCCTGCATGTCAGCAGCGGGCTGTTCAAACTGGTCGAGATTCCGGGCATGAGCAGTTCGAGTGATATGGGTTTCCTGATACGTCTATATACGGATCTGACAGGTGACACGTAAGCACGTAAGCATCCTGTCTGATAACCTGCATCCATTCATGTCAATTATGCATTCCGACGGACTGGGGCAATTCCAGCAGGACAATACGACACCCCACACGTCCAGAATTGCTACGGAGTGGCTCCAGGAACTCTCTTCTGAGTTGAAACGCTTCCGCTGGCCTCGAAACTCCCAAGATACGAACATTATTGAGCATATCTGGAATGCTTTGCAAAGTACTGTTCAGAAGAGATCGTCAGTTCCCTGCAGCACAACTTCAGACAGTTGTCTAGTCCATGCCACGCCGTGATGCGGTGCTTCTGACTGCTCGAGGGGGCCCTACAGGATATTAGGCAGGTGCATCAGTTTCTTTGACTCTACAGTGTATATATGCTAGCGAAGCCTGCAGGTTGTGCTGCTGTATTTGACAACGAATGTCACCTGTGCAACGCTCTCAATACGTTGCAAGTATCAGTCGTGGTCAGAACAATGTTCTGTGTAGTTTTGGGTGCATTGTGTCGGAGGTAAGTGAATTCCGTGGGAAAATTGTTGATGCTCATATGGTGGGCGCCTCCGTAATTAAGGTAGCCGAAGTTTTAGGTGTTTCAGGAGGCACCGTATCGAATATTTATACCGCATACAAGGAAAGGGGAATAACATCATCCGCCAAGCCACAACGCAGGTGAAAGTGTGTGTTGATTGATCGTGGAAGAAGCTCGTTAAAGAGGAAAGAGGACGACAGATGGAAAAGTCACTACACAACTGAATGTAGCACTCGATAATCTTGTCAGCATCAGAACAACACGAAGAGGGCTCCATAAGTGGGAGTTGCAGGGCGAACTGTAATTCCGGAACTACGCATCACTAGGCTGATACAAATGCCCATAACTGGTTGAAATGGCTCTGAGCACTATGGGACTCAACTTCTGAGGTCATCAGTCCCCTAGAACTTAGAACTAGTTAAACCTAACTAACCTAAGGACATCACACACATCCATGCCCGAGGCAGGATTCGAACCTGCGACCGTAGCGGTCTCGCGGTTCCAGACTGCAGCGCCTAGAACCGCACGGCCACTTCGGCCGGCTACAGAACGACAAATTCTGTTTATTCTTTTTGTTATTGCTACAATCTATTGCGTTAGGTACTCTCCCTTTGGTACAAACCATGTTAAAAACAATATTAAGGACACTATCGGCGTTCATTGGATATCATATTCAACAGTATAGCTTACTGTCCACCTGGACCGCTAGTGTCGCAGTGTATAACAAGTGAGCAGGACTGTCACAACTGTATGTGAATTGTTCAAAAACAGTCTTAATCGCATTTATTATTATTATACCGCCAACCGGTTTACACTGTGAAATTATAGATATCCGTCTGAAAGACTCCGTTATACAACAGCTAAAATTATGTAAATTTTAAATTATGTTACCCATTGGTCGACTGCTGGTGGTGTTACTTCTTTCTACTAAACGGCAGAAAACTAAGCGAGACTAACCCTTCATATGGGCTTGAATAGCGTGCTGAGATCACGTGAATAGACGACAACACCCCCAGCGGCGATCAACCGCATTTAATACAGTTTATTAAATGTAATTACTAATCACTTTGGTTAAACATAAATTTAAGTGACAGTAAATAACAGAAAACGGAATCACTCCATTTAAAAAAAGTTACAATTATAGTGTTAATTATAAAATAATAATAAATGTTCCGCAGTTAACTCGTAAAATTCGTAAAAGTATATTACATTATGTGCCATAATATAAAGTAAAACAATTTGTGACACAAAAAACTGGTGTCTTCTTGTATTATAATATATCTATTCGTACATTTACGTAGAAAACATTTGAGTCAATTTACTGAAACGGCTAAAATGGAAGGACTACAGAGCCCTCTACTCCTTGTGGTGAGGACGCCGTCGCCATGGTTTATAAAGCGTATATCAGGCGTCCTCTAGTCTGTGTAGCACCCCCACCCTGAAATACCTTGGCCTCACCCTCAACCGACACCTCACCTGGACCCCTCGTCTCCAGACTGTCCAGCAGAAAGCCCATTCCCGCCTCCACCTTCTGAAACTCCTGTCTGGCCGGACATGGGGATTGCGTCCTTCTACCATCCTCCACACCTACAAATCCCTCATCCATCCTATCCTCTGTTATGCCAGCGTTGCCTGGATCTCCGCCCCCACCCGCTTTTACAAGGCCATCCAAATCCTTGAACGCCTTGCGCTCCGCCTTGCCTCCCGTATCCGCCTTCCTTCCCCCACACGGCTCCTGTATGAACTGATCCCCTTCCCCCACCTCCTCCTGTTCCTACAACATTTCCGCATCCTTTACATTGTTCGCAGGCTTGATCCCCCCCACCCTCTGGTTTCCTCCTTCCTCTCCACCCCCTGCCCCCTGCCGCGCTTCTATCGCTGTATCCGTCCCTCTCTCCACCTCCACACCCACCATCTCCCTCATCAGGGCAATTTCCAGCGCCTCCACCTCCCAGATGACGAACTTTGCCGTGACATCTACCCTTCCTTCCAACTATAACCTGGCCTTGTTCCTCCCCCATCCCCATGGCCCCTTCTTCCTCTCCCCTCCTTCTCCCAAAGCGGATTTTCCTCCTTACCCCCCCCCCCCTGGACCATGCACCCCATCCTTGCCTCTTTCCTTCCCACATCCCTCCCTACCTGGCCCTCTTCAGCGCGCCCCCTGCCCATCTTCCCCCTCTCTTCCCCTCCCTCCCTCCCTCCCTTCTCCCAGTCTGCCTCATCTCCTTGCGCCTGGCAGATCCTCCGTTCTGATCATCATCAATGTGCCACATCAGTGTTGTGTTTAGTGCTGTTTCTCCTGTGCATCAAGAGGTGTGATTTTAATTGTGTACTGCCTTGAGGTTCGCCGTCAGTGTTTGTTCTGTGCTACGCCATCCGTCGATACCTTTTATGCTCCAGTCATACTGTGCCTTGTGTCCTTTTAATTGTCGCAGTGTGTGGCCTTTTGTGTGTGCTACTTTTAAACAGTTTTTTATCTCCATTTTACAGTCGCCCCGATTTTTACCTATTGCCTTCCATGACGTTCCCCCTTTTTTATATCTGTTGTTGTTGTTGTTGTGGTCTTCAGTCCTGAGACTGGTTTGATGCAGCTCTCCATGCTACTCTATCCTGTGCAAGCTTCTTCATCTCCCAGTACCTACTGCAACCTACATCCTTCTGAATCTGCTTAGTGTATTCATCGCTTGGTCTCCCTCTACGATTTTTACCCTCCACACTGCCCTCCAATACTAAATTGGTGATCCCTTGATGCCTCAGAACATGTCCTACCAACCGATCCCTTCTTCTGGCAAGTTGTGCCACAAACTTCTCTCCTCCCCAATCCTATTCAATACCTCCTCATTAGTTATGTGATCTACCCATCTAATCTTCAGCATTCTTCTGTAGCACCACATTTCGAAAGCTTCTATTCTCTTCTTGTCCAAACTATTTATCGTCCATGTTTCACTTCCATATCTATGTTCACCATATTCTCTCCTTTGTTATTTTTAAATGTCTTCTATTGTTTGTTCTATGTCTTTCGGCTGAAGAGCAGCGCATATGCTGCTGCCAGCCCGCCCCGATGGGGAATTGAAATACAATAAAGAAAAAAAAAGAAAAAATCTGTGTAGCGAGGACGCCGTCGTCATGGTAGCAGCTGGTGTGTTCGTATGGTGTTATCTTTGTCGTGGCCACGGCGTCCGTTACCGTGGTAGCGGTATGTCATGGCTCTTCATCCACAGAGGTGTTGTCACTTATTTGAGGTTATGGAAATATCGACAATCAAGGATAACCTAAAAAATCCAAAGATAGGATAAAAGTTTACGACACGTTTGTAGTACCCATTAAAGAAATTAAAGTATTAAAATAATAAAAGGAAAAGTAGCATCAATGTGTACAAATAATATTTTCGAATAGCTCGAAATTTTTTTTATCGTGACTCTCTATTTGTTCATTCAGCATCGCTGCCGGATTCCGTTTATTACGTATAAAAATTTCCAGGCTCTCTAGAATATCCATCATAGGTCCTTTTTGGGTTATATGCAGCATCTCCAGATTTTCCTTTATATTCATTTCTGCATCTTTTTCCATATCTAAATGCTGTACGAAGAGTGCTTTATTACGTGCTGTTCCAGTAGTATGTTCTTTAAACCTGGTATTAAAACTTCTCCTGTTTGCCCGATGTAAATTTCGCTACAGTCTTTACAAGTCAATTTATAAATTCTTGATTTAACAAGCATCTTGTTTTTAACATCTCCTATACTATGCCCAAGACTATTAGCTATCGTATTTGTAGAGAAAGCAGTCGTAACATCCGAATTCTTGAACAGTTTGTTTATCTTATCTGATATAGTCCCATATACAGAATCTTTGCAAAAGTTCTCTTTTCGGGTATTTTCGCCTGTCGGACGTGTATTTTCTGTTGTATCGTCTCTACTATATTTGCGTTATATCCATTAGATATCGCAATTTGCTTTAATATGTTAATCTCCTTCTGTTTCTGTTCTGGTATTAGTGGTATTCTATTCAACCTATGTATCATTGTATGTGAGTGTGTTTTTTTCTTAGCTTAGTGTATCTGAAACCAAAAATGGGATTTACGTTTTACAGAAATAAAGTCTACACTAAGCATAACTAAGAACATGTTTTAATGAAAATTATCTCAACACTGAAAAAGACAGAATTATTTGACGAGCAAAGTAATATAGGATGTTATTTGACGCTCAGAAAAAAAGAGATGCCAAGGATAAAGCAAAAAGCGCAATTTACTGCGCCCTAACCACTGATGTATTTGCAAGTATTTTCTCCAGCAAATAAATGCATATGTTTTGAAATGTTTGGACGACACTTTTCCTATTCTTTCACTTCTCAAGAGTGTAGCGAATATACCACACAACCTTTGGCAAGAACATTCGACCATAAATTTTTCTTTGGCCATTAATAAACTTTATTGTCGTTGGTTGTTCCTACATTTTGTTACTATATTTCGATTTTTCATGAAAAACGTTGTTCCGCGTAACCTCAGTTTCGCAATTCGGGAGTCAAGCTGCACAGGAGCCAGCCAATCCGCAGAACACGAACAATTCTGGTGCTGGTGTATAAACAGGCGCGTACAGAGATGCTAACGAAGGCCAACGAACGACAGCGAACCGCTTCGTTGGCCGATATTTGCTTAGTGTGTACGGGCAGCAAATCAGAGCCAATGCTGCGGTTGCCCTTGGTTGCTATCTGTCTGCAGACAGTAACATCAAAGCGTTGGCTGTTGGTAGCCGTTGGGACCTCTCTCCTAGCGTGGACGCCAGGACAAATGTCGTTGGTTCAATAGCGATTTGCTGTGTCTCTAGAAAGTGTGTGTTTACGTTTTTCAGGACAGCGACAAGTCGCGCTGAGTATGTTTTATTGACCAATTTCGCTTTTTATTGAAGAACAGCATGATCAGAAATTCTGGAATTTACAGTTTAAAGTACAGTAGTTGACTCTTAAAGTAAAGGAGCGAAATCAGTGAGTATAAGATACTAAGTGCGACTTGCGACTGTCCTGAAAAACTTATTTGAACAGTTGCGTTTCCCATACAGGCAATGCCCGTTCTCACTGAGGGTGTGTATTTATTATGTTTAAAAATACTGGAGTATGGAGCGAAATACGGAGAGAGCTTTAAAGCTGATAGATTTATTGTGGGCGGAGATGTTTATGGGCTTCTACAAATTGCGATTATAAAAAACAAAACAAAAACTGGTTCAAATGGCTCTGAGCACTATGGGACTTAACATCTGAGGTCATCAGTCCCCTAGAACTTAGAACTACTTAAACCTAACTAACCTAAGGACATCACACACATCCATGCCCGAGGCAGGATTCGAACCTGCTACTGCAGCGGTCACGCGGTTCCAGACTGAAGCGCCTAGAACCACTCGGCCACACCGGGTGGCTTATAAAAAACAGATTGAAAAGATTAGACGTTTGGAACGAACAAAGTAAGCCTTTAAAAAGTAATGTGCACGACGTGAAGATGAAAATGGAGTCTTTATTCACGTCTGTTCGCCATGAATGACAAAGAGAAACAAGCAAACCTGGGGGTGACCATTAATCTTTCTGCTGCAAG
The DNA here is from genome assembly GCF_021461385.2 of Schistocerca piceifrons. Classification (NCBI taxonomy): domain Eukaryota; kingdom Metazoa; phylum Arthropoda; class Insecta; order Orthoptera; family Acrididae; genus Schistocerca; species Schistocerca piceifrons. The sequence continues at coordinate 387,567,753 of NC_060142.1, forward strand.
TACAGCTCTCCTAAGAGAGGTGCATATTTCTAAATTTTAGGCTCTACACAAATCAGTAACGATTCGAAACTATCGCTTTCACTCAGAAAGAAAGAAATAACCCATCTTGCAATACACTTTTAAGTACACGTTAATTTTGTTCCCCCACACTACTCCCTGCTTTTTAAAAGAGAGGTCATCCACCAGAGTCGTTTCTTCCTTTTTGATAATCAGCTTCTTGCAATGCTACACATACGATGACTGCTAAATCCTCTTCTTCTCTCATAATATCTGCCTGTGAAATTGCAATCAAAACGCTACTTTACAACAAGAAGAAAACGAGAGCAACGTCGGCAAGTTACCAGAGCCAACTGCGGTTCCGCATGGCCGAATCCCTTGCCCCAAACCCTTCGTTTGATGAGGATGAGAAACCGAACGCCAATGTATTGGCAACCAACGTTCGGCAGAATCCAGTGTCTGTCGTTCGTTGGCCTAGTGTGTACGTGCCTGAACGTAAGAGACCACTCGAACAAGACGAAATTCAGTATAGGAATAAAACGCCTAGCACGCTGCAGTAGATTCACTTGTCTCGAGCAGTCAGCTAAGACAAAAAAAAGTCTGTCGTGTAAAAAAGGCTTTAGACTGTGATCTGACGGAGGTCCAGGCAGTGCCCACGAACAGGGTTGCTGGCAGCACCTGAAGGTGACGAGTGGATCTGTCGTCGAAATATTGTTCATAAATCGGAATCGACAACTCGGCTGCACACCCTAAAGCCGTCGGCACATGGACCAGGTAATCGAACGTCGAGCATTGAGCGTGCCGAGCGGGGCCAACGAAATACACGGGCCCTGCAGCGAATTTGTGACGTCACACTAGTCGGCTTGTCCGCCACACTTCGCGAACGCTCGGGTCCGTGCAGGGCCCACCGCAAATCAATATGTAATTGAAAGGGTACCCACTGAAGGTCTTAATTTTGTCGTGTGCTGTCGACAACTTTTATGCATTTCAAAAGACAGTCAAGAATTATTAAACTAGTCTAAAATAGTTACACGCTCCCGTCCAGCAATGGCTACTGGCACTCGTAAGACGTGCTCTGATGTACGCGCCATATCCTGTCTTTCTCGTGGGCGTCCGTGCCGATTTTCTGACGTCATAGCGTGGAATAGCATGTCGGGCAGTGTTTCCGAACATGCAGAACAATATCTAGCACGACAGATATTCTGAACGTGCGTTTGACCGTAGACCTACGAGATGGAACAATGCCACCTACGTGACATGCACACCATCTCTCTTCAGTACACAGTTGCGAGGCGCCATACTGGTTTTCAGTTCATGCTCATATATAGATACGCCGTTTCTGAGCACAAGCAAATTGAGAATGTCTCGAACGTCGGTCGTTAATTGTGTGATTCGTTGGTATAAAATGACGGCAAACGTCGTATTCTTGGTAAACAAATGTAAATGTCGTGGGACTGGGGCCTCCCGACGGTTATAACGTTCGCCGGGTGCAAGTCTTTCGATGTGATGCCACTTCGGCGACTCTCCTCGATGGGGATGAAATGATGATGATTAGGACAACACAACACCCAGTGCGTAAGCGGAGAAAATCTCCGACCTAGCCGGGAATCGAACCCGGGCCCTTAGGATTGATATTCTGTCGCGCTGACCACTCAACTACCGGGAGCGTACATATTCCTGTTGAAAGAATTATTGTAGCTTGTGTATTACGAGAGTACGCCGTTTCAAGGCAACAGAAAATTGAGCATCCATCAAAAACGCATTTTTCTTTCTGCAATTTGTTATAATTTAATGTTCGTTAGTAACGTATCCACGACAAAAGCCTTCAAGAGATGGTAACATTCAAAGCGTGCCCATGAGTCGTTCATAGTCGGTATAGTGCAATGAGCAGGGTCATAAAAGTCTAAGGAATCAGTTGACGTGTTGCTGGCTCACGTCTCACCGGTTCCAAATAATTTTTTACTAACCTACTCATTTTCTATTAGTTTACGATACTTCATTATTAGTTTAGTAAAAATATATTATATAAAATTCTATGTTATTTAAATATAAGTGCTTTCTATCTGAGGAGTGAGTTTATTCCATTGGCTTAATCTAGGAGATAGCTTGCACTATTTGCAGTAAAATATTTTGCACTTTCTTGTTTTAAATTTTGTATTTCAGATGTTGTAAAGGTTCTGCTGCTGAAAAGGAACATGTTCAAGGAAGAATGAAATAATGATCGTACTGAAAAGTGAGAATGATGAAATAATTTTTATCCTATGTGGAGAACTACAGACAATTTGTATCGCGCTGTTTATAATGGAAATTTTATAAGCCGATGGCCTTATGGACTGGACACTACTTTCTGAGCAGTGCGCTCGGTTCCATAGTTCGCGCCCGGCGACTTGAGCACCGTCTTTGCCGGTTAGAAGGTCTTTGGTTTTCTCTCTGGTGGAAGAGAGGAAGTGGATTGTGTAGAAAGGGAGTGAGTATTCGGAACTGGGCGGTTGTGGTGGGTCAGCATTGCCAGCACACCATTTTTATGGTGTGAGCGTTGGCGACTGGTGTTCTCTTTGCAGGCTGTTGATTTGCTGTGATGAGCCTCCCTAGTCTTGCCCCGGATGCATTTGTCCGCGCAGTACCCGGATTCCTCCTGAAGAATTTGGCAGGATTCTGCGAAGCCCACCGTTAGTCTCTTCCCGCACTACGTAGATGACCGGAATGCCTTCACGACATGGTTTTGCTGGTCGCCGAGTCAACGCCTCCTTCGGGTTCCGTGTTCGAGGAAAGAGCCCAGTTCTGCTTCGGACTGTTGTCGCGAGGGTTCTTGAGCCCGATGTCTACGTCAGAGGTCTGTTGTGTCGTCTGCGACTTTGTGCTCTAACCTGATATGGGGCCACGCTTCTACTTCATTGTAATTTTCAGGTTGTGGTGTGCCTCGGCATGACTTACTAAACTTATTAAAATTTAACGTTTCCATGAATTATAATTTTTGGTGAAACAACTTCAACAGACATCTAGATTGTTTCCTTCTGGTGTTTCATATTCAATGCCTTTTATTTAAAGGGTGAAAGCTCAAGTTTGAAACGTCCCCTTTTTGAAAATTATAAATGGCAGTGCTGGCAAACTTCTTACGTTATTTGATTTTCAAACAGCTGAGCAAAACTGAACGTGCTCAGACATTTCTCTCTTTACTTATTCTGATCATGACTAAACTGACACAAAGCGCAATATGACTTTCAATAATTCCTACAAAAAAAATGGCCCTGGCTAACGATAACCTATACCTTTCATGAATCACTTACCTCACAAAAATCTTCGTTACTCGAACTACTGCAATACAAAAAAATAGTTCAAATGGCTCTGAGCACTATGGGACTCAACTGCTGAGGTCATTAGTCCCCTAGAACTTAGAACTAGTTAAACCTAACTAACCTAAGGACATCACACACATCCATGCCCGAGGCAGGATTCGAACCTGCGACCGTAGCGGTCTCGCGGTTCCAGACTGGAGCGCCAGAACCGCGCGGCCACTTCGGCCGGCTACTGCAATACAGCGAGCGCCAATACTGCCAGCTAAATAGAAGATTCTAACTACTGAAGGCACTAACTACTGATAGGCATAGTCAAGAAATGAAAGATTTTGGTAGAGAACAAACAATGTATTTACCTAAATAATGTTGAAAAGTCACCATATATACATCAGTTCATGATATCCAGTGTTACAAATTTACTCTTTCTGATGGACACACGTCCAGACCGTCCGCTCTCGAAATTCTGCCATGTCTCTCCCCACATCCACCACTGCTGGCGGCTCACCTCCAACTGCACAACGCTTCGCGCTGTTCACATCCAACTGCCCAACACTACAATAGCAAATATTCCAACAATGCCAACCAGCCACAGACTGCACACAGCACAGCCAGTGATCTTCATATAGAGCGCGACGTGGCGTTACTAACATGAAAACCTAAACAGCCTACTTACAAGTTTAATCTTTAATATTTTTTTTCTTTTTTTTTTCAGCTGAGCGTGTATTGTCGTTTAAAGAGTGCTCGGTAACAAATGCTGTTCAATAGTTTTCCCTAGCCCTTGGTTGGTGTCCACCTAAGATACAAGCTCTTGTTGCCTGTGTCCCTTTCCTTTTTGCCTTACGACACGCTCACGGCTGTTGAAGTTTTTGTTTATGTATACTACAGAAGAACAACGCAGCTAGCACACGGAAAAGGGAGGAAATGTGCGTTTCAATAGAGCTAACGTGCGAATTTTGCGCCCGTCCATTTCGTAAACAGTGTGATTTCGGAGCCAGACACAGCCGACAACTGCCACTGGAGCGTGCTGAGATCGCGTATACCACGTCGAGACAAACGTACCGCATGCACAGATCGTATCTGAGCGTTCGGCAGCGCGTTGGCCTCGGCACGCTCAACGTTGACGAGCACGGCCCGTGTGCCCCAGCGCGGGCCCCGCTCCTGCGCCAGTGAGGCGGACAACGACCCCGCGGTGCGTCCGCCGACCCTGCCCGGCCCTGCCGCGGCTGCGCTACGGGACCGCAGCGCACTGCACCGCACCGCCTCGCAGGCAGACGCTTCGCGGAAGTCGGGCGCGCCGAGACTCGCCGCTGCGAGCCGCGCCGGCCTCGCCCTCCTGTTGTTGCTCTCTGTTCCCTCGCCTCACGCCCAGTACTGACGCTTTTGCATTTCGTGCAGCATTTCTAGTTTCATTAGCTCTCTCTCCCACACCAGTTGTACGAGGGGCGTTCAACTAAGGCAACAGATTTTTTTTCTCGGCCCATGTCGGTGGAAAAAAATACTGAACTTGTGGGACATAGTGGAGTATTTCAGCTTCAGCCCCTATAGTTTCATGAAATTTCGATAGGTGGCGGCGCTATACGTTGCCTTCAAAATGGCCTCTGTAACAGAGGTGCGATCAAAGCAGAATGTAATGCATATATGCATTCCCTTCACGTGTTTAAGCCAAGTATTACGCACATTTATGCGATCGGGAGTGCTCAGTAGCAGCCAGGCTACATGTACATTTAACAATTAAGCGTCAGCAAGGAGCATTAGTGACGAAATCATAGGAGGCAGTGTTGTGCGACCTTAGTAGGGACAAGATCCGACTATTTGGGAGTAGGACATTACAATCTGAGACAGTGTTCAGAGACAAACTTCCGTCACAATGTCCGCAAACGTGACGTCAGATCCGCCTAGCAACAGCGATCTGAACGACCGTTGGCTGAAGGTTTATATATATATATATATATATATGGTGTTACAAAAAGGTACGGCCAAACTTTCAGGAAACATTCCTCACACACAAATAAAGAAAAGATGTTATGTGGACATGCGTCCGGAAACGCTTACTTTCCATGTTAGAGCTCATTTTATTGCTTCTCTTCAAATCACATTAATCATGGAATGGAAACACACAGCAACAGAACGTACCAGCGTGACTTCAAACACTTTGTTACAGGAAATGTTCAAAATATCCTCCGTTAGCGAGGATACATGCATCCACCCTCCGTCGCATGGAATCCCTGATGCGTTGATGCAGCCCTTCAGAATGGCGTATTGTATCACAGCCGTCCACAATACGAGCACGAAGAGTCTCTACATTTGGTACCGGGGTTGCGTAGACAAGAGCTTTCAAATGCCCCCATAAATGGAAGTCAAGAGGGTTGTGGTCAGGAGAGCGTGGAGGCCACGGAATTGGTCCGTCTCTACCAATCCATCGGTCACCGAATCTGTTGTTGAGAAGCGTACGAACACTTCGACTGAAATGTGCAGGAGCTCTATCGTGCATGAACCACATGTTGTGTCGTAATTCTAAAGGCACATGTTGTAGCAGCACAGGTAGAGTATCCCGTATGAAATCATGGCGGTGAATCGAGGAGGAACAGTACATACTGACGAAACTAAAATGAGCTCTAACATGGAAAGTAAGCGTTTCCGGACACATGTCCACATAACATCTTTTCTTTATTTGTGTGTGAGGAATGTTTCCTCAAAGTTTGGCCGTACCTTTTTGTAAAATGAGAGAAGTGTCCTCATTGGCTGAGACAGGAAGGTGGGGTGGTCTCTCTTGTCCTTCGGGAAGACAGGGCGAGTTAGTCGCGAGGAGCCACGCAAAACGCACGGTCGAGTAACCGGAGCGGCTCTAAAAGAACGGTCGCGAGTGCATATTTCAGATGTGAAGCAAGATATAAAGTGAAGCTATTAGTTATAAGAAGCCACGTGTCGTGGGCAGGGTCTATCATTATGTAAAGTCAGAAAACGGGATTCATGTGTGTAAAGGGTCGAATATAATGACTAGTCCACAGCTGCCATATTCCAAATGCTGATTCTGTGACGTGTGTGACATAGCAATCTCTGTATCAAAAGAAGTATAGTACAAACGTTGTTGACCATTAACAAATGGTTCAAATGGCTCTGAGCACTATGGGACTTAACTTCGGAGGTCATCAGTCCCCTAGAACTTAGAACTACTTAAACCTAACTAACCTAAGGACATCACACACATCCATGCCCGAGGCAGGATTCGAACCTGCGACCGTAGGGGTCACGCGGTTCCAGACTGAAGCGCCTAGAACCACACGGCCAAGCCGGCCGGCAACCATTAACAACTGGCATCCCTAAGTACTTCAATTCAGCAGGATCACCACCTACATGGAACCTGGCGACTGAGCGCTACTTCCGTGCTACGAGGGACTTTCCGAAGCAGCAAGACACCAGGTTAGTGATACCGCCCAGAGAAGCACATCCTTCTCGATACGATGCCAATGAGGGTGCTGTAAGACAGCTGTCATTGAGTTTCTTTTGGCAGAAAATCAGAGTGCCGCGGACATTCGTAGGCATTTGCAGAATATCTGCGGAGACATGGCAGTGAACAAACGCACGGTGAGTCGTAGGGGGCGTCTGTCATCATCGCAACAAGGTCGCGTAGACCTGTCCGATCTCCCGCGTGCCGGCAGGCCGCACACAGCTCTGACTCCTGCAATGTTGGAACGTGCGGACACTCTCATTCGAGGTGGTCTGCGGATGACAACCAAACACCTTGCTGTATAGCTGGACGTATCTGTTGGTAGTGCCCACGGAACGACGATCAACTCGAAGTGTATTGTGCTACCCCCACGAAATCGAACCAACGATTTCAGCGTGTTTGTCGTCACAAAAATGCAAACGAACTTCTTGTTCCCCAATACAATGTCAGGCCTGACACAAGTCTGTGCACCCGAGAGGATCTCACAAAACGTCTTTGGACTCTTATTCCCCATCCACCTTACTGCCCGTATCTCACATCTTCCGACTTCCATCTGTTTGAGCCAAAGGAGGATGCACTCCGCGGGACGCAGTACGCGGATGATGGGCAGTTTATTGATGCAGCAAGATGTTAGTTCTGACGTCGACCAGCAGAGTGGTACCTTGCGGGTTTATAGGCCGTCGTATTTAACAGACTTTGTATTGAAAAACAAGTCATTGTAGCCAAAAGAGTGGGAATAATTTGGTATATTAAAATCCCTAATAAAAGCAACCTGCTTCCAGAAAAAAAGTGTTGCTTTACTTATTGAACGCGCCTTGTAATATTGTAGTTTCAGCTAGATAAATTTCAGACTCGCATCCAACATGCGTCAGAAACAGCCTCTATCGATCAAATATGTAAAAATTAACATTTGCTTCTTTGTTCATCTTCTACCCATTCCTGTAACATCCATCAAGTAGCGACGAAAATTTGGTGAGCTGCGCGCAGGTCCGCGAAAGTTTCGAACGGGTAAGAACCACCTACCTGTCATCGTGGGGGTGAAAAGAGGATGACATTGCAGCAGAACTCAGAAGCGTCTGAAGCATTTTCATACAGGTTTTGTATATCCATGAGCCAATATTTGTACAAAGTAGCTGGGATTGGGGGTAAGTATTGTACTCCTACCACCTCTACAGGTGGGACTGGGGTTAACACGCTGTGACATGTTAAAATCTTTAATAACGTACAATTTACTCCATAAGTTTCTGGGTATCCCGATACATTTGTTCCCCTAGGAATCGTGATTTGTGTGAGTAGTGGCTTAGGGGAACGGGGCTGCAAAGACAGTCACACATCGACATATCTCTGCATGACTGAAGCAATTTCTAAAAAAAATTGGTAACTTATCACTGGAAAGAAATTACTATGACGGTAAAATAACCATAGCATCCTTGTGGTTCGGAATGGGGATGAGATGGGTTGACACAGAAACGTAACTCAGGAACGCCAGGGGCAATTTCAACCATATTTGTTATTTACGTGATTCATTTTTTGTATAAAAATACCTATACTACCCGTAGGGGTGGTATAGGGCGGAGAAGACCGACATGTAAAGCTGTTGGAAAACGACCTGTTTATCTGTATAATAGAGCAGGCAAAGCCGCGAACGAAAACGTTGGTATTCCTGTACAGGGTGAGGTAGCTAAGACCGGTCATGCCAAATATACGTAAATACAGGTATATAAAGGCTCGGCTTTTGCTACGTTATGACGGTCAATTAGCTATTTTTTTGATCTCCGTATGCAAATTATTTTGATGTGGTTCATATGTTTATTTTTACGACAGCTATATGAAATGCTCAAAATGTTGACGTTGAGCATCGATATATGCTGTAAACTGATTTGGGACAGACAGTACTGCACTTCGAATTTCATCGTTCCTTATCGCAGCTCATACTCATATTAAACATTCTCATATCATACGCCATTTCGTGTCTTCGGAAGATGTCGGTCTTCCTTTACAGACATCTTATTTTAATTTTCCCCACAGAAAAAGGTCCAGAGATGTTGACTCGGGCGAGCGTACAGTCGTTTTGTGTTTTCCGAACAGCCGATCTCCACACGTTTGTCTAGAAGGTCTGTAGTTATCTGTGCGGAATGGGCAAAAAATCTGTCACATCTGTACCACATGGCTTGCCTTATTTCCAGAGGGATGCCTTACAATAACTATGCCAGCTTATTTGTCACGAACTGTAATACTTGTCGCTATTTTGAGTCCCAAGAATAACACAAGGACAAATGATGCAGTGCTTGAAAAGCCCGCACCACACGTTGACACGCAAGGTCGTTGTTTGTCCACTCTTCTCAGCTAAAGTGAATTTTCAGTTTCCCAGTAGCGCATATTGTGAAAAGCCATTTGCCCTTCTCGCATAGAAACACCGAATCATTTTGCGGTTTTCGTGCCCCCATTCGCAGAACTGTAACCGATTCTGAAAAGCATTTCCATGAAGCTGTTGATGGGGCGTAATGTGGAGAGGATGAAATGCATTGGAATGTAGTTTTGCTGATTCCACTCAAACATTCGAGCTGCATCGTAGTGACGTGTCGAATTTGTGTTACTGCTGCTAAAACGTTAGATGCATTTCTTTTATCAGTTGCTGTTTCCCTTGTCGTTTCAAGGTTTTTTTGAAGTGACAGATGGCTTGTCACGATCAGGATGCTTTTCAACATATAGCCGCATTGCTGTTCTAACAATTAAGACATTCATCATAAAGGAAAGCCATGTCCACTTTTTTGACTGCCATACTACACTGTGAAAATCTGAACAGCCTCGTGAGCAAGATGTCTGATCGCTATGACAACCAAGTCACAGATTGAAGGGCTTCAGGCAGACAGGTTAATATAAGAGGCGTTACTGAGTTCACGTTGACGTTACATTTGGTAGAGTAGGGCGAACGTTAGTGGAATTTCTTCTCCCGACGGCGGAACAGTGGTTTGCGCCGCTTTTACATTGTTACTGCATAATCAAGCTTCACTTATGTTACGTTGTTCAAGCCCTCTTCGAAGGCTCCAGCCAACGCAGAACAAAAGTATATAGTTAATTTTCAAAATAATGATAATTCGGTGCAATAATCCGCACTTATAAACGTTAAAAATTACTTGTGTACGTGGGAAAATCCGTTTCATTGTCCGCTATAGCTTAGTGAAAATCGCACCTCGATATATTTATTCGTTCTGAATGTATTTTTGGTTATCTGTTTTGCTTCCTCATATTTATAAGAGGTCTGCGGCCAATTCTCCAGCGGCTTCGATGTTTTCACCAAACTGCGCGCAGAAGGAAAATCAGGCAGCATTGCAATCATTGTTTTATTTACGAACCAGGTCACGGCCACGTCCTGAAAAATAGTCACAAAAGCTACTTCATGGCCAGTTCCAGAGACTGCTGTTTTACAGAAAAAGACGTCTTCGACAGGTGAATGAATGTCGCTGTAGATATACTCTTGTAGTATCACAGACACACTCGCAATGCTGCACGGTGTTCAGTGTCGCAGTAAACGAATCAGTAAGGTAGCAGAAAATTACTACACCTAAAGTAATACCACAGTTTATACAGCCAAACTTTTTGCGGTATGATAACAAATGAAACCTCGACATGTCTTCATAATCCGGAAACTAAGAATCAATCCATGAAATGACACTGCATCTCATCATCGACGCCTAGGACTATAAAGTTCAGAGACCAGCGATCAGCACGGAAAATGACTGCGATTGGTTTTGGAAACGACGAGGACCTTTGTGGAACGTTATCTGTAGCATACAGCATATTGAAATCGCCCATTATCAGAGAGCGGTTCAAGTACAAGAAGCCGAAGCGCGTTCCCGTGCTCGAGCGTGCGTTTCTGACTGAGACATTTCGTGTTCTGGGCGAATGGTGCGACCACATCAACAATACGACGATCCGACAACTATTTGGAGTCCTATCAATGAAAAGATGCAACAGTAGAGGCTTAGATGGTATGGACACATCATCCGGGCACCACCTACTTCAGTCGTCACCTCACTCTCGAAGTCTAGAGACAACGAGGAAGTTTTAAATTACGGTCGCTAGACATTACAAACTATCATCTACGATCAATAAGCCTAAATCCGCAGAAAGCGTTAGACCATAAGAAATGGCGTGCTTTGACCCAAAAAGCGTGCCCTGTTCCAACGGGACGGCGCAAAGAAGAAGAAGAAGAAGAAGAAGAAGAAGAAGTGAGCGAACAGGAATTCGGCAGGCAGAGGCGTCAAATCAGATCACTAAGCCAGTAGCTGGTTGGAGGTGTCGTTGGATAACACTGACTTGGCGAGATTTAATTGAAGCCAATAAATTTAACTTGTTTGTATGGAAACCTTGAAAGTCATCTCCTACAGACACTTTTCACACTGTGTTCATATGCGCATCGGTAAGCAGTTCGTGCCGCCAAAAACATATAGTCACTCTTCCGTCTGCTAGAATAACTTTATATTTCGTTGAGAACCACAAAGATAAGTCTTAAGCAAGTTACTTAAACTCTGAGATTAGCCAGCCAATAGCACTGCTTGGCGTGGAGAATCGATTAGCGAGACCCCAGACGAATTGTGGACAAAGAGGACACTCTTCTCTTAAGCCTGCTACCGTGAAGTTGGTCTTATTTCTTGCTTGGAGGAATCGAACTTTTTAGTACAGACGTTTGTTTTGGAATACTCAACTGGACACATTGAACTGACATAGGCCAGGAAATGGTGGGACGATTGCCTGCTTGTGCAGCCTTTGCGTAATTATACGTTACCTAGCTTTTCACATTTATTCGCGCGAGTTACTTTGCAATTATATTTGATGTGAACAACATTAATTTCTTTATTCGGTTCCACAAATTGGTTGTAACATATGGAAATTAATATCAGTTTTCTGTTCATTCGTCTGGATCTTCAAGTTGTGTACGCCATTGCTTTTTGATTAATTAAATTCAACTACAGGCGTTAACACGAGTATAGAATTAATTTTGTGTCTCTTATGAATGTATGGTCATGCAAAGACACGTGGAAAGTTGAAGGGCAGTCGCATATAAGACAACAGGCTTTGCATTTGTTTTGTGCACAATACATACGTGCTTATTCAATATCCATATAATTTGCGACGCTTACGAATCCATTATCCATTCCTCTCATCTTTTCTTGAACCCCCTCATGTGCTCATTTAAAACCTTCGTTCACGACAGCATTCCATTCAGTTTCATTATATTTCAAGACGAAACAGAATTACCGCCTTTAGCAGAGAGAATACTTTACTTTTAATTGAAATATAAAGCTAACAACGTGTCTGCAGTGACGAAGACGTCGATATTTAGCTACCTTACGAGCTCATTTCAATTTATTATGTGTTGTTCAAGTCCATTTCCATCGCACGATTTACTTCTACAAAGAGTGATGCATTAACACAGGTACGAAGAAGCTATATGAGCGTTATTGCAAAGGTTATAGTTTAAAGTTACTTCGGTTTAGCTTTCATTATTCTGTTGCGCTATGAGAAAATTCCTGGCCACTACAATATACAGGGTGGTCCATTGATCGTGTCCGGGCCAAATATCTCACGAAATAAGCGTCAAACGAAAAAGCTACAAAGAACGTAACTTGTCTAGCTTGAAGGGAGAAACCAGATGGCGCTATGGTTGGCCCGCTAGATGGCGCTGCCATAGGTCAAACGGATATCAACTGCGTTTTTTAAAATAGGAACCCCCATTTTTTATTACATATTCGTGTAGTACGTAAAGAAATATGAATGTTTTAGTTGGATCACTTTATTCGCTTTGTGATAAATGGCGCTGTAATAGTCACAAACGTATGGCTCACAATTTTAGACGAACAGTTGATAACAGGTAGGTTTTTTAAATTAAAATACAGAACGTAGGTACGTTTGAACATTTTATTTCGGTTGTTCCAATGTGATACATGTACCTTTGCGAACTTATCATTTCTGAGAACGCATGCTGTTACAGCGTCATTACCTGTAAATACCACATTAATGCAATAAATGCTCAAAATGATGTCCGTTAACCTCAGCGCATTTGGCAATACGTGTAACGACATTCCTCTCAACAGCGAGTATTGACAATGCGCTGACGCATGTTGTCAGGCGTTGTCGGTGGATCACGATAGCAAATATCCTTCAATTTTCCCCACAGAAAAGCCGGCCGGGGTGGCCGTGCGGTTCTAGGCGCTACGGTGTGGAGCCGAGCGACCGCCGCGGTCGCAGGTTCGAATCGTGCCTCGGGCATGGATGTGTGTGATGTCCTTAGGTTAGTTAGGTTTAATTAGTTCTAAGTTCTAGGCGACTGATGACCTCAGAAGTTAAGTCGCATAATACTCAGAGCCATTTGAACCATTTTTCCCCACAGAAAGAAATCCATAGGGTGGTGGGGTTTCGGGTTCCGCTGGACAGGTCAGGAGTCCACTACACGCAACAAGCGGCTACACGGGTAGCAGGGTTTGTGTGGCGTGGGCTGGGCGGTTTTTTAGGTTAGATGGCCATGGGCAAGTACAGAAAGGGCAACAGCCTCAACGGGTGCGGGGCAAAGTCAGGGCATGCGGGGACCAAGCAGCAATCGGTATTGTAATTGTAAACTGTCGAAGCTGCGTTGGTAAAGTACCGGAACTTCAAGCGCTGATAGAAAGCACCGAAGCTGAAACCGTTATAGGTACAGAAAGCTGGCTGAAGCCAGAGATAAATTCTGCCGGAATTTTTACAAAGGTACAGAAGGTGTTTAGAAAGGATAGATTGCATGCAACCGGTGATGGAGTGTTCGTCGCTGTTAGTAGTAGTTTATCCTGTAGTGAAGTAGAAGTGGATATTTCCTGTGATTTATTATGGGTGGAGGTTACACTCAACAACCGAGCTAGGTCAACAATTGGCTCCTTTTACCGACCTCCCGACTCAGCAGCATTAGTGGCAGAACAACTGAGAGAAAATTTGGAATACATTTCACACAAATTTTCTCAGCATGTTATAGTCTTAGGTGGAGATTTCAATTTACCAGATATAGACTGGGACACTCAGATGTTTAGGACGGGTGGTAGGGACAGAGCATCGAGTGACATACTGAGTGCACTATCCGAAAATCACCTCGAGCAATTAAACAGAGAACCGACTCGTGGAGAAAACATCTTGGACCTACTGATAACAAACAGACCCGAACTTTTCGACTCTGTATGTGCAGAACAGGGAATCAGTGATCATAAGGCCGTTGCAGCATCCCTGAATATGGAAGTTAATAGGAATATAAAAAAAGGGAGGAAGGTTTATCTGTTTAGCAAGAGTAATAGAAGGCAGATTTCAGACTACCTAACAGATCAAAACGAAAATTTCTGTTCCGACATCGACAATGTTGAGTGCTTATGGAAAAAGTTCAAGGCAATCGTAAAATGCGTTTTAGACAGGTACGTGCCGAGTAAAACTGTGAGGGACGGGAAAAACCCACCATTGTACAACAACAAAGTTAGGAAACTACTGCGAAAGCAAAGAGAGCTTCACTCCAAGTTTAAACGCAGCCAAAACCTCTCAGACAAACAGAAGCTAAACGATGTCAAAGTTAGCGTAAGGAGGGCTATACGTGAAGCGTTCAGTGAATTCGAAAGTAAAATTCTATGTACCGACTTGACAGAAAATCCTAGGAAGTTCTGGTCTTACGTTAAATCAGTAAGTGGCTCGAAACAGCATATCCAGACACTCCGGGATGATGATGGCATTGAAACAGAGGATGACACGCGTAAAGCTGAAATACTTAACACCTTTTTCCAAAGCTGTTTCACAGAGGATGACCGCACTGCAGTTCCTTCTCTAAATCCTCGCACAAACGAAAAAATGGCTGACATCGAAATAAGTGTCCCAGCAATAGAAAAGCAGCTGAAATCACTCAACAGAGGAAAGACCACTGGACCTGACGGGATACCAATTCGATTCTACACAGAGTACGCGAAAGAACTTGTCCCCCTTCTAACAGCCGTGTACCGCAAGTCTCTAGAGGAACGCAACGTTCCAAATGATTGGAAAAGAGCACATGTAGTCCCAGTCTTCAAGAAGGGTCCTCGAGCAGATGCGCAAAACTATAGACCTATATCTCTGATGTCGATCTGTTGTAGAATTTTAGAACATGTTTTTTGCTCGAGTATCATGTCGTTTTTGGAAACCCAGAATCTACCCTGTAGGAATCAACATGGATTCCGGAAACAGCGATCGTGTGAGACCCAACTCGCTTTATTTGTTCATGAGACCCAGAAAATATTAGATACAGGCTCCCAGGTAGATGCTATTTTTCTTGACTTCCGGAAGGCGTTCGATACAGGTCCGCACTGATAAACAAAGTAAGAGCCTACGGAATATCAGACCAGATGTGTGGCTGGATTGAAGAGTTTTTAGCTAACAGAACACAGCATGTTGTTATCAATGGAGAGACGTCTACAGACGTTAAAGTAACTTCTGGCGTGCCACATGGGAGTGTTATGGGACCACTGCTTTTCACAATATATATAAATGACCTAGTAGATAGTGTCGGAAGTTCCATGCGGCTTTTCGCGGATGATGCTGTAGTATACAGAGAAATTGCAGCATTAGAAAATTGTAGCGAAATGCAGGAAGATCTGCAGCGGATAGGCACTTGGTGCAGGGAGTGGCAACTGAGCCTTAACATAGACAAATGTAATGTATTGCGAATACATAGAAAGAAGGATCCTTTATTGTATGATTATATGATAGCGGAACAAACACTGGTAGCAGTTACTTCTGTAAAATATCTGGGAGTATGTGTGCGGAACGATTTGAAGTGGAATGATCATATAAAATTAATTGTTGGTAATGCGGGTACCAGGTTGAGATTCATTGGGAGAGTCCTTCGAAAATGTAGTCCATCAACAAAGGAGGTGGCTTACAAAACACTCGTTCGACCTATACTTGAGTATTGCTCATCAGTGTGGGATCCGTACAAGATCGGGTTGACGGAGGAGATAGAGAAGATCCAAAGAAGAGCGGCGCGTTTCGTCACAGGGTTGTTTGTTATCCGTGATAGCGTTACGGAGATGGTTAACAAACTCAAGTGGCAGACTCTGCAAGAGAGGCGCTCTGCATCGCGGTGTACCTTGCTCGCCAGGTTTCGAGAGGGTGCGTTTCTGGATGAGGTATCGAATATATTGCTTCCCCCTACTTATACCTCCCGAGGAGATCACGAATGTAAAATTAGAGAAATTAGAGCGCGCACGGAGGCTTTCAGACAGTCGTTCTTCCCGCGAACCATACGCGACTGGAACAGGAAAGGGAGGTAATGACAGTGGCACGTAAAGTGCCCTCCGCCACACACCGTTGGGTGGCTTGCGGAGTATAAATGTAGACGTAGATGTAGATCCAGTGAACGTGCGGGCCATGGTATGGTGCTTCGACGACCAATCCACCTGTCATTAAATATGCTATTCAATACCGCTTCAACCGCACGTGAGCTATGTGCCGGACATCCATCATGTTGGAAGTACATTGCCTTTCTGTCATGCAGTGAAACATCTTGTAGTAACATCGGTAGAACATTACGTAGGAAATCAGCTTACATTGCACCATTTAGATTGCCATCGATAAAATGGGGGCCAATTATCCTTTCTCCCATAATGCCGCACCATACATTAACCCGCCAAGGTCGCTGAAGTTCCACATGTCGCAGCCATCGTGAATTTTCCATTGCCCAATAGTGCATATTATGCCGGTTTACGTTACCGCTGTTGGTGAATGACGCTTCGTCGCTAAATAGTACGCGTGCAAAAAATCTGTCATCGCCCCGTAATTTCTCTTGTGCCCAGTGGCAGAACTGCACGTCGTTCAAAGTCGTCGCCATGCAATTCCTGGTGCATAGAAATATGGTACGGGTGCAATCGATGTTGATGTAGCATTCTCAACACCGACTTTTTTGAGATTCCCGATTCTCGCGCAGTTTATCTGCAACTGATGTGCGGATTAGCAGCGACAGCAGCTAAAACACCTACTTGGGCATCATCATTTGTTGCAGGTCGTGGTTGACGTTTCACATGTCGATGAACACTTCCTGTTCCCTTAAATAACGTAACTATCCGGCGAACGGTCCGGACACTTAAATGATGTCGTCCAGGATACCGAGTAGCATACATAGCACACGCGTGGGCATTTTGATCACAATAGCCATATATCAACAGGATATCGACCTTTTCTGCCATTGGTAAACGGTCCATTTTAACACGGGTAATGTATCACGAAGCAAATACCGTCTGCACTGGCGGAATGTTACGTGATACCACGTACTTATATGTTTGTGACTATTACAGCGCCATCAATCACAAAGCGAAAAAAGTGGTCCAACAAAAACATTCATATTTCTTTACGTACTACACGAATATGTAATAAGAAATGGGGGTTCCTATTTTTAAAAAAACGCAGTTGATATCCGTTTTACCTATGGCAGGGACATCTAGCGCCATCTGGTTTCCCCCTTCAAGCTAGACAAGTTTCGTTCTTTGTAGTTTTTTCGTTTGATGCTTATTTCGTGAGATATTTGGCCAGGTCACTATCAATGGACCACCCTGTATGAGGTAGAAGTCACTCAGTCCGCTTTGTTGTTCACTTATGGATCATATTTAATTTAAAGGGGAATGCTTCAAGGGCTTCAAAACCTGGGTCGTAGTAGCTTAGGAACTTAAGAAGGTTAAATTTTAGTGACAGGCTTTCAATCTGGCATCCAGCCTGGATCTCCGCCCCCCCTACCTTCTATAAATCCCTCCAAATCCTTGAACGCCATGCTCTCCGCCTTGCCTATCGCATCCGTCTCCCCTCCCCCACGCGGATCCTGTATGATCTCATCCCCTTCCCCCACCTCCTCCTTTTCCTTGAAAGGATACGTATCCTGTACACCTCACGTAAACTTGATCCTCCTCACCCGCTCATTTCCCCGATCCTCTCCCACCCCCGCCCGCTGCCGCGCCTGTATTTCCACGTCCCACCCGGTCTCCATCTCTCCACCCTCCATACCCTCTCCCAAGGTGGCTTCCGCCAGCTCCCTCTCCCTGATGATGTCCTCGTCCCCTCCATCTACCCCTCCTATCAACTTTGACCCTGCCCCGCCCCCCACTTCCCGTGTCCTTTCCTTTCGGCACCCTCCCTCCCTTCTCTTCTCTTCCCTTCTTTTTCCATCTCCCTGTCCCCTCCCTTCCCCCTCTTCCCCCGGGCTTCCTCTCCCCCTTCCCCCCGCCCCCCCTATCTCCCCTGCCCGTGGCATCTCTGCTCTCCCCTCTCGCTCTCCCACTCCCCTTCCTCCTCCTCCTCTCTTGGCAGGTCCCCGGACTCGCACACGTCTAGTGAACATTCGCGCGCCGGAGATCGTCGCCTTTTGTGTCTCGTGTGTGTGACGTCGTATAGTGTTTTTGGTGTCCGCCGTCCCACTCCTACGTTCACTTGTGCCGTCGGACTCATCAGTGTTTTGTGCGCCGTGCCAACGTGTTTTCAGTGTTGTTATCGTCACATGTGAACGACTCCGTGTTTTTTATGTCTCTGTGATCTCTCTCTTTTGCCCATCACTTTGTTCATTGTCATTCACCATGTTTTATACTCTTGTAAAACGCTATGGCTGAAGAGCGGCGTAGTGTGCCGCTGCCAGCCTACCTGAGTTGTACAGGTTTTAAAATAACAATAAAGTAAAAAAAAAAATAAAAAAATAAAAAAAAAAACTTTCAATCTGGAATGTGGTGTTTTGGGTACCTGACTGTGAACTGTATTCCTGTTTTGTTGTTGCTGATATTAGGTTGATTACAACAGAACATTTACTGGTGACATATGTGTAGTGGAAATTTGAATCATGTCTCGCGGTTCAAAGCAAGTTTGGTGCTCCTTATTTAAACTGATTCAATAGTGTTGCAGTGCAAAGAATTCATCAGTCTGCGTTTCCGAATAAATCTGCGGAGCGCTACATCGCGTTATTTGCTTCGCGAACTGCAAATAGCTTTGAGTGCGTGGCTGCCTGCTGCGGCCTCTAGACTTCCCACGGCGCCACGGAACCTGCGAGGACGAACCGAAAGGAACTTCTCACCGGCACATACAGTGCCTCGCCGCCTAGAGGTGTTCCTTCGGCGGTGGTAGGAACTCTCAGCACCCATACAGGAGCAAACTACATGGAGTCTGAGGATCCTTGCCGTCGAGCAGCCTGTTCTGAACGATGTGGTTTGTTTCGATTCAGTGAATTTTTTTGCGTCGTTTGAAGGCCATTCTGTTCGTATGTGACTGATAAAATTCTTTCATTGATGGATGAACGCCGAAAACATAAAGCTAAGACAGATGTAATTATATTAATATTCAGAAACTTATAAGGTCAGTGATTATAGCACCAAAAAATGAATGGTTAAAAAGCGAATGTGAAAAATTGAAAGCTAACAAGCTTCACACGATAATATTAATATACATAAAAAGCTAGAAGAAACTGGTGGGATATATAGAAGAAGAAACATTTCCTCGATAATAATCGAAGCAAGAGGTGTGCAAAGACTATATTAAGAACATTTTTCAGAAGACAGAACAAATATTGAGATTTCTAGGAATGATAGTCTAACAGGACCTCTAGTTATGAAAGAAGAAGTCGAGAAAGCTATACGAAACTCAAATACCGATAAAGCAACAGGACCTGATGAAATTTAAGTGGAACTCATGGAACTTCTTGATGAAGAAGGTATCAGTCTTATACAAACTTTTAAATAAAATTTGCGATACAGGTCCTCGCACTGCCCAATGCTTATTATCAACTTTGATTCCATGAACAAAAAAAAAAAAAAAAAAAACGAAAATGTGAAAATCATAGACTCAATAGTCTTATGAACCATTCCTTAAAAATATTTCTGAAAGTCATCGATCAAAGCTTATAAGAAAAACATGATAAATTAATTGGTGAGACACAATTTGGGTTTAGGAATGGTTTAGGCGTAAGTTGTAGTGAAAAACTGTTGTTGGTCTTGTTCTTATTGTGGTCCTCAGTTCGAAGAAGTGGTCTGATGCAGCTCTCCATCTTACACTATCCTGTACAGGACTCTTCATCTCCGCGTAACTACTGCAACCTACGTCCTTCTGTATTTGCTTACTGTAATCACTTCTTTCTCTCTCTTTCCAGTACTAAAGTCGTGATCCCTTAATGTCTCAGAATGTGTCATACCAACCGATCCTTTCTTCTACTCAGGTTGTGCCACAAATTTCTCTTCTCCCAAATTCTATTCAGTATCTCCTCATTGGTTACGCGATCTATCCATCTAATCTTCAGCATTCTTCTGTAGCACCACATTTCGGAAGCATCTAGTCTCTTCTTCTCTAAACTGTTTGTCATCCATGTTTCAAGTCCGTACATAACTACACTCCACACAAATACTTTTAGAAAAGATTTCCTGGACTTAAATCTATACTCCATATTAACCAAGTTCCCTTCTTCAGGAATGTTTTTCTTGCCACTGCAGTCTACATTTTATATTCTCTCTATTTCGACCATCGTCAGTTATTTTACTGCTCAAATAGCAAAACTCATCTGCTACTTTAAGTGTCTCATTTCCTAATCTAATCCCTCAGCATCACCTGATTTATTTCGACTACATTCCACTATCCTCATTTGATTTCTTGTTGGTGTTCATCTTATATCCTCCTTTCAAGACACTGTCCACTCCATTCAACTGCTCTCCAAGTCCTTTGTTGTCTCTGACAGAATTACAATGTCGTTGGCAAAGCTTAAAGTTTCATTTCTTCTCCCTGGACTTTAAATCCTACTCCAAATATTCTTTTGTTTCCTTTACTGTTTGTTCAGTGTACAGATTGAATAACATCAGGGATATGTTACAACCCTGTCTCACTCCTTTCTCAACCACTGTTTCCCTTTCATGCCCCTCGACTGTTATATTTGCCACCTGGTTTCAATACAAGTTGTAAATAGCCTTCCGCTCCCTGTATTGTACCTCTGCCACCATCAGAATTTGAAAGAGAGTATTCCAGTCAACATTATCAAAAACCTTCTCTAAGACTACAAGTACTATAAACGTAGGTTTGCCTTTCTTTGACCTATCTTCTATGGGAAGCCGTAGGTCAGTATTGTCTCGCGTGTTTTTCCAGAATCCAAATTGATCTTTCCCAAGGTCGGCTTCTTCCAGTTTTTCCACTCTTCTATAAAGAACTCGTGCTAGTATTTTGCAACCGTGACTTGTTAAACTGATAGTTCGATAATTCTCATACCTGTCAGCACCTGCTTTCTTTGGAACAGAAACCATTATATTCTTCTTGACGTCTGAGGGTATTTAGCCTGTCTCATACATCTTGCTCACCAGATGGAAGAATTTTGTCATGGCTGGCTCTCCCAAGGCTATCAGTAGCTCTAACGGAATGTTGTCCACTCCTGGGGGCCTTGTTTCGATTTGCTTCTTTCAGCGCTCTGTCAAATTCTTCTCGCAGTATCATATCTGCCATCTCATCTAAGGCCTCTTCCATTTCCATAATGTTGCCCTCAAGCACACCTACCTTGTATAGACTCTCTATATACTCTTTCCACCTTTCTGCTTCCCCTTCTTTGCTTAGGACTGGTTTTCCATCTGAGCTCTTGATATTCATACAGGCGGTCCTCTTTTCTCTAAAGGTCTCTTAAATTTTCCTGTAGGCGTCACATGTCGTTCCCCTAGTGATACATGCTGCTTAGCCATTTTGCTGTTCAGGTCAATCTCATTTTTAGATGTTTGTATTTCTTTTCGCCTGCTTCATTTACTCCATTTTTATATTTCCTCCTTCCATTAGTTAAATTCAATATCTCATATATGACCGAAGAATTTCTACTAGCACTCGTCTTTTTACTTACTTGATCCTCTGCTGCCTTCACTATTTCACCTCTCAGAGCTGTCCATTCGTCTTCTACTGTATTTCTTTCCCGTGTTCTTGTCACTTTTCCCCTAATGCTCCCTCTGAAACTCTCAACAACCTCTAGTTCTTTCAGTTTATCCCGGTCCCGTCTCCTTAAATGTCTACTTTTTTGCAGTTTCTTCAGTTTTAATCTAAGTTCATAATCAATAAATTGTTGTCAGAGTCCACATCTGTCCTGGAAATGTCTAGCTATGATTAAGTTATGCTGTGTGGAAAAATCTAGCCGCGCGGAGTGGCCGAGCGGTGTAAAGGCGACATGTCACGGTGTGCGTGGCCCCTCCCGCCGGAGGTTCGAGTCCTCCCTCGGGCATGGGTGTGTGTGTGTGTGTTCTGCTTTTCTTAGCATAAGTTAGTTTAAGTAGTGTGTAAGACTAGGGGCCGATGACCCTTAGAAGTCACACACATTTGAACATTTGCAAAATTCTACCATGCGGTTTCCTCTTCATTCGTCTTTCTAAGAGATAGTCTCCAGTCGTTCCAAACTATGTAAGTGAAGACCATATGATGTAGACCAACGCAAAATCTCCAAGACTGGCAAAGTTTTACTGAAGCTCGAAATTTGGTGTGGATTTCAATGCGAGATGTTTTTAATACTTTCCACAAGGAAACTCTCTCTAGACGTGGTGGAAAATCCAGAGAGATTCTGGTTCTGTGTTAAGTAAACCAGCGGAAAGGCTCAGTAAGCGATGGGGAGGAGGAGGAGGAGGAGGAGGAGGGGGAGACAAGGGACCCAACCCTTAGGAGCAGGTAAAATCGTGGCAAATGTCCGGCGTGGCAAATGTCCGCACACCGTCGCCAATATCTATCAATGGATAGAAAGAAGAAGAACAATGTGATTAGGCTCTTCTCAGCAAACTGGCGACCCACAAGGCGAAGCGGAACGTTATGACAAGAGGCTGAAGTTAGGGACAGAGGCTGTTATTGGAGTGAGCGCAACGGGAACTGGGAACCTGGAAGCTGGAAGCTCGCAGTCCCCGCTGGAGGGGAGAACCTTGGCTGTGCCCGGAAGTGTCTCCGTCCTTGGGCCTCCGCTCGTAGGCTATCGCTCACACCGGCCATCTCGGCTGCGCTAGGCTCTTGCGAAACACACACACACACACATATACCGTACACAGACCCGAGTTCAGGTGGGAGGGGAGGAACTTTCTCGCGCAGCGCAGCCCTCGTCTCAACGCTTTCACAACGCTCCCGTCGCCTGCCCGCCTTGCGCAACCACCACCGGCGTTTCTTCTCTCTCCGGGCGAGCCTACAGCTCAGCGGCAGTAACGCAGTTCCTTTCCTTACGACGCACTGTACTGTACGTAACAACGTCTTACGCAACGAGGTACAACTGTAGCAAACTTATGTTCGCTGAAAAACTTTACTGCCTACGGTTGTTGTTGTTGTGGTCTTCACTCCTGAGACTGGTTTGATACAGCTCTCCATGCTACCCTATCCTGTGTAAGCTGTTTCATCTCCCAGTACTTACTGCAACCTACATCCTTCTGAATCTGCTTAGTGTATTTATCTCTTGGTCTCCCTCTACGATTTTTACCCTCCACGCTGCCCTCCAATACTAAATTGGAGATCCCTTGATGCCTCAGAACATGTCCTACCAACCGGTCCCTTCTTCTTGTCAAGTTGTGCCACAAACTCCTCTTCTCCCCAATTCTATTCAATACCTCCTCATTAGTTATGTGATCTACCCATCTAATCTTCAGCATTCTTCTGTAGCACCACATTTCGAAAGCTTCTATTCTCTTCTTGTCCAAACTATTTATCGTCCATGTTTCACTTCCATACATGGATACACTCCATACAAATACTTTCAGTAACGACTTCCTGACACTTAAATCTATACTCGATGTTAACAAATTTTTCTTCTTCAGAAACGCTTTCCTTACCATTGCCAGTCTACATTTTATATCTTCTCTACTTCGACCATCATCAATTATTTTGCTCCCCAAATAGCAAAACTCATTTACTACTTTAAGTGTCTCATTACCTAATCTAATTCCCTCAGCATCACCCGACTTAATCCGACTACATTCCATTATCCTCGTATTGATTTTGTTGATGTTCATCTTATATCCTCCTTTCAAGACACTGTCCATTCCGTTCAACTGCTCTTCCAGGTCCTTTGCTGTCTCTCACAGAATTACAATGTCATCGGTGAACCTCAAAGTTTTTATTTCTTCTCCATGGATTTTAATACCTACTCCGAATTTTTCTTTTATTTCCTTTACTGCTTGTTCAATATACAGATTGAATAACATCAGGGAGATGCTACAACCCTATCTCACTCCCTTCCCAATCACTGCTTCCCTTTCATGCCACTCAACTCTTATATCTGCCATCTGGTTTCTGTACAAACTGTAAATATCCTTTCGCTCCCTGTATTTTACCCCTGCCACCTTTAGAATTTGAAGGAGAATATTGCAGTCAACAGTGTCAAAAGTTTTCTCTAAGTCTACAAATGCTAGAAACTTAGGTTTGGCTTTCCTTAATCTTTCTTCTAAGATAAGTCGTAAGGTCAGTATTGCCTCATGTGTTCCAATATTTCTACGGAATCCAAACTGATCTTCCACGAGGTCGGCTTCTACCAGTTTTTCCATTCATCTGTAAAGAATTCGCGTTAGTATTTTGCAGCTGTGACTTATTAAATTGATAGTTCGGTAATTTTCATACCTGTCAACACCTGCTTTCTTTGGGATTGGAATTTTTATATTCTTCTTGAAGTCTGAGGGAATTTCGCCTGTCTCATACATCTTGCTCACCAGATGGTATAGTTTTGTTAGGACTGGCTCTCCCAAGGCCATCAGTAGTTCTAATGGAATGTCTACTCTCGGGCCTTGTTTCGACTTAGGTCTTTCAGTGCTCTGTGAAACCCTTGACGCCGTATCGTATCTCCCATTTCATCTTCATGTACATCCTCTTCCATTTCTATAATATTGTCCTCAAGTATATCGCCCTTGTATAGACCCTCTATATACTCCTTCCACCTTTCTGCTTTCCCTTCTTTGCTTAGAACTGGGTTTCCATCTGAGCTCTTGATATTCATACAAGTGATTCTCTTTTCTCCAAAGGTCTTTAATTTTCCTGTAGGCTGTATCTATCTTACCCCTAGTGAGATAAGCCTCTACATCCTTACATTTGTCGTCTAGCCATCCTGCTTAGCCATTTTGCACTTTCTGTCAATCTCATTTTTATATGTTTGTATTCCTTTTTGCCTGCTTCATTTATTGCATTTTTGTATTTTATCCTTTCATCAATTAATTTCAATATTTGTTCTGTTACCCAAGGATTTTTACTAGCCCTCGTCTTTTTACCTCTGCTGCCGTCACTATTTCATCCCTCAGAGCTACCCATTCTACGGTACAATTTACCAATCAAACTGGGAGTCTTTCTCGTAGTGATCTTTCTCACAGGGACGTTATTATACTACATGCGCTGTGATACATTCCACGCTGTGCCGAATACGGAAGATACTGTCTACAGTGCTGACTGCAACGTTGGCCAGAATGCCCTGTTTGAATCATATGGTTCTCTACTCTAATGTAACTCACTTTATTTTCGCAAACATTTCTGGAGAAAGTCAGCGTTACAGTGTAATATTTGAAAGTAATTAGAAAATAGATTAAAGCTGTGTGCTGGACCGAGACTCGAACTCGGGACCTTTGCCTCTCGCGGGCAAGTGCTCTACCAACTGAGCTACCCAAGCATGACTAACACCCCGTCCTCACAGCTTTACTTCTGCCAGTACCTCGTCTCCTATCTTCCAAACTTTACAGAGGCTCTTCTGCGAACCTTGCAGAACTAGCACTCCTGAAAGAAAGGATATTGCGGGTACATGGCTTAGCCACAGCCTGGGGGATGTTTCCAGAATGAGATTTTCACTCTGCAGCCGAGTGTGCGTTGATATGAAACTTTGAAACTTCCTGGCAGATTAAAACTGTGTGCCGGACCGAGACTCGAACTCGGGACCTTTGCCTTTAGCGTGCAAGTGCTCCACCAACCTTTTTTTTATTTTTATTTATTTATTTATTTACCACCTGAGCTACTGCAAGGTTTGCAGGAGAGCTTCTGTAAAGTTTGGAAGGTAGAAGTAAAGCTGTGAGGACTGGGTGTGAGACGTGCTGCCAGGAAGTTTCATGTCAGCGCACACTCCGCTGCAGAGTGAAAATCTCATTCTGGTAATTATAAAATAGTCTAGATCGCAAGGCACGTTTATTAAAAGATGACAGGTTTCGGTCATCACATGATCATCTTCAGTCCTTCAACTGTAGTGTAGTACAGGATATAAATTGCAGGGATACATTTAAAAAAATTAAAATCAACTGTAAAATTACAAAGCATAGACATACCCACACTGATGAAACAGTGGCTGTGCATGGAACAGGAATCGCTGAATGATTATAGTCAACTGCTGTAGAGAGCAATACAGCTATTTCTTAAATGCTGGAGGCTACGCCTACAGCTGACAGCGCGATGTCAGCGTTAGCCAGTCATTCGAAAGAATTATGTACATAAAGATGTACTTATTAGTAAATAGGACAAGAAAATAACGTAGAATATTACTTATTATTAAACAGAACTTGAAAGTAACAGCTTCTTAGTACAGCTATTGTTAAATAAGTACATTAAGAACTTTAATGTTGTTAGCCTCTACAACACTTTTGTTATTATTTGCTAGCTTATTGCGATCTACACCTGTTTACCGTAATCGATACATACAGAGTGACAATTATTGAACTATATGAAATAAAATTCTGAACGGTTTGCGTTAGGACGTTCGAACTGTACCGTTGGCCGAGGGGCATGATGGAAATTAGTATGCGCATGATGGTTGGGTTTAGCGAGGAAGCCCACTTTCACTTGTTTAGGTTCGTCCATAAGCGAAACTGGCGCATTTGGAAGACTGAGAATCCACATTTCGCGATCGAGAAGTCTCTTGACCCTCAAGGGGTGACTGTGTGGTGTGGAATGTCCAGTCACGGAATAATCGGTGCGATATTCCTTGATGGCACGGTGACTACCGAACGGTAAGTGGTTTTGGAAGATGATTTCATCCCCATTATCCAAAGTTAACCTGATTTCGACAAAATGTGATTGATGCAAGACGGAGCTCGACCCCGGCGGAGCAGGAGAGTGTTTGATGTCTTGGAGGAGCACTTTGGGGATCGTAATCTGGTTCTGGGGCATCCAGAGGCGACTGGCTAGAGCCTCGATTGGCCGCCATATTCTCCGGATCTGAACACATACGACTCCTTTTTGTGGGATTAATGTAAAGACAAGGTGTACAGCCATAACCCCAAAAACCATTACTGAGCTGAAAAGAAACATTCAAGAGGTCATGGGCAGCATCGATGTTCCAACACTTCAGCGGGTCACGCAAAATTTCGTTATTCGTCTGCGCTACATCATCGCCAATGATGGCAGGCATATCGAATGTGTCATAACCTAAATCCGAATGTCTGTAGCCACGTTTACATATTGAATAAAATGTGTGCACACCGTAGTTTTTAAATAATTTACGTTTTTTCATATAGTTCAATAATTACCACACTGTACATTAATACGGCTTATTTATATCCTTAGACTGCATCTAAGGCGTCCTTTACTAAGCTTCTTTTATCGATGTTTGTGGCTGCTTCAATGGAAACCGCCCAAGATTAGCGTCTACCATTCTCCATAGAAATAAACTACTTCGTACATCTACTGGACATCACCTATCGATACTCACAGCCACCTCTTTGGAAATCACCCTGCTGCAAGGTCTTTCCAATGACGTCCACCATTTCCATAGAAACTAACAACATCGTAATTATTTTTCCAGCATACCCCTAGGGGACAACCTATACGCAACCAATATGGTGCTTATTTGTTTCCTTTTTAAAGTTCTTAGTATATTTATTTGACAATAGCTGTATTAATAACTTGTTTCTTCTTTATTATAAAATTATTCTACGTTATTTTGACGTTTTATTTACTAGCAAATAGATAGTTTTCTGAATAATTCTTTCGACTTATATCCGATTGGCACCGAACGACATGGCGCAGTGGTTAGCACACTGGACTCGCATTCGGGAGGACGTCGGTTCAAACCCGCGTTCCACCAACCTGATTTAGGTTTTCCGTGATTTCCCTAAATCGCTTCAGGCAAATACCGGGATGGTTCCTTTGAAAGGGCACGACCGATTTCCTTTCACATCCTTGACACAATCGGATGGGACTGATGACCTCGCTGTTTGGTTCCCTCCCCAAATCAACCACCAATCTGATTAGAATTATACTAATACCTTCAGCTGCTAGTGGGCGTTGATATATATCAATGGGGACACGTGAATATGTGTGCCCCGATCGGGATTCGAACCCGGTACCTCCTGCTTCCATGGCAGGCACTCTATCCATCTGAGCCACCGAGGGCACAGAGGATAGCTCGACTGCAGGGACTGTCTTGCGCACGACTCCCGCGAGACCCACATTCTCACCTTGTATGTCCACACACTACATTCGTAGTGTCACACCCCAAACACACTCATTACTCGTGGAAGACATTCTTGCCAAGTCCTGTAAGAGTTCTGGGAATGTGTGTGCATCCGCACAGAAGAAGAAGGTCATCGCCGGTGTTGCCAGAACTATATACTTATATGGATATGGTGTCTGTTCTTTCGGACATGTTCGTGATCAAGCAGCGGGTTTCTGTTGTTGCGGAACTGAACGTTTGGTAGAACATTCTGACAGTTTTTTTACAAAGACTTGGTGACTGTCGAAAAACAGTGTCATATATCTGTGTCACTTTGAATTATGGTGCAGCAATAATAATGTATAACTTACTTTCTGAAGTCCCCTAGTACAACAGGCTTCATGTCAAGTGTACATAAAGAGATATAAGGCGAATAAATGGGTAGGGAATTTGTCGATCTGTTGCATAAATGATTCTGGTATAAACAAATGTGTGTTTTGGTAATGTCTGTTCATGTTGCGTAACGCTATAAGTCAGGTTGTTCAGCGGGTTACGTTTGCTTATGCGTGTTTTAAAACTGGTCTTGTTCTGTCTTTCTCTCTATTGGCTTCCTTTTTTTCTTGGGACGTTAATCCACAATTGGTGAAGATGTCAGCTCATTTCTTTCAGAAGGTAGGAAATTAACGTCTGTATTCAATTGTAGCTATTATTCTCAGGAATATGATTCATGTGAAGGGCATCCCAAAAAGACACCAAACACAAATTAAACCATTGAGAAATTGGACAGTATACTTTACATCTCAAAATTTAGCTCGGACTTACACGTGATTGAAGTGAATTTCAATTGAAGTACATAAATAACTCTCACCAATATCTTTATTTGTCCTTTTACTAAAGAACTATTATACCAGGTGAGCAAAAAGTTAGTATAAATTTGAAAACTGAATAAATCAGGGAATAACGTAGATAGAGAGGGGTTTTTGTTAGAACCACAAAAATACAAACGTTCAAAATATGTCCGACAGATGGCGCTTCATCTGACCAGAATAGCAATAATTAGCATAACAAAGTAAGACAGAGCAAAGACGATGTTCTTTACAGGAAATGCTCAATATGTCCACCATCATTCCTCAACAATAGCTGTAGTGGAGGAATAATTTTGTGGACAGCACTGTAAAGCATATTCGGAGTTATGGTGAGGCATTGGCGTCGGATGTTGTCTTTCAGCATCCCTAGAGATGTCGGTCGATCACGATACACTTGCGACTTCAGGTAACCCCAAAGCCAATAATCGCACGGACTGAGGTCTGGGGACCTGGGAGGCCAAGCATGACGAAAGTGGCGGCTGAGCACACGATCATCACCAAACGACGCGCGCAAGAGATCTTTCACGTGTCTAGCAATACATTGTTTTTTTTTTTATTCTAATAAAACCCCATGTCATTCCAAGCATATATGTAAATTTTTACCTCTCTATCTACATTATTCCGTGGTTTATTAAGTTTTCAAATTTATACTGACTTTTTGATCATCCGGTACTTCCATCACCATGTGGATTCATTTAACGTAACATAATATATGTTGTTTCTGCAGGCGGTTTTCTGCGCAACCTGTGGTAATGTCTGGCAGCTGTTAGAGAGTAAGTTAAAGGCTACAGCAGCTGTAGATGGGAATTTTGCAGACCTTCTAGAGCCGCGCTTCGGCGATGGATTTTTTTTTTTTAATGTGGAATGTACTAGTGCAGAAAAAAGATTAGAAAAAATGCAATGACCTGAGACAAGATAATGCGGAAATATGTGTAATTTCTTCCTAAAATAACGCAATCTCTCATTGCCAGGACGAAAGATTTTCTAATTGCTGTGGTATACTAAACGACTCTTTAACGATCAAGGTAGTTTAATAAATATTTCATCACACTACTGAGACAGCTTGTTTTGCAAACATACCTCTTTCTTTAAATTATTTGCACCAATCAGAAGATAAAGCAGTTCGTTTGTGTGGTAGCTGACGCGCTGCGGACACGAGTTACTATATCCGGTGTCTCCCCCTTTCGGAGTGAAATCGACCGCAACGTTCATGGGGGAAACCACAATTGGGGGACGTCTGTGGGGCACCAACACTTTGGTTTTCCCGATTACAAGTACCGCGTGATGCGGGCGAAATGAATGACTCTCCTGGTTGCTAAACTGACGCTCAAAGGAAAATGATTACAAACACCACCTTTTACTATCTTACGCGGGTCGTTATCGTTGTGCCATTTCGTGAACCACCTTAGGGTTCAGTTTTGGGAGGTAGTGTGACGGTAGAGCGTGTAATTTATATTTGGATTCATCATTACTACGCGTGTTCTAAGACTACTTCCCGACGTACTGAAGTACGAGTGTGATTGCTCATATGTTTCTGTGGACATTTGGTTAGTTTAGTGATGTGTTCATGATATCCGGCCAAAATTTTCATTGCAAATATTGCGGAAATGGAAAATGTTATCGCTGTGCGGTTTTCACAGAATGGATTGGTAGCAGGGGCTTGAGATTTTAGCCAGTAAACAGACTGTAATAATTCTTAGAAAGAGTATTTTTTGCAAACATGCGCTTTTTAAACATGGAACGATGCTTATTGGCGTTAACAGACTAAAAGTAGGTTAAATTAGAATGTCGGTGGTGTCTGTTGCACGATTCTAGTGCCAGTCATTTACGAGATATTGTATTTTGAAAAGTTCCTACACCGACAGTTGTTTGTGCCATTCAACCTGCGTAGTTGTTAGGTATGGCGTTGTTAGGTTTGCTTACAGTGTGCTTGTGTGTTCCTTGAGTGCATTGCGACGTGCTAGCCAGTTAGTGTGTGACAGTCCAAGCAGGGCCACGTTCGTGGTGTAGCCAGCCGCTGTGGCAGAGCCCTTCAGTCCGGAACCGCGCTGCTGCTACGGTCGCAGGTTCGAATACTGCCTCGGGCATGGATGTGTGTGATGTCGTTAGGTTAGTTAGGTTTAAGTAGTTCTAAGTCTAAGGGAATCATGACCTCGGATGCTAAGTCTCATAGTGCTTACAAGGGAACCTCCCCATCGCACCCCCCTCAGATTTAGTTATAAGTTGGCACAGTGGATAGGCCTTGAAAAACTGAACACAGATCAATCGAGAAAACAGGAAGAAGTTGTGTGGAACTATGAAAAAAATAAGCAAAATATACAAACTGAGTAGTCCATGTGTAAGATAGGCAACATCGAGGAAAAGTGTAAGCTCAGGAGCGCCGTGGTCCCGTGGTTAGCGTGAGCAGCTGCGGAACGACAGGTACTTGGTTCAAGTCTTCCCTCGAATGGAAAATTTATTTTCTTTATTTTCGCAAAGTTATGATCTGTCCGTTCGTTCATTGACGTCTCTGTTCACTGCAATAAGTTTAGTGTCTGTGTTTTGCGACAGCACCGCAAAACAGTGCGATTATTTGACGAAGGACGTGCCTCTCCAATGGGAACCGAAAACATTTGATTGCAAGGTCATAGGTCAACCGATTCCTCCACAGGAAAACACGTCTGATATATTCTATACGACACTGGTGACGGCATGTGCGTCACATGACAGGAATATGTTGTCGACCCACCTAACTTGTACACTTGGCGAATGGGTAAAACGATTCTTCTACCTTGCCCGATTTAGGTTTTCTTGTGGATGTGATAATCACTCCCAAAAAAGCGATGAAAACATAAGAGTTTGTCACATAAACTGCAACAAATGACTGCAACTGTTTCACAGTCGCACAGTTTTCCCTGTGCTCTGTCTAAACATATGTTTTTAACGTTTTCAAATTTTTCCGAGTGTAGACCGTCAAATCTTGCATATGTCCAAGCAAATCTGACCATGTCCTGGAATTTTGGAGAGCGAAGTTGATTATATAAAAAATTAAAACTTTTCACTCGAGGGAAGACTTAAGACTTGAACCAAGGACCTCTCATTCCGCTGCTGCTCACGCTAACCACGGGACCACGGCGCACCTCAGTTCACGTTCTCCCTAACGTTGCCTATCTTACACATGGACTACTCAGTTTTTATATTTTGCTTATTTTTTTCATAGTTCGACACAACTTCTTCCTGTTTTCTCGATTGATCTGTGTTCAGTTTTTCAAGGCCTATCCACTATGCCAACTTATAACTAAATCTGAGGGGGTGCGATGGGGAGGTTCCCTTGTTAGTGCCATTTGAACCATTTGTCGTCGTGTATGGAGAGTGTAGTAAGAATGCAGTCAGTTATTGTACCGTATATGCGGCAATATATTCCACTAGACGTCAACCACCTCGGCAATTATTTATCATCTTCTTCAACCAGTTACGTGAAAGTGGTATTGCGACACTTAGACGTGTGGCCTAGCGGTTCTAGGCGCTACAGTCTAGAACCGCGCGGCCGCTACAGTCGCAGGTTCGAATCCTGCCTCGGGCATGGATGTGTGTGATGTCCTTAGGTTAGTTAGATTTAAGTAGTTCTAAGTTCTAGGGGACTGATGACCTCAGAAGTTAAGTCTCATAGTGCTCAGAGCCATTTGAACCATTTGACTCTTAGACAACGTAACCGAAGGAAACAAGTGACGGCGGAAGAGAAGGAAATTAATGTTCTTGCTGCTGTTGCCCGCACGATAGCTCCCGCACCATCGCACGAGGAACTGACATGAGTCAGGTAAGTGCCCTACCCATTCTCCATCGACATGGGTTCCGTCCCTACCAATCTCTTTCCATCAAGAGCTGCATGAAAACAATTATGAGAGTAGTGTTAACTGTACACGGGCATTAAAATATGATACTCCAGACGTATCATGTGTCTTGTTTAGTGATGAACCCACATTTACCGAAGGCCAGTGGGACTGCCGAAACATGCGCTATTGCTCTGCTGACAATTCCCGTTGGCTTCGTCAGGTGGAACGTCAGCGTTTATGAAGTATAAGCGTGTGGCGTGGGAAAATAAACCATCAGCTCATAGGCCCGCCTTTCATGGACAGAACACTGAATGCGCGCAAGTATCGCAGCCTCCCAACAGATCATCTTCCACGGATGCTAGAAGACGTTCCTCTGCAGACTAGGAGGAAGTTGTGGTATCAACATGATGGCTGTACAGCCCATAGTGCACGAATTTCCATATCGTTACATTAGAAGCAGAGGACCTGTACCTCGGCCGCCCCGTTCCCCGGATTTGAGCCTGTACACTTTTTTCTGTAGAGAAAGGTGTAAGATGCTGTCTACAAGGATATACCAAGTACAAGCGACGATATGCGACGATGTATTATGCAGCCTGCTCGGACATCTCCTGTGAAATCCTAGCACGTGTGCTGCAGTCGTTCCTTACCAGTCTGGAAGCGTATGTTCGCACTGGTGGTGGTTATTTTGATTACAATCTGTGATGGTCAGTTGTCTCGTTACTGGTCAGAATCCACGTAACTACTGTATGGACTTGTATTGTTCTTTAGTGTGCTCTACCACAGATATTGTACAAGTGTCGATGTTGGAACTTTTCAAAATACGATATCTCGTAAACGACTTGCACTAGAATCCTGCAACAAACACCCTGACATTCTAATTTATCCTATTTGTAGTTCGTTAAGGTCAATAAGCATTGTTCCTTTTAAAAAAGTTTCTAAAATGGACACACCACCATTTGACTGTATTGTTGTTCTTTTTTAATTACGACTCAAGTTTGCCGGCCGGAGTGGCCGGCAGTTCCGTTTCAGCCGCGCTCGCGAGTGGCCGCTGTTAACTGTTGCGCTGCACTTCAGTGTTTACATCGCTGTACTTGTGCTTCGCCGAGTGCCGTCTGTCCGTTAATCTCCGTGTTCGTTCCTGTTCCTTGTGATCTGATCGCTCTTTCTGGTCTTGCTGCTGCTACTTGGAATTTCGGTTGTTTAACCGAAATTGCTTCGCTGGATTAACCATGGCTACAAACCTCAGGAAGAATACTCTGGTATTTGCTTTTGACAAAGAATCCCGTCCTGTTCAGCCGACATCCCTGGAAATTGATGACTGGATTACACAGGTAATTGGTCTAAATTCTGAAACCGTTCATACCTGGCAACTGGATCAGGAAAAATACTGTGTTTTTGTCAAGTTAATCAGTGCTTCGACTGTTGATAAAGTGTTACGAAAGTGGGGCTATGAAGTAGATTTTGTGCATAGAAATGGTTATAAAAGTAAGGTTTCCATCTATAGAGCGGACATTCATTACAAAACCGTTCGTGTCTTGAATCTCCCCATTGAAATTGAAAATGATAAGATTAAGGAAGCTCTTTCAAACTACGGAGACGTTAAATCAATTGCGAATGAAAGATGGTCGCCTCGCTTTAAACTGCAGTGTTTTAACGGGGTCCGCTGTGTAGAGATGGACGTTAAGACGAATATTCCGTCTCACATAACTGTTTGTGGGTATAAGGCACAAATTGTTTATACAGGCCAGGAAGCTACAAGTCATATATGTAACGAAACCGGCCACTTCAGACAGGAATGTCCGCGGCGAACTGTTGTGCTTAAAAGTAATTTGATACAGCGTCAGAAGCTTACCTTAAATGATCTGTTACCAAAGAATAGCCCGGAACAACTGGTTGAGGATGTTTACGCAGCGGGACAAGCTGATGTCTCCCTTCACGATAACAGTCAATTTCCCCCGTTAACAACAAAAGGAAACCCCGTTGCCACTACTCGTGAAACTGAAATGCAACCGAAAAAACGACCTCTGGAGATAACTGATAGTTGCTCAGAGGACGAGCTGTCTTGTCCCACTCCCTCACTTCGCAAGCAAAAACAGTGCGATGAGAAGGCAGAGGAACCTGAAGGCAAAATGCGAATGGAAACTAATGAACAGAAAGATAATACACATACGGTACCAGAAAATGAAAGGGGTGTAAGTAGCATTAATTTGCAAGAAACAACAGGTGCAGTAGCCGATTGCAAAGATCAGAATCTATCTGTTAATAAACAAATTCAGGGAGAGGATGCAAAACTGCAGTCTCCATTTGTTTCCCTCGATCAGAAAGTGAGTGAAATTAATAAAGAACGAGGAAGTGGTGGCCAAACTGAAATCACGGTCAACACCTCAGGGCAGGCGCCGGCAACCGAAATTGCGAAAGCGTCTGCTGCTGCTCCAGATAAGCCGCGAAGTAAAATACCGACGCAACCAAATGAGAATGTAGCTCGTAACCAAGGGAAGGGAAAATCCAGTAGGGGCGACCCAAGCCCAAAGAATGTTCAGTCCGAAACGGTCGTACACGAATCACTGGAGGAAAAATCAGAAAGTTTACCAGGAAATCAGTCTGCTTGCGGCACAAGAGAAAACATCAGAAGTAGAAAAAAACGGGACAGTAACTAATAAACTGATTGAAGTGTTATTCCATGTTCAGCCTTCCGAGAAAACTGTTACAGCTTAACTGAACCCTGAACCACAGTAAACTAAATTAGTTCAACAAAACAACTACATAGTGACAGCACAATGACGCAATCTTATTCTGTCACCACTATAAACATAAATAAAATCACGACCGGTTTGAAATTATCGGCCCTTAAGGAATTTTTGTACGAATCCGCGACTGATATTGCCCTGTTACAAGAAGTTCTAATTTCGGATTTGGTAATTCCCGGTTTTGTCAGTTACATAAATGTGTCTCCCGGAACAAGTGTTGGAACAGCTATTTTGGTAAGGGATGGGATTACAGTAAGCGAGGTGGAACGACTGGAATCCGAAAGGGGAATAGGACTAAATATCTATGATGTGACTATCATCAACTTGTACGCCCCTTCAGGAAGTTCTCATCGAGCTGACAGGGCACGTTTCTTCAAAGATGACCTGATATACTTGTTAAGGAAATCACCAAGACAGTTATTACTTGGAGGTGATTTTAATTGTGTTTTAAATCGAAAAGATCAGTTACCTAATTTTAATTTCTCAAGTGAACTAAAACAATTAGTTACTGGTTTAGAATTAAAGGATATATGGGAAATCAAATACCCCTCCACTGTTGAGTTCACTTATGTCACGGCAACATCAAGTAGCAGGATTGATAGACTATATATTTCTAAAAATCTTGTAACTTTCGTGACAAAAGTAGAAACCGTTCCTACGTACTTTTCAGACCATTCAAGTGTCTTAGCTTGCATAAATCTAACAAGACAGCCGGTTCGCCGATTCAAGAATCAGTGGAATTTGAACACTTCTTTGTTAGTTAATCATGATTTAGAAGATCTGATTAAAGAAACATGGGCAATATGCCTGCGAGCCCGTAGTAGATATGCCACTGCTATTGACTGGTGGGTTAAAATGGCAAAGCCAAAGTTGAGGAAAGTTCTTATTCAATACAGTGCCCAGAGCGCAAGGGAAATGAAATGCGCTATAGAGTATTACTATTCTGTTTTGAGAGATCTATATGATCAAGTCTCAGCAGGTTCCTCACTTCGGATAGCAGACATAAAAAAAGTCAAAGCCAAGTTACTTAATATCAAGAGAAGTCAAATGGAAGGGTTGAAGATAAAATCGAAGGCAAATTCGGTGTCAGCAGATGAAACTACTTCCCTATATCATTTAGTGAAGCATACGAAAAACGGGAGAAGGACTTTCATTGAAGAAATTCGAACAAAACACGGCACGATTCTCAGAACCCAGCAGGATATCATGGACGAGATTTATCGCTATTATTGCGAGCTATATTCTGTACATCAAAGTAGTGATGCTTCCTTGGAAGAATTCCTTGACATCCTAGCCCCACAGCTGACAGAAGATGACAACGAAAATTTTCTCGAGGTTGTCAGTGAAGAAGACGTGTATGAGACTCTGTGCGCCTCGCCACCAAAAAAATCCCCAGGACCGGATGGTCTGCCAGCAGAGTTTTACATCCGTTACTGGCCAATAGTAGGTGCGAAAATTACGGACATTGTAAATGAGGTTATTCAGGGTAAAATGATTCCGGCTGAGTTTAAGGAGAGTAAAATTGTTCTGGTGCCAAAAAATAATGGAAACAAAGATTTAAATAATTTTCGTCCAATTTCACTGCTGAATTCTGATTATAAATTAATAGCTAGAATAATAAACAAGAGAATTTCATGCCTTACAGATAAAATTATTAGTCAACATCAGAACTGTGCGCAAGGCAGAACCATTTTTCAAAATCTAGCGGAATTCAGGGATATGATTGCAATAACTTCTGTAACAAACATAAAGTGTGCTTTATTGTTTTTAGATTTTTATAAGGCGTTCGATGTAGTTAGCCATGAATATCTTCTACAGACATTGAAGAAAATAGGTTTCAACGATAGGGTTATCCAGTTGATTAAGAACATAGCAACTGGAATAAATGCTAAAATAGCGGTGAATTGTCAACAATCCAGGCCGATGCAAATACAACGAGGTGTTCCTCAAGGAAGTCCTCTGTCCATGTCGCTCTTCGCAATTTCGCTGGAACCTTTCCTCCGACACGTCCATGCTACATTAAAAGGCTTAACATTATCAGGAAACAAAACAGTTATAAGAGCCTATGCTGACGATATAGGGGTCATTATAAGGAATAATGACGAGGTAACCACGCTAGCAACAGTGATTGATTCGTACTGTAGAGCATCTGGAGCCAATGCAAACGGAAAAAAAGTAAGATGTTAAATCTCAGAGGTTTTGATAATATCAACGTCGAGTGGGCAAAATTAGTCGGACAACATAAAACACTTGGGATCACCCTGACAGCATGCCCTATGAAAATGACGGCTTTAAATTGGAAAGTTGCAGCAGATAAAGTGCAAGGAGCCATTGTAGAGAATTTAACTCGATATATGAACCAAGTTCAACGAACACAGTATATCAACTCATGCATCCTTGCTAAGGCTTATTATACTGCCCAGCTGTTTCCAATACCGAGAATGATAGCGAGAAGAATAATGTCCAAAATCACAAAATTTTTGTGGAGAGGTGAAGTGTTCAGAGTACCTGCTAAAGTAGCCACTTTAGATCCTAAAAATGGTGGACTAGGATTAACTGACATAACGGATAAAGCCTCTGCTCTTTTTATCAAAAGGCAAGTTAATTTAATAAGAGACTCGCGAGAAAGCATAACCAGCCAACTTTTCGAGATCATTAAACCTCCAAGCCTGCTTCCCCCGATTGACGTGCAGAACATCAACAGTCGCTTACAGCACGTGAGGATTTTCTATGTTGAGTTTAGTTATGTCAGTGTCGAACTCAGGCAGTCCCGACACTTAACATCGAGAGCCATAATGCGGGAACGAAAGAAAAGCGAAGGAAGAAACAAAATAGAACGACAGTTTCCAAACATTGAGTGGACTGAGATTTGGAAGAACAATAGTTCTAATGTGCTCACGTCTAATATAAAAACGTCATGGTACGAGACAGTTAACAACATAGTTAGCACCAATGAAAGACTGCACGCAATCGGACTCTGTGAAACAAATTTATGTCAACAATGCCATCTAGTTGACACAGTAATTCATAGATATACTTGCAGTGGTCACATGAATAGTTGGAAGTGGATCCGGGAGCAAATAGCTCTGATTACAAGAACATCCCCTGAGTATATATCGCTGTCATTGATAAACAGGCCTGAAGCACGCTATTTCCCAGAAGCAAAAAATAACGCTGTGTACTGGTTGCTGGGAAATTTTGTTAACTACGTCCTTAACAAATTAGGATCCGATAGCATCATAGAGTTCAAGGTACACATGCTGTGTGAGTTCCACAAAATTAGAAGCTATTCGAATCACAAGAAAAAGTTCGGTAATATGCTAAAAATTGTATTTGAAAGAATGGGCATTGGTTAATATAAAAAAGAAGACTGTGTTGACAGTGATGTATTATAGTTACCTTAAGGATACTATTTAAGATTTTACAGTATATTTATTATGTGTGCTTTCTCTACTTCAGAGAGTAGTTTTTTGAAATTTATAAGCTAATGTACAGAACTTATGTGACATTGAGATTGTGTGACTAATAGTGCCAAACACAAAACATGAAAGGTGTATTATTGGCTTATACTAGAAATTTGGAAACAGACAGTTTTTTATAGAAATTTCCTTATCGATTGGTTAAAACCATAAGATTCTATCCGATAAATGTAATATTCAATGGCTGGCACATTGCCCTGTTCATTTTTGCAGTGAAAGACTGATTATATAGATCTGATCACTTGAAATACTTAGATTCAATTAATGTCCAGAAAGTGTAGTTGGAAGGCTAGTCAACTTTATTATATATCTCCTTTCCGCCATTCTCAAGTATTTATGTTTAATTTAATTCTTTCTGGTGATTTAGTCAGTAACACAATCTTCTGTTGTCTTTCCTTAATGTCAGCGCAATTGAAATGATCAAACCGCTTTGTTTAAATAACTTCATGTATGTATAACTTAGTATGTATTTGCAATGTGTAACATTGTTTTTTTTAATAAAGGTTTTATATATATAAAAAAAAGCGGTTCTAGGCGCTACAGTCTGGAACCGTGCGACAGGTACGGTCGCAGGTTCGAATCCTGCTGTGGCGGTTTTTGTGTATCATCAACATCGACAAGTGCAATGAATATGGATGATACGATACTCTATCGTATTCTGCGGTTTGAATTCACTCTATTTTTTTAGTAGTTGCCTTGATTTGTTTTTGTAAATGATACTGACAATATTATACACACGTAGTGTAATAATGTTGACTGTAAGCTGTGTTCATATCACTAAAATTACAGATCATACATCAGAGGTTTTATAATTTTTTCGTCTTCGATGGATTTAATTATTCTTAGCAAAGTGATCATGAAAGGGAACCACAGAATACCACCCGCGCACAACACTGACGTATGCTACCAAAAATATTTTTGTCCGTGATTCGTGCGTAGTTTAATTTTGACCTCATACATCAGCAATGAAATCTTGTTCAACAATAAATACCATCAGCACTGTTCTTAGAAAATGCAGGCTGATTCGATTAATTTTTTTCTTTTATAAATAGAGTTCAGTACCACCGGTGCACATTTATTTCTTACACATCGGAATATTGAAAGTTTGCAGTTTCAAGTAATTTAAATTTGCCGCTGTAATAAAAGTTAAGATGCCGGCCAACAAAAGATAGAGGTTTTCTTTTTTAATTAAGATTTTCCTTTTTCCAATAAATCATTTAAAACATTTAAATTGATGCCACCAATAAGAAAAATGATTAAATTGTTTTTCAAATTAGTTTAACACACACCCATCCTATTTTCAACTAGAAGTACAGACGAAGTTACTATATAATCGCAACTAACAATGGCTGCGCTTCTTGCAGCTATGATAAAACAATTAATACAAAATTATAATTAAAACAGGAAGTGAATTTTCAATAATTAATCATAAATAGTTTTAACGTATTTGGCTCTATTTGTTTTTATCAGCAAATGAACATAAAAGTACAATAATTTTACATTAAATGTTTTTCATTTAACAGACCTCAAATCGATTCGCGTCTTGCGATGTACATCAGAAGAAGACGACAAAAGGGTACAAAACAAAAGAAAAGAATGACATAGATTAACAAAGAATGTGAGAGAAATATTGTCTCTGTTTTACATAATTATCATCTTTTTAAGAAATAATTACATAATTGAATGAATATTATCCACACGTTCATATTCCACTCGTAATAATATATATATCGTGGATCTTATACTGCCTCGGGCATGGATGTGTGTGATGTCCTTAGGTTAGTTAGGTTTAAGTAGTTTTACGTTCTAGGGGACTGATGACCTCAGAAGTTCAGTCCCATAGTGCTCAGAGCCATTTAAACGACTCAGGTTTCGGCCTTTTATGCTATTTTCAAGTGAATGAGTTTATTGCAGGACATCAAGCTCTGGTATTTCGTGGGGAGCCAATATTTTCTTAATTTATGGCCAATTTTGAGCTTCATGTCCTGCAATATATGTTAATGACATAAACTCAATCACTTGGAAATGGTATAAAAAGCTGAAACCTGAGTCGTAATTTAAAAAAAAAACAATACAGCAAATGGCGGTGTGCATTTAAAAATTATTGTGCGACTGATGCTCAACGACATCATAAACTGTTTAAAAAAAGTGTATGTCTGCACAAAAAATACACTGATTGGCTAACAATACGAGCCCCGGACTACCAATCGATTTTGTGAAAACCGCACATCATTAGCGCTTTCCATTTCCACAATATTTGCGGTCCAAGTTTTAGGTGATTCACCTAATATATAACGTCTCGTGAGACAACATTTGGTCCGAATGAAGTGCGTCTCATAATTGCCTTATAATTTTATAAAGAGGCCACATCTACGACACTACAGTCAAGTGAGATGACATAGTGACTACGCACTTCTATCGTAGCTCAAATGTCGGAGTCGAATTCGGAACTGTTTCATTACGTAAAATCCCGACTGATTTTTTCTCCAATCCTGTGAAGTCTAAGAGTGCTAAGCCTTGTCTAATGGTTCCACTATTTTAAAGCCGTTTAGATGAGCAAAGAATGAGTCGAATTGGCAGCACGAGCAAGAATGTAATCGAATGCACAAAGAAGAGAGATGTGCTGCTGTGACTTTCAGTATTCTGTGAGGGTGTAAGGTCTCTGCCTGCCCCCGTCCCACCCCCTTTTCTCTCACTCTACAGCATGTAGAACGTAAGAAACACGCTACAAAAATTATAAAGTATCAGTGATGACTTACATGGGGGGAAACTGCCTCTCCTATCCAGGATAGTC
Source organism: Schistocerca piceifrons (assembly GCF_021461385.2). NCBI lineage: Eukaryota > Metazoa > Arthropoda > Insecta > Orthoptera > Acrididae > Schistocerca > Schistocerca piceifrons. The sequence continues at coordinate 387,609,565 of NC_060142.1, forward strand.
AATCCTGGTGGACAGGCCATTGACGTCATACACGGTTTATGCGTGAGAACAATGACAGATTTTTTATCTATTCTCAGCATTATGGACGTGTAATTTGCTGTTAACGGTAACTCTTGTGTTGATAGTAAATTATTAGTTGTCTTAGACGATTATCGGATTCAGTTTGAAGTTTCGGTGTCCTGCGGGGTGATAATTCAGGAAGATAAGACACTTTCTATCTGGACCTGTTACATCATCAACAGTTTACAGAGTGCGAAGTTGATACAGGATTTTAGTAAGGACGTAACTACTTCGTCGCCACTGCACGCTATAATTGTTACAGGTATCGGCGCGGAAGTCGCAGCTGCCTCGCTCTCCAATCGATGTTCGCGCTGCCTAGTGATTGTCCATTTGCATAAGATACCACCAGCTGAAAGAAAACCTGTTAGAAGCGACACACTGCAGCATCGTAAATAATGAAAATGCATCTAAATACATATTTTGCAGATCGCTGTGAAGTTCATGGCAGACGATACTTCCAACTGAAACGAGTGTTAGATTTTCCTTCCATTCCATTCGTGTATGGAGCGGGGGAAAATGACTGTTTAAATTGTCTCTGCATACGCAGCAACTAGCCACACGCACGTGAGCGATACATAGGGGGCTGTAGTATGCCATTAGATTCTTCACCAAATACTAGTTTTGAAACTTTGTGAGTATAATTGTGATAGGACAATCGGCGTCTCTCTTTAACCGTCTGCCAATTCAGTTTTTTTAAGCATTTTATGGACGCACCCCTTTGAGTGAAGCAAACCTGTACTGTAATTAGTTCGTAGTGGCCTTCTCTGTACACATTCAGTATTCTTCTTATTCTAATTACACACTTGAGCTATATTCTAAGATGGGATGGACAAGTGTAAGCTATTTCCTATGTAGACTGACTGCATTTTCCCAGTATCTTGCCAGTGAATCGAAGTCTTCATCTGTTTTACCTGCGACTAATACTACGTCATCGTTCCATTTCATATCCCTACAACTTGGCACCGAGGTATTTCTATGAATTGAATGATTCCGATTATGGCTCATTGATGATTGGTCATATATAGGACAGTGAATATTTTTACATTTCTGAACTTTTAAAGCAGTTTCCCAATTTCTGCACCATTTTGAAATCTTATCATAATCTGCGTCGATATTTGTGTTCTATTTTTTTCAGACAGTACTTCATAACAGATAACTGCAAAATCACTTCCATTCATAATGTTATCTGCCAGGTCATTAACACGAAAAGCAACGATACCAGTACACTTCCCCAGGGCAGACCTAAAGTTACATCTACTTTTGTCGATGACTCGCCAACCAAGATGACATGTCGCGTCCTCTCTATTAAGAAATCCTAAATAGACAGCGTTGTTCACAAAAATCCAAAATGATCGCAGACTCATTCAGGAAATTAATTTACTCTAATAATCTTTACTCCAGTCACAAATTTTGTTTGATACCTAATATGATCGTACTTTTGAAGTGGACTGAGTCAATTTTTATTTCAATCATGAAATACTGCATCGGTGAGTTATGTGAGAAAGCGCCAGTTGGATTCCGCCTATCCGATGTTTCCGGAATAAATGCTGGCTAGAAATAAAATACTTTTCATCTTTCCCTGTGTTTGTGGCTTCTCGTTTAGCGGTATCTGGCAGTTGTTACGGATTATCTTAGTTGACGATGCTAGTAGCAACGCTGATAAGAAAAGTTCCACCGGATATAATATTTGCTTACGTCTATATATTAGTGAAAGTGACTACAATATTTCAATATGTAATGTACAGCACATCAAGCGTACTTTCAGTACAAAAGTATGCTGCTGCTTGTACAGCACATCAAGCGTACTTTCAATACAAAAGTAAAGATAAAAGACTAAGAGGTGTGATGGTGAATGTGAACTTAAATTAATGTAATATACCATTTTCGTGCCTGTTGAGTGAATGGTTCGAAGGGGCAGCTATCAGACTCGAACTTTAATTGTGGCGAGGTTATTCCTTTCGAGTCTGTGCCGAAGCGCAGCGCTCCTGAAGAGACGTGATCTTAGCAATTAGCAGAGTAGCACCCTACGTCCAACATCGTATCCACGAGCTCTGTAAGCTAGAGGTTCATATGTTCACTTTCTAGACCTGATAAGACGGTTTTCAATCCGCACAAACTGCGCTGTAAGCTAGATTTGTAATGTAATTGAACGTTGCCGTCTGACTCTACTAGGATCAGATAATTAGAGAGTTTCCCACGTGGCCAAGTGTTGTTACAGTACCATTAATTTGGAAACACTATTGCTAGAATTCCGAGCACAAGGCTACACTTTCCAGAGAACTGCTATTTGCGGGCAATGACTAGGTTACTGAATGTCCACATCTGGTTAAATTTCGGGGGTTGCATAGGTATTGCGAAGTCGAAGCAACCGGCGACAGCCCTTTCATGTGTAGGGTGCTAGATGTTTGCCCTCTGGGGCAGAGGTTCTGTTTGATAGTATTAATGGTTTGTGGTAGTGGAATTTAAGAGCCATAGGCTCTAAAGCTCATAAAAAATTTGTAAGTGTGTTCCTACACGTGGATCTGGAATTCTGAAGAGTTTTATTTTTCGGTGTTTGTAGGCACGAGCTGCGGGTTAATGAGTACACACATGGCTGATGGGTACAAACCTCTTATTCGATCACGAGCCTCTATCTAGCTGGAGGTACAGTATCTCATCAAAAGTACCCGTCCACATATTAGAGAGATGCCTATAACAGTTTCCACAACGAAACTTTGTCTCGAAACGTGGTAGAAAATCGAAAGAGATTCTAGTCGTATGTGAAGTATGTTAGCGGCAATGCCTCATCTGCGCGATAGCAATGGAGATACTATCGAAGACAGTGCTGCCAAAGCAGAGTTACTGAACACAGCCTTCCGTAATGCCTTCACAAAAGAAGACGTAGTAAATATTCCAGAATTCGAATCGAGAACAGCTGCCAACGTGAGTAACGTAGAAGTAAATATCCTCGGAGTAGTGAAGCAACTTAAATACTTAATAAAAACAAGTCTTCCGGTCCAGACTGTATACCAGTTAGGTTCCTTTCGGAGTATGCTGATGCATTAGCTCCATACTCAGCAATCATATACAACCGTTCGCTCGACGAAAGATCCGTACGCGAAGACTGGAAAGTTGCACAGGTCACACCAATATTCAAGAAAGGTAGTAGGAGTTATCCACTAAATTACAGGCCCATATCGTTAACTTCGATATGCAGCAGGATTTTATAACATATTTTGTGTTCGATCGAAGAAATCGGTCTATTGACACACAGTCAACATGGGTTTAGAAAACATCGTTCCTGTTAAACACAACTAGCTCTTTATTCACAAGTGTTGAGTGCTACTGAAGAGGGATTTCAGATCGATTCCATATTTCTCGATTTCCGGAAGGCTTTTGACACTGTACCACAAGTGCGGCTCATAGTGAAATTGCGTGCTTATGGAATATCGTCTCAGTTATGTGACTGGATTTGTGATTTCCTGTCAGAGAGATCACAGTTCGTAGTAACTGACGGAAAGTCATTGAGTAAAACGGAAGTGATTTCTGGCGTTCCCCAAGGTAATGTTATAGGCCCTTTTCTGTTCCTTATTTATATAAACGATTTTGGAGACAATCTGAGCAGCCGTCTTCGGTTGTTTGCAGATGACACTGTCGTTTATCGAGTAATAAAGTCATTAGAAGATCAAAACAAACTGCAAAACGATTTAGAAAAGATATCTGAATGGTGCGAAAAGTGGCAGTTGACCCTAAATAACGAAAAGTGTGAGGTCATCCACATCAGTGCTAAAAGGAACTCTTTAAACTTCGGTTACACGATAAATCAGTCTAATCTAAAAGCTGTACATTCGACTAAATACCTAGGTATTACAATTACGAACAACTTAAATTGGAAGGAAACATAGAAAATGTTGTGGGGAAGGCTAACCGAAGACTGCGTTTTATTGGCAGGACACTCAGAAAATGTAACAGACCTACTAAGGAGACGGCCTACACTACACTTGTCCGTCCTCTTTTAGAATACTGCTGCGCAGTGTGAGATCCTTACCAGATAGTACTGACGGAGTACATCAAAAAGTTCAAAGAAGGGCAGCACGCTTTGTATTACCGCGAAATATGGGAGAGAGTGTCACAGAAATGATACAGGATTTGGGCTGGATATCATTAAAAGAAACGCGTTTTTCGATGCGACGGGATATTCTCACGAAATTCCAATCATCAACTTTCTCCTCCGAATGCGAAAATATTTCGTTGACACCGACCTACATAGGGAGGAAGGATCACCACGGTAAAATAAGGGAAATCAGAGCTCGTACTGAAAGATATAGGTGTTCATTCTTTCCGCGCGCTATACGACATTGGAATAATAGAGAATTGTGAAGGTGGTTCGATGAACCCTCTGCCAGGCACTTGAATGTGATTTGCAGAGTATCCATGTAGATGTAGATGACATTAATATGAGGTGTGTTCACGCTTTGCCTTTATGGCGGTTTGAACTCTGCTCGGGACACTTTAAATTAGGTGTCCACATTTCTGAAGATGGTTGGCAGCCAATTCTTTCTCAAGAGCCCATGCCAGAGAAAATAGTAACGTTGGATGTTGGGGTCTGGAGCGAAGTCGACGTTGTAACTCACCTCGAAGGCGTTTCATTGGATTTAGGTCGGGACTCTGAGCAGGCCAGTGCATTTCAGGAATGTTACTGCCCAGAAGCTATAATCTCGCAGATGCTGCTTCATGACAGGGTGCACTCTCATGCTGACATAAACTGTTCCTTTACTGCACGCAGTACAAAACTCTGTAAAATGTTTTCATATCCTTCTACAGTTAGCGTTTTCTTAAGCACAGTAAGGGGCCGACATCCTAACCACGAAAAATACCCTCACACTGTAACACCGGCTTTTCCATACTTCACTGTTGGCACTCCAAATGACGGCTGGTAACGTCCTCAAGGCGTCCGCCGAACCCAACCCTTTCCGTTGTATTGCCACAGGATATAGCATGATTGATCGCTTAAGCTCATTCGTTTCCAGTCATTCACTGCCCAGTCGCGTGGCTCACACCATCTGTAGCGTCACTTAGCACTGACTACTGATACGCGTGGCTCACTAGGAACGTCTCGATTGTCGTTCCTCATCCTTTTTAACTCTCTACGCACAATCACTGAGCCAGCAGGAATGCTCGTAGTACTTAAGAACTTACGAGTGATTTTTACGAGGGTCGATCAATAAGTAATGGCGCACATTTTTTTTCTCAGAACATACTTATGGTTAAGAGCCAGAATTTGGTGACAATATACATCAACTTGTCTTGTCCATGTCCTACTTTAATATGCAGTCTCCATCACGTTCTATGGCCGTTCGCCAACTTTGTGGAAGAGCACATATTCCCTGCTCTGGTAAAAGCACTTGTCCTGTAGGCGTAGCCATGATTTCACTGCGTGACTGACACTCTCATCATCTTCAAAGTATGTTTCCCGTAGAGAATCTTTAAGCGGTCCAAGGAGATGTAAGTCCGAGGGTGCCAGGTCTGGACTGTAGAGTGGATGAGGCAGTGATGTCCAACCCAATTTGGCGATGTGTTCCCAGGTTCTCAGACTTGCGTTTGGGTGTGCATTATCGTGTCGGAGCAAGATTTCTGGTGGATTCTTATCCGACTGAACACGTCGGGAACGGTTCTTGAGTTTATTTAGAGTCTTTACGTATTCCTCTGAATTGATGATTGACGCTCTTGTCATCACATCCACGAGAATAACGCCAGATGACTGTCACCATGATTTTTCTGGCAGAGGGGGTTGTCTTGAATTTCTTCTTTTGTGGTGAAAGAGGGGAGATGCCACTCCATGGACCGACTTTTTGTTTCCGGCGTAAAGTGGTGCACCCAGCGTTTCGTGCCCCGTAACGCTCCATGACAGAAAGGCCTCTGTCGGTCTCAATACGCTCCAACAATTCAGATGAAATAAACCTTTCTTTGAATCTTGTGGTCCGCTGTGGACATTCGTCGAACCTATCGCAAGCACCTCTCTGAATATCCGAGGGTCTCCATCATTGCAGACGCACTTCCAATGCCGACCGACGACTGTACAGGCAATTGTCGAGTTGTGATGCGGCAGTCGCCACGAATACTGGCATCCGCATGATTCCGTATATCTGTAGCAGTGGCGGTGATATGACGTCCCGAGCGTCGCTGATTATGGACTGAGGCTGTAACTTTCTTTACCCGTATCCCCACTGTACTACCATCAACTGCAGCATCGCCGTACACTGAACACAAACGTTTATGGATTTTCACCACGGTTTCTTTTCCTGCACACAAGAATTGAATAACAGCACGCTACTTGTAACGTGAGTCGTATGTAGACACCATTTTGACGCTGTACTACGGCTCTGCCATCTGCCAGAACGGTTCGAAACTTCATCGACGCACAGAACAAACATCAAATGTGAAGCACCAACAACGACGTTTGTCAATGTATGTTAATGGCTCTTTTAAAAAATGTGGGGCATTACTTATTGAATCATCCTCGTACAACCACCCTCCGTCCGCCGATTTCAGGCATTTTCTTTTTCTTACAATCACGCTCCACAATTCTCGACGGTGCCTGTCCGTCAGTACACTAGGTCTGTCTAGTCTTGGTTTAACAGTGTTTGTGTCTTAGCTCTACCACTTCCCAATCACATCACCGAGTGGGGTTGAAATGTCCGTGACCGATTTGTTACTCAGGTGCCGTCCAACAGCTACTGTGCGTTCGAAGTCAGAGCTCAGCTGACTAAAGCATTCTGCTGTCACTGCTTCACTTCCGCTTCCGACAACACGGTACTGGCCGCTTTCAATTATACCGGTGTGTCGGCTTCTCGCGACATCTAGTGATCACTTCCGCATTACGTTGATTTTTTTCTTTATTGTTATTTTTCACCTCATACAAAGGTGGGCTGGCAGCGGATAAATCTACTCCGCTCTTCAGCCACAAGCATTACAATAAACGGGAAAAATAAGACAGAAAAGTAACAGATTGGCGCTTAAAAAACAGTAGAAACTAAAAGTAAAAACACTGATGACTTAGATGGTACAAGTGAACGAAGGAGCGTGGCGGCGAAAAACACTAAATCACAAACACGATGGCACACACACGAGAAACTGATGGCGATGATCTCCGGCGCGCGAATGTCCACTTAACGTTTGCGAGTCCGGGGACCTGCCAAGAGGGGAAGAAGGTGGTGGGGGAGGGAGAGGAGAGAGCAAAGATGCCAATGGCAGAGGAGATGGTGGGAGGAATGAAGGTATGGGGGTAGAGGAAGCCCGGGGGAGGAGGGGGGAGAAAGGGAGGAGGTAGGGGAGGGGGAGAGAAGGGAGAGAGGGTGCCCATGGGAACGAACACAGGAAGAGGGAGTATCAAAGTTGGTAGGAGGGGTAGATGGAGGGGAGGAGGGCATCATCAGGGAGGGGGAGCTGGCGGAAGCCACCTCGGGAGAGGATAAGGAGAGTGGAGAGATGGAGAGCAGGTGGGAAGTGGAAATTCAGGCGCGGCAGCGGATGGGAGCGGGAGAGGATGGGAGAGACAAGCGGGTGAGGAGGATCGAGTTTACGGGAGGTGTAGAGGATCTGTATCCTTTCAAGAAAAAGGAGGAGGTGGGGGAACAGAATGAGGTTGTACAGGATCCGCATGGGGGAGGGGAGACGGATGCGATAGGCGAGGCGAAGAGCATGGCGTTCAAGGGTCTGAAGGGATTTGTAAAAGGTAGGAGGAGCGGACATCCAGGCAGGGTGGACATAGCAGAGGATATGGTGGATGAGGGATTTACAGGTGTGGAGGATGGTGGAGGGGTCCAGACTCCATGTACGGCCAGAAAGGAGCTTGAGGAGATGAAGTTGGGAGCGTGCCTTGGCTTGGATTGTCTGGAGGTGGGGGGTCCAGAAGAGGCGACGGTCAAGGGTGACGCCAAGGTACTTAAGGGTGGGGGTGAGGGCGATAGGATGGCCATAGACGGTGACACAGAAGTCGAGGAGGCGGAAGGAAGGGTTGCTTTTGCCTACAATGATCGCCTGCATTACGTTCAGATGTCCGGATACCTTTATGTTTGATGGAAGATACGGACTCGGCGAGATTTCATTAAATATAATAAACATTTGTTACGTTGGACTCTTGAATTGTTTTGATTTTGGTGTGACTCTTGTACTACGTCTCTTTAATGTTACCCTCTGTTGCCTTTGTGCGGATTTCTCCAGAAGTTTGAACAACATGGATGTGGCGTATTGACTGTTAGCATTGTACATTGTCCAGTCCAATGGTCTAATCTCGGAACCTTTCCAAATGCAGTCGCTACCAACTTCACCCGTTAGGTGTGCACTATATAACATCTGAACATCACATGCTTGTCTGCTATTGGTATCCTTATTACTATGTACAATTGTGCATTATCTGTCGGCACATATATTGCTGGCAGGTTCTGGTTATTCGGTTCTGCTATGAATTGTAACTACAGTAGCAATTACCTTTGAACCCTCCTCATTCCTCCAAATCTCATTCGACAACTCCCACATATTAAGTACCATACTTAACGACCATTTGTGACTTGATATGTTATGCCTTATTGCCTGTAAACCAGGATGCCTCTGTCCAGTTGATGATACTCCAGCACCCCTACTCTGCACACAGAAAAGAGGTACAGCGCTGCCAGAACACACATTCTTCTTTTTCCTGCCTCCTCTGTATAACACCCTGAGGACAGGGGCTATCATTACCTCCCCTCCCCTCGGAAGTTCAATGTCTCCAAACACCAAAACCCATCACAATACAATTAAATCCTATCGTACACAAACACACAGCCTTATTGGAAGCAATGCAACACACAAAAAAAACATATAGCACACACATTAAAAACAAAATATCCCTAAAATCATAAAACATAATAAATATCAATTACTTCCTCGCTCTTAAAGTCTATGGAGAATGAAATACCCGGGGTACCCCTTTCCATCATGAAACTTTTTGGTTCCTCTTCTTTGTTTCTTTCTTTGAGTTTATTCCAGTTACGCAGTTTCGCTTCCAGAGCTCCTTTGATTGGCCACAGACGTCCAACATGCACAACTATTGACGTTCTTCGTAATTGTAGTTTTATTTTAACTAGCAATGTAGTCTCAATATTTGATATGCGTCACAAGCTACTTCATTTTCCCCTTCGGTGTATATGGACTTCATAGCATTGCTCATTGGCCTAGTCTGCACTGCGGTAAACTACCCACTCATCTCACTGCTTCTTCATATTTTTCCAGCTGTTTGATATTTCTTATTATACTTTGTTCCATACTTCCTTCACTTTTATAGCAAATTCTCAGACTGAGTCCCCACTTCTGCCATTTTGTCTAATCATGTCAAATGGCAATGGCATTTCCTTTCCAAACACAATCTCAGATGACGACAGTCCTATGATAGTGTGTACTTTGGAGATGTATGCACTCAGTACAAAGGATAAACACATGTCCCAGTCTGAAAGATGCACCTTCAATAATAACTAAGCATTTTTCCAACCGTCTGTTGAAGCCGCTCCTTTCTTCCATTAGTTTGAGGATGAAGTGGACTCGTTCTTAACTTTTTTACCCTCAGTCACTGGCACAACTCCTTCATTAGGTCTGACATGAAGTTCGTCCGTTGATCCATAATTATTGTCTCTGATACTCTGAACTTTGACATCCACCTATTAACGAATGCTTATGCAGCTGTAATTTCTTGCTGGACCGGCATCAGCTGTATCTCAGTGTAACACGAAAAATGATCTATTATGGTTAGTACATAACAGTTGCCTACCGGTGTTCAGTTGAATCGTCCCAACAAGTCTACCCCAATAAAACTAAATATTTCTGTTGCCTCTGGCAATCTTTGTAGTACCACTTGATTGCGATTCAAATCCACACACCGCACACACTTAATACAGTTCCTCACTTATACGTGTAGGTCGTCATTATTTTTCCTTCCTCTGCACCAGTATTATTTCGCCTCTCTCTGATTCTTCACTCTACCACCTCCATGGTCAGGAACAAATGATAATGCATTGCAAGTAGCATTCCCTCCTTTAGCTTTGGTGGCACTGCCACTCATGGCCTCAGTTTCGTCCTCTACACCAAAAACTGTATTGGATTGTACCATTTGCCAAATCGTTTACATTTTTCGCTGGCGCTCTTCGTTATCTGCCATTCCTCAAGATCCTGACCTAACGCCTGTGTTATTGCTACTTTACTGCTCAGTCTGTACACATTTCCATGTCTCCTCCCAGGCTTGTGCATTACTTCGTACTCAAATCAACTGAGTTTCAACACCCTTCTCATCAATCTACTGGATGGGTCCTTTAAATCTTGTAACCAATTCAGAGCAGCATGGTGCATAACCTACCATGTAGGTAACGCCGAAAATATGTCATTCCATATACGAGTTCTCTCTCCATTGTGGAATAATTCCTTTCCATCCCATTTAACAGTTTTGGTGAAAAAACAACCAGATAGTATAATTTTTGGTCGATTTCCTCTCAGTACTCGAAATACTCACTTTTATAGAGCATCATCCAAAGATACATGTAAATACAAGATTTTTAATGTTTAAAAACTAGAACAGTGCCTTATTTACACAAATATACCGTTGCTACATCCCAAGTCTATTTACGTAGGAACATTTCCCTGTAAGGCACTTGTCTCTGTGTTAAAAACAAGAGACTACACACTACATCACTATCAGACTAGTGTGTTACTGTGTTAAAAACAAGAGACTACACACTACATCACTATCAGACTAGTTTAGAGGAGTCTGGCACTATAAGATTATAGCAGACATACATAACGATGAGAATTTTTTTTAAAAAAAGCAAGTAGGAACGTTTCTGCAGGTATTTATGTAGGCATACAAAACATTGCTAAATTGCACAAACATCCTACGTTTGTGCTGCTACCACTGCGATAGGGGTAGGGGAGCTATGCACTGTATTTAAAACAAGCAAAAATTGCAAGCAGGAGTCCTTCAGTCTCACTTGCCTCTGACAGTGTCACTGCCCCACCACGCTCGAGTGTTCATGACGGCTGTTGCTTCAAATCTGAGATGCCTCCAGCCAACAGTCGCCAGCAGTAGCATCAGTAAAATGCAGAAAGCAGAATTAAAGCATGCCCCTGCCTCCCACACATATGGCAGTAGCATATGTGAAGACAGGGGAAGACAGACGACCCATTGCATGGCCTGTCATTGTTTGCCTATGTGCTGGCAACCACTCTGCAGAGATGAAGATACCGCAGTTGTTATCATACTGTACCTCCCCCATGAACCATGGATCTTGCCGTTGGTGCGGAGGCTTGCGTGCCTCAGTGATACAGATAGCCGTACCGTAGGTGCAACCACAACGAAGGGGTATCTGTTGAGAGGCCAGACAGTCGTGGTGTTCCTGAAGAGGGGCAGCAGCCCTTTCAGTAGTTGCAGGGGTAACAGTCTAGATGATTGACTGATCTGGCCTTGTAACATTAACCAAAACGGCCTTTCTGTGCTGGTACTGCGAACGGCTGAAGGCAAGGGGAAACTACAGCCGTAATTTTTCCCGAGGTCATGCAGCTTTACTGTATGGTTAAATGATGATGGCATCCTCTTGGGTAAAATATTCCGGAGGTAAAATAGTCCCCCATTCGGATCTCCGGGCGGGGACCACTCAAGAGGACGTCGTTAACAGGAGAAAGAAAACTGGCGTTCAACGGTTCGGTGCGTGGAATGTCAGATCCGTTAATCGGGCAGGTAGGTTAGAAAATTTAAAAAGTGAAATGGATAGGTTAAAGTTAGATATAGTGGGAATTAGTGATGTTCGGTGGCAGGAGGAACAAGACTTATGGTCAGGTGAATACAGGGTTATAAATACAAAATCAAATAGGCGTAATGCAGGAGTAGGTTTAATAATGAATTAAAAAAATAGGAGTGCGGATAAGCTACTACAAACAGCATAGTGAACGCATTATTGTGGCCAAGATAGAAACGAAGCCCACGCCTACTACAATATTACAATTTTATATGCCAACTAGCTCCGCAGATGACGAAGAAATTGATGAAATGTATGATGAGATAAAATAAATTATTCAGATAGTGAAGGGAGACGAAAATTTAATAGTCATGGGTGACTGGAATTCGATAGTAGCGAAAGGAAGAGAAGGAAACATAGTAGGTGAATATGGACTGGGGTTAAGAAAGGAAAGAGGAAGCCGTCTGGTAGAATTATGCACAGAGCATAGCTTAATCATAGCTAACATTTGGTTCAAGAATCATGAAAGAAGGTTGTATACATGGAAGAAGCTTGGAGATACCAGAAGGTATCAGATAGATTATATAATGGTAAGATAGAGATTTAGGAACCAGGTTTTAAATTGTAAGACATTTCCAGGGGCAGTTGTGGACTCTGACCACAATCTGTTGGTTATGAACTGTAGATTAAAACTGAAGAAATTGCAAAAAGGTGGCGATTTAAGGAGATGGGACCTGGATAAACTGACTAAACGACCAGTTGTACAGAGTTTCAGGGAGACCATAAGAGAACAACTGTCACGAATGGGGGAAAGAAATACAGTAGAAGAAGAATGGGTAGCTTTGAGGGATGAAGTAGTGAAGGCAGCAGAGGATCAAGTAGGTAAAAAAACGAGGGCTAGTAGAAATCCTAGGGTAACAGAAGATATATTGAATTTAATTGATGAAAAGAGAAAATATAAAAATGCAGTAAATGAAGCAGGCAAAAGGGAATACAAATGTCTCAAAAATGAGATCGACAGGAAGTCCAAAATGGCTAAGCGGGGATGGCTAGAGGACAAAAGTAAGGATGTAGAGGCTTATCTCACTAGGCATAAGATAGATACTGCCTACAGGAAAATTAAAGAGACCTTTGGAGATAAGAGAACCACTTGCATGAACATCAAGAGCTCAGATGGAAACCCAGTTCTAAGCAAAGAAGGGAAAGCAGAAAGGTAGAAGGATTATATAGAGGATCTATACAAGGACGATGTACTTGAGGACAATATTATGGAAATGGAAGAGGATGTAGATGAAGATGAAATGGGAGATATGATACTGTGTGAAGAGTTTGACAGAGCACTGAAGGACCTGAGTCGAAACAAGGACCCCGGAGTAGACAACATTCCATTAGAACTACTGGCAGCCTTGGGAGAGCCAGTTCTGACAAAACTCTACCATCTGGTGAGCAAGATGTATGAGACAGATGAAATACCCTCAGACTTCAAGAAGAATATAATAATTCCAATCCCAAAGAAAGCAGGTGTTGACAGATGTGAAAATTACCAAACTATCAGTTTAATAAGTCACGGCTGCAAAGTACTAACGCGAATTCTTTACAGACGAATGGAAAAACTGATAGAAGCCGACCTCGGGGAAGATCAGTTTGGATTCCGTAGAAATGTTGGAACACGTGAGGCAATACTGACCCTACGACTTATCTTAGACGAAAGATTAAGGAAAGACAAACCTACGTTTCTAGTATTTGTAGACTTAGAGAAAGCTTTTGACAATGTTGATTGGAACACTCTCTCTTTCAAATTCTGAAGGTGGCAGCGGTAAAATACAGGGAGTGAAAAGCTATTTAAAATTTTTACAGAAACCAGATGGCAGTTATAAGAGTTGAGGGACATGAAAGGGAAGCAGTGATTGGGAAGGGAGTGAGACAGGGTTGTAGCTCTCCCCGATGTTATTCAATCTGTTTATTGAGCAAGGAAAAGTTCGGAGTAGGCATTAAAATCCACGGAGAAGAAATAAAAACTTTGAGGTTCGCCGATGACATTGTAATTCTGTCAGAGACAGCAAAGGACTTGGAAGAGCAGTTGAACGGAATGGACAGTGTCTTCAAAGGAGGATATAAGATGAACATCAACAAAAGCAAAACGAGGATAATGGAATGTAGTCGAATTAAGTCGGGTGATGCTGAGGGAATTAGATTAGCAAATGAGACACTTAAAGTAGTAAAGGAGTTTTGCTATTTGGGGAGAAAAATAACTGATGATGGTCGAAATGGACAGGATATAAAATGTAGGCTGGCAATGGCAGGGAAAGCGTTTTAGAAGAAGAGAAATTTGTTAACATCGAGTATAGATTTAAGTGTCAGGAAGTCGTTTCTGAAAGTATTTGTATGGAGTGTAGCCATGTATGGAAGTGAAACGTGGACGATAAATAGTTTGGACAAGAAGAGAATAGAAGCTTTCGAAATGTGGTGCTACAGAAGAATGCTGAAGATTAGATGGGTAGATCACATAACTAATGAGGAGGTATTGAATAGAATTGGGGAGAAGAGGAGCCTGTGGCACAACTTAACTAGGAGGGATCGGTTGGTAGGACATGTTCTGAGACATCGAGGGATCACCAATTTAGTACTGGAGGGCAGCGTGGAGGGTAAAAATCGTAAAGGGAGACCAAGAGATGAATACACTAAGCAGATTCAGAAGGATGTGGACTGCAGTAGGTAGTGGGAGATGAAGAAGCTTGCACAGGGTAGTGTAGCATGGAGAGCTGCATCAAACCAGTCTCAGAACTGAAGACCACAACAACAACAACATATTACCCATAACTGACACAATTCATATTTAATTGTTTAGATGTAATCGATCGACTGAATACTGAGTAACCAACTAGAGAGAGAAACGTGCAGTCTAGCATTACCTTGAAGAACTGTGGTTCACGACTTCCGCCAAACAGCAAAATTGTATGCTACGTCGCTAACACAGCAGTGACTTTTTGGCTTTGACAATATCTGTCTGAGTTGAAATCAATTAAAATCTTTTACATTGAACTATTCCCATTTGTTGCTTACGTTGAACTAAAATCCAAAATTTAAAAGACAACTTCACACACTTTAGACATTCGCACTCAAAGTCGTTGCCGATCAATATCGTATTGAACTGTAGTTCATTTGTTTTCTCAGTCTTTCCTCATAATCGTGGACTTGTTTAGACTTTCGTTCATCTGCAGTTCGTTGTCACTTCATTCGAAATTGATGGATTCGGTACAGTTAGTGTAACTTTTTTTTCCTATGGAACTGCAGACGACGTAGCAGCTGTAAGTGTTTATTAGACTTGAGTTGCTAGGAACATTCCTGTTTTGGTCAGGGCTTTTCATATTACATATTTTTAAATAACAGCATTAAAATACCTCTAATTGGTTAACGCGTTCATTTGTCTTGAAGCGATAAAATGATCATCATTCCTGCCGTGTCGCCTCTTCTCGCGGATATCGCTTAAAACGGTAGCCAGAAGATGGGGGGGGGGGGGGGGGGATGGGCAAACCGGAGTATATGCCCCAGGCGGCAATTTCAGGGGGTGCCAAATTCGTATTCTTGAAATTAACAAAAAAAAAAAAAAAAAAAAACTTGTTTCACAAAGCGCCTAGCATCCAGCGTAAGTTGGTCTATTGATTTCTCATATGATTTTGAAACGCACCCCTGTTGGTTTTTGAACATTTTTCAGTACATTCTAACATGATTTCTGAACGAATCGTGAGTTGATTTCGAATGCTGCCAGGGGAATCCCAGTCGCATCTAGAAATTTAAAATTCATTCCCGCATCCCACAGACAAAGGGGGGCTGGGCTATGCGGTGTGAGCCGAATAAACCCGAACGGGTGAATGCCTAATCGCTCTTTATGTGGTTGATTGGGTTTGCGAATGATCAGCATTGTTATGATTACTAGCGAAATCCGTAGATTCAGACTATCAGTGCGAAAATAAACAACTAACAGGAACTACAGGTAAGAAAGATTACATATTATCTTCTCGGTGTAGCCAAGAAAATGAAATTTTGACAGAAAATTTTTGCCAGATCGTTACACTACTAAGGACAAGTTGTTCAATCTCTTGTCATCATCCGCTTAAAGTTCTGTTCTATAATTAACCGGAGAACAAGTTTTGACAGTGACACGAATAGTTATAGAATTAGTCATGGCTGAGATTGTTTGTTAGAACGAGGAATGAGAAGAATCTCACAAATTATATGGAAGAATATGACAATTCCAAATTTATATAAAAAATTTCGTACCACCACTTTTCGATCTCATGCTTGAGAAACTGGAGCATGTGAATTAAATGTGAAACTATTTCCAGACATAAAACTTTTTGCTTGTAGTGGAAATAATAGGCATTTGACACTGGTACTACGTGAATTATATTCTGTCATGTTATTTACGTAATTGAGATACATAAAAATGATCATGATTTTAAAAACAGACTCCCTTATCTGGTGCGTATTACAATTTGTATAATACTAGAAATGCCTATTTCGTTTTATCCAGCATGCAGCGACGTATCAAATCGAGAAACCACACAATTCTTGAGTAATATTCATATGAACAGCTTTTTCGGTATTAGACAACGATATATTTTAATTTTTCATTTAGCAAAACGTTTGACGAACCTTGATGAGGTAATAGATCCTTTCGCAGAAAGGAAAGCACGCCGTGAGAGCTGTTGCAAGATTGGAGAGAAAGTAACGTTGGGGCCTAAGGACTGAAGAAATGTGTACTACTTAGATTGTCTCTTGTCTTTACGGCTTTGTGTTTCCTATATTTAATTTTATGTCACACAAAAGAGAGAGTCATTAACTAATAGGCAATAAACAGTGCAGATTTTCTGAAGAGTTCTTATTCTCCCGGTCACAAATGATCCCACTCACTACTAATTGTGAGTTTATCTTTATTTTAAGAGGGATAGGATGTCAAACCGGTCGCGATGGGGGGGGGGGGGGGGGGATAGTAGATAGTAACCAACGGGATGTGATTTAGTATCACTTACTTGCTTCTGTATATTCCATATCACCAGGGCTCGGCAGTTTTAATAATGCGACGCACTATGTAAAGAACGAATATGGCTTAGTGTGAAATACTGATCTAGTGTATACCAGGTTACAGTTAGCTTTTCTAATAAGTGTGATCTCTGAGAAGCCAAAGCCACTACCAGGAACTCTGCAGTGGGAAGGTTGGTGATAGCGCGCGTTAAAATGTACTGCGCAAGCTGTAAGGCTCTTCTGGTTGTAGCGTATTGCTGGTACGCGGCTGGCCAGATCGATTAGTAGAGCCCCAGGAGGGGGAACCCAGCAGACAAAACTTACCTCGCTACAGCAACAGAATGAAGAGAGGAGTAGAGGGATGGAAACATAGCTGCCTCTTCTGCCTGTGTCCAGCTGCTACCGTTTGAACACATGAATGGCTGGGCGGCAACAAAGTGCAACCATTGTAACGTCTTACCAGTCCAGTATCTTTCTACGACTTCCTACTTCTGTTTAAATGACTGTTGACCCACCTAGTCGCATTATTTTGTACTAATAGTAACAGTTTTATTACCTCTGATGTTTTTGTTTTGTACTTCCGTTGTCTTTTCATTTCCTTAAAAGATCTTAGGCTTATTATTCTTTAGTTAGACAAATTATGTTGATATTTCGGAGTACACATGCAATGCTGATTTAACACTTTGTTTTTCCTACTTATTAAAGTCTTATCTCCTCCTGGCGGGGCTAAAGTCACCCATGGTATTAGATGGAGAAAAAAATACTATGATTTCAAGACTGGTCTAGTGTTAACCTGAATGACAGTGTGACTTTGCACCAGTACTAAAATTGAAATATTACTCAAATCATGATTAATATAAATTTTCAAATTTCCAGACACTCAGTAACTATAGATGTAAAATTGTTAAAATGTCATGCGTCCGTATTTTTATTTAAGAAGTGGACGAAACATACAAAGCTCTGTTTTTTCACTGTAGCTTGCAATATTTCTAGGTAACGCTTCTATTAGATCATAAAAACTCAAGTATCTTTTATACAAGTCGTTTCATAATTTCTTTCACAATATCTGAGGCTCTAATTAATCTAAATGAAATAGTAGGCCTAGCTTTATAAAAGCCTTACCAGTGAACTCCGACAATTTAATACGGACCCAAATACTTATTGGGGTAACAAACCTGTTCTCCATTGGGATATTGGTTGGAAAGAATCACACTACCTTTGAAAAACTACGTGTATCTTTTACAGTTACCTGTCTTCAAAGTAGCGCTACTTCGTTTTTATGACTTTTTTTGCAAGGAACCACATCACTTTACAAAGCAACCTCTAAGCATTTACACTAATTAACCCTGTGTATTACTGTAGGATAACAACAATCCAACGACAAGAGCAACATTTAATTATTTACCGTTCCAAAGTAAAGTGTAAATTGTGTTCACATGACTTAGCAACCCTGTTATTTACATTGTTTGCATCTGGACTAACTACAGTTTTAGTTTAACCGTTTTGTACTTTTTAACTCTAACATCAGAACCAAGGCACAAACAATTGTAAAGTTTTTCCAACCAGCCTACACAATGCGTGTTTCAATAGATACCCGTCATAGTTACTAGTACAGTCAAATGCATTAAGCTACGTCTTTGTTGAGGAACTGCGCTTTGTTATGTACGTTGATGCCTCTCTTCAAACATATGAACTCTCATTCCCAGAATATAGTCAAAGAATCATCTTACCTGCAATGACAGTGTCAACTAAAAAAAAGCTGGTCCATGATTTGCATCCCCGAGTTTTCAGGCAGCCACCTCCAATTTTTTTTTGATAATTCAGCCAAAACCAATCTGCCTCTGTACTTTTCAGTAAAGTAACCACTATCAAATTTGAAATTACATCTGGCTTACAAGCATAGCCTACCAAATAACTGCAGTAGCAACACATCCATTTATCACTAATAAAACATATCAGTATGCACAGAATTTAAATTGCTTTACACAAGAAACAGTGATAAAATATCGTTAATTTACAAACTTTTCAATGACATGATCGTTTAATCAACGCATGTTACCACCAATCACATCCTTTCAGCGTCACAGTATTACTTCCAATAAAATTTCATCTTCTTTTTGAAATAAAGTTAGAAAATAGGTTGCAAAGGAAGTGGACGTGGGTAATAGAGTAGTAACAACTTTTTTCAATTCGATTTTATTACAAAATATACTCTTTACAACTCTTAAAACAGAGTCATAACTTTTTTTTACACAATATACAATTTTAAACGACCATATAAAATATATACAAAAGGGAATATCCTGCAGCAATAAACTCAAAGCAAGCTGTACAAAGATTACGAAAAGGGTTCGTCAAAATTTTGACTATGGCCCCAGGGGCATCAAATGCAGCAAGAATTATTGGAACAACTGTCAATTATGTGCAAAGAGCAGAAAAAAATACTGATAATTACACAAGAAATATAAGTTCACACTGCTGCAAAATCAGTGGTACGGGCTCAGAACAACGTAATGCCACTATCAAGAAAAAACAGCCGCTTTCATGTCAATGAACCATACTCTTGGTACTTACATAAAATGAAACTATTAACTGACAGCACAGGAAAGGGCAACACTGTACAGGAATACTAGTGGACAAAAATCACATTAGGCCAAGTTCACACTTCAGCAATCTCAAACTCTGAATCGCGTTCAGTTCATATTACATGAGATCACAAGTAACTATTACATTTGCTTTCATTGGGAGGCAATTTTACTAAAATTGACAATTTCAGCGAACGAACGATCGCCCTCATTTGAACAATCGTTTGGTTCCTTGGACTTACCGATACACAGATTGTATCTTCGTATGTTACTTTCCATTAAGTGGCCGAATCTACACTTTCTGCCGGACCTCCAACCAGCAAACGGATGACCGTGGCTGCATCACACCGTCATCGCCAGGAAAGGCCTCTGCTGAAGAACATCTACTCCTTCCTTTGCTTGCGCTGAACACAGATCTGGGGTTGACATAGACCTCGTCAACTTAGCAACACCGCCTGCAGCTGACATGTCACTCGCCGCCAGTCCACCAAAACTGAAGATTGACACCAAACTCGTGATTGTGTCAATTTCCATAGTTGTGCGCGCGGTATCTTCTGCATCGTCACTGTCCGCGTCACTCACACCGCACTCCGTGAACAAGACCGCATCGTCTATGAAGACCGAATCGTCACCCTCGGTGTCACTGCACTCCGTTGTCTTCGCTTTCTTGGGCAAAATTGAAGACACTGCCTCTTCCGTTTCCCACTCAGCTACGGCCCGTCTCCTCTTGAGGCACCTACTGGAAGGTTGTGACGCATTATTAGATCTGTCCCTGAACACTTTGTTGTCTTCACTGCGAGACGTATTGTCTAAATCGAAATACGTGGGAGAATCTGTAACAGTATGTGATGACACTGGGTTCTGACAATGAGAAGGCGCGTGGTTCTCCTTGTTATCCTCTTCACTCGACGCCGCTGCCGAATCCGTGCAACGTATGCACGACTGGTCAAGGAACTCTTGCAGAGGGCTGTCACTCGACGATCCTTCGCTGTCTTCTGAATGGATGTGGTCTGCAGTAGCTTCTGGTGACAGACTCACCTGACTGCTGTCGTCGTCGTAATTTTGCTCGTAACTTGCTTGATTCTGCTGCTGGGCACTCGAAACCGTAGCCGTGTAAATACCGCCTGTTGAATGCACCATGTGATACGCCTCCTCCATGAAGACGTAACGAGCCTTCTGCAGGACAGTCGCAACAAGCAAATTTTTGTGTAGGCTAACTCCCCCACGCTGTGCTCTCGACTGTGCAATCTTCGTCAGCGAAATGCTGATTAGTCTTTGAGCTTCTGTTGCCATGACAAGGCACAAACAACTTCAAAACTTATTACCGACAGCACTCACTTCACTTTGTCCACCCTCCAAATCTTAATGTTGAAGCTGAATGAAACTTTGCGAATTCCCAAGCACAGCGTCTCTAACAGCTTTCCCGCTCCAACCACCTACGACGAAAGACTTCACTGGAATGGCTGTTGATGTCACCAACACCAATATAAGTAAGCTTCCGTTGTCCTGACGTCACGGCCTACTTATCAACCAATCAGCGGACGTCCTTCGCCTTTTAGAAACCGCAGGTTACCGACGCGACTGCTCTCTAGCGGCAGGACCCGTAAGCTACACCGAGATTCGCTGGCGTTGTGCGTTAAGTTGGAGAAGGCGGAAACTAAGTAATTGGGGTCGTGTAAGGGAGTATAGTTCAGCTTCATGTGACTCGCTGTGTGTGTGTGTTATACACAACTACGTTCTATGGTACATTACCACAAAAATATTTTGCAATGTACTACACAGTCTGATAGTCTTTATTCGCCTGGTTAAGAGCCCTTCGTCATACTACTTTTTCATGGTTTTCAAAGTTAACAGTCTAGATGAATATGGCCAACTGAGTGTAAGTAGTAAGTATTCTTGTAGTATCTCAGTGTTTCAATACAAGGAAGACATTTGTCAGTGGCGGTATTATACGAATGTAGCTGCTTCTTTCCGTTATGGGTTGCCACGTAATGCATTCTCCGCAGTCAACATTAAGGAAAAGCGACCCTGTAGGAGAAACGGAAAAAAAATCTTTAAATAATCACTAAATTACTTTCAAGTCGTCATATAACAGCAGAGAACGTTGTTATTCAGATAATTCTGAAAGAGGAATATCAGGTTATAATGTGAGGTATGCAATAAAAGTATTAAAAACAGTTAACCAGTCGAGAATGGCCTGTTTACTTAGGGATATGAGTACAGTGGCTGGTATACACATATGTTAAAAGAGAAGGGACAATGTAATTGCCCCTCGTTTGCTCCAAACTTAAATACTGAGGACAGTGATACCGATTTGTCATTGTACATCTATGGGAAATGAGGCAGTGCCAAGACATCGTTTAGTGTAGCGCACAGAAGACGAAATATCAGATAAATTCCTTCCGACTGCATTTTTAGTGAAGATTGTATTTGTTGAGGTATTATGAACGACTAGATTTTGTTTTCATATGCCTAATTATTTTCACTTTCTCCTTAACTTTTTAAATTGATAATTAGTGGAGTGGATGATACATGCGATAAACACTGTCATTCTAATCTGCACTTAGATTTTCGTTTTATTACAACTCTAGTAGAACTTTGTGTGTTGGAGATGATCATATGGAATGTATTCATCTATTTCTTATGTCAGTGTAAATGACAACCTGAAAGTTAGTTGCAAAGTAGCATTTGCATTTACAGTAGGCAGCCTGTTACCTCTTTTTGCTGGAGATAGTGATCAAATTAAAATGCCACCAAAACAAGTATGAAAATAGAAGCTGCAGGAAGCTCTTCTTTGTCAGAGCATCTGTCACCCCAGTTTGTAAGTGTAACACAGTACTGATTACTAATACAATATCTTCTTTTGTGGAGTAATAACTTTATGTAACCAAATGATGTAAACTTTAGCACGTATACTTACAGGCTCCTTACTTTGCAGTTCATTTGTTTTCCTTAATCGTGGCTTAATTCTTATTTGTATTGAAATCATATAAGTTTGTCCATTTGTGGAAATTGAGAAGAATCACAAATGATATTGATAATAGTGATAACTAACAGAATAGCCATTTATGCATGTTATGAGTCAGGGAGACCAAACAAGCTCAAAATTGTGTTAGGCAGAGGCTTTTAGACTGTCTCATTCAACACAAAAACAAAATGTTACTACCTTATTATACTTGTTAGTTTACTAAAATATTTATTCCAGTGTGTAGATTATAAAGTTTAATTTTTGACAAAAACGTTGATAGTTGAGAAATTTTCTAGTAGGAATGAGGAAATATATGCTTACAAACCTATGAGCACGTAACTATCCTAGCTACTGTAGTGGCTAATACTGAATCTATCACAAAGGTGAACAAATGCAGTCCAATTCCAAATGAAACAACAGTATTCCCATTAAGACAAACAAATAATTTAAAGATTATATTCATCCAAAAGTGATCATTCACTGAAAAAGAAAGTCACATAAATAGGAAGCTTCCTTTGTTCATGTATTTTCTACTATTCCCATCAACACAGCTCGATTGTTAATAAATTATTGAAATCTAAAATTGTTGAAATAAAATTTTACGTAATAATGGTTTTTTATGGTTCACACTTTTTTTTATTAATTAATGTGATGTACCAGGGTACAAGGACATTACTAAATTAAAATTTACACATAATGTTTGGCAAAAAATGATCCTTTCTAATGCAGTTTAAAGTTTTTCACCAGTACGGGGTTCCTGTAATGTAACTAAGGCATATTATTCATTTGAAAAAAATCACTATCATCAGCCAAAGCTATTGTTGTTGGCACAAGTGTCATTTATTTAACCACTATTGGAAAGAAAGGAAAAAAAGTGGCCAATAGTGATTAAATAAATGCGTGTTTAGCTAACAGAGAGAGCCATGGTGGAATACGATGTCTTTGGACTAAGTTCTGGTAGACACACCTAGCACCTGTAAACTATCTGTGCATAATGCTCCAGTCTTTTGGAGGAATGACTTAACAGTTAATGCTGTTATATGTTTCCATACTCTATATAAATTGTTAGCTAAGTCTCTTGCATGTTTGTTGTGGCTACCTCTTGTTGAATTACAAAATCAGGTAGGAAAAATTATCATGCCATACACAGTTACATGAGAGTCGAGTGCTGAGAGAAATATTGGTATTGCAAGTGCTGAGGATATGTTGATTATATATGTACCATGAGTCATACTTTCTACTTACATACTGGATTTTTGAGCAGTGTGTAAATTAGCTCTTTAATTTTGTAGTAGTATAGGCACTATGTCTGAATCTTGATAAATGACTGTAGGACTTGCAGGGTCATATTTCCAAAATTAATTCCTGAATGGAGACAGTTACCACAGTGACAGCATTCTGTCGTAGACCATTAACAATTATTACATATCTATAAAAGTGCTGCTGAATAGTAGGAACAAGATTAATCTTTTGTTTTGGGAACTACTTTTATGGAGTCTCACCTGTCTTGACAGTTTGGTTGTCTGTGTTTTGTTTCACCCATGTCATTACACTTATTGAATGAATCATAGTGCGAACTTATCTGTAAACACTAGCTTTCTGGTCAGGTCTTCAATAAGTTTAGTTGATAAGCAGCAGTTTAGCCACTGTGTCCAGTTAATGGATTCTTACGATATTCCTTTAAAATTTGCTTTAATAGATTTTTAGATATAGTGACATGCTTTCTTTTATTCATTCATTCATCATGTTCTTCAGATAGGTCATGCAGAAACCAACTTGCAAATTTCTCACATGAAATCATGAAAGTGATGGAACAAGGGAATCAGAAGTATTTATTGACTTCCAAAACGTATTTAACTTAGTAGCACACCAATGTTTATTATTGAAAGTATGATCATTTGGATGTCCAATAAAATTTGTGGCGAGATTAATGAATTCTTGGTACAAAGGATGCAGTGGGTTATCTTTTTTGGAGAGCCGTTAAGAGAAGTATGAGTATTTTTTGGGGTGTGCCTCAAATAAATATATTAGAAACCATGCTGTTCATAGTGTACCTTAATGATCCGCCAGACAATGTTGAAGACAGACTTTTAGCAATAATTGCATCTATCTGTAATTACGTACCACCTGAAAAAACTGCTCAAATGTTCAGGTAGATATTATTAAGATTTCAGAGTGGTGCAAAGTTTTTCAGCTCATTTTCAATGTTCAGAAGTGCGAAACTGTGCATGCGAGAAAATGCAGAAAAGTCGTGTCCTATGACAACAATATTGATGAGTCATAACTGGAATCCGTTAACTCGTACCAGTTTGTAGGAATATGGAAAGGAAGGATGACATCAGTTCAACAGTAGATAAAGCAGGTGGCAGAATTCAGTTAATTGTGAGGACACTTGGAAAATGCCACAAGTCTACAAAGGATTCTGCTTACAAATTACTTGCATGTCCCATCTTAGAATATTGCTAAAAAGGGTGTGGGATGCATACCGGACAGGACTAAAAAAGATAAAGCTGTTACCAACTCTTAAGGTTTGTTTGTACGCTATAGTGGTTTATTAGGTGTGGCCCTACTGGGAAGCTGCTGTTGGCTTCCTCCAACCATAGCTGAATTACCCAGTCTGCCTGTAATTAAATGTGCATTCCGATGTATGATGCAACTCTGCTAGAAGAGAATATTATTGAATGTATACAAAGAACGGCAAATGGCCACGTGTGTGTGTGTGTGTGTGTGTGTGTGTGTGAGAGAGAGAGAGAGAGAGAGAGAGAGAGAGAGAGAGAGAGAGAGAGAGATTGCCAAGCACTTTACAGTTGTTTGCAAAGTGAATTTGTAGGTGTAGATTCCATTAAAAAGGAGAACATTCAAGAATGTTGAATGAGCCTTAACAAAACACAAGAAAGTCGTGGAAATTTAATCTGTATACTGCATTGTCAATAAACTATCACCTTCTGAACAACAATATTTTGTACTTGTGCCAGCTAAATTTAAGCTAGTAAATTAGAAAGAAACAACTACTTTGAATACAGCTGCTGCCCCTCAGTTACATCAAGTAGATGCTGTTTGTGCCATATTAGTAGATAAATTTTTGCTTGATTGCAATGACATTTTTCAAACAAAATAGGTATCTATATATGTAAATGGAGAGAACCTGTTTTACTGTTTATTACCACTTGTTGTGCAGGTTTAGATTAAACATTGCTACTTGCCATATAGTAAACAAAACTTTTTAATCCTCTAATCTAAATGTTCAGATAATTTTTAGATGTGATTAATGAGTTACTTTCTTTTGACCTGGTTAGGACTCCCAATTTCTTGCTTTATGTGAAACAGAAACTTGCTGGGCACCTTTGCAGCAGAGCACTAACTCAGTGAACCATAGATGAGGATGCAGTAATTTTTGCATTAATTTGTGTGTGTTTTATTGCAATTGTCAAAGTCACAGTTCAGTTGAAACATTTTTATCAGCAACAATGAAAACATGTAAGGCGCAAATGAAGTGTGAATGGAGTGGAAGAGTTCCAAGGTCCTTAAACAACATCTGCAAGTTATTCAGTTATCCACTACACACAATATTCCCACAGAATCAGAATCTTTAGTCTCCTTTCAGTATTTTTTCCTGCAATTGGCTTTATCAAAGTTTACGGTGGAGCCAACTTTATACAGTAGTACTGCATTCTTATATTTATTTAGTAGGCCCTAGTATTGTAAGAGCCAAGTAGGATAACGTATTGAATAATTTTATACCTAAGTATTATGGGCTATACCAAGTGTTAGGGAAGGCAGATCAAACAAGTGACTGTTTATAAATGGTATAGTACACATCCACATTACACCTCATGTTGAATTTTCCATATTTTCAGTGGTCTATATTAAACAGTTTATATATATGTACACACACGCACGCTAGGTACTGTCATAATTCCCGGTCATTTGGAGTAATTTCTGCAGGACACTGCTTGCTAATCCTACCAGATATGCGATTGCTTTCTTCTGTCATCTGAAAATACATTTATCTCCTGGGTAATGCCCCCAAAGCAGTATACCATAGGCCTTTTGCAGATGGGAATGGAAGAATGCAAAACATGAGTGGAGCAACAATTGTTTGCTCACAATGTTTCTTAATT
This sequence comes from Schistocerca piceifrons, assembly GCF_021461385.2. Taxonomy (NCBI): domain Eukaryota; kingdom Metazoa; phylum Arthropoda; class Insecta; order Orthoptera; family Acrididae; genus Schistocerca; species Schistocerca piceifrons. The sequence continues at coordinate 387,636,059 of NC_060142.1, forward strand.
TATACAGTTAGAACAGTACACAAGCTAGTTTGCGGCAACAGATAATTCGTGAGTCCTTGCCAAGAGTTGACTGGCCTGAGACCAGTAAACTGTCATTTGCATTTCACTATTGTTGTCTAGTATAACTTCCAGATTCACTCCTGAGGTTATTACTGCCAACCATCAGCATGTATTGTGGATTATTCTTACACGATATATAATATGGAAGGTCATTGACATAGACAGTGAACATTAAAGGTCCAACAACAAGGCATTGGGGTACCTCTTTTTAGTAGGAGTAATGCTGAACTCCACTTATGTGTGTATACAAACTGTAACCTATTGTTTACATAAGATTTGAATAAATAAAGTGTGTTATCTTCACTGCCATAGTATTATACCTTGTTGACCATTATGTCATGTGCCACTGAGTCTACGGCTTTGTTTAACTCCATAAGTGTCTCATACATACCATAGCCGAAGTTTCATATGCTTCATAACATTATTCACCAAAGCTTCAATTGCTTTTACAGTTGATAGGTGATATCAGTATCTAAACTGTTGTTCATTTAAAATAGCTATATATCTGTTCAAGCACACATTTATTATTATCTTGGATATGACAGGTACAGTTGAAATGGGCTTGTAGATTTTTTGGAGTCTTTTAGCACCTTTTTTCCTTGCAAAGGCACTGCAACTGTGAACTTAAGACATCCTGGGGAAATTCCTTCTTCTAGTGCTATGACAGTGTGAGAAGTGGCATTTTGATTTCCTGTGCTGTACACTTTATGATGAAATTACTGAGTCCAGTATAGTCTTCTGTTTTGGATGTGGTTAATTTGTTTATTGATTGTAAATGTCATTTAAGGGGGCTAAGGTCCAAGTAATTTTGTCACTTGTCTGTGTTGCATGAAAGAGCAGGACTTCTGCGTCTAAGGTAGAATTATTGAGAGGAGTGGTGGTCAAGGGCATCCATACCCGTGGAGGGGGGGGGGGGGTGGCGGCGAGAGGGGTGTATCATCGCTCATCACCGCCTGCCCGCTATGTCTCAAACTCTCAGTGAAAGGAAAAATATAGTAAGTTATTTTTATTTCAAGAAAATGATTTATAAATTGGTATTATGCAGATTTTTAACAGGGTCAGAACTAAGACTCCTTTTTATGGCTATTAGAAGTTGCCATTTGTCTTCCAGAATATTAAAAATTCTTCATATACCTAAGTGTAGTCCTCTCTGCAAACTACTGAGCCCTTGGTGTTGATGCTGGCATTATTTACAAAATAATCAGTGAGAATATCACAACCAATAAGGATACTGTTTTCTTTACTGAAATTAGTAATTTCTGTTTTGGTAAGTACAGTGTGTGTCTGTAAATTATCTGCCCAACTTAAGATTTTAATAACCTTAAGAATTTACTAGCTATTAATAAATTATTTTCATCATGTGATAAGGTGACTCAAAATCCCCCCCACCTTCAAGGTGACACAGTTTTGACACAAGATGGAACTTGAAAACATGATAAAACATGGATGCCACAGGAGAAAGATCTTTATATAGCCTGGGTTATACAAACACAATACCAGATACGCAAGTGCAATGAAACTTTCAAACATGGTATGAAAGGCAACCACTGTCCTGAGCAAATAATCGAGCTAGGCATACATCATTTATGGAAACAAGTAATGTTTGTGACTGTAGGCTTTCTCGGCATAAACTGTTGATGAAGGTTTCTTGGGTCTCCAGCCAGGTGGTAGCGTTGATATCTAGCGACGTTTCGGGAAGTGCCATACTACCCATCTTCTGGTGAAGTGTCAAGATTTGCGGAGGGTGGGCTATTTATATGCACCATCACCCCCCTCCACTAGACCTCGGGTGGTGCGGCGTACGTGCAGTGTTGGGGATAGCGGTCGCCCCTGGCGGCTGTGTTCGGTTCTCGGTGTAAGCATTCTGTCTGTGTCCGCGGCAGTGGACGTTGGTGGGTGTGCCTCCGACAGATTTCCGCTATCGCAGGGTTCCATGCTGCAATGAGTTGGTATCCCTCATCCCTGTTGACCAGATTGTCATGAATCCTTATTTCTATGGATTCTTTGATATCACTTTCCCAGAACCAGATGCCCGGCACAGTACCTTCATGTTTTCGAAGTTGAGGTGTGTTCTTCATTTATGCCGTGTTCTGCTATGGCTGATTTTTCTGTGTGATCTAGTCACACACATCTGTATGTTCTTCGCAACGTTTAGATATACAGTGCTGTGTTTGCCCAATGTATCATTTACCGAATTCACATGGTATGCTGTATACTCCTGGTGTGTTATGGTTCAGCACATCTTTGGCAGAACCTAGGAGCTCCCTCGTTTTCGGTGGTGCTCGGAGGACGGTTCTGATATTGTATTTGCCCAGAAGTCATGCAATTTTGGCCGAGAACGGACCCACGTACGGAAGGAATGCAAGTCATTTGTCGTCGTCTTCTCCTCCTCCTCCTCCTCCTCCTCTTCCTTTGGAGGTTCTGAATGCTTCCTTTTAAGCACCCTGTTGATCTGTCTTTCGCCGGCCGCTGTGACCGAGTGGTTCTAGCCACTTCAGTCCGGAACCGTGCTGCTGCTACGGTCATGGATGTGTTTGATGTCCTTAGGTTGGTTAGGTTTAAGTAGTTCTAAGTCTAGGGAACTGATGGGCACAGATGTTAAGTCCCATAGTGCTTAGAGCCATTTGATCTGCGTTTCACTGTAGCCATTTTGGTGGAAGACTTCCCTTAGATGTTGCAGCTCGGATGGTAGGCTGTCTTTGTCGGCGCACCCTATGTACCAGGGTGGTCAGTACTGTTTGTCTTTGTGCTGGATGGTGGCAGCTTGTTGCATGAAGGTATAGGTCTGTGTGTGTCTTCTTCCTATGTACTGCATGGCCTAGTGAACCATCTGCCTTCCTCTTAGTTCAATTATCAAGGAAGGGTAGGCATCCATTTTCCTCCATTTCCATTTGTAAATTTGATGTTCGGATGGATGCTGTTGAGGTGTTCCAGAAACTCATCTAGCACCTGTTTGCCGTGTCCCCACACGACAAAAGTGTCATCAACACAGCAGAAGAAGTGCTTTGGTTTCTGTGTGGCAATTTGAAGGGCCCTCTCATCGAAATTTTCCATATAGAGGTTTGCAATCGCAGGAATTCCCCGTTGCACTGAAAGTAGGTGGTTGTTAGTGCATGTTCGAAGAGGCTGACTGTGTGTGGTTCAAAGTTCTGGGCTAAAAGTACCAAGGAATCTTGAAGGGGCACTTTCAAGAAAAGCGAAGTCACGTCGAAGCTCACGAGTAGGTCCTCCCTTTGTAGTCGCATGTCCAAGAGTATTTTTATGAATTCGGCCGAGTTTGTCACATGGTGGCTGCAGTGTCCCACAAGGGGTTTGAGCAGTGTCGCTAGATATTTAGCAAGTCCGTAACTGTGAGAGTTGATGGAGTCCACAATTGATCTCAGAGGTACCCATTCCTTATGGATGTTGGGGAGTCTGTAGAGGCGTGGTATCACTGGCCCTCTGGGGTACAGCCGCTTCTTCATTGGCTCAGGTAAGTCAGATTTCTTCAGCAGAGTTATCGTCTTTCTACTCATCGTCAGGGTTGGATCCTTCTTCAGCCTCGTCTTGTAGCAGCAGGTTTATTTTCTGCTGGTACTCGGCAGTGCTTAATAGCACTGTAGCATTCCCTTTGTCCGCTGGTAGGATCATTATATCGGGGGTCATCTCTAAGGGACCGGAGAGCTGCTCATTCTTCTGCAGATATGTTATTTTTAGGTAATCAAGATCTGTCGATTATTCTGCAAGTTTCCCACCTGACTTCCTCTGCTTCCTCCTTTGAAAGCCCTCGTACTGCTTCGTCCATGCCGCTGATAATGTCTCGTTTTGGGAATGTTCTGGGGATGGGGGCAAAATTCAGGCCTTTTCTGCGATTGCGGCAACGTCCAGTTCTTTTCCAGTCAAACTGACCGCGTATCTGGTGTCATTCATCTCCTTTTTTGTCGTCTGAGTCCTGGCTAGTCTGCCGAATTTGCCAAGTTGTTTAGATGTAGAGCCCCGTTTTTGCACCTCACTGTTGGAGTACATGCTGCAGTCGGCCCATTCCCACAGATGGGCTGGTAATGTTCTTGTCAGTTGTAGGTGGCATGTGAGGAGGGTGCGCACATTCCTGTCAAGCTCCTTCCGAGTGAAATGAATGCACTCCCTTGCTAACGCCATGCCTGCTCGTCGTAATATCCAGTCGGTCTTCTTAGATTTTACTGGGTGTTGAAACCTTGGTAAGATGTTCTCATCTTGGCAGCATTGTAGGAAAGCCAGTGTGCTAAGTTTCACTTTCTTGGTGTGTTCTTTCTGCAGCCGTTTGCAGCTGGAGACTATTTCCTTCCTGTAGAGGTGTCCTCCACTAGACCTCGGATGGCTCCAGTGGACCGGTGGCATGTGCGCGGTGGTGGGGGATAGCGGTCACCTCTGGCAGCCGCGTTTGGTTCTCGGTGTAAGCCTTCTGTCTGCGTCCGCGGCAGAGGACATTGATGGGCGCGCTCCTGATGGATTGCCGTTATCGCAGGGTTCCGTGCTGCGCTGACTTGGTATCGCTCATCTCTGTTGACCAGATTGTCGTGAATCCTTATTTCTATGGATTATCCCTAGGTTCTGCCAAAGACGCGCTGCACCTTAACACACCAGGAGTATACAGCATACCATGTGAATGCGGTAAACGATACATTGGGTAAACACAGCGATGTATATCTAAATGCTGCGAAGAACATATCAGATGTGTGCAACTAGGTCTCACAGAAAAATCAGCCATAGCAGAACACAGCATAAATGAAGAACACACTTTCAACTTCGAAAACAATGAAGGTACTTTGCCGAGCATCTGACTTCTGGGAAAGCGTTATCAAAGAATCCATGAGATATGAGGGATACCAACTCAGCGCAGCATGGAACACTGCGATAGCGGCAATCTGTTGGGACCGTGCCCGTCAACGTCCTTCGCCGCGGACGCAGACAGAATGCTTACACCGAGAACCGAACGCGGCCGCCGGGGGTGACCGCTATCCCCACCACCGCGCGCATGCCGCTGGTCCACCACAGCCACTCGAGATCTAGTGGAGAGGGGTGACCGTGTATATAAATAGCCCACCCTCCGCGAATCTCAACACTTCGCCAGAAGATGGGTAGTACGGCACTTCCCGAAACGTTACTAGATATCAACGCTACCACCCGGCTGGAGTCCCGAGAAACCTTCATCAAAAGTGATGTTCTCCGTCGTTTTCAGGGAGTCGACAAAATCGATGCATATGGCAACCAGAGAGTTGGAAATGAGATGATAAACTTTGTGCAATGTCTTGCATAAAAGATTGTGGCTATATACCTACAAGGTGCAGCTGCTTTAGGTATTTAGTTAACAGACAAACCTCAGCGTGAACAGTTTACAGTGGATATGATAGACAATACTGATACAAACAATGACTTTTTGGAAAAGATTTGTTTCTCCAGTGAGGCACTATTTCATGTATCTGGCAGACTGAATCTTCATAATGTTTGTACGTAAGATTCACAGCATCCTCATGTTGCACTTGAAATGGAAAGAGACAGTCCCAAGATCAATGTCTGGTGCGGACTGAAACACAAATGCATCATTGGTCCATTCTTTTTCATTGAGAATCCCGTCAACAGTGGTATTTACATGGTCATGTTGCAAGAATTTGCTGTGCCACAATTGGAATACCTGCAACCTGATGTGATATTCAAGCAGGATGGGGCAGTACCCTACTGGTCTCTAAATGGCTGTCTATTTCTAAGTGAAAAGTTTGTGAATAGTTGGATTGGACAAGATGGTCCAGTCCGATGGCCACCATGGTACTCTGACCTCCTTCCTGTGGAGATTTGTAAAGGATATAGTGTACCAAACCAAGGTTAGAGACCTACAAGACTTGAAGGAATGCATTTGAACATGTCATTGTGCAAATCTTGAATTGTACATGGGGAGAAATGGAATTCAGACTAGACATTATTCATGCCACTAAGAGTGCACACATTGACACATATGAATGAGGAAACAAAACTATGAATTATCTTATCACATGTCAAAAACAGTTTGTTAATATGTAGTATAGTTTTGAAGGTATTAAAGTCTTAAGTTGTAAAGATAATTTATGGGTGTCCGTACGATCTTTTGCATTGTACTTAGCAGTTCGATATGGCATCTGTGGACTTGTCTCATATCTATGTACTTTTCTTATCCCTAACAGTTTTGACACTGGCCTTTCAGAATGAGTAGTAGTATTCTGAATGTGTTAAGTTGTGCAGTGTACCATATGCTGGTATGACGCTGCTTATGTGCAATATTAGTATGATATCTCTTGTTTACAATGGAGCATGTCTTTTGCTTAATATCAGTCAGGAAAATGGAAAAGCATTTATCAATGGTTTTATTAATATATGTTATATGAAACCAGTCCATTTTCTTTAAATGGTTTATCATATTGTTTTTATTGGATTCACCTGGAATTCTATTTGTCTCTTATCCTTCTGTAGTTTGTTTGCATTAGATTCACCTCGAATTCTATTTCTCTCTTATCCTCATGTACAATTGAGAACTGAATTTTCTATTTTAAGTCATAGTCCTACATCGTCCAGTATTCCTATTTCTATAAGATCACATTCAAGAAAGTCTGGGTACATTAGTAAATATGTTATCAAGAGATGCATGTAGTCTAGTGGGCTTTGCTTTGAGACATCATCAGTAGTTCAAGGGCTTCAGAGAATTTATCAATTATTCACATCTTTCCCTTTGCCCTTACATCTATGTCAATATTTGCTACAGCTATAATTTTATGCTGTTTATAGACAGACAATTGTGATATTAATGTATTAATTTTTGCTGTTAATACGGTCTCTTAGCAGAGCTTGGAGTTCAAGAACTTGAGACAGTTAACATTTTTTGCACGTGCATAAAAATGTTGGCTACTTTAGGTGTACTTTCGACTCAAATTCTGCTAAGATCTATGACTGAATAAATGTAAATCAATGTTACTTTTAATGTAGATTGAGGCCTCGCCATGTGAAATGCTTGTTGTGCAGTAGCTAGTAACTAGCAAGTATGAAACACTGATGTCAATTCTTTCAAGCCAATATTGCAGTTCACTGATTTTTAACTCCAAGAGATTGTACATTTATATGAAGGAGGAGAACATCACTATTGGCACAGAAAAGTATTTTGATTTCATTGGGTCTTGCATGTTCATTAATTTTCACTTGTCAATTTAGAGCACGACAACAGCACAGTTACCTGAAGGAATTAGTATGTTGGAGTTCTCTCTTAATGTAATTTCTACCTCCTTCCACTGTAATGTTTCCTTTATAAAAAAAAAATAAGAATATGGCAAACAGTACATAAGCAAGCACTGAAAGACAGTCTGTTAAAACAGAAGCTTTTGCTTCTGCTGAAAAAATATTTATTTTAGATGCAATGCCGCTCAAGATAACTCCATAAGAGAACACTGCAAATATATGAAAATTAAGACTGTGCTCCACTCTTTCAGTCAACAGTGAGATAATGTTTTTGTTGCTGTGGTCTTCAGTGTGGAGATTGTTTTAACGCAGTGGAAGCCTCACCATCTCTACGTAACTACTGCAGCCTACATCCATTTGAACCTGCTTGCTGTAGTAAAGCCTTGGTCTTCCTCTATAAGTTTTACCTCCCCATTTCAATATTGAAATTGGTAATGTATTTATGCCATAGGATATGTTCTATCAAACGATTCCTTCTTTTACTCAAGTTGTGCCATAAATTTCTTTAACCCCCAATTCGATTCATGGTTCTCCACTAGTCATCTGATATACATTTAGTGTTAAGAAATTTCCCATTGTAGGTAAGCTTTCCTGGCTATACTGGTTCGCAATGCATATCTACTCTACTTTGCTTATAAGTAGTTATTCTGCAACCCAAATTGCAAGACTCATCTAGTACTTGTAGCGCCTCATTTCCTAAACTAATTCCCTCACGTAATTATGAGAGTAAAACATGGTGAACTGAGCTACTTTATTAGTTCATCCATGTGCTGATTATATTTCAACTTTTGTAGTTAAAGCCCAAGGAATGCTAAAAAGCCTTCTTGGCTGTTTGAAACTGTATAATGAAGACCTCTCTGAGATTATGACAAACTGCTACAAACCTGTTCCCCTATCACTAAGCTGTGCTTGGTGAAGTGTAGTTTTGGGCCCATGATGAATATATTGTATCAGCAGCAATCATTTTAGTTTTTTTTAACATCTTTTAAAGTAATTAGAAAATCATTTATATGGTTCAAGAACAAAAGTGGACCCAGTTCAGTGCATGGCATATTTAAACTAAGAGCCACTTGAGGGATATTGTGCCAAATTCTGTCTAATTGGCTCATTAGATCATTAAAATCCTAAGGTGGTCAGAGGCCCTGTCCATGATGCTCCGAACTTTTACAATTGGAGGGAGATCTGGTGACCAAAGTAGAGTTTGGCAAGCGCGAAAAAAAACAGTAGAAGTCCTTGTCATATGCAGGTGGGCATTATCTTACTGAAATGTGAGCCAATGATGGCTTGCCATCAAGGGCAACAAAATGGCACATAGAGTATCGTTGACAAACTGCTGTGCTGCAAGGGTGCTGTGTATGACAAACAAAGAGGTTGTGCTGCGAAAAGGAAATGGCCCCTCAGACCATCCACACCTGGTTGTCATGCAATATGGCAGGCAACAAGTCAGATTAGTCTCCAGATGCTGTCTGAGGCATCCCCAGACACGTCTTCACTGGTCATTAGGTCTCACTTAGAAGCGGGACTCATCACTGAAGACAGTTCTACTCCAGTCAATCAGATTCCAGACGGAAGATGTGCCTGCAGATGCCCCGTACAGTGGTGGGATACCAACCTGATCGCCACCACCCGATATGGCCCAACGACCAGGAGTAATGGTCTGGGGTACCATTTTTTCTCATAGCAGGACCTCTTTGGTTGTCATCTGCAGCATCACTACAACACAGCGGTATGTTGACGATATTTTATGCCTCATTTTGTTGCCCTTCACGGCAAGCTATCATGGGCTTACATTTCAGCAAGATAATGCCCACCCACACATGGTGAGAGTTCCTGCTGCTTGTCTTTTTGCTTGCCAAACCGTACCTTCACCAGCAAGATCTCTGTATCTCTCCCCATTTAAGAACTCAATAGGACAACAACTCCATCAATCAGTGCCAAGCCAAATAAATAACTGCTTGTTTAAGGCCCAGAAATGGACCAACATGTTATTGACTTGCTCAATTTGTGAAGCCTTTTCTCTTGAATAATTCATCCATTTTTTCTGAAATTGTCATCATTTGTTTCTCTGTACATGTAGATCACATCTATCAATTTCTTTCCCATTTGGATAATTCCTTTGTGGTGTCTTTTTTTTGAGTGTACATTAATACTGTCACATTGTAACCACAGTTACATCAAAATATGAAAGCAGGGTTGTCAGTGAAGTGCAACACTAACCAAAGTACAAACAGAACAGAACTACTGTCTGGAATGAGAGTGCTGCCATTTATACAGGCATAAAATATTCCAGAATATGCATACATTACAAACAAGAAATTTTGAGAACCTTTTAGAAATGATAAAAATTAAATAACAAATAGTTGCTAGTGACCTATAGCATGCCAGCCACTGACACTTAGCACTACTACACATTGCAAGCAGCAATATACAAAGTGTCTCCTTGGAAAATAACTTATTCAGTAGCCACCATTGTGAACCATTTATTAACAGATTACTGGTTTTGAGATGTGATATCTCATTATCATATATCACATATAAGAAACAAGGGGTCATAAAATTGGACGATAACACTTGGTAACAGCAGTTATGACTTCACAATTGGATTGGATTGTTTGGGGAAGGAGACCAGACAGCAAGGTCATCGGCCTCATCGGATTAGGGAAGGACGGGGAAGGAAGTTGGCCGTTCCCTTTGAAAGGAACCATCCCGGCATTTGCCTGGAGCGATTTAGGGAAATCACGGAAAACCTAAATCAGGATGGCCGGACGCGGGATTGAACCGTCGTCCTCCCGAATGCGAGTCCAGTGTGTGAGCCACTGCGCCACCCCGCTCGGTGACTTCACAGTTGTTTGTAAAATATGGTAATGGAATTTTATATATCCAAGTCAGTATTGTCCTAATAAATGGTTTTCAATGATGCCCATGGACTTCTAAAATAAGCAAAATGTTACACTCACCACATTCATCGTGAAAATGTGAAGTCTATGAAGTTGTTTCAACAAGGGCATGCACTTTCATGGCTGGAGTCCACTTCAATAAAATTCTTCTGGATGTGTATGTGTGACCTAATCATGATAAGATAGATAAACCTATGAATGTTTTGGTTACTATTGCTTGTAGAAACTTGTGTCTTACATTGTTCTTATGTAGTTGGTGGGCCGTTTGCTATTTGCTATTCTTCCTGGAGCTCTTGATCTTGTCCCTTGTTGTCATAGATTTCTGTATGGTACAGTCACTATAACCATTTGCCCACAAAATGATTAGTAGCTTGAATAGTTCACCCCCTCCCCCCCCCCCCCCCCCCCCCCACAAATCTGTTGGTATCACAAGTTTGGTTCACTCTTGTGGTGAATGTATTAATCACAGAGTTCTTCGGTTTCTAGCAGTCGTGAGATGTGGTCAGATGCCTGTCTATTGTTGTTGGCTTCCTTACCACTCTGTGTCCCAGTTTCCACTATCATTTGCCCTATAGATTTCCACATCCAAAAAGGAAGCACACCACCCTTTTCAGTTTTCACTGTGAATTGTATTGTGTCTTACAGCTGGTTTAGATACAGATGGAAACTGAAGTTTGTTTTATCTTTGTGGCCAAATCGTGCTGGCTCTGGTACATGGGCACCCAGGACTGCTGTCTTACTGCGCTTTGATGGCTACCCTACTGCATGCCACACTGAAGACAACAAGAAACACTGATAGGTCTCAGGTGCCATCAGCTAAAACTAAGTAGCAGTAGCACTGCATTGTGATGGCAGCTTCCACTGTATTCACAAATTACAATCAGTAAAAATTAATATAAAAGAATTTCCAGCAATAAGAATTTAATATCTCCCCTCCCCTTGATCCTAGCAACACATTAAAACATAGCATGCCAGGATGTTCAGCCATTTTCTAATAATATATATAATGCAGGAATTTTAGCCACAAGTAGTAACTCTGATGAAGGCTGCCTGCAGCAGTAACTGAAATGTCAGTAGTTTTATCAGTTATGACTTGGTCACACATTACAATTGTTACAGTTCTCTTGTTGCTATAATAAGTGTGTGATTAGCTATGAGGAAATTTAACCAAGTATGCCTTATTAACATCTTCTTTACTACTTATCACTTGTACTTGGTCATAAGTTCATATTCTTCAATCATGAAACCAATCACAATTTCTCCATAGTTGCAGCTTCAGTTATCATTCAGTCCTTGAACTGTACACTTTGGACATTGCTGATGTTGCTTTTCGACCGTCTGGCCTCACATCCAAGAAACTGGAGCCGTGATGACAGTTCAAAACTTTTTATCTCATGATAAATTGTATTAAAGACCAGACGTTCAGAACATATTTGAGCTCTAACCTGGAATTCAAATTGCCCTTCTGTCTTCTCTCCATGTAACAAATTCTCCTGATTCTGCATTTATACCTTTGTGAGCTACCATTCCATTGGTGAAATATTAAGTTGTTCTCCTTTTATTATTATGGTCTGATGGCAGAGACATGTACTAGTTGTTGACTGGGCATCAAAACCATGGGCCTGTGACATGTGATTAATCTGAGCATTCTGTTGCTCTTCTGTGAATCAGAATGCCATTATTTATGATTTATTTTGTAGTCCCAAACATACTGCACAGCCAGATTCATTGTTTCGCCCATTCAAACATGTATCTAATGCTCTTTGCACACATTAGATTAACTTTTAAATATGGTATGGTAAGTTCTGGAAAATTTTAAATAATTTGGAGTAACTCACTGGATAGCCCACAACATGTATTCTAGCCCAAAAAAGGATTCACCCAAAAGAGAAGTTTACAGTTTTGCTTAATTGCCTATTGGCAGTTCAATGGCTCGACTATTCAGAGATGTTGCCTTTACTCAACCTTACTTACATTAACTTTTCCAGTTTTAATTACATTAATTTACCCATAGTGACTGGCCCTCCATAGCTGTGGGCAAAATAACTTGGTAGGTAGTACAGTAACCAGCCACTTTCTTTATTCAAAGACATGTTTCAGGCTTTCACCTATTACGCCAGCTGAAGGTGGGTGAAAGCCCGAAATGCATAAATGTTGTTGTTGTTGTCCTGAAGACCAACTTCATACAGCCCTCCATACTAATCCAACCTCTGCAAGCCGCTTCATCTCTGCATAATTATTGCAACCTAAATTGATTTGAACCTGCTTATAGCAGTCAAACCTTAGTCTCCCTCTATCAGGCAATCCCTCATTTTGATCAAGTTGTGGCATAAATTTTTTTCTCCCAATTTGATTCAGTACCGCTCTCATTAGTTATTCGACGTACCCATCTAATTTTCAGCATTCTTTTGTAGCAACACATTAAAGAAACTTTTTCTCTTATTATCTTAGCTGTCTATTGTCCATGTTTCACTTCTGTGCAAGGCTACTCTCAAAATAAATACCTTCAGGAAAGACTTCTAAACATTAAAATTTGTATTTGTTGTTAACACAAATTGATGTCTTTTCAGAAAGTTTTACTTCCTATAGCCAGTCTGAATTTTAGATCTCTTTACTTTGGTCACTGTCAGTAATTTTGATTCCCAAATCCAGTTGAATTAGGTGCATATTATGAGAGTTGGGTATACCTAGCATAATTCTGTCTGTGTGTGATAGCTCTGTGTCAATACTAGAAAGGGTAAGATAACAGGTCTTATAAAGCAGTCTCAAACTTCTGAGTGGAATAAGGGGGTGCCCCACGTCTCTCTCATACCTGGTTTCTGACAGGTTAACTGATTACTTACACAAACAAAGGGAGAGCAGCTTTATGCCTTGGGTGAAGATAAAAAGAGGAAGAAAAATCCAGAATTAAGTGAAAAGATAATAGGAAGAAGAAGGCACAAACCAGTGAACAAGAATTGGCAACCCACTAGTGGAAATGCAGAAAGAGGATTGTTAGACTAAGACCATAAAAAAAGCGAACAAAAGGGAAAACCCTTCTGGCATAAGCACGGACTTCCAGCGAGGGCATAAAATCCATGTATGGTTCACATACAGTGATTTAGGCCGCTATATTACCATAAATGTGCAGAAGGGTAAATATAAGGCACAGAAAATAAATGACACTGTTCTGGAACGTGAGTATCCTAGTGGTAGGCCAATAGAAGATGCTAAACTGTGTGATATATTGTCAGCATTGAAGTGTGCACTTCCAGTCCACCATGGCTTATATCAAAATTTGAAATTGGACTGTGGAAATGACATAGAAGAGATAATGAATGTGCTGTTATTTAGTGTGTTAGTGAAAATGATGTATAGTTATTGTTTCTATTGTATTTGAAAATGTGTGTTGTGTCTACAATATCATCTATAATCATTAGTCAAGTGAAGGCTTTTTTCCAGTAATAATCAATGTATTCTGCCCCACATTTTCAGCAAGTTGATACAGTACCCACATAAAGGAATCCATAAAACTTTCTGTTTATATAAGTTACAGGCTCTCTAACAAAATACTAAATCAAATTACCTCCCATTAGGAATGTGGGTGCACTCAACAACTGTGATATGACTTTCAAATGATAGAGCACAGCAGTGAGTCATATTTTTCTTTCAGGTTTTATTTGCCGAATCTAGATTTTGGCTATTGCCTAACCAGTATCAATGCGAAAAAATAAAAAACGTACATACTCAGTTGATAGTATAAAAAGTTACAATCTATATGGCTTATACAGTAGATTACATACCACTATTTCATGGTATCAATGCATATCCTGCTACCCAGTTCCCTGTTTTGGTTTGTCACAGTTCATTCAAGACTACTGCATAATGAAGGTAGGCTTTGCAGAGAACACTTCGGTTGGTTGTGTGACGCCCTCTATATGAACTACATAATATGTGACGCCCTCTATATGAACTACATAATACATAACACTCCAAGAAAAGCAGCTATGGTCTCTAGTAAAAAACTTTAAATTTGTATAGGAATAGCACAAAATAAAACATAAGTACAATTATTTACATTTCAGCCTGACGTATTGCCACATTTAACAAGAAACATAGAAGATGGAAAAAAATTCCAGATTCACTCCTTGTGAGGCAACTGTTTTGTTATTTCTTAAAAACATATATGTCACGTCAGATTGGTAAAACTTTTTAAAATATATTTACAAATCACAAGGAGGCACATGCTGTACGCTGCGATTATTAGAATTGGTTTGATTTAAATGTTTTTATCTTTTATACTATTTATCTCTTTATTTAATCATCATGACACACACGTGGTTCCTCATATTTACTGAATAGTTCATAGATGGCGGCAAATGTCAGCAAGATGGATAGTTGGTGTGACTTGCCATTCCATTATGGATGAAGAGCGTACTAATCTCTGTGCCACTTCAAACAGATTTTAATTACAAAAAACAATAAAACCAATATACTAAAACCAATATACTGAACTGCTGTTATTAACAACCTTCATGCATCTGAATGAACTTATATTGGAGAAAGTTCTGTAGGTTCAGTATTATAACCATCATGCTCGTACATTACTATGGTAATGGCTGCTACATATCAGCAAGATGGCAGATTTGTGTAATAAAACCTGAAAGAAAAGGACAACTGAGTGCTGTGCTCTGTTATTTGAAAATGCTAAATATATCGAAGTATACTTTTGGGGGTATCCACTTCTTCCACTATACCCTTTAATTTTCTGGAACACCAAAGGAGCTTACTTGAGCTTTACTTGTATCAGTTTTTTCATTATTTTGTAAGTAATTTGTGCCAGAATATTGTTGGCAGTCTTATATAAGAAGTGATTGATTGCCTACTTTCTCAAGTAACTGTTTTTAATTGGGCTAATGCAATCTGCACTATGGCTACAAACCAGGTAGGCTGCAGCAACAATGTGATTCCTATGCACCCCTCCCTCCCTCCCAAGGGCATTGCTCAATTTTTGCACAATTTATCAACCTTCTATGTGCCTGTCTGTTGTTCAAGCATTTCTACTATTTGGCAAGTAATGATGTAAGCCATATATCTATTATGACTTTTTGAGCATATGGCAGCACTTTGGTTATTGAAACTACAGATCTGTAGAAATAAATAATAACCTCTTCAACATCAAGCATGAGGTAAGACATACATCACTATCTTATTATATTTCAAAAGCCACAATGGAAAAATCAATGACAGGTGCAAAAAACATACCCCACTACAAAATTGAAAAGGAGTACCTGAAAAATTTTTACAGAAGCATCTTCGAATCATCATGACACACACGTGGTTCCTCGTATTTACTGAATAGTTCATAGATGGCGGCAAATGTCAGCAAGATGGATAGTTGGTGTGACTTGCCATTCCATTATGGATGAAGAGCGTACTAATCTCTGCGCCACTTCAAACAGATTTTAATTACAAAATTGAAAGGGGAGGCATTAAAAAAGTAGACCCCCACACAGAACCAAAAGAGTAATCTGCAATACATGTACTTTCTTTTTTTTTCTTATAGGATTGTAGACATATTTTGTTGACTTAAAAAGTGAAAACTGATATGCACTGCATTTCAGTTCATACATATACAGCTGGTGTAATGCAACTTACTCAAGGTCATGGTCTAAAATCACTATTTTGGAACCACTATCCAAATTAGTAACAGGCAAATAGCCAAGAAGTATTTTAATGTAGTTGTACAATCAGCATATGAATATGATGTTGAAAACTATGGAGTAGAATAGTGACTGATATCAGGAGGGATAATCACTCACCATATAACACACACATCACAGTAGATAGGTACATAAACAAGAACTGGATCTTGACAGCCAAGTAAAAGACCTTCTTCTTCAAAGCACAATGACTTTTTGTCACTCTTTCTTCTAGTCCTTGTTCCTCCCTTCCCCTGGCTTCGCTTTGTTTATCCCATCTGTCTCACTCGACACCAGTCTTTGCGCCAGACTGGTTACAGTGCCAGGACGATGTGTAGTGTGAAGCTCATAAGTTAATATGTTGAGTTACCATTTCAGTTCCTTGTTATGTGCTCCTCTGTTGCTCAGTGTCTCATCTCAAGAGTGGGTGAAAAATCCCTATCGATTGCATTGAAAGATCATACTAAATTGAGCATCTACAAAATAATGTTGAAAATTATCATTATGAGAACTGATATACAAAAATCTTTGGTTTCTTATGTTTACCCTGAGAGATAGCTATTTTCTGATGAATAGTTCGCCAGCCAAGCAAAAATGAATACAATGTCAAAGACCAAGTATTTATAATAACTATCATTTCCAAATACATAGTTCGTAAATATTTGTTCTGAATATATGGAAGTGGTGTGGTAACACAGATGATGATATAATTTACTATCTGAAGTTTCAATACAAAATTCATTGTAAATATTAAAAGTAAACTCAACAGTGACTGGTTACAGCATGTTACATGTATATAAGTGTTATCAATTTTTTGCTGATGACTATCTTAATTAATGTATTGGCATAATTCCTAATAGTATTGTTTTTTGTTGAGCCTGCAATTGGGCTCAACTATGACAGGCACTGAAAGCCTCATGTGTTGCTTTTCTGGTAGAAAAGGATGCTTCAGGTAAAATTTGCCTATATCAAATGAAAGCTATATATTTAGCATACTGCATAATATTCAGTCCTGCACTGCCTTTTTGTGAAAAAAATATGAGCTTATCGAGTATCTGAGCAAATTTGCGACTGGATTCGACTTCCTTGCAGGCAGAACTCAACACGTCACTCTTAACGGAACAAAATCGACAGATGTAAAGGTAATTTTTGGTGTAGTGTGAGAGGACCGCTACCGTTTACAGCATGTATAAATGATCTAGCAGAAAACATCAAATGCTCTCCAAGGCTGTTCGCAGATAGTGCGTTTGTCTATAACAAAATAGCAATGCCAGAAGACATTAACAATTTGCAGAATGACCTTCAGAGAATGTATGAATGGTGGCAGATGACCCTGAACATAAATAAATGTAACAGTTGCCACCCATAGGAAAAGAAATTCACTACTATACAGCTCCACTACTGACGACAAGCTGCTGGAAACAGTGTTGTTAGTGTTGTGATATTCAGTCCAAAGACTTGTTTGATGCAGCTCTCCAGGCTACTCTACCCTGTGCAAGCCTCTTCATCTCCGATACCTATTGCAACCTACATCCTTCTGAATCTGCTTAGTGTATTCATCTCTTGGTCTCCCTCTATGATTTTTACCCTCCACGCTGCCCTCCAATATTAAATCGGTGATCCCTTGATGCCTCAGAACATGTCCTACCAACCGATCCCTTCTTCTAGTCAAGTTATCCACAAATTTCTCTTCTCTCCAATGCTATTCAATACCTCCTCATTCGTTATGTGATCTATCCATCTAATCTTCAGCATGCTTCTGTAGCACCACATTCTGAAAGCTTCTATTCTCTTCTTGTCTAAACTATTTATCGTTCATGTTTCATTTCCATACATGGCTACACTCCACACAAATACTTTCAGAAACGACTTCCTGACAAATCTATACTCGATGTTAACAAATTTCTCTTCTTCAGAAACGTTTTCCTTGCCATTGCCAGTCTACATTTTATATTCTCTCTACTTCGACCATCATCAGTTATTTTTCTCCCCAAATAGCAAAACTCATCTACTACTTTAAGTGTCTCATTTCCTAATTAATTCCCTCTGCATCAGCCAATTCATTTTGACGACATTCCGTTATCCTCATCTTGCTTTTGTTGATGTTCATCTTATATCCTCCTTTCAAGACACTGTCCAACTGCTCTTCCAAGTCCTTTGCTGTCTCTGACAGAATTACAATGTCATTGGCAAACCTCAAAGTTTTAATTTCTGGATTTTAATTCCTACTCTAAATTTTTCTTTTATTTCCTTTACTGCTTGCTCAATATACAGATTGAATAACATTGAGGATAGGTTACAAACCAGTATCACTCCCTTCTCAACCACTGTTTCGCTTTCATGCCCCCTCAACTGCCATCTGGTTTCTGCACAAATTGTAAAAAGCCTTTCACTCCCTGTATTTTACCCCTGTCACCTTTAGAATTTGAAAGAGCGTATTCCAGTCAACATTGCCAATAGCTTTCTCCGAGTCTACAAATGCTATAAACATAGGTTTATCTTTCCTTAACCTATCTTCTATGAGAAGTTGTAGGATCAGTATTGCCTTGCGTGTTCCCACATTTCTTTGGAATTCAAATTGATCTTCCCTTAGGTCGGATTCTACAGGTGTTTCCATTCTTCTGTAAAGGATTGGTGTTAGTATTTTGCAACCATGATTTATTAAACTGATAGTTTGGTAATTTTCACACCTGTCAGTATCTGCTTTCTTTGGAACTGGAATTACTATGTTCTTGAAAGTCTGCGGGTATTTAACCTGTCTCTTACATCTTGCTCACCATACGGAAGAGTTCTGTCATGGCAGGCTCTTCCAAGGCTATCAGTAACCCTAACAGAATGTTGTCTACTTCCAGGGCCCTGTTTCGACATAAGTCCTTCAGTATTTTGTCAAATTCTTCATTCAGCAACTTATCTCCCTTCTCATCTCCATCTACATACTCTTCCATTTCCATAATATTGCCCTCACGTACATCTCCATCATATACACACTCTATATACTCCTTCCAACTTTCTGCTTTCCCTTCTTTGCTTAGGACTGGTTTGCCATCTGAGCTCTTGATGTTCGTACTAGCGGTCCTCTTTTCTCTCAAGGTCTCTTTAATTTTCCTGTAGGCGGCATCTGTCGTTTCCCAAGTGACACATGCTTCTAAAGGATTACTTTTTTTTCTCTAGCCATTGCTGCTTAGCCATTTTGCACTTCATGTCAATCCCATTTTTTAGACATTTGTATTTCTTTTCACCTGCTTCACTTACTCCATTTCTATATTTCCTCCTTTCATTATTTAAATTCAATATCTCTTATGTAACTCAAGGATTTCTACTATCCACAAGTCTTTTCACCTGCTTGATACTCTACTGTCTTCACTATTTCATCTCTCAAAGCTATCCATTCTTCTTCTACAGTATTCCTTTTCCCTGTTCTTGTCAGTTGTTCCCTAATGCTCCCTCTGAAACACACTTCCAGTTTATCCAGGTCCCATCCCCTTAATTTCCCACCTTTTCACAGTTTCTTCAGTTTTAATCTACAGTTCATAAGCAATAGATTGTGGGCAGAGCCCACATCTCCCACTGGAAAGGTCTTAAAATTTAAAACCTGGTTCCTAAATCTCTGCCTTACCATTACCAATCTGAAACCTCTCGGTGTCTCCAGGTCTTTTCCATGTATACGACCTTCTTTCATGATTCTTAGACCAAGTGTTAGCTATGATTAAATTATGCTCTGTGCAAAATTCTACCAGGCAGCTTCCTCTTTCATTCCTTATCCCCTGTACATATCCACCTATTGCTTTTCCTTCTCGTATGTCGAATTCCAGTCCCCCATGACTACTAGATTTTCACTATCTGAATAATTTCTTTTATCGCATCATACATTTCTTCAATCTCTTCATCATCAGCAGAGCTAGTTGGCATCTCAACTTGTACTACTGTGGTAGGCATGGGCTTCATGCCTATCTTGACTACAATAACACATTCATTATGCTGTTCATAATAGCTTACCCACATTCCTATTTTTGATTTTGTATTTATAACCCTGTATTCACCTGACAAAGTCCTATCTCTCCTTCCACTGAACTTTACTAATTCCCACTATATCTAGCTTTAACCTATCCATTTCAGTTTTAGAATTTTCTAAGCTACCTACCCAATTAAGGGACCTGACATTTCACACTCTGATACATAAAACACCTGTTTTATTTCTCCTGATATCGACATCCTCCTAAGTAGTCTCCTCCCAGAGATCTGTGAATGAGGTACTGTTTTATCTCTGGAATATTTTACCAAGAGGATGCCATCATCATTTAACCATACAGCAGAGCTATATGCCCTCAGGAAAAATTACAGTTGTAGCTGGAAACAGTATCTGCCAAAAAATATCTAGGAGTAACTATCCAGAGCGAATTACCACATAAAAACAGAGTGGAAAAAGCAGATGTCAGACTCAGATTCATAGGAAGAATCTTAAGGAAACTTTCATCCACGAAGGAAATGTTTTGTAAAGTACTTGTTCAACCGATTCTTGAGTATTGTTCATCTTTCTTGAATCCCTACCAGATAGGACTGATAGAAAATATGGAGATGATCCAATGAAGAGTGGCACGTTTCTTCAAGGGGTCCGAGAGAGGCATTGTGCATCCCTGAGAGATTTACAAGTGAAATTTCCAGAGAGCACTTTTCAGGAAGAGTTGGAAAACATATTACTAGAGTCGGACAACATATTACTTCCCCCCACATTTGTCTCACATAATGACCATGGGGAGAAAATTAGAAGCAATACAGAGGCTTAACCGACAGTTATTCTTCCCACATACTAGTCATGTTTGGAACTGGGTTGGAGAGCTCAGTTAGTGATATGAAAAGTATCCTCTGCCCCACACCATTAGCTCGCTTGCAGAGTATGATGTAGATCATATGGCATAGTATGCAATAAAACACAACATTTTAACTAAATAACAATCATTTAATGATGAGTTTCTCAGCAGTTCCAAATAAATTACAAATCAATAATTCAGCAAAAATATGTAGCAGATTTTAATCAAACTTACTCTCAACTTCTGTCATAAAAAATGAATGTTCATACTTATATTAATTGACATCATCCTCAATTAATGGTACTGAAATCCATTTCAATTATTTTCCTAAGATGAGCAACCCTCCCCCCCCCCCCTTCCCCTCTCCCTCTGAAACACTTAATACATAATCACAAAAACAATTGTGATTCTGTGACAACACACTATACTGTTGTGAGAATAACACGTTAATATGAAACATCTTTCTTGGAAGAGTATAACAAATACAGAACTTACAGTCATGGTAATCTCTGGTGGAAACACATACACGAGACTTAACAGCAGCATCACTATTTCTATCCTTGATATGAGTTTTTAGATGACTGGATGCAAATTTTTATCATCAAGCATTTTTTTGTCCTCTTACTGTATTTCAAATGATACAAGGAATGACTGAACATTTGTGTCCATCACCTAATGTTTGTCGTCCTCCTGTATTACTGTAAAACTTGGCAATCAAGAACAAATTGGAACACTTATCAGTGACCACCTGTCTGATTCCTTATAACTCATCATGTCCTTTACTAGCATTGCGAGATCGTTCTGGTGGAAATGCCCAAAATGATGAAGGATAACCACGAGCATCTCGTTCACGCTTTGCAAACGATGAAAATGATGAAATACAATTGGCAATGAAATGGTTCGAAAGTCCAAGTATTGCCAGCTCCACATGAGGATTTGGTGGTTCCAGTTTATGAACTTCAATCTGAAAATGAAACACACATCTCTTAGGACAATAATATAGAGTTTAGGGTTTAATTTAAACATAAGTTTTAATGAAAGCAAGGCTTCACCATTCCCTCATGTGCTCTTCTGATATCTGTTCACAACATATTTGTATAAGACCTCTGCTAATTGACATTTACACAACACTGCTAATTGCCAAATCTGTAGCAGATATAAAATCTCAAGAATACAGCTATCCTTAGAAGTTTGCCACATTGATGTGATTTCACAGTGGGCAAACTTTGCTACAACAGTTTCGTGGCAGATCAGTAGCAGCACCAGAGCGATGGTGGCGCAGTTTCATCAGGTATCCAACACTGCAGGTAAATTTACTGCAGTGGGACCACAGCCTGAAGACTTGTGATGCCACAGCAAAATGTCATTGCAGTCTGACGTAATCGTATGTCATCTTACAAAGGCCAGACTCTTCCATTACACTGGTCAACAGCATTTTTATCACAATGAATGCAAATGTCTGTTTTATGTGAATTTGTGTATTCAAACATTAAATAAATTTCTGCTTATCAACCTATTCTCTGTCAATATATTATTCTCTATCTTATCTTTGGACACACTGCATTTTGGTTACTCTGATGGCATGTAATTTAATGCTTTGTACGTGTTAACTGCTGAACTAAAGAAAAAGAAAGAAGAAACCAATTTTACAATGCACTAACTCCTATCCACCACAAGGCCAACACATTATAGTGGATAATTACCAGTACCACTGAAGATGGAAGTGAATGAAGATGAAGAGAGTAACAAACATGGCAAAGGCAGAGACTGATGTACTCAAGCTGCTTCAGGTATGATTGCAGCGGAAAATGTTCAGAATGAATTCTGACCGTAAACAACAAGGAGTGGAAGGAGGAAGTAAGCATAAAGTTCTCTGTTAATACTGGAGACTTATCAGAAAAACACCCAGGAACAAAGTGTGGCAAATTAAGAAAAATACCAGTACTATTTATTTGTGTGAGAAACGGTTTAATATTTACTATTTTATTTCAGTTTAGAATCTTGTTGAGCACATTGTAAACAGAATACAAACTGTAATGAGCGAAGTGCCTCTGGTCATTATGTTATATCACTTACATATCAATCACAAAATTGAAAGCTGAATTAATGCTTTGTAAATGATGTCAATAAAAGAAATGAACAATTCTCCGTGTTTCTATTGTCACTTTCATATTAGACAGTGCATGTATTGAACATTATTAAACTCATACTCTTTCTACACCATGTGATCAAAAGTATCTGGACACCCCCAAAAACATACATTTTCATATTAGGTGCATTGTGCTGCCACCTACCACCAGATACTCCATATAAGCGACCTCAGAAGTCATTAGACATCATGAGAGAGCAGAAAGGGGTGCTCTGCAGAACTCGTGGACTTCGAACGTGGTCAGGTGATTGGGTGTCACTTGTGTCATACACATTTATGCCAGATTTCCACACTCCTAAACATCGCTAGGTCCACTGTTTCCGATGTTGAAGTGGAAACATAAAGGGACACATACAGCACAAAAGCGTACAGGCCAACCTCGTCTGTTGACTGACAGAAACCGTCGACATCTAAAGAGGGTCATAATGTGTAATAGGCAGACATCTATCCAGACCATCACACAGGAACTCCAAACTGCATCAGGATCCACTGCAAGTACGATGACAGGCGGGAGGTAAAAAAAATGTAGATTTCATGGTCGAGCAGCTGCTCATAAGCCACACATCACACCTCACTTTGTGTAAGGAGTGTAAACATTGGACGATTGTGTGGAGTGATGAATGCCTGGCAAATGTCATCTGCCAGCATGTGTAGTGCCAACAGTAAAATTCGGAGGTGGTGGTGTTATGAAGCAGTCCTGTTTTTCATGGAGCTTGCACCCCTTATTGTTTTGCATGGCACTATCACAGCACTGGCCAACATTGATGTTTTTAGCACCTTCTTGCTTCCCACTATTAAAGAGCAATTCAAGGATAGCGATTGAATCTTTCAACACGATCGAGCACCTGTTCATAATGCACGACCTGTAGCGGAGTGGTTACATGACAATAACATCCTTGTAATGGACTGGCCTGCACAGAGTGCTGACCTGAGTCCTATAGAACACCTTTGAGATGTTTTGGAATGCCGACTTCATGCCAGGCCTCACTGACCGCCATCAGTACCTCCCCTCAGTGCAGCACTCCGTGAAGAATGGGTTGTCATTGCCCAAGAAACCTTCTGGCACCTGATTGAATGTATGCCTGCAAGAGTGAAAGCTGTCATCAACGGTAAGGGTGGGCCAACACCCTATTGAATTCCAGCATTACCAATGGAGGGTGCCTTGAACTCTTTGAAGTCATTTTCAGCCAGGTGTACCAGATACTTTTGATCACATAGTGTATAAATTGCTGTTAATATACAGCTAGCAATAACAATTACTAAATGTTATTTTGTGAACAATGCTTCTATGTTGTAGACAAGGTGGAATTCCATCATATAGATAAATTTACCACACAATATACGACAGTCTGTGTCTGCACTCTAGGGTGCAGTGTGATGTGGCATACCTTCACATTTAGTCTGTAATGGAAACAGCAGTAATAGTAACATTAATTGTTACCTACATTTCGTATGCAGCAGTGTATGATCTAAAGTGAACCTGATGTAAAGTAGTGAATGACTACATTTTTCAATGCCCTCGAAGAGTGGGTTAGTTAAATTCAAACCATCATTATAATAACTGTTACTAATACTGTTAAGATTCTTAACTGTCAAGTAGTGATGTGAGACAAGGAGATGTGAAATAATCTACTTTTTTAGCCAGTTTCCTCAATATCATTGGAGAAAGTTTTATTTCCAATGTGCAGTTCAAAAACAAATTCACACTTGTACAATGTGGCAGCAGAGCCACATTGACTGGGTGGCAGCATGGTAGGAAATACTGTGCTGCTGCGAAACTGCCATGGCATCAACTGCGTCAGTGCGGGCACACAGCCACCACATTACAAGAATCGGGTGTGCCGTGACTGCTATGGGGCAGTTTCTGCCACATCAGTGAGGTGACCGCTGCACATTGACATTTACTGTAATCATAATCTTTTCTTTTCGTACAAGTGTAAAAAGAAACACCTGAAAGACCATGAAATGTTTATTGCAGTTTATTACTTTAATGAAAATATGTTACAATTGTTTACACAGAATGGGAGTAAATTAAGTTTTACTGCATATTCACCAGTGTTGAGAACTGAATTATTAGCTTGACTTTATTAGGCCTACTAGCTTAGTGCCTGCTGCGTCACTCGCGTAGACTTTATGGTTTCCACTGACTGAATTTTTATACTGTTCACAAACTTTCTAAATTTTAATGAAGGCCGTAAAAGACAGTCTTTTCTGAATATACTGACAAAAAAATGATTCTTGTAGCTGGAGTCTGAGGTTTTCGTTAATCCCGTCTTTTGTGTTCTTGTGGCGGTATTTCCATAGAAACTTTCATCCCCCAAGACATACTATATTTTATTCATAACTGAGAACTCCAATACCAATTTCCATAAATGTAGCTTTAAAAATGCTTTAGTAGTACTTTAATAATTGTTTATTTTAAAAAAATTCACCCACAATTTTATCCCTTACTGACTGAATTTCCAAAAAATGCTGAAACACATATTTTATTTTTCTGACTGAGAAACTAAATTTCGTAGTTTTAGCTTCAAAATTGCCTTAATAGTGACATACTTTCCTCTATTCCCCCCCCCCCTTAGGGGTGGAGTTTTCAACAATCTCTTCTTAAACGACTCCGGTACAAATCAACGCTTTCTATCTTTAGCAGTTTGGGCTGGGAAATGTGTCAGTTAGGGCATTTCCTTTTACATTATACACCTATAAATCTTTAACAAGACTTATCTTTAGGTGAATACAGGGTTATAAATAAATACAAAATCAAATAGCGGTAAGGCAGGAGTAGATTTAATAATGAATAAAAAAAAAAGGAGTGCGGGTAAGCTACTATAAACAGCATAAAGCACTCCGTCTTCAGGCCACAAGTGGCCCATCGGGACCATCCGACCGCCGTATCATCCTCAGCTGAGGATGCGGATAGGAGGGGCGTGTGGTCAGCACACCGCTCTCCCGGTCGTTATGACGGTTTTCTTTGACCGGAGCCGCTACTATTCGGTCAAGTGGCTCCTCAATTGGCATCACAAGGCTGAGTGCACCCTGAAAAATGGCAACAGCGCATGGCGGCTGGATGGTCACCCATCCAAGTGCCGGTTACGCCCGACAGTGCTTAACTTTGGTGATCTCACGGGAACCGGTGTATCCACTGTGGCAAGACCGTTGCCTACAACAGCATAGTGAACGCATTATTGTGGCCAAGATAGACACGAAGCCCATGCCTACCACAGTAGTTCAAGTTTATATGCCAACTAGCTTCGCAGATGACGAAGAGATTGGCGAAATGTATGATGAGGTAAAAGAAATTATTCAGATAGTGAAGGGAGATGAATATTTAATAGTCATTGGTGACTGGAATTCGATAGTAGTAAAAGGAAGAGAAGGAAACGTAGTAGGTGAATATGGACTGGGGGTACGAAATGAAAGAGGAAGCTGCCTGGTAGAATTTTGCACAGAGCATAACTTAATCATAGCTAACACTTGGTTCAAGAATCATGAAAGAAGATTGTATACATGGAAGAACCCTGGAGATACTAAAAGGTATCAGATACATTATATAATGGTAAGACAGAGATTTAGGAACCAGGTTTTGAATTGTAAGACATTTCCAGGGGCAGATGTGGACTCTGACCAAAATCTATTGGTTATGAGCTGTAGATTAAAACTGAAGAAACTGCAAAAAGGTGGGAATTTAAGGAGCTGGGACCTGGATAAACTAACAGAACCAGAGGTTGTAGAGAGGAGAGGGAGAGCATTAGGGAACAATGGACAGGAATGGAGGAAAGAAATACAGTAGAGGCGCAGAAGAGGATCAAGTAGGTAAGAAGACGAGGGCTAGTAGAAATCCTTGGGTAACAGAAGATATATTGAATTTAATTGATGAAAGGATAAAATATAAAAATGCAGTAAATGAAGCAGGCAAAATGGAATACAAATGTCTCAAAAATGAGTTCGACAGGAAGTGCAAAATGGCTAAGCTGGCTTGGCTACAAGACAAATGTAAGGATGTAGAGGCATATCTCACTAGGGGTAAGATAGGTACTGCCTACAGGAAAATTAAGGAGACCTTTGGAGAAAAGAGAACCACTTGTATGAATATCAAGAGCTTGGATGGAAAGCCAGTTCTAAGCAAAGAAGGGAAAGCAGAAAGGTGGAAGGATTATATAGAGGGTCAATACAAGGGCAACATACCTGAGGACAATATTATGGAATTGGAAGATATGATACTGTGCGAAGAGTTTGATAGAGCACTGAAAGACCTAAGTCTAAACAAGGCCCCGGGAGTAGACAACATTCCATTAGGACTACTGACAGCCTTGGGAGAGCCAGCCCTGACAAAACTCTACCATCTGGTGTGCAAGATGTATGAGACAGGCGAAATACCCTCAGATGTCAAGAAGAAAATAATAATTCCTATCCCAAAGAAAGCAGGTGTTGACATATGTGAAAATTACTGAACTACCAGTTTAATAAGTCACGGCTGCAAAATACTAACACAAATTCTTTACAGACGAATGGAAAAACTGGTAGAAGCCGACGTTGGGGAAGATCAGTTTGGATTCCGTAGAAATGATGGAACACGTGAGGCAATACTGACCTTACGACTTATCTTAGAAGAAAGATTAAGGAAAGGCAAACCTACATTTCTAGCATTTGTAGACTTAGAGAAAGCTTTTGACAATGTTGACTGGAATGCTCTCTTTCAAATTCTGAAGGTGGCAGGGGTTAAATACAGGGAGCAAAAGGCTATTTAAAATTTGTACAGAAACCAGATGGCAGTTATAAAAGTCGAGGGGCACAAAAGGGAAGCAGTGGTTGGGAAGGGAGTGAGACAGGGTTATAGCCTATCCTCAATGTTATTCGATCTGTATATTGAGCAAGCAGTAAAGGAAACAATGGAATGTAGTCGAACTAAGTTGGATGGTGCTGTGGGAATTAGATTAGGAAATGAGACACTTTAAGTAGTAGATGAGTTTTGCTATTTGGGGAGCAAAATAACTGATGATAGTCGAAGTAGAGGGGATATAAAATGTAGACTGGTAATGGCAAGAAAGCGTTTCTGAAGAACAATGAGTATAGATCTAAATGTCAGGAAGTCTTTTCTGAAAGTATTTGTATGGAGTGTAGCCATGTATGGAAATGAAACGTGGACGATAAGTAGTTTGGACAAGAAGAGAATAGAAGCTTTCGAAATGTGGTGCTACAGAAGAATGCTGAAGATTAGATGGATAGATCACATAACGAATGAGGAGGTACTGAATAGGATTGGGGAGAAGAGGAGTTTGTGGCACAACTTGACCAGAAGAAGGGATCGGTTGGTAGGACATGTTCTGAGGCATCAAGGGATCACCAATTTAGTATTTGAGGGCAGCGAGGAGGGTAAAAATCATAGAGGGAGACCAAGAGATGTATACACTAAGCAGATTCAGAAGGATGTAGGTTGCAGTAGGTACAGGGAGAGGATGAAGCTTGCACAGGATAGAATAGCATGGAGAGCTGCATCAAACCAGCCTCTGGGCTGAAGACCACAACACAACAAATCTTTAAAAAGCTTCAAAATTCCTAAAATTACAAGTTTTATTGACATATCATTTGTAATACATGGGATAAACATCTGAGGGAATCTCTCAGCTTTTTGCAAATAAGAATAATGCTGTTGTTGTCAACACAGCAGAGAGAACAGTCAGTTGGACAGTACAAGGGAGTAACCTCACTGCAGTAATTAACAGTCATTAACGATTTTAACTCGTCTGTGAAAAATATATATGAATTTATGATGATTGTTCGAGTTTGTGGTCATGTATTATATTAACAAACTGGAGCTCATGCTTGATCTCTCTGCGGCAGTTCAGAAAATTACATCTTTCCCTGGCTAAAACCCAGTCTCAAAGGAATCCCCAAGCAGTCTAACCATAAAAATTTCTTTCTCTGGATTCCACCCTCCTTTTACAATGACCTTCACCTTCGCAGATTCAGCCAGTCCTTGCCCCCTCACAAACTTGCTACTGCATAAACACACATGATACAGGAGACATCCCAGAACCAGCTTCCTCAGCAAGGTACTGTTATTGCGCAATCCCTATTACATGTACATAAATCACATCTCTTAAACTGAATTCCTTGCTGTCCAGCACCTGGAAGAGTCCAGACACCACCTCCGTTAAGTTATTCAACCTGCTGACATCCTACTGTCACTGTGGGGTATCACTATCCAACCTTTATCCTACCCACAGTGTTCCTCCTCATCAACCCCTCATAGCACCCACACCCTGCCAAGCAGACCTTTTTACTAATTTGCCACATCACCAAAACTCCATACCAACCACCAAATCCAGAGCCTTTCCAGCAAAATCTTCAGCCCCACAGAAGTTACAGCACTGTCCAAAGGCCTCACCTTTCGTCCTACACTGAAATTTAATCATCTAGTGCCTGAATAAATTTAAAGATCAAAGAAAATGTCAAAAATATTGGTGCCTTAGAGGTACCCAAAGCACTCAAGAGAAAGCAGTACATGTCAGAAGTGTTGGTACCTTTCCCAGTGTCCTTCAGACTCCAAACCCACTATCTCATTCCTCATACACCTTACTAACTTTATCCTACCTCACAACTACTTCTCCTTTGAAGGAAAAGTAAACAAACAAATCCACAGTCATAGGCATCTGCATGGCACCTCCTATGCAAACCTCTTTATGGGCCATCTTGGCAGAGATAGTCAAAAGGCCTGGAAACTCATAAAACGCCTAGCCAATGACCCCACCAAACCAAATCACAGCAGACCAAATTGCACACTAGCTTCTCACAAATGGGAAACCACCAAGATACGACAACCTAAAGACAAAAAAGAGCGGCATAGAACGAACCCCCCCTCTGGAGACCGAAGAACTATCCAAGCTATTTACCTTGGCGGAACTGGAGAAGGCGATCAGTAAGTGCAAAATGCAGAGAGCAGCTGGCCTTGATGACATATGCGTCGAGCAAATAAAGCATTTTGGACCTGTAACAAGGAAATGGCTAGTCGATATGATGAACAACTGCATGACATCCTGCAAAATTCCAAAAATCTGGAAAAATCGCGAGTCATTGCCATCCTAAAACCAGCAAAGAACATGACAATCCCAAAAACTACAGGCCGATTTCTCTGCTATGCCATATGTACAAGGTTTTGGAAAGGATGATACTCCACAGAATCCCGGACACCATCGAGCCCCTCCTGATCCCACAACAAGCAGGCTTCAGACAGGGCAAATGCTGCACGTCACAGGTGCTAAAATTAACGGAACACATGGAGGATGGGTTCAAGAACAGGAAGACCACCGGGGCTGTCTTCCTACACCTACCAGCAGCCTACGACACAGTCAACCACCGACTGCTCCTGGGGAAAATATACGCAATGAGTAGGGACTACAGACTAACCTTACTGATTGGAAACCTACTCCAGAATCGAAGATCCTTTGTGGATTTTCAGGGACAGAGAAGCCGGTGGAAGATACAGAAAAATGGCCTCCCCCCAAGGAAGCGTACTGGCCCCAACACTTTTTAGTATATATACTAATGACCAGCCCCTCCCCCGAGGCACCGAAAGCTTCATATATGCAGATGATTGCACCATTACCGCTCAAGCAGACAGCTTTGAAACTGTTGAACAGAATCTGTCGGAAGCCCTCGAACAGCTTGCCACCTACTATAAGTGGAACCATCTCAAACCTAAACCTAACGCAGGGAAAACCCAAACCTGCGTCTTCCACATAAAGAACAGACAATCTGCAAGAAGACTACAACTTAACTGGGAAGGAGTGCCCCTGGAACATTGCGAAACACCAAAATACTTAGGCGTCACCTGGATAGAGCACTCTCCTATAAAAAGCACTGCATGAACACTAAACACAAAGTAGCCGTGAGAAACAACATTGTGCGCAAACTAACGGGCACCACATGGGGGGCACAGCTTGGATTAGTGAGAACCACAGCTCTTGCTTTGTGCTATTCAACAGCGGAGTACGCGTGCCCAGTGTGGTACAATTCTAGCCATGCCAAGCAAGTGGACATACCGCTTAATGAATCCTGCCGCATCATCACAGACTGTCTGAGACCAACCCCAACTGATAAATTGTACTGCCTGGCAGGCATGGCCCCACCACATATTAGAAGGAAAGTAGCGGCCAGGAAGGAAAAGACAAAGGCGTTGACCTCACCCCAGCCAGCCTGCCGTCGACTGAAATCTAGAAAAAGCTTCTTGCACACAGCAGAAAACATCGTCGGGACACAGCAGCAAGTGAGGCTGGCAATGTGGCGATAAGAAAACGCGCACCTTGGGGAATGGTTAGTCCCAAACGAAGAACTCCCTCCCGGCCATATGGAAGGATGGACGACATGGAAATCTCTTAATAGGCTGCACTCTGGTGTCACACGATCCAAAGAGAATATGCGCAAATGGGGCCTCTCAAATGAACCAGTGCTGTTTGACTGTGGACACACTAAAACCACCTCACGCAGTGTGTGCTGTGCCCAAGCACCTGCACCACGAAGGATTTGATGAACGCCACCCCGGAAGCGCTGGATGTGGCCCGGTTCTGGTCCAAGACTTCCTCCCAAAATGCCGAACACCTAGTCTGGTTCAGGTTCATTGATTGTATCTTCATGATCCAAGGCACCTAATCTTCATTCCTTTGCAACCTCAACTACTTCTCTCCCATCTACTTCACTTGGTCGTTAACCCAGAATGCCACCTACCTGGACTTTTATCACCTCCTCTCTGATGGCTCCATCCACACCTCTGTTCACATTAAACCCACCAACAGTATGTGTATTTTGACTACTGTCATCCCTTCCAAGCCAAAAAATTCCCTCCTATACAACCTTGCCACCCAGAGACGGCATATATGCAGAGATGGTTGTTTGGTTGATTGATTCAGGGGAGGGGACGAAACATCAATGTCATCAGTCCCATTGGATTAGGAAAGGATGGGGAATGAAGTAGGCTGCACCCTTTCAAAGGAACCAACCCCGCATTTGCCTGAAGCGATTTTAGGGAAATCACGGAAAACCTACATGAGGATGGCCTGATGTGGGTTTGAACCATCGTCCTCCCAAATGCGAGTCCAGTCTGCTAACCACTGCATCACCTTGCTCGATATATGCAGTGCCAAGAACTCCCCTTTCCCAGTATGCTGAAAGTCTCAACAGTTTTCACAGAAAGCACTATCCCTCTGACCCAGTCCACGAACAATTCCCATGTTGTTTACCCCTCCAAAAACAAGCTACAAAGGAGTACCCCCTTCATCAGCCAGAAATGCTCCCGAATGGAACAGGTGAACCACATCCTTCATCAGGGCTTTGATTATCGATCATTGTGCCCTGAAATGAGGGACATCCTAACCTATATCGTTCCCAGCTTTCCTGAAGTGTTCTGTAGCCCACCCAACCTCCCCAACATCCATGTCCATTCCTATGCCACTCCCAACTCAGACCAAGATGCAAGAGCTGCCCAATTCACTCAGCACTTGCTATACCTTTCTTGCCACGGGGCAGTCTTACCACATCAAAGGCCACACCACCCACCACCTGTGAAAGCAGCTCTGCTGCAACAATTGCTCAGTTTTTTAAATTGGTATGACTGCCAACCAGCAGGACAAATGGCCATTGCCAAACTGTGGCGAAGAACAAAGTAGATGACCCTGGGACACAAAATGCAGCTGAACACAACATGCTTGATTTCAATGGCTGCTTCACAACCCAGACCATCTGGATCCTCCCCTCCACACCAGCTTTTCTGAACTTTGCAGATGGGCATTATCTTTACAACACATTCTTCACTCCCGAAATTATCCTGACCTCAACCTTTGGTAACCTACTGTCCCTCCAACCAACAAGTTCCGGCCCTCTGTCCCATCACCTCCTCCCTTTTCATGTCTCCTCACCCTCACTGTGTGCCACCCTCTGCCTATGCACCCACCCGTCCTTTCCCTTTCCTGTGTCTCTCCTTTTCTGCTCCCTGTTTTTCCCCCACACCCCACTTCCTGATCCTGGGCATGGCAGTCTCATTAGGCCACCATCTAGTCCTTACATGCCCCACCAGACATCGCTATTTTCTCCCTCCATCCATAGTGTGTTACCCCTCCCCTTTCTTCCCAGTCTACTCCAGATTGCTATTCATGTGACAGTCACAGTCCAGTCGAAGTTGCCGGTGGAAGTGTGTGTGTGTGTGTGTGTGTGTGTGTGTGTGTGTGTGTGTGTGTTTGTTGAAGAAGGCTTAGGCCAAAAGGTATAATGTGAAACAGTCTTTCCATTGTGCCTGTCTGCAGATCAGTGGGTCATCTTTATGGTGAGAAGCATCTATCCTTTGCCTAACAATGTTGATATTTCAACCTGGAGTTTCCATATGTTGAAATGTCAGTATTAAGTAGTTTAGTAATGTTGTTACCTGTATATAACAATGACAATAATCAATTTTTGACAGTATAATGCAATTGGATAGCTAAAAAATCTACTCACCAAGTGGTGCCAGGAGAACATGCATACTACTGTGGATTTAAGTATGCAAGCTTTCGTCACATTGGGGCATGTCCTGCCATGTCAATTGGCTGGCTATCGATCGCAACATTGAACATTTCATGTGAGCTTGCATGGCCCGTGTACAGAATCAGGCTGTGCCACGATGTCAGTTTTCCCTCTGGATAGTTCCAGAGCACCCTTAGGACAGGGTGCATGTTGACTTTGTGGGGCCTTCTCTTGGGAATTTTGTGGTTGTTGGAAGTGAATGCATAGTCTAGTGTCCCATATGTAAGCAATGTTGACAGCAACTATTTGTGTGTTGTCTGTCATTTTTGCTATCGAGGGTTCTCGTACAGCCCTTGTATCCAATAACATTTGGCAATTTATCATGGGAGTTTGTAAATTTTTGCATTTGCAATGGTAGTCAGCACCTGGTTAACAGCATGCTTCAATTGGCTTCTAATCATAAGCTGAGCGATTCATGCAAACTTTCAATTCCCAAATAATAAAGTCACTGTCTGCCTCATCCCACAGAAAGTTTGTATGGGATATCCAATCATGTACAGATATGCACATCAACTTCTGTGAAGTCTGGAAAGTAAGAGAGGTAGAGGTAAAGCTGTGAGGGCACGTCATGAGTAGCGCTCTGATAGCTCAATTGGTAGAGCACTTGGCCACCCAAGACAAAGTGCCATACAATTTTAATCTGCCAAGAAATTTGAAGTCAGTGCATACACTGATGCAGAGTGAAAATTCGTACTATATCAGACATACTACAGTCCGTGTTACAGAACATGTGCACAGTCTACAGTACCAGCCAGCGACTAGAACTATATGAAATATAGACAGACTTGATATTCTTAATTCAGCCTGAATGTGTTCTATCTAGCATTATTTGGAGCAGCACCAAGCTATATTCGGGGCTCAAACTGCTCCGAAGAGGGAAGGTGTACTGCATTCCTGCCACAATGTCAAGGAAAATCAGGATACAATGTTCCAATTTACCATCCCGGAGGCATATTACTGTGGACAGAAGTGACATGCAGAACATCCACACAATATGTCGGTGTGTGGCAAGGCTCTCATAACAAGCCATTGATGCAGCAAATACCAACCAGTGGTGCATCTCTTTGCCTTCAGACAGTCAAACATACAGTGATTTGGGTACATCATCTACACCCATCTTTTGAGATAACAGGCTGAGATTTGAGCCATCAGTCATAACCAGCGACCTTCAGGCTGCAGGACCACTCCAGCATGTACTGGACAGCTTCATAACTAGCGACCTTCAGGCTGCAGGACCACTCCAGCATGTACCGGACAGCTTCATAACCAGCCTGCCACTTGCACACCAATATCCAGAGTTTGAGGTGCCTTGCTGCCCTTTCTCTGCACTGCCACTCAGCGCCATGGACTTTGCCGGCCACTGCCAGACGGACCATGGCGGCCTCGGTCACCAGTGGCTGATTCAGCTCCAGGCACATCAGCACTAATGAGTCACCATACTGCCGCCCACACAATATGCCACAGCACAGATTGGCTTCACCACAGGCCGCGAGATCAGAACCTGCCTATACTCGTGGAACGTAGATGTGAGGGTCGACACTGGGCCATGCCATCAGATGGGGTGCACACCTGTAACTGCTGTAGCTCGTTAAGTAATAAAGAGTTTACATGCACACTCCCAATCTTGCTGCAGCCACCTTCTCCTGACACTGGCCTCCTAAAGCCCCTGCCAACTCATCGAACCTACAATGTCAAGATTGGAGAGCCATCACCTCGTGACAAGAAGAATGGATCTTCCACCCCTGACCCACTAAAATAGGAAAAGGAAGAGTTGGTTGGTTGGTTTAAAAGGAAGGGGGTGGGGGTGGGGAAGGGATCAAACTGTGAAGTCATTGGTCCCTTGTACCCAGTAAAATAATTACACAAGGGAAAGGAGAAAAGAAAGGAGATGTACAGCACAATAACAGGAGAAAGGTAGAAGCAGAAGAATGACAGAAGGACAACCAACACTACTATGGACAAAACAGGAAAAGAAAACCACAGAGAGAAGCAAGAAACAGGCAGAAGGGATGAAAAGAAGAGAGCAGATGACTGGCTGGCCAACCATGAGAATAAAAAGGAAAAGCCATCCACTCTGCAACACATTAGAACATCCAGCCTAAAAGCATTAGAGTGGAGAACACAAAGGGACAAAGGACATGCGATAAAACTTATATCGAATGATAAAACCCACTGTCATGTATAAAACGTAAAACTAAATCAGCTGATGAGGCGGTAGCAGCTAAAATTAAGGGCAATGAGTCCGGTAACTGAAGAGTCCATCGCAGGGCAGCCAAAGGAGGACAGCTCGCCAACATATGGGCCACTGTCAGCCAGGCACTGCACTGACACAGGTGAGTCATCACAGCGCAGGAGGTAGCCGTGTGTCACCCAAGCGTGGCTAATGTGGAGCCAACAGAGGACCACAGAGTCCCTGTGAGAGGCCCAAGTGGAGGTCTTCCGCACATTCGTAGTCAGCTTAATCGCACACAGTTTGTTGTGCGTACTGAGGTTATGCCATTCCGTGCCCCAAAGCCGCAAAACCTTGTGGCGTAGTACTGAATGCAGGTCAGTTGCAGAGAAGCCGATCTCCATAAGCGGTTTCCGCGTAACCTGTTTGTCTAGCCTGTCGACAAGTTTGTTGCCTGGGATTCTGATGTGACCTCGGATCCAAGGAGTTAGTACACAGAAGAAACGACTCCCCAGGGCATGAACAGATGTGGTCAAGAGCATGAGATATAGCCACCAGCTCGGCAGTGAAAACACTGCAGCCAATGGGCAAAAAATGCTGTTCAATATGGCCTTCATGGACATATGCAAAGCCAATGTGATCATCAGCCATCAAGCCGTCGGTGTAAACCACTTCATGGCCTCGGTACATGTCAAGAATCGAGAGGAAGTGGCAGCGGAGAGCCGCAGGGCTGAGTCCTTAGGGCCATGTGAAAGGTCCAGGCGAAGCAGCGGCCTAGGTGTACACCATGGAGGTGTACGTGAATAGACCTCAAGTATAGGTGGTAAAGGCAAGGACTCCAGTTCAGAAGGAAGGGATCGGACATGAACTGCAATTGCAAGCCCTGACTTGGGCCGCTGATGCGGGAGATAAACCGCTGTGGGTAGAAAAAGGAGACGGTAATTCAGATGCACAGGAGAAGTATGAATGTGTGAAACGTAACTGGCCAGAAGTTGTGCACGCCTAACCTGCAATGGAGGGACTCCAGCCTCCACCAGGATGCTGGTCACTGGACTCGTCCTAAAAGCTCCAGTAGCTAGGTGAACACCACAGTGGCGCACTGGGTCAAGTAAATGCAAGGCTGAGGGTACCGCTGAACCATAAACCAGACTCCCATAGTCAAGGCGGAATTGAAAAAGGGCTCTGTAGAACTGCAGCAGCGTTGAGTGATCTGCACCTCAGTTGGTGTTGCTCAGGCAGTGGAGGGCAGTGAGGTGCTGCCAGCACTTCCGCTTAAGCTGACGAAGATGAGGAAGCCAAGTCAACTGGGCGTCGAAAACCAGTCCTAAGAACCGATATGTCACCACTACAGCGAGTGGATCGTCATTAAGGTGAAGTTCTGGTTCCAGATGAATGGTACAACACCGACAGAAGTGCATAACACACGACTTTGTGGCCAAAAACTGGAAACCGTGGGCTAGAGCCCATGATTGCACCTTGTGGATGGCTCCCTGTAGGCGCCACTCAGCAACACCAGTACTGGTGGAGCAGTACGAAATACAGAAGCCGTCTGCATACAGAGGAGGTGAGACGGACGGCCTTACAGCTGCTGCTAGACCATTAATGGCCACTAAAAACAGAGATAAACTCAATAGAGAGCCCTACATGACCCCATTCTCCTGGATGGGGAGGGGGGTGGGGGGGGGGGGCAGGGTGGGGCGGGGGAAGTGCCAACTTGGACTGGACACGGAAAGTGGAAAGTAGAAAGCGACAGGAAATTTTAGATAAAAATCGGGAGCAGGCCTCGTAGACCCCACTCATATAATGTGGCAAGGATATGATGTTGCCAGGTCATGTTATAAGCTTTTTGTAAATCAAAAAAGATGGCAACCAGGTGTTGGTGTCTGGGAAAGGCTGTTCGGATGGCAGACTCCAGGGACACAAGATTATCAGTGGCAAAGTGACCCTGGCGGAAGCCGCCCTGACATGGAGCCAGTAGGCCACGCGACTCCAGGAGCCAACCCAACCGCTGACACACCATATGTTCCACCAGCTTACAAAGAATGTTGGTGAGGCTGATGGGCCGATAGGCTGATACTTATACACATCAAGCAGGTTTTTACCAGGTTTGAGCAATGGAATGATGGTGCTCTCCCGCCAGTGCGACGGAAAGATGCCTCGCACCAGATCCGGTTGAAGATGATGAGAAGATGTCTTTTAGTCAGATGAGAGATGTTTAACCATCTGACTGTGAATCCAATCTGGCCCAGGAGCTGTTGGGGCAATGTGCAAGGGCACTGAGGAGCTCCCATTCTGTAAATGGGGCATTATAGTATTCATTGTGGCATATAGTGAACGAGAGGACTTTCCCTTCCAGCTGCTGTTTGAGAGTGCAAAAGGCTGGGAGGTAATTCTCCAATGCAGAGGCTCTAGCATAGAGCTCAGTGAAGTGCTCGGCAATCGCGCTTTCATCGGTAGGTAACATGCCATTTACCACCTGTTGGGGTCTGGTACCTGAAAATATGTTTGATCTTTGCACAGACTTGGGAAGGTGACATATGGTACCCAATGGTCGAGATGATCTCTCCCAACACTCCTGCTTCCATCGTTTGATAAGGTGGTGAACACGGGAAACAAATCTGTATAAAGGCTATGAGGTGCTCCAGGGAAGGGTGCTGCTTATGCTGCTGTAGAGCTCGCCAACTCTCCTTAATTGCTTCAGCAACTTCTGGTGACCACCAAGGGACTATCTTTCGCTGGTGCCACCCTAAAGAGCAAGGGATCATGTTTTCTGCTGCAGAAACAATTGTTGTAATCACCTGCTGAACAATCACATCAATATTACAGTGTGAGTGAGATTCAAAGGTGACAGCAGAGGTGAAAGTTTCTCAGTCTGCCTTGCATAAAGCCCATCTGGGCAGGCGTCTGTGGTCCTGACGCCGGGGCACAACAGGAAGATGGGGAAGTGGTTACTACAACACAGGTCATCATGTGCCCTTCATTGGATAGATGGGAGAAGGCCTGGGCTGCAAATTGATAAATCAATGGCTGGGTAACTACCTTGAGCCACAATGAAATGTACGGCTGCCCCAATATTTAAGATGCAGAGGTCGAATCGAGACAGTAAAGTTTCGACATCTCTGCCTTGGCCAGTAAGCACGATGCCACTTCACGAGGGGGTTATGGGATTAAAACCTCCCAAAAGTAGGAAAGGTTTAGGGAGTTGATCAATCAGTGCAGCTAATACATTCCGGGGTACTGCACCACCTGGAGGAAGATATACATTGCAGACAGTTATTTCCTGCACCCATCCTTATTCTGACAGCCACAGCTTCAAGAGGGGTTTGAAGGGGCACAGTTTCATTACAGACTGAGTTTAGGACATAAACAGAAACTCCACCTATCACTCGATGATAGTTGCTATGGTTCCTGTAATATCCCTTATAGCCACAGAGGGCAGGGATCCGCATTGCCAGGAACCAGGTTCCCTAGAGGACAATGCAGAAAGCAGGTGTAAAGCTTAACGGTTGCTGTAGCTCAGACATGGGGTAGAAAAAAAATGCCGCAATTCCACTGGAGGATGATGCCATCGTGAGACTGGGAAGGCATGGAACATTCAATGAGGCAGCTTACGCCTCAGGGTCACCTTCTGCCACTGACTTATTACCCGAGCAGTCTATATCCATTGTGCCTGAAAGTCTGGTGAGTTCTAGGTCCTCAGCTGATGACAGAATCTCCACCTCATCCTCAGATGCAGAGCTTGTAGGTAGGGTTGGTGTGGGTGCCACTGCAATTCCCTTGGTCTTGGGGATCAGTGATTCAGTCTCCAGGACTGACGATGAGCGAGAAGCCCTACAACCAGCTGCTTTTGGTCTCTTCAGCCACTGGTGGGTGTCATCTTTCCCACTAGCAGAAACCTGGGAAGGGACCCCTTCCTAGTGAGGGGAGCCGAAGAAGACTTATGCTTCTCCGGCTCAGAAGTGGGGACTGATGTCCCCGATGGTGGTGGGGGGGTGTTGCTCCCAAAGTAGGTGGTGTGGAAACAACAGGGAGGGAAGTGCCCCCCACCAGGTGGCAGGTGTAGTTCCGGATCTGAGAGGCAACAGGAATTCGATGAACTGATGGGGCGACATCTGTTCTCGTAGTGGCGGCTAAGAGAAGGTCATAGCCACAGGATGTAGGCACTCAAATTTCTTCTTAGCCTCAGTGTCGGTCAGTCGGTCCAGGGTCTTATAATCCATGATTTTCCTCTCTTTCTGTAAATTCCTGCAGTTGGTGAGCAAGGTCAATGATGCTCTCCGCAGTTGACAAAGGTGGGAGGCGGGGCACATGGAGTATTGGGATGTGATGGACGTCCACAATCTCGACATGTGATGCTGGAAGTACAGCGGGAAGACATAGGGCTGAACTTGCAGCACTTCAAGCACCGCAT
This sequence comes from Schistocerca piceifrons, assembly GCF_021461385.2. Classification (NCBI taxonomy): domain Eukaryota; kingdom Metazoa; phylum Arthropoda; class Insecta; order Orthoptera; family Acrididae; genus Schistocerca; species Schistocerca piceifrons. The sequence goes on from NC_060142.1 coordinate 387,675,998, forward strand.
TGGGTGGAGGGATATAAGGCTTGACGTCACAGCGATAGACCATCATATTGGCCTTCTCGGGCAATGTGTCACCCTCGAAGGGCCAGATGAAGGCACCGGTGGCAATCTGCTTATCCCTCAGATCCCGATAGACGCGCTGTACAATATGAACACCTCGCCGCTCTAAATTGGTGTGCAGCTTGTCATCGGAGTGAAAAAGAAGGTCCCTGTGGAATATAATACCCTGAACCATATTTAAGCTCTTATGAGGGCATGATGGGAACAGAAACATCCTCCAACTTGTCACAAGCAAGTAATGCCCGTGACTGGGCAGAGGATGCTGTTTTTATCAAGACTGACCCAGAGCGCATTTTGGCAAGCCCTTCACCTTCCCAAATTTGTCCTCCAAATACTCCGCAAAAAACTGAGGCTTCATGGACATGAAAGATTCCCCATCAACTCTTGCACATATGAGGTACCGGGGCAAATAAGCTACGCTGGCATTCCTTCCATGGTGTGGCCAGGGAGGGGAATGAGTTGTGGCTGTATTTCTTAGCACTGAAGTTAGACTTTGCCTACTTAGAGACTGCTGGTTGATGGTTGGTATGATTTTTAAAGGGACCAAACTACGTGGTCATTGGTCCCTTGTTCCACTGAACCAAGTTCATGGGATAAAACAGAAAACAAACAGTACGCACCACAGGAATTCTAGATGGATGAAAAAAAACATGAAACTGAACACACTGGGGACAACAGAAGACACAGGCAGAAGAGCTTAAACAGTAGAGCAGATATCCTGGACTGGCTTATCACGAGGATAAAAAAGGATGAGCCAGCCACTCTGCAACACATTAAAATCTCTAACCGAAAAGTACTAGGACAGAAAGCACAGGGAGACAAAGGACAGGAACTAAAACTTAAACCGAAGAATAAAAACCGGCATCAAGTAGAAAACATAAAACCATGTTAGCCGTGGAGGCATTGTCACCATAAAAATTGAAGGAAGTGTGTCAGGGAGATGAAAATTCTGCCTCAGAGTGGCTAGATGTGGGCAGTCCAACAAAATGTGGACCACTGTCAAACAGGAACCGCAGCGACAACATGGTGGGGCCTCACGCCAGAGAAGATAGCCATGCATCAGCCAAGTGTGGTCGATGCGAAGGTGGCAGAGGACCACAGAGTTCCTAAGAGAAGCCTGCAGAGAAGACTTACATTCATTTGTGCTCTCCTTGATGGCGTGGAGTTTTTTGGGCATAACTAAGTTGCGCCATTCAGCATCCCAAAAACTTTATGGTGTAACACCGATTAGAGGTCAGGTTTGGGTAGACCAATCTCCAGAAGTGCTTATGAGTGGCCTGTTTGGCCAGCCTGTCAACGAGCTCATTTCCCAGAATTCCGATATGCCCCAGGGTGTATACAAAGACCACTGAATGACCAGACCGCTCGAGGGCATAAACCGACTCCTGGATAGTTGCTACCAGAGGATGGCATGGGTAGCACTGATCAATGGCCTGTACACCACTAAATGAATCACTGCAGATCAGGTAGGACACACTGGGGCAGGAACGAATATGCTCAAGGGCTCGAGAGATGGCCACCAGCTCGGCAGTGAAGACACTGCAGCCATCCGGCAAGGAGCGCTGTTCGATATGCACCAAGTGAGCATAGGCAAAGCCTAACGACCATCAACCAGTGAGTCGTTGGCACAGATGACTTCGGAACCCTGGGACGCATCAAGGATCGACAGTAGGAAGTGACTGCAGAGTGCCTCAGGAGGAATGGACTCCTTATGGAAACGCGATGGGTCCAGCTGTAGTTTCAACCAAGGCGTACACTACGGAGGCGAATGTGTATGGACCCACATGGGACGCTGTAAAGTTCAGACAACAGGGAACAGACATGTACAGCGACTATTATCCCTGACTGAGGTTGCTGTTCCGGGAGATGAACCACTGTGTTCAGGAATAAAAGATGGTAATTCGGATGCTGAGGTGAGCTATGGACGTGCGCTGAATAGTTGGTGAGCAGTTGGCGGCACGTGATGTGCAATGGAGGGACTCCGGCCTACACTAGTAGATTGGCCACAGGACTCATTCGAAAAGTGCCCGTCACGAGATGAATCCCACAGTGGTGCACAGGATCAGGCAACTTCAATGCTGAGGGCGCTGACGAGCCATATGCTACAGTCCCATAGTCAAGTCGTGACTGAACTAGGGCATCGTAGAGCTGCAGCAACGTAGAGCAATCTGCCCCCCAAGTGGTGTTGCTCATGCAGCGGAGGGCATTGAGATGCCGCTAGCACTTTCACTTAATCTGACGAATGTGGAGGAGCCATGTTAGCTGGGTGTCGAAAACCAGTCCAGTGATATGTTTCAACTACCTGTAGTGGATGGCCATCAGGGTCATTCCATGTCAAATCAACACACCTATTTTACCTCACACTCTTAGATTTTGCTGAAAGTTGGTATACTTATAGTGGGCACTGAGACTAAGAAAAATACCAAATTTCAATTTTTTATCTCAAACCATTCCTGAAATATGGCTATGTAAACTTCTCAAAAACAAGCCAAAAAGGTGTGAACGGACTTTTTTTGAATTGTCCTAGGAGCTGCCCTAATTGAGCTAGAGAACTGGGAAAGGTGTCATTTTGCAGCATTTTGCATGCTCTTTCCAGGGATATGCAACAAAACATAGCTTCTAATTAATAACCTTTTTCAAAATACTAATTAATATTTTTGATTTAATTTTAATCTTTTTTTTTTACAAAAAGTACATAATTTAAAATTTTCAAAATATTTCATACTGTTGTAAATCACGTGGCAAAATATAAATGTGGGATGATGATGGGTTAATTGTTAAAAATAATTATTCCGGACTCTTTGTTTTTCACTAACGGCCCTAGTTTGACCAAATTGACCTTTAACAAGCAGGAATTTCTTTAAAATATACTGAAAGGTAAGTAAAAAAAGTATTAGAAATATCAAAACATCACCTTATTAAACCAAAACTAATCAGCATATTTTATAATGAAGTTGATTGCTTATTTTAATTTCATGCAACTTCACTAACAGTATATTAACCGATATAACAAAAACAAGAAATTGAGCATTTAACTACAAACTGAAATAAAGTATGAATAAGTACAAGTATTTACATAATAGTTCTGGTCCATGATGTTTGAAATGGAACTATTAAACAAATTAAATACGTAATGCTTTTTTTTGAGTAACAGGTATCTATACATAGCTAAATTTAACACAATAGGTACTAACAATAATTCTGAAACAGCTTTCTATAAAATATACATTAACACTAACCTGAGACAAAAATTAAGTTTTGAGTTGAAAGCAGTTTCCCAATAAATTGTCTTGGAACTTCACAAATTACATTTTAATAAAGCTGACTGGGTTTGGTTTACATCACTTTCATTAAGAATGTATGTTCTCTGTGTCGGAGTAAATGGATTGACTTTTGTGAGAACATCCACAACTGACACCCACAGCCATCTGCATGTGCAGGATAAGAGAATGACTTAGCTGGTCCACATGGATGAAGAAAAGTTATTTTCACTTCATCAAGTTCTTCATTTTTTTCTAAAATGTACCCAAGCCACCAGTTTCTGCCATATACAGTGGTGACATAGCCTGATACATCTTGTAACTTCAGTTTGTCTGGTGATGTAGTTACTTCCCTCTCCCAACTCTGCATATCACCTGAGAAGTATGTGACTATTAATTTTGATGTAGTGTTGGGAATGAAAGCGTGAAATTGCTGTGTTCATTTGATTGTCAATGCCTCTTCAAGTCGCCTTTTTAAGAATATTTCTGAAGCAGCATAGTCTTCTTGAGTGGAATATGCAAAACCAACATTTATGATATTATCTACTGCCCACTCAAATAGATCTTGTGCGGTTTGGATCTGATTTTGGTATGGCCTTTGCAGACTTGCACAAGCTGCCAGTCTCTTTACTGAACCCCCTACTGCATCACAAGGCCCTTTCCCATGTGCTGTGGCTGAAAAGTGCCACTCAGCTTTTATGTTGAAGTCTTCCTCAAGAAGGCAAAGGTTCAGGAAGTTTTTCTTATTTTTATACTGAGTGGCAGAACTGTTAGAATAATAGTATATCTTTTTTGGAATCATTTGAAATTTAGGTGTGTGTGTGTGTGTGTGTGTGTGTGTGTGTGTGTGTGTGTGTGTGTGTGTGTTTGAGGTTTACGGGCGCTAAACAGCGTGGTCATCAGCGCCCAAACGCATAAAAACAGGAACAGATGCAGTGAAGGGACTAAGACGGACAGCAAACAAGGAGAACGGCTAAAAGACACAGACCTGAAGCAGTTCCACATCCTCACAGACAGAAGCAAAACAAGAGGAGAAGAAACGCACTAAAAAAGGAAAGGAAACACAAGGAAAAGCGAACAGAAACCGAAGGGAAACGAGGAGGTAATCGTGACTGGCGGACCTCTTACCTAAAACCCGGGTGAGCCAGTCACCCAGCAGCACATTAAAACCCTCTCCCTAAAATCCGAGGCAACAAATTGGACAGGACACAAAACCGTAAGACCTTAACCACAGTCGTTGTGTCGTCTTGCAAAATAGAGGGCAAATCCGGTGGCAAAGAAACCACCGCCCTCTGGTCAGAGAATAAAAGACAGTCAAGTAAAATGTGGCGGACAGTAATCTGCACGCCACAAGCACTGCAGATTGGGGGGTCGTCCCGCCGGAGTAAAAAACCATGCATTAAGGGACTGTGCCCGATGTGGAGGCGAGTGAGGAGAACCTCATCCTGCCTGCATGACTGGTAGGACGTACGCCATGGCCGCGTGGTGGCCTTGACCAGACGCAGCTTATTTTCACCGACTGCCAGCCACTCCTCTTCCCATTGATGCATAACACGAAAATGCAGGAAGGAAGTAACAGCATGGAGGGGGACGGCACAGTCAACAACGTGAGGGAGGGAACATGCATCTTTGGCAGCCACATCCGCCAGTTCGTTTCCCCAAATACACACGTGCCCCGGCACCCAGCAGAAAGAAACCTCCTTCCCCTGCCGTTGCAGGTGGAGTAGGGTATCATGGATGTTCTGGACGAGCATAGCCGCTGGGTACAAGTGTTTCATGGTCTCAAGGGCACTCAGGGAGTCAGAAAAGATGAGGAACTTAAGACTGGGAACACATCTCATCTGCTCCAACGCCCACAAGATCGCAAACAATTCAGCATCAAAGATGGTAAACGCCGCGGGAAGCCATAACTTGACGACTCGATCAGGGAAAACAATAGCACAACCAACAGAGTCCCCCTGTTTAGAGCCATCCGTAAATACTGGTACATGGTCCGGATGCTGGTGTAAAATATCGGAAAATAAGGAGGTAAAAACAAACGCAGGAGTGCAGCTCCTCCGGTACTCCGACAAGTCTAAAAGGACGCTGGGTCTCTGGAGCAACCAGGGAGGCAGACGAGTAAAACCTTGTCGTTGGGGGGCCACACGCTCCACACCAAGGGACGCGAGCAAATGCTGGGCACGAATCCCAAATGGTCTCATTGCCCTAGGACGACTGGAAAAAGAGACGTTCCGTAGGCAGTCGGGCAACGGTAGGGTACGCAGGGGAGGTAGGACAGGCAAGGAATTGACACACCCGTCGCACCATGAGGAGATTCCGCCAGATGGCGAGCGGTGGTTCCCGTGCCTCAGCACACAGGCTGGGGATGGGACTGGTACGGAAGGCACCAGTGGCCAGCCTGATACCCTCATGGTGTACTGCGTCAAGAATCTTCAGATACAAAGGCCTTGCTGACCCATACACACTGTGCAACCATAGTCAAGACGCGATCGGACAAAAGCCCTATAAAATTGCAGCAGACGCGCCCGATCTGCTCCCCAGGACCGATGGCTCAGACACTTCAAAATATTCAGTGCCTTCAGGGCCCGCACCTTGAGGTCTTTAAGGTGAGGCAACCACGACAACTTGGAATCAAAAGTGAGGCCCAGGAACCTCACAGTGTCTCTAAAAGGAAGAATGGTGTCCCTTAGACGCAATTCAGGGGATGGAAAAAGACATCGAGAACGATTAAAATGAACACACACACATTTGTCTGCAGAAAAGGTAAAACCGTCTTCGCAGTCCATGCCTCTAATCGCTTTATCGTAAGCCACAACTGCCAACTAGCAGTGACAAGACTAGAGGAAGAACAGAAAACAACAAAATCGTCCACAAACAAGGAGCATTGGGCAGGACTCCGGATAGTGGACGCGATACTGTTAATGGCGACGGCAAAGAGGGTGACACTTAAAACGCTTCCCTGAGGAACACCGTTCTCCTGCACGTACAAATCAGAAAGCACAGTACCAACCCAATATCGAAAGAGGCAGTGGGAAAGAAAGGACCGAATGAAGATGGGGAGATGGCCACGAAAGCCCCACTGATGGAGTTGATTGAGGATAGGGCGGCGCCAAGTAGTGTCATACGCCTTATTAATATCAAAGAATACACCTACACAATGCTGTTTACGTAGGAAGGCCTGCTGGATGGCCGCTTCAAGCAGGGTCAAGTTGTCTATAGTTGAACGACATCTCCGAAAGCCACACTGAGAGGGGCTAAGGAGCTGCCTGGTCTCGAGCAGCCAAACCAGGCGACGGTTGACCATGCGTTCCATTGTCTTCCCGACACAACTCGTCAAAGCAATACTCTGATAACTACTGGGATGTGTTCGGTCCTTCCCTGGTTTGAGGAGGGGAATCAAAATCGCCTCCCTCCACGAGTCAGGGTACGTGCCGGATAACCATATCATATTAAAACAATGCAGGAGAACTTCCTTGGAAGGCAGTAACAGGTGCTGCAGCATGCTGTACCGGATTTGATCATGACCAGGTGCAGTATCATGAGCCACAGACAGCGCCGAATCCAGTTCCCTCATTGTGAAGGTGCAGTTGTAGGGTTCAGAATTTGGAGACCGGAAGTCCAAGTGACCCCTCGCGATGGCAGTGTGGTAGCGGCAGAAATCTGGATCACAGTTAATAGTGGCGGTAGATTCCGCAAAATGCATGGCCAGTGTCTGGGCAATGTCTCTCGGTGCCGTGAGGAGACTTCCCTGATGCAGCAATGCCGCGACAGGTAGCTGGCTGAGTTTCCCGGAAATCCTCCTGATGGCTTCCCATGCTTTCGTAGAACTAGTTGAGCGGGAGATGGAGTTCAGAAACGATTGCCATGACCGTCATTTGCTCTCTTTAATCACTCGCCGCGCTTTGGCCCTTGCCACCCGAAAGGCCGCACGATTGTCAGCTGAGGGATGGCACTTGAAGCGGTGCAGAGCTGCACGGCGGGCTCGGATGGCTGAACGGCACTCAGTGGTCCACCAAGGGACAGGACGCCTCTTGGGATGACCGGATGACCATGGGATTGACAATTCAGCAGCATGGGAGATCATGGCTGTAACATGGTCTACCCATTCGTGGACACTGGCACGGTGTTCCAAAACAGCCAGTTGGCTGAAAAGTGTCCAGTCAGCTCTGCTGAGGTGCCACCGGGGTGGCACTGGTAATGCCATAGCCTCATCCAGGAGGCGAATCCAAAGGGGGAAGTGGTCACTAGAATGGAGGTCAGCAGCAGCCTCCCACAGAGCAGAATCCGCGAATGCTGGAGAGCAAAAGGAAAGGTCAATAGCTGATGATGACCCAAAAGCAGTACAGAAATGAGTGGGAGCACCAGAGTTGAGGATGCACAGTTCTTCAGACATCATGAGGCTTTCCAGAATGTGACCCCTGGGGCAAGTAGTCGAAGAGCCCCATAAGACATTATGAGCATTGAAGTCCCCCAGAAGAAGAAATGGGTGGGGGAGTTGGCTAATAAGGTCTGTGAGAGCCTCAGAGTCTATTGCATCCTGAGGCGGTAAATAAACTGAACAGACTGTGAGCCTCTGACACACAAGAAGGTCAACTGCAACTGCTTGCAAGTCTGTAACGAGAGGGAGCTCAGATGAGGGGTGCATTTCACGGACAAAAACCGCAACACCACCCCTTTCCCCCGTCAGATCATCTTTCCGATATATGGTATAGCCCCGTAAAGAAGGAGCATCAGTGGCCCGAAAATGTCTCTTGGAGACATAAGCACAAAGGGCACTCTCGTACAAGGAGTTGTAATTCGGCCACATGCGTCCTGAACCCATTTAGGTTCCACTGTAATATGGGAGCCAGTGATCAGGGCGGCTGAACTTTCACCCTGCCTCTGTGTTATGGAGGAGAGCCCGTACTGGCCAGAGATTTATTCCTGGGGCGAGAAGATCGCCCCCGGTCGACATCAATGTCCATCAGCTCCGATGACGACCCACGGGAGATGTCAGACAGTACGATGGCCTCGTCATCGGACCGACCCTGACCAGTCTCCTCAGGTGGCAAAACCTTCACCTTCGGCGTCTTTGTCTTGGGGGGCTTAGAATGCAGAGCCTTGTCAGCAGTTGGAGCTTTACTCGCCTGGGCAGAAGGCGCCATATGGGAAGAGGCAGGAAGTACCCCAATGTCAGCAACCACGGCCTTGTCCGACGTTGCCGGGAGAGCCGCAGGTTTCAAAACAACTGCAGCAGCACAAGTGCACTGGCAAACGCAGGTATTAGTGCTAACACTAGCAACCTCCGTTTGCGTAGCAACAGTGGCCATTTGTACTGGTTTTTTCAGAGCGGAAGCGAAAGATGTCGTAAACACAGGAGGTTGCATGGCCTTAAAGAGCTTCTTGGCCTCACCTTAGGGGATGCGCTTAGATGTTTTGATCTCCTGTATCTTCCGTTCTTCGAGATAGATGGGGCAGACCCGGCTCCAGACAGGGTGACTCCCAGAGCAGTTCACGCACTTCACAGGCGATGAACAATCGGCTCCTTCATGGGCAGGCTGACCACATTTACCACAAGTTGCTATCCCATTGCACCCCAACATAGTATGCCCAAAGCGCTGACATTTAAAACAGCGCATTGGGTTGGGGAAATATGGTCGTACTGGCAAACATAAGAACCCCACTTTAACATGCTCTGGGAGTCTCGGGCAACTGAACATGAGAATAAACGAGTCGGATTTGACTAGGTCCCCATCGACTCGTTTCATAATATGCTGCACGTCAACAATACCTTTGTCAGCCCACTCAGATTTTAACTTGTCAGTGGAGATATCCACCAAGTCCCTACATGTCACAACACCCTTACTATAATTCAAAGTGGAGTGGAGCTCGGTCTCGATAACGTACTCTCCGAGACAGGTTGCTTTCTGAAGAGAAGCGACTTGATGGGAACTAGAAGTCTCAACTAACAGAGTCCCATTGCGCAGTCGCTTCACAGATTTCAGTGTTCCTGCAATATCATCAAGACCCTTGTGGATGTAAAAGGGAGAAACCCTCTCAAAGCTACCCTCCTTCCGTTTAATAATCAAAAACACATTCTGATTAGCAGCATGTGCTCTGTTACGGCAGTCTGATAAATCTCTAGCAACACAAGGAGCTGGAGGACCGCAGCACAAAGTCGCTTTTTCGATGGGGTGTGTTTTCCTACCAATGGCCCACCCAATCCACTGGTAGGGGGAAATGTAGATGTTGAAGGGTCCATTGCGGTCCCACGAGCAGCTAGGGAACTAAAGGTCCACTCAGACAGAGCCCCACGTGCCTGAGTAAGCCGTATACAACTGGGGTGCGGCAGGTGCCCCAGAAGTTACCCGCTTGCGACTGTTCCACCCCAACAGCCATGCATCTCATAGGCGCGGAGCACACCGTAAGATTGAGGGGTTTTTATAGAGGTTGGCCTTCCTCGCAATCCAGGCGGTCAAGCCAAGATTACCATTCCCCGCAGCACACAACATTCCACCGCCGCGCCATACGGTGGTCGCTGAAGCATGTCCGGGGGTTACGGTGACAGGAGACTGGCGGCGCTGACCAGTCCCCAGCTCAGGACCCCGGGGTCGCCAAGCCTGTACTCAGCAAATGAATGCTGAGCCCCTGGGGGCATTTGAAATTTATTTGTTAGATATGAAATTAGCTTCTTTTGAAAGGTGTAAACCGCAGTTGTATTGTGCTCCAGGCAATCAGAAACAGTGACAAAGCTCATATGCTCAATTTTGTCTTCCTGTTTGTAATATATAACAAAAGGATGAATGGTAATCTGTTGTCTTGCCCAGTGGAAACTCTGAGCTTCATCCTGTAGAACTATACTGTAATTTTCTGAAAAATCACATATGACAACAAATTCAGATTCCACAAGGTTTTCTCTTGTGGAGTTAAGGAATGTTCGTTGTTGCTTGGCAATGAAGTCATGCCGAATCAAAGTCAACATCTTACTACAAAATAAATCTATGAATTCTTCAGAAGTTTTCTGAGCAATTTCCAGATTACATCGGTCAACTGACATCCACTGTCGGAACTGAACTTTTTCAATTAAGTTTTCATGAAAAGAGTCTTTTAAAATTTTATGTATGACAGTTTCTCCTGGTCAGTATTCACAGTTTCCCATGTTGCAATCAACTGATGATGGGTTGCAAAGCATTTTTGCAATGCACTGCTTATAATTGTTTAAGCTGCTGTTTGTTACTGTATTTAGTTTGGCATTTTCTATCATTAATTTTATGTTTTGGTGAGTTGTGCACACGCAGACAGTGTGTGTGCCACTCCGGCCAGCTAATACACAATGTTTTGGTCTCAACTCAGCAAATTTAGAGAAACCTATTTTTATGTTAGGAAACTTGTCTTTAAAATGCTTGTAAGCTTCTTTAAGGTTACACAAAATAAGTCTTTTTGATATTTTTATTTCCACTTGTTTCTGTAATTGTCACACAATCTTTAATACCTGGTATTGCCCTGCTAACTTCATCATTTTCATAAAATGAATGAACATTTTGACAGTTTCTGTTGGTTAACACTTCCCTGGTTTTGGGTTTGGACTTTCCATGAATCCTTTCTCTTTCAAAATTTTTTTGGACTGCCGAACAATGTAATTAGGAGCATTAAATTCCCTCATTATTTTCCTGACACTCCACTTTTCAGGTAAATTTGTAAGAATCATTAGTTTTTTTGCTCTACTTACAGAATTTTTAAAGTTTCTTTTAAGATTTTCAAGAACGGATTCATCAGTATCAGCATCTGACGAAGAAATTTCAGGAGCAACAAAAAGTTTACGTGTCATTGATGTGATTTTCTTCACTTTTGATTTGGCGTAATGCCTAAATATTAGTTTTCTCTTGTCAATTGGGGACTCACCTAGTTCTTGAAGTGTTGTGTTAAATGTTTTAACAGCTACTGAAGTTGGAGTGAAGTCAGGGTCTTGGTCTCGGATGATTATCTCTGATCCAGAAGATTCTTCTTCAACACTTTCATCACTGATGGGCTCTGGTGTATTTTTCAATTTGGTTACATCTTTCCTACATTTATCACAAATCTTGGCACCACTTGGTATCTGAGGAAATAATTTGGGCAGCCATGTTGTGACATTTCTCAGTTTTTTTCTGCCTCTAATAAAATGATTTGACTTCTTCAATGGATTACAACACTGCACTCTTACAGCACTGCACTTTTTACTTGGTTCCATATTGATACAAAAACCACTTATAAACTGTCCTTCAATGTATAGATTTACTAGAAAATGAACTATTTGGCTCCAGTCTCTGAATTATTGTACAGACATCAAGCCCTATGTATACGGTCCTCTACTGACGTACTACCTTAAAGGTCAGTTTGGTCAAACTAGGGCCGTTAGTGAAAAACAAGAGTCCGGAATAATTTTTTTAACAATGAACCCATCATCATTCCACATTTATATTTTGCCACATGATTTACAACAGTATGAAGTAGTTATGGAAATATTTTGAAAATTTTCAATTATGTACTTTTTGTAAAAAAAATTAAATCAAAATATTAATTACCATTTTGAAAAAGGTTATTAATTAGAAGTTATGTTTTTTTTTGTCTATCACTGGAAAGAACATGAAAAATGCTGCAAAATGACACCTTTCCCAGTTCTCTAGCTCAATTAGGGCAGCTCCTAGGGCAATTTTAAAAAAGTCTGTTCACACATTTTTGGCCAGTTTTTGAAAAGTTTACATGACCATATTTCAGGAGTTGTTTGAGGTAAAAAATTGAAATTTGGTATTTTTCTTAGTTTCAGCACCCACTATAAGTATACCAACTTTCAGCAAAATCTAAGAGGGTGAGGTAAAATTTTTATTTAAAGTGTGTTGATTTGACATGGAATGACTCATCAAGAAAAAGTGCAGGGTCAGGATGGACTGTCCGTTGCCGACAGAAGTGCAGAACACAGGTCTTGTCGGCAGAGAAGTGAAACCCATGGGCGAGAGCCCATGACTGGGCAGTCTGAATGGCTCCCTGTAGTCGGTGTTCAGCAACACCAATGGCTGAGGAACTGAAGTAAATGCAGAAATCGTCAGCATATAAGGAGGGAGACACTGATGGCCCTACTGCTATTGCTAGGCCATTTATATAGCAACTAAAAACAATGGAACAGTCAATACAGAGCCCTGTGGGACCCCATTCTCTTGGATATGGGAGGAGCTAAAGGAGCCCCTGACTTGAACACGGAAGGTACAGAGGGAGAGAAAGTTCGCATTAAAATCGGAAGCGAGCCATGGAGGCCTCACTCATGCAGCGTGGCAAGAATTTGGTGGCACCGGGTCGTGTTGTAGGCGACCAGAAGTTGGTGCCTGGAAAAAGCTGTCCAGATGGCAGACTCAAGGCACACCAAATTATCTGTCGTTGAGTGGCCTCGCCAGAAACCACCCTGGGATGGAGCCAGAAGGCCCCGAGACTCCAGGAGCCAACACAACCTCTGGCTCACCATTCATTCGAGTAATTTACAGAGAATGTCGGTGAGGCTAATGGGGCGGTAGCTGTCCAACGCTGCAGGTTTCAACACTGGGACAATGATACTGTTCTGACACTGGGATGGGAACACTCCCTCGCCCCAATTGCGATTCAAGATAGACAGAACCTGACACAGTGAGGCCACAGATAGATGTCTGAGAAATTGGGAGTGAATTTGGTCAGGGCCGGGAGCTGTGTCAGGGCAATGGGCAAAGGCACTGAGGAATTCCCACTCAGTAAAAGGTGCACTGTACGACTCAAGGCGGCGCAATGTAAAAGACAAATGCTGTCGTTCTGCCTGCTCTTTCAAGGAACGAAAATCTGGTTGATAGTTTGTGGAGGCAGAACTCCGAAATGCTCGGCGATTTCACCTGAGTCAGTGCACACTGCCCCATTTTCTGAAATCCCAGGCAACCCCAGCGGGGTCGGGTAACCATTAAGGCGGCGAATCCGAGTCCACACCTGGGAGGCAGGGGTACGAGAACCAATAGAGGCAATGTATCTTTCCCAGTACTCTTGCTTCCATCTTTGTATCAGGTGGCAGGCACAGGCACGAAGCCGCTTAAAAAGATTGAGAGATTCCAACGATGGACGCCGATTATGTCATTGGAGGGCCCGCCTACGCTCTTTGATGGCCTCAGCGATGTCGGGTGACCACCAGGGCACAGTTTTACGCCGAGGGCACCCGGAAGAAAGAGGAACCGCGCGTTCTGCAGCTGATACGACCGACGCAGTGACCCGCTTGACCACCCCATTAATAGCGCCACGTGCAGAAGCGTGAACAGTGACAGCAAATGTGAAAGCCAGCCAATCGGCCCTGTTAAGGGCCCATCGCGGCAGCCATCCAGAAGAATGATGGTTGGGTAGTGACAGGAAGATCAGAAAGTGGTCACTGCCACACAAGTTGTCATGAACCCTCTAGTGGACAGATGGTGAAAGTCCTGGGCTGCAAAGCGACAGGTCAATGGCCAAATAAGTGCCACAAACCACAATGAAGTGTATGGGGTCTCCCGTATTTAAGAGGCTGAGAGAGAAGATTCTCGACATCCCTACCCTGGCCAGCAATCACGGCACCACCCCACAAGGGGTTATGGGCACTGGAAGTCCCCCGTAAGCAGGAATACTGGGGCGAGTTGGGAGATCAGAGCAGCCAAATCGTTAAGAGGTACTTCACCATCCGGAGGGAGGTAGACAGTGCAGGTAGACGTAATATCCAAGGTCATCCTTATCCTCACAGCAACAGCCTCTAAAGCTGTATGAAGAGGCACTGATTCAGAATATACAGAGGTAAGGACATACAGCCATATGCCACCTGATGCCTTGTTACAGTCAGTCCAGTTTTTATAAAATCCCTGATAGCCACGAAGGGCAGGGGCCTGCATTGCTGGGAACCAGGTTTTTTGGAGGGAAATACAAGAGAGCAGGTGTTGAGCTTAAAATCTGTCTTAGTTCAGCCAAGTAGTGGGAAAAAACCGCCACAATTCCACTGGAGGAGAATGCTTCCTGTGTTCGGGGAAGGCATGAAGGGACTTAGAATGCAGGTTACTCCCTAGGGTCCGCTGCTGCCACCGGTGAAGGGCTAATGGCTAGGAGCATTGTTTCAGAGGCAATGGTGAGAGCTAGGTCCTCAGGGGACACTAGAATTCCACCTCATCCTCAGAGGCAGAACTGATGGGTGTAGGTGGTGTTGGGACCACAGGAACCTCTTTCGGTGGAACAGGTTGTTTCTTTTTCTTGGATTTTTGTTTGTCCTCCCGCCGCTCTTTCAGAGCTTTCTGGGAGGCCTTCCCTGAAGCAGCATCTGGTAAGGAGGAAGAGCAGGAAGCCCTTTGACCTACAGCCTGTGGCTCCTTGAGCCACTGGCTAACTTCCACTTGTGCACTGTGAGGGGCCTTGGATGGTAGAGCCCCTATGGACGCCGTATGTGGGAGAGTGGCCAAAGAAGGGGGGCACTCCTTCGGCTCAGGTGTGGGGACAGGCGGCCCCAACGGTCGGGAGGGCATTGCTCCCAAAGATGGAGTTGCGGGATCAACAGTGATAGGTGGAGCCCCCACCCTTAAGGGGGCAGGTGTGGTCTTGTGGCCCAAAGGGCCAGTCACAAGTGGTGTCACTGAGGAATGTGAAATGTGTGCAGTTGCTACAGCATATGGAGTTTCCATGCAGACTGGGTTTAACCGCTCGAACTTTTTCTTAGCCTCTGTGTAGATCATTTTGGTCCAGGGTCTTCTATTCCATTATTTTTCTTTCCTTCTGGAAAACTGGGCACTCTGGCGAGCAAGGGGGATGCCCCCCCCAGTTGACACAGACGGGAGAGGGAGCGCATGGAGCATCAGGTTCAGATGGACGTCCACAATTTTGGCATATAAGGCTCGAATTACAGTTGGAAGACATGTGACCGAACTTCCAGCACTTGAAGCACTGCGTTGGGGGAGGGATGTATGCATGGACATCACACTGGTACACCATCACCTTGACGTTTTTGGGTAAGGTGACCCCTCGAAGGCCAAGATGAAGGCACCGGTGGCAACCCTATTGTCCTTCGGAACCCTGTAGACATGCCGGACGAAGTGAACACTTTGTCGCTCAAGGTTGGCGCAACTCATCGGACTGCAGAAGGAAGTCTTTGTGAAAGATAAAACCCTGGACCATGTTAAGACTCTTACGGGGTGTTATGGAGACAGGAACATCACCCAGGTGGTCACAGGCGAGGAGCGCCCTTGACTAGGCAGAGGCTGCTGCCTGTATTAGGACAGACCCAGAACGCATCTGGGACAAACCGTCCACCTCCCCAAACCTGTCTTGGTCAACAAAGAACTGAGGCTTCATGGTGGCAAAAGATTTCCCATCAGGTCGCACGCAAACTAAAAATCAGGGTGAATACGGTTCATGCCGTTCTTTAGCCTGACGTTCCTCCCACGGTGTGGCCAGGGAGAGGATAGAGTTTGGATCATAGTTCCTGGCATTGAACTGATGCTTTCCACACTTTGAGACTGTTGGTTGAGTACCAGCAACAGATGAAAGACTCCGCTTCATTGTGGTTCATCTGCCCTGATGTCACCCACTCCGAACGGGGGCCCTTCCCAGCCTCAGCAAGGGACACCTGGCAGGATGGCCAGTGCCATGAGCCCCGATGCATTACTTTTTGGGCAACCCTCATTCACCCCTTACACAAAAAGGAAACATTATATGTAAACAAATGTAGAGAAGTATCATTAGTGTCTGTCATGAACAACTTTTTATTATGACATCTTCTTGAGATAGTACAACAATAACTTCAGAATATGGAGAATGTTACGGAGAGTTTATAGACGAGGTGGAGCAAATTCAAAATTCTAAGACTAATCTTTAGACATCAAATTTCACAGTGATTATTCAAAATTTTTGACCAAACAAAGTTTAGACCACTAAACTACTGCAATCAAAGCAGATTCAAACACACAAGCAAAGTACACCGCTGGCCATTAAAATTGCTACACCACGAAGATGACGTGCTACAGACGCGAAATTTAACCGACAGGAATATGATGCTGTGAAATGCAAATGATTAGCTTTTCAGAGCATTCACACAAGGTTGGGGCCGGTTGCAACACCTACAACATGCTGACATGAGGAAAGTTTCCAACCGATTTCTCATACACAAACAGCAGTTGACCGGCGTTGCCTGGTGAAACGCTGTGATGCCTTGTGTAAGGAGGAGAAATGCGTACCATCATGTTTCTGACTTTTATCAAAGTCGGATTGTGGTTTATCGTATCGCGACATCGCTGCTCGCGTTGGTCGAGATCCAATGACTGTTAGCAGAATATGGAATCAGTGGGTTCAGGAGGGTAATATGGAATGCCGTGCTGGATCCCAACGGCCTCGTATCACTAGCAGTCGAGATGACAGTCATCTTATCCGCACGGCTGTTACGGACCGTGCAGCCACGTCTCGATCCCTGAGTCAACAGATGGGGACATTCGCAAGATAACAACCAGCTGCACGAACAGTTCGATAACGTTTGCAACAGCATGAACTATCAGCTCTGAGACCATGGCTGCGGTTACCCTTGACACTGCATCACAGACGGGAGCGGCTGCGATGGTGTACTCAACGACAAACCTGGGCGCACGAATGGCCAAACATCATTTTTTCGGATGAAACCAGATTCTGGTTACAGCACATGATGGTCGCATCCGTGTTTGGCGACATCATGGTGAACGCACATTGGAAGAGTGTATTCATCATCGCCATACTGGCGTATCACCCAGCATGATGGTATGGGGTGCCATTGGTTACATGTCTCGGTCACCTCTTGTTCGCATTGACGCCACTTTGAACAGTGGATGTTACATTTCAGATGTGTTACAACCCATGGCTCTACTCTTCATTCAATCCCTGCGAAACCCTACATTTCAGCAGGATAATGCACGACTGCATGTTGTAGGTCCTGTATGGGCCTTACTGGATACAGAAAATGTTCGACTGCTGCCCTGGCCAGCACATTCTCCAGATCTCTCACCAATTGAAAACATCTGATCAATGGTGGCCGAGCAACTGGCTCGTCACAAGACGCCAGTCACTACTCTTGATGAACTGTGGTATCGTGTTGCAGCTGTACCTGTACACACCATCCAAGCTCTATTTGACTCAATGCCCAGGTGTATCAAGGCCGTTATTACGGCCAGAGGTGGTTGTTCTGGGTACTGATTTCTCAGGATCTATGCACCCAAATTGCGTGAAAATGTAATCACATGTCAGTTCTAGTATAATATATTTGTCCAATGAATACCTGTTTATCATCTGCATTATTTCTTGGTGTAGCAGTTTTAATGGCCAGTAGTGTAAAATCCATGAGGGGAATTTCAGAGTCTCACAATCAGAACTTGGGTACGCCAACAAGATGGACACTCTCTCCAGTGCTCTTCAGCTGTATGCTTGAGAAAGAAATACAACATTGGCAAAATATATTCTTACAATTACCTATCCAGGCATATTAGCCAGAGAAAATTGGAAGTTGGAGATTACTATACTTCAGTCTTCACTTGAGACACAACACCCCAGAGAAATTTAAGAAAAACTTGGTTTCCTGAGTTAACAGGAAAAGGCAGAATATATTACTTGCAACAAAACATTGGAAAAAAGAGAAAATCAAATGAGTCCAGTAAGTTAAGCACCTTGGTGAAATAATGTTGGAAAATGGAACTTGTCTCACCCAAAACATCTGCAAACAGAGGTGCATAAACATAATAAGCTTAAAGATTACAGTTCTGTCATTTAACCATGGTGCCCCTATGCATCAGAAACTATTATTTTCACCAGGAAATAAGTATTGAAAATATTAAAAAAGAAATGGAAAAACTGCATGTACAGTCAGTTCAGGCAAAGTAGTAACTAAGCAATTCGAAGGTAAGTACAGCTACGAAAAAGATGACATAAATGCTAGCTTCCAAAGAAAAGATGTCCCTTCATGCAGCACAACCAGACCATTCCAGATAGTACCCGGAGTAAAGGGGCGGTGGAAGGGGGGGTGGGGGGGTGACAGCAGAATACACCAAGAGGGGAAAATCAACAGTTAAGCATTGCAATAGCCTTTGAAAAAGTGAGAAGTTGAGTAATATAAGAGAAAGCAGTTAAATTAAATGTAAGGGATCATAGAAAGATGATACAGCAGGATTTGCAAAATCTGTAAGTGTAGACATGCAATGTCTGAAGCTTCAACAATATTGTTTGACATGTCAGAGAAGATTTCTCCAGGCAAAGTGTTTGTCTATAAACTAAATCAGCAATTATCTTTGAAAGTCATTTGCAGGTCTAGTAGGATAATACAGGGGCTGCCAGACTATACTGTGTGGCATGGCATCTTGACTGTCAGTGGAGTCATTCCATGCAACCATTAGTGGCAGCACTGTAGGCACAGGTTAAATATTGGTCCTTGTCAAGCAATGTTGCATGACCTTTAAAGAATTACAACTGACGGTTTGCCTTGATCGGTAGTGATGTGGAGGGGAATGCAGGAGCAAACAATCCAGTCCACTCACAAAAGGAGGTTGTAGCTACAATTGGTGCTATTGCATCTTTCACTGGACAGACTTCAGGCCAATGAGAGAAATGATCAATTGCTGTCAGGCAGTACTGATATCCTTCTGATGGTGGTAAAGGTCCAATAATGCTGACCTGGACAAGTTCAAATTGTTGAATTGGTGGGGTGAAAGTACTGAGTAGAGCTGCAACACACTGAGTTATTTTGTTGTACTGGCGGACAAATGCCTTCCAGTTCTCCTTAATGTTTGCCTGAGCAAATGTCTTTTTTACTAGTCTCACAGTAGCCCTTACTCCTTGATCTACTCTGCTGAAATGAATACTCATATGTGTGTCGTTAATACATCACAGTATAGTGCTACTTTTGAATGTGGTATCAGAACACTTTAGAGCAATAAGTCTTACAATGTTTTGGGGCCCACCTTCAGTTTGTAGTCTCCTTCCTGGGCATTGGAAAGCGCTATGAAGTCAAGTTCTTATGTCATAGCGTCGATGCGAGACAGTGCATTTGCTGGCCCATTCTGCCCATCAACATGTCGACTATCTGTAGTAAATTTCATAAGGAAGTCAAAATGCCACAACTGGCATGGTGCTCCCTTGTCTGGCTTCTGACAGAAAACAAATGCTAATAGCTTATGGTCTGCAATAAAAGCAACGTGTATCTTCAAACACGTGTCAAAATTTTTGGTTGAGGGATGTGTCATGCACAGCTCGCAGTTGTTCGCTGAACAATGTGCTTCTGAAGGTGGATTTTTCACTGAAGAAGCTACAGGCTGCCAGTCATATTTTATATGTTATGCTACAGCTCCTGTGGCAGTTAATGATGCAGCCAAAATTACTGAGAAAGGTGCATCAGTAAGAGGATGAGCTAATACTGCAGCCTCCACAATAGCAGCCTTTACTCTGGCGAAGGACACACTTTTCATCAATACACTGTAGCATGGGTCCAGGTTTAGTGGGTTGGCGAAACTGAGAAATAGTTTCCTCTCTGTCTTGAGGTGTCAGAATTCCTTGTGAATTGATGAGGTATCCTTATAATTTTGCTTCCATTATTCCAAAGACACATTTTGATGAATTGCTCTTGCAGTGCAATGAATAGTTGCTGTGGGTGTGTAAAGTGCTCTGCCTCACTGGACAACATTACAAGCAGGTCATCAATATAGTCTTAACGGAACTGTCTCCAGTTATTTCATCCATGAATTCCATGAATTGCTCTGAAGTTTGGGCAGCTCTGCATAGTTAAAATGGCATTTGCAGAAATTTATAAAGTCCAAATGAAGTACAAACAGTTGATCTGCATATGTTCTCTGGTGCAATGGGTATATGATAAAAAGCTTGGATGAGGTCTATTGTGGAGAAAACTGCCTTGCCATGAAAATAAGCATAGCAAAGTCTTCAATATGTGGTACAAGGTGGGGATCACATATCGTTCTGGCATCAAGCTTATGATAGTTGACAGTTACCACATGGGTGCTTTGCTATTCTTAGGAACAATATGGAGTGGTAGCCCCAGAGCTATTATCTGAAGGGCAACAGGTCCCATGCACTGGCATGAAAGAGAATTCTTGCTTTGTGATCCTGAGTTTGTCTGGAGGCAGACAATGAGGCTGTGCACGGACTGGTGATTCTGGCATCGTAACAATGTGATGTACCTTTGAGTGTCATACCTCCGGGTGTTATACCTGTGCTAAAGTACGTAACAGATCAATGAATACAAGTAGCTGGTGAAGCAGCTTGTCTTATAGTGAATCACCAGCAATCACTTTGATGCCAGTGTGGTTGGCATGATGTAGGTATCTATGACTGGCCATTAGTTTTGGAGAGCCAAGCAGGCATTGAAGACAAAGATCTGGGAGGAGGATGTAAAATATGACAAATCTGCTCCAGAAATCAGGTATAACAAGTCTGTGGCAATGAGTCTTCATACAAATTCACATCAATGATTGAAGTTTAGATGTAAGGTGACATGGCTGCAGGTCTTGATGTAAGATCCGTTCACAGCATATAGGTGACCACCATCAGTATTTCACTACGAAAGGTAAAAAGAAGGGTTAACAAAGACTTCAGCACCTTCATCAACAAGGAATTATAGCTTTGTAGCGTGCTCTGTTATGAACAGTTGACAGCTGTCCAGTTTGAAATCAGCCACTATTGCTACTTATTTCTGGCAGTATTTTCCTTGCAACAGAGTATTCAAGACTGCCAAGCTGCAGCTCCAAATTTTCTGTGATACCAGCAGATATTCTCCCTGGTGGCCAAATGCTTGTTTCTGCTGGAAGACTGTTGTTGCTGCTACAGTTCACATATGGAGTAATGATTTTTAGGATTGTTACTTGCTTAGATAGTTCAGTTACTTTTGCATGCAGTGCTTCCAGAGAATTGTCCTAGTGGAGATTCCCGTGACACATTTGGACTGATTCATCTCAACTATTCAATCTGGGGTTTAAGCAAGAGCATCAAGGTCACCATCCCAAACTGTATTTTCTGTGCATCTGCAGGTGAGCATGACAGTCAAACATTCTGCTGAATATGACATATATTCTGCTGAATATCACTGTTAATAGCATTGCAAACCAGCATGCAAAGAAAATGAAGTAGTTTGGATGGTGCATGTTTTCAGAGTTCTTCAATGTAGCAATTTTTCATGTTTCTTGGCTTCCAACTGCAACAAACATGTTACAAGCACATGCTTGATGGCTGTGTATTTTTCAGTGCTTGGCAAGGAAGCTAAGATGTCTTTTTAGTGATATGCTTATTAAGTGCAGCCATACATAACTACATTGAGTTTTGTTCTAGTTGATACAGGCCATGACAAACTGGTTTGTAAGTTGTGAAACCACAATATTGGATTATATAACCAGAAATATGGTGATTTCAGTGCAATTGGACCGAGGATCGTCTTTATCACTGGTAAATCAGAGTTTGCTAGATCCTGTAGATTTGGTGTGCCAGGTGTAGTTATGTACTGCAGTTTTCATGAGCAGTTTTGCACCACATGGTTGATGTGAAAAATTACATAAGATGGCATTTAACATTCCAAAATGCAATTTGGGAACTTGAACTCACCAAATGTCATGTGAAAATACAATTTATTCAACATAATTAATTAAACTGCATAATTGTAAATAGCAATGAACATCTATATATCAATCAATTGGTTTAAGTTTAGAGATAATATGAATAAGCAAAGAATCTACAGGCAACAAACTATATCATTCAATTTATTGTTCACAAACCCAATATTTCAAACAAAGAATTTATGTAAGTTTACCAAGACCACTATCAGCTGTCTATGTGCTGGGAGTCAAGATATATCTAATACAAATATTAGAGTTATGTGGAATTCATGACACCGATGCTTGGAAACATATAGGAATTGAAGGAGGAAAGGAAGCAGAATTCACGATTCTCAATCCAAATATTCCGATACATTATAGGAGCCACTAATGAGATAATTTTTTTTTTTTTTTTTTTACTTAATTTTTTGGAGATTTTCAATTTCCTGCCAAATTCACATTGGCAATCTGTTATACACTTTTGCACCAAAATAAATCTCCATTTTGGCCCCTACAGAGGGATGCATAGTCTACATGAAAATTATTTTTATTTATATTATTGTGGTTGTACATTGCAGAGTTCATCCTAAATTAACTCTTGTTATTAGTGAAAAATACCATAAGGGTATATATATCCCACAGACTCTGAGGAGGGTTCAACAAGATACTCAGTCTTCAGCTTTACACAATATTGTTATTTCATGCTCCTGTAGAAAACACACTTTTCACTTTAATCTCTCTGCACCAGATTGTGTCACAGGAGAATATTGAATGAAGGAACACTAAGTATGCTAACAATCCTGTCTGTAGGTCAACAGACACAATGGGAGACATTTCAGCTGGGAGAACTCAGTTTTTTGGTTAACTTCGCCACATGCTGGTACCACCTCAGCTTATTATCCATTTGAATGCCCAGGAACTTTAGACACTGAACCTTCATCCAGTTTATGTTGATCTCTACTTCTGGTACCTCTAAGTCATTTTGCCATATTTCCAAGTTGTGTAATAACAAGTTTTTGTAAGATTAAGGGTTAAGCTTTGGCTTTGAAACAGTTGTAAGTGTTTTCCAGTATGCTCTTGGTTGTGTCTTAATATGTGTTTGGAATGCATCTGAAATCTCAAATAAAGGGCAAGTGACAGAAATTTTATATACAAGAGATATCAAATCAATGTATCTAGTTTTTCATTAATAATATACCAAACAATGTCAGGATGCAAGATGAAATGGCCTCAGCTCATAGAGATTTTTTCACAAGCAAATGTGGATTCCTCTAACAGAGCAGTGTCCCACTACTTTTTGTTATGGAATATTCATGGCTTGGGGGATTTGTAGCATTTTCTTTTCCATCTGTGAATTCATTTATTTTACCACACTAGCTTAAAAAAGTTACTATAAGTGGAAAAATATTATGTATGTGCTTGTTAACCAGTTTTTGACTTACAATGCTTGTTGGCTGAATATTGGTTAGCAAAATAATATATTGCTGTAGAACACACAAAATGTTGTTTTCATTTATAATTATGAACGTTTTCTACCAAGAACTGACAGCAGAATCAGTTAACATAAAAAAAGTTATACTAACCTCCATCCTCTTCAATGCTGTTCGCAGTTCAGGCAACATGTGATTACTATCTGAAGCCACAAATACTGATGCTACATCCTTCATTCCTCGGATTACCCTTTTAAGCTGTCTAATGACAGTTTCTGTTGAGGGCATGCACATTTCATTTGTAGCCACTCCTCTTTCATTATTGTACCCAAGACACTGTGGGGCTGCAAATAGCTTGGGACTGTGTTTAACATGTTTACATGCATTACCCTGGAAACAAAAATTCCAAGTAACTGGCCTCCTTTTGACACAAAACAATAACACATTACCAGCACAGTAAATATGAAAGAAACTCTTCTGGACCTGTTCCAAACAATTTAAGTCGATCCTGTTTTACTCCTATTTGCCAGTCTTTCTTATCTGTCTACGATGTAGAGCACAATATAATCATTCTGTGGTGATATTTTGTAATGAAATGCCAACCAGTCAATAAATTTATACAAATGATTATATATAAAAACAAAGATGAGGTGACTTACCGAATGAAAGCGCTGGCAGGTCGATAGACACACAAACAAACACAAACATACACACAAAATTCAAGCTTTCGCAACAAACTGTTGCCTCATCAGGAAAGAGGGAAGGAGAGGGGAAGACGAAAGGAAGTGGGTTTTAAGGGAGAGGGTAAGGAGTCATTCCAATCCCGGGAGCGGAAAGATTTACCTTTGGGGGAAAAAAGGACAGGTATACACTCCCACACACGCACATATCCATCCACACATCCTGATGAGGCAACAGTTTGTTGCGAAAGCTTGAATTTTGTGTGTATGTTTGTGTTTGTTTGTGTGTCTATCGACCTGCCAGTGCTTTCGTTCGGTAAGTCACCTCATCTTTGTTTTTATATATAATTTTTCCCACGTGGAATGTTTCCTTCTATTATATTGAATTTATACAAATGGATTTATAAGAAGGAAACCACTGGAATGAAGCATTTGATATCCCAAATCTAGAGCAAGTGACATACTCTATCATTTAGAATCTATTTTATAGCCTATCTTTCACTTCTGAGTTAGATACATAATGATACCAACATTCCCATTTCAAATAATTTATAATTTTTTTTCTTTCCTGGGTACTTGGCCACCAACTCCTAGCATGAACATCATTTCTAAAGGCTGACGATTTGTCTGATTCAAGACAACTGTTTCTTCATTAGCATTTTTTTTTTAAATTTATACTTATAACAGCACCAGGGACTCCATTTCTTGGTGACAGAGTAAGGTGATTGATTGACTGGTAGATTGATTTGGGGGGAGGGGACCAAACAGTGAGGTCATCGGTCCCACAATCTAAGATGGTAGAAGCAGGGAAGAAACAACACAAACGAGAGTTCAGTCAATGTGCAAACAAAGGGGGAAAAGGGACACCAGGGCAGCAATAAGAGGAAAGAATAGGAGACGCATGGGTGGGAACGGGGCGAGCACCGGAGCCCCAAAAACGCTACACGCAGTGGGGCACCACAGTGCAACCGACATGTCCTAACACCTACACCATACCATATGATACACAGGGGACAACACCAGGCAAAGAAAACATAAGTAAAGAAGAAACAAAACAGCACAACAGACCAGGCAAAACTGTAGGGAAAAGGCAGGGAGAACATGGCTGGTGTGGAGGCGAGGTCAAGGTTTCCATAACCAATGCCTATGCTAGCTGAGGGAGTAATTCCAGAGGAAAATTCAAGGACTTACAGTTGAGAGTACAAACCACTTTCACGAAGAAAACTAAGAACAGATATAATGGTACAAGGGTTGTCCACTAACACCTGAGACATGGAAGGTGGGATAGCATTTTTAGTGTGAAGTGCCAAAAGGCAGGAGCACTGCAGCAAAATATGTATCAACATGAATTGAGCCCTACAACTTCAAAGGGGAGGGAGGGGCCACTCATTGTGGAGTACAAAACCATGTGTCAACCAAGTGTGGCTAATATCAAAATGGCAGAGGATCGTCGATTCCCACCGGGAGAGGCAGATGCAAGAACATCACCTGGCGGGTGTATCCTTGATGACGCGGAGTTTATTAGACAAGGGAATAGCCTCCTAAAAGTTAATGCATGATTGAGCAAAGAGGAATTTGATGTAAAGCAGTAAATCTGCCCCTGGAGTGGTCACAGAGAATGGGGAGTAGGTGGTCAAACCCCCCAGCCACATGATAAGTAAGGTCATTGCCTTGAATACCTATGTGGGCAAGAATCCAAAAGAAATCAACCAAATAAGTAGCATCACTGAGACCAGCAAGAAAGTTGTGGATGGCAGAGACCAACGGGTGGTGGGAAAAACACCAAGCCATAGCCTGAAGGCCACTCATTGAGTCCATACATAATACAACTCGAGTGAGGGAGGGCTGTGTAATAAAACAAAGGGCTTGATAGATGGCCATCAATTCTGCAGTAAACGCCCCCACATGTGGCAGGAAAGAGATGGTGTTAGGTGCTAACAGAAGTGGTATTCCATGCTGACAGAGGTCGTGAAGGCATATGCCACATGATCAGTGGAAATAGAGCTACCGGTGTAAAAAGAATGGCATCCTGAAATCTCTGTAAGTGTTTGGAACACCATTGGTCGCCATTTGAGCAATGGGGGCTTTGGTCCCAAGAAAAGATCCAGCTGAATCCACGGTCAAGAAACTAACCAAGTAGGGTAGGCGGAGTCATGGCAGAGGGAAGTGAAGTGGAGCCCAACTGGTAAACTCATCTGAGGGTGGGCACTGGGCAGCAGGTGGGCAATGGCCCAAAGTCACAAAAAGAACAGAATAGGAAGGGTGATCAGGAGAAGAGCAGATAGTGAAGGCATAAGAAACCAGGAGCTGGGACTGCTGAATCAAAAAGGGAGGGATCCCTGCCTCAACCAGAAGACTATCGACAGGGCTCGTTTGAAAGGCACTGATGGCTAAATAGGTACCACAATGGCGAACTGGGTCCAAGAGGAGCAATGTGGAAGGGGTAGCTGACCCATAAACTTGAATAGCTACATTCCAGACAGGACAGAACCAATGCCCGGTAAAGGTGGAAAACAATATAATAATCCACACTCCAAGAGGTGTGGGCAAGGAAGCGAAGGGCATTGAGTTTATGAAAACAGTTAACCTTCAGATGATAAAGGGCAACAAAGTTAGCTTGTTGTCAAAAAGAAGACCCAAGAAACGGAACTGGTGGACCACGGTCAGGTGTTGGGCATTGAGATAGAGCTCTGGATCCGGATGGGGCCCCTAGTACAGCGAACCTCTACGCAAGAGGAGAGAACTAAAAACCGTGCGAGTGCGTACACGTGGAAGTGCACAGGATGGCACCCTGGAGCTGTTGTTCTGCAGAGGTCACTGAATGGAAGCTAGCCCAAATACAGAAATCATCCACATACAGAACAGGGGCGACCAATGGTCCAGCAGATGCCACGAGTCCATTAATGGTGACTAGAGAAGGACACTTTATGTGCCACTGTCATTACCTCTCTTTCCTGCTCCAGTCGTGTATGGTTCGCGGGAAGAATGACTGCCAGGAAGCCTCCATGCACGCTCGAATCTCTCTAATTTTACATTCGTGACCTCCTCGGGAGGTAAAAGTAGGGGGAAGCAATATATTCGATACCTCATCCAGAAACGCACCCTCTCGAAACCTGGACTGCAAGCTACACCGTGATGCAGAGTGCCTCTCTTGCAGAATCTGCCACTTGAGTTTGCTAAACATCTCTGTAATGCTATCATGCTTACCAAATAACCCTGTGACGAAACGCGCCACTCTTCTTTGGATCTTCTCTATCTCCTCTGACAACCCACCCTGGTACAGATCCCACACTGATGAGCAATACTCAAGTATAGGTCGAACGAGTGTTTTGTAAGCCACCTCCTTTGTTGATGGACTACATTTTCTAAGGACTCTCCCAATGAATCTCAACCTGGCACCCGCCTTACCAACAATTAATTTTATATGATCATTCCATTTCAAATTGTTCCGCACACATACTCCCAGATATTTTACAGAAGTAACTGCTACCAGTGTTTGTTCCGCTATCATATAATCTTACAATAAAGGATCCTTCTTGACACCGTCTTGACATGGGTCATAGCATAAACTACGGAGACACAAAGATTCTTTCGTCCATCTCCAAATACTGGGACTCCATCATTAAAGAAGCTGTCGAAACACATATAAGTAACAACCTGATCAATAGACACACGGCATTACATCTTAGCAAGCCATGGGAACCAGAACTGGTAGTACTAAGGCAACATCAGGTGCAGACAAATGAATCCAACGAGTCAACACAGATGGGGAATCTGAGTCCAGACACTTAAACTGGACGCCAACACTGCACTTTTCCCATGTAGTGCATGTTAAGACCGTGGCTTGTTTCTCCGACAAGGGGCTCTGGATGTCAACATCCTCTATATTCATCTGCGATGATATTACAGCCCCACCCTCTTGCTGCCTGCACTTTTCTATTGAACCAGCGCATATATTGGCGAGCCAATGCAGCAACACGTCCAAAAAGAAACTGAAGATGATGACTGCTGTGGATGAAGTACCTAAAATAGTTCTGGAAAAATCACCAGATCACCATCAGAGAGGCTGCTGGTGATGTCAGCATATCCTTTGGTAATGCCAAGCCATTTTTCCCATGTTTTGATTAGGAAATAATAGCAGCAACGTCTGTTCTGAAATTGTTGAATTTTGACGAAAAAATGACGATAGACACTGCTCAGGGGCTGTTGGATGAAGTTTACAATGATCCATAACTTCTAAAGAAGGTTACAGCAGGTGATGGAACATGGGTATACAGGTATGACAATGAACCCAAGGCCCAGTTGTCCCAATGAAAACTGCTTGAACAGCCAAGACTGAAAAAAATTCAACAAGTTCGATTACATGCAAAGGTTCTTCTGAATGTTTTTTTTGATTACAATGGGATAGTGCATCATGAGTTCCTGCCTTACATTGTATGGTCAATAAGGAAGTAGCCAATATGATCATTGTAATTGAAGCCTATAACATTTTACCTAATTGTTATTAGCAAGTATGAAGTTTAAGCCATTTTAACATTTCACCTGATTGCATAAACGAGTACGAATGTTTAGCTGTTTTAACCTTTCAAAATTGGATTTATATACCACCTGAAGTACACACACATATATTTGACACCTCAAAACAAACACCTCCAAATGGTTTAAACGATTATTCTGTAATAATGTTGTTACAATGTATATTCTTTGCACTTTGCGATTATGTCTTCTCTTCTGCTGTATGAACCTTGCACCCAGCTGATTCCAGACGCCATATTTGTTTACAAATGTGGCAGTATACATGTGAAGTGTTACGACAGAAAAAGGAACCTGTGACCACTGGAGGTACTCTAGTTTACTTATTAAAGTTTACCATTAAATATCAGTTTAATTTTTTGTCAAAAGTTATCCAAAACCATATTCTGAAATAGTGTCTTGTTTCTCCACTAGGCAGTGCCACAAGTTCCTCCAAATGTCGTAACACAACATACACACATATGTAATACTAACTAATGTAAATCCACCCGATGATGGAGGTTTAAACCTTCGAAACGCGTCGTGGAAAAAATAAAACGGTGACTGGTAACAGTAAACTTGTTGTTTCATTTAATGTCAGTAACAGTCACGGTAAAGCCTAACCTAAAAATGTTCGCATTTAAAGGAATACTATCTGGAAGCTATGCATGGTCTTCATGATGCAATCTGAAGAAAATTATCAGAATTTTGGCAAAACCACTGATGGAAATTGCATCATGAGAATGTTCCCACCCACATTTCAATGCTTGTTCATAATATTTTGGAAAAAAAACAACTTATGTTGACTCAGCCAATGTATTTGTCGGACATGGTCTCCTGTGACTTCTTTCTATTCCTGAGGCTGAAGAGAACCATGGAAGGATGTTTTGCCATGACTGATGAGATAAAAACAAAATTGCTGGAGCATCTGAACACCATAACAAAAAGTGAGTTCCAGAAGTGCTTCCAAGATTGAAAAAAGTGGTGGCACAAGTGTATCATATCTGAGAGGGATTATTTTGTCAATTGATAAATAGAGATTTTTTAAGAAATAACGAAAATTCCCTTTATATTTTGATCACACCTCATATTTGTATGAACTGGACACTAAGCAGTATTCAACTGCTTTGTGTTTAAAGATAGAACAAAACCAACAGAAGCTGTTAATATATGAAGCACTTCCAATAAAATCACCACATCTCTCTTTGGGTACAATACTTGAAAGCAGAGGTTCTCACACATTTTGGTGACAGAACTCATTTAAAATACTAAATATTTTGCGGAGTCCTAAAATAAGCAAAACCTGGTTTTACGTCCACTCTTTAATTATAAACATTTAATGAAAATCTTACAAAAACAGGTACATTATATATTACCAACTTCGACAACAATACACAAGACACAAAATAACACTATTGACTCCACCGTACATTGACAAAATTGTTTCTGTTCCATTTAATGGGAGGTATGACCTTTTTTTCTGACCAACTGTTTTACGTCAGGCTTCAAGGAAGAGAGTTGAAGTCGCATATTAAGTTTGGCATCCAGTCTAATGCAGTAATTTGCCTTTGCAGCTGCATATGCTGAGAATACCATTTCATAAAAATAAGTTTATGGGAATGGGAGAACAACAGTTACAGTTTATGAGGCAAGCTATGGATATTTTTCACTAACCCAGCACCAAAAATCAAGTCACATTGATTTGTGATTCCATGCTTGTATCTGACGTTATTTCTAAAAAGAATTCACAAGTTTTGTTTGACATATTTTACAGCTTCTGCAAATTTGGTACAAAAGGATTCTGAATCCACAAATTCATTTTCAGTTTTTTATTCTGCTCTTCGGCAAAATGCATCTTGAAAAGTGCATTTCACAGAGACAGTAGAACAGTTCTTGAAATATTTCATTTGGTAATTCTGCTGTCTCGCCAATGAACACATTCAATGGTAAAAAGCTGTCTGCTTCTTTCTTGCTGAAAGAAATAATCCAAAAACCTAATTTTTTCGGGCATTTGCTTTTTATTAGTACTGAAAACTGTTGTCAGTTTACCTTTTCAAGATTTAATTAATTAAATTTTCCAAGTATGTCTGATAAAATAGCTAGTCTGAACACCCAAGTCACACTGCTCGAACAGTTTTGTAATTTAAAAGAAATGTTAGTCGTAAAAGCTTGTAATTCAGCTCTCAGTTTGAATAATTTTGTTAAGTCTTACCCTGAGATAACCATCTAACCTCAGAGTGGAGCGGTAGTGTTTTATATCTGCTCCAATGATCTTCAGTCAGCACTGATGAGGGGTGATTTAACTCAACTGATTATTTTTATTGCTTCATCTATAACCAATTTTAGATATAGCACTGTCTTATCTATTGCGAGTGGTTGACTATGCACAATACAATGGCCAGAACTACATATTGGCACTTTTACTTTTCATTTGTGATGCCATAGCTAGTGCTTTAATAGTCACAACCTCATCCCCATCTGCACAAATATTGATAGAATCATCCCAACTGAAATGGTTTTTTTTAAAATAAATTGTTAACTGTTTTACAAATTTCTTTTCTGGTAGTGTTAGCTGACTGTGATGCACACTTACACAAGTCTTCTTTGAGTGCATGTTTATATGGATATCACATAGTTATCTGTATGATGACAAGCCCAGCAACATCAATCAACTCATCCATTTGCAAGACCAATTTGTTGCATTGAAGGCTACCAAATAAAGCTTGTTTGACATAGTGTGCGAGATCGTTAATTCAACACGGAACAGGGTCTTTCAAAAGTGGTGCTTTAGAAAGATGCTTTGCAGATTTTTCATTGAGTATACATTTGAGTTATGTCTGCCACACATGGTTTTATTAAATTCTTAGCAATATTAGGCTGCTTGTCACCTCATTTTTCACTATAAAACAATGAAAGAAAAAAATAATTTTAACAAAAACCAACGCTGATACTATATTTATATGAATTGTCAGTGTGTGACAAGAGTTTATGTTCTTTGTTCCTTAGGTTGATGATATTTTGGCAGAGACCTCACAGAGACCTTGCAGAGTGGAGCACACTGATTATCGCTGCTTTAAAGGAACAAAGAACTGTTAATGCAGAATAAGATACAATAATTTGTTTGTCACAAATCTATTATGAAACCATGAAAGATCACTAT
This sequence comes from Schistocerca piceifrons, assembly GCF_021461385.2. Lineage (NCBI taxonomy): Eukaryota > Metazoa > Arthropoda > Insecta > Orthoptera > Acrididae > Schistocerca > Schistocerca piceifrons. The sequence goes on from NC_060142.1 coordinate 387,707,672, forward strand.
GTTTCCAGCTGCCAAATGGCACACAAAGTAATCTAATATTACTAAGAAAAATATTTCATTTCTAATTGTCTGTTTCCACCTACTTTATCACATAAAATCTTTTTTCCTTCACTTACATTAAAATAAACATACATGGGCAGTGATTTTAACAACTGAAAGAAGCTGTTGAATCAGAAAAAACTGTTTGAGAGCAAGGTGCACAACCACAGCCTGTGCGTCACATGTAACCCATGCCTGATCTGATGGTGGCCTGCCTCTCACCATTTGTTTTTGTAGTTTTTCCATTTTTTAAGTATTTTTCATTCTCTCCTGAAATGAAGAGTGCAGGTCCTTGCAGAAATTAGTTCTTCTGAGTTAAGTCTTGCTGGAATTGGGGGGGGGGGGGGGGGGTCCCAATTTGGAATAATAACTTGTCTCATGGCACAATATTTTTGAACTTGCGGCCCTTTTGAAGTCAAAGTAATGGTTTTGAGGCCCCTGTTCAAGAGGGACCAAAATTTGCTCAAAAAATGTTTCCAGGATTAGTCTGAACAATTGAAAAGTGTTGAAGGCAAATATTCTGAAACATATACACGGTGGTCCATTGATAGTGACTGGGCCAAACATCTCACAGAATAAGCATCAAACGAAAAAACTACAAAGAACGAAACTTGTCTAGCTTGAAGGGGAAACCAGATGGCGCTGCCATAGGTCAAACGGATATCAACTGCGTTTTTTAAATAGGAACCCCCATTTTTTATTACATATTCATGTAGTACGTAAGGAAATATGAATGTTTTAGGTGGACCACTTTTTTTGCTTTGTGACAGATGGCGCTATAGTAGTCACAAACATATAAGTACGTGGTATCGCGTAACATTCCACCAGTGCGGACGGTATTTGCTTTGTGATACATTACCCGTGTTAAAATGGACCGTTTACCAATTGCGGAAAAGGTTGATATCGTGTTGATGTATGGCTATTGTGATCAAAATGCCAAACAGGCGTGTGCTATGTATGCTGCTCGGTATCCTGGATGACATCATCCAAATGGCCTGATCGTTCACCGGATAGTTACGTTATTTAAGGTAACAGGAAGCGTTCAGCCACATGTGAAACGTCAGCCACGACCTGCAACAAATGATGATGCCCAGGTAGGTGTTTTAGCTGCTGTTGCTGCTAATCCACACATCAGTAGCAGACAAATTGCACGAGAACTGGGAATCTCAAAAACGTCGGTGTTAAGAATGCTACAACAACATCGATTGCACCCGTACCATATTTCTATGCACCAGGAATTGTATGGCGATGACTTTGAATGTCGTGTGCAGTTCTGCCACTGGGCGCAAGAGAAGTTACGGGTCGATGACAGAGTTTTTGCACGCGTTCTATTTAGCGACGAAGCGTCATTCACCAACAGCGGTAACGTAAACCGGCATAATATGCACTATTGGGCAACAGAAAATCCACGATAGCTGCGACAAGTGGAACATCAGTGACCTTGGCGGGTTAATGTATGGTGCGGCATTATGGGAGGAAGGATAATTGGCCCCCATTTTATCGATGGCAATCTAAATGGTGCAACGTATGCTGATTTCCTACGTAATGTTCTACCGATGTTACTACAAGATGTTTCACTGCATGACAGAATGGCAATGTACTTCCAACATGATGGATGTCCGGCACATAGCTCGCTTGCGGTTGAAGCGGTATTGAATAGCATATTTCATGACAGGTGGATTGGTCGTCGAAGCACCATACCATGGCCCGCGCATTCACCGGATCTGACATCCCCAGATTTCTTTCTGTGGGGAAAGTTGAAGGATATTTGCTATTGTGATCGACCAACAACGCCTGACAACATGCATCAGCGCACTGTCAATGCATGTGCGAACATTACAGAAGGCGAACTACTCAATGTTGAGAGGAATGTCATTACACATATTGCAAAAATGCATTGAGGTTGACGAACAACATTTTGAGCATTTATTGCACTAATGTGGTATTTACAGGTAATCACGCTGTAACAGCACGCATTTTCAGAAATGATAAGTTCACAAAGGTACATTTATCACATTCGAACAACCGAAATAAAATGTTCAAACGTACCTATGTTCTGTATTTTAATTTAAAAAACCTACTTGTTACCAACTGTTCATCTAAAATTGTGAGCCATATGTCTGTGACTATTACAGTGCCATCTATCACAAAGTGAAAAACGTGGTCCAACTAAAACATTCATATTTCCTTACGTACTACATGAATATGTAATAAAAAATGGAGAATTCCTATTTAAATAAACACAGTTGATATCCAGTTGACCTATGGCAGCGCCATCTAGTGGGTCAACCATAGTGCCAACTGGTTTCCCCCCTTCAAGCTAGACAAGTTTCTTTCTTTGTAGTTTTTTTCGTTTGATGCTTATTTCGTGAGATATTTGGCCCGGTCACGATCAGTGGACCACCCTGTATACACATTGATTCATACAAAAAAATGTCTTTCACTGTTTTTGTAAAATACAAAAAAATGGCCCTCTTAATTATGAACATGGTGAGTATTACTGTGAATACACCATCAAAAAGGTGAGGGAATATTGCCTCTGAATTGGGAAAGGATGAAACACTGAAAAACTATCTATTCTCAATTTAGTGTTTCACTGATCTGTAAGTGAAACTTGAGCATATTACTGAAACATTTTCTTATAGCTTTGTGGTTTTTAAGTTAATGCCTAAATAATCTAAAGTAACTCAATGAAACAGTCTTAAATTCTCGTTGAGTGTTTTAAGTCTGGAGTATATTACGTAGGTAGTAGGAATGTGTCTCATGCCCTTTTAACAATGGTAAATCCAGGATGGAATAATAATAATAATAATAATAATGAAATGGCAGATTGCTACTCAAAACGAAGAGGAGTATAAGGAGGACGGAGAGCATTTCATATTTTTCTAGTGATGCATTTGCTTTGTTGTCTGTATTGCTATCTTCACTGATTTCAGTTTTTATGAACAATGGAATCAACATCAGACCTGTTTCTGACTTTTGAGTGTTTCACACAGATGTCATTTAATTCCCCTGAATGTGATAGCAACTGGTTGTTATGTATTCCAAGAATATTAGTGAGACAGTAGTTGAACGTCAACAGTGTTTTGTCTCCATTCTCCATAGAACACAAACATACCCCAGTAAGTGTTGCTACAATACAATGGATCGATAATCACTGTGTCATTACCTGAGTTAAGGAGTGAAGTTCATGGAGCTACCCCACATACTTGTAATTACATAATATAGAATCTTGTAGTCATTGTAAGGTTCCGAGCAATATATGAAATTGACTTTTGTCATGGATGGCAGTGCCATTCATTATCCCAGACTGCGATTTGGTAACTGAAGCATTGGCCAGATACTGTCATCAACACATCTACTACATAAGAAACTAAATTCTTTATAACATGTGGCATTATCCAAAGGTGTGAAATGATTAAGATCTTGAAGTAGTCTTTAAAAAAGTTATATAATTATATACAAAAGATTGCCTTACCCAGTCAACACCATTTCTTAAATGAATTCCAATGAACCCTCCTCTTGGAAGGACATTCTTAATGAACTTTTTGGCTTTATTCAAAACTCTTTCATTCCAGAACAAATATTGGTGGAGCTCTCGGTTTTCTTTCTGAATTGGAAAACTGGCTGGTGCCCCCATGAATGCCATCACTGTAAAATTAAATATAAAATAATTCATTACATTTAACAAATTTTGTATTTTTATTTACTTATCATACTGCAAGAGAGCCTTGTATGTAGTTAGTTTGAGATGAGGAACTATAATATAGGTTGCTTAGCACCTAGTATGATGTAGTTCATCAAGTAAAAGGCAGTGCCTCTTTAAGTCTATTGTTTAACCATTTCTCCAGATCAATAAGTGAATAAAATAAATAGCACACTATCTGCCAACATTACATTTCTTGACTGATGGATTATTTTCAGGTAATGAAAACTTACTACACTATATACATGCAGAACATTTCTTGCATGAATAATAATAAATGCATTATTCCAGGTGATAATGTTCATTCTTTCAAATGAACTCACGATTGGCCCACCTGTTTATCATCTCGACTGTTCCAATCTTAGATAATCACCAGTAAACTGTGGAATAACATACACTGTTATCTGACCTGAAGTTTTCAGAATCACTGATGTGTCCTCACTTCCTTTCATATATAACGTGGACACCCTGTCCATCTCAGCAGACAGAAGTTTTAACTCCTGAGGACAATGGCAGTGATTGCAGTAAAAAACTCAAGAATTTTATGTTCACTTTCGAGGCTTGACAACTAACAACATTTTATCCAAAGATCACTGAAGTTAACAGTCCCTTATAGCTTATGGCAGGTGAGGTATGCCCTGGTCATTGTTTGCAAAGTTCATTGTCAGAGCACAAGTTTTAGAACAGTCATGGTATGAATACTTGACTTAGATAGAAGATGATGGGAGTAACATTCACAGAAACACCACACCATTTTGAGAAAATATCTTGGCTGAAAAAGCAGAAGCATTTGAGAGGAGTGTCAGAAGCCTGATATGGAGCAAGGATGTACCCCAAATCAGTAAAAATGTTATATCAGTCATAGTATGTCCTGATCCTGACGTATGCACCCGAAACCTGGGTTATAAAAGGAAGAGAGAAAAGCAAAGCACAAGCTAGTGAGATGAAATTCTTGAGGAACAGTACTGGAGTGACAAAGATAGACAGGTTAAGAAATGAGAGGATCAGAGAGTTAATGAAGGTGGAACGATTACAGAAGGAGAGAGAGAAATCAAGGCTGAAATGGTATGGGCATGTTAAGTGAATGGAGGAGAAGAGGATACCCAGGAGGATACACGAGATGAAACTGGAAGGAAAGAGACCAAGAGGAAGACCGAGAGACAGATGGCTAAAAAGAGTGGAGGAATGTGTCCAGAAGAAAGGAGAAGACTAGACCAAGGTGAAAACGGAGAGATGGTGGTAAGACAGAAGACGATGGAGAGGCCTATGTTCTAAACAGACCTGGCCAGAGGCTGGAAGCTGTCCAAGATTATGATGATGATGATCTTGGCTGAAAACCCGAGATATTTATATTAATTCAACCCACCGAGAAAAACGAGATCAAGTAACAGTACAATTTGTTCATTTGTGTGGAGGATCCACACTTCAGGATTTAAGAAAGTCATAGCCTTGGCAGAGTAATGTACTGAGACATGCAGGGCCTGGATAGTACTGGGTGCCAATGGAGTTGCATCTGAGTTTCTTGAAAGTGGAAGGGTATTAGTCAGAGGGTGAAAGGAGATGCTGCCTTGGAGATTTGTTTGCATTGAGGATTTATGACGATTGTTTTGTACGAGGTTATTTGTGTAGGTGTTGAGGGATTTGATGGTGAAACAGAAATGTTGGCTGTGGATGTCTAGGCTGTATGGAAGGGAACATTTTATGTAGAAAGGGTGTCAGCTGTCAAAATGTAGATATTATTACTTATTTGTTGGTTTACACGTACTGATGTTTGGATATGGGCTACAGTGAGGTGAAGATCAATGTCAAAGGCAGTGGTGTTGGATTTGAAGTAGAAAAATTCAACATAATGATTGACGCACCAGTAAATAATTACATTTTAAGAGCAAGTGGGAAATAAGTTAACAAACCAAATATTGGACCAAAGTAAAAAACATGAATATAAAATCAATATTTGATGAAACATGTTTAGCTGTCAAGTGGCCATATGTCTACTTCCAGTTACACTGCACTGACATCTATGCATCTTGCACCCAGTGGCCATGTCTTCTGCTTGTTCCATCTGCAATATGAGGCATGTGTATAGGTGAATGACTCTTTCTCTACATATGTGCTTAGGGGGATGTGTGCACACTATTCCAGTGATCAAACTGTAGCTGCATGTTAATGCGCCTATGCAGCTGGGCAGTGGATGTGCTGATCAGAGCCAGGTGTGCTGGTGATGTGCACAAATGAGGCTGCAGCTCTACTGTGCCCCTCAAAGGCAAGTTGAGTGTTATAACGTCAAGTTAAACACATGTATTTCAAAAACGACACAACACATGTAAGTCACAGAGCAAGTAGACAAAGTAAGACGTGTACACGGTAATATTCAAATCAGCACTGAGTCCAAGTCTGGCGGCCGCTGGCTGGCTGGCCGCCTAGGTGGCGCAGCTGCTGCATGGCTGGCAGACAGCGCCGCATGTACAGGACGCGCGTAACTGTGCAGCGGTACTTTGAAAGATCAGCGAGTCACAACACTTTTCCCCCCCTTGAATTTTTTTTGCACTGGTCTTGATGGAGGTGGCCTGTAGATTGCTAACGTCCATAGGTGTTGTTTGACTGGCCGTAAAGTCTCGAGGGGGAGGCTTCCCATATGGACGGAAGTGTACCCGATAATAACTGGTCGAGATGACAGGAGATGTAGGGGTCGAATCTGCTGGGGCCCCGTGTGCCAATCTGCCCATTGCGGCAAGTCCGGTTGATATAACAGGAGACATGGGCAATGTGACGGCATCCGTAGGTGAAGGAGGCGAGTAGAGTTGCTCCGACAGATGATGGTCATCCGGTTCCTGCATGGGCACGTCTCCTGGTGGCATTCGTTCTTGTGCTGGCACCGAGATGACAGTGAGAAGGCTGCATTGTGAATCATGAGAGATGCCAAGATCCCGAGTGTCAGGTAGAGCCAAAGGTGGTGTACCGGCATTCGGAACAGGTGTTGCCGGCACACGAGGCCGCAGCTGGTCCGAATGATGCACTGTAACACCTGTGTCCATCTGGATTTCATACAAGCGTTGGCCACGGTGTCGTAAGATGCGGCCCGGACTGCATTTTGGCCACCTGCCATATCCCCATACCCATACAAGGTCACCGGTGGTGAACCGGCCAAGCAAAGGCACCCGCGGCCGTGAGGTGGGAGGCCACAGAAGATGAAGTAGCGTGTGGGGCTGTCGGCTATGTAAGAGCTCAGCCGGGCTGTGGTCGCCCATGGGGGTGAAACAGTAAGAAGCCAGAAATTGGAGAAGCGCATCATCAGCAGCAGAAGAAGTCAGGAGTTTCCTCATCTGAGCCTTAAACATGCAGACCAGTCATTCAGCCTCACTGTTTGATTGTGGATGGAACAGAGGGGCCGTGACATGCATGACGCCATGAAGAGCACAAAAATCCGCAAATTCGGAAGAGGCAAATTGTGGACCATTATCAGCAACAAGAGTAGAGGGAAGGCCTTCCAAAGAGAAAATGCGAGCGGAGCACTTGTGGTTGCCCCGGTGGTAGGCAACGTGCAACAGACAATGAAAGGAAAGTTAGAGTAGGCGCCAATGACGAGGAGCCAATAAGTACCTAAAAAAGGTCCCACGAAGTCAGCATGAATACGCTCCCAGGGCTTCTCAGGCGAAGGCCACAGTGACAAAGATGACTTCGGGGCGGCAGCCTGTGACGCACAAGGGCCGCAGGCAGCGACCATGTGTGCGATTTCAAGAGTCGATGCCAGACCAGTACACATGACGGCGTGCCAGAGAATTTGTGCAAGAGACACCCCAGTGCCCTTGGTGAAGGAGGCGCAAGACCGAAGCATGCAAAGACGCAGGTACCACAACACGAGGTGAAGCAATGTCGGTGGAAAGGAGGATAACACCATCCCTAGCTGTGAGGCAGTAGTGCAAAGTGTATTAGCTCCGCAATGGATCAGAAGTCTTAGCGGACGGACGATCTGGCCAACCCTTCTGAATACAGCGTAAAACCAGGGAGAGGGTAGGATCAGAACCCGTAGCAGCCACCACCTGGTCCCTGCTGATGGGAAGCCCGTCCACAACCCGCTGCTCGGCAACATCCAGGTAGAAACACAAAAGTTCGTCCCTATCAAATGCCAGATCAGGACCCATGGGAAGGCGAGACTGTGAGATCAGCATTCGCATGTTGAGCTGTCGGCCGGAAATGAATCTCATAATTGAAACGAAACAAGTAAAGAGCCCAATGCTGGAGGCGGTGTGCAGCCTTGTCGGCAAGCGACGTTGATGGATGAAACAAGGAAACAAGTGGTTTGTGGTCTGTAACAAGATGAAATTTGGATCCATAAAGAAAAACACCAAACATATGACGAGCATAAATAATGGCCAAAGCTTCTTTTTCAATTTAAGAATATTTTCGTTGGGCATCCGTGAGTGTTTTGGAGGCATAAGCAATGGGTTGTTCAGTACCGTCAGAAAAACGGTGCGCAAGGACTGCACCAACCTCCGTGGCAAGAACAAGATGTTGGCCAGGTCGATAAGTAGCCAGGCACGGGGCCTGTTTCAGCATAGTCTTCAATTTTTGGAAAGCCGCATCGTATGATGTGGACCAGTGAAAGGGCACGATTTTATGCAACAGGCGATGAAACGGCTGAGCCACCGAAGCTGCAGATGGTAAGAACCTGTGATATTATGCTATTTTCCCCAAGAAGGCCTGCAGTTCCTTAACAGATGTAGGGCGAGGAAGGGCATCGATCGCAGCGACAGTTTGCTGAAGCGAATACCATCCCGAGTGAGTTTGAACCCCAAGTACATGATAGATGCCTGAAAAAAATTGTGATTTCTGAAGATTACACTTAAGACTGGCAGTCTTTAAGACATGAAAAAGTGTGCGGAGATTCTGAAGATGTTCTTCAGTGGTGGAGCCAGTGACAACAATATCGCCCATGTAATTGATACACCCAGGAACAGGGAGCAATAATTGTTCCAAGAATCGCTGAAAGAGAGCAGGGGCACTGGCAACCCCGAATGGCAATCGCTGGTATTGATAGAGGCCGAAAGGCGTGTTAAGGACCAGAAACTGCCTGGAAGCAGTGTCGAGAGGAAGTTGATGATAAGCTTCTGACAGGTCAGTTTTAAAAAAATACTGGTCTCCAGCAAGTTTAGTGAACAATTCTTCAGGCCGGGGCATGGGGTAAGTGTTGATGAGGCACTGAGCATTTACAGTGGCTTTAAAATCGCCACAGAGATGAATATCACCATTGGGCTTAGCAACGACAACGACAGGAGAGGACCACTCACTGGAAGTGACAGGAAGCAAGACCCCTGAAGTAGTGAGACAATCCAGCTCCCGTTTTACCCGATCACGAAGGGCCACAGGAATGGGCCGAGCCCGAAAAAACTTGGGTTTGAGCGTGATATGAGCTTCAAAATCATTCGCACGACCTAACCCAGGAGAAAAAAATGGACGAAAATGTCGTCGACAAGGGATCCAACTGAGCATAAGGAATAGCATCAGAGACGATATTGACAGAGTCATCTATGGAGAACCCAAAAACGTGAAAGGCATTGAAACCAAAAAGATTCTCTGCGTTACTATGGTCGACCACAAATATGGGAACAGTGCGAACAACGGATTTGTAAGATACCTCAGCATCAAATTGTCCCAAGAAAGAAATCTTCTGTTTATTGTACATCTGTAATTGCCTAGTGACAGGTGATAGGGTTGGAGAACCCAAGTGAAGATACGTCTGAGAATTGATGATAGTGGCAGCAGAACCAGTATCCACCTGCATGTGAACATCTCGACCAAGTATTTGGACAGTGAGGAATAACTTCCCTGAAAGGGAAAAAGTGCAACTGACAGACAACACAGAAGCAGAATCAGCGTCACGGTCATGAACATCATGTATGCGGTCGGATTTGCAAACTGAAGACACATGACCCCTCTTTTTGCAATTGTGACACACGGCCCAACGTTGGGGACAATCCTCCTGTGAATGTTTAGTAAAACACCACGGACATGAAGGAAGTTGCCGGGGGTTTTGCTGCAGTTTCTTAGAGGGTTGTTTACGGTTAGGCCGAGGCTGCGTGTGGGAGCGTACTGCGGCCACGTCAGCCAGCGGGGACATGCCGCATGCGTCGTCAACAGCGCACAGCGGTTGTATTTCCCCGACATCACCCCCACCTCTATTTGCGCCCCAGCGGCGCGAGAAATTTCAAAAGACTGCGTGATGGATAGGATGTCATCTAGAGTCAGATTTGCCAACTGAAGGGCACGTTGCCTAACGTCTTTGTCGGGCGCCGATCGGATAATAGCATCCCGTATCATGGAATCAGCATAGGATTCTTTGTGAATGTCAGTAACAAATTGACACTTGCGACTGAGGCCGTGAAGTTCAGCAGCCCAAGTGCAATAGGATTGATTTGGTTGTTTTTGACAACGATAAAAGGCAACACGAGAGGCTACCACATGTGTTTGCTTATGAAAATATATGGACAGAAGTGAGCACATTTCAGCAAAGGACAAAGACGCAGGATCTTTCAAAGGAGCCAATTGCGACAACAACCGATACATTGTGGAGGCCAATCAGCTGCTGATAGTGCCTGCACACGCTGTACATGGTACGGAAACAACTGGTTCTCCCGTAGCACCCTCCATACAGTGACATGGTCAACGTTACCTTGTACAGCAGCAACTTCTCTGACGCTGACATTAGGGTTATCGTCAACTGCACGAAGAATTGCCTCGTCCATTGCAGGTGTCCTCGTCGTTCTAGGTCTTCCCCAGTCGCGAGTCATAGGCTGGAATGTTCCGTGCTCCCTAAGATGCTGATCAATTGCTTCGAATGTCTTCCGGTCAGGACACCTTCGTTCTGGAAATCTGTCTCGATACAAATGTACTGCGCCATGGCTATTGCCCTGTGCTAATCCATACATCAAATGGGCATCTGCCAACTCCGCATTTGTAAACATTGCACTGACTGCAAAACCACATTTGTGATTAACACTACCCTGTTGATGCTACATACTGATGTGCTTGATGCTAGTACTGTAGAGCAATGAGTCGCATGTCAACACAAGCACCAAAGTCAACATTACCTTCCTTCAATTGGGCCAACTGGCGGTGAATCGAGAAAGTACAGTACATACTGACGAAACTAAAATGAACTCTAACATGTAAATTAAGCGTTTCTGGACACATGTCCACATAACATCTTTTCTTTATTTGTGTGTGAGGAATGTTTCCTGAAAGTTTGTCCGTACCTTTTTGTAACACCCTGTATAATCGTCGGTGACTGGATAGCTTTGGATACACCAATGCAACTGGCCAAAGTGCATTCATCTCTGTACCGATGTCTGATTCCAGTGATGATACTTAAGAGATGTAGTAAAACAAAGCACCAAACCAGAGAACCACAGATACACACGACTATTGCACATGTCTCCCCTTCTGGGATGTGGAGACTCCTGCGCACGGAGGTTCATGCTTGCAAATCACAGTTATGCGTCACTTTGCACCAGAGGAAATGCCTCCTTGCCTCTTGGTGCAACAGCTCCATGCACCTGATATGCACTGAAAGTTGCACCAATGTGAACATGCCATTAGTGACATATTCGACAGCTTTCGGATTGGGTAAAAAAGTAATACATTCTTTGCCAAGCAAGATTTGGGCATTCCAGGCACTGTGGGGCAGAGTGGTGCCTCATCAGACAATATCGCTAAAAGTGTACAAAAGAAGTATATGACATTCAGGATGTTTTTGTCCAATGCGTAAGTGATCATCTCTTCAGTTTAGATGAAATAGAAGTAATCTGAGAATACACTACCCGTTGTTACATCCTTCCTACCCTAAAGTGTCAAGGTTTCAGAGATAAAGACATACTCACAAAAATAATTGTTTCGAGCAATTCTGTGCACAATACATACTGTCAAATTGCAGAAACAAACAAAACCAAACATGCAGCTGTGTTCTTGCATCCTCCTAACATTTGAGTCTTCCATTGACTAATTCATGTATTCTGTTCCATGTATCACATCATGAAGGAGAATCCTTAGTCATGTAAACTGAGTCTGTATTAACCCTAAAATTTCAGCAATCTCATATTTGGCAAATAGCAGCCCTTACTATCTTAACATTTTATGTCCACTTCTGAATTTTCTTTAGACCACTGGCTCTGCAGTCTGACCACAGCAGCCAGAGACAGTGGGCATTTGTGTGCGAGTTTTGCTTTTGTGACTGTTTTCTAATATGAAAGAAGGACTTTTAGCCAAATACTTAAGTATAAAGTGGTCTTTCCATTGTGCCTTTCGCCAACTCACTATTTCCTCTATATGGTGAGTAGCAATCTATCCTTGAGGTATTGATATGTTACATAATCAAGCTGGGATCCTTTTACTTCCCATTTTGTTTTGGCATCCGCCTCCTTCAATTTGTTTTTTTTTTTTTTTTTTTTTTTTTTTTTTTTTTTTTTTTTTTTTTTTTTTTTAACTAATTACCATTAACATACATGAGTACAATCTGCATTTTCATTAAAGAGAAAGGTTGGCACTCAGTTTTAAAGAGCATAGCACCAGATCTAATTTTGTGCTATCAATGAAGAAATAAAGCACAGAACATCACAACCTCAAGGAAAAGTGTAACCCATATGCAAAAGAATGTTCACTGACTTACCTGGCCATTTTTTTGGTGGGAACTTCATGTTCCAGGAATTTGCCATATCATGATGGTAGACATCAAAATGCAGTGGTCCGTAATACTGTGAGGCAACAAAATCAACACCAAAGGTATCCCAAAATGGTCCAAAGGGATTTCCTTCCTTTGCATTACATCCAACATTGTTTCCTCTTTGAGAGTAGCAAAACACTGAAATGATAACAGCAATCAATTACACAAAAACATTCTACATCAGGTAACACATTAGTTCTATTGATTTAATAAAAATGTCTTTTGGGTAAATAAAAAGAGCAGATTATCTACAATCAATTCAAATGGAAAGTGTGCTAAAATGCTATGAGTTCTGAGCATTTCAATGTTATTTTCACTATACTCCTGTTGTTAAAAGAGGGAGTTTGGTTTCTCATCGCAAAACTGCAATATGCTTTTTCACTGAAAAGAAAACTGCACTACCACATAAAGAGGCTATTGTACTATGTGATTTTGCTGAAAATTATTCCTTTGTGTTTCAAGCTGAAGCCCAAGGATTCCATTGGCCACAGAGCATCTGTGTGTTGTTTATAAGGCAAAAAATCACAATGAGAGAGAAAAATCTTAGCTACAAATGTTTTGTTTTTATCTCAGGCATTCTGACAAACAACACAGTTTTGATGGCATAATACAAATGCCTGCTGCCGAAGCTAGTCTGCAAAATCAAGTGAATAACCAAATATGAACTTCTAGTTGTTTGAGTGGAGTAAACCAAATATTCCACCAGTTGCTTTATTCTATGTGACAAGTGAGAGCATGCATCAGAAGAAAGAAATTCTGAAAAAAGATCTTATGAACCCATAGCAGTTACAGGGACTCAGTTGCTTCTAATTTTAAGGATTTTCAAGTTCATAAATTTCAAGTGGGTTCAGATTCGGAAGGCATACATTTTGAACAGATTACAAGATTTTTTGCTTGTGCTTATTTCAACTAATGGCAGATGGCTTGTGTGTTATCAAGAAATAAAAGAGGAGGAGGAAGTCTTATTTATGCATACTTGTGGATGAGTTTGTTTTTCATACCGAAAAAGACTAGACAAATTGCATGTCCCAAAAATCTTCATACTCTGGAAATCAAAGCCCATAACTGCCACTAGAAAAAAATATAGACTATCAAATGAAGAGATGCAAAAATCATCACAGATTATGTTGCAAAAGAACATGTTTTTATTGGGTTGTTGCTTAAGTTCATGGTGTTTTCCCTAAATAAATACAACAGAGACTTTAATCATGAACAATATATTCTCATTCACTATTTACGACAGTCTGTCAATGCTGGGGTAACTTTCTGATTCTGCAACTCTAGAAATTATGTGGTTTTGACGCAAGGACTCTTCGAGCCATGTTCGGAGCACATTTTTATCTGGAAAGGAAGTTCCTTGAAGGTTGTTCAATAAAGTGGAAAAGGTGAAAATCTGAGGTGCAAGGTCAGATGAAAAATGTGGGTATGGAATGACTTCCCAATTCAACTTCTGTAAGTGTTTTTCAGTCTAGCAGATAGCCAGCAGGCATTATCATGGAGTAGCATCACTTCACGAAGTCCTCTTGGTCATTGTTCTAGCATGGAGTCTGCAAGACATCTCAGATGGACAAAAAATGTCAGGGGTGATAGTTACACCCTGAGGAAGCAGTTTGAAGGGCACCACACTGTCACTGTTCCACCAAATGCTTAACATTATCTTTTGTGGTTTTTGTGCAGAGAGTTGCTGCTTTGTTTGGGATCAATCATTCCTTTCTTTTCCTTATGTTAGCATAAAGACACCATTTCTCATCACCAGTAACAATACAGAAAAGAAATGGTCAATGTTGTTCACAAGCCGATTTATGTCTGAGCACGAAGAGACTGATTTTTGTGATTTTTGCTTCGATTTTTAACCTTCCCACTGCATGAAAATGTTGCATGATGAAGGAATGATCACAGTTCATCACATTTGCCAGTTCTTGAGTACACTGATGTGCATAATTGTGGATTAATGCATTTAAATGATCATCAAAAAATCCCGAAGGCCTTCCTGAACATGACAAATCACTAATGTCAAAGCAATCCTCCTTAAATGAGAAAACTGCTTTCTTACCATGATCTGTCCCAACATTTCTGGCTGCCTCTGGTGCTGTCATCCCTCTACTGAACTCAAACAGAAAACTATGTCAGAAATGTTCTGATTTCTTCACTTGGCACTCCATTTTCTACTTCCACAGTTCCACTCACACTCTCCACAAGACAAAATGACACTATGTGAACTCAAATAGCAACAATGAAATACAAAATAAAAAATGACAATCAATAAATAAATCCACAGCAACTTGAAAACCAACATGCAGAACAAAAATGCTACAAACTTGTGCACCAATCTACCATATCAATAATTCGTCATTCTTTGAGAAGACTACATTACGTCATTTAAAAGGAAACTGTGATATATAATCTTAATCTCTAATAAGATCATAACTGGATAGCAATGTTTTTCTTGTTGAAGATAAGTAGAACATTTCTCATTGTAAAGCACACCAATAACTTACTGTTAAATAGTCACAGCTACAACAATGATTAGTTAATAACGTTGCTGCGAGCAGCGTTGCATGCAATGTGGCATAGCAATTAGCAACACTAGTTGACATGCAGTGGGCTGCCAGCGGCACTTATTTATTATTTAGTGTGTATCACTTCTGGAAGGTTCTCAAAATTTCTTGTTTGTAATTTCTGTATGATCTGGAATATTCTATGTTTCTATAAATAACAGTATTCTCTGTCAAGGAGTTCAGTTCTATTCTATTCTGGTTGTATGTTGGTATTCATAATAAATGCACTTTTAGTGATAAGTGTTTTGGGTTTGGGCAGGATCCTGGTTAAGACGTGACATCATTTGGTGGAGATGCCAGTTACTTCAAAACATCTACGTCACTGTGGCTCCAGTTAGGCAACATAAAGGCCATCGCCTACAGCAACAGGCACCAGACGACAAATAGTACATTGTCCCAAATCACTAAATACAACAGGTAGAATGATATAATTTGTTCATCAAATGTGTACCTTGACTTGTATGTCACAGCTCTCAGTGGTTTGAGAACAATGATGAGGAGCCAACAACTGGGATAAATTCCAGGCAGAACTGATGAAAATGTTTGGCAACGACCAGCATAAGTCCACTTAGCACAACAACTGAAGAACAATGTCCAATGTCATGAGGAACTACAAAGTCTTACATGCAAAATATTTTTGCTCTATGCCACATTGTGAAACTGATCATGACAGAAGTTAATAAAATCACACAGTTGATTAACAGTCACTTCAGACATGAAGACATGTCCCACTGATAAATTCATCAGGTGGTGCCACTGCTTGTGGGGCACCACGATGACCTTACCTCTCACGCACTAGGTTGTAAGAGAAGAGGTAGACATACCCCATATGGCAGGAGGTAGTAAAGAATGTTGAAGAAGAAGAAGAACTGTAGCCTTTCGTTTAACAACAACCTCTACCGTCAGTAGAACATGCCAGGACGAAGGGACTTTGCACACTCAGACTTAAGCTGCAGTTTTCAGATGACGGCCTAGTGCCTGATCAGTGATGACTATAGCACCAGATGTCAACCATCACAACAGTTCTATAAATGCCAATCAACTGCAGATGATACAGTTGACCTGTGGGACAAACCTTATTGCCATACCCTGGACTACGTCACTCCCCAACACACTTAGCCTAGTGATGGGACAACCACCTGGTTTTAACTATGGATTGGCAAGCTGATTTTTGTTCAGTTGAATGAAACAACTGACAAGACTGGCAGCTACAGCAGCAATATGAATGTTTTCTAACAGTCTCCAGATTCGATTGACTTCATTTACACACTTTTTCAGCCTTTTTGGTTATACACAAAGCATGACTAGAGTTCTCTACTTTTTCAGAGACAAATAATGTTTTGTTTTTCAAGAAAAAGTGGATAAAAAGCATGAGTACTTTCAAAATTTATGTATTTATTTGATTCTATACAAATTTTTCATACTTCTAGGATTAAATGTGGGTTTTTGGTTGGTTTTGAAAGGCTGGCAACTGTTGCCACAGTATAAATTTAGTTTAAGCAAATATACAGTCACTTTTTTGTTTAAATTTTTTGAAGCCCTGTCTCTTTCTTCCCATTGTTTGGTGATTTTATCACTTTCTTTTTAAGCATATACTGCTACTCGTGAGACGTATTTTTTGTGGGAAATATTTGTCATCATTTGTTAATTTTCTTTGAATTTATTTAAGTGTCATTTTAGGATCATCTTTGCAGATATTGTATACGCATTGAGTAACTTTACGATAACTTTTTATCCAGTCATATGATTTCCATTCCCATGCCACTGTACATTCCAGCATTTTGATCTAGTTGCATGGGAGTGGTGGGGTGGGGTGGGGTGGGGGACAGGAGGAGTCTATCATGCTCTTGGTGCCACTTGCAAAGGGGCGCCAAATGGTCGCCGAGACAAACAAGATTTTCCGGAAAATATATTACTGTAGAAAATTCTGTGCATTATATTACTTTATGTAATTCTGGATGGGAGGCCAATAAAGTGTAGTGTCTTACTCCAGGCACTAAGGAGGGGGGAGTAAAGGGTCACAGCCCAGGTGCGAGTTATGTTTGCTATGCAACTGTTTTCATCTAGACAAAGTTATCTATTAAATAAATGCCTATTCATAAACGTGGATGGAAAACTGAACTGAAAGCTATGTATTGGCACTCACTCAATAAAAAGAAAATATTGGAACAACAGTAACAGTGATGACAAGAGATAACAAAGCGCAGTAAACAATAGTGATTTAACAATGGCAAAACTCTCAAATGTTTCGACTCAGAATTAAATGTGTCAGAATACATCAAGTGTTTACATTCAGTTTCTCTGAGAGACTGGTTTCATTCAAAAGCATGAATTAATCATTCAACCCACACATAAAAGATTACAGCCAAGTAAGTCAACTGTTTTTCAACAACCAACTGAATCAACTGTTTTCAAGATTTTAAACATGGCTGCAGCAGCAACTGTTAAAATTCTTCACAATAAAGGATGGCAGCCAAAACTATTACATAGGGCAGACAGGTAGACCCATTAAAGTTAGGTATAAAGAACACAAGTTAGGTAAAAATGGGGAAAACGTATATAATTCCACTTTTGCTGAACATCTATGGCTCTTACAGCACACGCCAAGAGAACTGGACGACGTAGAGCTGCTTCATGAAGCTGATAAAGGTGACAAACTAGACTTGCTCGAAGAATTAGAGATTTTCAAGCATCTGTCTCTAAAAGATGGTTTTGTTCTTAATGAACAGGTGCAGCTTCGAAACAAAAATTTTTTAGACAGTTTCAAACCCCTCATTGCCTTAATGTAATATAGTCTGGCTGACTAGGAGTTATTTTCTTGCTTGTTGATGCCGGTGAAATGCGCTTTTCCTATCTTGTTGGGATCTACATAATGTGATGTTTGTTAATTATGAATTTCAATGTGTATGTGTGGTTAAATGACTACTATGTTTTATTCATACAGACAGATGGTTTCGTTTTATTATAACATTTTGGTTGTTTCGCTAGTATGATTTCACTGCCTACGTTACGCGAGACTCTCGCGCATTACAGTAGTGCCCTCTCTCGTTAGATGTTCCAAGCGCAAGCTTTATCCGTTTGACACTAGGACACAGGTAAATTTGGTTCTATATTTCTAGTTTACATAAATGTCTTTAATTGGCGTGATACGCTTTATTTATTAAGACAAAGTTTGAATTAACACAACCTTTAATAATTTAATGCGCTTATGTATGTATTTATGGAATGTAATATGCGCGAGTCTGGCACATGCAAGTGCCCTCTCTCGGCGAAACAATCTACCTTAGTGCCTTCACACTCGTGTCTCAACAGTTCATAGGTGAAGTAACATTGTTAAACTGTTCGCTTTGATCCTGTACCCATTACACATGTCGTACAAATGGAGATGATATTTTAATTACTGACGACGCCTTTTGGCATAATTGTTTCATTATTCTCCAGTGCATGATGTAATTTTAGTAAGTACTAAAGATTGTGTGCCTGTATTACTTTAGCAATTTCACCGTTATTGAAGCTTCTGTTTCTCACTTTCGTTGATATGGCTTTTCTAATGAATGTGTCTTTCTATTCAGGAAATGTACTTCTGATGAAGGTATGTTTATATGTACCGAAACCTTGGTCAAGAATTTTAATAAAAAAATTCTATCCTGCAACTGTTTTTGGCTGCCATCCTTTATTGTGAACAACTGTTTTCATTTGGCTGTTCCCATCATCACTACATAATCATTCACCTTCATTGTACATAGTTATCAGCCATGTGCCTAGCAGCTGAATTCACGTAAACTAAGAAAGGTGACCATCTATGGAGATGACGTAAACATCGATGAAGCCTGCCCGGTTAGCTGTGCGGTCTAACACACTGCTTTCGGAGTGGAAAGGCGTGCCAGTCCCCAGCACAAATCCGCCCGGCAGATTAGTGTCGAGGTCCAGTGTACTGGCCAGTCTGTGGATGGTTTTTAAGGCAGTTTTCCATCTGCCTCAGTGAATATGGCCTGGTTCCCCTTATTCTGCCCCAGTTACAGTATGTCGGTGATCACTGTGCAAACACTTTCTCCACATACACATACACCATACTTACTCTACCACTCAAACATTGGGGTTACACTCGTCTGGTGTGAGACGTTCCCGAGGGGGACGGGGGAGTGGGGGGGGGGGGGGGGGGGGGTTAACTGCACAATAACCCTGGCCCTGGGTTCAGTGTGGGGCGGCGGTGGGGCTAGTGGACTGCAATAGCTTGGTGTGAACCACTGTAGGCTATGGCAGGGAAAAAGCCTCTCTGTCGTTTCTAGGTCCCCAGTTCCATACAATACAATACAATACAACCAATGATGAAAATCCTATATGGATGAAAGTCATCAAAATGTGAGGAAATCACATTGACATCATCAGTGGCCAAATTGTCTGGGCACTAGTTGACTTAGGGGCTTGTTTATTTGTTAATGCTTATCATCTCCAGCTAAAGAAGATTATGTTCTATGATACAAAAGTGATCGTGCTGAAATTCACCGACAAGAGAAACCCTTCCAATTTGTCATTTTATCAGCACGTAGTCACAATGTTATTGTGAGATGGGACTTCTTGCAGGTATAATAACCAGTCAGACTGGAAGAACAGAGCTCCAGACTGGCAAAGACATTTCAAGAAGCACACTTAAAAGATTGCACTGGGTGGATGTTTGCTGTTAAAGACATTGTTGGCCGGCCACTGTCAACAAAACTAGTTCCATTCATCTGTTAAACTGTGAAGCTTCTGTCGGCTGCAAAAAGTTACTCAACCTCATTAAGGAAAACTATGTGCCAGTGACATCATAAGCATTTTAGGTGGTCAAGATGAACTCTGCCTCACTAATTGTCATGAGCAGTCCCAATTCTTCCCTAAAGCTATGTGCATAGGAATAGTTGAACCATTCCAGCAAGGGCAGCTTAATGCCATTGGCAAAAAACTGTGCTCTGCTACCACTACAGACAATTCAATGAAGGAAGCTACCATCGAACTGTAAATAGAGTCCAGCCTAACCAAGGAACGATGCTGATGAATGTTAGCTGTTCTGCACCAATTTCTGAATGCTTTCAGATCTGGAGTGGAGGAAAGAAGGACCAAACGGCCCATGGTTCAACACCGTGTTAACATTGGGGAGCATCCACTCATCAGCCAGCACTCATATAGGGCCCAGCACTCATATAGGGCATCACCGCTTGAATGAGGTATAGTCCAGGAGGAAGTGGAGAAGATGTTGCAAAATGACATCACTGAACCTTCAGAAAGTCCTTGATCATCTCCTGTGTTCTCTTCAAGGTGGAGGATGGCACTTGGCATTTCAGTATTGACTACTGACAACTGAACAAAATTATAAACAAGATGTCTACCCATTGCTGAGAATTGATGACACCCCACACTGATTGAGGGGAGCAAAGTATTTCTTGCAACTATGGACATAGAGAGAGGCTACTGGCAAATTGAGATTGATGAGGCTGTCCAGGAATAGCCTGCCTTCATTGCTTCTGATAGCCTGTTCAAGTTCAAAGTAATGCCATTTGGACTAAGTAATGCTCCAGTCACCTTCGAGCATACGATGGATGGACAACCTGCTCAATATCTTGATATTTGGATGACATAATCACATTTTACAAAGACATTTGGGGAACACCAAAGCCGCCTGACAAACATGCTGAAGTGCGTTCAGATTGCAGGCCTCTGACTGAATTCGAAAAAGTGCCTCTTTGCCGCCCCAGTAAATAATCTTGGGGCATCTACTTAATGGCAATGGAGTCTGCCCTGACCCAGATAAAGTAACAGCAGTCCCAGATAGTCTGATTCCTTGGCACATTTGTGGTGTGAGAAATTTTCTTGGAAGGTGGTTGTATTACTGTTGAGTCATAGAAGACTTCTGTACCAAGGCAGCGAGAAGCTAAATTTTCCTGGAAGAAAGATCTTTCCTTGTACTTAAAGAGGCACTAAAATCATCTCCAGTCCTAGCAATGCAGTATGAGGATGCTGAGACACAGCTCCACACTTGATGCTACCAATTATGGAATAGGTATCAATTCAAAAAGATCCAGGAAAAGTGATAGCTTACACTTCCACAATACTCTCCAGGTCTGAGAGGATCTACTCTACAACTAAGAATGAGTGCCTTGCAGCTCTGGCCATATTTACTTGGCAACGCATTCACCACTGTGACAAATCACCATCCTCTATGCTGGCTGAATACCCTGAGGGATCCATCAGATCGATTGGCGAGAAGTGCACTGAGGCTTTAGCAGTACATCACAGTGGTATACAAAAGCAGATGCAAACGTAAGGACACCAACTGCCTTTCAAGAAATCCTTTGCCAGAATACAGTGGTGTCGATGAAGTCTTTGTCATCACTGCATTAAATGACATTGGTACTGAACAAGGAGAAAATCCACCACTGCTAAAAACAGAAGCCTTGAAGAATGAGGAACTAACCAAAGATTAATTCCAGTTAATAAACTGAACATTGTGTAAGAGGAATCAGGATCTGATTGCATGGACATGGTTGCTCATCCTCCCAGCTCATCTATATCCCGAAGTTTTTCCATAGCACTCCGACTTCTGGCCACCTTGGACTCATGAAGACTATACAGAATCAGACACAGGTATCACTGCCCAGGTCTTTTCTGATCCATTAACACTAAGCTCCAGAAATTGATAGTTCCTCAAAGAAGACATTGTTTTGAAGCAAGGGACACCACGTGTGATGCTCTCTGATCATGGAAAAGTTTTCCAGTTGAGACTAGTATCAAATGTAATTTCATGTTGTTACACCACACCTAAAGAATGAGAACTACCTACCTTCCACAGATTAATGGTCTCACAGTATGCTTTAACAAAAGCTTGGGTCTTAGTGTAGGTTGATGCTGAACAGAGAGATTGGGATACAATACTGCTTGTAGTGACATTCGCATGCAACTCAGTGAAGCAAGACACTACAGGCTTCACACCATCCTTTCTGCTCCATGATCATGGTGCCAAAACAACAATGGATGCACTATTTGTGTTTCAACTGGAAAACACTCAGGACAATTATGTGGAACACCTCATCACCAGTACCAAAGACAAGACAACTTCTCACATAAGGACCTTGGGTGACCATGAGAAAATGCTGCTTTCAGCTATATTTTATCCTCCAACACTTGTCAGGCATCACATATGAAGTTTAAGATTCTGACCCTTTATCAAGAAGATAAAAACTGTGAGTTGTCATCCATGTCCTCTGTGTGAAACCTTACTACTGAGTCGCAGATTGGTAATGGGGGTTCTCGTTCATGGAAACTTAAGACCATCTTGAGATTCACAAATCCTCAATGAAAGGGCTACATTCAATTATTGCACGGTAAGGAGAAGTGGCAACACAGCCAGAATGTGAGGATCCACTAGTGCTGCTATACAAAGGACCACTGACAAGATCTAGATCCAGAATGCTGTAATCAGCTCCAATGGGAACTTCTGAAACAGCGGGACACAGTTTCTCCAGGAGAGGAAGTAATGCTGTTAGCTGTGCTGCATGCAATGTGATGTAGTGGTTAGTATCACTGACTGGCTTGCTGCAGGTTGCCAGTGCAAATCTGACCAACAGCTATTTGTTATTTAGGCCATGTCCTACGTAAGCGACAGAAGTGACCGACAGCATGTGACAGCTTCAGGCGACAAAACACAACCGCAGGTATAGTTACAGAAGTGCCCTACTTGAGTGACATCTGTGTTGCTGCCTGTCTCCCGCTGCAACGGGCAACATTTGAATTCAAATGTGTTTGAATCTTGTTGCTGCAGCACATGTGACAGAGAGTGACAGCCACGTGTCTTCTCGGCAAAGCAGTGGAGGGGATGCACCTGCAGCTATGTAATGCTTATCATCTGATTTTAAGAAAACTATTCGGTGAAAAAATTTGATTCTTCTGCATCTTACAGCTCGATGCCTAAATGATAAAGGTCTGAATTTATTTTCATTATTCATCATAGTTACTGTGCTGTATGAAATTGGGTACATGGCTGCCAGAAATTTTTAAGAATTTGCAGAGGTAAAAATCACATTGTGTAGACTTTCCGTATAGTTCATTTAAGGCCATACATTATTGCATATGAAATGTAACCAATATATCTAAATTGTATTTAAAGTTGAGACCAGAATGACATTTCTTTTCATTCTTGAGATATTGGTTGTTATATCCACGGATGGGTCGCTCACGGCGCATCTGAACCTTTCCTGCTCTTTGGGAATCAACTGGTCGTAAAAATCGTCTTACCTCTTAAATGGTTCAAGATATCGAAACGACGATTTTTGGAAATGAAAGCACACAGAATGGATTATTTTATTGTATGATTAACACTCGATATGTTTTTGTAAACACATGAGCAGAGCGAAAACAAGACTCCCTATAAACTACTCCATTAGGTTTTGTCCTTATTTTCATAGCCAAACAAAGGGAAAGAAACAGTTAAACGGGATATCAATGTGACCAGCGTGAGGTCCAGTTTTGCATGAAAATATTTAACTACTTGAAAGTAATCAGGATAATTAATGACAACGTAATTAATGAGTTGAGGAAACATCGAAATATTTCATGAAAAGTTGCTGTCAAGCTATGTAAATGAAGTGTCAAAAATTTCATCTCTTCAAGGCCTAGCTATTTTGCACATAAAAAGATACATTTGTGCGGTATTTAAATGTCAAGAAGGCTTCCTTCGAATCAAGTATGTTAGGAAGACAAACGAGGAGTCAAAGATCATGCTTTCTGAATAAAACTTGAAAATAAAAAAAAATAAAAATGAGAGAAATCAGTCAAATATTCCACGAAATGATTTGTGAAAAAGAAGTAAGTAGATCAGATAAATGTTTTACATGCCTTTGAACGATGCTCGAAATCATGAACAGAAAATTAGGTGCACCAAACGCTTCCCTAAAAATTTTCCTTTCATACTTTAAACAAATCATTACACAAAATGTTTGACATCCTTTTCAAAAATTTTATATGCTTCACTTTTACAGATTATTCAGATTAATTGAAACGCTTGACCTTAACACTGACTGCTGATGAATTAAATTCGCAGTGTCAAATATCTGTAAAATTTCATGGCTCATTGTAATTTATTAGGAATTTGATATGTGTGACATACTGGGATAGGTGTGTATAAACTTAAAGATCAAGTTCTTTGGCAAGACCTTAAAAATATACTTAGCGATGCAGTATAAACAGTAAAAATAAAACTTAGTATACAGCATTGTAACCGAGTCAGTTAAAATATAAGAAGAATGCGGAATCGAACCCAGGGCTTTACAAAGCACGTAATCACAAACTGTAACGCTACCACTACCCCACAGCTGGTTGTTTTTTTAGCCAACTGTCTCTTTATTTATGTGTGTATTTGTTCTTCATCATGTAAAAAATATTCATATTTAATTTATTGATAAGAAAGTCAAATGCGCTTCTGCTCATTCACATGTATTCGAAGAATTTGTCTGCTCATCTTCATAGTTGATGATATTTATGAAATTCTCCATGGAGATTCGTCCCTTTGTAAATTTCATGCAAAGCATTTCTCTTCGCTTTATTTTCTTAAATAAACCTAATTTTGTAGCCTTACTCTCCAGTTACAGCATTCTAGAGTTTAGGGGTGCCATTTTATAGAAACAGGTGGTCGGCTCTAAACAGCCGTCTTGTAGCGCAACATGGTACTCGCACGTAGGACACCCGAGCTTTTTGCCTAATGCTGCTGCTTGTTGCTGGAGTGTCGTATATCCAGAAATTGCTCGCTGTCGGTCGCTTCTGTCGCTCACGTAGGGCACGGCCTTAGAGAGTATCATTTCTGGATGGTTCTAGAAATTTCTTATTTTGTATATCTTTGAATATTTGATGTTTGTATGAACAGCAGTACACACACTGTCCAGAAGTCCAGTTATGTTTTGGCTGTATGCTGGTACTTATAATGTGGCTTCAGTGCTAAGTATTACTTCACTGACGACCTTGCCTTCAGGTCTGGACTAAATTCTAGTTATGACGGGGCAATATTATTTAACATTAATGTACTTGTAAATAAAAGTAAATTAATTAAATTTTACGTAGTCTTCATTGAGTGTGTTATTATGGTTTTGGTTAAAATATTTTCACAGTTAACATGGAAAAGCCAAATTTGATTGTAAATTTAAATGTACCACTCTAACAATGTAATAAACTGACTGCCATCAATTTTAAAAAGATGTGACAGCCTTAATTTGGTTTTGTCATTTAAGGTTTCAATTACAACTTAGTTGTAGTTCTACAGGCTATGTGTCAGTAAAAGAAAAGTTGTATTAATGCATTTGTACTAGAATACTAGCATGAAATTTGGCACATACATTAACAAATGCTGTATTACTAACACTTTTTTTTTTTTTCAAAACAAAAAAAAATCTGATTTTGGAATTATATGAATTACAAAAAATTTTGGTTCAAGAAGAATTCAGTATTTTTATGAACATGGTCAGGCAACAGCTTGAAAGATGGTTGGTTGGTTGGTTGGTTTAAAAGAGGGGGGGAAGGGACCAAACTGTGAGGTTATCGTCCCTTGCCCCAGTAAAATAATTACACACCGGAAAGAAGAAAAGAAAGGAGATGTACAGCACAATAACAAGAGAAAGGAAGAACCAGAAGAATGTCCGAAGGACAAAAAACACTACTACGCACAGAACAGGAAAAGAAAACCATAGAGAGAAGCAAGAAACAGATAGAAGGGTTAAAAACAAGAGAGCAGATGACTGGCCGACCACGAGAATAAAAAGGAAAAGCCAACCACTCTGCGACACATTTGAACATCCACCCTAAAAGCATTAGAGTGGAGAACACAAAGCGACAAAGGACATGCACTAAAACTTACATAGAATGATAAAACCAACCGTCGCATATAAAATGTAAAACTAAATTAGCCGATGAGGCATCGTCAGCTAAAATTAATAGCAACGAGTCCGGTAACAGAAGAGTCCATTCCAGGGCATCCAAAGAAGGACAGCTCACTAAGATATGGGCCACTGTCAGCCGGGTGCCGCACCAACACTGAGGTGGGTAATCATGGCGCAGGAGGTAGCCATGTGTCACCCAAACGTGGCCAATGTGGAGCCAGCAGTGAACCACAGAATCCCTGCGAGAGGCCTGCATGGAGGACTGCCACACATTCGTAGTCTCCATAATGGCATGCAGTTTGTTGTGCGTGCTGAGTCTATGCCATTTCATCTCCCAAAGCCGTAAAACCTTGCGGCGTAGCACTGAACGCAGGTCAGTTGCAGAGAAGCCAATCTCCATAAGCGGTTTCTGCATAGCCTGTCAGCAAGTTCGTTGCCTGGGATTCCGACATGACCTGGGTTCCGGACAAACACCACTGAATGATCGGACCGTTCCAGAGCATACATGGACTCCTGGATGGTCACTATCAAAGGATGACAAGGGTAGCACTGGTCGAGAGCTTGTAGGCTGCTCAAGGAGTCAGTACACAGAAGAAATGCCTCCCCAGGGCATGAATGGATGTGCTCAAGAGCACGAAATATAGCCACGAGCTCGGCAGTGAAAACACTGCCGCCACCGGGCAAGGAATGCTATTCAATATGTCCTCCATGGACATACGCAAAGCCAGTGTGAGCATCAGCCATCGAGCCGTCGGTGTAAACCACTTCGTGGCCCCGGTACATGTCAAGAATTGAGAGGAAGTGGCAGAGGAGGGCCGCGGGGTTAACTGAGACCTCAGGGCGATATCAAAGGTCCAGGCGGAGCTGAGACCTAGGTGTACACCATGGAGGTGTACATGAATGGACCTCAAGTATAGGTGGTAAAGGCAAGGACTCCAGTTCAGAAAGAAAGGATTGGACACTAACTGCAATTGGAAGCCCTGACCTGGGTTGCTGATGCGGGAGATGAACCATTGTGGATGGGAAAAGGAGACTGTGATTCGGATGCGCAGGAGAACTACGAATGTGTGATATATAACTGGCCAGCAGTTGTGCACACCTAACCTGCAATGGAGGCACTCTGGCTTCCACTAGGACGCTGGTCACTGGACTCGTCCTAAAAGCTCCTGTCGCTAGGCGAACACCACAGTGGTGCACTGGGCAGTGGCGGGTATTGAGGTGCTGCCAGCACTTCTGCTTAAGCTGATGTGGGTGAGGAAGCCAAGTCAATCGGGTGTCGAAAACCAAACATGGACACGTAAAGTATGAAGCAACAGGAAATTATGGACAAAAATCAGGAGTGGGCCTCAGATACCCCACTCGTATAATGTGGTAAGGATATGATGTCACCAGGTTGTGTCAAACGCTTTTTGTAAATCAAACAATACGGCAACCAGGTGTTGGCGTCTGGAAAAGACTGCTCAGATGGCAGACTCTGATACACAAGATTATCAGTGGTAGAGTGACCCTGGCGGAAGCTGCCCTGACATGGAGCCAGTAGGCCATGTGACTCCAGGACCCAACCCAACCGCCAACACTCCATACATTCCAGTAGTCTACAAAGAACGTTGGTGAGGCTGATCGGCCGATAGCTATCCACATCAAGTGAGTTTTTACCGGGTCTGAGCACCGGAGTGATGGTGTTTGTAACGTCCCTTAGCAAAAGACATATTTTGTAGTAAAGAGAAAATATTGTGCGTCGTATTCTGTTATTGTATGGAATTATGTATTTTTTTTAATTATTATTTATTTTAGATAATATCTGTGTCGGCGAGTACTGAAACCGCACAGACGATAAATATCATACACAGATGAAAAACATCACTAGTATAAATAATACAGCATGAACATTAATTTCTTTGTCTTCTTCTTGGAGTTACGGGAGTAAGATAGCCTGTGTCGCAGTTGTACATGCTAATGTAGTCTTCTTTTGTCATGGTTAATCGATGTACGCCATTACGTACGCATTTTTAAAAAAGGTGTGTATTGTAGATAAGTTAACATATTTGAATGTTTTGAATAGAGTTATTTAATGAAACCTTGCATTATTATTTGTAGTAGCTTGCTTAAATTATTATCCCATCCTTTTAAGACATTTTCAGTTATTTAAATATTATTCGTGGTGCAGAGCTGCGCTACGAACGAACAAGTCGCTGCCGCGGCGCATTCAAACTGCATTAAAAGAAATCGATCATACCGCAAAGAAGCGGGAAGGTAATAGTGAAATAAAATCATCTCTTTCAGCTTCCGGACTTGCAGAGCAGAGCAGCAGATTTTATGATGTGTTTTGCAGATTGACGCGGGCTGCTGATAATATATTGCTAACAGTACAAAAGAGATAATTTACCTTCGTAACATAATAGGAATTTTGTTGTGCTTAGTTCTGGTCTGGCAAACCTTATAGTGAAAACGTATTTTTCTCCGACAATAGTCTCATGTTCTTGTGCTAGTCGTGGTAATTATTGGTGTTTTACGCTTAACAAAAATCCACTGCAAAATGTTGAACAATCTTTGCGAACTGTAACATCAGTATTTCATAACAAAGTAATTTTCATTTTCAATAACTATAAAGTAGGGAAGATATGTTGTTTTTTTTATAGTGAGTTACAGTAACCAAAAATGTTCCTTTAATAGAAAGCCAGATACAGAACAATAAGAACCCAATATATTCTGTTTTGTTGAAAATTAATGATTATAAAGAAATTCTTGGCACAGCATTACTAAAAGGTATTTCACGGCTCTTTTCGTATATATATATATATATATATATATATATATATATATATATATATATATATATATATAGACACACACACACACACACACACACACACACACACACACACACACTCTTTTCTATTTATTTTGGTTTTGTTTTTGTTATTGCTCGCGTAATAACGCATACACGAAAAGAGCCGCGAAATACCTTTTAGTAATGCTGTGCCCAGAATTTCTTTATAATCATTAATTTTCAACAAAACAGAATATATTGGGTTCTTATCGTTCTGTATCTGGCTTTCTATTAAAGGAACATTTTTGGTTACTGTAACTCACTATAAAAAAATCAACATATCTTCCCTGCTTTATAGTTATTGAAAATGAAAATTACTTTGTTATGAAATACTGATGTTACAGTTCGCAAAGATTGTTCAACATTTTGCAGTGGATTTTTGTTAAGCGTAAAACACCAATAATTACCACGACTAGCACAAGAACATGAGACTATTGTCGGAGAAAAATACGTTTTCACTATAAGGTTTGCCAGACCAGAACTAAGCACAACAAAATTCCTATTTTGTTACGAAGGTAAATTATCTCTTTTGTACTGTTAGCAATATATTATCAGCAGCCCGCGTCAACCTGCAAAACGCATCATAAAATCTGCTGCTCTGCTCTGCAAGTCCGGAAGCTGAAAGAGATGATTTTATTTCACTATTACCTTCCCGCTTCTTTGCGGTATGATCGATTTCTTTTAATGCAGTTTGAATGCGCCGCGGCAGCGGCTTGTTCCTTCGTAGCGCAGCTCTGCACCACGGATAATATTTAAATAACTGAAAATGTGTTAAAAGGATGGGATAATAATTTAAGCAAGCTACTACAAATAATAATGCAAGGTTTCATTAAATAACTCTATTCAACACATTCAAATATGTTAACTTTCTACTATACACACCTTTTTTAAAAATGAGTACGTAATGGCGTACATCGATTAACCATGACAAAAGAAGACTACGTTAGCATGTACAACTGCAACACAGGCTATCTTACTCCCGTAACTCCAAGAGGAAGACAAAGAAATTAATGTTCATGCTGTATTATTTATACTAGTGATGTTTTTCATCTGTGTATGATATTTATCGTCTGTGCGGTTTCAGTACTCGCCGACACAGATATTATCTAAAATAAATAATAATAAAAAAAAATACATAATTCCATACAATAACAGAATACGATGCACAATATTTTCTCTTTACTACAAAATATGTCTTTTGCTAAGGGACGTTACATGTTCTCTCACTATTGCAATGGAAAGACGCCATCGCACCACATCCAGTTGAAGATGACGAAGAGATGTCACTTGTAGTCAGATGAGAGATGTTTAATCATCTGACTATGGATCTGATCTGGTCCAGGAGCTGTGTCGGGGCAATGTGCAAGAGCACTGAGGAGCTCCCACTCTGTAAATGGGACATTATAGGATTCACTGTGGCATTTAGTGAATGAGAGGACTTTTCCTTCCAGCCGCCGTTTGAGAGTGCGAAAGGCTGGGGCTAATTATCCAACACAGAGGCTTGAGCATAGAGCTCAGCAAAGTGCTTGGCAATCACATTTGCGTCAGTAGATAAAACGACATTTATGTTAACACCGCAAACACCTGTTGGGGTCTGGTACCGGAAAACACGTTTGATCTTTGCTCAGACTTGGGAGGGTGATGTATGGCACCCAATGGTCGAGACATATCTCTCCCAACACTCTGCTTCGTCGTCTGATAAGTTGGCAAACGCAAGTACGGAGCCGTTTAAAGGCTTTGTAGTGCTCCAGGGAAAAATGCCGCTTACGCCACTGTAGAAGTTGCTGACGCTCCTTAACTGCTTCAGCGACTTCCGGCGACCACCAAGGGACTATCTTTCGCTGGGGGCACTCTAAAGAGTGAGGAATCGTGCTTTTTGCCACAGAAATGATTGTTGTAGTCACCTGCTCAACCATCACACTGATGTTCCCGTATGGAGGAGATTCAATGGTGAGAGCAGAGGTGAAAGTTTCCCAGTCCGCCTTGTTTAAAGCCCATCTGGGCAGGTGTCGGTGGGCTTGATGCTGGGGCAGTGACAGGAAGATGGGGAAGTGGTCACTATTACACAGGCCGTCATGTGCTCTCCAGTGGATAGATGGGAGAAGTCCTGGGCTGTAAATTGATAAATCAATGGCCGAGTGACTACCTTGAGTCACAATGAAATGTGTGGCAGCCCCAGTATTTAAGAGGTAGAGGTTGAACAGAGACAGTAAAGTTCTGACATCACTGCCTCAGCCAGTAAGCACGGTGCCACCCCACAAGGGCATTAAAATCTCTCCCAAATGTAGAAAAGGTTTAGGGAGTTGATCAATGAATGCAGTTAATACATTCAGGGATACTACACCATCTGGAGGAAGATATACATTGCAGACAGTTATTTCCTGCACCGTCCTCATTCTGACAGCCACAGCTTCAAGAGGGGTTTGAAAGGGCACAGGTTCACTACAGACCGAGTTTAGGACATAAACGCAAACTTCACCTGACACTCAATTACAGTCGCTACAGTTCCTGTAGTACCCCTTATAGCCATGGAGGGCAGGGGTCCACATTGCCGGGAACCAGGTTTCATGGAGGGCAATGCGGAAAGCAGGTGCAAAGCTTAACAGTTGCTGTAGCTCAGCCAGGTGGTGGAAAAAAACTGCCGCAATCCCAATGGAGGATGACATCATCATGAGACTGGGAAGGCATGGAACATTCAATGAGGCAGTTTACGCCTCAGGGTCACCTGCTGCCACCGAGCAGTCTATATCCATTTTGTTTGAGGGTCCGGCGAGATCTAGGTCTTCAGCGGATGCCAGGATCTCCACCTCATCCACAGACACAGAGCTTGGAGGTAGCGGTGGTGTGGGTGTCACTGCAATGGCCTTGATCTTGGGGACCTTCCTTTTGGATTTCTCTTGCTGTTCCTTGGGTTTCCCTGGCTGGGAGGACTTCACTGATTCAGTCTCCCGGACTGAGGATGAGCGCGAAGCCCTGTGACCAGCTGCTTTTGGGCTCTTCAGCCACTGGCAGGTGTCATCTTTTCCACTAGAAGAAACCTGGGAAGGGAGTGAGCCAAGGGACCCCTTCCTAGCAAGAGCAGCCGAAGAAGTTGTACGCTTCTCTGGCTTAGATGTGGGGACGCATGTCCCCAATGGTTGGGAGGGGGTGCTCCTTCTGAAGTGCATGGTGCAGGAGCAACAGGGAGGGAAGTGCCCCCACCATCAAGGGGGCAGGTGTAGTCTTCTGGCTCTGAGAGGTGACTGGGGTTGGCGAAGCTTATGAAGCTAGAACTGTTGTGGTGGCGGCTAAGATGATGTCATGCGCACAGGATGTAGGCGTTCAATTTTCCTCTTAGCCTCAGTGTAGGTCAGTTGGTCCAGGGTCTTGTACTCCATGATTTTCCTTTCTTTCTGGAGAATTCTGCAGTCTGGCGAGCATGGTGAATGGTGCTCTCCACAGTTGACACAGATGGGAGGCGGGGCACAAGGAGTATTGGAATGTGATAGGAGTCCGCAATCTCGACATGTGACACTGGAAGTACAGCAGGAAGACATCATTTAAAGCACCACATTGGGAGGGATATAGGGTTTTACATCGCAGCAGTAAACCATCACCTTGACCTTCTTGGGAAACGTATCACCCTCAAAAGCCAAGATGAAGGCACCGGTGGCAACCTGATTATCCCTCGGACCCTGGTGAACCCACCAAACGAAATGTACACCTCGCCGTTCCACACTGGCACGCAAAAGAAGGTCTGCAAAAGAAGGTCCCTGTGACATATGATACCCTGGACCATATTTAAGCGCTTATAGGGACGTGATGATTACAGAAACATCCTCCACCTTGTCAAAAGCGAGTAACGCCTGTGACTGGGCAGAGGATCCTGTTTTGATCAAGACTGACCCACATCTCATTTTGGACAAGCCCTCCACCTCCCAAAACTTGTCTTCTGAATGTTCAACAAAAAACTGCGGCTTCATCATGAAAGATTCCCAATCAGCTCTCGAACATACAAGGTATCAGGGTGAATAACAGCCGCTGCCATCATTAGCCTGACATTCCTCCCATGGTGTGGCCAGGGAGGGGAACAATTTGGGGTCGCACTTCTGTGCACTGAATTGAACTTGTGAATGCTTAGAGACTGCTGGTGTTTAACCACCGACAAAAGATGATGTACTACACTTCACTACGTGTCATCCACCCTGATGCCACTCACTCCGATCAGGGGCCCTCCCCACGGGCGCCACCCAGCCACAGCAAAGGCCACCTGACATGATGTCCATTGCCGGGAGTCCCGATGCCCCAGGGGGATGGGCGTCTACCCCTTGGCATACATGGGGAGTTAACGGCGGAGGCATCGGCAGAGCGATCCCTGTGTGGACAGGGGGCTACAACCAACAGGGTACATGGCGGCCCCACCACAACAGACTGGCTACCGTATTGAATATCAGGTGCAACCAAGCAAACAAGTCCATTATCATCGTCAGCATGGAAAACAATGCTGCACAGTTGATGGAAAAATACGCACCCAGGAGGGTGACCTCGCCCAACAGTTGGAGAATGAGCAGAAGTGCACATCCACATCGATGAAGGATGCGATAGGTCTCGGCACATGAAGGACACAATGCACCATGTAAGGCGCCCTTTCCCCAATTTGCTCGCTCTTTGGGAAAATTTTGAAAACTGAAGGTCAAACCCTACAGGGGACCATCACAAAGGCTGAAACCTGAGACACTCCTTTTAGTCGCCTCTTATGACTGGCAGGAATACCTATTCTAACCCCCGGACCTGCAGGGGGGAAAGCTTGAAAGAAACTAAGGTACAGTTGTTTCAAGGTTTCAAAATGTGTCAAACATTGCAGAATTTTTGAGTATTTAAAATTAATAATAAAAAACAACTTGGTATTTTTCATGGGAACATCTATTATTGGTACAGAAAAATATGAAAAATCTGACATGTCAAGAGTCAAATTATTTGTTGATCTCACGTGGACTGTCCCTTATTCCATGAAAGTTTTTTTTCTCTCTCTTTTTGGAGAGAGATATTGAACACAGTGATGAGTAAATCGTATTTCGTATAAAGAAGAAGACAATTTTATACATGGTCAGCATGTTGCCGTGTTTTTCACTGAGACAGCGTACTGTTATTGTAAAACTGACTTGTTCCAGACCATAAGGAAATGTAACCGCATCATGCAATAAAAATTATTTTATTGAATGGAAAAAATTTTTCTATACTGAAGCAGGTCAAATCTCAATAAAATGTGTAAGATGAGAGAAAAAAAAAAGAAGAAAATAATGAATTATGTAGAGCAATAACAAAGAGAAAAACAGGTAACTGTCAAACACAAATTTTAATGGAGTCAAAAAGAGAGATGGTATTACGTGGAATGACTACTGTATAATCTCCAAGTTACTGGAGGTCCAGTGATACTGAGTGCTTCCAGTACACTGTATATCAAATGTTGTATCTGTGGCATTTTGTGGTGGACAGTGGAAAGAAAACCTATTCACATAACTCCTACGAACTGTAATTGCGTTAATTTTATCTGCATGTTCCTCGCTGAGATTATAATGGGGAGTGAAGAATAGTGTTAAGATCTTCAGTGACTACAATTATACTAATAGCAAAGTGCACTATGGTATTGTATGTCCTGATGGTACCATTATCAATGGTGTTCTGCATTGGTGCAAGACAAAATGAGGGCACAGCAGAGAGTAGGCATTGTTGGTTTGGGTAAGAATTTCGCTACCTGGTCATCGACACCAAGGGATGGCTGGAGCTGTGGGAGTTAAGTTGTGAGTGCCACATAGCTTGGTCACACCTGTAAGTCTTTCACAGTGTTGCACTGAATATATAGTTCCTTTTAACAATGATGTGCTTTCATTTTCAGCTGCCTTTCCTTTGTAATGAGTGTAAGCAATTGTCTGGACTGGAAACAGCTATGTAGCACAGAATTACAATGTGTTTTGTGGCTACCTAAATTTTGATCCTCTGTGCATGAATAAAATTATTCAAACATGTTCCAGCACAAACATTATGTTATTCATGGCTGTAATTTTCAGCACCTGCCATATTTTTTTTTTTTTTTTTTTTTTTTTTTTTTTTTTTTTTTTTTTTTTTCAGAATAAAATTTAGTCATCATTTGCAATTATATTTTCATATTTTTAATATTTGCAGCTAATGACTAAATTTTATTCTGAAAAATAATGTGCTTTTATTTGTACTTTACTATGAATTACAGATATCTAGTTACTGTGGCTGTGCGTTCTATTGAGATTATCTTGCATTACAAGTTTCTCTTATGTAACTATACAGAAGTTCTTTTGTACGTAAATCAGCAATTAACTAGGGATTGTTATATCTTTGAACATCCCATGCAATCTTAACATCACTTTCTGCAATCAGTAAATTCTCAATCAGCTTATGTGGTTCACCACACTAGACAACTACTATTAATAATAATAATAATAATAATAATAATAATAATATCACTGGACATCAATTGAGAATTCATTAGTAATAACTAAAGGAATCACAAAAATGTGTGAATTCTGCAATGCTATCATTGAATTTTGGCAATGAAATTGCTAGGATGTTTATCTTACAAGCAATGCATGAACTTTTGGAATGAGCAAGTAAGAGAACATTTGACAGGAGTAATGTCATTTATTTTTTTTTTTTCCGTGTCTAAACACAAGTCTTCAAACGACCCCCTGCCTGCTGCATAATGAATCTTCCATGTCATTAACCTCAGAGAGTGGATGTGGTGGTATTCAGTTTTACTTGTATTTAGCAGTAAGTGTCTAATGTCGTTGAGAGTGGATCCTTCATGAAAGCTGTTAATAAATATGGAGAACCTTGTCACCCATGATGTGATCATTACTCTATTCTTGACTAAACTTCGAATTATTTAGGAATAAGGGAGATGACTCACTCAAAGGCAGAAGAACTGTGTACAGACTTAGCTAGCTTTTGGAATGAAATACCTTTTTCAAGCTAGTAGGAGAAACACACACACACACACACACACACACACACACACACACACACACACACAGAGTCAGTCACATGCACACACTTGTCTCCCCACATTGCTCTCAGTTGACTGCCAACTCTTTTTTTCTGGCCCACAGTGATTGTACTGGAGTCAGGGGGGATGCAGCATGGGATGGGGTGAGGGTTGGAGAGAGGCAGGAGGCGTCTAAC
Source organism: Schistocerca piceifrons (assembly GCF_021461385.2). Taxonomy (NCBI): domain Eukaryota; kingdom Metazoa; phylum Arthropoda; class Insecta; order Orthoptera; family Acrididae; genus Schistocerca; species Schistocerca piceifrons. The sequence continues at coordinate 387,743,610 of NC_060142.1, forward strand.
GGTTCATGGGGGAGTGAGGAGCCATCTGTGGGCTAGCTGGGGGTGCAGGTAGAGGGGGCAGGTGGCAAATGACGGCATGTGATTTCCCAGACTAGGGCGTGAGATGGCAGGGGACGGTGCACGCGCACGCACACACGCACACACGCACACACACACACACACGCACACACACACACACACACACACACGTGGGTGGGGTGGGGGACAGCGAGTTACTTTAGAATTAGGCCAGGGAGGTTACAGGGGCGAAGGATAGCTCCCACCTGAGCAGCCCAGAGAAGTTTTTGGTAATGGGGAGGAGCCAGATGGTATGGATTGTGAAGCAACCATTGAAATCTTGCATTTTGTGCTCTGCTGCATGTTGTGCCACTGGATGGTCCATATTGTTTTTGGCAACAGTTTGGTAGAAGCGATTTATTCTGGTTGACAGCTGGTTGGTTGTCATACCAATGTAAAACACTGTGCGGTGGTTGCAGCACAGCTGGTATATACCAAGGCTGCTTTCACAGATGGCCAGGTCTCTGATGGGGTGGGATGAGCCTATGATGGAACTGGAGTAGGGGGTACTGGGGGGAGGGGGTAGATTGGGCAGGTCTTCCACAAGGGCAGGGTATTGGAGGTGGGAGTGGCATAGGGATTGATTAGGATGTTGTGGAGGTTGGATGGGTGGCAGAACACCCAAAATCCACAAACCTAACAATCCTGGGCGCACCATTGTGGCTGGTTACAGTGCCACCACTGAAAGGATCTCAGCGCTTGTTGACCAACATCTGCAACCAATTGTCCAAAACCTAGCCTCCCACATTAAAGACACTAACCACTTCCTGAACTGGCTCTCCGCCATCCCCACACCCTTACCTGCTGAGTCCCTACTCGTCACTGTAGATGCAACCTCCATATACACCAACATTGCTCATGCCCATGGCTTTGCTGCAATTGAACACTACCTCTCCCAATGCTCTCCAGATTCCAAACTCACCACTTCCTTTCTCGCACACCTAACCAACTACATCCTAACCCATAATTACTTCGCCTATGAAGGGAAGGTATACAGACAAATTAGTGGCACAGCCAAGAGCACCTGCATAAACCCCTGGTCTGGTTCAGGTTTATTGATAACATCTTTAATTTGGACCCAAGGCCAGGACACCTTATCCTCATTCCTCCACAATCTCAAAAATTTCACTCCCATCCTCTTCACCTGGTGCTCCTCCACCATCATGCCATCTTCCTAGATGTTGAGATCTCCTTCTCTCAAATGCCTCCGTCTACACCTAGGTCCACATCAAACCTACCCTTCACCAACAGTACCTACACTTTGACAGTTACCACGCCTTCCACACCAAAATACCACTCCCATACAGCCAGGCCACCTATGGTAGATGCATCTGCAGTGATGAAGACTCCCTTGGCCAGTACACTGAGGTCTCACAAAGGCCTTAGCAGACAGGCAATACCCTCCAGACCTAAGACACAAACAGATCTCCTATGCCATATCTCCACATTCCCTTGTTCCTCACAACCATACCAAGAACCAACCACAAAGAAGCCCCCCCCCCCCCTTGTCACCCAATACCACCTGGGACTGGAACAACTGAACCACGTCCTTGATCAGGGCTTTGTTTATCTAGCATTATACCCTGAAATGAGGGTCAACTTACCCATGATACTTCCATCCCCTCCACAACATCCTAGTCCATTCCTATGCCACCCCCACACCCAATTCTCTGTCACAGGCATCGTACCCTTGTGGAAGACCCAAATGCAAGACCTGTCCAATCCACCCACCCGGCACCACCTACTTCAGTCGCATCGCAGGCTTATCCTACCCAATCAGAGGCCTGACCTCCTGTGAAAGTAACCATGTTATATACAAGCTCTGCTGCAACCACTGCACAGCATTTCACATTGGTATGACAACCAACCAGATGTCAACCAGAATGAATAGCTGCCGTCATCCTGTTGCCAAAAACAAGGTGTACCATCCAGTGGCACAATGTGCAGCTGAGCACAACATGTGAAATTTCAATGGCTGTTTCACAACCCATTCCATCTGGATCCTCCCCACCATCTTGAGCTTTTCTGAGCTGTGCAGGTGGGAGCTATCCTTACAGCACATCCTTCGCTCCTGTAACCTTCCTGTCCTAAACCTAAAGTAACTCCTGTCCCCCTCACCCCCACCCACTAGGGTGTGTGTGTGTGTGTGTGTGTGTGTGTGTGTGTGTGTGTGTGTGTGTGTGTGTGTGTGTGTACACCATCGCCTGTCCCAGTAACCTCCACCTAATTCGTGTCAGCTAGTTGTGTACTGCCAACTCACGCCCTTGTCTGTGAAATCGCATGCCCAGTCGTCTACCACCTGCCCCTCTACCTGCAACCCCAGCTAGCCCACAGATGGCTCAATACTCCCCCATGAACCACTAGACACGTCCTCCCAACCCCCCTCCCTGCATCCTGCCTCTCTCCATCCCTCACGTCACCCCACCCCGTAACCCCACCTCACTGCAGTACACTCATTGTGGACCAGGAAAGAGCTGGCAGTTGACTGACCACAATGTAGGGAGACAGGCGTATGCATGTGACTGTGTGTATGTGTGTGTGTGTGTTTCTCCTACTAGCTTGAAAAAGAAATACCATTCCAAAAGTTAGCTAAATCTGTACCTTTGTGTACCTATCGATGATGCAGCTTATCTGCCTTTCAGTAAGCCATCTCCTTCACTGCTAAATAATTTGTAATTCTCAGCCAGAACATTCCGTACATTATTACTTGACTAAGCTTAATTTTCCCCATGCCCATAATTAAAGAACTTCTGTATCTCCCCAACACCAGAAATGAAGCTGCTTAGAAATCTGAAGACAGTTAAGATCATCCAGGTTGGCATTACATTTCATAAGGTTGCATGTCTTGGCAGGTCAGCATTTCACTGCATGAGGTATTACTGTAGCACATATTTGTGTATCACACTGGTGTGAATCTGAGGAAACAATGGGAATCCAAAACAACTGGCACCTCATTTCCCTGTCTGAAAGATCTGGTTGCATTTCCAGAAACCAGCTGTCAGGTGTTAGAAGTTTATTCATTCAGACAAAATGCTGCACCAGCCCCAACAGCAGGCTACAAAGCATACCAGTGTAGAATGGTAGAGTTCTCACTGAACACTACTTCCAACTGTGACTTCTGTAACTCGACACACAGGCTAAGTAATTGTCTCAAGTTCTAAAGAGAGTGATACTGCAAGTAAAACAGACTCTGTGAGCACACAGGTTATAGCTCAACTGTCTGGGTTTGAATCACAGGCAGAAGGACTGCCAGGTTGGCAGCTGCCACATTTGTGAGAAGTCACATAATACACTACTGCACAAGAAATAATCATGGGCATCTGCAGAAATTTACTGAAGATGGAGCAAAATTCTAAAACCGCCATTTTTTATGTAACCGGTTCACTGAAACTGAAAACACATTGCACACCAAGAACTAACTTTGACAATACGTTTTGTGTAAACTAATTTTATCTCAAACAATTTGCTAATTATCTTCAACACAAAGGAACTGCTGATATTGGCTATGAGCACGCAGTGAATGAGGGTAATGGGCAAGGGGTGCTAAAATAGCTAGGTAGTCTGTGCAGCTGTGATGATTACTGTGTTCAGATGGCTTAGTGGTCAGAGCATCTGCCTAGTGAGCTGGAGATCCAGGTTTGAATCATGGTCCAACATAAGTTTTCAACATTCCCCATTGATTTCAATCAATGACTGCTTGCTGCCAATGTCTGCATTTCCTTTGTGTCTGTACTCAATGGCTGCTGGATCAAAATGGAGCCCATTCTTTCGGAAATGTCTGAAAGGAGAGATATCACACATATATTAGTACTTTTAAAGGAGATTCATTCAGTAGTAAACAGTAGCCATATTTCAATATTTTACGCAATATTTTCATATTATTAGTATGTATGCTACCTTTTTTATCTGACAATCGGAAATTATATTACATTCAGGGTAACCAGTGAGTCATGAAACATGGCTTTAATATAACGACCAGGTAACTGAATTTTTTGCCTTTCTGATTTATCTATTTGACTATTGCCTACTTTATGTGCTCTATTCAATGGTACACCTGAATCTCTCTCAGGGTTTCCTCTGAGACACAATAGACGTTTCAACAAACAGATAACTATTAAAAAGAGTATTTCTGTTCTACACATAGCTTGAGTTGCCAAGTTGTGCTATAACACGAATTGCCAATGACAAAATAACTATGATGCTAGAAGTAAATACCTTGATTTACCTACTTGCAATACTTAACCAGAATACATGTTGAGATATTTATGCAGCCTGTGCATAAACAATACTGTCTAGATTGTCAACAATTTTTGGTGAGAATTTTATTTCTCCAGTGTATTTTGTAACATGTAAAGAAACCAGGTGTGTGAGTGATTTCAGAGCTCTCTTATAATAATAATAATTTGTTAGTTATGAGTGCCAGAGGGAAAAATATGGTGGAAGCTGTTCTACAGAATTTAGAGTCTCATGCTGGTCTGTATTTCAATACTACAGTACTGTAGTTTTGATATCTTACTGTGATGCTTTATTTCTCTTTCTTTTCTGTAGACACTAAGTGGAAACATTCAAAATTATCTTCTTAGCTTATTATGTTTGTTACGCTGAAATATAATATAGACAATATACTAAAACATGTTTCTGTTCTTCTATATGTAGCACTGCTTCTTATATGTCCTGAGGGGGAAAGAGGGGGAGGGGGGAATACCCAAATCAACCACTTTTCCTTCTACTTTGCTTGCCAATGACAACAATCCTAATTCAGATTCACCATCTGTATCTCTCCTCCTATCTTGGAATACCAATCATCATTTGATGATGAATAAAACAATAGCTGCAGGGAAGAGCATGTTTTAATTTGAAGCATTTAAAGCCAGCTGAGATCAATGAAATAGAACAAGTGCTGTTTCAAAGAGCAACTGAAGGTGACATTACTGATGTACAGCCCATTAAACAACACAATTTAGAAGATATGGGGCAAACACCCTCACCTTCAAGAACAAGCAACACTAAATAAAAATTAAAATATACAGAGCAGTGAACTAGAAACGTTTCCAAAATCAGAATGCAGTGGTGAGAATACTACATTTCATCCAGGAAACTGTGTGTTTCCAGGAGTATGCATGAAATAAGAATGTCCAAACAACTGCAGAAGGAAGTGCTATAAAAAGGCTGAAAATTTTTTTAAGACATTACCAATTAGAGACTTATGACAGCAAGCGAGACTTTATTCACAATAAGACATATCTTTATAAAGACTAGTACATGAGTGAATTCAACAAGAAACTAGATTGTTATTTCTAGTTGCCAAGAAGATAACAAAATGAATCCATGTCTTTAAACGGTTTTTGAAGACACTTGGAATCTGTAAAGGTTTTGGGGATATAGCAATGAACAGAACATCTGAAAACACGAATGAAGAAGACAAAAGGGACCACCATGTAAAAAAAAATCAATTCGCCAGAACTTTTGGATAGTGCAAGGGATCACATCCAAAGTTTTGCAGTTGTTGAATCCCATTGTTGTCACTCTGGGACAAGAAGAAAAAAAATTTTTTTCTGTCATCTTACTTTCTCTTTCTGTTTTTGCAAGTAGTTTCACTTTGTATTCACCTTCTCTTTTTTACCATAGTCTACCATACAATTTTATGCCGCCTATATATACTCAATAATACGTAACCCACTTCCAAACCATAACCACCCCCCCCCCACCCCCCACCCCCCAAAAAACAAAAAATTACCCCGTTTTCAACACTACCGCTGCTATAAAATCCACCGTTTCCAATTCACAAACAGTTCCTTTGACCTATTTAACAACCATTTCGGCTAGTTCTAATAACTTTCGCTTTATTTCCATTTCTGTTTTTACCACATCACTGATCATTTTTAGCCGCTTCCCACAGGTTTTAACGTCATTATTTCTTCGTCAGACAATTGTTAGCCTCATTTTCATAATCTGCCACCACAAAACCACTCCTTTTAATACATTTACACACAGTTTTTTCGAAATTTTCCAGAATTTGTCCACCCTTTAACGTGTTTTGGCGGCAACACAACCACCTAACCTTTGTGCACATCATTGTCTACCAACCCAAGTTCACCACAGGAGCAACATAGCCCAGCTTTTACCAACACTTTTTCGCCTTTTTTCACGCCTTTTTTCACACCAGATCTCCAGCTGCTTTCTAGTTCACCTTTATCTCTCCCCATATATTTTTATTTTCATTTTCACTTCAGCCTCATGTTACACTTTCCACCTTCTAATACCATGTCACCCTCGCAACACCCCCACAACAACCCCATTAAGTTTTATTTACATTCCCTCCACAAACATGCATTCGCCCTAGCCAGATTATGCTCCCATATTTTATTTTCTCAGGCTTGTCTGACATTTGGCATTACCCCCAAAGGTCTCATACTTAAAGTTCCCATCTCTGGCTGTAACCCTTCTTTCCATCAGTCCCTATACCAGTTCCAAACTGAACAATCCATTGCCCTCACACACCTAATCCTTCACCTACACATCAACTCAGCCAATGAGCACACCCGTCAACTCCTATCTTAATAAAAGTCCTCAATCTTTCCTCTCCAACATCCACACCGGCTGTTCACAGAATCCTCCTACAGGCCAACCGCAAATTAGAACAGCATGCCACCCTCCACCTCAAAAAACTATCCAATCTCCTGATTTCCCACCTCCAGAAAGGCAACTCACTCACCCTTCACAACCTTTCCAGCAAACCTCAACCTCCTCTCATTGCACACCACATCTACTCAATCTCCCACTTCCAGCTCCACTCCCCCCAAAACCTCAAAATTCCAATCAACACAATCTGGAACCACAACACCCTAATTCAGTAGTTAACCTTTCCTCCAAACCTCTCTCCCAATCCGAAACCTCTGTCCTATCCAAAGGCCTCACCTTCAGCCTCACTCCCAGATTCAGCCAAACAGCCCTCGTCAAAGATTTACTGTCCTACACTCGTACTCTCTGCTGGAAATATCACTTTGCCACGAAGAAAAATGACCCTAATCCTACTCCTAATGATCCAACTCCCCAAGACACTATCCAAACTGAACCCTACCTGGAACAGTTCCGTCCTCCGTCACAGCGGGACCCACCTCCTCTTCCCCAAAATCACCCTCTCCAAACCTTCCAGGAATTTCTGACTTCCAGCCTTGCCTCTCAATCCTTCTTAAAAAACCTTAATCCTACTCCCAACATCACCACTGCTGAAGCCCAGGCTATCCGTGATCTGAAGGCTGACCGATCCATTGTCATTCTTCCGGCGACATACAAAGTTTGCCAAGGTAATCCCATTCCTGATGTCCAGGCAGAGCTTCAAGGAATCCTCAGAACCTTAGGCCCCCTACAAAACCTTTCACCTGACTCCATCAACCTCCTGACCCCACCGACACCCCGCACCCCTACCTTCTACCTTCTTCCTAAAATTCACAAACCCAATCATCCCAGCCGCCCCATTGTAGCTGGTTACCAAGCCACCACAAAACGTATCTCTGCCTACGTAGATCAACACCTTCAACCCATTACATGCAGTCTCCCATCCTTCATCAAAGACACCAACCACTTTCTCGAACGCCTGGAATCCTTACCCAATTTGTTACCCCCGGAAACCATCCTTGTAACCATTGATGCCACTTCCTTATACACAAATATTCCGCACGTCCAGGGCCTCGCTGCGATGGAGCACTTCCTTTCATGCCGATCACCTGCCACCCTACCTAAAACCTCTTTCCTCATTACCTTAGCCAGCTTCATCCTGACCCACAACTACTTCACTTTTGCAGGCCAGACATACCAACAATTAAAGGGAACAGCCATGGGTACCAGGATGGCCCCCTCGTACGCCAACCTATTCATAGGTCACTTAGAGGAAGCCTTCTTGGTTACCCAAGCCTGCCAACCCAAAGTTTGATACAGATTTATTGATGACATCTTCATGATCTGGACTCACAGTGAAGAAGAACTCCAGAATTTCCTCTCCAACCTGAACTCCTTTGGTTCCATCAGATTCACCTGGTCCTACTCCAAATCCCATGCCACTTTCCTTGACGTTGACCTCCATCTGTCCAATGGCCAGCTTCACACGTCCGTCCACATCAAACCCACCAACAAGCAACAGTACCTCCACTATGACAGCTGCCACCCATTCCACATCAAACGTCCCTTCCTTACAGCCTCGGTCTTCATGGCAAACGAATCTGCTCCAGTCCGGAATCCCTGAAACATTACACCAACAACCTGAAAACAGCTTTCGCATCCCGCAACTACCCTCCCGACCTGGTACAGAAGCAAATAACCAGAGCCACTTCCTCATCCCCTCGAACCCAGAACCTCCCACAGAAGAAACCCAAAAGTGCCCCACTTGTGACAGGATACTTTCCGGGACTGGATCAGACGCTGAATGTGGCTCTCCAGCAGGGATACGATTTCCTCAAATCCTGCCCTGAAATGAGATCCATCCTTCACAAAATCCTCCCCACTCCACCAAGAGTGTCTTTCTGCCGTCCACCTAACCTTCGTAACCTCTTAGTTCATCCCTATGAAATCCCCAAACCACCTTCCCTACCCTCTGGCTCCTACCCTTGTAACCGCCCCCGGTGTAAAACCTGTCCCATGCACCCTCCCACCACCACCTACTCCAGTCCTGTAACACGGAAGGTATACACGATCAAAGGCAGAGCCACGTGTGAAAGCACCCACGTGATTTACCAACTGACTTGCCTACACTGTGAAGCTTTTTATGTGGGAATGACCAGCAACAAACTGTCCATTCGCATGAATGGACACAGGCAGACAGTGTTTGTTGGTAATGAGGATCACCCTGTGGCTAAACATGCCTTGGTGCACGGCCAGCACATCTTGGCACAGTGTTACACCGTCCGGGTTATCTGGATACTTCCCACTAACACCAACCTGTCAGAACTCCGGAGATGGGAACTTGCCCTTCAGTATATCCTCTCTTCTCGTTATCTGCCAGGCCTCAACCTCCGCTAATTTCAAGTTGCTGCCGCTCATACCTCATCTGTCTTTCAACATCATCTTTGCCTCTGTACTTCCGCCTCAACTGACATCTCTGCCCAAACTCTTTGCGTTTACAAATGTCTGCTTGTGTCTGTGTATGTGCGGATGGATATATATATGTGTGTGTGTGTGTGTGTGTGTGTGTGTGTGTGTGTGTGTGTGTGTGCGTGTGTGTTCCCCCCAAGGTAAGTCTTTCCGCTCCCGGGATTGGAATGACTCCTTACCCTCTCCCTTAAAACCCACATCCTTTCATCTTTCCCTCTCCTTCCCTCTTTCCTGACGAAGCAACCATTGGTTGTGAAAGCTTGAATTTTGTGTGTATGTATTTGTTTGTTTGTGTATCTATCGACCTGCCAGCGCTTTCATATGGTAAGTCACATCATCTTTGTTTTTAAATATATTTTTCCCGCGTGGAATGTTTCCCTCTATTATATTCTTACTATGTATTTCATTGCACTAAAATAGGTTTTGCAATAGTTGCAGTTAGTTGATTTTGGAACGAACAAGTACATAACTCACCATCTGAATAGTGAAGTAGTAGCTATCTCACATTTTAAGAAAAAGAAATTGATTTCAATAGGAAAAAACAGGACAAATCTAAATGTAGTGGTCTTTTCAAAATAACTAATCACATTAGATAAGAATTATTTCTGAACACTTTGTTTATAGAGAAGCTTTAAAATTCTGAGATATTTTCAAACATCTTTCTTTCAGTAACAGCAATTGTAAGTTATCCTATGCAGTTGCTGTACCAAGGTGACAATTATGTACATAGAAAATCCTCACAAGAAATTGTTTTCCAATAATATTAGGCAGACACTAAAATTAAAAATCTGAAATATAAAAATTCAGACTTACTGAGAAAACCCTGTTGCCTATGAACAAAAACAATTAAAAAGTGGCACTTTAATCTTCCATGAAATTGAAATGGAGAAACAGGGAATAATCTTAAAAAAAAAAAAAAATTATTTAACTTTTATGACATCTTTAACACTTTGTTTAGAAAACTTCACATCTGACCACGTTGATGGATTTATTGCTTTAGCCCCATGCTTCCTATTTTCAGTGTTGACTAGCATAACCAAAACTGAATAAAATCTGTTTTGAAAGCTACATTTTTTTGGGTGAGTTGTTAAAGATGCAACCCAGTGCCACCATCTGACTGGTTGTATCAAGGAAATTTCCCAAAACTGCCCTAAAATTAGCCAGTGGAAATAATAAACTAGGACTGAATTTTTTTCTGAAGATATATTTAGCTCCCATTATTAAGTATAATGTACACACCTACAGTATAGCATGGCTGTGTTCATCACAGCCTACTACAGTAGCTCTGCTGGTTATAACTGAATGTAAATAGAATGAGCAAGCCATCAAACATCATCTTCATTCCACAACAGGCAGTAAACCAGTATTGTGATTCCATTGTGTAGCAAAGGGAGGGGTGTCCTCATGGGAACTGGGAATGGATGACTGACATGTATATTGCTGTCAGCTGCAGAACAGTGCCAAAAATGACACTGCCTATAGGAATTGGCTTAATTTCCAATGAGCAGGGTTACAACCAAAAAATCCAAGATATACAGTGATAGAGTCACAGTAGCTCCTATGGGTCCCAGCAATACTAAAATTGCAGTTCTGAGTCACTGATAAACCTTTGATAGGAATCTGTGGGAATTTTTTAATGAATGAAAAACATGTACTTAGATTTCAAAAGGAGACAAATGCATCTTCTTGTGTCCCCTTGCAGAGTCCTGTGGAAACAAGCCAGTTATGGATATGATAGAAAGCAGGAAGCGGTTACACCTTTCTCTAGGAAAGCAAACTTAACTCATTTAATTCCATTCTCGTTGAAGAACAGTTGTTAAGGATGGGCATCAGGTTGGACGAGTCAAAAGCTTCTTACAATCAGAAGATTCTTCTGCCTAAACATCATGTAACTAAATTGTCATGGGTGAGCATAATTGGTTGTTGAACACACAATATCTATTCCTTTAGCAAACCTCAGAAAAAGGTTCTGGATACCCCATGGAAGACCTATAATTATGAAAGTAATTCACATGTGCCTGCCTTACTATAACCTAAAGGCAACCACTGCAACCCAGCTCATTGAGCAAGTTCCTCTGGTTTGTGTAGAGCAAATATGGCCATTTCTGTAGCTGTGAGGTTGAATATGGAGGACGACTATGTGTCAGGGACAGAAGAAAGAGGAGCAGAAGTAGGACAAAAATCTACTTTGCCTTGTTTGAATGTGTGGCAACAAAGGCCGTACACATTGAGCTGGTCACTGGTATCCTCCCAAGTTTTCATTGCTGCTCTTCAAAGATTCATTTTATGACAAGCCATTTGCACAGACATGTTCAGCAACAGTGAGAAAACATTAGTGGTAGTAAGGAATGAGCTGTGTGAGCTGCACAAGCTGTTCAGCACTCAGTTCCATGCAACACTAATTCAGAACTAAGCATCACAAAATAACGATATTGTGGCATTTTATCCTGCCTCCTGACCTGCATTTTGGTGGGCTGGGAGAAGCAAGTATAAAATCTATCAAGGCACATTTAAGAAGAATTGTGGGAGACCAAGTGCTGACATATAAAGAATTAAATTCTCAACCCATTACACAACTTTCAGATAGCCCAGCTGAGTTATACGTCCTACTACAAGCTTTTTCTTATCAGTGAATACCTGATAGCAGAGCCAGAGTCTTGCTTTCAGAGTCATCATCCAAGTTACCATGATGGCCGCTATTTGAGGAGGGTAAACAGCATGTGTGGAAATGGTGGTCAAAGCACTACTGACCACAGTTGCAGCACAGAACTAAATGCTCATCAGCAAAAGACAATATGTAACTAGGTACATTGGTTCTCATGTAGGAAGACAATCTGGCATCCCTGATGTGGCAATCTGGAGTCATCGTTTACACACATCCTAGTCTTGGTAGTTTGGTGGAGTTTGTTTAGTGCATACAGCAAAGGGAATCTATAAATGACCAGTTTCAAAAATCTGTGGCTGCTCTGCAGGAACTTAGGCTTTAGTGCTCATACATATATAATTACTAACTGTCTGAAAGTTCTTTTTTTGTTTTTGTTTACAGTGAAGATGATTTCGTCAACCTTTTATTTACTTATTTGCTACTCATCACGTACCAAACAGAGGCAGCACTGAGTCACAGACAGGCGCAATAAAAGGGAATGCCAGAAATATTTAGCTTTTAGACTACATCGTTCATCAGAAGTAGAAAACACACCCAAGCACAATTCGCGCACACATGCTCACTTCCACCTCCAGGCATTAAGGTCCGAATGCAATTGCGTCTGAGGTGAGCAGCAATTCAGCTGGGTAGGTAGTCGGGATACAGAACATCTGTGGAGCAGAGAGGGTGAAGGATAACAGAGTAATGGTAGGGGAAAAGACATTCGTGTTGCATGTGGGTGCAGCTGTGCTGCAGGCTGATTGAGGGCAGAAGGGAAGAGCAGAGAAATAGACAAGGAGAAAGGAATATGTATGTGCTTTAACAGGATAGAAGGCATGTGCAGTAGTGGAGTGGGAGTAGGTATGGGGATAGGCAGATGGAGAACATGGACTAGCAAAGGCCAAGGCCAGGGGTTTCATGGGAACAAAGAAGAGTTCCCTGGTGTTGGTGGGAAGAATCAAGATGACAGAGGCTGCAAAAAGTCCTTAAGGTGAAGCACATCATGTTTGATGGCATTTTCAGCAACTGGGTGGTCCAGCTGTCTCTTGGCCACAGTTTCGTGGTGACCACTCATGCAGACAGACAGCTTCTTAGTAGTTATGTTGAAGTAGAATGTGCACAGTGGTTGCAGCTAAGTTTGTAGATTACATCTATGTTTGTAGATGGGTTAGGAGAGTGGCTGTGACAGGACTGTAGTAGGTGGTAGTGGGAGAACGTAAGGGCTTGGGCCAGCACTAGGCCTATCACAGGAATATGAGTGATGAGGCAAGGGGTTGCGAGCAGGGTGGAGTAGGGACAGAAGAGGATATTGTGAAGGTTCAGTAGGCAGAGGAGTATCATTGTGTGAGGGGTGGGTGAGACAAGGAGGATATCATCATTCCAGAGCACAATGATGCAGTTGAAACATTCACATAGAATATTCTTCAGTCATGAGTGGAGTGCTCCTCTGTGGCTGGACAGTGGGTATGTGGGGGATGGTAGGTGACTACGAGAAAAAGCATGGGAGATCTGTTTCTGAATAAGGCTATTTCAATCTATGAAAACCTCAGTCAGATACGTGGCATATTTGGAGATGGACTGTTCATCACTACAGATGCAACAAACAACCATAGGTGGTTAAGCAGTATGGAAGGGACTTCTTGGTGTTGAGTGGATGGCAGCCATCAAAGTGGAGATATTTATTGATGGCTGGTAGGTTTGACATGGCAGACATACTGAAGCAGCCATCCTTTAGGTGGAAAACAACATCAAGCAAGGTGGTTTGTTGGGCTGAAGAGGGCCAGGTGAAGTGAATGAGTAAGATGAGGTTCTGGAAGAATGTGGGTAGAGTGTACTCTCACTCAAGTCCACTTCATGACAATGTCATCAATTACTCTTAACCAGATGAAAGATTAGGGATTCTGGGTGGTTAGGAGGAATTCCTCTAGATGGACCACGAATATGTGGGCACAGGATGATGCCATGCACCCAACGTTGTATCACATATCTGATTGTAGGTGATGCCTTCAAAGGAAAAGTAACTGTGGGTGAGTCTATAGTTGGTCACACTAACCATGAAGGAAGTTGTAGGCTTGGAGTCAGTCGGGCATTGGGAAAGGTAGTGTTTAATAGTGACAAGATCATGAGCATTTGGGATGTTAGTGTAGGAGTGGCATCAACACTGATGAGCGGGGCCCTGGGTGGAACTGTGGAGAGTAGGTGGAGGAAATGATTGATGCCTTTTATATAGGGAGGCAGTTTATGGATAGCTGGCTGATGGTTTTGGCCCACAAGGACAGAGATTCTATGTGGGAGCACAGTACCTGGCCACATTAGGGTATCTGCTTGGCTGGATTTATGTACTTTGGGAAGCATGTCGAACATATGAGTGTGGGGAGTGGAGAGGATAAGGAGAGGTGGTGGGGGAGAGTGTGGAGAGGGGGAGAATGGGGGGAGGGAGGGAGGGAGGAGGGAGGGGAAGTGACTTGGGGGAGGGGAATGGGGAGAGGGTTGTCTGACATGGACCTGAGAATTCGAGTGAGGAGAGACTTGAGATCATGCTGGGCTTCTGGAAGGATGTCACTGTGGCAGAACTTGTATGTGGATGTGTGAACACTGGGATGGTACATCCACCAGGTAATCCTTGGTCCATAACCACAGTAAGAAACCATTATTGCCAGGAGTGATCATAAGGTCGGGGTCTATTTTTACAAGGGGGGACCCAAAAGTAACCGGAATCGTAATGCTGCACATTGTAGCAGGTTGCGCCCCCAGAGCTCTGCTGAGCCATTCTGCCATGCAGTGTCACCCAACAGTGAGAAGTGTGGCTTCTTTGGCAGTTCTTTGAGTGTACGTACAGTGCAGATGTGACTATAGGAAATGGCTAGTTCTTACAAACAACGTGCAGCAGTCAAGTTGCTCGGCAAGAACGCAGCAACAGAAACTGTTGCGATGATTCAGACAGCCTACAAAGACCATGCTCTTAATAAAACACAAGTGTACGAATGGTTTTCTTAGTTTAAAAAGGGAGAAATGGTGGTTGAAGATCAGCCTTGTTCCGGCCGACCTTCAACTGCTTGAAGCGAAGACTACATCGACAAAATCCATGATCTCATCAGTGAAGATCGATGCAGGACAATCGACCAACTCAAGAACTTGTCCGGATTGTCCTGGAGCTCAATTCAGCGCATCTTGATCATTGATTTGGGGATGCGAAGAGTGGCAGCAAAATTCGTGCCGAAGCTTCTTACCGGTGATCAAAGGTGTTCAAGCCTGCCTCAGAATGAAGAATGCGTTCAAAGATGATCCACATTTTTTCAACAAAATCATTACAAGTGATGAGTCATGGTGCTATGGGTACGATCCCGAAAGTAAACAACAGTCATCACAATGGAAGTCACCTGGCTCACCTCGACCAAAAAAAGCTCAACAAATGAAATCGAATGTGAAAACTATGTTGATCTGTTTTTTTGACATCAAAGGGATTGTATACTCTGAATTTGTCCCTGGAAACCAGACAGTAAACCAACAATTCTATTTGGAGATTACGAAATAGCTTCGCAGAAGTTTGTCGCGAAAACGTTTGGCTTTGTGGGATTCTGGCATGTGGTTCCTGCATCACGATAATGCTCCTGCACACACGGCTCAGCATTCGCCAGTTTTTGTCCTCAACGAAGACGACTACCTTGACCCACGCGCCCTACTCACCAGATTTAGCACCTCGGACTTCTTCCTATTCTCGAGGATGAAAAGAGACTTGAGAGGGAAGCATTTTGTGGATGTGGAAGATGTAAAACGCAATGTCATGAAAGTGCTAGCAGGTAGCAAAGAGGACAAATTTAAAAGGTGCTTCGAACACTGGAATGAATGTTTGGACAAGTGTATTAATGCTAATGGAGAGTACTTCGAAGGAGATTAAGGTTGTATTTGAAAACAATAAAGTATATGCTTTCTAGAAAGAAATTCCGGTTATTTTTGGGTCCCCCCTCGTATGTGGTGGATTGCAGCTCAATCTGTGGACGTCAGGTTCGTTTCCATGGTGAGGAATTTGGGGAATGACTGAGAGGCAAAGTTCAAAGTTAGGAAATTCTGGAAAGTTAACAAGGGATGATTGGAGTCTGTGAGAGTAGATCACAGTCAGATAGAGGAGTAAACTGAGTCAGACGGAGCTCAATATTGATTCTGGATTGACTCTGATTGGTAGGGTTAGTGGTGCAAAAGTATTTATAACTGTGTTTTGGATCTGTTTAAGCTCTGGGTCCTGCAGGGTGGAAGGAACGAGTTTCTGAGGGTGTGGTAAATGCAGTATGTCTGCAAAGCCAGGTTTGGTGGCAATTAAGGGTTTTGAGGGGGTTTCGTGGAGGTTCTTGTAGTGGTGGTGAATAATCATAGTCCAAGGCAAAAGTATGAGATGAACAAATTGGACAGTTTTTTGAGGGGTCATTGTGTGTACCGCTGTAGTTCCTGGATGGCAAAGGTTTTAATCTGGGAGATGGGATGCAGGAATTAGGATTGCAGAGCAGAAGCATTTTAAAGGTAGAGAGGAGGTAGTACGAGGTGGGTTGGGCTTGATTTATATTGATTTACAGGAATAGGTTAGTAAGGGCTATTGGCTGATAGAATTTGAACAGACAGATAATTGGAGAAGAATGGGTTGCAACCAGAGGTGGGCAATCTGATGGTCAGGCCATCTGGGGAGATTACATGAGCGAGGCAACAATGCAGGAATAGTATGCAATGCTGGGTTTTGTCAACGGATAGGGAAGTCCTTTGTATTGGTGCAGATGGATGGTGCAAGGGTCCATAACAAAGGATGAATAACACATAAAAATACATACAACTGGGTATAAATTCATGGGAAAAATTGTAAAAAGACTAAATAGATGAAGCATACTGAGTCAGACGGAGCTCAATATTGATTCTGGATTGACTCTGATTGGTAGGGTTAGTGGTGCAAAAGTATTTATAACTGTGTTTTGGATCTGTTTAAGCTCTGGGTCCTGCAGGGTGGAAGGAACGAGTTTCTGAGGGTGTGGTAAATGCAGTATGTCTGCAAAGCCAGGTTTGGTGGCAATTAAGGGTTTTGAGGGGGTTTCGTGGAGGTTCTTGTAGTGGTGGTGAATAATCATAGTCCAAGACAAAAGTATGAGATGAACAAATTGGACAGTTTTTTGAGGGGTCATTGTGTGTACCGCTGTAGTTCCTGGATGGCAAAGGTTTTAATCTGGGAGATGGGATGCAGGAATTAGGATTGCAGAGCAGAAGCATTTTAAAGGTAGAGAGGAGGTAGTACAAGGTGGGTTGGGCTTGATTTATATTGATTTACAGGAATAGGTTAGTAAGGGCTATTGGCTGATAGAATTTGAACAGATAGATAATTGGAGAAGAATGGGTTGCAACCAGAGGTGGGCAATCTGATGGTCAGGCCATCTGGGGAGATTACATGAGCGAGGCAACAATGCAGGAATAGTATGCAATGCTGGGTTTTGTCAACGGATAGGGAAGTCCTTTGTATTGGTGCAGATGGATGGTGCAAGGGTCCATAACAAAGGATGAATAACACATAAAAATACATACAACTGGGTATAAATTCATGGGAAAAATCGTAAAAAGACTAAATAGATGAAGCATACTGAGTCAGACGGAGCTCAATATTGATTCTGGATTGACTCTGATTGGTAGGGTTAGTGGTGCAAAAGTATTTATAACTGTGTTTTGGATCTGTTTAAGCTCTGGGTCCTGCAGGGTGGAAGGAACGAGTTTCTGAGGGTGTGGTAAATGCAGTATGTCTGCAAAGCCAGGTTTGGTGGCAATTAAGGGTTTTGAGGGGGTTTCGTGGAGGTTCTTGTAGTGGTGGTGAATAATCATAGTCCAAGACAAAAGTATGAGATGAACAAATTGGACAGTTTTTTGAGGGGTCATTGTGTGTACCGCTGTAGTTCCTGGATGGCAAAGGTTTTAATCTGGGAGATGGGATGCAGGAATTAGGATTGCAGAGCAGAAGCATTTTAAAGGTAGAGAGGAGGTAGTACAAGGTGGGTTGGGCTTGATTTATATTGATTTACAGGAATAGGTTAGTAAGGGCTATTGGCTGATAGAATTTGAACAGATAGATAATTGGAGAAGAATGGGTTGCAACCAGAGGTGGGCAATCTGATGGTCAGGCCATCTGGGGAGATTACATGAGCGAGGCAACAATGCAGGAATAGTATGCAATGCTGGGTTTTGTCAACGGATAGGGAAGTCCTTTGTATTGGTGCAGATGGATGGTGCAAGGGTCCATAACAAAGGATGAATAACACATAAAAATACATACAACTGGGTATAAATTCATGGGAAAAATCGTAAAAAGACTAAATAGATGAAGCATAGCGAGAAAGGTGCAACCTGAATAAGTAGGCTCTATAGTGAAAAACGAAAATGACACACACACACACACACACACACACACACACACTCAGGTGTGTTTTACATTTTGACAGTTGTCAACCTTTCCATGTCAAATGTTCCTTCCCATACAGTTTTGGCATTTGAGGCAAACATATCTGTTCAGCTGCAGACATTCTCACCCCAGTGTTCAATGAGACATAATTACCCCACAAGCCTAGTTCAAAAACAGATTTGCTGGGCCACTACATCTAATCTTGGTATTGCTGATCCCTTAAAAACTTACAAGGACACTACTTCTCATTCAGTATTATCCTGGTCTTGAATGTATTTATCAGCTACTTTGACAAGGCAATGACTTCCCAAAATCATGCCCAGAAATGAGGTTCATTCTGTCCAAAATTTTGCCCACCACACCTAGAATAGCTTTTCGTCACCCTCCCAATCTCTGCAATATCTTTGGCAGACCCCATGCTCCTTCTGCACAAATCTTCCTACCCTATGGCTCCTACCCCTGTGACTGTCCCCGCTGCTAGGCTTGCCTTATGCACCCTCCTACTACCACCTACACCAGCCCTGCAACTAGTAAAACATATACCATCAAATACTGTTTGGCCTTTTAAATTAGCATGATTACCACAAAGTTATCAATTAGGATGAGTGGGCATAGGCAGGGGGTGTATACTGGCAAAACTCAATATTCTGTTGCAGAGCGTAGTTTACAATATGACAATTGTGACCTTGGTGCCTATTCCATCACATGTGCCATCTGGACTCTTCCCCCAGACACCAGTTTCTCAGAACTTTACAGGTGGGAACTGGTGGTACATTTCCTAGGTTCTCACCACCCATCTGGCCTACATTTACATTAATTTCTTCACAGAGACTACCCTTTCTTCACTCCCTTTTAGTTTTCTACATCTTTCATTTTCTGACATGTCTATTTTTTGTCATCCCCCACCCATCTCTATCACATACAATGCATTCAGCTTTTCACTTTTATTAAATCGTGCACATGTTTTAGCAGTAAGCTCCGTCTTGCATGTTACCCTATCTTTCACTTTTACGCTATCGTGTTTTCAAATCTGATGAGTCTTTCCTTCTCATCCCATCTGGTAAGTCTCCCTGACCTGGGCTTCTGGGTGACTTTTCCAAACTCTACCCCTTTCCCTAAAACTCAGCATTCCTTTTCCCTCGACCCTCTTCCTCCCTCTTCAATCCTTCTGCCAGTAGAAAGAACCACTGGCTCTGAAAACTAGCAAACTGTAATACCTTTTATTTGTGTGTCCTCCTGTCGACAGTTGGCAAGTAGATTTTTTGTCTATGCAGTTACTTATATTTTCACTCCACTTAAACAATGATGTACTTTCATTCTCAAGTACCTTTCCCTTGCAGCGAGTGTAAGCATTTGTTTGGACTGTGGTAAGAGCCAGGCAGCACAGGATTACTGTGCATTTCATGGCTGCCTGCAACTGGATATTAGTAGAACTGCAGCTGAGGCAAATCAAGAGAAACAGCACTCAACTTTGTCTCAATTCAGAAGGCACAATGCTTACATGTGTCCCTTCATTGATTCAACCTAGCCCTAATACATCAACATAAATATGAACTGTCACAGAGAAGAGGCAGATTACAATATTGCCAGCTAACCAAGCCCAGTCTACTTTCTCAACACACACATCAAGCTTTACTGGACCAATATTGTTATCCAATAGCTATAACCAACTTTGAAACCCAAGTGTCCATGCTACTCATTTTGCAGATTCATGTCTGTGCACAGGAATCTACACATCACAGTACTGTAGCACACCACTGGAGGAGCCAAAGCAAAATGGCACAGCCCAATGACAAAATGAAATATTGTGTGGTAATTCATTTCTTGAATTTGAGGGGGAATAACACTGCAACAATCCATGCTGAGTTGTCAGGTGTGTACGGCGATAATGAACAGTCATATGACAGTGGTTACGTGGTGCAGATGTCTCTAGTGTGGTCAAACTAGTCTGTATAATGAAGAACACAGATGCACCCCATATCTCAGAGAAGTACTGAAAGCTGCAAGAAAAGTCTTGTGGAGCTGGCGCTCAAAAATGGGCGAATCACAACTTAAGTGACAGCAAAAAATAAAGGGAACCTTAGTTATGGATCGGTTTCCAACATCTTGCACAACATTTTAAACATGATAAAGGTCACCACCTGCTGTGTTCTGTTGTTTCTCACACCAAATAGAAAGTGTGCTAAACCAAAGTGCCAGTGGAGATGTTCCAGCTGAACCAGTACAGTCGACTTTTTTAGCTGCCTGATCACCATGGACAAGTGCTGAGTGTATCAATATCACACTGAGAAAGCAGCAAAGCAAGTAGTGGAAATGTGGAGAGTCATGACCATCAAAGAAGGCAAAGATCCAGTCTACAACAGAAAAGGTGATAAGTGTTTTTCTTTTTTCTGGAGTGTTACGGTATGATGCTAACAGAGTATACTCATAAGAGGCAAACAAAAAAGTGCATACCACTGAAATCTCCTGATGAGGTTACAGGAACCTATCAAGATGCACATTGCATGAAGAAAAGTAGGTGGTTTTCCTCCACGACAATGTCTCTGTTCATTATGTTTCAAATAGCTCTGAGCACTGTGGGACTTAACATCTGAGGTCATCAGTCCCCTAGAGCTTAGAACTACTTAAACCTAACTAACCCAAGGACATCACACACATCCATGCCCAAGGCAGGATTCGAACCTGTGACCGTAGCGGTCACATGGTTCCAGATTGAAGCACCTAGAACCGCTCTGCCACCCCAGCTGGCAGTTCATTATGCACGGGACAGAGTCACAAATATGCCTCTTCTTTGGGATACAAAATTTTGCCTCACTCCCTGTATTCTCCTGTCGGGGCAATGAGTGACTTCTCCTTCTTTGCTTGGTATGCAATTATAAAACAATGATGAGACGATAAGTTTCCTGTACAGTCAAACAGCAGACTTGTAGAGCCAAGGTCCTGCAACATTGGGAAAAAGATATCACATTGAAGTGTGACTGGGCTGAAAGGACTAGTACCATCACCTTGTTTCATTGCCGCAGCTTAACTTTCTTAGCATGATAATTAATTTTTTTTTTTTTTTTTAGGTGCCAACATACAACCTGTGCCTATGCCCATTCATCCTAACTGATAAACTGGTGGCAGTCATGCGGATGTAAAAGGCTGAACAGTGATTACACAACACCTGGTGTACGACATTTCACAGGTGGCTATTGCTATTATATGATTTGTTACTTACAGTGCTCGCATAGGCAGTGGTAGGAGGGTGCATAGGACAAACCCCCACTTTAAGACTTGCCCCACGCACTCTCCTACCACCATTTATACCAGCTCTGTAACTGGCAAAACATGTTCTATCAAAGGGAGAGCCAACTGTGAAATGACATGTCGTATACCAGCTATTATGTGAACACTGTTCAGCCTTTTACGTTGGCATGACTATCTACAAGTTCTCAGTTAAGATTACCAGCTCTATACTTACCCCAGAGACCAGTTTCTCAGAACTCAGCAGGCAGGAACTGACACTACATGTCCTTAGTTATTGTCACTAACCTGGCCTTAATTTATGTTAATTTCTTTGGTCTCTGCATTTCTTCACAGTAACTATTCCTGTTTTCTACATTTTTCATTTTATGACCTGTCTGTTTTTTGCAGCACACCTCTATCACATTCAATGCATGTAACTTTTCAATCTTATTAACTCGTGCACAACATTTTGGCAGTAATCTCTGTCTTGGTGGTGGTGGTGGTTAGTGTTAAACGTCCCGTCGACAACGAGGTCATTAGAGACGGAGCGCAAGCTCGGGTTAGGGAAGGATTGGGAAGGAAATCGGCTGTGCCCTTTCCAAGGAACCATCTCAGCATTTGCCGGAAACGATTTAGGGAAATCACGGAAAACCTAAATCAGGATGGCCGGAGATGGGATTGAACCGTCGTCCTCCCGAATGCGAGTCCAGTGTGCTAACCACTGCGCCACCTCGCTCGGTAATCTCTGTCTTGTATATTACCTTATCTTCCATCTTTAAGTCTCAGGTTTTCAAATCTTGTTTGGCACAGTCACCATCAATCAATCTTCTCTTCTCATCCTGTCCATTAAAGTCTCCCCTGACTGGGGTTCTGGGTGATTTTTCTGAACTTTACCCTTTCCCTAAACCTCACTAGGCCTTTTCCTTCGCCTCTCCTCCTTCCTCTTCAACCCTTCTACCACAAGAAGGAGCCACTGGTTCCAAAAGCTTGCAAACTTTAATACCTTTTATATGTGTGTGTTCTCCTGCCACCTCTTGGTGAGTAGATTTTTTATCCATCCAACTACGTTATATTTTCAACTTTTATTTAAGCACACTACAAGGTGCAAAATGTCAACAGAAATGCTGTAAACCTTCAAACAAACGTTGAACACAGTCCTACACAAGAAAATAATAGCAATACATTTCCTTTCTGTTTTTTTGTTTCGCGCAACACCAGTCAAAGTAAACAGATTTCTGGAGCTCCTACTTAAGTGTTCTGCTGTTCTTTCAATATCCCCAGCAGCCTATCATGCAAAGGCCTTTATTCAATTCAGTAGATGCACTTTACAGGTGGAAGTTTAGAAAGTATGTTGCTTAAGAGCAACAGGTCACAGCTGGTTTAGACATATTTTGAAAACTTCATGTGGCATTGAAACCAAACACTGCAGTGAGAATTATGGGAGAAGGAACCACCAAGAAAACAGCTTATCTACTACAATTTGGCATGAACACTCTATCTGGAAGACACTTACACCATGCCAAATTGTAAATCAATTGTAAATTGTAATTGTAAATCAATCAATCATAGAAATCCTTGACTAGCACTGCATCAACGAGAAAATGAAATGCCAGTCTCCAATTGGTGCCTTATTACCTTCTCAGACAAGGCAGAGCATTTTTGCTTGCTTGTTCCAAATGAAGAGGAAAAAATGTGATATCACCTGACAAAGCAACCAGTTCTCTTCCAAGCCTCGGTACAGAATATACAGAACTTACAGGGGCACTTCTCTTGGTGAACTCTACTGTTGCCACAGTTACACAAATAGAAGCTGCCACAGCCAAAATAGGACACTGAATGATAGCTGGCATTGTGAGTTACTAGAAAGATGTTGCTGTCCTCAGTAACAATCCTCCTTTAGGACTCTGACTTGTAGAGTAGTGTACAAAACAAACCTATATGGAATTCAGATCATAAAAACAGTCAGAGTTACTCTGTCAGATATGTTTACTGTTGCTCCTGAGACTTCTTTGTGGCTACAGTAAGTGCAATTTGAGATGATTATCAGTCTACATTCCAGGCTGAAATCTTAAGTTTTAAAAGTGTAGATATATAGAGTTTTATGTTTGTAATTCACTCCCAAAGAAAACTATGCCATCTATGGACACAACTGAAGATTGTAGTACAACTTGTCGACTGACTGTGACATCATCAACATGGTGGACACCCTTATTTCAAGCATATAAAATATGGTGACTATATTGTCAACCACTGCATACATGAATATGCAAAAATAATACAAAACATATTTAATTGTTGAAATAACATAAAACTAACAGGACACTCACAAGAATTGGGGATTTTGGGTCGGGACTAACTAAATATTCAACAAACTTGTCACAGAAAAGATACCAAAACAAATACTAACACAAAACTCAAGCAAATTACATCCTCAGCAGTTACTAAAGCCATAATATTTAAAAAAAAAAGGGGGGGGGGGGGACAAAACTGATACCTGGTATTTCAATTTGGCTTTTACAGCTAAAGCAAAGTCCACAGTATAATAAATCAAAACCTGTGCATATAATTAAGATCAAAAACGTACCTTTGCACCAATGAGGGTAAAAAAATTCTGTGATACCTACCAATCAAAATCCAACATAATTACCAACAACTAATAACACAAACCAAAAATTTATAAAACAAATTGCATTAACACCAGTTTCAATAAAGAAGAAACACTCGATTATGCAAATAAACACACATACCATACACATAAAATAAAATTGTTGTCAATCCAAAGTTTGTTTTAAACACTACAGTTCTTATTTGGCATGGTCAAGTTGGAGATGGTTCACCTATGCTTTCTTCAAAACTTGAGAACAGGTTTACCCCGTCAGTTATAGGGTGACCTACGGTTTAAAGTGAATTCTGAACCACAGTGCAACTCAGAATTTTGCATATCAATAAACACTGAGAGAGGTGACTTTAACACAACATGAAGAAATAAAAGCAAAAAAATATCATTGCTAACCAAAGTAGGCCAACAAATCTAGCAATAAGAGAAATAATGTGTCATCAACACAGTTTCAAATGGCCAGCCCACAGTTCTCAAATCATGAACCTTCCAGATACAATGCTGCATGTACTGGTCTGTGGTCCGAGATGCAGCAACTTTCGTCAGTCTCGTACCTTCTCCACAAACTTAACACTTCACATATTCTGCAGTTACCTCAAACAACTGTAGGTACTTAATCACAGTCAAGATTTCATCCCCCATTGTGGCATGCTTGAACCTACTTGTTAACTTTGTTACATCACAAATAATGAAAAACAAAACACAAATTAAATCTCCAACCATATACACAACACATAAACAATTCCAAACCCGACAATGAATCTATTTCCATAAATGCCGAAATCAAAATGACTCACTAGCAAACTGTTACAAACTCTTCTACCAAAAGTCCAATGACTCACTAACAGCACTCACAAATAATTAAAAACAAACACTCAACGCCCCACAATACAGCGCACTACTGTATACTCCACACAACCTCTCCAAACATGATCCATTTCAAATATGACGGAATGCCATGATATACAACAGGACACAGTCAAGTCACAGGTCAAAGCAGACGATAGGTACAGAAAGCTTCAGTTGACCATATCTACAAATAATCTGTGGTTGAAGCTAATACCATATGGCAAGTAACAATGTATACAGCAGAAAACAGATTTGTGGCTTCATTAACTCATAACAAACTTAGGCCTCATGTCAGCTGCAGATCAGCAGGTACCATAAACATTGTTTAAGTTGTGACATATCCATTATTTCATCCAGCTTATGCCTTTCAATTAATATTAACAGATATCTACAACTAAAACAAACAAAAAGAAACATCCCAGATGACATCTATGTCACAACAGTACACTCCAGACAATACTGATGGGATGTGTTGTTCACTACAGTGAACATAACTGCTTCCTTCAACTGCTGATTCACTTCTCATTTCTCTTAAAAGCAGAAGTAGAGAGAGAGAGAGAGAGAGAGAGAGAGAGAGAGAGAGAGAGAGAGAGAGAGAGAGAGAATTCAAAACCTGGTATCTATTAACATAAATATTATAACATCCAATAGTACAAATTATTACAAGTGTGATATTTGGTGGTTATTAGTAAACTATCTTCCAAATAATAATTTGAACATTCAAGAACACAGCTGAATGCTCATTTGTAAGTGCCATGCACACACTGTATCAAGAAAACTGTAAAATGGGTGCAACAGCTCCCAAACCATACTGACAACTTTATGACAGTTACAATTTGGCTATCTACCACTAAAGAAATCTGATGCTACTACAGGTCAAGGGTTGAATGTTTTCTGGAATTGCCATTTAAAACAAACCTGTTCTCTTCTCTGGAGGCCAGATCTTAGGTGCAAGTTTGTCCATAAATTCTTCCATGGTTATAACTCTGTGATATTTGCGCAGAGGCTCCACTTCAAAGTATGTGTCAAATGGAACCTGTATCTGTAAAAATTTTTTACATGTTTTTCATTGTGTAACATCTGCTGGCAGTTCTCATTACACGAATAACTTCGGTAGCAAATCAACTAAATAATGGTTGGTTGGTTTGGGGGATTAAAGGGACTAAATAATAACTGCGATTAAATTGGTAGCTTGGACAGAGTATAGTTACTACAAAAGTCCAAAAATTGAATCAGGTCCACAGTTCTTAATCATACTAATAGAAAAAAGGGCCGCTTTCCATCCAAGTAGGTTCATAATGAGAGGGCATTGTATTATAAATGGTATAATACGAACGCATACGTACTGTCTATAAGGTGTCTTATTTTCTTGTTTTGTGAGTATGTGTGAATTTGGTTGCAGTCATACATTGCTGAAATGCGCGGGCAATTATAACTGCATGGGTATACATAATTAATCCGCATAAGGAGCTTTACCCTGTTTCATGCACTCACCGACCGCGGTGCTCCGTACCGGTATTCAACCCATGGTGGTAGTGCAAGAGTCCTATTCAGACCTTTCGCAAAACCTAAAGCTCCTAAGAAATGGTCAGCCTGGTTGCCGAATCTACCTGAAAATCATATTATTTAACATAAGTAAAAGAATCTTTGCGGTATAGTAACATTTCTGGTAGCATAGCAACAGCGGTTTTCTTCTTACCCATGCACGGACAATAAAGAATGTATCCATTTTCGTCCATCTCGACAGCAAACGCCGAAACAAAGCTAAGAATCGCGAAAACGAAGGAAGGTACACACGTTCTTATAAACATAATGCACATACAGTCCACCCAAATCTTTATTGCTGAAAGCAGACGCAGTTGCTAAGCAACCGCTACTGACCAATGTACATCTCTGGTAAAGCTTGTTTTTGTTGTATGTTTTTATCTGTGACTGTCATGATTCGTGATTGGATACAAGTTTCCACGGGGCATTGAAAACTTGCAGATGCATGCCTCAATTTTGTCTTCAACTATAAGTGTGTTTGACATTTTTATAAAGAAGAAATAAATAAATTTCAGAAGGATTTCAAAATTAGTTTCATTCATTCGAAAATAATTTTCGAACGATACTTCGTCAACTGTTGATAACTCTTTTATTGCCATGTTTGACGACATCAAATGAGCTCAACAATACATCCATAAGGAAAATCGTACACAAAACACCCAGTCGCCACTAGAAGCATAAAATTACTTTATTTTTCCCAATATTCCACGACGATAACACCACACTTCAAACCTGCAAAGTCTAACGAAATTATAAAAAAAACATCAGACCCTTAGAAAGTACCAGCTCCTCTGGATATGACAGAATATCAGTGAGAAAACTAAAGTTATGCTGCGTCTTAATCAACAACATATTGTTCTACTAACGCCACCTGAGATAGGCCAATGGATTATTGTATTGTATTGTATTTGCATTCGTCTCAGATCATACATTTTACATATCTTCTGATCGTATATCGTCATGTCAGTTTTTGGCTTGTAATATACATAGTTACATAATTTTTTAACACTAATTTTACCAGCATAGGTTTATGATTGATTGGTTGTTTTGGGAGGAGGGGACCAAACAGCCAGGTCGCCGATCCCATAGGAGTAGGGAAGGAAGTCAGCCATGCCCTTTCAAGGAACCACCCTGGCATTCGCCTGAAGCGATTTAAGGAAATAATGGAAAACCTAAATCGGGATGGGCGGAAGGGGGTTTGAACCGTCATCTTCCCGAATACGAGTCCAATTTGCTAACCATTGCGCCGCCTCGCTCGCTAGCACACGTTATTAAACTTTTTTTCTCATGATGTACAGTACTTAGAGTCTAAATTTCCGGACAATATTTTATATGTACAATATTAAACGTAACACTACGATACTAAGGTAAAATGACTAAACCAGAGGTTGTACAGAGTTTCAGGGAGAGCGTAAGGGAACAAATGGCAGGAATGGAGGAAAGAAATACAGTAGAAGAAGAATGGGTAGCTTTGAGGGATGAAGTAGTGAAGGCAGCAGAGGATCAAGTAGGTAAAAAGATGAGAGCTAGTAGAAATCCTTGGGTAACAGAAGAAATATTGAATTTAATTGATGAAAGGAGAAAACATAAGAATGCAGTAAATGAAGCAGGCAAAAAGGAATACAAACGTCTCAAAAATGAGATCGACAGGAAGTGCAAAATGGCTAAGCAGGGATGGCTAGCGGATAAATGTAAAGATGTAGAGGCTTATCTCATTAGGGGTAAGATAGATACTGCCTACAGGAAAATTAAAGAGACCTTTGGACAAAAGAGAACCACTTGTATGAATATCAAGAGCTCAGATGGAAACCCAGTTCTAAGTAAAGAAGGCAAACCAGAAAGGTGGAGGGAATATATAGAGGGTCTATACAAGGGCGATGTACATGAGGACAATATTATGGAAATGGAAGAGGACGTAGATGAAGATGAAATGGGAGATATGATACTGCATGAAGAGTTTGGCAGAGCACTGAAGGACCTGAGTGGAAACAAGGCCCCGGGAGTAGACAACATTCCATTAGAACTACTGACAGCCTTGGGAGAGCCAGTCCTGACAAAACTCTACCCTGTGGTGAGCAGGATGTATGAGACAGGGGAAATACCCTCAGACTTCAAGAAGAATATAATAATTCCAATCCCAAAGAAAGCAGGTGTTGACAGAATTGAAAATTACCGAACTATCAGTTTAATAAGTCATGGCTGCAAAATACTAACGCGAATTCTTTACAGACGAATGGAAAAACTAGTAGAAGCCGACCTCGGGGAAGATCAGTTTGGATTCCATAGAAATATTGGAACACGTGAGGCAATACTGACCCTACGACTTATCTTAGATGCTCAATTAAGGAAAGGTAAATCTACGTTTCTAGCATTTGTAGACTTAGAGAAAGCTTTTGACAATGTTGACTGGAATACTCTCTTTCAAATTCTGAAGGTGGCAGGGGTAAAATACAGGGAGCGAAAGGCTATTTACAATTTGTATGGAAACCAAATGGCAGTTATAAGAGTTGAGGGGTATGAAAGGGAAGCTGTGGTTGGGAAGGGAGTGAGACAGGGTTGTAGCCTCTCCCCAATGTTGTTCAATCTGTATATTGAGCAAGCAGTGAAGGAAACAAAAGAAAAATTCGGAGTAGGTATTAAAATCCATGGTGAAGAAATTGAAACTTTGAGGTTCACTGATGACGTTGTAATTCTGTCAGAGACAGCAAAGGACATGGAAGAGCAGTTGAATGGAATGGATATTGTCTTGAAAGGAGGATATAAGATGAACATCAACAAAAGCAAAACGAGGATAATGGAATGTATTCGAATTAAGTCGGGCGATGCTGAGGGTATTAGATTAGGAAATGATACACTTGTAGTAGCAAAGTAGTAAATGAATTTTGCTATTTGGGGAGCAATATAACTGATGATGATTGTCGAAGTAGAGAGGATATAAAATGTAGACTGGCAATGGCAAGGAAAGCGTTTCTGAAGAAGAGAAATTTGTTAACATCGAGTATAGATTTAAGTGTCAGGAAGTCATTTCTGGAAGTATTTGTATGGAGTGTAGCCATGTATGGAAGTGAAACATGGACGATAAATAGCTTAGACAAGAAGAGAATAGAAGCTTTCGAAATGTGGTGCTACAGAAGAATGCTGAAGATTAGATGGGTAGATCACATAACTAATGAGGAGGTGCTGAAGAGGATTGGGGAGAAGAGAATTTTGTGGCACAACTTGACTAGAAGAAGGGATCGGTTGGTAGAACATGTTCTGAGGCATCAAGGGATCACAAATTTGGCACTGGAGGGCAGTGTGGAGGGTAAAAATCGTAGAGGGAGACCAAGAGATGAATACACCAAGCAGATTCAGAAGGATATAGGTTGCAGTAGGTACTGGGAGATGAAGAAGCTTGCACAGGATAG
The DNA here is from genome assembly GCF_021461385.2 of Schistocerca piceifrons. Lineage (NCBI taxonomy): Eukaryota > Metazoa > Arthropoda > Insecta > Orthoptera > Acrididae > Schistocerca > Schistocerca piceifrons. Next base: position 387,773,465 of record NC_060142.1, read on the forward strand.
AGTAGCATGGAGAGCTGCATCAAACCAGTCTCAGGACTGAAGACCACAAGAACAACAACACAGAATACTAAATACTCGCACTTTTCAAATGATCATCTCATCATTCGTAAATTCCTCAAATGAATAGTAGCACGTATCAATCACGAGATCATACAGCTTTCGCTTCAGTGAACCCATTTCCGTGTTCAGTACATCTCTGCCCTTGAGTTTGTTGTAGACTTTCATGTTAATAATAATAATAATAATTTATTGTCGTTAAGCTTACAGAAGCAATAGACAATGTCAAATTAGAAAATATAAATAAAATTATATGCAGGAGTTATAAGTACAATAGTTTTATAAATAGTCAATAGACAGGAGATACAATATATAAAATGAGGTAGTACAACCAAATCAATCAGAATGTACCAGTACAAAATATAGGAAAAAGTCAGAACACAGAATACGAAGACAGGAAATCATATTATATACAAAGAAATATTACATCAGATTATAATAACTGCTATTTGCAACTGTTTCTCGTATTATACGAATGTATACTGTCTCTTAACTGCTGGTTTGGTAAATTGTTCATGGTATGTAGAACAACAGTATATATATATAGAGATTAACAACAGTCATAAATTTAAGTTTCACAAACAATGGCTTGCAGGAATCTAGTCTGCCAGAATCAGTGATAATTCCTACAATTTTTTTTTTTTTTTTTTTGCAGTAGAAAAATATCTTGTACATGGCTACAGTTTCCCCATAATAGTAAACCATAAGAAATAATGCTCTGAAAGAAGGCAAGATATGCTGATCTAATATACTAGTCTGATACACAACCTTTTAACCTTCTCAACAAATAGATTACTCTAGAAAGCCTAGCAGATATATAGTTATTATGGTAATTCCAATTACGTTTACTATCTAAATATATACCAAGAAATTTAACACTATTTGAAACATTAAGAAATAAGGTATCTCTTAAGCTGAAAAACATGAACTGTTTTTTATTTTCATTTAATAAAAAAACCATTTGCTCTGAACCATTTTGATGCTTCACTGATGGTATTTTCTGTTATATTTTTTAACAATTCAGTTGATAAGATTGAATGGGAACTTACATTAGATGGTAAATCATTAATCATAATCAGAAAAAGCAGTGGGCCAAGAACTGAGCCCTGAGGCACACCACACAGGACATTGGCTACATTGGATCTATCTTCATTAATACAAACAATCTGTATACAGTGCTCCAAAAAAGACCTAAGAATACTCAAGTCACTGTTTTGCAAACCTAAAATCTCTAATTTATGCTGAAGTAACTTGTGGTTCACACAACCAAATGCTTTACTCAGATCACAAAAGGTGACCAGAGCAAACTCTTTATCTTCGAATACCTGGAGAACCTTTTTAACGATGAATCAATAGCATTAATGATCGATCTATTTTTCCTAAAACCAAATTGCTCAGTGGAAATAATAGAATTATTATCTAGAAAGTTACATATTTGGTTATACATAGCAGTTTCTAATACTTCAGAAATAACAGGAGTGAGGGATATGGGGCAGTAACTAGATGGTCATTTTCCATCTCCATTCTTATACACAGGACCAACTCTACATAACTTCAGTACATTGGGGACAATTCTCTGCGTCAGACACTAATTTATAACATACGTTAGAGGGCCGACAATGCATTCAATAACATTTTTCAATATCTTACAGGATATGCCGTATATTTCGACACTCCTCGAAGACTTAAACTTATTTACAATATTTAAAACCTCCTGCTGCGTCACTTCAGAGAACACTCAATTATGTCTGTCGTGCCTAAACCCCAAATTACAATTTTCCATCATTTGAGCAGCAGTTTCTGCGGGTTTAATGATATTTTTCTGAATATCCCTAACTGACTGTATACAGAAATTGTTAAAATCTTTTGCTGAGACAGCTACCTCTTTTGGTTTGCTATTTTTGGCGACTGAGTTTATTATATTCCAAGCTATTTTACATTTATTTTTTGATGCCTTGATACTTATAGTGTTATGTTGTTTTCTTGCTTCAATAATAGCTGCCCTATATTTTTTTAGCTTCTGTAAAGAAAAATTTGAATTGCTGAGTATTAATTTATTTAGATCGAAAAACAACAACTTTTTTCTTTAAATAGGCTAATTTGCGAGAAAACCACTCTTTATTTCTCTTTTTGATTTTAGATTCAATGGCGGTCACTTTAATTTTACATATTCTTTGCGGAATAGTCATTTCAAACAAAGTATTGGATATTGAAAAAAATTTCTCAAAAACACAATCAGCTGACAAATGTCCTATTTTAGCAAACATGTCAAAACATTTGAAGGAGCTAAGCTGGGATCTAAATTTAAACAATTTTGTGTCATCTACAGGTCTTGTTACAACTAATTTGGACTTATGAGATTGTGAGTTACAAAAGAATTTTCAAAAGTGAGAAATACACCATCATGATCAGAAAATGGAAAGTTGACAACACCACATGAAAAAGTTGATCTTAAGTAGTTTGTTACGATCTTGTCAAGACAGGCCAAGCCTCTGGTTGGTTTGGTATTGTGGTAGACAAAGTTAAATGCCTAAGTAAATTTTTAAATTCTCGTACACTGGGTTTATCTTCTGTGACATCAAAGTCAGCATTTAGGTCCCCCCCCCCCCCCCCAATTAGTATCTCATAGTTCTTCCACTTGTTACCATTAAAAAACTCTAATAATTCCTCCAATTTTTCAACAAACAAAGAGGGATCACCATCTGGGGATCTGTACAGAGATAAAACTACTAACTTTATGTCATTTATTCATATTCCTGATACCTCAAAATCAAATTCCTTACACAGAGAACTCACATCTAGCTTGCTACAGTAACCCAGAATAGAGTTTTTAACGCAGACTGCAGTACCACCGTGTATACACTTATCCCTGCAGAAGTTACTAATCAGTATAAAGCCATCAAATTGAATAAAGCAAATTTCATCATATTTACACCAATGCTCATTAACACAAATCACACCAAACTGGTTTTCTAACGAAAATTCATTCAATATTAGGGATTTGCTATTCAGCTCTTGCACATTGAGGCAGCAAATTCTGAGACTGTGGTTATTTTGTGAGGAATTAGAATCAGCACTGATATTACTATTCACTGCTAAATCAATGTGCTCGGTTAGACTAAAAAAGTATTATCAGGGTGTAGAGGGTGGTTAACATTGTATTCTAAGGCTATTGCATTATGGTACTTAGCTTGATTCAGACAAAATTTTTCTACTATGTCTACAATAACATCTGAGACAAATCTTTTACCTAACCTATGTATGAAACCTCCTACCAATGTTGCTTAGGTCAAAGAAACTGACTTTCCTAAAGCGTTTACACATCTTAAACATTCCCTGGTTAGCCTTCTTCACCTCTTGATTGATGGCTGACCATACAGGTAGATCATACCATGTTGGAACAGAAAAAACACAGATAAGTTTGGCACTCCGAATACATTGGTGTCTGTTGGCAGAGTTTTAGGCGATGTGTTGGAAATATGAAAATTTATTTGTGTCTAGTGTTATGGGTGTGTTTGAAATGTTTTTCTCCCATTACCTCAGGATTAGTGTGTACAAAGATGATAATCTCAATTATGTACAATGCAGGGATAGGTAATATTTTTAGGTTCTCTGAAGTAGTAGGATTCATGACATATGACTTGAATTCCCCTCAAAACCACTGGCTTAGAGTTTTGACCAAGTTTAGTCCCAAATTAATGCACTCAGCTACCACAATAATTTGATTCTTATGCATGATTATGATATGACTGAGTTTTGATTGTTGGTTTTAAATTGAATGAGGAAGGTCTTTGAAATATTAAATTTAAGACCATTTTGTTGAAACCATGTATCTAGATTGTTCAGCGTTTTTATTACAGCGTCTGGAATTTCCCTCACATTTTCTTTTTCACTAACTACAGAAGTATTATCAGCAAATATGACTGTCTGTGCACTGATATTGAGTTGTAAATCATTTAGGCCTATGTAAAAGAGAAACAAGATTGGTCCTAAGATTGAGCCTTGAGGCACTACTTGTGAAATTGTATCCTACTGAGACGCATAAATTGTGGTATTAGATTTTGTGATTACCCTTTGCTTCTGTTTGTCAGTTAAGACTCGATCCAATGTAGAACGTCTTGTCTGATGTCATACTGTCTAGTTTATGAAGCACCATGGAGTGATTCACTGAATCGAATTCCTTTGTAAGGTCACAGAAAATAGCTGACACTTTATTGATTTTGATAAGTGATGAGCTGATTTTTTCATTAAATTTTCCTTCATTTATGCGAAATTTATTAAAGCATTGAGATATTTGTACAGGATTCAAAATAGTGTTGTTGTTTTGCTTAATTTTTGAAATTTCCTGGTGGTTAACTGCTGTACCTAATACAGAATTAGTACAAATTTTATTGCTTTAGACTTATAATGTCCTAGAATGAACTTATCGTTTGACATTCTTTTAAATACACTTTGTAACATTTCACATAGTTAATAAAGTCAGGTTTCTTATTGTGCATCAGCTCTTTCTGTCATGCCTATTTTCTAGCAATAGATATCTTTAATGCTGGCGTAATCCACTTTAGTTACTTTTGGCTTTTTGGTGCCAAATCCTTGGTGGGAATGATTCATTGAGCACTTCCAGAAAACTTCTTAGAAATTTATCAGCGTGCTCAATACTTGACACACTATTTCCTGTGGGTAATTTTACTGTATCTATTTTGTCATGGAATGAGTTCAAGCTACCAGACTGAGATTTTCACTCTGCAGCAGATTGTGTGCTAATACAAAATCCTTTCTTCTAGGAGTGCTAGTTCTGCAAGGTTCGCAGAAAAGCTTCTGTGAAGTTTGGAAGGTATGAGACGAGGTATTGGCAGAATTGAAACTGTGAGGACGAGTCATGAGTCGTGCTTGGATAGCTCAGATGGTAGAGCACTTGCCTGTGAAAGTAAAGGTCCCGAGTTTGAGGTCTCGGTCTGGCACACAGTTTTAATCTGCCAAGAAGTTTCGAGTTCAAGTTATTTTCACGAAAGTTTATTTTCATAGAACCTTTCTTAACATTTGGTTTAGGTACTTCTGGCCGCTGATAGCCGGCCGAAGTGGCCGTGCGGTTAAAGGCGCTGCAGTCTGGAACCGCAAGACCGCTACGGTCGCAGGTTCGAATCCTGCCTCGGGCGTGGATGTTTGTGATGTCCTTAGGTTAGTTAGGTTTAACTAGTTCTAAGTGCTAGGGGACTAATGACCTCAGCAGTTGAGTCCCATAGTGCTCAGAGCCATTTGAACAAAATCCTGGTCACTGAATAAACAATTCAGAATGGTCAGAAATTTCTTAGTCCAAAGAGAACTTGTTTTTGCAGTCAAACATGTAATTTTTTAAGATATTGTCTATACAAGTAGCTGAATAAGCATTTTATCTAGTGGATTCACAAAAATTTAGTTTAAAACCAGATTTATGAATTAAGTCCATATACGTTTTTGGGCTACAGTCATGACCTGTCACCTTTACATTAATATCAGCAATCAGCAGCTATGATAATAGTTTTCTTCCTTTCGTTCTTAAGTTTACCAAGTGACACTGTAGCTTGTATAAGAAAGCTTTAGTTGTACTTCTTGGAATTCTGTAAATTGACATGACTAATGTGCTTTTAGATCAACACAACAGCTTTCAAAAGAGCACTCCTCATTGAAGTAATCAAAATCTGCTTTATTTCATTTGTTAAGCACTGTATCAAGAAGTATGCATGACCCTCCAGGGATTTCTCTTTTCTGCAAAAGCTGGTTGCTGCGTTGAAATGTTCCAGTGTATTTAAAGTCTTTATAGAGTCACTAGTTAAACAATACTAATTTAAACAAACAACTTTGATATTTTTGCTTTCTTTGAGGATAATTCGCAGTTATTCAGTTTTGGTACTACCTACCTTGATGCTATTTACGAGGGCGGTTCAGAAAGTAACCTCCGATTGGTCACAGTGCGGGTTGTGGGGGGAGTAGCGACGCCATCTGTGCGTTCACGCACTCAACAGGTCAAACGGCATCATCAAGCCGTGGTCGAGTGAACGTCGTACCTGCGCTAGTTTAGTTTTTGTGGCAGTTTGAAATGTGTGCTGCAATAGAAAACCCCGCCAAATGTGAAGTGCGTGCTGTCATAAGGTTTTTTACAGCCAAAGGATATTCTGCAGCAGCTATTCATCGTGAGCTTTGTGCCGTGTACGGACCAAGAGTTATGAGTGAAGGAGTTGTCCGTGAATGGGTACGTTTATTTAAAAGTGGACGAGAAGAGAGGAGTGGTAGACCATCATTGGTGACTGACGAACTCGTTCAGACAGTTGATGCAAAAGTTCGTGAAAATCGACGTTTCTCAATGTCGGAGTTGTCTACTGGTTTTCCACAGATTTCTAAGACTCTCTTGTACGAGATAGTGACAGCAAGATTAGGTTACTGTAAGTTCTGTGCACGATGGGTGCCCAAAATTCTTACCGACCACCACAAAACTCAAAGAATGGCCTCTGCATTAGACTTTCTGTCACGTTATGAGGACGAAGGAGAACCATTGTTAAACAGAATCGTGACCGGTGACAAAACCTGGATTAAGTACGTGAACCCTGAGACAAAAGAACAATCAAAGATGTGGGCACATTCAAATTCGCCTAGCAAACCAAGAAAAGTCTCGCAAGATTTTTCTGCCAGAAAACTGATGGCAATGGTGTTTTGGGATGCCAAAGGGATGTTGTTGGTTGAATTCATGGAACGTGGTACGTCCATTAATCAAGACGTGTTCTGTGAAACAATAAAAAAGTTACGTCGGGCTATACAGAACAAACGCCGTGGTATGCTGACTTCCGGTATCGTTTTTTTGCACGGTAACGCCCGTCCTCACTCTGCTCGCAGAACAACGGCCCTTCTTGAGTCCTTCAAGTGGGACGTTATCAACCATCAACCTTACAGCCCAGACCTGGCGCCAAGTGATTATCACCTCTTCATGCATTTGAAGAAATGGCTCGGGTCACAGCGGTTTGATGACGACGAAGAGCTCAAAGATGCGGTCACAGGTTGGCTCCAGGCACAAGCGGGTGATTTTTATGCAGAAGGAATTTCAAAGCTTGTGAAGAGATACGATAAGTGCCTCAATCGCCATGGAGACTATGTAGAAAAATAGTGCAAAGATGTAGTTGTAAGATGTATATATTAAAATATTTTTATTTAACTTGGTGTATTTTTTTAAATCAACCGGAGGTTACTTTCTGAACGGCCCTCGTATATTCCAATGCAATAAGTAAGTTTTTCACTGATTTTATCTCTCTATGCACAACCTTTCATAGATTTCTTTCTTCTGTGTGTTCCTCATATTAGTTTCTACTAAAAAAATCCTTCAGACTTCATGGTGGTGAAATTGTTTGCTTGTTAAGGGGGCAAGTGGCTCCTATTACTTCCACCAATGTTGATATTGCATTTTCTGTTGTTGGTGTTGCTTCTTCCCTTGGGGTCGACAGAAGCGTCCGATCCCACGCGTCGGCTTTGACCCGTGACGTAAGGGTGTTGTCGTGTGTGACGTCATGACGGCGCGGAGTTTGGTTTGAGTGTGGCTGTCTCCAGTTCTGTTTTCTTATTTTATTTACTTTTCTGATCTGTTCGTTCTATCTCGTGAGATTTTTTTTTTTAATTTAAAAACACTTATTACTTATTTTAATTATCTGTTTCGTCCAATTTCTGTTTTAGTTTATTATATTTATCTTTCTGATCGTTCTATACCGTGAAATTTTTTTTTTTTTTTTTTCTAAGACAAAAGACACTAATCAGCTACTGAAGCATCTTTATCTTCTCTGGGTTGCGGGGGTTACGACCCCTGGGGAGGTGGGTGGGGTATTCATGCATGGCTGGCTTCACTTACACGTTGTAGCTACGCAAGGCGTCTAAATTTGTTTATATTTAGTTTGCCCCCCACCCAAAACACCTTATTTCCCGCGCTTGTCCCGTTAGTGTCATTAGGCTTCTTGTGGAAAGTGTGTGTGTGTGTTTTTGTTTCCGCCATATTTGTGACGTCATGGGTCAAAGCAGACGGGCGGGATCGGACGCTTCCGTATTTCCTTCCCTTGTTGTCTGTGTTTCTTATGATAATGATTCTGATGCTGGGGTAGCTGCTGCCACTGGTGAATGTGGTTCTACTGCTATTACAAATGTTGGTTGTGGTTCTGCTGTTGACTAGGATGATGATGTTGCTTTTTCTGTTGTTGCTGCCACTGCTTCTGATGATAATAGTTTCGTTTCAGTTGATGCTGATTTAGCAGCCACTGGTGATGATTCTGCTGAAGTAGCTGATGGTAATCTTTCTGCTGCTGTAGTTGGTGATGGCTGCTGTGCTATTGTTTGTGGCTGGCATGCTACAGTGCTTCTGCTGCTTTAGACATGTTATTTCTTCTTTTGCTGGCTGTGTTTAACATTTTCAGAGTTTTATAGCTGAGAAGTTTCTTACCGTTCCATTTAGGTACAATCCATGCCTTTTGAAACAGTCTCCCTGCAGGCAGTCAACAGGTAGAAACTGAGTGTGTTGATACATTTTGCATATTTCCTCGAACTGTTTTTTACCATTAATAAGTTCTTTATGTACACATGAGTCATTTATAAACTCGTATCTATGTAGTATTCCAATGATGATCATATTGTTGCTCTTATTAGAGTCCAATGCTACCTTCCAATATTGGACAGCACTAGGCAAATCATTCTTATACACACTGTTGGCTCCTCCCAGTATTACTATATATTCATTTGCATTTGCTGAAGTCCCAGCTTTTATGTTTTTTTTTTTTTTTTTTTTTTTTTGTAATTTAAAACGCAGGCGCTCCTGGTTTCACATAACTAGAAGCATTTACTCCATGTTCTTCATGTAATATTTTCGCTAGTCCATGTCCACATCTATCAGAACGTATATTTACGACATATTTCTTTCCTGTCTTTCTTGTCAAAGTTGTACACAACTTCAGTGATGTTGACAAAGGTAGTGAGAGATGTGTACTGTTAGCTAGCAGCTTATGTCTCTGCTGCTAGTTCTTTCAAGAATATTTGAGTGGATAGTGTACAACAGGCTATATGAAGCATGATCACCTACGGTACCACAAAATAGCTGTGACGGGTCCCAGTTCCGCTTCCGCAAATGTCTGTTTTGAGAAGGTGCAATATTCAGTTTCTCAAAAGAAATTCTAGATGAACTGAATTGCAGAAGGCATTCTGCATGGATTTTTCATGGTCTTGTTAAAGCTTTAGACCATATAAAACATAACATATTAACACAAAACTATGATGTTATGGCATCACAGACCAACCACTAGCTTGGTTGAATGTCCACGAGCTAGAATCTCACTTATGTAACAGGAAACATAGAGTGGCCTTAACAGGTGCAGATGAAACAATAAAATCAGAATGGTGCTATTAAGTGTGATGTTCCCCAAAGCTTGATCCTTGGGCTACTGATCTTAGTGTACATTAATGGCCTGCCAGCATCAGTAAATAACATATCAAATATAGCAATGTCTGCTGATGTTTGGAAGAAATAAGTTAGTAATAAACACATCTAAAACAACTGTTCTTAATTTCTGTTTAAAAGGGGAAGTCTGCAACACTTCTCTGACAGTAAACGCCAGTGGAATTACAACCTCAGTGGAAGTAAAATTTTTAAGTGTATGGCTTCAACAGGATTTTTAATAGCACACACATATAACAAAAACAAGTACAACACTAAAAAAAGTATGCAAGAGACGAGGTTTACTTGTAGACAAAGCAAGCTACCACACTGTTCTAATTGCATGTGTTGCCCAGTTCCACAGACTTCTGCAATATGGAATTATATTTAGGGTAGCACATCTGCTAGCTCAGTTACCTTCTTGTCCCATGCGAGACTGTAGGTCTCTCTTTCAGAAGTCTTCAGTCCTCTCTCTCCATTGTCTTTTTATTCTAGAAACTTGTAAATATGTGTAGAAGAATTTCAAAGAGATAGATATGTCCAGTCAGTAAGGACAACAGCCTTTAAAACCTCCACTACAAATAGTGCAATACAAATGTACAATGGTATGCCACATAAAATAAAAGATATTTCTTCATATTCACTGTTTCATAAATCACTATAAATACCAAAGGGCATTCTTATTAGATCACTGCTGTGTGTGTGTGTGTGTGTGTGTGTGTGTGTGTGTGTGTGTGTCTGTGTGTTTGAGAAAGAGAGAGAGAGAGGGTGAGAGTGTGAGAGAGAGTGTGAGCAAGCCTGCACTCATGTGCAAATAACATCTCTCAATCTGTAGAGATTTACTGGCTGAGTAAATATTTTTTTATTTAATAAATTTGCAGCCAAATAACAACATATAGTTACTTTGCTTAACATTTTACATTTACATTTTACATTTTTGCACATTCATTTATAGATTTCACTCTTTTACTGCACAGTTCCATGTGATATTGTTCACAGGCTTCGTTACACAGTTCACACACACATATTGTGGTTGGGTCATGATAATTTTTGTTTTTGCAAATTAGATGATGAAAGCCGTGAATAGATAATCTAGTTATGACATGTCACAGTTCGAAGTTTGGTGCTGTCCATGGGTGGTTCGTCATTGCTTAGGTGCCATAGAACTCTGGCCATACTTTTTCTCGTTTATCATCCGTGATCTTCAGTTGATTTCTGGCAGCCTTGGTATGTGGCATCAATTAGGAATGTCTCTCTTGCTAGCTGGTACACTAGTCTCGATCCTGTTGTGTTTGAGCGACCTAGTGCTCTTTTTAGATACGTCTAGTGTTTCTAGATTTTTTTCTGTCAGGTGGTCCCATATAACCTCCACCCCATAGGATAGGATTGGCAAGATTTTTGCGTTGAATAATTTCACAGCCGTTTCTAGACTGAGTAGGCGGATGTTTTCGATATCCTGTATTGCTTTTTTATTGCTTGGGCTGCATTTTCTGTTTTATGTTTTGTGAAGCATTTGGCTGTTAGCTTCAATGTCACCCCTAGGCATTTAAAGTCTGACGAGAGTTTTATTTTTTGTCCTCTGATGTTGATTTCCACATTCTTGAGTGTTTTGTCTCCTTTTCTGAAAACCACCATTTTGGCCTTTGTTATGTTTATGTGTAGTTTGTGTTCACTGCACCATTTATCTGTTTTCTCAATGATTTTCTGCAGCTTCTGTATATCTGTTGATTCTACGGCTATGTCATCAGCGTATGCATATATGTATACATCTTCTGCATTTTCTTCAATTTGCTGTACTTCTTCAGTTTCAAGAATGTACAGCAGAGGGCTCATTAGGTCACCCTGTAAGACTGTTCAACTGCAAAATGAGGTTCAAAAAAGAGAGGTTGTCTGATATTGTGTATTCGTGGATTGACTTGATTATTATTGCCCATACGCTATGTTCTCCCATTGTGTTTTACAGTTTTCGGACTATGAGATCTCTTTCCAGTAGGTCAAATGCTTTGGTAAAGTCTATGAAAACTGTGTAGAACATTTGTTTCTTTTGTAGCACTTCGTCAATGTTGTTTAGCAGAAGCCTGACTGCCGTATGTGTTGATCTTCCAGAAGTCCATTTCTGGTTCTTGGAGATGACTGCCCACACAGGCTTTGATTTTTTTCTGTAATCTCTTCTTTGAAAACATATTGAACTGAGTATTTTCTAGGGCTATGCCTCTGTACTTGTTTGTGTCCGTTGGGTCTCTACCATTGTAGAGAACTTTTATTCCCGAGTGTCTCCACTGAGTCAGAATTCTTCCAAGTTCCAGACATTAGTTGAATAGTTGGATCCATATGTGTTGGAGAGCCTCTTTTACATCTTGTATACGTTCATTATATGTATTATTGGGCCCTGCTGCTTTCTTGTTCTTCAATGTTTTTATTCCTTCTTTTACATCTTCTTCATTTAGAGGTTCCCATACATTGTCTTTCCTTTGTTTGATATTGTTTCTCTAGCTTTGGGGTGTTAGGATTCCTTGTTTGTTCAGTATCTTACTGAAGTGCTCTTCCCATTCCTTCATGTGTATATTTGGTGAATGAGCCAGTCTTTTTGGTCTTGCTGTTATTTATGGGTCTTTCACTGCTTCATCTGTTTCCATTTTTGCCTCTTTTTCTATGTTTTCTTTTTTCTTCTCTTCTATTAGTTATTTGTAGATTTTCCTCTCTTCTGCATATAGTTTGTATGTTTCCTCTTCGTGCTGGTTTCTTGATCTGTGGAGTGTTCTTACAACAGTGTCCCTTTTGCTATAGCATTCAGCATCAAACCATCTTTTTGCCGACCTTGTTTTTGGGTTTGTTTGTATCATTGAATTTTTTAGGAGGTCTTCTATTTTGTCTGTCACTTTTTCAAGGTCTCCTTCCTCTATTAAAGTTTCTATTTGTGTTATTTGTTCTTGTTGATTTGTTATTTTTTCTTTATCTATTCTTCTTTGTGTGATTTGGTGGGTCTTTCTTGCTAGTGGTGAGGTGATGTTATTTATTTTTATCTTCATTGGAGTATGCTTTTGTATAGGAGTGATGGAGTCATTCCATATTGGTTGAATACTTCCTTTCACTTCTCCTCTTGTTAATGCTATATCAATAGTGCTTTTCCTATTGTGGCATATATATGTAGCTATTTGTCTATCATTCAGTAGGGTGAAACCATCTTCTTCTAGGATTTAAATGACTAGTCTTGTTTTATAATTCTCTGTGTCTATTCTGCAGTTGAGGTCGCCTGAAATAATGGTGGGTTTGCTGCTGCATTGTTTGATGAGTGTGATTATTTTGTCAATTATTTCTATTGCATTTGGGTGCGGTTGGAAATAGGTAGCATTTATATTTATGTTTGATGCTTCTGCTAACTTACTATTTTCTTGTTTTATGATTTTTTTGGTGGGTGTCATCCAGGGTTTCAGTAGGATAGATATTCCTCCCATGGGCCGCCATTTTTCTCCCTTCTTTGGCATTAGGTGAAAATTGTATAAATGTTTATGTTGCCAGTTGTCTATCGGGAAGGTTTCTGTTAGAATTGGAAGCTCTGAGCTTTGCAGAATGTCTGTTGGTGTTAGATTAAGAGCACTTTTTATTCCCTCTATATTCCACAAGACTGCTTTTATTTCTTGTTGTTCTGGTTTTCTTCTTAGTTTAGTTGAGCTCTGCTCCCTCTTCCACTGCTCTTCTTGGAAACAAAATTGATGTAGTTTTATGTTTTCAGGCCAGAATTCTGGCTCTTGTGTGATTTGTAGATCTTCAGATGGAATGCCTACTTTAAAAGCTTTTTTGTCACCCAGCGTGTGCAGTTCTTCACATTCTAGTTGTCTCAGTATTCTGTTCTTGTTGAGGTACTCCACTACTGTATCAGTTGTGGTGGTTCTCTTTAAGTTACCGATATATAGCCATGCTATTGTTTCTGCTACTTGCATTTCTTCGTCCTTTTGTGTACCTATTATGGTTTTATTATTACTCTGGTTTCTTCTCCTGTACCAGCTCCTCCCTTCCACTGTACTCCAAGATGGTTCCCCTAGTTTATTAACTTGATTTCAGGTTTTAATATGTTGCTCGTGTGCATTGATTTGGTCTTGAGGCTGATTTTGTTGCTGGAACAGAGGATTTCTGTGTATTGTATTCCCCCTGGTTCAACTTTGTTGTTATACTTAGTTTGTATGTTGTTTCCATCAGTTTTGGTTTTCTCTGGTTCTAAATGACTTTCCTTTTCTAGAATATTTGTTATTTGCTCCTGTATTAATATCCCTAGTTGGTTTTTTAGGAAATCGGTTATCTCCTCCATTTTATACCTCAGTTCTCCCATTTCAGTGTTATTTTCATCTTTTTTTGCTTTTTCCAAAGAGCTACCCACTCCGAAGTGTCTCCGTTGAAGTTCTTCTCAGATCCTGTATGTGTCTCTTCCGTCTGCCTCTGTCCACTATGTCCTGTTTCCTGCATTTCTACAATAGATATTGCTGGTTGTCCAGCAGGCCACTGTCCACTATGTACTGTTCCTGTGTTTCTCCAATAGATGTCGCTAGTTGTCCGCCAGTGCAGCTGTCTTCTACCTCGCTCGTCTCCTCTTGTTGGATATTCCTAACCTTTCTCGAAGGATTCATATTCTCCTCCTTCAGTGCTTTTGTTTCATTTTTCAGAGATTATAAGCATTTTCTTATTTCACTCATCACTTACAGTAATTCGTTCTTCTTTTCCTTCTTCATATATCCTCCTTCTTCTGCCACTTTTCCGATCTTAATAAGAACATTCTCAATATGTTGCACGGCACTGTCCACCATCTTAAGTAACTTCATGAATAATTAAATAAATAGATTATACAAGTAGGCTTAAGGGCATGAAATCCTCAGTGCATATTATGAAACAATAACACAAGAAGTCCCAGTAAGCAAACAGTCTCTCATTAAACCTTTCGAAAATAAATGTAATGCAGTTTCACTGCAAATAAACCTAAACACTCTGGAAATGGATGTCAGTGGTCAGAAAATAAATAAAACTCCACATAAGGTTATAAGACTTCTATGCGTTCTAATGAATAATAAATTATGATAGAATGAAAATATTTATCACATGCTCAAGAAATTAAGCCCAGCAGGCTTTGTACTAAGAGTAATTTAACTCTAGGTTGACAAGATAGTAATAATGTATACATATTTCACATATTTCCACTCGCTGATCTTGAATGGCATAATATTTTGGTTAAATGCTGCAAAAGTACAAAAAGTTTCTAAAATACAGAAACGAGCTGTGAGGTTGATCCATGGTGTTATAAAATGTACATACTGTAATCACCTGTTCAAGACCCTTGTGATCTTGACATTCACAAGACTCCAATGGTGTTTCCGCTCTAGGAAACATTCCTGGAAATTTTTTTCCTGAAGTTTGTTAAGGATGCTCTCCGTATTTACCTGGATGTCTTCAGCCGAGTCAAATCACTTCCTTTTCAGTGAAAATTTCAGTTCAGGAAACAGGTAGAAGTCCACAGGGGCCAAATCAGAGGAATATGGTGGTTGTGGAAGCACAGGAATTTTGAATTTGGTCAAAAATTCAATGATGGAGAAGGCACAATGAGCCAGGGCATTGTCATGGTGTAGCACCCAACTCCTGTCTTTCCACGATGCAGGCCTTTTCTTCTGCACCTTTTCATGCAAACACTCAAGGACACATTTTTAGTATTCCTGGTTAATTGTCTTTCTTCCAGGAGTAATTTCATGATGCACAATACTGGGAGCATCGAAAAAAAACACCAATATTGTCTTCACCTGCAACCGACTTTGCTATGCTTTTTTCAGACATGGTGAACCTAGAGTCTTCCAGTGCAAAGACCGCTCTTTGATTTCAGGATCATATCCTTATACCCATGATTTGTCACTTGTAATTACCCTATTTAACAAATCTGGGTCATTTTTAGTCTGACTAATCAGTTCTTGGCACACTTCAAGTCGATAATGTCTCTTGTCACTTGACAACACTTTTGGAATGAATTTTGTGGACACTCTATGCATGTTCCGATCTTCAGTTAAAATTGACTGAACTGCACAGAAACTTAAATTAAGTTCATCAGCCATCTCCCTAATTGTAAGTCTGTGATCAGAGTGCACTAAGTCGTGAACTTTCACAACATTTTCATTTGTTTTTGAGGTGGAAGGACAGTCGGACTGTGGTTCATTTTCAAATTATTTGCGGCCATTTTTAAATCTGTTGAACCAGACAAAAACATTTGACTAGCTCATACAATTATCTCCAAAAGCTGTTTTTAATAGTTCATTAGTCTCAGAAGCTGATTTCCCGGTTTTAAAACAAAATTTCACACAAACTCGTTGCTCTATTTTTACATACATTTTAACACAGACAGAATCCAGCAACAGGCCCTAACAGACCCGCAATCAACCAGCTGCACACAACGAACTGAATAAAGGAAATGCAGTTTCCTGTCAGAGATCATTCAAGGACAAGGCAATGACTCACTCCCCAACCTCTATATACCTGCCCGCCAAACCAGTAAGCAGCAGCGGATCCATTCTTAAAACTTTCCAATCACACCTCATATAAGTCTTACAATTTACTTATTTAAAATTTTGTCAAACTTACAACATTACTTGTTGCATAATTTATACAAGGTTCTTTCTAACGCTGTTTCAGAATTTGCATCTGCAATAACTAGCATAAATTTTTATTTCATTTTAAGTATCCAGATCAAAGTATCACTCTGTCCTTTACAAAATCTTTCACTGACTAATAGCATTTTTCAGTTAGAATATTGTGTAAATTGCTTTTTAAAATATTTAGTTTCATATTCAATATGTCACACCCTTTTATTTTGTTGTGAATTTTCATGGCTATATATTGAGGACCAACAACTAAACTTTAAACACTGACTGTGGCAGTCAGAGTCATGACTCAAGGTAGAAACAAAGCCTCCACAAAGACTCAGTGTCTCTAAATATAGTGCAAAAAAGAATTATCCAGTCTGGAATAAAAATTTACAGGAAGTTCCCACTCAGTATGAGAAAAGACATTGACAACCCTCATATATTCACAAGGGAACCGAAAACATTCCTCATAAACCACATTGTGTACAGGGTGGTCAGAAAAAAATAGGAAAAGCTTGTAAGTGTATTCGCAAGATAGTGTGCGCTGAAAAATAATTGCTAAGAAAAAAGTTCTATATGTTGCACACTTACAAATTAATTAGCACTGAAGTTGTGCACACACACATTCAAGTAGCCCACCAGATAAAGTGTCACTAAATGTGTTCTTTGTTTTGTTTCCTAAAACTGAACAGGAGATTGATACAAAAATTGGACGTAGGATGGTAGAAAGGACTGAACCCAAGTCAAACGCTGAGTAGTTTTGTGTGCTTTCAACCACACTGTGAGAACAGCTGACACTTATTGTATCTGCCGAGCCACTTGAATTTGTTCAATGGCCTGATTGAGTAAGTTTAATGCTAATTAACTCAGAAACAACATGACATATCAAATCTTTTCTTAAAAATTATTTCTCAGCCCTCCCTACCTTGCAACACACTTACAAGCTTTTCAAACTGTTTTGATCACCCTGTATAATTTAAATGAATTTCTAGAGCTATAAGTTATGTAAAAGGTGTTTTACATTATACACTTATGAACTGACCAATGCTTTACAATGTCACCAAATGTGTTCTTTGTTTTGTTTTCTACAACTGGACAGGAGAGTGATACAAAAACTGGACATTGGATGGTAAAAGGACTGAACATGAGATGAACAGATATATGTTCTAATCTCCTTCTCCTCCCCCTCCCTCCCCCCCCTCCCCAGCCCACCCTCCCTGTCCATTGCCTCCCTCATTACATAATACATAAATCATACCGCCATATGCTATGCTGATAACACAACTCTACTCACATCAGAACAACTCAGATTTGGTTAATAGTAAGCAGAAATCACTCAGATCTACCCTGCACTGGTTCTCTTCAAATAAATTACCCTGTAATACAGAGAAAACACAAAAGCTTCTTTTAACGTTCCCAAAAGCCATAGAAAACAAATCCGTAAAACTGTTAGGAATGCATATTGATTTCAAACTTAAGTGGAAAGAACGTGTAAGTCAGGTGTGGAAAAAGCTTTAAAAAATCTTGTATCTCCTTTGAAAACTCAGAGATACGATTAGTATGAACTTTCTTAGAGAAATGTACTTTGAACTCTTCCAATCACACAATTCTTAACAGTATGGCTGCTGCAGGTGCATGTCCAGCTGGCCGTGTTGAGTGTGTCCCTTAAGGTCCCCTAATCCATTTACCTGTGCTAATAGTCATCCTCATGGATTACTGTCTGTGCCTGAGCTCTTCGTTCGGCTGACCTAGCCCTGTGCTGAGTATTTCTGGAGCCAGAGCGGTCGCGTCTGTCTGGCAGACTGAGTATGACCACCTATGTTACAAATAAACACAGTGTACCTGGATACTTATTCCATCTGGAGATGAACTGCTTGACAGACATAATGTATACTGAAAGTGCTTATGCTGCTATCATGTAACTCCTCATCAGATGCTTTCTTTCATTTGCAATTAGTTCATGCGAATCATCATAAGGTCTTGGTAGACATCTGACAATGGAAAATCCAAGATGGAAATTTGGAGATTTGTGGTAAGCTCTTATGGGACCAAACTGCTGAGGTCATCGGTCCCTAAGCCTACACACTACTTAATCTAATGTAAACTAACTTACGCTATGGACAACACACACACCCATGCCCAAGGGAGGACTCAAGCCTCTGACAGAAAGAGCCGAAAAATCCAGGATGGAATATAACAATATTATGAGAAGGAAAGTAGCTACTCACCATAGAGCAGAGATGCTGAGTTACAGATAGGCACAACAAAAAGATTTTCACACCATAAAGCTTTTGGCCAATGTTCTTTGTCAACAATGGACACACATACATGCACACACACACACACACTTACACATTTATTTATTTATTTCTTGTTCCGTAGATCCAGTTAGTGAGTCAATCACAAGGATATGGAACGTGTCAAATTGTACAGGTTTCAATTTAAACTTACAATAAATACAAGGGCATTTCAATGGCAAATTGTACATAGTTTGAGTAAGACATACTATAAATACAGTAACAGATACAATGTCAGCTAGATAACATAACTACCATTTGACAGAAAAAGGAGTTTCAAATAAAGATTAAAGATAAGAGCACAAAGTTAAATCAGATATTAGGCCTACAAGAGTAAATACATGTACAGCCAATCTGTTGTTACAAAAAGTGTGCTAATGTCCAAATGCACAATAAAATCAATTGAACTACTTCTAGACATAATACGTTTAGTGATGGTATACATTTTCTTTCAGGTATTCACCCACAGTATAATAAGATTTCTCTGTCAGGTAATCTTTGAGAACTTGTTTATATTTTGGCAGTTCTGTATGAACACATTTGATATGTAGTGGTAGAGCATTGAACAGCTTAATGCTGGGGTAGTAAACTCCTTTTTGTACCAGAGTGAGACGTTTCATTTCTAAATGTAGATTGTTTTTGTTTCTGGTGTTATAACCATGGAATTTACTGTTGTCTTGGTAGATGGAATAATTTTTGCACACAAAGGTGAGCAAGGAAAAAATATACTGTGAGGCAGTTGTTAGGATACCTATCTTCCGAAACAAGTGCCTGCAAGAGTGTCTTTGATGGACCCCACACATTATTCTGATTGCTTTTTTTTTTGGATGGTGAAAACTTTTTTTGCAAGTGGTTGGTTCCCCCAGAGTATGATAGCATATGACATCAATGAGTGGAAGTAGCCAAAGTAGGCAACCTTAATAGTGTCAACTTCAGCCACTGAAGAAATTACCCGTAATGCAAATCTTGCCGAGCTAAGTTTTTTACATAGATTAAGAATGTGAACTGACCAATTACATTTACTGTCTATGTAAGCACCCAGGAATTTTGTGTCTTCAACTTTCTGTATTGGTTGATCTCTATATTTTATGTTAATTTCATCGGGATTACTTTGTGATGTATGGAACCTCATATAATGAGTTTTATCTGCATTGAGCGAGGGACCATTTGAGGAGAACCAATTTAAGATGTCATTAAAAACAGTATTTGTAGTTTTTTCAAGATCATGATCAATCAAATCGTCAATTAGAATTGTGGTATCATCGGCAAACAGGGTAAATTTGCTGTTTGTCTCAGAACAAAGAGGAAGATCATTAATAAAGATGAGGAAAAGCAGTGGGCCCAAAACGGAGCCTTGGGGCACACCACACGTTATCGTGCCCCATTCAGACGAGGCAGGTTCTCCAGAAGAGCCATTTAGCATTACAGTCTGCTTCCAATCCTGTAGATATGATTGCAGCCACATGCCAACAGTACCACCTAAACCATAGTATTCTGCCTTTTTCCAAAGAATTTGGTGGTTTACACAGTCGAAGGCTTTCGTAAGATCACAAAAAATACCCACTGGAGACATTTTTTTGTTAATGGCTTCCAAAACTTTGTTGCTGAGAGAGAATATTGCCTGTTCAGTACAAAGACCGGCACGAAAACCAAACTGATTTTTGCTGAAGATACTGTGGAAGTTGAGATGGTCTACAATCCTCCTGTGCATGAGTTTTTCTAGAATTTTCGAGAAGGTAGTTAATAGGGATATTGGGCGATAGTTTGTAACAATGCTTTTATCCCCTTTTTTAAAGAGAGGAATCACTATAGCCAACTTAAGTCTGTCAGGGACAATCCCATCTTGTAGGGATGCATTGTATATGTTGCATAAGACGGGACTAACAAATTTATAACAGTGTTTCAGTATTTTACTAGAAATATTGTCCACACCAGCAGAACATGTGTGAGTTGCAACTTTTCTTCTCATAATATCGGTATACATCTGAGTTTTATTTGAAGTACTGACTAATTATCATCTTTTTGTACGTAACTTACAATGAAACATCGGAGAGTCCATAACGATCAAATGTTGATGTTCGTCTGTACTAGCACAATAATTTGCCTGCAAACAGCTTTCAAGGGAAGTGTCAGGGTGGCCAAAACCCACTTTTGAAGCTAATGACTATATTTTGATTGATTAACCCAATAAATTATCCTCATGGAAACTTCAAAACCAAAAATTCAACGTTTCTGAGTTCTTCTTATATGGGACGCAATTATTATTAAACAGTAGGAATAAAGGATAATGTATAACTTTTGCTTAAGAATCCGATAAGGAAATACAAAATTTTTCTGCACTACATAATTATATGTCACCTTAAATTCTAATGACTTTTTTGTGCCTCGGAAATGGGTGAATGTGTGCAACTGACCATCACCTAATGAAGTTAATCTTCATTTTTGAACTGCTGTCCGTTAGTCTCACTATAACTTAAAAATGGCTTAACCGCTTTGGATGATTCTTTTTTTGTTGCGTTCATAATTGTTAAAGTAAGGTTTTTATGAAAGAAAAGTTTGGAAAAGTTGCCTAGGAAACTGGAAAATTCTGGATACACTGAAAGACCTTTTTTCTATGGAATTTTCACTATTTTGATTACTCACAATTGAAACGATTGATATCAATAATTCTTTTTTTGTTTTGTCCATTCTGATCTTGGACTTGAAGCATCCTGTCTGTTTGTCAGCACAGTCTGGATGTTTCACATGTTTGTACATAAGGTGTTTGTCAGCACAGCAATTATGTGGAGAGGCTCTTCAAGCTCAGATAATTCTGTGTTTTTGTTTATTTATTTTTACTTTTCTTTATTTTCTATTTTTTATTTTTGTTTATTTTTTATTTATTTATTTATTTTTTTGCACTGTTATATTTCCCATCCTTTCTCATCCGAGCTTTGTGCCGGCAATGGCAAAGATGAAAATATTTTTTTTGTTTTCATACTTATTTTTCATTTTTTTTATTTTTGTAATTTTTAAATAGTTTTTTTTTCAGAAGCAAGGGTTAACTTCACTTTCAGATGTAGCAACTTGGCTAAAAGTTCTTCTTTGTGTGGTATGTTTCAAAACATGGTACAACACACAAGGGTATGTTGCATGTTTTGTATTCATATTTCATTTCTCGGCGCACATTTTGTTTCGAGCAGACTGTACATCTATGCCATAGTCCACATTTCTTGGACTGGTCACTTGGAATGACATTTGGAAAGTGACTTCCAGTAAAGTGCAGAGGATTTTGATCATCAGAGTATCTTCCTGTCCCATCTCTTCTCCGTTGTGTAGAAAATTTTTCCATGAGTTCTTGTACCAGAGATAAATGAAAATAGTTGATGGAATTTTTCTCCCTGTCACCCATCTGTAAAGAGTGTGAGCATTCAAAACAATTGTACCATTTAACAGGTTTACACACAGATACAGCTGAGCTTAATAGGATGTCAGGGTGGTCTACTGTGCCCATACTTGCATTGTAGTCGACAACCAAATGCAGCTTCATTATTTTCTCACCAGTCCTCCTTGTTTGTCTTTCCCATGTCACACATTCCTATAGTGTTACAGGTTGGCAACATCAACACTTCTCTCTTGTTGTAAAAATTGTGTCAGTTGACATAAATTAAACTTCCCCTCATTCAGTTTCTTCTTTAGCTTTGGCAAATTGTGTCCATTGCACGGTACCATAACTAGGAGTGATTTGGAACTACTGGGGTGAAATGGAACATGGTGTCCATTTCAACAATTCATCTTTGGTGTGGAGTGATAATTTGCTGTAACTAATGGAAGCTGCCCTCTAGGCTCCTCATGGATATTAGTTGTTTCAGTAATATAAAAATTATGTGTGTCAATGAGGTATGTAATTTAAAAAAAAAAAAAAGTATTTAAGTGTAAATTTTACCTTTTTTCTAAAACTCTGGAAACAAACTGTTGCACAGCTACTCTGGTAATAGTAATACAGTTATCTGATATTGGAATGTGGAGGACAACTATCAGTGAGGATGTATGAAAGGTTAGGTTTGTTTATGTTATTCGTTAGTTGCAAGCATAAACGTAGGAAATCATATTTTTTCAGGTTCAATTGGCACATACCATGGGTATGCAAAAAGATGATTGGGCCAGCTGGCTATCAAAAATACAGCAAGACAAGCCTGCAGAAAGCTGTCAGTGATGTCAAAGCATGTAAATTATCACTCAGGAATGCATCCAAAAAATATGGAATACTGGTACCACCTAGTACACTTTCAAGGAAATTAAATAATAAAAATCCTTTGGAAATAGGTGGACAAACTGCTTTGAGTTTACAAGAAGAGAAGACATTATCCCGTGGATTATTTAAATGTGCAGAATGAGGTCAGCCATTAATGACAAGTGAGATAAGGGAAATTGTTAAGAGCTATTGTACCAAAGGGGAAAAGTGGAAAAGAGGCTTGAAGACAATAGGCCTGCATATGAGTGGGTAAAAAATCTGCTTTCATATCACAACAATCTGACTATATGTTTGAGTGAAAATGTAAAGAGAGCTAGAGCTCAAGAGAACAGACATGTCATAGTAACCTATTTCAAAAATTTGGCGGAGACTGTGAGAGGTGTTCCATGTAGCCACATAGTTGACTATGATGAGACCTATTTCTCCAATGATCCTGGTGCTGTCTGAGTGCTGGTCAAGAAGGGTTGTAAACATCCTCATAGAATCATAGAGTCATCCAAAACAAGTACATCTGTAATGATAGCTGCTGCAGGATATGGACATCTTCTGCCACTTATCTGTATCCAACATGGACTGAAGAAGGAATGAATGGTACAGCCTACAACACAAACCAAAGTAGATGGTGTGACCTCAGTACATCTGAAGATTAGTTTCAGACAACAGCTTTGCTGTATCTTAGATGGCTTGTGGGGGTCAAAGTCCTGATAGGAGACAATCTCTCAAGCCACATTTCCTTGTTTGTAGCCGCCCAATGTGAGGAGAACAATGTTAAAGTTGTGTTTCTCCCCCCAAATGCAATACACATCTGCCAGGCTCTAGATGCGGCATTCTTTCATCCAATGAAGATGTTGTTGTTGTTGTCTTCAGTCCTGAGACGGGTTTGATGCAGCTCTCCATGCTGGGCGAAAAGCTTTGACTGATTGGAAGAAAGGCAATATGGGTGTTCTTCCAAAAAGCGACTTCCCTAAGAAATTGAAGGTAAAGTTTCACTACATGGTTGAGAAAATTCAAGACAATGCTATTGCAGGATTTCATGCTTCTGGTATCATACCTTCCAATACAGAAAAAGTTTTATCTCTCTTACCTGTTAGTAGTTTGGAAAATGAAACAGGTGACCCAATGCAGGTATGGTCTGAAGCCTTTGTGGAACACCTGAGAGATGGAAAACTGGAAGGTCTCCCTGGGAAAAGTGTCATGTCACAGGCAGAAATTTCAGACAATATTGCAGTGGACAGCAAGCAAATGGAAGCTAATGATCCCAAAGTTTTGGAGCAAGAAACTGTAATATCTGAGACAACAAATGAAGAGGAATATTGACCTGGACCTTCTGAGACACCTCCAATGACACTGGCCAAAAATGATTTTGTCTTGGTTAAGTTTCGTGTTACAGGGACTAACCAATCAAAATTATATGTAGGAAGGACTGAGGCTATGGAGCTGCATGACAACATTCAAGTTAATTTCATGAGGTGGAAAATTAGTGAGAAACAATAATTTTTTTCCCGCTGTTGTAGACATGTGTGGTATCAAAAGCAAAAATTGTGATGAACGTGAAAGGAACTCATTTCTGATGAGGAAGAATGATATTTAAAACTCTTGAAGGCATTGACATCATGTAATGTATAGTGTTGTATTAAGTAATGAATGATATGTTTTTTTTTTGTAACATCATTGTTTCAAAGAGCATTTGTAGGTTCAGAGATTTAATGGTTAATAGAGCTGGTAACATAAAAATATTAATTGGCATTAATTAATATAAAGTTGTTCTAGTATAAATGCATTTTTCTTAGGAAAATGCTTGTTACATGTGTCTCACATGTTCCAGTTCACTTCACGACATGTTTCAAAAGAAATATTGTTCAAAATATGTAGTGTTCCAAATCACCCCAAGTCCTGGGGTGACTTGGAACACGTTTAAGATTAAAATTTGAAAAAGGGTTATGGTAGAGCATTTTCATTCTTGTAATATATTGCTGTAGGAAGGACTAAAGATGCTGTATTTAAAATTTCAAAATTATAGTACAATATTTAGATATTAATTTTCAGTAAAAACTTCGTTTTCTGTCCCAATTCACACAAAGTTTTGGTACTGCATATTGCTGTTCTATGGCTGTGAAGCTACAAGAACAGGGCTGGACTTGTATACCAGTTGATGATATACAGGGTATGTCAACATTCACAGTATGGTTTCATTAATGTTGGCACTATATCACCAGATTTCCCCGAATTATGGACTTTAGTTTCTGTTGTTTTGCCTTTGTATACAATGAAATCCAAGACGTATGCAGTTTCACAGTTGCACAATTCACATGCCCTGATTCAAAATGTACTTTGTTTCAAAGGAATGAATTGTTTAAAAAATAAGTGACCTTCGAACAATAATAAGCTTTCATCGATGTAGAGCTTTTTGTATAGGTTAAACACACTGCGGAATGCCATACGAACTGTATCAATAATTTTCCTGATTTTAAAAAAAATGTCGTCTCCACAATTGGCAGAGATGTCACTAAAATGCAACAGTCTCAAAAGTATCATAAAATGGTCATGGGACATAATTTTGCCAAAAATTGGAGTGTTCAGAAGTATATCTCTGTACCAATATTCCCTTATTCTCAACTTTATAGTGAAAGCCATTAGAAGCCAAATACCAATGAAACAATACAGTTCCTCAAAACCTTCCAGAATGAGATTTTCACTCTGCAGCGGAGTGTGCGCTGATATGAAACTCCCTGGCAGATTAAAACTATGTGCTGGACTGAGACTCGAACTCGGGACCTTTGCCTTTCACGGGCAAGTGCTCTGCCAACTGAGCTACCCAAGCATGACTCACGCTCGTGAAAGGCAAAGGTCCCAAGTTCGAGTCTCGGTCCAGCACACAGTTTTAATCTGCGAGGAAGTTTCATATCAGTGCACACTCTGCTGCAGAGTGAAAATCTCATTCTGGAAACATCCCCCAGGCTGTGGCTAAGCCATGTCTCTGCAATATCCTTTCTTTCAGGAGTGCTAGTTCTGCAAGGTTCACAGGAGAGCTTCTGTAAAGTTCGGAAGGTAGGAGACGAGGTACTGGCAGAAGTAAAGCTGTGAGGACAGGGCGTGAGTTGTCCTTTGGTAGCTCAGTTGACAGAGCACTTGCCCGTGAAAGGCAAAGATCCCGAGTTTGAGTCTTGGTCCAGCACACAGTTTTAATCTATCAGGAAGTTTCCTCAAAACCTTATCTTTCCAGGTGGACAGTTGAGAATGAAGTGATTCTGACATATTTGCCATGGTGAAAGTGTAAAATCGGTTTGTTTCAAGTGCTATAAATTTCATCAGATTTTCTGATTGAAATAGCATGAAAATGGATAGAACGCTTGAATCAGATGCTAGTTGGCAATTATGTCATGAAGATGAGTCTTCAAATGCATGAAGTGCTGGACTGAAATCATACTTTTGCCAATCAAATTTTTCACTAAGGTGTAACCTTTTTCAGATCGATTCATCTCCACTTGCAGAATCTGAAGAACTGTCCTAGTGAGCTCTACTAGGTGAAGTACGAGGATGCATATTGGATATTCCTACAATATGATTCTGAAGAATCATCATCACTACAGCAACTGAAGATGCCACACTCACTGTCATTGTCACTCCTTGTGAGTATCTGCAGTATCTCTTTGTCAGTGCAACCATGCTGACGTGTCATTTGTTTGTGGAACTAAAAAGTGAAAGCACTTTAAAAATCCTGATGAATAGTCAGAAAGCTAAATGACACCACAGAAGCAGAAGATCACATGAACTAGCTAGCATGAGTGTCTAATGTTGTTTGTTGTTGTTGTTGTTGTGGTCTTCAGTCCTGAGACTGGTTTGATGCAGCTCTCCATGCTACTCTATCCTGTGCAAGCTTCTTCATCTCCCAGTACCTACTGCAATCTCCATCCTTCTGAATCTGCTTAGTGTATTCATCTCTTGGTCTCCCTCTACGATTTTTACCCTCCACGCTGCCCTCCAATACTGAATTGGTGATTCGTTGATGCCTCAGAACATGTCCTACCAACCGATCCCGTCTTCTGGTCATGTTGTGCCACAAACTTCTCTTCTCCCCAATCCTGTTCAATACTTCCTCATTAGTTATGTGATCTACCCGTCTAATCTTCAGCATCCTTCTGTAGCACCACATTTTGAATGTGTCTATTCTCTTCTTGTCCAAACTATTTATCGTCCATGTTTCACTTCCATACATGGCTACACTCCACACAAATACTTTCAGAAATGACTTCCTGACACTTAAATCTATACTCGATGTTAACACATGTCTCTTCTTCAGAAAAGCTTTCCTTGCCATTGCCAGTCTACATTTTATATCCTCTCTACTTCGAGCATCATCAGTTATTTTGCTCCCCAAATAGCAAAACTCCTTTACTACTTTAAGTGTTTCATTTCCTAATCTAATTCCCTCAGCATCACCCGACTTAATTCGAATACATTCCATTATCCTTGTTTTGCTTTTGTTGATGTTCATCTTATATCCTCCTTTCAAGACACTGTCCATTCTGTCCAACTGCTCTTCCAAGTCCTTTGCTGTCTCTGACAGAATTACAATGTCATCGGCGAACCTCAAAGTTTTTATTTCTTCTCCATGGATTTTAATACCTACTCTGAATTTTTCTTTTGTTTCCTTTACTGCTTGCTCAATAAACAGATTGAATAACATCGGGGAGAGCTACAACCCTGTCTCACTCCCTTCCCAATCACTGCTTCCCTTTCATGTCCCTCAACTCTTATAACTGCCATCTGGTTTCTGTAAAAATTTTAAATAGCTTTTCACTCCCTGTATTTTACCGCTGCCACCTTCAGAATTTGAAAGAGAGAGTGTTCCAATCAACATTATCAAAAGCTTTCTCTAAGTCTACAAATACTAGAAACGTAGGTTTGTCTTTCCTTAATCTTTCGTCTAAGATAAGTCGTAGGGTCAGTATTGCCTCACGTGTTCCAACATTTCTACGGAATCCAAACTGATCTTCCCCGAGGTTGGCTTCTATCAGTTTTTCCATTCGTCTGTAAAGAATTCGCGTTAGTACTTTGCAGCCGTGACTTATTAAACTGATAGTTTGGTAATTTTCACATCTGTCAACACCTGCTTTCTTTGGGATTGGAATTATTATATTCTTCTTGAAGTCTGAGGGTATTTCGCCTGTTTCATACATCTTGCTCACCAGATGGTAGAGTTTTGTCAGGACTGGCTCTCCCACGGCCGTCAGTAGTTCCAATGGAATATTGTCTACTCCGGGGGCCTTGTTTCGACTCAGGTCTTTCAGTGCTCTGTCAAACTCTTCACGCAGTATCATATCTCCCATTTCATCTTCATCTACATCCTCTTCCATTTCCATAATATTGTCCTCAAGCACATCGCCCTTGTATAGACCCTCTATATACTCCTTCCACCTTTCTGCTTTCCCTTCTTTTCTTAGAACTGGGTTTCCATCTGAGCTCTTGATATTCATACAAGTCGTTCTCTTGTCTCCAAAGGTCTCTTTAATTTTCCTGTAGGCAGTATCTATCTTACCCCTAGTGAGATAAGCCTCTACATCCTTACATTTGTCCTCTAGCCATCCCTGATTAGCCATTTTGCACTTCCTGTCGATCTCATTTTTGAGACGTTTGTATTCCTTTTTGCCTGCTTCATTTACTGCATTTTTATATTTTCTCCTTTCATCAATTAAATTCAATATTTCTTCTGTTACCCAAGGATTTCTACTAGCCCTCGTCTTTTTACCTACTTGATCCTCTGCTGCCTTCACTACTCCATCCCTCAAAGCTACCCATTCTTCTTCTACTGTATTTCTTTCCCCCATTCCTGTCAATTGCTCCCTTATGCTCTCCCTGAAACTCTGTACAACGTCTGGTTCTTTCAGTTTATCCAGGTCCCATTTCCTTAAATTCCCACCTTTTTGCAGTTTCTTCAGTTTTAATCTACAGATCATAACCAATAGATTGTGGTCAGAGTCCACATCTGCCCCTGGAAATGTCTTACAATTTAAAATCTGGTTCCTAAATCTCTGTCTTACCATTATATAATCTATCTGATACCTTTTAGTATCTCCAGGGTTCTTCCATGTATACAACCTTCTTTCATGATTCTTAAACCAAGTGTTAGCTATGATTATGTTGTGCTCTGTGCAGAATTCTACCAGGCGGCTTCCTCTTTCATTTCTTAGCACCAATCCATATTCACCGACTATGTTTCCTTCTCTCTCTTTTCCTACACTCGAATTCCAGTCACCCACGACTATTAAATTTTCGTCTCCCTTCACTATCTGAATAATTTCTTTTATTTCATCATACATTTCTTCAATTTCTTCGTCATCTGCAGAGCTAGTTGGCATATAAACTTGTACTACTGTAGTAGGTGTGGGCTTCGTATCTATCTTGGCCACAATAATGCGTTCACTATGCTGTTTGTAGTCGCTTACCCGCATTCCTATTTTCCTATTCATTATTAAACCTACTCCTGCATTACCCCTATTTGATTTTGTGTTTATAACCCTGTAGTCACCTGACCAGAAGTCTTGTTCCTCCTACCACCGAACTTCACTAATTCCCACTAGATCTAACTTCAACCTATCCATTTCCCTTTTTAAATTTTCTAACCTACCTGCCCTATTAAGGGATCTGACATTCCACGCTCCGATCCGTAGAACGCCAGTTTTCTTTCTCCTGATAACGACATCCTCCTGAGTAGTCCCCGCCCGGAGATCTGAATGGGGGACTATTTTACCTCCGGAATATTTTACCCAAGAGGACGCCATCATCATTTAATCATACAGTAAAGCTGCATGTCCTCAGGAAAAATTACGGCTGTAGTTTCCCCTTGCATTCAGCCGTTCACAGTACCAGCACAGCAAGGCCGTTTTGGTTATTGCTACAAGGCCAGATCAGTCAATCATCCAGACTGTTGCCCTTGCAAATACTGAAAAGGCTGCTGC
The DNA here is from genome assembly GCF_021461385.2 of Schistocerca piceifrons. NCBI lineage: Eukaryota > Metazoa > Arthropoda > Insecta > Orthoptera > Acrididae > Schistocerca > Schistocerca piceifrons. The sequence goes on from NC_060142.1 coordinate 387,803,056, forward strand.
CCCTCTTCAGGAACCACACGTTTGTCTGTCCTCTCAACAGATACCCCTCCGTTGTGGTTGCACCTACGGTACGGCTATCTGTATCGCTGAGGCACGCAAGCCTCCCCACCAACGGCAAGGTCCATGGTTCATGGGGGGGGGGGGGGGGGGGGGTCTAATAGCAACTATGAAATCCAACAGAAATTCTGCCGAGCAGCTATAGTGGGGTGGGCTGATGGTAAAAGCTGTCATTAGGATCAGGTGCTGGTCAGGCAGCGATGGTGAATGCCATCTGCAGTGCCCTTGGGAAATACCACTGCACTGGCTGACAACATCCGCAGCCCCTGTGGAAAGGACCACGCAGTAGAATTTCGCATCTGCAATGCTCAAAGGATTAAGACCTCATTTGGGAACACAGCTCTTACATCATCAAACTTTTGAAAATACAGAAAACGATTTGCATACAATATGTAAAATTGGTTCCAGAGAGTACTGTCATTCTATCTTTACTAGACTCAGTCTACTGACTGCCGTAAACCTGTACATGTGCATCTGTGTAATATTTGTGAAAAACAGTAACATGAAAGGTGTTGTCAAGGAAGAAATTTGTGACTAAAATACTAAGGCAGATTATGACATACCAATGTACAGGCTAACAAAATATTGGTAACTCACACAAAGTGAATACTTTTAAAGTCATTCGTGCAACTAGAATGGCAATAACACTGAATTTTGGAAACAACAAAGTTGAGCAGGATCAATTTTTGGACAGGCAAGACTTCCCTGCATAAATGGATTAGTGGCATTATTGCCACTCCACCTACTACAAAAATGTTTGGTATGAAAAAATGCATTATAGTCATGCCTGTCACAGACATCTGAACATCAAATGTGCAAGCCATTATATAATAATAATAATAATAAATGCAGACTTTGCAAACAACAAATAGAAACAGTAGATCACATCACAAGCGGATGTACAATACTAGCAAATGCAGAATACCCCAGAAGACATGACAATGTAGCAAAAATAATACATCAACAGCTTGCCTTACAACATAAACTTATAAAACAACACGTTCCCACATACAAGTATGCACCACAAAATGTACTGGAGCATGATGAATACAAATTATACTGGAACAGAACCATTATAACAGATAAAACAACACCACATAACAAACCTGGCATCATACTCACCAATAAAAAGAAGAAATTAACACAACTAATTGAAATATCCATACCCAATACAACAAATATACAAAAGAAAGCAGGAGAAAAAATTGAAAAATACATCCAACTGGCTGAGGAAGTCAATGACATGTGGTATCAGGATAAAGTTGACATTATACCAATTATACTATCAACTACTGGAGTCATACCACACAATATCCACCAGTACATCAATGCAATACAGCTACATCCAAACTTATATGTACAACTACAGAAATTCGTAATTATTGATACATGTTCAATCACCCGAAAGTTCCTAAATGCAATATAACATATACCGTACAGTGAAAAGGAAGTCAAGCTTGATCAAGGTCCGCGTCACTTTCCATTTTTGACCAGACATAATGTCTGAGAAAAGAAAGAAAGAATAATAATAATAATAATAATTTTATTGTCTTTAAGCCATTACAGCAATAGACAAAGTCATACACATAATACAATACAGTACAGTACATGCAATAAAAGAACAGAATTGTGAAGAACTTTACAGTTTAATATCACAGGTCATGAAATCCTTTATATTGTAGAATGTGTTTACAACTAACCAGTCATAAAGTGTTTATTTGTATTGTTGCTCTGGTAAATTTTGTATAGCTTGTGGAAGTTTGTTAAATAATTTGTGGCCCATAAGTTTATAACTGTTAACTGATTTTGACAGTCTGTGGTAGGGCATATAGATAGAGCTGTTTGTCCTAGTGCTGTAACAATGTATATTTGCCCTGTGTTTTACTTTAGGTAAGTTCTTTTTTGTGTAGATTAAAACATAATAAATATATAGGTTTATTACTGTCATGATTTTTTGTTGAGTGAACAAAGGTTTACAATGAGCCTTGTATGGTGAGCCTGTGATTATCCTAATAGCTTTCTTTTGCAGCAATAGTATATCATGCACACAAGTGGAGTTTCCCCATAAAATAATGCCATAGGATATGATGCTTTGGAAAAATGAGTAGTAAGATACTCTAACATAATTTTTAAGTACACAGTGCATTAATTGCCTTAACAAATAGATTACCCTAGACAATTTACCACTAATATACTTAATATGTGGATTCCAACAAAGTTTATCATCCAAATATACCCCCAAAAATTTAACACAACTAGGATCATCTGACGGAAACTTGTCTTTTAAACTAAATACCATCTGCTGGGTTTTGCTTTCATTAAGCAAGAATCAATTTGCTTTAAACCAGAGTGAAGCTTGCTCAGTTGTCTCTGTAACACATGTTTTAAGGCTATTAAGATCATTACTGCTGTTCAGAAACGTTGTATCATCAGCATAGAGTACTGTTCTGGATTTAATAAATGATGGCAGGTCATTTATCATTATTAGGAAAAGGAAAGGGCCCAGCACGGATCCCTGCAGAACACCTACCTTAACTTGTTCTATGCTGGACATTTCTTTCCCAACACAGATGGCTTGCTTATGGTTTTGTAAATATGATTAATAGCTTAAGGCTGTCACCTTTAACACCATAAAAGTCCATTTTTTCGTGTAGTAGTGTATGTTCTACACAGTCAAAGGCTTTGCTTAGGTCACAAAAAGTCACTTGAGCAAAGCATTTATCTTCAAATACTTGATGGATGTATTTAACAACATTGTCTATGGCATCAATGGTTGACAGGTTCTTCTTAAAGCCATACTATGATCCACTTATTAATCCTATGTTATCAAAGTAAACAGATAATTGTTGGTAAATATGAAGAGGACATCGGAGCAGAACACCTTTGCAACCATGGCGGCACGTGAGACACCCTGATGTATTTTCAGCTGACACCTTAGAGAGAATATGGATGCTCAAGCTTCCACTGTCATTGCATGTTACACTGTTTCAAGAGAGCGTGAGACCACAGATATCAAATTACACTTGGCTGATAGACTCCATGCAGTATTGCAATTACACAGGGAAGTAGATTTGAACAAGATAAATATTACTAATACTACACAGGGAGCTAATCTGCCACAGCAGGAGAGGAGTGGTTCTGGAGAAGTACAAACACTTACAAACTCGTACAAGGCTGGCAGTGTGAGATGTCATGAATCATGAAATTGACAGAGATGATGCAGAATACCAATTAACTGAGCTTAAATGCAAGCAGCTGACTCCTCCTGATAGAAGACTGTTGACCTGAGGTTCTTGGCCTTGAAAATAGAGCATATCAACACATCGCATAATGGCAGCTCATCACCAATGGAAATTTTTTGGTTTCATGAGAAATTCAGAGCAACTGCATGAAAATGTGTTCCCCTTGCAATTTCACATATCAGCAACAACATACTACTATTGATGTCATGGACAACTGGAGTCAGTCATGCCATGTACGCCGCCACTCTGCTCCTCTCAGCTTGCACGGTCATCACTGCTCCCATCATTTAAATTTTTTAAAAATGAAGATTTTTAAATTTTAACTACCGCTTTCACCAGATGATGGTATATTGGACATGAAAGGTGGGGGGTGGCTACAGGAAATGTTCATCATTATCATGTTATAAATAGCGTATATTGCCTGAGGATGCACCAATAAGTGGTGCGAAACTGGTCGTAGATTTAATAAAAATCATTGATACAGCCAGTGCAGAATTTTCTTTGGAAAAATGTTGAAGTTTAGCTGTGGTTGCCTGCCCTACAAAACAACTGGAGTGAAGCCTACAAGGTGTAAAGGACCAGGATAACATTTAGTTTTTTCAGCTTAAGGACCTTAGGATTTACACAGGGGATAGGGTGTGTATTCATCGCTTTCTGGTAGACTCTGGTTTTGCATTGAGCACTGTACCATGGGATACATTACCTCTCAGACATAAAATCACTAAGGTCCTTGCTACATGCCATTAATGACACACCTGCGTGTCTTTGCAGAATAAGTCATGTCACAGTAGTTGTTGGTCGCAGTACACTTTCAACTGGAATTTTGTGATAGCAGATGTATCTGCAGACAATGGCCTCACCACAGTACCAGTTCTTGTCAGATACCAAAGTTAGGCTAGCACTTGGATGGATGACCATATGGGCTGACAAGGACTGTTGGCAAGTGGTGTGCACTTAACCATTCTGAGATCGATTGAGGAGCTACTACTAGACTGAGAAATAGTGGCTCTGGTCACAAAAACTGACAATGGTGGGAGAGCAGTGTGCTGACCATATGCCCCTCCATATCTGCATCCAGTGATGCCTATTGGCTGAGGATAACATGGCTGGCACTCAGTACCGTTGGGCCTTCTGAGGCCTGTTTGGCTGGAGAGAGAGAGAGAGAGAGAGAGAGAGAGAGAGAGAGATGTATCTGTACCAATTATACAGGGGCAGATTTTATTTGTTACCACAGCTTTCACTAGACTTAGGAAAAGGAATGATTATTTGTTCGGTTACTGGAAATTCAGTGCAGAGACACATGGACAATTCAGGTGCAACAACATGGGGAGATAAAAGAAAATGGTTGATGAGAATTATAGTCAATACAGAAAGGAGGCTGCCAGGACTCACACCAAATTAGAGGAGATGGCACACCTGAAAGCTTAAATGCAATGAGAAAATTCAGAATTACAGGAAGCAATAAGGAATTGTCTAGAATAGTTGGACTGAATACACAGGAGATTAGCAGCCTTGCAGTGCCAGGAGCAGCAGCAGCCACAGTTTCAGTTGGGGTAGCATATTGATACACAAGGTTGGGAAAGACAAAATGCACAGGTCAGTGGAGTGCAAGCCACCAAGATTTTATCTGGTTATGTTGACAAAAGAAAACACATGGTCAGTGCAATATGCAGACAAAAAGCATTCAGAGATGTTGTTCAAGGGACACAAGGTCCCTCAGTCTATGTCAAGGCAAGAAGATTTGCATCAGACAGATGTTGGGCAGCTAAACAAATTGTAAACAAACTTTTGCACTTAGGCATAGACCGGCCTTCTGCTAGTAACTGGGCATCGCCAATCCATTTAGTGCCTAAGAAGGATGGTTTTTATAATTGTGTGGAGATTGCTGATTACTTAACTCCCATACTAGACTAGATAGGTGTCCTATTCCCAAATTACAGGAGTGTTCACGTGCTCTGGCAGGTGCAACTATGTTTAGCATGATAGATTACAAGAAAGGTCTACCATCAAATTCCAATGGCGTCAAATGGAAGAATGGCCTCTTTGAATTCATGTGAATGCCTTACAAGTTAAAAAAATGCAGTCCAGACATGGCAGAAAATGAGAAAGGCAATCAGCAATAGGCACCCCAGATTGCTGTCATGCACAAACATGAGACATGAATCACACTAGTTTTGCCCCAGTTACATACAGCAGTGGAAGACTGTATGTGCTAGATTGTTCAAGCAATTCTCACTGACATTGTGACAGCATAGAATGCTTACTGGGTGCAGATTTCCTCTGATGTTTGCATCTTTCTAGCGTATATTGCCTGAGGATGCACCAATAAGTGGTGCGAAACTGGTCGTAGATTTAATAAAAATCATTGATACAGCCAGTGCAGAATTTTCTTTGGAAAAATGTTGAAGTTTAGCTGTGGTTGCCTGCCCTACAAAACAACTGGAGTGAAGCCTACAAGGTGTAAAGGACCAGGATAACATTTATTTTTTTCAGCTTAAGGACCTTAGGATTTACACAGGGGATAGGGTGTGTATTCATCGCTTTCTGGTAGACTCTGGTTTTGCATTGAGCACTGTACCATGGGATACATTACCTCTCAGACATAAAATCACTAAGGTCCTTGCTACATGCCATTAATGACACACCTGCGTGTCTTTGCAGAATAAGTCATGTCACAGTAGTTGTTGGTCGCAGTACACTTTCAACTGGAATTTTGTGATAGCAGATGTATCTGCAGACAATGGCCTCACCACAGTACCAGTTCTTGTCAGATATCAAAGTTAGGCTAGCACTTGGATGGATGACCATATGGGCTGACAAGGACTGTTGGCAAGTGGTGTGCACTTAACCATTCTGAGATCGATTGAGGAGCTACTACTAGACTGAGAAATAGTGGCTCTGGTCACAAAAACTGACAATGGTGGGAGAGCAGTGTGCTGACCATATGCCCCTCCATATCTGCATCCAGTGATGCCTATTGGCTGAGGATAACATGGCTGGCACTCAGTACCGTTGGGCCTTCTGAGGCCTGTTTGGCTGGAGAGAGAGAGAGAGAGAGAGAGAGAGAGAGAGAGAGAGAGAGAGAGAGCGCGAGAGAGAGAGAGAGAGAGATGTATCTGTACCAATTATACAGGGGCAGATTTTATTTGTTACCACAGCTTTCACTAGACTTAGGAAAAGGAATGATTATTTGTTCGGTTACTGGAAATTCAGTGCAGAGACACATGGACAATTCAGGTGCAACAACATGGGGAGATAAAAGAAAATGGTTGATGAGAATTATAGTCAATACAGAAAGGAGGCTGCCAGGACTCACACCAAATTAGAGGAGATGGCACACCTGAAAGCTTAAATGCAATGAGAAAATTCAGAATTACAGGAAGCAATAAGGAATTGTCTAGAATAGTTGGACTGAATACACAGGAGATTAGCAGCCTTGCAGTGCCAGGAGCAGCAGCAGCCACAGTTTCAGTTGGGGTAGCATATTGATACACAAGGTTGGGAAAGACAAAATGCACAGGTCAGTGGAGTGCAAGCCACCAAGATTTTATCTGGTTATGTTGACAAAAGAAAACACATGGTCAGTGCAATATGCAGACAAAAAGCATTCAGAGATGTTGTTCAAGGGACACAAGGTCCCTCAGTCTATGTCAAGGCAAGAAGATTTGCATCAGACAGATGTTGGGCAGCTAAACAAATTGTAAACAAACTTTTGCACTTAGGCATAGACCGGCCTTCTGCTAGTAACTGGGCATCGCCAATCCATTTAGTGCCTAAGAAGGATGGTTTTTATAATTGTGTGGAGATTGCTGATTACTTAACTCCCATACTAGACTAGATAGGTGTCCTATTCCCAAATTACAGGAGTGTTCACGTGCTCTGGCAGGTGCAACTATGTTTAGCATGATAGATTACAAGAAAGGTCTACCATCAAATTCCAATGGCGTCAAATGGAAGAATGGCCTCTTTGAATTCATGTGAATGCCTTACAAGTTAAAAAAATGCAGTCCAGACATGGCAGAAAATGAGAAAGGCAATCAGCAATAGGCACCCCAGATTGCTGTCATGCACAAACATGAGACATGAATCACACTAGTTTTGCCCCAGTTACATACAGCAGTGGAAGACTGTATGTGCTAGATTGTTCAAGCAATTCTCACTGACATTGTGACAGCATAGAATGCTTACTGGGTGCAGATTTCCTCTGATGTTTGCATCTTTCTAGCGTATATTGCCTGAGGATGCACCAATAAGTGTTGCGAAACTGGTCGTAGATTTAATAAAAATCATTGATACAGCCAGTGCAGAATTTTCTTTGGAAAAATGTTGAAGTTTAGCTGTGGTTGCCTGCCCTACAAAACAACTGGAGTGAAGCCTACAAGGTGTAAAGGACCAGGATAACATTTAGTTTTTTCAGCTTAAGGACCTTAGGATTTACACAGGGGATAGGGTGTGTATTCATCGCTTTCTGGTAGACTCTGGTTTTGCATTGAGCACTGTACCATGGGATACATTACCTCTCAGACATAAAATCACTAAGGTCCTTGCTACATGCCATTAATGACACACCTGCGTGTCTTTGCAGAATAAGTCATGTCACAGTAGTTGTTGGTCGCAGTACACTTTCAACTGGAATTTTGTGATAGCAGATGTATCTGCAGACAATGGCCTCACCACAGTACCAGTTCTTGTCAGATACCAAAGTTAGGCTAGCACTTGGATGGATGACCATATGGGCTGACAAGGACTGTTGGCAAGTGGTGTGCACTTAACCATTCTGAGATCGATTGAGGAGCTACTACTAGACTGAGAAATAGTGGCTCTGGTCACAAAAACTGACAATGGTGGGAGAGCAGTGTGCTGACCATATGCCCCTCCATATCTGCATCCAGTGATGCCTATTGGCTGAGGATAACATGGCTGGCACTCAGTACCGTTGGGCCTTCTGAGGCCTGTTTGGCTGGAGAGAGAGAGAGAGAGAGAGAGAGAGAGAGAGAGAGATGTATCTGTACCAATTATACAGGGGCAGATTTTATTTGTTACCACAGCTTTCACTAGACTTAGGAAAAGGAATGATTATTTGTTCGGTTACTGGAAATTCAGTGCAGAGACACATGGACAATTCAGGTGCAACAACATGGGGAGATAAAAGAAAATGGTTGATGAGAATTATAGTCAATACAGAAAGGAGGCTGCCAGGACTCACACCAAATTAGAGGAGATGGCACACCTGAAAGCTTAAATGCAATGAGAAAATTCAGAATTACAGGAAGCAATAAGGAATTGTCTAGAATAGTTGGACTGAATACACAGGAGATTAGCAGCCTTGCAGTGCCAGGAGCAGCAGCAGCCACAGTTTCAGTTGGGGTAGCATATTGATACACAAGGTTGGGAAAGACAAAATGCACAGGTCAGTGGAGTGCAAGCCACCAAGATTTTATCTGGTTATGTTGACAAAAGAAAACACATGGTCAGTGCAATATGCAGACAAAAAGCATTCAGAGATGTTGTTCAAGGGACACAAGGTCCCTCAGTCTATGTCAAGGCAAGAAGATTTGCATCAGACAGATGTTGGGCAGCTAAACAAATTGTAAACAAACTTTTGCACTTAGGCATAGACCGGCCTTCTGCTAGTAACTGGGCATCGCCAATCCATTTAGTGCCTAAGAAGGATGGTTTTTATAATTGTGTGGAGATTGCTGATTACTTAACTCCCATACTAGACTAGATAGGTGTCCTATTCCCAAATTACAGGAGTGTTCACGTGCTCTGGCAGGTGCAACTATGTTTAGCATGATAGATTACAAGAAAGGTCTACCATCAAATTCCAATGGCGTCAAATGGAAGAATGGCCTCTTTGAATTCATGTGAATGCCTTACAAGTTAAAAAAATGCAGTCCAGACATGGCAGAAAATGAGAAAGGCAATCAGCAATAGGCACCCCAGATTGCTGTCATGCACAAACATGAGACATGAATCACACTAGTTTTGCCCCAGTTACATACAGCAGTGGAAGACTGTATGTGCTAGATTGTTCAAGCAATTGTGACAGCATAGAATGCTTACTGGGTGCAGATTTCCTCTGATGTTTGCATCTTTCTAGCGACTTGGCACAGGGTACTCTCCTACACCACAGCAGTGGAGAGTCTGCTACGGGTATCATCAGCATACCACTGTCATTCACACAACTACCTTCAATCAACCTTGAAATTAACCTGCAGCCATTTTATCCCATCCCTGCACATAATAACTACCAACAGATGCTCCTGGATATTATGACAGATCACCCATTGTCGTAATGACATCAGGTGAGAGACACTCAGCTCACGTGAAGAGAATTGTGACCTATGATCCAAAATCTGTGCAATTGCAGATGAGGTTAATGCTGCACACTCTTACTTGCAGCACCTCATACACGAGCAGCCATATCATTCCAATATTGCCATCATAAGTGAGACAGTGAGCACTGAGGTGCCGAACAACACACACACACACACACACACACACATCATTGGGGCAGCGTGCAACACCCGTACCATCACCAACACAGGTCAGTCCAATGCATTTCTCGCATGGTGCTTGTGCGCTCTCCCCTGCCTGGCATGACTCCCCACCCCTCAGGACTCATGTGCCGTTTCGGTGAAGTGCTACCAGCACAAAGACTAGCCTGGGAAGACTTTGTGCAGCTAAGTCTGCTATAGATGAATTATTACAGGCTGGAACTGTCAAACAGTCTGACAGTCCTTAGGGCTTCAGCCATTCATTTCAACCCAAAAAAGGACATTGCGGTGATGCCCGTATGATTCTCGACAGCTATCTGATCCTGACCATTTATGGCTTCATCCATACCTTAACAGGTGACAGTGTTTTTAGTGTTTCAGGTCATAGAAAGGTGCACTTGCAGATTCTTGTGGACAAGGAGGATATATCCAAGACAGTAATTATCACTACATTTTGGTTTTATTAATTTCTTTACATGAACTAAGGCCTGAGAAAAGCAATATAGACTTGACAGAGGTTTATAGACAACATTCTCTTTAAGTTCACCTTCTGCTATGCATACCTCCACACAATGTGTTAGTCTTTTCCACTTCCCCACATGAACATGAACAGCATCTCAAATTCATTTAAAAAAACACTGCAACATTTTGGTTTGTCATCAGTGATGACAAGTGTCAGCTGAGGGAACCTGAAGTTACCTTCTTTGGTTATTCCATAAGCAATGATTGGAGTATATAGGCCACCAAATACTGATGTAATGCTGTTTATGAATAAACTTAGTAGTGTTGTTGGTCAGGCCGGTTCTAATGACCTTACTAGATTAGGTGACTTTAATATAGATGCAAACTCAAATAGTATAGTAAACTTGAAACTCAGTGATGTACTGACCTCGTACAGTCTTGCAAATATAGTGAACTCTGACACCAGAGTAACGGACACATGTTCCACTAGAATAGATTATGCTATAATCAACAAAGATGTTATAGATAAGGTAAATTACAGTAACTTAGATTTCCTTTATTCTGACCACTTCTGTTAGGTGATAGAATACATAAATCCAGTTGTGCCTAAAATCACAAAAATTATGCTACAGAAACAAATGCTGAATACCTCAAATGCTCTTAAAGGCAAACTTGCAAATGAGAAATGGGATTCTGTGTACCAGGTAAAAGGGTCGGATGAGAAATGGAATGAATTCTACTCAACCCTACTGCATCATTATGAATATAGTTGTCCAGTCAGAGAGATCCAGAAGGTAGTTAAACACTGTCAGAATGGAAGTCATCCTAGGCAGAGACACCCACCAAATTTGATTAGGCTCAGGCAGCAAGTACATGATCTAAATCAGCTATATAGAGCTACTACTATGCAGGTTTTCAAGGAAAAATACAATAGGGCCAAGCAAACTTTTAAAACTGAAGTTGTTAACCTAAGGAAGCAGATCAACAGCAAAACAATAGAACAGTCTGACAACATAAGCAAAGCATCTTGGAAGCTGATTGACAAATACCGAAAAGGTCCCAACAAGATGAACATGGAACCACTCAGCATAAGACATGAAGGTAACATAATGAAAAACTCAGATACTATATGTAATATTTTTAGTGACTACTACATTTCTGGCAAACAATCAACCCATATTATAGATTCACAGGTAGAGACCCGATGCCATCTCAACCAGTGTACCGAATTTGAATTTGTGGAAGTGAATGAGCAAGAGGTTTGCAGGGCAATATACATGCTAAAGAAAAAAAATTCATCTTCATGGGATGGCGTATCCAGTGCCACTACTAAAGAGTGCTTAAAAGAAATCTCTAAACCTCTTACTCACCTGATTTATTTGCAGCATTAGAGAAAACATGTATCCACGGTTCTAAAAATGAGTGTAGTGAAACCAGTGTATAAAAAGGGAAGTAAAGAAGGTATCTCCAACTATAGACCAATATCATTAATCCCCACTTTTAGTAAGATATTCGAAAGCTTTATCCTTTCTCAGCCACATGCCTTTTTCACAAAACATAAACTGTTTGTAGATTCACAGCAGGTCTTCAGAAAAGAGCTAAGTATAACCACAGCAGTTACACAGTTCGTCCATGAAGTTAACTGTCTGTTGGACCAGAAGATGCAGACTGCAGGTATATTTTTGGACCTGACAAGAGCATTTGATACAATAAACCATAGGATACTTTTTAAAAAGCTAAAATCTTATAGTATTGGCGATCAAGCCATGAATCTTCTAACCACTTACCTACTGAATCGTAAGCAAAGCACTAAATTGTCATACAAACTAGATAACAAAATCATGAACTCCCAGTCCACCAGTGTACCTGTATTACAAGGTGTACCACAAGGCACAATCCCTGGACCCTTTCTCTTCCTTACATATTTATATAAACAACATTGCACAACCCATTAACTCCCATATTGTAAGCTATGCAGATGACACATCAATCTTATTCTATGGAAGTGAATCTAATGAGCTAGAATCTCTTGCTACTAGTAGTGTAACAGAAGTAACAAAATACTTCAATGATCAGGGACTCAAGATGAATGTCACCAAAACTCAACTACTGACATTTAAAACAGGCACTTCTCACCACAACAATATGAATGGTGTGGGTAATATCTCTGCAACAGAAAATGGTAACTGTAAATTCCTGGTGTGTATGTTGATGAAAATTTGCAGTGGACATACCACATTAATTTCGTATGCAGAAAAGTCAGTAGTGACATATATCTCCTCAGCCAGCTTGCAAAGATAGTTCCTAGCCAAGCACTGAAATTGGTATATTATGGAACACTTTACGCCTTTCTCAATTACAGAATTGAATTATGGGGCTGTGCAGCTGATGTACATTTAAAAAGAATGCTGCTACTACTACAGAAAAGAGCAATAATATATTGCATGGGATGGGACATAGAGACACATGTCATGAAGCGTTTGCACAGCACAAATATCTGACAATATATTCACTGTACATCTTCAGAATAGTTGTATTTTTTATAAGTCAACCAACAGAAGCTATCAAGGGCAGTGATGTGCATGATCACAACACTAGAACAAAGTGTAACTATTTCCACAACAGAACAACATTAAAAATGACTGATAGAAGTCCATATATCAGTGGTTTGATTTCGTATAACAAGCTACCAAACGCTCTAAGAATGTACACGGGAAATGTTTTTAAAACTAAATTAAAATCTTTTCTAATAGAAAAATGTTTATATCCTTTCAACTAATTTTAAGATAGTGATTGTAACATGAGGCATTAGCATATCAGTTGTGATGTGATAAATGTAAAAAATAGACATAAGAAGCAACAGCTACAGAATATAATGCATTTTATAAGTGTAAATATAACCATAGTATTAAGTCTGATGTTTGCAAAAGCCATCATTACAATGGCTCCACGCAAAGAAAATGTAAATAAATAAATAATTAAATATGGCCTACTATGCAATGCACAGAACTCATCCACTAGCTGCCACAAAACTATGATGAATTACACAAATTTCTTGAAATGCTGAACTTTTATCATCAGCATTCACCTCACACAGCTGCACTCAAGCCCTATTAATGAATGCTCTGGTGGGCAAATACACATCTGGTCATGAGACCTTGTATGGACTTGGCAGATGCAATGAGCATTCAATGGGATCAAAGACAGCCTCTCTCAGCTATGACATCATCTCACTCCCTTCTAACCAACCTATTGATCATTCTAGTATGAGTGCCTCTGCTATTGGCATGCTGCTACAGCAGACAATAGCAGATGTACACTAACAGCTAAATTATTCTCTAAGGAAATAACTGATTCGCAGCATAAGTGGTTGGCCTACGATAGAGTGTATGAAGTGATGCACCGTGTCAGAGATAATTATGATGGCAGAGCACTTACCATCTATGATACTCACCCATTTCTGGTAGACTCCATCCAAACCCATCAAAAGACTGCTGCTTGTGGTACTTTCGGCATCTAGATTATATTGTACTGTTTTCAATTGATGTCTGACATCTTCAAAGTAGAGGCACCATTGTTGTAGATTATCTAGATTAGATTAGATTAGATTAGATTAGATTAATACTAGTTCCATGGATCATGAATACGATATTTCGTAATGATGTGGAACGAGTCGAATTTTCCAATACATGACATAATTAGGTTAATTTAACAACATACTTAAGTTAATAAAACAATTTTTTTGTGTTTTTTGTTTTTCTTTATTTTTTATTTTTATTTTTTTTATTTTTTTATTATTTTTTTTAGTATTTTTGTTTTTTTTTCTTTTTTTTCTTAATTTATATCTAAAAATTCCTCTATGGAGTAGAAGGAGTTGTCATTCAGAAATTATTTTAATTTCTTCTTAAATACTTGTTGGTTATCTGTCAGACTTTTGATACTATTTGGTAAGTGACCAAAGACTTTAGTGCCAGTATAATTCACCCCTTTCTGTGCCAAAGTTAGATTTAATCTTGAATAGTGAAGATCGTCCTTTCTCCTAGTATTGTAGTTATGCACATTGCTATTACTTTTGAATTGGGTTTGGTTGTTAATAACAAATTTCATAAGAGAGTATATATACTGAGAAGCTACTGTGAATATCCCTAGATCCTGAAATAAATGTCTGCAGGATGATCTTGGGTAGACTCCAGCTATTATTCTGATTACACGCTTTTGTGCAATAAATACTTTATTCCTCAGTGATGAATTACCCCAAAATATGATGCCATATGAAAGCAATGAGTGAAAATAGGCGTAGTAAGCTAATTTACTAAGATGTTTATCACCAAAATTTGCAATTACCCTTATTGCATAAGTAGCTGAACTCAAACGTTTCAGCAGATCATCAATGTGTTTCTTCCAATTTAATCTCTCATCAATGGACATACCTAAAAATTTGGAATATTCTACCTTAGCTATATGCTTCTGATTAAGGTCTATATTTATTAATGGCGTCATACCATTCACTGTACGGAACTGTACTCTCCTAGATCAATACTCTCTCAATGGATACTGACTGTGATGAGCTGGCCAAGGCAGAATTACAGGAGACCCAACTACTCAGCCTCCTAGGCAACACCACAACTGACTTGCATATCAAATGTTGCACCATTGCTGGTTCATAAGCACAAGTTTTGTGTGTCATGTCACAGAACTGTCTCATACCCCTTGTCCCATTCATTATGTCGAAGGCTGTTTTCAGCTTACTGCATGGGCTGCCACACCCAGGTGTGCATCTAATAACTAGACTACTCATTGACCATTTCATGTGACCAGACGTGAAATGTGACTCTAAATTGGTGTGATTAATTCATCCAAATGATAAAAATCTTAGTCATGTAGGTAAGGCAATTGCAAATGTTAATGCTAGGTGTCTTGTTATGGTAAAAATATATGGAAATAGTCCTATGAATTTATTAAATTGTATTATAATAAAAATTGAAATAAAGATGAATGTTGTTCCATTAAATGATTTGGGTCCTAATAAGGTTTTGAATTCATTGTGTAAGTTTAAATTTAATTTATTTCAAGTGATATTAATCTGTGATGGTGTGAGTCAGAACAATGATGGAATTAGTATTAGTCCTAAGAATATTCTAGTTCAATTTAATAACAGATTAAAGACGTTAGTAGACGGGTCAGATATTGAGAATAAATTTTTCATTTTCAGGTTAGGTATTTTATTTCAACTGTTCTTTTTTCTGCTCCTTTATTAAGGTTATGTTTAAAAGAGAAAAAGTTTATTTGGTTAAATAAAATCAAAGTGGTTGAGTATATAATAAATAGGGAGAATCATACAAGTGACAGTATTTGAGGGATTTAGATTAATAGTTCCCCATCAGATGTAGATGTTAGTTTACTATTCTTTGGTTTAAGTGACCATTCCTTACTTTCAGTCATCTGATGTTTCAAGGTGTACTAATTATTTAGTTATAATAATATGACATTCCATCCTGGATTTACCATTGTTTGACTTAATTAATTAGTTCATTTTGATTGACACTCTGCTGCTATATTTTAACTAGCTCCTCAGATTATCTTAGATAATCATTTGATGAATAAGTTCACTGAAGTTCTTTCAATTACAGTTGGTATAAACCTATGATTTGCTTTCGAAAATTTCTGAGCATTGACCAAAAAATAATCCCAGCCAATTTATTGTAAGTGTTCCTCGGTTTATTTGTTCAAATGTGGCATCAATTTTAACTCCTAAAGTAGACACTACTCGTGGGTGAAGACCATCTGAAGCTCTTGTTACTTGCACTTGTTTATTTATAGGTAAAATTATTCGATTATCTACATTCAATAGTCGGAATCCATCCTTTTCCAGGTCTTGTTCTGGAGTTGTATAGGTGTCAAATTCTGCATCTATAAAGTCCGAAAACTCATATCTTCAGTATCATTGTCATCCAATTGTTTTAAGTGTGGTTATTGCATCTATTGAATCATCAAGTAAATACAGTAAGCGTAATGAAGGTAATGCAATAAAAATTAGAGTAATAGCTGGTAACGCTGTTCAGCAGTTTCAATTAAGTGTCAATGAATTATATTTGAGTTTGTATAGGCATTGAATAGTATGTAGTTAAGAGCACAATGTAATTAATAATAGTACAACTTTGGTATGGTCGTGGAAGGGTGATAATTGCTCCATTAATGTGAAGCTCTGCCTTTAAAGGATAAATTTGATCACGTTGCTATTAAAATTTTTCTAATAAAATATTAAACCTATATTTGTAGAGCTTAAATCTACTGCACTAATATGCCATATTAAAATCCAGAAATTACTGGTAGTTTGAGTAACTGTGCTCTGCAGAGTGATTATTTTGTAGTCATTCGGATGATCTATTTATATTAGTTCTGAATATAATTGACCAATCTGTAACCATTCTTTCTCTCATAATTACAATGAATATAAATGATTCCAACAACTGAAATTGTTGATCCAGTGCTTGACATTACATTTTATGATATGTGTGCATCTGGGTAGTCAAAGTACCATTGTGGTAAGTGTTGAGGGAAGGAGGTTAGGTTTACTCCAATGAATATGATTGTAAATTGGATTCTTAATCATGTATTGTTTGTAGTTAGGCCTGTAAATAATGAATATCATTGAATGACACTTCCTATAATTGGAAATACTGCACCTATAGATAATATATTGGAATATGCTACTACATAATAATTGTCATGAAGTACAATACCTAGTGATAAATTTGCTAATACTTGTCCTGTCAATCCTCCAGTTGTGTCCACCTCCCATTAGCTGAGTGGTCAGCATGACGGAACGCCACGCCAAGGGGCCCCGGTTCGATTCCCGGCTGAGGAAGGAGATTTTCTCCGCTCAGGGACTGGGAGTTGTGTTCCCCTCATCATCATTTCATTCCCATCTCCGATGTGCAAGTCACCCAATGTGGTGTTGAATGCAATATGTACTTGCCCTCGGCGGCCAAACTTCCCCAAATGCGGGACTCCTGGTCCACAATGCTGTAACCTCATTTCCATTCATCCAATCGTGAATAAGAAAATAAATCCTGGAGCTGATAGTAATGCAGGGTCAAACTTTAACGTCATTCCATATAATGCTGCTAATCATCTGAATATCTTAATTACTGTTGGTATGGCAATAATTATTGTTGCTGATGTAAAATATACTCAAATATTGACATCCATTTCTACTGTACATATATGATGTTGATGATGATGATTGGTTTGTGGGGCTCTCAATTGCGCATTCATCAGCACCCATACAAAGTCCCTATTTTTACACAGTCCAGTTTTTTTATAATCCAATCTAGCCACTGTCACGAATGATGATGATGATGAAATGATGAGGACAAACACCCAGTCCCCGGGCAGAGAAAATCCCCAACCCAGCTGGGAATCAAACCAGACACACCATGATCCAAAGACAGCAACACCAGCCACTAGACCACGAGCTGTGGACATCTACGATGTGCTCATATGATGAATCTTATTAGTCCAATTGATAGCATACCATAAATTATACCTAGTGTTCTGAATGATTCAATTTTTCCTCTGTCCTGGCGTACAATATGTGAAATAATACCAAATTCTGGTAAAAATAAAATATAGGCCTCTGGATGGCCAAAGAATCAGAATAGGTGTTGATATACAAGAGGATCTCTCCCTCCTGCTGGGTCAAAGAATGATGTATTTAGGATTCGGTCGATTAATAGAATAGTAATAGCATCCGCTGGAACAGTAAACGAAAGAAGAAGATCTGTAATAACAACAGATCAAACAAATAACTGTGTTTAATTTGAAGTTATACTTTCTGATCAAATATTAATTGCTGTTGTAATAAAATTTATTGCCTCAAGAATGGATGAAACACCTGCTGAGTCTAATGAGAAAATTGCTTAGTCTATTGAGGCCCCTCCAAGGACAATAACCACTGCTAGTGAGGGGTAAACTGTTCACCCTGTACCAGTGCCATTATTTACTATAGAAGATGTAAGAAGAAGGGTTAATGAAGGTGGTAGTAATCAAAAACTTGTATTATTTATTCAGGGAAATGCTATGCTTGATGCTCCAATTATTAATGGTACAAGTCAATTACCAAATCCACAAATTATAATAGGTATTACTGTAAATAAAATTATTACAAATGTGTGGGCTGTAATAACAACATTTTAGACTTGATCACTTGTATGAATATAAAGAGCTCAGATGGAAACCCAGTTCTAAGCAAAGAAGGGAAAGCAGAAAGGTGGAAGGAGTATATAGAGGGTCTATACAAGGGGGAGGTACTTCAGGACAATATTATGAAAATGGAAGGGGGTGTAGATGAAGCTGAAATGGGAGATATGATACTGCCTGAAGAGTTTGACAGAGCACTGAAAGGCCTGAACATTCCATTAGAACTACTGACAGCCTTGGGAGAGCCAGTCCTGAGAAAACTCTACCATCTGGTGAGCAAGATGTATGAGACAGGCGAAATACCCTCAGACTTCAAGAAGAATATAATAATTCCAATCCCAAAGAAAGCAGGTGTTGATAGATGTGAAAATTACCAACCTATCAGTTTAATAAGTCACGGCTGCAAAATACTATAACGAATTTCTTACAGACGAATGGAAAAACTGGTAGAAGCTGAACTCGGGGAAGATCAGTTTGGATTCTGTAGAAATATTGTAACACGTGAGGCAATACTGGCCATGTGACTTATCTTAGAATATAGATTAAGGAAGGGCAAACCTACATTTCTAGCATTTGTAGACTTAGAGAAAGCTTTTGACAATGTTGACTGGAATACTCTCTTTCAAATTCTGAAGGTGGCAGGGGTAAAATACAGGGAGTGAAAGGCTATTTACAATTTATACAGAAACCAGATGGCAGTTATAAGAGTTGAGGGACATGAAAGGGAAGCAGTGGTTGGGAAGGGAGTGAGACAGGGATGTAGCCTATCCTCAAGTTATTCAATTGGTAGATTGAGCAAGCAGTAAAGGAAACAAAAGAAAAATTCAGAGTAGAAGAATAATTTGGAGTAGTAATTAAAATCCATGGAGAAGATATCAAAACTTTGAGGTTTGTCAATGACATTGTAATTCTGTCAGAGACAGCAAAGGGCCTGGAAGAGCAGCTGAACAGAATGGACAGTGTCTTGAAAGGAGGATACAAAATGAACATCAACAAAAGCAAAATGAGGATAATGGAATGTAGTTAAATTAAATCAGGTGATGCTGTGGGAATTAGATTAGGAAATGATACACTTATAGTAGCAAAGTAGTAAATGAGTTTTGCTATTTGGGGAGCAAAATAACTGATGATGGTTGAAGTAGAGAGGATATAAAATGTAGACTGGCAATGGCAAGGAAAGCGTTTCTGAAGAAGAGAAATTTGTTAACATTGAGTATAGATTTAAGTGTCAGGATGTCGTTTCTGAAAGTATTTGTATGGAGTGTAGCCATGTATGGAAGTGAAACGTGGACGATAAATAGTTTAGACAAGAAGAGAATAGAAGATTTCGAAATGTGGTGCTACAGAAGAATGCTCAAGATTAGATGGGTAGATCACATAACTAATGAGGAGGTATTGAATAGAATTGGAGAGAAGAGAAATTTGTAGCACAACTTGGCTAGAAGAAGTGATTGGTTGGTAGGGCATCTAGGGATCACCAATTTAGCATTGGAGGGCAGCGTGGAGGGTAAAAATCGTAAAGGGAGACTAAGGGATGAATACACTACACAGATTCAGAAGGATGTAGGTTGCAGTAGGTACTGGGAGATGAAGAAGCTTGCACATGATAGAGTAGCGGGGAGGGCTGCATCAGACCAGTCTCTGGACTGAAGACCACTACAACTACATCTCCAATTAGAGATCTGGGTTGTCATAATTCGACATGAATAAGTATTCTTATTGATGTTCCTACTAATCCTGCTCCTGCACCAGATAGAAAATATAAAGTAGCATTGTCCTTATGCTTTATTGAGAATAATCATTTTTACAGTAAGATACGTTATAGGTGGTAGGCTGTAAATCTATTTATGAGATACTTTCTCTCTTATCATCATTGGTCTTATATTCAATTATGATTCTAGACTGTAATTCTAAAGCTGTAAATTTTTACTAAGGCGTATGGGACCATTCTTTTAACTACAACTTTGAAGGTTAGTAGTTTAATTAACTTAAGTCCTTAGTATAGTGAAATTAAGGTTGATGTTGAAATTAATTGTATTGTTGAAATTATTACTGTTCTATGAAGAATGAATCTTGATTTTTGGGACTTAATTTTTATTGATCATGAGTTATCAGTGTATGATATAATGAGTGCTGAAAATATAATTTGTACATAATAACAAAGTGTAATAATAGTTAGTACTACTATAATTGCTATAAGGGTTGTTATGTTATTCTCCATAAATGATTGTATAACACTTCATTTTGGTTAAAATCTGAGGAAGGGGGGTAGCCCCCAAGTGATAGCCATGATAAGAATATTATAAATTTAGTGTCTGTTTTCATGTTTCTTTCTGAATAAGTTTGATCTATAAAGAATAAATTTATTTGTTTAAATAATAAATCTATGATTAATTGAAGTAGTGAGTAGATAATAAAATGTAATTCTAAAGTGTTTTGTTTAACAGTTAATGATCTAATTATTCATTCCATGTGGCTGATTGATGAATATGCCATAATGATATTTGGTTTAAACCTCCTATTGCTTCAATAATAATTCTTAGAATAATAATTCAAATGCATATTCTTTGTTGAATACAATATTAGAGTACTATTATATTGGAGTGATTTTTTTTTTCTTGTTATTAGTGTCACAGAATTATTTCAACTTGATGCATCCAAGCTTGTACAGCCTGACAGTGTTCTAAAGTAGGCCGTCATGCACACCCAAAACACAGCCATTATTTGATACCCAAGTCCGCTTGCTGCATGTTCACTTGGATCTTGATGGGCCCCTCCCTGAATCAGAAGGCTTCCGTCACAATGATGGCATCTGTTTGCTTATGTATTTCTAATTTTGGTTGGCCTGCCTCTATCATGACTGACCAAGGCTGCCAATTAAAATCAGCGCTCTTCGCCTAGCTCTGCAACTTGTGCAGTGTTCAGTACTTCCAAAACACAGCATTTCACAGTCAAAGTGATGGCTTATTGTAGCCCCGGCACTGCACCCTTATAACAGCACTTATGTGTCATGGAGGTGATTGGATAGAAACCTTGCTGTGGGTGCGCTTAGGTGTGTGTTTAGTGTATCGGTAAGACCTCCACACCTCCCAGCAGAAATCCTGTGTGCTTAACCCCTCACACTACAAGCAAAAGTAGTATCACCAACACAACTACCAATGAACTAGCAACTGCTTATACTCATCAGCGAGGTTAAGCAGCACATTGCACACCACAGGATACCACCACTGCAGGAACATGGATCACACAAAATATTTGTTCATCAAGCTGTAAAAGACTGAGTCGTCATGCTGAGGGGTGACACAGACCATTATGCCTTGTAACTATCTTATTCTGTCCCCCACAGAATGATAAAGTGGAGGGACGACAACTTTGATATTCTACTCCACAGAAAACTGACAACTGTTATAGTGAATCAGCTCAAGCCTGCATGGATACTACGTGATACCTCCAGTACAGCTGACAACACTACTGCCCACACAGACGCCAATATGCACATTGCCCAAGACAACATTAGTGCATTGGGTACGTTGAATGAGAGCCATATCTTTGAGTATGACTCGATGGGCACCCTTCTCAACCAGAGAATGTGTCGGTGAAATTAGTCGATGATTTCCTCGTTGTTGAAGAACAGTACAGGGAATGGCAGGCTGATGAAGGAATCTCTTCCTAGACAATTCGCTTTCAGCTATAAACTCTTCCTTAAAGTCAACGCAGACATGATTATGTCATTGTTATTTGCTGACAGAAACCTTTCAATTGCCATTGCAAGGAAACAATTTCAGCTTCAGTGAGTGCTAATGGAGTGCAATAAAATTCCAACTACAACCTCATTGTGAAGTGTTACATGCAGTTTGGGCAAAGGACACTTCATATTCCTCGTGTAGAATGAGGAAAAATGATCATCACAGAATGATATTAAGTAGGGAGTAAGTGGCAGAATATATCATGTGCGGGGATGTTTATTTTCGTATGTGCAGACATGAAATGGGAGGTGTGGAATACAAGAAAAAGGTTAGAGGTGGTGACAAATAAATCACTTCACCTGCTGTGGGCAGCTACTTTTATGTTTTGGCATCATCACTTGGAAGTGGCTTGACTGTCAAAGAGCAACAGCGCTCCCCAAGAATGAAAACAAAAGACAAGATGGTTTTGTGATGAATGATATACATTGTAATCTGAATTGTCATGTTGAGCCTTTGAGGTATATGTTGTAGGAACGTTGCATTCTATTCAAATTCAATAGCACACCCATTCATGGAAATGTATGTTTGTAAAAGGAACATAGTGGATATTCTTTTTTTGTGATATGACTAGAGGTTACCTTCTTTTGCTCCAGTAACAGATGCAGAATGTGTTGAAGTCAAGCCGTTCCTCAGCTACACATGGGCTTTCCGGGGCACTGATTAGTGGGACCTCTATTGCAAGAGTGTCAACTACAGCAGTTGGATTAAAAGAAAAAAGGTAAATACATCAGGCATTACATCAGGTGACAGATCTTATGAAGTGTTGTGGCTGTGCTTCAGCTAAAAGAAGGAAGCCAGCAGTTACTAAAACCCTAAACTGACAAGAACCACACTTCATTTGGCCCCCAGTGTACAGGACATGTAGCATGTAGCAAACTGGATGCGGAACATTGTAGCAAAAAGCAGAAAATAAAGAACTGTGAATTTGCAAAAGCTCAAAATTCAATGAGTAATAAATCACAGCATGGCTAAGAGCAATGAGGATTGAAGAAAAGTAGAAGCTATAAGTGAATGGACATAAAATTCTGTAACAGTCCATTAAGAAGAAAGCGAAAGGAAATATCAGAACAATTAGTGAAATCTGAAGACAAACCATACTTATACAACTGTGGTACAAGTATGGTGGCAACTTCATGAGTCAAGTAAAGAATGTCAACACATGAATAAAGGAATGTTTTAACTATGACTCAGTAATTTCTCGGCCGGTTAGGTTGAGAAGGACTTATGGTGGGTTTGGCGAAGAAGATTTTGAATCATGACATTGCAGTAGTAGCTGAGCAACACTGCAGGGGTGCTGCTGTATGACACAGTGCAGTCTACCTGTCACTGTGTTCAAGATATTGGCAGAGGCAGGTGGTGCAAATCATCGCGATACATGGCCATGGACATGCAGTTGCATCTGTTACATGACATGAGAGTGCAGTTCATTGGAAAGGGTGAGTTGTTCGTAAAATACAGAAAACCTATTTGAAAACTTTTTTCATCTAGACAGTAACACAGTGCTTCAGAGTTATCATGTTTAAGAAAACTGTGCGGAAATAGAAGGTACATAACAGAGAATGTTTGTATTGTATGCCAGTCATAACTAGAAAAATGGCCACGGAGGCTCCAGATGGGTTAATGGTTTATGGAAACAACAGTCTGATGAAATGAATTCAGATTTTAAGAAATTAACTGACAAAGTAGATTCAACAAATAAGAAACTGTCTCACACTAGGAATGAATTATCTGACTAAGTAGATACTAATGTTAAGGAATGATCTGACAAAGTAGATTCTAATATCAAGAAATTATCTGATGAGATGGATTCTAATATTAAGGAACTATCTATAAAGTAGAGTCTAAAAGTAATGAACTGTCTGTCAAAGTAGAAAATACAAAAGGAGAACTAAAATTAGAGATGACAGAGCATGTCAAACAGGAAATAGAAGCTAAATTAACTAACATTGCAAGTACTTTCATCCAGTTGACTCAGGAGTTGAAGGATGAGATCAATAAACAATGCGAGTAGTTCACAAGGAAGTAAAAGAGCAATTCAAATGATTAGATGGTAATATGAACAAAATAGGTCAATTTACCTTTAGAGAATTCTACCAGGTTAAAGAGCAAATCTCACAGGTGAATGAGTGTGTAAAGAATTGTGCAAAGAATTTAGGGAAATATGTAATCTGGGGGAACGGTTATACAAATTTGTAAATTCTACAGTACAGGAGAAAGCAGAATCACTTAATACTAACATTCTTGCTAAGGAAGGTGCTGAATATGTTGGAACATATACCATTAAACAAGCAAACACCATGTAATGCATTATCTGCCAGAGTATTTTCAAGATGTAAACTATGATGTCTATTAACTGATAATAGGTCACAATTTATTAGCCATAATTTTAAAGAATTCTTGGTTTAGGAAGGAAAAGACACACAAGTATCTCCAAGTGTAGCCCACAAACTAGTTCATGCAAGTGTGTTATGAAGAAATTAGGATGACTGTGTAAAACGTACTGTTCTACGAGGCACACTACCTGGGCACAACTAGTTCATGAATTTCAAGAAATCCTTAATGAATTACCACATATGTCAACAGGTTTAGCTCCTGTAGAAATTATAAATAAAACCGTTATAAGAGAGCCCTTATTAGAACTGTTTACATGACCAATTTCACCAGAACTTGACCCGGAAAAGTTGCAAGAAATGGTACAAGAGAATCTGATCACACAGACACAAAAAAAGAGTCAGAACTTTTAATGATAAGGCTATTGTACCAACCATTCAAATAAATGGTTTGATGTTAGTACACGATTTTCATCATAACTAGAATTTAAAAAAGGAAATGAGTGAATTTTTTCAGCTTTACAATGGACCTTTCAAATTTCAGAATATACCACATCCAAAAACAGTATATGTAATAGACCCTGATACAGGGCACAGTAAAGGATTATACAATATAAATATAATTAAAAAGATTTAAGGCCCTAGGAGAGCACGTCATTTGCAAATTCTGTGGATTGATGACCACAGGCCTTCTGAGTTACACTTTTTCTGTATTTCTATCGTAGTTTCCTTGGGGGCAGTTTTTATCTTCGTTGAATAATTTATTACATTTTATTAATATTATTCCTTCTACTATCGCTTCTACAGAATTAAAAAAGAGGAATAAATACAACACTGACAGCTGTATGCATGGCATCTAATGTTTATCCAATAATAATTGCATTAGTACATTTATGAAGATAGCCATGAACTTAGTTAATAAACTTAACTATGAACTAACATTTCAAGGAAAATTCTGAAGATTTATGATGTACATGTTGTACTTAAAAAGCCACGAACAAGAGCGATTTTAGCTCCATTATCATATGATAGTAATAGAAAGTGACACATGTTAGCCACGCCACATATTGTAGGGGATAGAAGGCAAGACAAACTGATGGCATGCTAAAGTGCATACCTGATTCAGAAGCAAGATATGAAGAGTTAACAAGAGAACAAGAAGGCTGAATAACTAGTAACTTCTGTATTGTGTAAATCAAGTGATTATAAACAAACAATGAAAAATCCAGGATGGAATGTAACAATCTAGTAATTATAAGAAAGTAAAGGATGACCTATGATTATCCATAAGTAGAAAGGAAGATACATATGCATAAGAAGTATGTGTACTGATGTTATATATGTTACAACAGGAAACAATAGGAGTATTTATTGACTTGTCAAAAGCTTTTGACATGGTGGACCATAAAATTCTGCTATCAAAGCTTGAAAGATACGGTATTTGAGGTCTGTCCAACAAGTGAATCAGTTCCTTCCTGACTAATCGTAAGCAGGCAGTGTGCATCAAGCACACAAATATTGAACTAAAAACTGTATCTAATCACTTATCTGACTATAAACAAATTAAATGTGGTGTACCCCAAGGATCAGTAATGGGACCCCTTCTGTTTCTTCTGTACATAAATGATCTAAGCTTAAATGGTGATGCATGCAAAACAATCATATTTGCAGATGACACCACGAGTCTACTAAAAGGAGACGACAATTAACAGTTACAGCAGACAGTAAACACGGTCACGAAACAACTTGGCCTCTGGGCACAGAGTAATCAGCTTGTAATAAACAGTAAGAAAACCATTGCTCTAAAATTCCACAATGTTCTTAACAAGGACGTTTTTATCCCATCAGTCTCTATCAGTGATGAATCAGTTGGTAACAATAATGAAGCCAAATTCTTAGGACTTTGGCTGCAGAGTAACATCAGATGGAATAAGCATATTGAATATCTCGATGCAGAACTGAGCCAAACATGTTACCTTCTTTGTTCATTAAAATCATGCTGTGGTGAGAAAACAGTATTGAATGCATATCATGCATACTTTCGTTCTCGTCTTAGATATGGGGTCACCTTCTGGGGAAACTCCAAAACAGCTAATAGCATTCTTAAATTACAAAAAAGGGCCATTAGAATCTTGATCTTGTTTGAGTGCAAGCCTTGAGACTCTTGTAAACCCCTGTTTAAGAACTCTGGTATTCCTCTATTACCATGGGTATACATTATGGAAACCCTTTTGTTCTTTAAAGTAAATGTAATAGGCAAGGACTGGAGACTGCAAAAAAACGGTGATATACATGATCACTTTACCAGGCAAAACAGAAACTTACATATGACTCAAATCAGCACAGCACTGTGCCAAAAAGGTACTTTTCACATGGGAGTTAAGATTTATAACAGACTTTTGAAAACATAAAAGCTATCACTGAGGTCAATACATTTGGAAAATCTCTAAAGTCATATTTACAGCAGCACTGCTTTTACTCCATTGAAGAATATTTAAATTTATGAAATGTGTTATATAAATACCTATGTGTAAAGTGTATTATTGTAACCTTAAATATGTATGCCTTGAAATGACTTTCAGCCTGTATATTTATTACTTGACTTGTTCAATGTCTTATGCATAAGCTGCTATGTAGACAAAAGGACCAATAAAAAAATACAATACAATACAATTACAAACAAAAGTAAGAAAAAAACCTTAGAAGAGAGGAGTTAAGATACTGGACAGAGAACAATTAGGTAATGTCAGCAGAAAGCAATTACGGATCATTTAGAGTCAGAAAATATAGTTAAAGGGGGCTGGTAACTATGTTGACTGACGAAGTTAAGATGGGGCATACCCAAGTAGCAGATGAGGTGTAGGAGAGGAAAAGGATAGGCGGGTCTGTAGGAGGAATGGCCTATATCTCAGTGTGGTGAAACTATGGTAGGAATGACCTGTACCATTTAATGTTGGTAGGAGAGAGGTAAAGTTAGAAAGATCCTTAGAAGAAATGGTCTATATCTTGGTATGGTGAATCCACTGAGGAAATTAGCTGTACCACATGCTCTTTTGGGGAAATAAGGGTACATCCACATTTATAATAGTATACAGGTTTGACACAGTGTAAGTTCAGTGAATAGAGAAGCTGTATAATGAGTGATGGTCACATATTAGGAGGGAGGAGGATATTAGTGTTTAACGTCCCGTCGACAACGAGGTCATTAGAGACGGAGCGCAAGCTCGGGTGAGGGAAGGATGGGGAAGGAAATCGGCCGTGCCCTTTCAAAGGAACCATCCGTGATGGTCACAATATGAACCAAACTAGTTCTATAATCGAATGGACTTACCTGATAGTGGAGATGAAAATGGTTGGAGCAGGAATGTTTCATGTTTGTTCACTAAAGCCTGTACTGAGATTTGTCTCTAGAGGCCAAATAGCAGGCATATACCAGACAAACAACTCCTCATGTAACACACACACACACACACACACACACACACACACACACACACACACACACACACACAAAGCGCAGTTTAACTAAAATGAAACAACAAAACTGAAATGACTTGTTATTACAAATAAAGTTTATTCCCTTTTAAAGAAGAAAATAGTATCAAGTGCTTTTAAGTAATTAGGTTGTTCATAGATGTATGTTAAAGAGAAATTAAATTTCTTTTTGTGACTGTGAGAGGTCCCGATGTCTTTCCTTTAAGTGGGAGAATATGAAGTGTTACATGTCGTTTGGGCAAATAACATTTCACACTTCTTCTGTAGTACAAGGAAAGATGATTGTGACAGAATAATATTAAGTAGAGGGTATAAGGAGGTTGTTAGTGTTGTTGCCCCTGCATGATAATTCCATGAAATATTTGTCACAATTTGTAAGCAGTGGGTCCTTGAGGTAGAGAAATAGGCGAGCACCGATAAGTAAGTTTAAACAGTTTATTAACAAAAGACTGATTATAAAACACACACACATGACGCACCCATGATCACTGTGTCTGACATCCTAAACAGGATAATTATGGTCGTATCGAAAGGCTCCATGGTGAGCTAAGAAAAAAGACATATTCGTGCCTGAGGTCGCACTAGTTATATCAGTGTGCTGCCAACAGCAGCCAGTTGCATACTCCCCTGTGGTGCACTGCAGCTGGATGTCTATTGACCAAGTAAATTGTCAGCATAGCAAGATAGGTCAGCTGGCGAGTGCGTGTTACCTACTGTACAGCTATGTACAAACCAATAGACCCTTACATCACTCTCCTCAGAGAAAAAGAGCAACCGTAGGTGGCTCAAAATGACCTCCTGGGCATTATGAATCTATTTCACCATTTGTGGCATCAGAAGGCATTGCAACATGTATTTCATTGCAGACACAGTAACGTTCGGTACAGAGAAGCGAGCTTTCAGGATGACAATTTCATACATAACAAATGCTGTTGACAAAAGACAAATTAGTAAAAGCAATAAAAACACAATTGTGACAATCAAGTATGCATTAACATTACTGGATGAATTGAAGGACTTAATTCTATTTGCTGCTTCAATGAAGTTTAACTCATTATTGGAAGAAATTACATTTTCATGGACATCCTGAATTAAATCATTCTCTTCAGAAAAACTTGATAAGGAATGCTTTCCATATGTTAATATGTATGAATCATTGTAATAAACAGATAACATTCTCGTTAATGGCAAATGTCCAGTTTCATGAAATGTAGTTGTCAATACACTAAGCATATCAAATAGTTCACATGATAAATCACAATGTGTGTCATTCAAGATTAATCCACTATTATTCAATTTGAGTGTAAAGAGTAGCTCAGGCATATCATAATTTTTACATGTAAATGTGATGTCAAGGGTGGAGTTAAATGAGAAAATTATACCTTCAGAACATTGTTTAAGAAATGGATGATAAAGATGCGTTAAAATTCTAGGGCAGTCATCTCTTGGTATGATTCATAAACAATTCTTTCTCACAGTTGTACACTCTACTATCTAAGAATGCTGCTGATTCAGGGCAGATTAACTTATGACTACATTTACACATATGCAAATCATTTTCATTTAGGGACATGAAATATCTTAGATCCTTGCTTATCAGTAGATAATCATTTAGTATGTACTTTACATGAATACCTGCCTGTCTCCATTTCACAGGGTAAGTATAAATCTTATACATTTCTAAATTATACTTTGATCTAGCAATGGGTATGGAAACAATAACAGTTAATTCATCTTCAATAATTAAAGCGCATGTGGTGGTTAACTTGTAGTAAGCACATAAATTGTGTGTTAACAGGGTAAATCTTAGTATATGTTGCATCTAGCTTTCATTCAATTAATAGAAGGAGCTGTAAAAATTGTTATGAACTACTTTCTAAGGCTATTCTTAAGTTAAGGGCATCGATTCTAACATTTGATAAACTCCCAATAATCCTTAACAAAAGAGTGTTTAAATCCAAGTGTGCACTCACAGCATTTAATCCTTGGAATAGTTCTGGGATAGTTGCGTTCATTTCATTGCAAATTGCATGGATATGTCAGTTAAATTGCTTTACAGTCTGTTCAATGAAAACTGTGTGGTTAGTAATGGTTCTTTGCATATTCTTTAATATCATAATTGCAATTCAATTCAATTC
The DNA here is from genome assembly GCF_021461385.2 of Schistocerca piceifrons. NCBI lineage: Eukaryota > Metazoa > Arthropoda > Insecta > Orthoptera > Acrididae > Schistocerca > Schistocerca piceifrons. Next base: position 387,833,228 of record NC_060142.1, read on the forward strand.
AATTCAATTTTTATTATCACATAACATGCCTTATACAATCAAAGATTGTGACATAGGTGACTTGTCAATCTTACACTATATATAATTATACTAAAAATAGACAATAAACTAATAATATATATCGTGTAACAAAATCAAAGAGGTATTTTAATTACAATAATAATGCATTGTGGCCATTCACATAATCTTCTACACTGTAGTAACATTTATCTTTCAGATATTTTTCCAGGTCTCTTTTGGTACCTTTTACATTTGGGTCATCCATATCTTTCCATATTTTATTTACAAATTTCATGCCCATGTAGTACGGGGTTTTTTCATATGATTTTAAACAGTGGGTAGGTAACATGTAGCTCGTTCTATATCTAGTATCATATTGATGCAAGAAGAAGTTGCCCTCAAAAAGTTGTGGGTTTCTTTTCATGAAAGTGAGAGTTTCATAGATGTATATGCTTGGAATGCTCATTAGATCTAGTTTTACAAATAAGGGTTTGCAATGTTGCTTTGGTTTTGCTCCCACCATTGTTCGGATGATTCTTTTTTGTAGTCTAAAAGCTCTAAGTAAATTTGTTTTCTTCAGATCCCCAGAAAATTATCTATACCTAATGACTGAAACAAAATACACATTATATACAGTTTTTCTTACAGCTAAATCAGTAATACTATACAAGATATTCATAATATATACAAGGCTATTCAGTCGACTCAGTATATTGTCCACATGGTGGCTCCATAACAGGCTTTTATTGACTAATACACCAAGGAATTTGACACAGTCTGCAGTCTCTAATTTTTTGTCCATACACTTTATTTCTTATTATAGACTGTGCAGATTGTTTTGTGGTGAAATGAACAATTTCTGTTTTTGTAAAATTTAATGTCAAGTTATTATTTTTGACCCATGCCTCCACTTCCCCAAATGTTTGTTAAATATGACGAATTAGGTCTACCTGATTTTTACAACAGACTACAGTTGTTGAGTCATCTGTATAGAGGATAGTATCAGACTGGACCTGACATGGCATATCATTAATATAATACAGAAAAAGTAGTGGCCCTAATATTGAACCTTGTGGAACACCTAATTGAGTGTGTCTGTCCAGCCAGAGAGAAATTTCTTGCCACTGATGTTAATAAGTACTCTTTGTTTTCTGGTTGCCAAGTATGATGACATCCAGCTAAGAGATTTGCCTTGAAAACCATAGCGTGCCAATTTTTGGAGAAGCAGGTCATGATTTACTGTGTCGAAGGCTTTGGACAGCTCACAAAAGATGACACACACGTTCTATCATCAAGACATCTGCTGACTTGTGTGACTAATTCATTTATTGCATGGATTGTGCTGCAGCTTTTTCTGAAGCCATATTGATTGCCTAAGATAATGCTGTTAGATGAATTGTGATTTTCGATCTGATCACATGCAGCTCTTTCAGATATTTTTGAGAAAATTGGTAACAGTGAGATTGGCCTATAGTTGTCCAATTCATCTTGTTTGCCTTTTTTATGTATGGGCCGAACTTCTGCATATTTTAATCGATCTGGGAAACATCCCTCATCAAAAGATTGGTTGATTATGAAAGAGAGTGGATATGCAATACTGTGTCAGACTATTTTTATTATTTCAGTGGGGACTTCATCCCACCCCGCAGATTTTGAATTTTTTAGGGACATTATGATTTTGATGACATCTAAGATGGAAACATGAGAAAACTTAAAACATGGGCAATTGCTGTCTGTCATATTGGGCTTTGTTTTTGGTGGTGAACAGTCACCAAATTTGTAACAGTTTATGAAAATGTAATTGAATGATTCACAAATGGCACTGGGTTCTGTAACAGCTCTACCATTTATCACTATTTTAGAAGGTCATTTTCTCTCTGCCTCACTGCCAACTTCACTTCTTATAACAGACCAAACAGCTTTCGATTTGTTTTTTGTATTTGAAATGAAGTTATTATTCGCAGTATGTTTTGGTAGTTTTACTATTTTGTCGAATGTTCTTTGTATGTGCTTACATACTTAACAAATTGAGGGCTTTGATTTACTTATGCCTCCATATGCAGTTTCCTCTTAGTAGCACTAGACACTCTAATTCCTTTTCTTACCCAGGATCTACTTTTTTGGGACCTGGTCCTCACTGTTACAAAAGGGAAGCATTCATTGAATATACCCAAAAATTCAGTTAAAAAGTTATTGTAATTGTCACTTGTGGAAGTGTGTTTGCTGACTGTCCACTTGGTTCGGCTTAGTTTTTTGCAAAATACTTCCACATTTTCTTGACTGAAATTTCTACATCTTTTTGTTGTGCCGACTGAATTTTGCTTTGGTAGTGATACAAATAGTGCTTTATGGTCTGATACTCCTAAATCTAGAAGAAACTTTTCCTTTACATAATAATTATAACTACTTACAATATTGTCAATACATGTTGCAGAGGTTGCTGTAATTCTTGTATACTGATCAAAATTGAGATTTAGCCTATTTGTGGCTACCATATTCCTTAAGTGTGAAGAAAATTTGTCATCAGTCCTTAGATCAATTAGAGATGTTAGTTGAATTTATACTGGACTGTTGTTCAAGAGCTAATATTTTGCCTTTAACTTCCAGTAGATCTCAACTAGTTAAAATTCCAAATACAGTATGAAGGATACTCCCTCCAAATTCAAACCAGGCATGTTTACACCTAATTAAAGTTTTGTGTGGCAAAAGCCTTAAAAAACAGTAAATCTCTTGTTCATAATTAGCAAATGTAGACTCTACCTGCATTTTGGCTGTGATCTAGTTATTATATCAAGATGTACCCGTTTCCAAAATTGTATCATTACCCTTAACAGAATGAATTAGATCAATTTGCTTCTTTACAGAATTGAACTGTTGCTGGATTTTACTCAGATTGTACTTGAGTACAAGTTTTGCATTACTTGTTGAAACTACCATGTCTGACCATTGTTCAAACAAAACACCTGTACTCTGTGGTACTATTACTACAGTGTTGGTAGAATACACTATCATAGCAAACATTAGAATAAAAATAAACATGGTTAATCAGTTCTAAATACTAGAGTTAACAAGGAACATAAAATAAATGAGTTGCTTGTGGTAACCTGTGGAATAAAAGGTTTAGTTTCACTTGTGCACTCGTGTAATAGCTTCAATACTAAATTTTCACAACACATTCACATGAGCACATGACTGAAATACGCACGCATTGCACTCTCACCCAATACACACATTTACACAGATTGTAGGGGTGTCTGGAACAGGATCTCTCAGAATGTGGCGATGCCTCGGCCTCGAAGTGTGGACTGTGACCTTGCAATTCTCGCTTCCTGGGTTTGAGAACAGCGGGTCTGCCTCTTGGCCGGTCCTCATTGTCTTGCGATGCTACAGGAAATCTATGCAGAAATGGCTTTACACGATTGACATGAATGACAGTCGAACAAAAGGGCAATTGGAGCTTAAGAGTGAGTGGCGACAACACCTCCAAGATTGGATATGGTCCTTTCCAAAACTTCTCAAACTTTTTGACTTGACTCTTCTTTAACACCACGTTGCTCAGATACACAAGATCTCCAACTCGATACTGTGGCACTGCTGCTTGGCGGTCATGTTGTCTTGCTTGCTGAAGAAAGGATTGATGATTTCACTGTTTCACTCCCCTCCATGATTCCTTTAGTTTGCGTTCTAGATCCCTTACGTGTTCATTGCTGATTCTGGCAGTTAATCATGCAAAGTCCAAGGGTGAATGCATTCTTCTTCTGTAGACAATCTCATATGGACTTAGGCCAGTTGAGCTGTGAATCTTGGCATTGTAAAAACTTACCAAGTACGGTAAACAGACATCCCAATTGTCGTGTTTGCTGCCCACATAATGGCTAACCATTTTAATAATTGTTCTGTGGGCTCGCTCGACTCTTCCATTTCAGTCAGGGTGTGCTGGTGTAGTCCTTAACTAAGTTATTTGTATGATCTCATGAGTCTGTTTAAGTAATTCATTCATAAAATTCGTTCCTTGATCACTAATTATACTTAATGGTGATCCAAACATAAGAATCCATTCTTTTACAAAAACTTTAGCTATAGTCTCAGCACTTTAATCAGGTGTTAGTATCGTGAGAAGATATCTAAAGAAATGATCTAACATTGACAATATGTATTTGTTTCCATCTTTAGTCTTAGGCAACAGTCCCACAACATCTAGTCATACTCTTTCAAACAGTTCACTTGTCTCTGGCAGTTCTTGCAATGGTGCTCTACTTTTTTCTATATTATTCTGTCTGTTACAGGAATCACATTGTGAAACAAACACAAAAACATCAGATTTGTGGCTTGGTCACCAAAACATTTGAGCTATTTTAATGTTTGCTGCTTTTTTATCGCAATGTCCTGATGACAAAGAATCATGTTGTTCTCTCATGATTCGTTCTTTCATGCTTTCTTGAATAACTAGGTGGTTACCTTTACTAGTGATTTTGTACAATAATCCATTGATTTCGACAAAACGTTGGTCATTTTTCCATAATCTGCATTATGGATCTTCTTCTTGAGCTGCCCTTAACTCTTCTTCTTGACTTATTGTAACACAAACATTGACTTTTCAACTCATTGCATCAGCATTCACATGTTGTTTACCAGGTCTGTGAATAACCTTAAATTGGTACTCACTCAGTCTTAATGCCCATCTTGTTAACCTGGAACTTGGATCCTTTAAGTTCAATAACCATTTAAGTGCAGCATGGTCTGTAATAACTGTAAATTCTCTTCCTGTTAAGAAACATCTGTTATGTGTTATACCAAAAACCAAAGCACAAAGCTTCTTCTCAGTAGTAGTATAATTACATTCTGCTTTGTTTAATTGCCTGGAAGCAAAAGAGATTGGATGTTCATGACCATCAGCTTCTTGAGACAAGATTGCACCTATTGAAAAATTGGATGCATCTTTTGAAAGAATAAAAGGTTTACTGAAATCTGGATAGGCTAACACTGGGGCTGTGGTTAGAGCAGTTTTAAGTTCTTAAATTGCATTTTTGCATTCTGTTGACCAATTAAATGTGGCTCCTTTCTTCAGTAGCTGTGTCATTAGACATGCTATATTCGCATAACCAGCTATAAATTGTCTGTAGAAATTTGTCAATCTCAAGAATGATTGTAGTTCTTTCAAATTCTGTGGTTCAGAAAAATTCTTTACATCTTCAATTAATTTTGGATCAAGTCAAACACCTTCATTGGTTACAACATGACCAAGGTAGTTAACCTTACTTTGTGCAAAATGACATTTATCTATTGATAAGGACAGGTTTGCATTTCTTATAAGCTCAAAAACAGCTTGTAGTCTCTCAGTATGTGCTTCATGTTTTCACCAAAAATTATTACATCATCGACGTAAACAAGTGCTTGTGTTGGGGTGAGCCCTCGTAAAACTGAATCCATCAGGCATTGAAATGTAGCTCTAGCATTACGAAGTCCAAATGGCATACGAAGATACTCGTATACATCTGTTGCAGTTACAAATGAAGTTTTCGATTGATCATCTGGATGCACTGTTAACTGGTGATAACCACTTGTTAAATCACATACTGAAAAAATTTAATGTGTGGCCAAGTAATCCAAGGTTTGCATTAAATTTGGTAAGGATAAATGTTGGGTCACAGCATTCAAAGATCGGTAATCAACACAAAAACAGAACTGTGGTTCTCCAGAAATTGATTTCTTCTTTACAATTACAACAGGCAAACACCATGGTGGGTCTGAAGGGTCTCTTGGTTTTATAATTCCAGCTTCTAATTGTTATTTAATCATGTCTTCTACCAGCTCTCTTTGACTAAATGGTATTCAGTAAGGTTCTGTATGATTGGTGCTGCATTCCCTGTATGAATACGATGCTGAACTAAAGGAGTGACAGGTAAATTTGCACGTTCTCAGAATAAATATGCATTCTCCAGCAAAACAGGTGCTAAAATCTTCCGTTCATCAGCTGTCAAATGTTCTATCTTCTTCCAAATCTTGCACTTCAGTTCATAATTAACTTCGTCTCCTCGTTGCAATTTTGCGGTACTGTTACAAAAATCTGTGTTTATAACTGCAGCATTTGTTACCTCATCTGGAATCTGTGTTACATCACTTTTACTTACGCTCAGCACTTCAGCAACTTTCATTCCTTATGCAAAACAACATCCTCGTTACTCATATTTGTTATTGTAACTGGAACTTTTGCGACATTCTGTCTCACCATGTCTCATTAGCGGACAAGAAATCAAACCCAAGTACACCAACGTAATGCATTTCATTTTTTGAAACTACTTGCACCCTTGCTGTGTATTTACCTTTATTTTTATTTTCACCTTCATCTTGGCCTTGGCCAAGAATTAATTCTACATCAGCTTCTCCATAGTTACGTAGTTTTCCTCTGTTTAACCCTCGCACTTTTAATAGCAGCGGTTTCAATTTATCCCTTTTATCTATGCAACAAAACATTAATGAGGTCTTTGCTCCTGTGTCAATAAGTAGTTTGATGTTTCTCCCATGATATACAGCATGTATCACGAAGTCATTTTTGGTCTGATTTTCGCTAGAACTAACATGAATCACTGTCTTTGGCAGGGGGTGGACAGAGTGGTAGCCCGTACGTCCCTGTACTCTTTTAAAGATCTGGCAGATTGTCTGTTGTTCGCATTACCTTTCTTCTTGTTGCAACAATCTCTCAAAACATGACACTGCATCCCACAATGATAGCAGATTCGATTCTCTTTACAATCCTTATGCTTGTGACACAACTTACTGCATCTGTAGCATTGTACTGTTGTGTTTAAAACTCTGCGTTCTTGTTTCTGCATCTCATTCAGTCGTCTTAGTGCTTCAATGAAACCAACAGCTGATTCTACTGCTTCCTGAAACGTTTTACATCGTGCCAATCTAATAGATTTGCTTACTTCCTCTCTGTACAACCCGTGAATAAATGTGTACAAGGCTCTCTGGTCGCCTTCAAACAACTAAATGTGATTTTCATTTTCATCTTCTACTAATTAGTACGTCTGAGCATTGATGTTTCGAATTCTGTCAGCAAACTGCTTGATAGATTTGTCTCATCACATTTGCAAACTGTAAAGCTGCTCTCTGTAAAATCTGATCACGTTTTTACATTTAAATCTCTGAACAACAACTGTTCTAAACTCATTTCATGCACGTAGGCTCCACGCTAATGAAATCTTGTGCTGCTCCCTGAATTCTTAATTTGGCAACCACTAGCTTATCGGAATCTGTCCCTGATCCTAACAGGGCGCCACCTTCAAGTTAACAAAAAAACGCTTTCACATCATCTTCGGATTTCCTGCTAAACACTGGTACTGACGGCAATAATGAAAAATTCTTTATTGTAGTTGTACTGCATGAACTATCATTTGAAAATTCTTTCAGAATGTTATGGTTGCTTCTTTCTGCTTTTAACTGCTGAATCTCTTCTTACAGTTCATTAATAACAGTTTGTAGACCGACAATGTTACTCTGACTGGATTGTGGCATTTTGTCTAATTTAATGCCAATGAATCACTAAAGTGTAAAATAAAAATCCATCACTGCCTTTCATATTCTAGCCAAACTGGAGTAGACCAACCTGAATTCCAGCGTTGGATGTTTCTGCATAGTTGGAAGACGTTCATGCTGCTGCTGCTCGAAGTTCATGTTGTGCTGCACCTCTTCAGGACTGTAGGTTTTCCATAATGATCCCCATGCTGACACCACTTCTATAAGGAGGTTGTTTGCCTTGTTGCCCCCGGATGATAATTACATGAAATATGTGTCAGGATTTGTAAGCAGTGGGTCCTTGAGGTACAGAAATACAAGAGCACCAAGAAGTAAGTTTAAACAGTTTATTAAAAAAAAAAAAAAAGGCTGATTATAAAACACGCACGCTATGTGCACCCATCATCACTGTGTCTGACATCCTAACATCAGCTAATTACGGTCGTATTGAAAGGCTCCATGGTGAGCTATGAAAAAAGACATATTCACGCCTGAGGCCATGCTAGTTATATTGGCGCGCTGCCGACGGCGGCCAGTCGCTTACTCTCCTGTGGCACACTGCAGCCGGACACACGTCTACTGATGAAGCAAATTGTCAGCATTCCAAGATAGGTCAGTTGGCGAGCGTGTGTTACATACTGTACGGCTACATACAACCCCATAGACCCTTACAAGAGTAAGTTTCAGAACATATACTGTGCACAGGTATTTGTTTTTGTATGGGCAGACATTAAATGGGAGGTGTGGAATACAAGAAAATGGTAAGAGGTGGCAACAAATAAATGGCTTCACCTGCAGTGGGAGGGGCCTTTTACATATTGGTGTTGCGGCTCGGCAGTGGCTTGACCATCAAAGAGCAGCCTCGCTCTCCAAGAATGAAAACAGAAGACTAGATGGTTTTCTGACTAATGAAATGTATTGTAATCTGGATTGTCATGTAGAGCCTTCTAGGTGTATGTCATATAAAATCTGTGTTCTACTCAAATTTATGAGTCCATTAATGATCTATACACTCATTGATGGAAACATAAGTTTGTAAAAGGAATGTAGCGGATGTGCTTTTTCATGTTATGAGTAAAGGTTATCTTCTTTTGATCCAATAACAGCTGTAGAATGTGAAGAAGTAAGCCTTTCCTTGGCTACATGTACTATTTCAGAGGCACTGATTAGCAGGACCTTTGCTTCAAGAGAGCCAGCTACTGCAACCAGATTAAAAGAAAAAGGTAAACACATCAGGTGTTATGTAAGATGACAGATCAAATGAAGTATTCTGACTCAGTTTCAACTGCAAGGAGCAACCCAGCAGCTACATAAAACCCTAAAACAACAAGAAAAACACTTCAATTGCTTCCACAGCCCAGCTTCCTGCTCTCCTGCTCCTCTTCAATGCAGACCGCCTACCATGCTATGGCTGACCATGCTGTCCCCCTCCTCCCCTTGTTCAATATCACCTGTGTTAAGATATGACATAGAAGCTAAGCCACAACCTCTCTACCACCACGTTGAAAGCAGCAGCCAGCCGTGGCATGTTGGGTCATGTGCTCCTGCACAAAGATGATGTCACTCACCACCTCCACCCCCTTCAGTTCTCTGCAATTGTGGGGGTCTGTCTATCGCCTTAGCAAACTTTTAGATCAGAGGGGCAAAGTTCTGATATGCCACTATCTTTGACTGGCAGTTCACTCTGATCGATAGCTCTGTGCATGTAGGCTCAACTGTGTACTGCGGTATTGCCAGATAAAGTGTACATTATCTGCACTTGCTGCTTACATTATTCACTACAAGTATTCCTATGCATATCCTCTTCATGCATGGAAGAGACATGGGGACATTGGAAGGTTTCAGGGTGATTATATGATGGTAATGCTCAGATTTTAAAACCAGATTTTAAATTGTAAGGCATTTACAGGGCAGATATGGGCTCCAACCATACATTATTTGTTATGTACTGTGTGTTAAACTTAAGAACTTGCAAGAAAGAATGAAATTAGGGAGACAGGACCTGAATAAGCTGAATGAACCAGAGATAATCGAGAGTTTGAGGGTGTAATATCTACTATACTATTTAGAACCTTCATCCATTTTAGCAGACACACTTTAGCTTGAGTAACTTTGAGAAATGAAATTGTGAAGGCAGCAGAGGTTCACATATGTAAAAAGACAAGGCCTAGTAGAAATCTGTGGATAATATAGGACACATTGGATTTAACTGACAAAAAAAGAAAATATAAATATGGTGCAAATGAAGCACGTGAAGACATCTAAAGAATGAGTTTGGCATAAAGTGAAAAATGGCTAAGTAGGAATGGATAGAGAATGAATGCAAGGTTATAAAAGTATGTATACATATGGGAAATATAGATACCACATACAGGAAGATTAAAGAGACATTTCAATTAAAAATATGCATCTATATGAATTTTACGAGCTCAGATGGCAAGCCAGAACTAAGCAAAGAAGGAAAAGCTGAAATGTGGAAGGAATATAATTATAGAAAAGCTCTGAAAGGGAAAACAACTTGAAGACGATGTAGCTGAAAGGAAAAAGGAACTAAATAAAGATGAAATGGGAGGTGTGATACTGCAAGAGTAATTTGACAGAGCAGTGAATGACTTAGTGGAAACAAGGCTCCTAGAGTGATGACATCATCTTAAAATTGTTGAGATCCTCTGGAAAGATAGCCAGTCACAGCAAAACTTCTCCACCTGATGTGCAAGATAAATGAAACAGGTGAAATAATCTCAGACTTCAAGAAGAATGTAAGAACTTTGATTCCATAGAAAGCAGGTGCAGACAATGTGACTTTAAAAACAAAACTATCAGTTTAATAAGTCATGGTTTCAAAATACTGACACAGATTATTTACAGGAGAATGGGAAAACTGGTACATGCTGAGCTCAGGGAAGATCAGTTTGGATTCCTGAAAAATGTAGGAACACACAAGGCGCTACTGATCAAACAGCTTATCTTACGTTCATCAAACAATGGAAAATCCAGGATGGAATGCAACAATATTACAGAAAGGAAAGTTGCTACATATATATATCTGCAGTCCCTGGCTTCAGTTGTCAGAGACTGCAGTAGTCATGTGTGCGCAAGTTGCATTTGCATGCATATCTGTGTGTGTGTGTGTGTGTGTGTGTGTGTGTGTGTGTGTGTGTGTGTGTGTGTGTGTGTGTGTGTTTTTTTTATTGAAGGAGGCCTTGTTGTGCGAAAGCTTATTTGTGACAGTCTTTTTGTTGTGTCTGTCTGTGACTCAGCACCACCACTATATGGTGAGTGGCAACTTTCCTTTTCATAATATTGTTAAGTTTATAGCATTTATAGACTTAGAGAAAGCTTTTGACATTGTTGACTGGATTACACTTTTTGAAACTATGATGGTAACATGGATAAAATTTGGGGAGTGAAAAGATATATAGACTGTGCAGAAACCAGTCTGCAGTTATATGAATTGCAGGACATAAAAGAGAAGCAACAGTTAAGAAGGGAATGAGACAGGGTTATAACCTATCCCTGATGTTACTCAATCCATACACTGAAACCAAACAAAAATTTGTAGAAGGAATTAAAACTGAGGGAGAAGAAATAAAAAATTTGAGGCTTGCTGCTGACACTGTTATTCTATCAAGACAGCGAGTTATAAGAGCTGTTCAACAGAACTGACAGTAGCTTGAGAACAGGTTATAAGATGAATATCAACAGAAGTAAAAAAAAGGTAAAGGAATGTAATTATATAAATCATGTGATGCTGAGGGAACTAGACTAGGAAATGAGACACTAAAAGTAGAAGATCAATTTTGCTATTTGGGCAGCAAATTAACTGACAATGGTATAAGTAGAGATGATATAAAATGCAGACTGGCTGTACCAAGGAAACCATTTTTGAAAAGACACACTTGTTAACATCAAATATAAATTTAAGTGGTAGGAAGTCTTTTCTGAATCTATTTGTCTCAAGTGTAGCCTTGTATGGAAGTACAAGAAGAGGCTCAGACAAAAAGAGAACAGAAACATTTGAAATATAGTGCTATAGAAGAAAGCTAAAGATTAGATTGGTAGATCATGTAACTAACAAGAAGGTACTGTACTGAATCAGAGAGAAAAGAAATTAGTGACACAACATGACTAAAAGGAGCAACTGGTTGACAGGACACACTACGGGGCATCAAGGAATTGTCAGTTTGGTGTTGGAAAGAAGCTTGAAGGGTAAAAATTGTAGGTGGAAACCGAGAGATGAGTACAGTAATTAGGTTCAGATGGACATAGGTTGCAGTAGTTATTCTGAGATGAAGAGGCTTGCACAGGATAGAGAAGGGGGCAAGGTGCATCAAACCAGTCTTCAGACTGAAGACCGCAAAAATGGCACAGACAACTATTAATATGGTACTCAAACACTGAGCTTAGTTTTGGAATGCATAAGATGAAAGGAAATGTCAAAACACCTAAAGATTACACTGGACCAACATTTCACCTGAAGTATACACACAAAGGATCAAGTAAGACAAACTAACAGTAAGGATGAATGTGACCATCCTACGGTAGACACATTAGAATACAGCTAGGATTTGTGAATATGTCAACAGATTTGACTGAGTGTCTGATTGTAATAGATGATGAGTCATTTATTCTCAAACACACTTATCAAATTCATTTCCATTGACATTCTTCAACTCACAACTGTTTACATAATTATGATATGCTAGGAATGGAATACAGAGATTTTAAATGAAACTTCCAATTTGAGAATCAAACCAATGGTGTAATGTCTGCTACACTACATAGAATCTTTATCAATTTTAGTAGACATATTTTATAAAATGCATAGCATAGCACTATGAAGTAACAGGACAGTTTTAGGATATATTATGAATGACTCACAAGTCTAATTTTATTTTTACCACAGGTTAGCTTAACCCAATGAAGTATGCGGAATTTAATTGAAGTTGACAAACACTAGTAATTAAGTTAATTATTGTTTTATTCTCTGTTTAATATTAGCATGATGCACATTTTTAGCATCACAGCATTAAAAATTATCATAATTGTGAGTGCCTTCCTTGGCCTATTTAGCTGTGTTTTGACGAGTTGCTATGAAACACATTCAAATCATTTGATGGTGACTTGCTAAGAAGTTGAAACCAGTAATGATACCATATGTGTGACCTGAGACTGAAATAAAATCATAAAAGCAATTTAAAAAACAATCATTTATGTCTCAATCACCAAGTTTCCCAAGGACAGTATGCCTAATCTGTTGAAATTAATCCTGACCTGTAGATGTAATGACATCATCCTTGAGTCTTTCTTTTTGATTTATGATAATGAAGATTTTTCTGTGCCTGTGCATCTTTTTTTTTTCTATGTGTGTTTTTAAACCACTTTGCTTTTTTTCCATACTTGAGAATTGTATGTTATTTGCAACAACCTTACAACTTTTTTTTGAGCACAAAAACTCTTGTCATACTAATTTTTGAATTCTCTGTGCTTGTTATTTACTTCATTTGCCATCAGTTTGGGCTTGTCATATGGCCTCATCTTCAGACACTTAGTTACTGTTATCGAAATGAAATACCTCTTCAAGTATATCTTGCCACTGAATCACATAATTGTCTAATGTGGTAAATATGACATTGTCACAGTCATTTTATAGTTTATTTATTACATTAGAGGGTGCAAAAGGATATGCTTGCTTATTTGTGCCCAAGTGCCTGAAGCTGAGACTATATAAGACCTTGAAATCAACAGCAAATAAACTAAACAATGAACACAGCTGAGTGTAAAATTAGAATGAAAACAGCTTGCGTGCTCTAAAACAAAATAATTGACAGCTGAAATCTTCATTATCATGGTAGCAACAATATAATATTAGTTTCTTAAATCTCATGGAAATGGGAATGCATGCACCAAGTAAACAAATACTTCTGAGGAACGCATGAGGAGCTACAGGAGCAGTATGGCAGAGGAAGAGTACCATCAAAACACGATTCACATATCAGGGAGCACATGGGAAGGAGCTAGCAATACAGAAATGGTATGACTTCTGTTTCAAGTCTTCTGCATCAACAACAACATAAGCAACCTGAAACATCCTGTTAAACTGAGCATCTATTGTCTCACTTTTTCCATCCATTCACACAGTTCTCCTCAGCCTTTGTATCAAAAGATACCTGCCCTTTCTCTCCCATGAAGCAGATAGTTTTCATTTCCTGGGGTGCTGTGCTGGCAGCAGTCAAATGCCTGTATTATGCAAATTGACTGTCTGGGAGCTATTGATAAAGTCTGAACAGACTGAAATCCATTTAGCTTGCATTCAAAGGGCTAGTTCTCAAGCTCAACTGTTCACCAATCACTTTCCAAAGATATTTCTTGATGTACAGTACATAGAATGATGTTATACATTGATTTTTAATTTCTCTTTTCTATTTACTGCAATTTTCCCTCATTATTGCCTTTATTCTATGGGGTGCTCAGCGGCCCCCATTCCTTGAAGACCCCAAGGCATTGTGCTAATTGTCTTTTCCTAGTTATGTCTTTGAACAAAAGTCAAATTATTAATAAGCTTCATATGACAGGCGAAACAAAACTTCTGCCCAAGTGAACCCTATTTGCTGAATTTTTTTTAACACATTTGAGAGTCAGACTCAGAATAAGTGTTTTATTAATTTGTATTTTTTGTGTTTGAAATGTGCTGATCCTTCTTTGTAGCATGATCTTTAGTGAGATTCAAATTTTGTTAGTATACTCACTTGAGGGTGAAGATAAATTTATTTATGTATTCTCCACAGACAAACATAAGAATTTGTTTTTGAGTGTGGACATATTTTACACTTCCTCTCATAAATTTATGGAGACAATTACAAACAACACAGATAAAAAATTACATAGCTTGATTACTGATACTATATATTATATGTAAAAGTGGAAGTATTAGATCCCCTGAAAGGAATTCTTTAATGCTGTGAAAAGAATTATTGGTAAGAAACTCTTTCAAGGCCATTTTGAAGCCCCTTCCACTTGAGTTCTTTTTTGTAATTTTTTGGACATTTGTTATAAAATTTGATACCCATGTAATAGTGCCTGTTGTAGGCAATTTTTGTATTACTTCTTTCCAGATGATAATCACAGTCCTTCCTAATACTGCAAAGGAGCACATCTCTATTTAGTCTAGCGTACTGCTTGTATTTTAAAATTAGTTGAACAGTTTTGTAAACATATATTATACATTTGAAAATCCCTTTGCAAGACTCATGACTAAGCTTACACATGATCCTTACCATCTTTCTGAGGGATGAATACCCTATTTACATGATTGGCAACAGCACACCCTTCGTACTTCAATTCCATATGTGAGGTATGGGTACACTAAAGCATAGCAGATGAAACTCATTTGCTCACAATTAAGAACTTAGCATTTTCCTCATTGCATAAATTGATTTTCTTAATTTTTGGCATTACAAATCGACATGAGGCTCCTAAGAGAGGTGCCAGTCTAACATTATGCCAAGGAAAGCCGTTTTATCATCCAATTTTATTTCTGTGCCATCATCAGACACAACACTACGTTGTGCTTCATTGTAGGGTCATCACTGAATGTTAAGACAGAAAGAACCAATAACAGTTCTTTTTGTGCAGTAGAAAAGTCTCTGACATTTTTAAGTCTTATATTGCAACTGTAGGTGAGTGCAGATATTAAAAATGTTTATATTTTATATATACTGATTTCCAAATATCTTAGCCAATGATTAGAAAATAAAATAGTGTGAATACTCTCTAAAATGGTAAAGAATCCTACAAAATTTACCAGCTATATTTAACACAGAGAACTTTTCAATTGCTTATTGAGGGGTATGCTTATGCGCTGACTGCTGGCTGCAGAGAGCACTCCAGCCAGACAAAGGTACCCATTCATGGGCTGACTGTGCATGCTGCCAACAAAAAATTTTGACATGACTCTTGAGATGAAAGCAGGACAGGCAAACCACAGGAAGTTGGGTAAGACAAGACACAGACAGAAGAGAAAGACTGTCCACAAAGAAAAAATTACAGAAAGGCTAGCATTCCTGACAACAGGCAGAGACACTGAAAGAAACACCATTCCTTTCATTTATACACTTGCACAGGCATAGTCTGTAGATACGCATTCATAAAAGTAGTGTTTAGTGAAATATTGTTTTAAATTATTATTGCTGCAAGCTATGTTAAAGTGATGTTCCAATCAGAATCCCAATCACAAAAAGTTCACTTCAGCACCTCTTCTTTCTGCAACCATCAGATTTTCAAAGGAATAGTAAGGAAATTTTTAACAGTTGATTTCCTTTTTCTTGTGTTTCATAGTTCCAAAATTTGAAAAATTACACAATTGCCCTCTAGTTTAAATTTTCATTCAAGGCTTACTGAATGTGTGCATACATTTCCCACAATTGTCCAACAAATTGTGTATTCTTTGAATAGGATGTTCAGAAATTATGATTTACATAGGACACTTTACTGGCTACTACAACAAAAAAATGAAGTAACAGAAATGTGATATTTTGTAGAGAAAAAGTGCTGTTTCAAATGATGGTTAAAGCAAGTATGGATCAGTTATGCCTTCTGCAATACAGGGATTTGAAAGACATTTTTTGAATAGTTTGTTTTTTCAGTCCCAAATACCTCAAATACTGTGGACCAAAAAGTCAGAATACTCGCAAGTTTTATAAATAAGAAACTGAACAATAAGATAACAAAAGAAGAGCTTTCTAAACCAGCTACACAATCCAGTCATATTAATGTGACCACTGTCTACTTTTGACATCAATGTGCAACAACCCTCATAGATGGCTGGTGGCAGCACTAGCAGTGGAGGGTATATAAAGTGTGTTGGGGGATGTGAAAAACAGTGCAGTGTAGTTTGTAATGCAGAAATAGAGTGATTTAGCTGTTGTCCAAACAAGCATTTCCAAAATGCTCGAGTCTGTAAATTATTTACTTTCTGCCAGGGTTAAAGTATACCATGCGAGGCAAAATGGTGCTATCCAAAAATGGTGCTGAAACAACTGTGATGCACTGTGGGCCATAGATAATGGGTGATTGAGGGCTGTGGAGATGTGTAAAAGTGAATAGATGTGCAACTGACCATGCAGGTGAACGAAAGGGCTACCAACAGTTTCTCTTCAATGGCCATTCAGTGAATCATCTTTTTTGTTCCATCAGACAGATGGCTGTTGGCGTATATGGCGTTGAAGGTCTGAAAGTTAGCACCCTGCAACAATTGTTGGAAGCATCCAGACTGGAGCCCATTTCTGGGTGATCCATCATTCTGGCAGGCACAGTGGATCAACAAAAATATGCTTCTATCCTTGGGGAGTATGTCCATCCCTACACACAGTTTATTTTTCTTCAGCATGATGGCACCTACCTGCATGACAATGCAATATGTCACACAGCCCACAGTGTATGTGTATGTGTATGATTCAAAGACCACCAACCATACCCCATTGGCTACCAAACACCCCAAATTTAAACACAATCAAGACTCTGTGGGTTCATCTTAGTCGAGTTGCTCATGCCATGTATCCTCATCTGAGAAACCTAGCACAGCTGGCCACGACACTGCAATCCGCAAGGCTCCACATCCCTATCTGTACCAGAACCTCACTAACTCTTCCTGCATGTCTCACAGTGACCTACACTGCAAAAGGTGGTTATTTGGGCTTTTGAAAACTGGTCATATTAATGCGACACTTTAATGTATGTGACTATATCTACCTATTTCAACTTTCGTAGCAACAAAATTTATCAATGGCTATGAGTAGTGTTTAGAGCAAAAATGGTGAATAAGATGATGTAAAACTTATGAAATGTGGACAACACAAACTGTTCAACTGCTTCACCAAGTTACAATTTTACTAGAATTGTTATCTGAAATACAGCACTTCAAACATTGCCAAAAATTTTGAAATGTCAGCACAACATTTTGTTATCCTCCACTTAAGAGACACCTACTCACAAAATTTGTGTGCTAGAAATTTAGTCACTCAGGAATGCCACATAAAAAAGTTGAAAACAATCTGAAATGGTTGAGTGGAGATATCTAGACCACTTGGTATGAAATAAACCTATTGGACTTTTAATTGAGACGTATTTTCTCTTGAGATCATAACAGTTGTTTTAAAATCTCTGCTAACCAACCAATCACAGATGTGGAAGCTTCTCCTTCACTCATCCACTACAGATTGTCTCTTGGGTTTGAGAAACCTCTAAGGACTGTATTGATGGATGGTCATGAATGATTCTGTGATAGATGTTCATCTACAACTGCAGCAACTCCTCTTTTACTGAGGTGGATAGATTTCTTGCACATTAAAATACTGTCCAAAGAATTGCCCTTCTTTTGCTCTAAATAAACATTTTGATGGCTTCATGACCAGCTTGTGATTGTCGAATGTGGTAAATGTTTGTCGCAGATGAAAGAGTTGTTCTATCTTAGTAGATGGTACTAGGCCTATAAGGAGGTCATCAGCATACACAAAGCATTAAGTTGAGGTCTGAAACTGAGTAAACTGGAATTTGATAGAGAGCATTGAATAGCATGATGATAGATAAGACTTGCTTTCCATGTATGTTCACTGCAAATTCTTAAATATGCAACACTGGCTAGCAGGTGGTATCTTCAGGCATTAAGTTGTCAGAGGCAATGCTCAACTGCTCTTCAAACCGCAGCAGATTCCTTGTGTCGGTATGAAGGAGACTTGTTATTTTGCAACTTTGACTCTACCAGTATAAGAAGCAGTATCATAACTATGTGGCACTTGGGTTTATGGAGCTGAAGTAAGTGTTGATTAACAGTAGAACCACCAGAGTGGTCAAAATGACGGCAACACATTTTCAAAGCATTATTTTGACCGCGGTTTTTGTCATATTGCAATGATCTTCAGTGACTTTTCCAGGTTGAAGGTCAGAATCACCCATACTAAATATATTTATTTTTTGAAAAAAGGTTAGACATTGCTAACAAGTATACCTAGAACCGCAAGAGTGGTCATTTTGACTGATGTATTTCTTATTGTAATAAAAGTCTTACGACATGTCCTCCTTTCTCTGGTTGAGGTTAAATCTGTTAACAATTAGTCTCAAAACATCAATAATATGCACAATAATGAAATTATTTTAATTTACTTATGTCCATTTTTTGTCTCTGCGTCTCCAGTCATATCGTCATTTGTTAGCTCATAGAAACATAGTAATCATGGCTCGCAGACCTCCATCGCTTACCAATGCAGAATTGTTCACTCTTTAACATGATATTGCAGATGATAAGTCTGAAGCAAAATGTGACCTAGATGCAGAAGACCTAAGAGTAGATGGGGGCTAAGATCACTGCCAACCAAACAATCACTCTGGAAACAGTGATTCACATTGTGCTGAAAATGTAGTTGTTCAGCCAGGTTAGTAATAATTATGAAATGCATTATTTACATGTCAAAATTCAACTTTCATATAGAATTCAGGATTTAGATGACAGTTACTCTGAGCGGACACTTCTAATTTGAAGTTTTCTATTGTTCTATTCCAGCAGCAGAAAATGTATCACGTAAAAGAAGATCAGAAGGGGCAGATCAACACATGCCTCCCAGGACTACATAATATGTTGCTGGGTATTGATGGCATCACGGAGAGGACTGTAGCAGAGTTTGGAAAGACCAGATAAGGCAGATTGGCGAGTCATAACAAAGTGAGAGTAAATCCAGGACGTACACCATATTCAAAGTGGTATGTTTCTGACACTAGTGTAGTGAGTGCATGATCTGTTCACTGATGAATCAGTACTGAAAGACATAAAATACTGAACAGAAAGAGAGCAAAACATGTTCTAGGAAATGAAATGTGGAGTGTAAGTTTGGAAAAACTGGAGGATTTTATTGCTTTATTGTATGCTTGTGGTCTTCTTGAGCCAATAGTACTTAACTTGAAGAACTGTGGTCTAAAGAGTGGAGCCCCACCTATCTTCAGTAATACAATCGGCAGAAAATGTTTTTCAGAAATTCCAAGATTTTTGTGCTCCGACATTAGAAACATAAGATCAGAACATTTGAAGACAGGTAAATTCTCTTTAGTATCAAAAGTTTGGAATACAAATTCATTGAAAATTGCCATCTTACCTACATTCCAGGTGAAAATCTGACTGCTGATGAACAGCTTTTTCCAAGCAAAACAAGACATCCACTCTTACCGTATATGTCAAACAAACCAGAAAAATTTGGAATAAAATTTTGGATTCTTGTCAACGTTGACTCAAAGTTTCTGTGCAGTGGGTTCAAATGGCACTCTTACCGTATGTAAAGGCAAAAGAAACCAGAATGTGCTCCTGTATAGCACTTTGCATTCAGAAATTGAACTTCAAACTGGTCCGAAAAAAACTCCAGAAACAATGGATTTCTACAACAATACAAAATATGGTGTTGATGTGGTGGATCAAATGGCAAGAAAATACACTGTTCGAGCTGGTATTCATAGATGGCCAGTTCATGTATTTTATTTATAATATTCTTCACTTGGAAACTATCAATTCATTTTCAAGAAAGTAATAGAGATGAAGATTACTCATTGAAATTATATCCTGAAGCCAGCAGAGGAGCTTCGTATGGGGTATATTGACTTGAAAAGTAACTTGGTGGGAACATATGCTGAATCTGGAAACTATGCAGAAGGAAATAAAATGATTAGACAATGTCAAATAAAGAAGTGTAGGAACAAGACAAGTTATATCAGCAAAAAGTGCGAACGCCGAGTGTGTGGTTCTTGTTCAAAGGATGTAACTAAGGACGTGGTACTAAAGATATGCAATTCACATCAACGAGTGCAAATAAACTGAAGAAAAAGTCAGGCAGTGATTTACATATATGTTGTGGTATGTGGACTTGACTAACAGATTTCATGACTACTAGTGCACTACATAAAATATTACATCAATTAATTTTATAGTAATGAGTACACAATAAATACATCAGCTTCTTTACTAAAAGAATTTGAAATAAAAAATGTGATTGTTAATTAGATAAAACATTTCTAAAAACCCATTCTTGCTTGTAATAAATGGAAAAAAATATTAAATTTGAGAAAAATTATATAATTCATCTTATTTTAGAATTTTATAAACCTAAAACACACATTTCAAACGATGATAATGAGAACAAAAATATTGGTCAAAATGAACACATTGGCAGTTTTAGGTATACCAAAAATAATAATTTTCATATAGAGGTCAAAATCAACGCATTGGTGGTTTTAGGTATACAATACGTTCCAACAGTTCGTATTAAGTAATCTTCAGGAACTACTGAAGTATCTAATTACACAATGAATCAGCAGTAACCACTCCTGAGGCAGCACTGTCGGCAGGGTGCAAATGCTCATGACTAACTGAGTCTATACTCAGTTAAGTGAAAGCCATGCACATGAGGTAGGGTCCCATGACAATATAAAAAATGGTTTGAGGAATCCGAGCGCAAAAAAACAGTGATGCTGCAGGGGACCATATTTCCTAATTAAACAGTCAAATTGTTGATACAGTGACTATACAAGTCAAGAAATCAAATTTCGATATTTAAATAGTAACTAAGGAGTCAAGTGACTACAGTTAAAGATGAACTGAGAGATCAAGCTGCAAATATAAATTTAAAATCTGGCAATTTAGACAACAGAGTAACCAACACAAAGGGCAGGTTTTAAATTGTTGGTTAAGGAGTAATTGATAAGGTCAAATTTCATATTGGGAATATAACTTGTATAGTAAAGTTTAATCTACTAGCAGTGGTTGCAAGGTAAAATTTGCAATTTACTGAAAAGGTTACTGGACATGAAAAGATGATTAATGAAAAAGATAATAAATATAAGAACAGTGCATCAATGTGGAGTGTAATTTACTTAATGTCCAAAAGAAATTACATGGTTTGACTGAAAGTGTTGATACAATTTTTTTTATTCTGCTGATTCTAATGTATTGTCAAACATGCCAGTGGAAAGTGTCCCTGAAGATGATAGTTTGCACATTGTCAATTTGATACAACACTGAAAAGATAATTTCATCACCGATAATTTAATTATTTTCAATTTGTTAAAATTATTAAATTATTATTTTTATTATTAGTATTAAAGAATTTACATGCAAATTTTGGATAAATGTTGGGAAAGGGCTAGTTTGTGATTATCTGGAACAAAATTAGAAATTTTGTCCTTATTGGAGGTAGATAAATTGTAATTAAATTAATGAATTATGTAAGAGAAAGGCAGGGATGAACCGAGATCTGCTTGCATGAACCTCAGAAGCACATACACTCTTTGCATGTTATTTGCTTGGTGAGCACAGGACACCTTGTCATGTAGCACTGCTTTAATCTTCTGTCTCTCTGCTGGGTTATCCTTAAACTATCCTATCAGTCTGTCAAACATTACCTCCTATTGTATATTGCTATTCTTCTTTTGAAAGTTCAGATTAGTTTTACAGAGGATTATTAGCATGCAGTTAGGTTACTCATGTGTTCTTAAATAGAGATTACTTTTTTAAATTAAATACTAACTGTACCTGGCCATACACTGCTGTGGCTCAGTCTGATTAAATGGAAAAGAAAGAAAAGAGAAAGTACACATTTCTAGTATGTATGGGAATTTGATATATGTCCTAATCTCCTTCTTTCTGACTCCTCCCCAATCTGTCCATCTCCTCCTACTTACACCTTTCTCTGTCCATCACATCTCCCCCCCCCCCCCCCTCCCCACCCATGTCCATCTTCTCCTAACCATTGTATATTCTATATGTCCATTTCCACCCACTCCTCTGTCTATCTTCTCTTCCCCCTCTCTCTGACCTTGAGTCTTGGTTACAGTTATTGCAAATTCTGATTCTGTAGTCCAAATGTATGATAAAGTATCATTTAAAATTTGGAGTACTTGGTCAAGAACTTTGAGAGACTTGTTAACTATGTTTCACTATTACATATATTTATCTTTTTCCAAACATTTGGTAGAATAATGTGCAAAAATTTGAAGTAAATCTGTCAAGTACATTTTTGTAACAATGTGTCCCCCTTATATGTTGCATATATGTTGTAATATACATATTAAAAAATATGTAGCCTATGATGACGACGATGAGGTCCCATACTCAGAGGAGCGTAGGGATGATGCGGGAGACCCACGCCGCCAACTAGGCAAGGTCCTAGCGGAGGTGGTTTGCCATTGCTTTCCTCCAACTGTAATGGGGATGAATGAGGAAGATGAAACAACACACCCAGTCATCCCAAGACAGGGAAAATTCCTGACCCCGGGACACGGGATCCTATGTGCAGGAAGCTGTAGTGCCCCGAGAATTTCAGTGTAAGCTCTAAAGACACTTGGCTTTCCACATCCTCGAACACCCGATATTTTAAGTACGAGGGTGAGAGAGTGGAGATGTGTCTACCTTGCCGCCAATTAATCTGCTATAGTCTTTGGAGAAGAAGAGGTTGTGAAGATTGACACAGTCATCTGACCCAAGAAGAAGATTGGCTGCATACAATACGTGAATCTACTGTGAGATACATCCGAGTCTTGCATCCCAGTATCACACTGTGTCCTGTCGTCCGAAAACCATTAGAAAGTGAGAACGCTACCTTAAGACCACGAGCTGCAGACTTCTCTTTATATATTACATATTTATTTATGTGTGTATTAAAAACAGGTATGTAAAAACATATGCATACTCTAATGCAATGTTGTGCCAAAATTTTTAAGTAAACAGTGATGGACTTTAAAGATTTTAAAAAACAAACTTATGTATTTTGCTAACACTGCACCACCTTTATATATACAATATATACAGGGTGGAGAAAAATTGTGTCACGAAATTTTAACCCTGGATAGCTGATGCCAGTAGAAACTATGCCAGTAAAATCTATGGACATAGAGGCTGCCACCTCCGTATGCGCTGTTTTCACCAAGATGACATCCAGTCAATGAGAAGCCATCCACTGCTTATAAAAGCGGAAGCCTCACCGGTCCATGACGGTCAGTTTTACCCCTGACAAAGATGACGGAGGTAGTCATCGAAAGCTCGGGATTTCATCCAAATTTGACGCGGAAAGTAGACTGAGAACTTTTTATGCAATACAATTTTGCTTGCAAATTTCTGTAGTAATTATAAAGTTAGTTACTGTAGTGATTTTGAATAGAATTTGGATTTTCAATTAGACTGTCCTTTCTGCACTGCAGAATGCTAAACTGTACTTCTAATAGAGATTTTTCATGTTCGTCTTTGAAAGTAATGCTGTGTAATGCTAATATGAGCTGTATATAATGCTTAAGAGTAAATATTTAGTGGCACAAGGTATTTCACATTACCAGTAAACTTGTAAAATCCTCAAGCATCTTATTCCGAGTGCGGTGAACACAGGTCCCAAGTTATGTAAGATTATGTTTCTTTCTTCTATAGTGCTCCACTTTTTCATACTCACTGTTTATCATTTCTTATTGTTATTTCTAACCTTACTTTGTCAGCTGGCAGCAGTAATAATACAAGATGTAAAGATCTTTAGACATACTTGTGAAATGAATTTTATTATATGTTTGAGCAATGAGAATTGTTCTGTGGCTTTTGGAATTAGTGCCACATAGTGAGAGTTTCATATAATATGCTTCTGACTGGAATGATACATTTTTTGTTTTTTGATTTTGTCTTACCTAGGTTCATAATATACTGTGCACACGAATTTCGATTATATTTTGGTTATTATTATTATGCTGTAATTGAAGAAATTGTATTTATTTTAAATTACTAAATGGGAGACACTGAATCAGAATTGTATTGTCTACTGTCATAGTATATACATAAAATCAGTAATGAATAACAGTTCTTATAAAAAATAAAATAAAAAATAGAAGTTTTGTTAGGATTTCTGTAAGGACATGTCACAGCAACAACTTTTTTTACAAGTACCCCGCTCATGCTTAGAAATAGAGTATGTGTGAAGAGTTAAACAAGTGGACAAGAACTACTTTATTTATTTCATTTCTGTGATGTGACCAGATTATCTCTGACATCGTTTAAGAAGGCAATCAAAGTGTTGATGAAGGTAGATCAGTTACTTATAAAAAGGCAAATATAACATGTCAAGGTAAGACAGTAGCAAATTTTGTTCTTTCCATACGTGACAAATGGCAAATGCTTACCAGTATACAAAATCTGAAATCCAAAAACAATAAGGGTAGAATGTCAAAAATTATATGCCCTAAAGGATAAAAAATTTCACAATGTGTAACTGAGACAAAATTATATTCACTAAAAAAAGAAAATTTTAAATGCCTGGAAAATCATCTAGGGCTGATAAGCAAAAGTGTAGCAGAGCTGGTGAACATTGGATATGAAACTGAAGATGGCAATGACTATGGTATGTGGACTTCCAGATGAATGGGATGCAGTAGTTACAGCTTTGTGCAGTTTGCCAGATAATGATTTTATGTCACTAAAATTAAAAGGCATTTGCTTGCTGAAGATGCCAGACATCATGACTAAACAAACATTCAGCTATGTCCTTGAGAGGCAAACGATGAAAGAAGTAACATGAAAAAGTTCTTTTGTTTTTTACAATTTTTGCAGTCCGTCCTGAAAAGGAAAAATTAAGAAAAAAGAAGCAATGTGCTATAACTGTGAGTGCTTCCTTCAGCACAGTCACACTGAATAGTGGATTCTGGGGCATCTCATCACATGGTCCCAAACGAAAGTTATTTTTCACATGTTGACAAAAATATTTTAACTGCAATCATTAGCTGATGACAGAAAACCATAAGAAACCAGGGGACTGGCACAGTAAGGGTGAAAGTAGCTAAAACATAGGATTAGCTAAAGAACTAGTATTAAAAAAAAAATTACACAAATTGTGCTCGAGACTGATGAAGCAATCTTATCTGTGAGACAGTGCACTTAAAATGACAAAAAGGTTATTTGGATAAAGAAGGTTGCAAGATCTATGATGAGTCCAGAAGACTGCCCATTAGAACTGAACAGAAAGGTCATTGATATCGCATAAATATGCAGCTATTGTGGGGGAGGGGGGAGTAAGTCTGTGAAAGTAATGAATTTAATACAAAATCACTAGACCTATGAATGATGCATGTCAGTAAGAGCACAATCAAATACAAACAACAATACGATAATAAACAGGACAAGTGAGAGTAGGGCTGTGGTCCCAGGGTTCGGTATAAACTTAAGTATGTAGCTACAACAATTACTTCTGGATGGAAAAATAAGGGAAAAGCAATTACTTACACACAGAGGACTGGTGCATGGAACACACAACAATGTAATAGAAAAAAAGTTAACACCAGGTTTTGAGCTCTTTTTCTTTTTCTACTAAGGGTCCACACATTCACATCCATGAACATATGCACTCACAGTATGATGAGACTCACTAAAAAAGTTTACACTCTTTTCTACTCTTACTAGAAAAAGAGCAAGAGCTTGAAAGCTTGTGCTACCTGTTTTCAATTACATGTTTCTGTATGCCAGGCATCAGTCTTCTATAAGTAAGTGGTTGTCTTTCATTTATTTCATGAAATTTTTTACCTATAAGTTTTGATGAGTGAGTTTCCAAGTATGAAAACATGTGACATATATAGCCATATCTTTTAACTACACTGACTTTGAAACTTAATTTTGTACACTACCAAGGAACCGTAGACTTAGTCTCAAACATAAAGTTCAACTTGATACCTTTACCCATTCCTGCAAAAAATTGACTTGACACATTGAGAGACAGACGGACAACAAAGTTATCCTATAACAGTTCTATTTTAACTGATGAGGTACAGAAACCTAAAAAGAAAGCAGTCCTAGTATTAGACTGTGGAGAAGATGAAATAAATCTGTGCGAAGACTGTGTGGTAGGTAAATCCATATGAAGTCCATTTCCAAAAACTGCATCACAAGGCTCAAAGGAATGAACAACCTCTTTAGAAAATTTTCATAGTGATTTCATGGGACCTACTGATTTCCAAATGGGAAGCAACGGATATTAATTTAATGAGTACTGTGAATGATGCAAGCAGATACATATTTGTGCATTTCTTTTAAAAACAAGAGTGAAGTTTTTGAAGAATCCAAGAAATGGAAGATTCAAACAGAAAAACAAACCAGTAAATACTTTAAGAGAATTTGCTCAGACATTGGCTAGAATTATGTTTGTGCAAATGGTTACAGTTTTATGAATCAGAGGCAGAATGTTAATGGACATGGTAAGGTCACAGTTGCTGGGAAGCATTTTACCAAAGTGTTCTTGGATTGAGCTGATGTACACCGTGGCATGCATAAGAAATCATGTTACAGATAAATACAATAATGAACAATTGCCTTTATCAATAGCGTATGGGTAGAATGTTTAATGTGTGTCATTTGTGGGTGATAGAATGTGAAGTTTTTGTTCACATACTAAAAAAAGATGTCATTCTAAATTATCCACAAGGGCAGAAAAAGCCATTACTGCATATTCTCTATGTGGTCAAGGATACAAAATTTGGATGAAAGAAACAAAACAGCTCGTGGAATCCAGGCACTGTATATTCACAGAATTATGAAATGGCAAATCTGCAACTGAAACTAAGGAACAGAAAAAAAATTATTTAAGTGTACAATAAAGGAACTTTACCATAATAAAGGAGCTTTACCATTTCCAAATACTGAAAATGAAATGCAAAGTGAAAGAGAAGATTCTAGCACTGAAGAGGAATTTTATGGTTTCTAGATTTGCAGGAAAATTTGGAAGAAACTGAAGGTAATGAGGAACTTATGGAACACACTGTTACTCCATAACATTGTGCAGGCCGAGAAAGGATGTAACACAAGAAAAAGTAAACTTAAGTGAACATCATCCACTGACACTTCATTCCAAAGTGAAGGCTTAAACTGAAGAAGCACAAATAAACAATGATGACCCTCTATCATGTCATGAAGTAGTTAATTCTGATGAGTCATCAGAATGGATAGTTGCAATGAATGAAGAAATTAAGTCCTTGAAGAATCATTATGTTCAGCAATCTGTCAAGCTGTCTGGTGTAATTCCCACAAAGATCAGAAGTGTATTTAAAAAGAAGACAATTGGTAAGAAGTAAATTCGTAAAGCTTATTTAATTGCAAATCAAATAGTCGCTGTAGATTTATGCTCCTGTTTCTAATTCTATCTATTGATAACAGCCAAAGTTGAGAAAAATTGACATATTGATCACTATGGTGTGAAGACTGCATATCTGCATAGCAAATAAAAGGAAAATGTATATATGCTACAGCCAGAAGGTTTCATCAAAAAGGGCCAAGAAAGTTTGGTTTACACGTTAAACAAGTCAATATGTGGACTGAAACAAAGTGGCAGAAGTTTGAAAAATCATTTAAATATCTCCCTAGATACACTGACATTTATCCAAAATGATATAGATCCATGTACAAACAAATTTAGTGCAAACTGTGAAAGCTATTCTCTCTGTACATGTGGATGATTTGCTTACACTGGCACAGAATGAATAGATGAGGCAAAAAGTGAAAAATCTTGTACAGAGTTGCACTGAAGTCAAATGCATGGCCGTGGTGTCATACAGATTAGGAGTGAAATTAAACACAGCGAAGATGGATCAATTTGTCCTTCTCAGAGGGAGTATATCAATCAATTACTTGATAGGTTCAGACATCAAAATGCTAAGGAGCTAAGGATCTGATCAAAGGGAAACCAAATTTCCTTGATGCGAAATGTGATGATGAAGTTAGAAATACCCCATATCATGAGCTTATTGATAGCTTCCTTTACATTTCAGAGAGGACTTGACCAGACAAAGTTCTCAGTGGTAAATTTGCCACAATTTTGCTCAAACTTTAATATGAACCACTGGAATGCAGCAAAAAAGGTACTAATATTATGAGAAGGAAAGTTGCTACTCACCATATAGCGGAGATGCTAAGTCGCAGACAGAGACAACAAAAAAACTCTCAATTCACCCCCCCCCCCCCCCCCACACACACACACACACACACACGACTGCAGTCTCAGGCAATTGCTACCACACTGCAGTTGCCTGAGACTGCAGTCGTGTGTGTGTGTGTGTGTGTGTGTGTGTGTGTGTGTGTGTGTGTGTGTGTTTCCATCCTAGATTTTCCA
The DNA here is from genome assembly GCF_021461385.2 of Schistocerca piceifrons. Lineage (NCBI taxonomy): Eukaryota > Metazoa > Arthropoda > Insecta > Orthoptera > Acrididae > Schistocerca > Schistocerca piceifrons. The sequence goes on from NC_060142.1 coordinate 387,861,901, forward strand.
TTGTTTGAGGAAGGGTACTAAGATATGTAAAAGAAATAGCACATTAGAAACTCACCTGTTATCCCACTGGACAGATATTTCAGCGTTTGCTGATGCTGATTGGGCTACATGATGATCACAAAAATATTACTGGGTGTGTGATAATACTGGCAGGATCTCCCATGTACTGGAGGAGTATGATATAAATTGTAGCTGCATTGAGCACAATGGACACAGAATACATGCCAGTGGCAGTCTACAAAAGTGCAGTGGTACAGGTGAAATAGTTACTGAAGAGCCTTGAGCTGAAGGAACCGATTGGAAAGTCAGCACTTGTGTGGCATAATAATCAAGCAACAATTACATTATTCAAGTATCATCTAAATAAATCAAGAACAAAACATGTTGCCATGAAACACCATTTCATAAGGGAGAAAGTAATGAATGGAATGACTGCCGTTCGATACATTTTGATGGACAAAAATCGAGCAGACTATTTAACACAGCTACTGAACCATAATATTTATGACACCATTGTAAAAAGAAATATTACATTGAAATGATATGCGTGGTCACTTTTGGATATCATTTTAAAGAGGAGTGGAAGGGGGCAGTGTTAAAGAGTTAAGCAAGTGGAAAAGCCCTGCTTTATTTATTCTATTTCATTGATGTAACTAGATTATCTTTGACATTATTTAAAAAGACAAACTTCATTCTGTTAAAAAAAGAAGTTAGATTTTCTCTGTTTTGATGGTGTATGAAGTCTTTTTCTTTAAATAAACATTAATATGTGTGATACAACTGTTTCACATAATTCAAATAGTGTGGAAATGAAAATCTTTAAACAAAGTGAGCTATGTTGTAACTTGGTTGTGGTAATGTGGAATATACAAAAGTAGTGGTATTTAAGCTTTTCTCTAGTGGTTGGTGATGAGATGGATATTAATGTTCTAGTTTTGTGATGCTCTTAGGTAAATGTGAGATTTATAATGGAATGGTAGGATTTCTTTGTTGGTTATTATATAAGGACTCTTGGAAGAAGAAGAAGAAGAAGAAGAAGAAGAAGAAGAAGAAGAACAAGATGATGATGATGATTATTATTATTATTTTTATTATGTTACATGGAGGAAGATTATGAGATTTTGTGTGTAGAGTTGAGGACTATGGTGAATGATATAGTGGTAGTGATGGTGGTGGTGATGGTGATAGGGTTAAGGATTTGAAGTCATGAAATGTAGTGTACTGCCTTCATTGAATCATACGTAATATTTTTACAGAGAAATATGAGTAATTTTGTGATCAATTACAAGCTTAGCCATTGACAGGAGAAAATCTAGTGCCCTAACTGTCAATCTGATGGTACTGTAATGAAAAGGAACTGTAGTGCATAATAAAACATAGATGTAAACTTTTTTAGTATGATTATTCCTATGTATCTCAATTTATTGATGAGGTAGATAATTGTTTTTCTAGTATAAATAGTACATTTGACTTCCAATCAGAAAGACTGATATACATCAAGAAAAACAATCTTAGCCAAATGCACTCTGCTTCACAACTACCACTAAGGGAAAGTCCCTGGCAGTACCAGGAAATGAACCTGGGATCTCATCATGGCTGTCAGTGGCACTAAGCACTTTTCTTCCTCCTTTTTTTTCCTAGCTACAGAGGTGGACATAGTGCATAGTACCATCTGATCATTTTATTACAGGCATGTGGGGTAATGTTTTAAAGATAATTATTTAAATCATTCTTAATAATGAAATACAATTGCTGATTATAATTAATTATCACCATAAAACAAAGTAGAAACAAATCCCAGCGAATATAAATGTTAACTGCAATGAAGAATGTAGTAGAAAGAATGTAGTGTGAGTATCACTGAAAAATGACAGAAAGTCTTTATTAAATTAATTTAATTTGCTGGATGGGGTCACACACACACACATTAAGAAATACTCTTAAATGATTACTATTCACAACCTGATTTATCTTAATGCACTGCTATGGTTTTTTTTTCAATTATCTGTTAAAATGAACATCAACTTAAAATTTTTCAAGACCCTATATCAGTTTATATAAAGAAAAAGAAGAATATTCATCGTTGTTTACCTTCTTTCATTTCAACTTGCTGTCCATTATGGCTGAATCGCGGCTTTTTGATTGATAGATGTAGCACGTGCTTACTGATACTATTTAGTATACACACTTATCATCTTATTAAAGTATTCTAGTATGTAACTATTGTAAATGTAATAATTTCATTGAGAGAAAATTTTTAAAAAATAAATACGGAACTAACTCAGAATGCTCTATTCTTGAGGAGTCAAGTAGTAATTACAATTTCAATTGCAGTTTTTCTTACATTCATCGCATGTGTAGATGATTCTGAAGATAGTTACACATTTGACACATGATAATATGCTATAACCTAATGATGTCAATAATGGATGAATGAAACTGGGATTGATAGATGGAATTTTTTGCTGCGGGTAGTATGTCGAATGAAATACTAATGTAAAGAATCTTACAAGCTAAAGTGCACAAAATAAAGTCACCTGTTACATTACAAACAGCTGAAAAAGAGTACAGAAAATTTTGGTTGACATACGTTTTGTCTTACTATAAGTTTCCCCTTCCTCCGTCCTGTCATTCACTCCCAACTGATGACCCCACATCATCTTCATTGTGCACTACTTCCTTCTGGCTCCAATGACTCTGCAACACATGCATACCTGCCAACCCCTTCCTTCCTCATTCCCAGCCAACAAATCAGGTACCTCACTAGAGCCACCACAATATAGTCCACCTGCTGAAATGCAGCACTAGCACTGTTGATCCAGCCGGCATCATGTAGGAGCATAGACATGTGCATCCGTGCATGTGTATATGTGTGTTTTTTCTGTGTGTATTTCACTTTAGTTTGAAAAAGGATTAATCTGAAATCTAGCAAATTTTCTTTCTTTTTGTGTGTGCCTATCGACAACTTAATACTTCTGCTTTTGTGGTTGCCTTTAATACGCAAATATTTACATTCTACCAGAACTTTCCTAAAACATTTATACTGTTTACATGAAAGGAAAATTATTTTCGACCACATAGGATACATCACTTCTGAGAAAAACTACAGTCGTATAACAGATGACTGACTGTATTTATCACTAAGAGAAAGATTGATGCTGCCTACAGGAAAATTTGAGACACCTTTGGAGAAAAGAGAAGCACCTGTATGGACATCAAGAGCTCAGATGGACAACCAGTTCTAAGCAAAGAAGGGAAAGCAGACACATGGAAGGAGTACATAAAGATTCTACACAAGGGCGATGTACTTGAGGGCAATGTTATGGAAGTGAAAGGAGATACAGAGGAAGATGAGATGGGAGATATGACACTGTGTGAAGAACTTGACAAAGCACTGAAAGACCTAAGTCAAAACAAGACCCCAGGAGTAGACAACATTCTAGAGCTACTGATAGCCTTGGGAGAACCAACCATGACAAAATTCTTCCATCTGCTGAACAAGGTGTATGAGACAGGCGATATACCCTCAGACTTCAAGAAAAATATAGTAATTCCAATTCCAAAGAAATCAGGTGCTCACAGTTGTGAAAATTACCAAACTATCAGTTTAATAAGTCACAGTTGCAAAATACTAACATGAATTCTTTACAGAAGAACGGAAAAACTAGTAGACACTGACCTCAGCGAAGATCAGTTTGGATTCCTGAAACATGTAGGAACAAGCAAGGCAATACTGAGCATATGACTTCTCATAGAGGATACGTTAAGGAAAGGCAAGCCTATGTTTATAGCAGTTGTAGACTTAGAGTATGCTTTTGACAATGTTAACAGGAATACTCTCTTTCAAATTCTAAAGGTGGCAAGAGTAAAATACAGGTAGCAAAAGGCTATTAACAATTTGTATAGAAACCATATGGCAGCTGCAAGAGTCAATGGGCATGAAAGGGAAGCAGTAGTTGAGAAGGCAGTGAGATAGGGTTGTAGCGCCTATCCCCAATGTTATTCAATCTGTATACTGAGCAAGTAGTAAAGGAAACAAAAGAAAAATTTGGAGTGTGAATTAAAATCCATGGAGAAGAAATAAAAGCTTTGAGGTTTGCTGATGACACTGCAATTCTCTCAGAGACAGCGAAGAACTTGGAAGAGTGTCTGAAAAGGAGGATATGAGATGAACATGAACAAAAGCAAAACAAAGAGAAAGAAGTCAAATTATATCTGGTGATGCTGAGGGAATTAGATTAGGAAATGAGACAAAGTGGTAGATGAGTTTTGCTATTTGGGAAGCAAAATAACTGATTATGGTTGAAGAAGGGACAATATAAAATGTAGACTGGCAATAGTAAGAAAAGTGTTTCTGAAGAAGAGAAATTTGTTAACATCAAGTATAGATTTAAATGTCAGGAAGTTTTCCCTGAAATTATTTGTATGGAGTGTAGCTATGTAAGGAAGTGGACGATAAACAATTTAGACAAGAAGAAAATAGAAGCTTTTGAAATGTGGTGCTACAGAAGAATGCTGAAGATAGGATGGGTAGATCATGTAACTAATGAGGAGGTACTGAACAGAATTGGGGAGAAGAGGAATTTGTGGCACAACCTGACTATAAGAAGGGATCAGTTGGTAGGAGACATCCTGCTACATCAAGGGATCATCAATTTAGTACTGGAGGAAAGTTTAGGGGGTAAAAATCCTACAGAGAGACCAAGAGATGAATACAGTATGCAGATTCAGACAGATGTAGGTTGCAGAATTTACTTGGAGATGAAGAGGGTTGCACAGCATACAGTAGCATGGAGAGCTGCATCAAATTAATCCTCAGACTGAAGATCAAACCGCAACAACAGCACCACAAACTTACCATTATGTCTATATGGAGAGCTTTCTATGATCTATTTGTGATGACCTAGCTTTTAAATGTATGACAAGTTTCAGTGTAGAAATTGATGATTGTTTTTGTTCGTAAAAGGACTAAGCTTGTTCTGCTGCATCCTAAGTTGATCTACTATCATGAAATCTCGCCTCAGTTTTCTGATGATATGACTGCTGTTTAACTCTTCCATTTCTGTTGCTCATTATGATAATGTATTTACTATATTTTGTCATGTGGTAGAGAAACCTGATTTTGTTTACCACTCCTAGGAATCTAATTTTGTAGGACACTATGGTAACATTTCAATGAGGTGGTCAGCTGCTATTCAGTTTGCACAGAAGGACAATATGATGGTAACTTGATGAGAGAGAAAGTACAACAAAATGTGAAACAACACAAATGAATATCAGTATAGGAGTCAAAAAAGGACTAAATGAACTGCGTTTCAAGAAAAGAAGGAGAAAATGTAAGTGTTACAAAAATTCGTTAGACCGATAAGTAAATAAATGTTATCTTTTTCTTCTTGCAATAAATGTAAAAACTTTTATCACAATTGATTTGATTGCATCAGTGTGCTGGTGGTATTGCACCTGTAAATGTTGGTGTTTGTTAGATTCTGGGGGTGGGTGGGGGGTACTATAACCTAATCAAGTGAAGCACTTCACTTCATATGTACCAATGATAAAACAAAAATGAGTGTAAATTTGTTATTTTGATTAAGGTAAATTTGAGATTTAGCATTAATTTGTCACAGATTAAATAATTTCAAGAACCACGAATTTGAAAATAAAGTTATTTAAAAATTACACTGCAGTGTCTAGTAATGTTTCATTTAACTTTCACATTTTTATGTAAAATTTATAGAATAGTAAATCAAACAATTTGTTTACTATTTTGCTTATAATGATTAATTGTACAATAAACTGTAGTGCAACAATTACTGTGAAAGAAATCATTGTTTGGATGATATTTATAGGAAATAAGAGATTTTATTTTCCTGTAGAGAATTTGTAATGTAACTGCTGTGAAGGCAAAAATATTCTCATATACAAGTTTATTTTGAAGGCAAAATACAGGATACATCTCAAAAGAAAATTGTGTTAACATGATTTAATATCTGATGCTGCCTGCATGATCCACTTCTGTTTATAAAGATAATTATAGCTCCGTTGTAATTCAAAACTTGAGGCAACATTTATCAGCCCTGAAGAAGAGAAACAAAGTTATTATATAACAAGGTAAGTTTCAGATTATGAAATTATTAAAGTGATAATGTCTTCTTTATGACCTATATGGAAGCTTCACAGTCTGAATTTTGAAAATTCACCACTGAAATTTGAACTCTTGTTAACTGGTACAATATAGAAAAAGGACTGTTTAGACTTCAATGAAAGATCTGCAATTATATATGAATAAATGGCCATACTGGTCTGTGTGATTTCTGCCAAATGTTGTTGGTAGAGTTAATTTAAGTTGATCTGATGAACAATTTCAGTGGAATTTTTTTCTCACACACTGCTGAGGTATTTATGTTATTTCATGATAAGAATAATAATTAAAGACAAACGTTACACAATTAAATTTTAAATTCAATGTCCATGTATTTTCTTTTATAAATATTACAAAAGTAATTCATATCAACAGTTTCTTCTTTGCAAGTGTAAGACAGTGAAAAGTAATTTTAGTTAACTTTATTTACAATTTACAGGTGTTACATATATACACAAAACTATGTTACATCTGCACAAAATTAATATTAAGAATACTTTTTACAAAAACTTCAAGCAAAAATAAACTTATCATTATTAGATTTATGCAGCTTTCAACCATTCTTGCCTTGATGATACAACAGCATCATGTGGTTAAAAATGATGATAAATATACTTTACGTAATTTTACAGGTACAAAAATTGGCTATCAGAATTATGTTGTTGTGTTCTCACTTCACAAGAAAGATGTGAGGAGGCCTTATATATTGTATTACAGATACCTGAGAGAGCTGCTTCACAGAGCTAATGTAAGCTACATTATATGGAATGGAATCTTACCAAACAACTTCAGTGAAGCATATTTGCAGTCTCTCACCTTTACACTGCTACTTTTTTTGCAATTTAATCTCATTATGAGACTTTAACTTACAAATAATCATTAGCAGCAGTATCCTCAAAATACAGATATGCAGATGATCTGTCTATAGTAAAAAATTTAGTATTACTATGAATACTACTTCAAACTGTCAAGAGTCTCCCAGAACACCATGGACACGGATGGAAGTTTTCAGTGGTTTGTGGATCCACGAGATTACTGCTTCCTATCTCAGACAGTAATGCTATAATTTTTTCAGCTGTGGCTTCCTTATTCATCACATTCTCTTGCAAGGCAGGACCATCAGATTTTTCCACTTCATGATGATGACTTTCACTCTCAGATGGAATACTAATATCTGTAGACACAGAATCAATGCAGCATAAGTTGAATTTATTTTAAAAAAATGAAATATCAACCATGTATTTAAAAAGTTAAACAGTTAGAATTTATAGGCACAGAGAAATTCATCAAGTCATGTTCTTACCTACAACTGCTTCATCTTGGTGAAAAACAGGTGTCACTTTACTTTCATCTATGTGAACATCAATATTTTCTGGTGAACTTTCTTTTTCTGACACCAAGTTTCTCACAAGTGCACTCAGCTCTTGAAGTTTCATTTTCATTTCTTCTCTGTCTCTGGATACTCGAGCCAACTGTTCATCATTTTCTTTAGCTCTCTGTCGCAGAATATTCCTCTGCACTTGATACAGAGCAATGTATTCTCCTGCATGTGAAGTGACACATCAGCTACAAAAATCCAATACCAGATACTAAAACTCTAACAAAATCTTTTCTTATTATACCTATGGTTTCCGTTTCGCCTTGCAACTGCAGAACCAAATGTTCAAGTCTCTGTTTTTCTTCAGAGAGTTCAGCAACTTCTTCCATGGTTTTCTTGAATTTTTCCTGGAGTTTCTCCATTGCTTCTTTCATTTCTACTGGATCTTCATGCAGCATTGTGGGCACATCTGCTTGGCTGTTATCTGTAAGTGAATATTTGCATAATCTCTAGCTACAAGATACAATGTCAAATCCTATTAATTTGTTATTCAACATAATTCCAGTAATGAAAACTTCCATCCAATATACTGTACATTTTAAAGTTTTTAACACAGGATGCTCAAAACTTTAGGATCAAAATATTCCAACAGAGGGTCCTTAACTTACTTGGAGATAAGGATTCAAAAATTTGGCAAGACACCGATACATGATCTTTAATAAGTAATACAGGAGAGGCATGTAGTTTGAAACTGGTAATGTTTCATAATCAATAACTGCCTGCCACATCAATGTTTGTGTACTGCTTTTCAAGGTAGGACTACTGTATACTGACTACTGACATCAGCTATTTATTCAGTCTCATTATTGACCGAAATCTAAAGTCTGAGGTTAATATGCTGTAATTATAGACTGAAAATAAAGACATGTGGAGCTTATTGACTAATGGTAAGAATCTTTTTAACTCATTTAAGTAACTAAGTTTACAGCTGTGTAAGATAATGGTTGTGGTGACATTAATGAAGTATGATAAATGAATTAAATGTGGTGCATATGTAACCTATAGGAGCACAAAGAAATATGTTACATACAGATTAATTCCTTCTTTCTCGCCCCATCCGATAAGTCTTCCCAGACCTGGGGTTCGGAGTGACTTTTCTGAAATCTACCTCTCTTCCTAAACCTCACCAGTCCTTTTCCATCACCACTCTTCCTTCCACTTCAACCGTTCTGCCAGGAGGAGGAGCCACTGGTTCCAAAAGCTTGCAAACTTAAGTATTTTTTACATGTGTGAGTAGATTTTTTATCTATCCAATTATATGGTATGTTAATAAATAGTTTATTTTCAAAGAGTAATTAAATAATATTACATGCCTGAAATGTGTACATAGTGCTGCTGATAAGTACTATGAAATGAGATTCTACATGCTGCGGCATCAAATAAAATACTACTATATCCCTGAAGAATGCCATTCCCCACAGCTTCTATTTGCATCCAAAGTCCAAATGCCCCATCCACATCATTAATAGTAAGAGGAAGGAGGGAAGGAAGGTAGGGAGGGAGGGAAATTACCGTGCACATAAGAGATCTTTGACAATGCTTGCATCATCATTCTGTAACACAAATTCATTAACATGCTGGAAGTATAGTGCCACTTTTGGATCTATATGTTTAGTAATACAGTGGTTGGTGCTGAAAGCACCCATTAGAAAGGTAAGTTTATGTTTATCATGGAAGCAATTAGTGGCCCAGTTGACCATTTCACCCATATGTCTGACATCACAACAGATAATCTATTAAGGTATATGACTATTTCCTTTGTAGTTTGCCAACCATACTCAGTCATTGTTGTAGGATGCTTGTCAAATTCTTAGCATTCGATTATCCACCTGTCTCTCTTTTGCCATGTTAAATCGCAAACATGTAAGACAGAAGGCCTCCAATTGGTGAGTTTGAGCGTCATGAATCCGTGTTTGCAGATCTGCTGGCTGTTCAGACCAACATCCTCTATTAACAGCAAACAATGTGCAAGCTTCAGTAACCATTACTAGGTGTGACAGTTGAACAATGTGTGTCAATGTGAGTAGGGAAGTTCACTTAAGACACTTGGAGAGAGAGAGAAAAAAAAAACCCTCAACATATGTTACATGCTTATGGAATAGATAACTGGCCAAACAATTGTCAGAAGGTCACCTTTGGGGCACCAGTTGTACTCCAGTTGAATGAGGCTTACTACAGCAAGTAGAGTTCTATGTGAGTGGAGGTTTATTTACCTAGCATCTCATAGAAGTTCCATAGTTCATATTTATTCTAAAACAAACACCGTCAATGGTTAAGGTGGGCTGTTAGGTAGTATACAAATGAAACACAGCAAACCAAATTGAGTGGTCAGCCATCACAACCATAATTTGTGTAATGTGACATAAAATATTTGTAACAGAACACATATCTATAGAGAGAATGTGGTTTTAGCTTTTAATTACAAAGGAGTTTCATGGGAGATGGTATACACTTTCTATACAAAAGTGCATTTCATGGAACTGATGGGATACTGAAAAACTTCAAGCATTTCAGAAACAGAGCTCTTGTACTAGAAAATGCACCCTCATATCATGCACATAAATACATCCCTGCCATGACAGAGGCACACAAATGAGATCACTAAAGTCATCGATACATCCAAAAAAGTAAAAGTCAATTACAGGAGATTATGACATTTGTGTTGTTTAACACATCAGTCCTCCCAGAATACAACTGGCTTCATTTGCTTGAGATTAAATCACATATTTTAGCCCATTATAATGTTTCAAATTCTGATTATGCATCTTATAACTAATATCCTATCACCCAAAATTTATTATTCCTAAACCTTTCTTTGTATTTACTTCTTTGCTTTTTCGATATACAAGTAGTATAGGAGAAATCTTGCGTCTCTGCTGTACAACCTTCAGAATCTGATCACTTCTCTCTTTGTCTTCCATTCTTATTGTTCCTTATTTGTTCTTTAACATAGTGTATATTGGATTTTACAAAACTGTTTATCATCTAAGATGCTCAATTACTTTTCTCCCTATTCTTTTGTATATTATCTGTTCAGGTGTCAAGCTGATCGTGGGATGACTTTTGCACTCATCTGCCTTTGCTATTTTAGGACTGTGTGGACGATATTCTTCCACAAGTCATATGGAATATTGCCAACCTCATATATTCCATACACTTTCACAACTGTTTGGTTCTCATATCCCTCAACTGTTTTAGAAAGTATGCAGGAACATGCCAATCTGTTTTGTTTGGCTGCAGGTCTTCCAATGCTCTGTCACACTCTCAATCTAATACTGGGGCATTCCACATCAAAGGGACCAATATTAAAAAAGTGCCCCACTTGACCATCTCCAAATTTAATTAAATTTGGTGTAAAGGTTCTATACAGTCTTTGATGGTTCTATACCAAATTTCAGTCCAGTATCTTCAGTGGTTGAAGTTTTAGGGGTTTGTAAAAAGAGGCTACTCATCTTCGCATTACATATGAAGATGCAAATATGCCAAGTTTGCTATTGTAGTAGATGTTTGGTCATTTGCTTTAATATACCAAGACAACCTTTTGGCTGAATCACACCATAGCAAAAATTAGGGATTTGGCCACACCTAAATATAGATATAAACCTCTCAATGGCTAAAAAATTCGTCGGGCTATTCTGAGAGCCAAGGTTTGACCGACCACTGCTACTTTTCGTATGAAACACTCACAACAAAACTTCAGACGGGTATTTCTACCTATGATGTCTATATATGGATCAGATTTAATTCACATTGTATACCTAGATGAAAAGGATGTGCATTTCCAAATTTGGCCAAAAATTTTCTACGTGCAAATTTTACGGTATTTTTAGGGGGCGATATTTCAACTGTCTTGTTCAGTCCTCTTCTTCTTGACACAGTTAGAAAGAGCATGCTTAAGGTTTGAAAGCTGTGGTGGTGGTGGTTAGTGGTTAACGTCCCATCGACAACGAGGTCATTAGAGACGGAGCGCAAGCTTGGGTTAGGGAAGGATTGGGAAGGAAATCGGCCGTGCCCTTTCAAAGGAACCATCTCAGCATTCGCCTGAAACGATTTAGGGAAATCGCAGAAAACCTAAATCAGGATGGCCGAAGACGGGATTGAACCGTCGTCCTCCCGAATGCGAGTCCAGTGTGCTAACCACTGCGCCACCTCGCTCGGTTTTTGAAAGCTGTATTGCTTGAAGTACTGTGCTCATTAAGTCCCATAATTATTTTTTTATTTGAGTATATAAATCAGTTTCAAACATTAATTTAATACATGCCATAAAAACAAGTATAATGCACAATACAGCAAATCTGCAAGGCAAAAATACTAAAATGTCAGTTCCACTATTGGTTAAAAAGTTCTATTTTGTCAAGCACAGATTGTGGATAACTGTATAGTCTTCCTGATGATGATCTAGGTGGTGCTTCTAAAGTCACAAAAATATGTTGTTCAGGAATCCATCAGGTGTCTTTAGCAGTTGGCCACTGGAGGGAACAAGCAGAACCATGTGTGTGCATAATGCTGATGATGACATCTTGTTGTTCAAGTGAAACATCACACACATTTCCAACCCACTAAAAATTGTCATACATACTTGCAAAATACTGTCCTGGTTGTAAACTTGCAATTGAGATTGCTGGAATTACTTAATCCGCTTCGAATGCATTAACTGTGAATGCTGTAGCTTTAGCGGATATTGCTTAAATACAAATGGAAGAGTGCCAAAAATTTAAAGATATGGGCATCTTAATTGAGAAATTTAAGATTAAACTTCAGACTTCAAGCAATTGTATTAAAGATCAAATTTTGACTCTGCTCTCAAATAGCTGGACTATTGAAAAAATGGCTAAAGAATTTGCTGTTTTAACTAAAATGGTGATGGAGGCTAGGAAACTACCATTGGGAGATGTCCTCTTTTTTTTTTTTTTTAAGATGTTGCGTTTCCTCATTGATGTCCAGGCAAAAAGGATTGGGTTGCAGTAAGAATAAATGGGGAAAAGATTCATAAGAAGAAATGCCTGCTCCTTTGTAACTTGAAAGAAATGTTCCTTGCTTATTTTTTGCAATATGGAAATCAACTGAACTTCTCAAAATTTTGTGAGCTCAGGCTGAAATGGTGTACTACAGTTGGTGCTTCTGGATCACATTCTGTATGTGTATGTGCAATTCATTAAAATATCGAATTATGTTGGCTTCACCAATTTCCATGCGAGATAACTACAAGGATTTGATGAAAAAACTGTATGCAGTTTGGAATCAAAAGAGTGTATGCTGAAAAGTTGTGAGGAATGTCCAGGAAAAATGCTACTTCAGGCTTTTCTTGAAGATGCTTGTAAAGACTATGACACTGAACAAACAATGGAAGATTTCTTGGAGGCATCGATTTTGAAAATTACCGGTTTAAGAAGCCACCATCTTGTGTCGAAACACCAAATTTTATACCTTAAGCAGCTAAAAAGAAATCTTGCAGAAAATGAATTAATTATATTGATGGATTCTGCTGAGAATTATTCATTTGATCATCAAGATACTGTGGAAGGATTTCATTGGGTGAATAGTCAGGCCACATTACATACATTTGTTGTCTATTTTGGTGGCAAAGAATGCCCCAGAGTACTAGCATTTATATGATCAATGACTGTCTCTGTCATAATAACATTGTTGTCTGTGCCTTTCAAATAAAATTAATTGCATATTCAAAGACAAAGATTGAAACTAGTAAGAATATTTATTACTTTAGTGATTGTCCAGCACTCAACATAAGAATTTCAAAAATTTATGTTGGCACAAAAAGGATTTTGGCAGTACTGCTGAATCAAATTTTTTTAACAATCTACAGTAAATTGTCTTTATATAACCAAACATTGACTCAATATAATTTCTTCAAATTCTGTGATGATAGTGTTCCAAGCATAAAGGTTTTTTGTGTACCAAAAGAGGACATTAAAAAAAAATTACAGCCTGGTCAACAAACAAGGTTTGACATGGGACATACAACATCTGGAACAAGAGAAAATCATAGATTTAAGCCAATTAATTGTAATCAGCTCAGAGTAAGAAGGGTTTCCTATGATGCTACAGCATTCACTGTTAATGCCTTCGAAGTGGATGAAGAAATTCCAGCAATCTCAATTGCAAGTTTACAACTAGGACAGAATGTTGCACGCATGTATGACAATTTTTGGTTGGTTGAAAACATGTGAAGTTTCACATGAACAACAAGATGTCCTCAACAGCTTTATGCACCCACACAGTTCTGTTAATTCCTTCCACTGGCCAACTGTTAAAGACACCTGCTGGATTCCTGAACAACATATTGTCATGACTTTAAGAAGCGCCATCAACATCATCATTAGGAAGACTATACAGTTATCGACAATCTGCCTTTGACAAAATTGTAGAACTTTTTAACCAATAATGGAACTGACTCTTTAGTACTTTTGTTTTGCAAATTTGCTATGTTGTACATTATACTTGTTTTTATGGCATGTGTTAAATTAATGTTTGAAAAATGCAAGTTCCATAAATTAAACAATATAGCTTTCAAAGCATAAAGCATGCTCTTTCTAGCTCTGGCAAGAAGAAAAGGATTGAACAAGACACAGTTGAATGTTTTCCCCACAAAAATACCCTAAAACTTGCACGTAGAAAATTTTGGGTAACTTTGGAAATGCACATCTTTTCATCTAGGCATCCAATGTGAATTAAATTTGATCCATATATAGACATCATAGGTAGAAACAATCGCCTAAAGTTTTCGGATGATTGGTTCATGTGGAAAGTAGCAGAGTAGCTTTCAGAATAGTGCGACAAATTTTTTAGTTACTTTAGAGGCTTATATCCATATTTAGGTGACCAAATGCCTAATTTTTGCCATGGCGTGATTCACCTAAAAAGTTGTCTTTTTATAGTGAAGCAAATAACCAAATTTCTGCTAGAACTTTTAAAAAAGCCTAGCAAATCTGGCACATTTGCACCTTTATATGTGATATGGAAATGGGTAGCCTCTCTTTACAAGACCTTAAAAATTCAACCACTGAAGATTGTAGACTGAAATTTGGTATATAGTCATTAAAGACCATATGGAACATTCACACCAAATTTCATTAGATTGGATATGGTCAAGTGCGGATACTTGGTTCCCTTGACAACGAATGACCCTACTGGATTACGTATGTTCTGCAAATTTACACCCATACCCTGTTCTATCACATCAGCAGGCAGTTTCTCTCCCTCACAGAGGCATTCAATACATCACTTCCACCTATTCACACTCTCTTTTGCATTTAACAGCAAACTATCTTTTGAACTCTTAGTGTTGACACCTTCCCTTTAAAATTTTCTGTGGATTATTTGAAACTGTCCTTCTGAAGAAGGCTCCTTTTTTGAGTGGTTAAGTACTAGAATATAAATCCAAAGGTGCAGGTTCAATCCCCAGTCAGTCATAGTGGTCTTTTCTGTCACCTGCCACTTATTTCATCTCTGACAGTGTGAAAAATACCAAGTTGCACCAAAGACCCTAGTCAACATTAAATTGTTGCTACTCATATGTGTTTGGTTATGTCAGTTTGAAAGTTGAAGGAAAAGAAAGATAATCACTTGCACCCTCAATAGGACGGAGCCCAGGAAAGCACTTTGTGTTCAAACCATCCATGGATTGAGGTTGGTTTTACTTACTTAATGTGAAGACAGTAAAAGGTAAGAATGGAATAATAACATAAAACAATGGAGACTCAGTGCCAGAAAACTATAATGAGAGCAGATACAAGAAGGTAGAGATTAGGAAAGACTAGTCAGGATAATTGTGGGGCTTTTAAATTCTAAAAGCTTTTGTTATCCTGCCCATTTTTCCTTAGGTATCTTCCTCTCTTTTTTATTACTCTCTGTTCATTATTATTTTTTCAGTTGGTTTCCCCTTTTGTGCTACATTGTCTGACTGTGTGCAAATACTTATTCTTGCCTTCACTTGCCACACTGTAAGATACATTTTTTAAGTCTATTTTCTGTCTTCCTCCACTTGTGGCACAAAACCTAAAGCTTGTGTGTATTTATTATCCAAAATTTGTAAGTACTTATCATGCATAAATTTGCCACATCACACTGCCTTAAATCACATAGGTAGCCTGCCCTCTGAAACATTATTAAATTTTGGGGGTCTCATGAATGAAACTTACTACATGGTAAAAACAATTACTAACCTGAGCTATTCTGTTTGGCCTGTTGTAGCTGAGATAATAAACTATCTCGCTCTGCCTCCAACTGTTGGATACTCGCAGAGAGAGATGAAATGACTTTGTCAGTGTGAACAGATGCAGCATCTGGCGGACTCTTTTGTTGTTCCATAATAACACGTAATTCTGAGTTTTGCAACTTTAATTGCTCAATAACAGCCTTTAAAGAAAATATTAAATTGATAACTTTAACTCAGAATAAATGTTTGCATATAGTATTAACTGGGCAAATGTTGCTGAGAAAAATATCATCATGACCACACACAGTAACTGTTACATAATCTGAAACAAATCAGAAGTAACTTACTTTTGCCTCTGTAAGTTCTTGATTTAGCAAACTGTACTGCTCATTTTGCTTAACTTCAGCATCATCATGTTCATCAGATACATTTTCCTCAGGCTGTACTAGCTTACTTTCAAGTTGCTGTAATGCAGCTTCTTTCTCCTGTAGCTGCTGCCTGAAAGACAATGAATTCTGTTACAAAATTTTAGATGACAAAACATAGATTACTAAGTAAGTTATCTCATTACTATTTTAAATACAAAAGGAGAACTGTAATCACAGTCTCAAATGTTCTGACTAAAGATGACAGAAGAGGCTGCTTATTAATCACAAAACAGAGAAATAGTACAGCAGATTTTTTTTTTGTAGTCATCAGTTTTTTGAATGGCTTTATGCAGCCTGCAATGAATTTCTCTCTCATCACCTTCTTCATCTCAAAGTACCATACATCCTCAATTATTTGCTGCACAGATTTCAATCAGACTTCCCCTACAGTTTTTACCCTCTAGTATCATGGAAGTTATTCCTTGATGTCTTAAAATATGTCTTACCATGCTGTCCCTTTTTACTGTCAGTGTTTAGCATATGTAGCTTTATTAATGATACTGTGGAAAATACCTCATTCCTTACCTTATTAGACCACCTAATTTTTAACATCCTCCTATAGGATCACATCTTGACTACTTCAGTTTTCTTCTTTCCCTGTCTTTCCACAGTTTCACTAACACACAACACTGTGCCCCAAATGTATATTCTAAGAATGTTCTTCCTCACATTATGTCTTATGTTTAATATTCCCTGCTTTATCCATTGTGTGTTGTTTTGCTTCCAAGGTAGTAGTATTCCATCACTTCATGTACTCCACAGTCACAAATTTTGAGGTTAAATTTATAATTAACCTCATTACTTTAGTCTTTCTTCAGTTTACCCTCAGCCCATATTCTGTATTCATCATACTAATCATTCCATTCATAGCTCCTGTCATTCTTCATCATTTTCACTGAGGATTGGAATATATTAGCAAACCTTTTTAGTGAAAGGTACTAATGCAGTAAGCAGTGTCTACAGGCAGCCATTGGAAGGGAAGCCACCGCCAATATATGTGCGTCATGTGGCGCCACCTGGTGGTGACTGACTGCCGCTGATCGTGTGATCCAGGTTCACTCCTTGTTGTACTTTATAGCTGTTCATATTGCGCCAATGCACAGCCAAGATCTGGTACCGCGCACCACGGAATTTGAATCCCCGCCAGACATCATGGACATCGAAGACCCATAGAGGTCTCTGTACCATCGCGCCGTAAGCTGTGGCAGCGCATGCCTCCTGGCCCACATTTGGAGTGAGGGCACCACAGTGGAACACGTGGTTGCAGCAGCCAATAGCGGCGTCCCCGATCATGTACTTAAGCGCCTGGCTGTCGCTCAGCCTGCCAGTCTAACCTCGCGTGCGTCTCAGGACATATCGCCTCGCATTAGACAGCGTATTGACTTTTGTGTCGCTTTATGAGTGGACGTGGTTGTCTTGTTTGGTTTGTGACTCTGTTGTCTGTTCTTGTTTTGTGTCATAAGGTCCTTCGTTGGTCGTGTCCGTCCTCTCCCGTTGTGTTGCTGTTCGCGGGCCGCTCCGCAGGTCCCACCGTGTTTGTGTCACTACAACCCTGCGACCGTTTCGGTCGCCGTTACAACACAAGACGACTTAGTTTGTTTCTGGTCTTGAGTGGTTACTGATCTGGAACTGCTGCAATGCTACGCCAACTCTGCTATGTCCTGGAATTGTTATGCTTTGTTCACTTCGTGAACTCAAGTCTATTGCAGACTTACAGGAATGTGTGTTTGTTTTCCATGGTTCTGTGTTCCCACCGGAGCAAGAGATGAGAAACAGTCTCTACCAATGCTACACAGGATATAAAAGAACTTTTATTTTATTTTCTCTGCAATGCAGATAGTAAACAGTAGCACCTACAGGCTGCATCTGTATCTTAAACTCTTTTTAATCCATGCAATTTGTTGTCTTCCTTTCTTATTCTTCCCTCTTGGTACCTATACATATTGTGTATTACCCATCCTTTTCTGTAGATCACTCCTACTTTTCTCTGTATTTTGAATAAATTGAACCGTTTTACATTGTCAAATGCTATTTTTTAAGTCAACAGATCCTATGAATGTGTCTTGATTTTTCTTCAGTCTTGCTTTCAGAATCAAGTGGAACATTAGAACTACCCCTTGGGTGCACCAGAAAAATTTTTCCCAGTAGCATCTGGCTGCTTGTTGCTACTGCTGATACACGACTCATCTGCATATGGGCATGAGCCCACTGGCAACTCAAACAAACATGCGTTTTGTTGTAAAAGACGCATTTCCTTTCCAACTTTAAGTTTAAAATTTTTTATTGTTTATGTTTTATTGTTGTAGTCTACTCTGCAGTAGCGAAAAACAGTAATATTTTTTATTAGAGTATCAGTGCTTATCAGTTAAAATTACAAAAATTTAACTGAAAACTAAAACAATGAAAAATTCCCGAAATTTCAAAAAAATTCCCATGTTTTTCCCGGTTTTCTCCCAGACGAAAAAATTCCCGGGTTTTTCCCAGAAGTCCTGGGGTGTACACACCCTGGATGTATGAGGTGTTAAGCTGAATGTATAATAGTTCTTGCACTGATCTGCTCTTGCTGTCTTTCGGACTCTGTGGACGATATTTTTCCAAAAGTCAGATGGTATGTCTCCTGTCATTTTCTACACAACAACCGGAGTAGTTGGCTCATTTTCACTTTCGCCAATGATTTTACAAATGCTAAAGGACTGTAATTTGTCCCTTCTGGATTATTTGACTGAAAGGCATCCAGAACTCTGTTGAACTCTGACTTACACTGGATCCCTTGTCTTCCAAATCAACTTCCATTTCTACTTCTATCATGTCATCAAACAAGACCTTTCAATGTACTCTTTATACCTATACAGTCCTCTGTGTTTAGTAGAGGAATTCCAACTGCACTGTTAATGGTACTACCTTTGCTTTTAACTCCACTGAATCAGTCCTCCTAGTTGCCATTTCTTTTTCGATTTCTTCACATTTTTCCAGCAACCATTTCACCTAAGCGTCCCTGCATTACCTATTTATTTCAATCCTTAGCGACGTATTGCTGTATTGATATTTCCCATCAACATTCTTGAACTTCCTTTTTTTGTCTACCAGTGGAATTATCATTACCAACGTTTCTTTGCTGATACCTTCCTTGCACCACGCCTGTCATCTCCATTCCTCTTGAACTGAAATGCCTGCTGTGGTTTTCATTATCGCAGTGTGTACAGCTTACAGAACTTCAAACGTGTCTAATCATTCCTCAAGTACTTAACTATCCCACTTTTTTACTCATTGATTCTACTACACAATTCTCTTAAACTTCAGTCTACTCTTCGTTACTAAACTCCGATCTCAATATAGGTCTGCTCCTGGGTACATGTTACAATACACTAATGGATCCAGGATCTCTTTCAGACCATGATGTAATCCAGTTGGAATGTTCCCAGGTACAAGTATACCTCCTCCGCTTGTGGTTTTTGGATAAAGTTTCTGCTCTATTAACAGCTAAAATTTACTGCAGAACTCAATTGAGGAACATGTTTTCAAAACTCGATAAATGCAACAGATACAGTTTTTCATAAAATGAGTGTTTCTATTTTCACCTGAATAGATGTGTTTCAGCATTTGAATTTTTACATGACTGCTGGATCTCACTGACAGTATTGTAATGAAACATATTAAAATTTGATTTTTATAACAATAAATTAAGACGCAAATTTTCCACTTTTTTTTTCAAAAGTCAATAAATGCTTATAATTATTGCTGGTATCAGTTATGTTGCCTTCTTTAATTCCATGTATTTTTTCAAAAACTAATTTTTTATGTGCTGTAGTGTTTATAATACGTCTGCATTGTTGTTAAATGTGTATTTTTGCATCTATTACTACATTCAGCATTTTTTTAATTTATAGTTTTTCACTTTATTGAGAATACAAACCTTAATAACAGAAATACAATGGCACAATACAACATAACAATGATAATTATTTTAACATAATTGTTTAGCTTATATCATTAATATCAATCCTACATGAAGTGTGAAAAGAATAACAAGAAAGTATTGTATGCTACAATAACACTGTCACTGTCAAGCCTCTTACATCTATACATTATCCATTTAGGACATCTTTGTTAAACTCCTTTGCACCATCTGGACTTTCAAAATACACGTCTTTCTTCTTTTCTTTGCTTATCATATTTTGCTTTGGTAGAAGGGTGGATGTTAGTACCGTTGGATGGCATGGTTTCTTTCATCTCAGGGTGTCAACTTACACTGGGTCTTGTAACGGACTTGAATTACGTAACCATTACGGCACCTCATCTGAACCTCTCGATACCAGTAATATTCTACTGTTTTTCTGTTAACTACTTAACATATTTTTGAGACAACATTCAGATTTGATTTCACTTGTGATACATCGATATGTTTATATTGCAATGATATTATTCTTATGTGTATTTTTTTTTTTTTTTTTTTTTTTGTCACTATGATCTTTGATGTACTTGTAACTCTGATTTTTGGGCGCGTAAGCGATAGATAGTTAGTTGTTGAGTTGTTAGAGAGTTGGACCTTGAGAGGGTTAAGTCTTAGACGTCATGTTGGAAAGATGCATATTGTAGTTGGCTTATAAAATGTGGGGAAGATGTTTTCAAGCATGTTTTGTATTGTGAAGTGATGTTTGTGTGTCACGTGATATTGCAATAAAAACAATTAAAAGGAAGTGTAACTTAAATTCGGAGTGCTAATTATTTTTTTACATCACCATTGTCCAGCAAAAGTGTAAGCTTCAAAAATGATTTGTGAAGCGCATCTACAAAACTTTTGAATATAGCAGAATAAAACTTAGGCCTCTTTGCATCCGAGCTTGGAGTCATAACTACCTAGATTTTAAACGATTGAGCCATGACTTTACAACGAGACCAGTGTTGGAAATACGGAAAGATGAGTGCCCAGTTTTTTTTTTTTCATTATTACATGAAATGACTTTATTAACTGTGCTCTAATAACACCTGCCACATAATAACTTAGTTGTTGCCCGAAAATGCAGTATTTAGCAGCGTGAGCAATACCACAATCGTTATTAAATTCTGACCTTTGTTGTGGTAGGGTTGTTAGAGCCTCCAGAGTATGTATCACTTACTGACACATTAATATTTTTTTGCTTTCTTGTGTGAGATGACGCACTGGCTGTTCATTTTGAAAGGCAGCTTGCATTTTAGTATTTTCTGTGCACTAACTTTTACATTTTTAACAGTCCAGTCTGTGTTTAGTACTGTGAGAGTATCATGCTCTTCTAAAATATCATAATATTCTTCAGGAGAAAAGATGCTTTCTTTTTTTCTGTTAAGATTTTCAGTTCTATCTGTATTCAATAGCATGTCACTATGGTCATGAACAGGGAAGAAGTGATGAGTTTCTTTTTTTTTCCCTTCCAAGAACGCTTTAAGCATCGTCCATCATACAAGTGGTTTTTTTTTTTTTTTTTTTTTGCTGTTTCAAGAATCTTAAGATTAGATGTATAGTACTGGTGATTTTTTTTAAATACAAGTCACAAAGGAAGCCCAGCAAAGCCAAAGCAACTTCACTGCATCCTCCTGAGGATTCTGTCCCCACCAGATGTACAAAAAGATGCTTTCCTTTTTTTGTTGATCATGATGCACAGATTGTATTGGGCACAAAACCTCAGTGACTGATAATTTTGGAATAGCCTGATTTTACTGCAAGTCATACTAAATCTTAATGAAAGTTGGATTATCTACCCTCATTATATCATAAACCACTTTGCACGAGATTATAGAACATGTGTCTAGTTCGTAGTTCATTCTTATGTGGTAGACATGTTTCTGCTTTTACAACCATTAAACCAAACTTACAAGTGGAGCAGGTATTGGTATGAGGTGTCCTGAATGATACAAGGATATGTTTGTAAAATACTTGCTTGTATTTTTATAAGGAGCATTGTTTTAGTCTTAGATTTTTTTCTTTTTTTTCACAGAACCTCTTGAACATTTTACTGACTGGGAGATCTGATGGCAAATAACCTCTTGTAAAATTCCCTCTTCCATGGTGGTTCTCTCTGCATTTATAACCAGTTATCTCCTTAAGATCCTTTCTGTTCTGTCGCCATCTCTCCTTTACTCTGGTAACCTTCCTCCTTCATGGACATGCCAGATACCCCTTGAAAAGGGCATGACTAACAGGCACTACTTCACCATTCTCTTTTCTAATGGTATGGTATATACCATCGTCACTGTTTTCTTACTTTTTTCACTCTGGGTGTCCGTTACTCTGCACTGAGGTAAAGAAATATTCAGAAATTTTAATAGAAACATATCTGGATCCATTTTATTTAATGATGCCACATGATGATGAATGTGGGAAGTAGCGTCATAGGAGAATCCAGCAGCTTTTGCATTCTTTCATTCTTTTAGCTTCTGATCGTGAAACCTCGTGTTTCAGGTTTATGTAAGCTCTTCCTGAATCAGGTACGTAATACAATATTGGCATTGCTACTTTTTATTTCGGAGAGTAACTCGGCGATCTCGTTAGACACACTTCGGTAGTTTACTAACATGAGATTAAGCATATTTAAATCCTTTGGAATGACCTGGTTAGGCGAACTAACAATTTTTACAGTTGGCACACTCACATCAGTGACATGAACTGGTAATTTTTCAGGCCAACGGTTTGTTTCTCGTGGGGAGGAACCTAACGTAAAAAACCCCCATGTGCACACCACAAGTACTGTGCTACCCATGTAGCTGCTTCCTGTGTGTAGTGCACCCCTGATCTATTGAGGGGCATCCTACAACCTTCCACCGCCTAGCGTAGGTCAAGGAATCTACAACCCTTTTTGTCACAGAGTCGACATAACCTCTGGTTTAGATTCTCCACTTGACTCCAAACCAGAGGACCCCGGTCCACTTTGGGCACGACGCTGCACATTATCAGCTTGGCTTCCACTCCTTGAGAGATGGAGGCCGCCTTCGCCAATTTAGCAAGCTGTCGAAAGGACCCAAGGATTCCTCGGAACCCCGACGACAGCATTGTTGGTGCCGACATTTGCAACAATCCGCAGCTGGCTGCAACCCGCACGCTCTATAGCTGCCAGAAGAGCCTCTTGCACATCCTGGACAAGGTCCCCCCAGCAAGCACACTGAGTGAATGTTGGACTTCTTCCCCACCCTGGCCGCTATGTTCCTGAGGCCCTCCATGACCCGTCTAACATTGGAGCTCCCAATAACTAACAAACCCCTACTCCCACATGCCTTTCCGGACCTTGCTGAAGGAGTGGCCACTATCCTGGCAGAAGGTGCATTCTGATTCGGCTCAGCCCCGATCACAGGTTGCACTATTCAAACTTATACAAGTGAGGTTAGAATTCACTGTCAGTATCACTATTCCTAATAAACATATAAAAACTGCTACTTTCAATGTATTGAGTCTAAATGACACAAATAAATGTGAAAACTGAGTCAAAGGTCAACGCTATGCCATTACCATGCCTAACTCAACTTTGAAATTTTTTGCACATATCGAGCTTTGAATAAACGCTCCTCAATTAGTCTTTCTCCTCTCTCATTCCAACTACCAAGCTCATATTCTCTGGTAATTGTTTCTTCCATTCCTTCCTCCACTGTTAAATGGAATATGGCTGATTGATACAAACTTCGGTGCAAGTACAGTAGTAGCTCTTTAGAATGTTATATGTCTCAGGTATTGCATTAAAGGCACTGAGAACTGAAAGGCAGATTGAGGGTGAGGGTGGGGGGCCATGAGTTGAGTTTTCAGAAAACAAATCATTTGGTGAACACAGTTCTGGTCCCCTATGTACATAAGAGGTGAGGCACAGTATGTTGTTAATGAACACAGCCATGTCCCCATTACTTCTCCCAGTAGTGATACTCTGTCTTTTCAGTATTAACGATTTTTTTAAACATAGAAGCACTGTATGTTTTTTACAGATGGATATTAAAAGGTCTCCCAGTGATATTAAAACTCATTTCCTCCACATGCATCTTGAGCCTACTCACAAGTTTCACAGCAAAATGGGAATCAACTTATTGTGAAGTTTGATGTCTTTCCCTTTACCAATAACCATAAATTATAATTACCTTATGTTTTTCAGCTCATTTTCCAAATCCAGGATTTGTTCACACTTTTCTTTGTTTACGTGTTGCTCATACTGCAGTTTTTCTGTCAGTTCTAGTTTAGTATTGCTCTGAAATACACAATACAAACAGTTATTTACAAATAAGTATTAAAAAAAAAAGCCTTACATATTACACAGGTTATCATTCACATATAGTAACAATACAAACCATTGTCACAAACCCATTTTCAAGTTCTTCCAGCCGTTCTTTCAATTTCTGATTCTGCGCAACGGCCCTTGCAGCAGCAACTTTATCACTTTCGATAGCAGCCAACAATCGTTCTTTATTAGGCTGATCTTCTTTCATACTCTCTATCATTGACTCTAAGTCTTCTATCCTTGTCAATCTGTCTTTCAGGTCAACTGACAGTTCCTCAATTTGTTGTTGCTATAAAATAAAGAACATGATCACTACCTCTCTGTACAATTTGAGATTATAGTAAAGAAGAAACTATATTTCTGTGCATAAATATACAACATGTTTTGTCATTTATTACTCTTATAACACATTCTAAGTGTCTAAGGTGCAATATAATGGTGTTAATTGCAACAACATTTCACATTCATGTGAACAACACTTGTCACGATTATCACAGGGAGAAAAGATAAAATGAAATCCTAGCAAACGGAAAAAGATGTTTTGCCCTAGTCTCATCCTATTATACATCTTTCACTCTATTCTTTGATACACTCCTGGAAATGGAAAAAAGAACACATTGACACCGGTGTGTCAGACCCACCATACTTGCTCCGGACACTGCGAGAGGGCTGTACAAGCAATGATCACACGCACGGCACAGCGGACACACCAGGAACCGCGGTGTTGGCCGTCGAATGGCGCTAGCTGTGCAGCATTTGTGCACCGCCGCCGTCAGTGTCAGCCAGTTTGCCGTGGCATACGGAGCTCCATCGCAGTCTTTAACACTGGTAGCATGCCGCGACAGCGTGGACGTGAACCGTATGTGCAGTTGACGGACTTTGAGCGAGGGCGTATAGTGGGCATGCGGGAGGCCGGGTGGACGTACCGCCGAATTGCTCAACACGTGGGGCGTGAGGTCTCCACAGTACATCGATGTTGTCGCCAGTGGTCGGCGGAAGGTGCACGTGCCCGTCGACCTGGGACCGGACCGCAGCGACGCACGGATGCACGCCAAGACCGTAGGATCCTACGCAGTGCCGTAGGGGACCGCACCGCCACTTCCCAGCAAATTAGGGACACTGTTGCTCCTGGGGTATCGGCGAGGACCATTCGCAACCGTCTCCATTAAGCTGGGCTACGGTCCCGCACACCGTTAGGCCGTCTTCCGCTCACGCCCCAACATCGTGCAGCCCACCTCCAGTGGTGTCGCGGCAGGCGTGAATGGAGGGACGAATGGAGACGTGTCGTCTTCAGCGATGAGAGTCGCTTCTGCCTTGGTGCCAATGATGGTCGTATGCGTGTTTGGCGCCGTGCAGGTGACCGCCACAATCAGGACTGCATACGACTGAGGCACACAGGGCCAACACCCGGCATCATGGTGTGGGGAGCGATCTCCTACACTGGCCGTACACCACTGGTGATCGTCGAGGGGACACTGAATAGTGCACGGTACATCCAAACCGTCATCGAACCCATCGTTCTACCATTCCTAGACCGGCAAGGGAACTTGCTGTTCCAACAGGACAATGCACGTCCGCATGTATCCCGTGCCACCCAACGTGCTCTAGAAGGTGTAAGTCAACTACCCTGGCCAGCAAGATCTCCGGATCTGTCCCCCATTGAGCATGTTTGGGACTGGATGAAGCGTCGTCTCACGCGGTCTGCACGTCCAGCACGAACGCTGGTCCAACTGAGGCGCCAGGTGGAAATGGCATGGCAAGCCGTTCCACAGGACTACATCCAGCATCTCTACGATCGCCTCCATGGGAGAATAGCAGCCTGCATTGCTGCGAAAGGTGGATATACACTGTACTAGTGCCGACATTGTGCATGCTCTGTTGCCTGTGTCTATGTGCCTGTGGTTCTGTCAGTGTGATCATGTGATGTATCTGACCCCAGGAATGTGTCAATAAAGTTTCCCCTTCCTGGGACAATGAATTCACGGTGTTCTTATTTCAATTTCCAGGAGTGTAGATTTAATTGGATTGTATTAAAAAGAAAAAAAAAAAACAATGCTAGCACATATAATCTATATGCTTTCTTTTTCATAACTGATGAAGAACTGTAATTATTGATAAGCTCAATAATGTTACTCACAATGTCAGTTCTGCTGTTGCAGTTGGTAGTTGGATCATTAATATTATCTTTGTCAGTCCTCTGGTTTGATACGGATGATGATAATTTTTCTCATGTGCCAACCTCTTTGTCTCAGAGTGGCATTTACCCCCAACATCGCAAAGTATTTGTTGGATATATTCCAGTCTATGTACTACGCTATGGTTTTACACTATATGGCTCCCTCTAGTACCACGAGACTTATTCCTTGATCTCACAACATATGGTTCTGTCATACTGTCCATTCCTCTAATCAGTGTTTTCCGCAAATTTCTTTCCTCACCAATTCTGTAAAGAACCTCCTCATGCCTTACCTTACCAGTCCACATAACTTCGGACACTCCTGTTGCGAGTGCACATGCTGTGTTGGGATATTAGAGTGGCAGTTTCCTGCCGCAGAGCACATGGCTGGTGGTTACTATGGGGCCATGGTGAGCAGCTTGCATTTATGCAGCCTTGGAAAAATCCGAGCAGACGCTTGGCAGGGGCACATATGGCCATGTTTGCGCATCTGGAGAAATTTATATGCCGGAGAAATTTATATGCCAGAAATAAATTGATAAAAACAGGACTAAATTATCTAGACACACCACAAAAATATATAATAGTTTAAATGTTATTGATGTCTTAAAAGTTGTAAATTTATGAAAGTTCAAAGGCTAATATCTCAGTAATGCTTTGGCCGATTAATAAGAACAAAGTGTTTACGGATGCGGCTAGGAGAGCTGCATTGAGCAATTTTTGAATGAAAGGTCGGAATATGGGATTCGACTGAGAGAAACTGTGTTTTTGGTAATAAATAAATTCAAAGAGACGAACTAGTGGCAGCATTCTAAAGTTTAAAGAGGTACATGAGTAATTAAGTATGTATTTTAAAAAGATATGACTTACCAAACAAAAGCGCTGGCAGGTTGATAGACACACAAACATACACACAAAATTCAAGCTTTCGCAGCCAACGGTTGCTTCATCAGGAAAGAGGGAAGGAGAGGGAAAGCCGAAAGGATGTGGGTTTTAAGGGAGAGGGTAAGGAGTCATTCCAATCCCGGGAGCGGAAAGACTTACCGTGGGGGGGGGGAAAAGGAAAAAAGGACAGGTATACACTCGCATACACACACATATCCATCCGCACATACACAGACACAAGCAGACATTTGTAAAGGCAAAAGACGTTCGACGTTCGAAAACGACCAAGTTGATCGCAATTAGGACTGCAGACAACAGTGTATTCTGCGAACTGTAAACAAACTGCTGAGTGTCGTGATCACATGTGAATTTTATAGTGAACTGTTGTAGCATCAGTTATTAATGGCCACCCTTACATAAAAGCCCCTCAGACTGCATTTTAAGTGTTTAGTGAATATATTGAAGACTTTCATGGAAAAATAGAAATAAACTACTTGTTCAAATTATAAATCAAAGTGAGTGTTTCAATATTTTTAAGTTTCACTGCAATACCTGACTGCATTGCTTTTTTATATTTTATTTCAGCTTGAAAATTGAGTTTACAACTAGTGTGAACTGGCACCCTATGATGAAAAACGTAGCCAAACTCTGAAACCAGCTACATCTCTGGGCCACTCAATTAAGATGAGTGTTGACTACAACAAATATATATATTTTCATGCCATAGCATGTGTGGGGCTTGAGCTAACCATTCAATCTACAGTGAGTAGTGCCCAGTACTGTCTTACTGTTCTGGCTTTCCCACAGCCCATGTTTCACTTACCTACAATGCTGTGCTCAATACTTAAATTTTTCAAAAAATTTGTCCTCAAATGTAAATGTAACTATCACGTGGCTTGGGCCTCCCAACGGGTAGATCGTTCGCCGGGTGCAGGTCTTTTGAGTGGACTCCACTTCGGCGACCTGTGTGTTGAAGTCCTCAAATTAAGGTCTGGGCTTGTAGTAGTAGCCTTCTTTGGGTCAGGAATGCATTCTTTGTCTGTGCTAGTCTGCTTTATATGATGTCCTTGCTTTATTTGTCAAGTGTTATTTTGCTTCCAAGGTAGCAGAGTTCCTTCATTTCATCTACTTCGTGGTCCCCAATTTTGAGGGTAAGTTACTCACTAATCTCACTTCTGCTCTCCTAATTACTTTCCTCTTTCTTCAGTTTACTCTCAATCCATATTCTGTGGCAGGGGACTCTTCAAATGATTGAGTATTTCCCATAATTCTTCCACACTTTCACTTGTCAGAAGAGCAACACCATCAGAAAATCTTGTCACTTATATTTCATCCTCCTGAACCTAAATTTTGTTTCTGTCATTGCCTCCTCTGATGTATAGTCTGAACATTATAGGGGTGAAAACTGTGTTCCAGTCTTACACCCTTTGTAATGAGAGTACTTTGTTATTGGTCTTTCATTCTTATCGTTCCTTCTTAGATCTGATAAGTACTGTACATTTATATATATTTTGCACTAAAGCTTGTACCAATTTTCTGAGAATTTTGAACATCTTGCACCATTGTACATAACTGAATGACTTTCCTAGGTGAACAACTACAAAGATGCCTAGATTTTTCTTGATCTTGCATCCACTATCAAGCACAATGCCTCTCTGGTGCCTTTATATTTCATAAAGCTAAACAGATCACTACCTAACAGGTCCTAAATTTTCTTTATCATTGTTCGACATATTATTCTTGTCAGCAGCTTGACTGCATCAACTAAGACTGACTGTGCAACAATTCTCAATCTGCGCTGTCCTTGTTATCTTCGGAATTGTGTAAATGATACTTTTCTGGAAGTCCGAAGGTATATGCCCACTCTCAAATTCTATAAACTAAGTTGAATTGTAATTTGATTGCTATTTTCACAATGATTTTAGAAATTGTGAAGGAATGTTATCCATGACTTCCACCTTATTTGACTACACTTCTTCCAAAGCTCAGTAAAACTCTGACTGTAATACTGGATCCCCCATTGCTTCCAAATCGACATCTACCGTATTTCTACTTGTGTCACATCAGTAGACAGTTCCTCTTCCTAATAGAGACTTCAGTGTACCGTAATGGGATGAACTGTAGTAGGGCTTAGAAGAAAGGACAGAGCACCAGGAAATGGGATTTGACCACCGTCAGTCACTGACCCGACTGCTCAGCAACACTTAAAAGCAGCAAGACACTTCCTTGACACAGTTCTGTGTGTCAACACACTGGTATCAGCCTTCAGTTTGTCTATCTTCTGTCTGAGGACAAATAATGCAACACAGATCTGGAGAATTTAAATTTGTTCATTTACCCTGCCATAAAATGGCTGACATTATGAAACTCCATAAAAAAATCATAAATCTGTGGGCTGGGATGAAATTCTGACAAAAATAGTAAGAACAGGATGTCACAATATTGCACACCATCTATGCCACATAAGAATTCAATCATTTGATGAGAGCTGCTGTCCCCATACGCTGTAATTTGCAGAAGTTTGATCTATCCACAAGACAGAAAATTTCTGCCCAGTATACTATCATTTTTTTTTTTCTAAAATAGTTGAGCAAACAGTATGTAATCAATTAAAAAAGTAATAAAATAAATGTAACTTTATTCTTAATAACCAATATGGACTTAAGAAGGGGCAAAGTACTGTGCACACTATCAACAAACTGATCACTAAAATGAGCAAATGCCTTGATAACACTGCTGAATGTATCCAGCACCTTTTATCTCTCTAAAGCATTTGATCTCTCAAAGGCTTTTGATTGTGTAAATCATGGAATACTTCTAGATAGGCTCAAGTACTGTGGTATGAATGGGACAGTGCTCAAATGGTTTAAATCATATCTAACTGGAAGAGTGCAGAAAGTTGAAATAAGCAGTTCACGTAATATGAAGAAAAAAAAAAAAAAAAAAAAAAAAACCCTGGCGATTTCTCAAACTGGGAAACAATCAAGAATGGAGTGCCGCAAGGTTCGGTCTTGGGTCCTCTGCTGTTCTTAATATATATTAATGACTTGCCATTCTACATTCACAAAGACGCAAAGCTGGTTCATTTTGCTAATGATACAAATATAGCTATCACACCCAACAGACAAGAATTAACCAGTGACATTGTAAACAATGTTTTTCAGAAAATCATTAAGTGGTTCTCTGCAAATGGGCTCTTATTAAACTTTGACAAAACACAGTATATACAGTTCCAGACAGTAAATGGAATGACATCATTAATAAATATATACTTTGATCAGAAATCGGTAGCTAAGGTAGAATATTCAAAATTTCTAGGTGTATGCATTGATGAGGAGTTGAACTGGAAAAAAACACACTGAAGATCTGCTGAAACGTTTGAGTTCAGCTACTTATGCTATTATAGTCATTGCAAATTTTGGCGATATACATCTCAGTAAATTAGCTTACCACACCCATTTTCATTCTCTGCTTTCGTATGGCATCATATTCTGGGGTAACTCATCATTTAGTAGAAGAGTGCTCATTGCACAAAAGCATGTAATCAGAATAATTGCTGGAGCTCATCCATGATCATCCTGCAGACACTTACTTAAAGAGCTAGAGATCTTCACTGTAGCCTCACAATATATGTATTCACTTATGAAATTTGTTATTAACAATCCAAACAAAGTCAAAAGTAATAGCAGTGTACGTGGCTACAACACTAGGAGAAAGGATGATCTTCACTACTCAAGGTTAAATCTAGCTTTGGCTCAGAAGGGGGTAAATTATGCTGCCACAAAAGTCTTTGGTCACTTACCTAATAGCATCAAAAGTCTGACAGATAGCCAAATAGCATTTAAAAGGAAATTAAAAGAATTTTTCAATGACAACTCCTTCTACTCATTAGATGAATTTTTGGATATAGTAAGTGCGTAATATCCCTAACCCCCACATATATATTAAGTGTCGTGTAATATTTTGTGTAATGTAGTATCTTGCATAGATACCTTTTATTAACCTGACACGTTCCACATCATTACGAACTGTCATATTCATGATCTACGGAACAAGTACTAATCTAATCTAATCTATATGGTAAACCATAAACTGCTGCTTCATAAAATGGCTGCTTATGGCTTCCATGTAAAATCTGGTTATCATCCTAACTCAAAAATAGAAAACAGAGGATAGTTTCTCCCAGCATATTTGTCGATCGAATACTCCATGAGTGTAGTGCCGGTAAACAGTGTTCAACAGGCAGGGCAGTTAAACAACAAAAAGGTGAGATAGCCCAGTCTAGTTGGATGGAAACACAAGCAGGCATACCCTAGAGGTCCATACTAGGCTTGTTACTGTTCCTGCATTATGTAAACAACATGTCATTTAAGATAACTTCAGAAACAATTCTGTATGAAGACAACTCAGCAGCAGTAGTTTGCTATAAAAACAATGAAGAGCTAGTACAGAATACTGCAAAAAAATTTCAATAACTTGAAGAAAACTGGATAAATAATAATACTATGAAACTGAATCTTACAAAACACAAATTGTATATTTCAGGACCAAACATACTGTTGGATATATAACACATTTAAATTATGATGTGGAGAACTTGTCACTGCAGATTCTGTTAAACTTCTTGGATTTACTGCAAGGTGCCCCATTCAAAAGAGATGCCACAAATGTGTAGCAGTTCCTCCAAAATTGCACTGCGTAAATTGTGACATTTGATGAGGCAACACTGCACTCAGCAACATCAATTGACACAACAGTGCTGTGGCTTGAGTTCAGCATTCAGTGTTTAGCGACAATGTATCATTACTCTGTCGAAGAACAGATGTTTCTTGTAAAACAAATTGGATTACTGTTTCCATTAAGACATGTCAGTGAATGTTTGTTGAACAGTTTGGTGACCAGCATATACTACCTAAATGGTGCATTCAAAAGTTAGCGAACAAGATGGAGAGCAATGGAACTGTGTTGGATCTTCAAGGCAGGGAACAGCCGCCATTAATGGAAGAAAGAGTGACTGATGTGAAACAACAACTGTTGGCCTCTCCTGCTAAGTCAGTCTGACATTTATTTCAGGAATGTGGAATGTCATGGAGCATGTCGCAGAACTGCTAAAAAGGTAGCATATATTCGTACAGGCTTACTGTTGTTCTGGAACTGAATGTTAATGACAAAGACAAATGCATTACATTTTGCCATTGACTTCAGCAATTTATTGCTCACAGACCAAGACTATTGCAGTACACATGGTTTAGTGGTGAGGCGTGGTTCCACCTCTCTAGCTACGTAAAATCTCAGAATACATGTCTGTGGTATAATGAAAGTCCTCATGCACTGGCAAGCAACCCCTGCATTCACAAAAGATTGGTGTGTTTTGAGCAATATCATGGCATCGCATCTAAGGGCCAATTTTTTTTCAGTCTATAGTGTCAAGTGCAGTTTACGGTGAAATGTTGAAATGTTTTGGGAATTTGTGAACCAGTTCGACAATGAAGAACTTATTCTCAGCTGGTACCAACAAGATGGCACCGCATGCCACATGTCTGGAGTTACCATGGCTGAGGTCGAATCATTTTAGCACCGGAGAGTGATTTCAAAATGACTGTGGCCCCCAATGTCACCTGATTTAACACCACTTGACTTTTTCCTCCGGGGTGGCCTAAAAGGCAAGGTCTATAGGAACAAACCACACAACTTGGAAGATTTACGAGAGAACATCATCTGAGAAAACCAGACAGTGACGCCAGAGGTTCTGGCAGCAACATTCGAGAATCTGCAGCATCATCTTCAACTGTGTTTAGAAGTCGAGAGTGGTCACTTGCAGCATCTTTCGTTATTCAGCTTTATTTCCCCATGAACAAGGTATGACATGTTAATTCCATTTTCTGATTTTTATGCAAAGTTTTTAAGTGTAATTTAAGCAAATGTTTGTCTGTGGGGTCTCTTTTGAGTGGGACACGCTGTATA
Source organism: Schistocerca piceifrons (assembly GCF_021461385.2). NCBI lineage: Eukaryota > Metazoa > Arthropoda > Insecta > Orthoptera > Acrididae > Schistocerca > Schistocerca piceifrons. Next base: position 387,895,275 of record NC_060142.1, read on the forward strand.
AACAAAACTGTTCATGGACTGATCACATGAATTGCCTCGTGAGGTGATCAAACAGTTTTGTTTATGCAATGAGAATTTTAAACAAAGTATCTGACTTAGCTGTTGAGGAAATTGTTTATCATGTACATTTTATATCAGTTGTTACATGTGGCATAATTTTCAGAGGTGCTGAAAAATCAAAGCGCCTGAGTGTTCAAGCTACAGAAAAAATCATCAGAGGTATGATAGGAACAAACACTACGCAATCTAGCAAACCTATGTTCATAAGACTTAAGGATAATTCCTTCTATGTTTTGTGTGTGTGTGTGTGTGTGTGTGTGTGTGTGTGTGTGTGTGTGTGTGTGTGTGTGTGTGTGTGTGTGTGTGTGTCCTCTTAATGCAGGTATGTGTTCTTTTCCTATATTTATAAACTATAGAAACAATCGCCACAAAATATTTAAAATGTTATAACACTATAGAAAAATTTAAGAAAGTGGAAGAAATGTTAACACTAATCAGCTTTTTATGTTGTAACGTGCTCGTGTATGTGTGCATATACTTTCTTTTACCACATGTATGTGTTGTTATACACTGAACTGCCAAAGAAACTGGTATAGGCATGTGTATTCAAATACAGAGATATGTAGCTGGCCAAGTGTCTGGTGCAGCTGTTAGATTGGTTACTGCTGCTACAGTGGCAGGTTACCACGATTTAACTTGAGTTTGAACATGGTGTTATAGTCGGCGCATGAGCGATGGGTCACAACATCTTCGAGGTAGCGATGAAGTGGAGATTTTCCTGTACGACCATTTCACAAGTGTACCATGAAAATCAGGAATCCAGTAAAACATAAAGGAGATTGCTATGGTCGGAAAATGACCTTTCAAGAGCGGGACCAACGACAATTGAAGAGAACAGTTCAACATGACAGAAGTGCAACCCTTCTGTAAATTGCTGTAGATTTCAATGCTGGGCCATCAACAAGTGTCAGACTGCAAACCAATCAACAAAACATCATCGATATGGGCGTTCAGCACTGAAGACACATTTGTGTACCCTTGATGACTGCACAACACAAAGCTTTACACCTCACCTGGGTCCGTCAACACTGACATAGGACTCTTGATCACCGCAAACATATTGCCTGGTTGGACGAGTATTGTTTCAAATTGTATTGAGTGAATGGATGCTTATAGGTATGGAGATAACCTCATGAATCCACAGACCCTGCATGTCAACAGGGGACTATTCAAGCTGGTGGAGGCTCTGTAATGGTGCAGGGTGTGTGCAGTTGGAGTGATATGGGAGCCAATACGTCCAGAGATGATTCTGACAGGTGACAGATATGTAAGCATCCGATATGATCACCTGCATCCATTCATGTCCATTGAGCATTCTGACAGACTTTGGCAATTCCAGAAGGACAATGCGACACCCCAAGTGTCCAGAATTGTTACAGAGTGGCTCCAGGAACCCTCTTCTGAGTTTAAACACTTCTGCTGGCCACCAAACTCCCCAGACATGAAAAAATATGGAGCGTATCTGGAATGCCTTGCAACATGATGTTCGGAAGAGATCTCCACCCCTTGTACTCTTACAGATTTATGGACAGCCCAGCAGGATTCATGGTGTTAATTCCCTTTACCAGTACTTCAGATATTATTTGAGTTCATGCCATGTCGTGTTGAGGCACTTCTGCAAGCTTGCAGGGGCCCTACACGACAATAGGCAGTTTCTTTGGCTCTTCAGTACATATACCTATGTAGGCATACAACTGTATTCATTGCTGAGTCACCAAAGTTTCAATCAAATGATTGTATAGGACATGTTATATGACAATATATTATATTATATTCTACAGTTAACGCTCATCTCGGAAAAATGCCATTTTGTTTTGCAAAAAGTCTGTTATTGAGCTATATTGCTGGCTTGAAAGGTGTACGCACTGATCCACAACTTGCTGATGCCATCAAAAATTTTCCGACATACACAAAAAATAAGGGAATTGCAGCCATATATAGGCCTATGTAATTCTTATAAAGAATTCATTCTGAAATTCATTGAAATTGTGTGACTCACCATTCAATTATTTTAAAAAATGAAAAAAAAATTGTCTCCAAATTGTGACAGCACTTATAAATCTAAAAGATTTATTACTTCTAGTCCAGTTCTTGCTTTTCCAGATTACCAATACTGTTGTGTGATGTTTACAATTTTATCTTATGGTGTATTTTAAGCCAAGAAGTAGACAGACAAGAGCATCCAATAGCATATGTATCAAGATAACTTAGTTAAGGCAGAAAAAAATTATTCAGCTACTCAGGAAGAAATGCTAGTGCTTAATATGTGGAATAATTTATTTCTGCTGTTATTTATATGGATGATGTTTCAAAGTAATAACTGATCTTGTGGCACTGAAATAGTTACTAGGACTTAAAAGATCCAACAAGTCATTTAACTTGCTGGATATTACAACAGTGAATTCACAAGTTTTGAAGTAGTACACATCAATTAGGTAAATCGCACAGGAATGCGGATGGCCTCAGTCTCAAAATTCAGGCCTCAGTCTCAAAATTCATGCCATGGAAGGCGACGAAACAGACCTGGAAGAATGGAGATAAGCACAAAGTGCTTACCCACACTGTCAGCAGTTGGTTGTTAAGCATCCACAATTCAGCATGGAAGATGGAGTGTTGTACAGGAAGATTATTATCCATTTCATAATGATTGACCTTGACTTTAAGCCCATATTCTAGTCACACCGCATTACCAACATCGATACGTTATACATTTCCAGAATCGTGGATATTTCTACTTTTATTTAGTGTATGAATATAACATTTTAGTTGAAATAGGGGTGACACACGTGGTAATATTTAAGAGAAACTGTGGTTTTTCTAGCTTTTTTCGGAGTGTGTCAAGTTTAAGGATGCATAAGATTCAGATCGTAATTAGGACAAATGCACAACCTTGTTCATTTACACGCAGATTTTTGTAATTTTCTGATTACTCGTTTCAGCGCTATAATGTCAGACGCAGGACACTGCGATTAAGCTTACCGTTGTAGTTAATGCAATGAGAAGGCACTTGTGTTACGCTTTAACTTTTATTGGTTGCATCATATGTCTTTACCAATTAAAACACCTTGTGTTTTTTAGTTAAGAGTTTGTAAAGCAATTGTGTTAGTAGCTGAAATTTATGCGACGCTGTGGTGGAGTGTAGCTGTCATACCAGTGCACCACTGCTTTTGTAATGCACCATAAGCACCTAAACATCAGCAAAGAATGACAACTTCGTAGTTGGAGTCCAGTACAGCACTGCTGCATTCAGTTTTTGTTGCAAGTAGAGAGATATTGCAAATAAATCCTCAGTATGCAAGCAGCTCACAATAAATGAACATTTGTATAGCACATTTCAACAGTACATAGAAAAGTTGATTAGCTTGAATGTGTAATTTTTGCAGTACAGAATAATGTCTGAAATAAAACCAACCTTAATCACTTTCATTGCTGGCTGAGGTCTCACTGCTGCTATTGGAGTGGCTGAGGTCTCACTGCTGCTATTGGAGTCACTACTTGGATCAGCAATGGTTCTATTGCTGTTTCAAGACAGTGTGCTCTTTGGGCATAACCGTTTTCAAGTTTTTGTACAAGACTTACTGAATTCCTCCAGACACTTTGATGAACACTTACCACAGCAGAGCAACACAACTGTAAAGTATCATTTATTTTAAAATTGTTGTTTTCCTTTGCTACCTTGTTCTTGACAAATGCCCTAATAAGTTAAATGGCGTTTAATTCACAATGTGCTCCAGGCAACCACAGAAGTTTAATTTCCTTGTCCACTTATTGCAATATACTTTGCAACAGGTATTCCCGTGCATTGAAGTGCTGTTGCGCTTGTTCCAGTAAGCCTGCTGTTGTAAATTCCTCATATGATGTGGCATTAGATGGAAATTCTACATTATCGCTTTCCATTCATTCAATAACAAAATCCTTTCTCCATTTCATAGATGGATTTCTTTGTACTGGATTTATCATCACGTGATATGGAGCCTGATCAAAAGCAATCACAGATGTGTTTGGTAATTTTTCAATAACACTCCTAAAGCACTTTTTATAATATATGGCAGGCACTTATTTGAGAATGATAATCTGCACCTTCTTCTTGCCCAATAAAACATAAGCTGGCATTATACATGAACTCATCTTTGTTTCCAGTGTGGCACATTATAATCCTTTTTCCAGAACTGGATGGTGTTTGAATTCCTCCTTTCCAACCACTCCAATCTTATACATTTCCTCTGTGATAATTTTATACATTTTTTTATGCACAAGGTGTTTTTTGTTCCAGCCAACTAAACTTTCTGGAATGGTTTGCACCACACCAGCTCTCATCAACATCTCAAATAGAAATGTTGCACAGGTGTCTTACTTCCCACAAGAATTTGTCCCTTTTTCATGCAACTGATACTATAACACATTCTCTCACTGGTTACAGTTTGCATGTCACAAATATTCCATGGAGAATATTATTTAATAATGCTCATTCTAAAGCATCATAAAGCTTTCAGATTCTTAGTGTGTGTCTCAAAAGCCTTCAACTTAAGAGCATTTTAAAGTGTCCATAACATTTCATCTTACACAGGTAATACAGTACAAACAGAGAAACCATTTTTGACTTCATTCTATAATTTTTCTTTGATGAAAATTTGATTTATTTCTGGTTTAAAAGGTTTAAGCTTCAACAAATTTCACTATTTTCAGCTGTCATTGCTGCTTCATATTACTCCAGTATATAATGTTTCATTCCCCTCCGTGTGATACATACTGGCACGTTTTATTATTAAATTTCATTTTATTAACAGGTTTATTTAGCTAATCCTACAGATGATTTCAGTGGTCTATTGTGAATATGAAGATGTATTTGTTAAATTCTGGCTGTGCAGGAAGTAGCACTTAAATTATGACAATTGCTGCTAAAAAAACTATTCAAAAATCTTTTTTCTTACTCACTGGGATTTAAAAATTTACTTGTTTTGGAGATCAAAAGTGATATACACCTGTAAAGGATTCTCTGTGAAATCATTGTCTGTTGACTGATTAGTTACAATTCTAAGTATCTTCCTGTCTTATACTGATCTTTTCAATGCTATCTGCTACAACAAGTATCTTTTGCTTATCTGTTTTACACATTATAATCCTCGACTGCCCCGATAATGTTGTCAGCTTTACTCCATCTCTTAGCCCATGCCCCATAACCCTTTTAATACTTCTGGCATTGATTTTCCACAGATTACTTCTCTTGACTATTCTTCCAAGGACGTTTTCATTTTGTACTGCATGTGTCACCTTAATTTTTAACATAATTCTGTAGCCTTCACTTCAAATGTTTTCAGTTTCCCTTAAAATGGAAACATCATTTCTATTCAGTGCGGAACTCCAAATGTGAGAGTCTAGCAGACAGACACTGACAACAAATAAAGAGCCTGCCCATTTATTATGGAACTATTTACTAAATGACATTAGTGAGATATTATTTTCAAACCTTGTGCTCAGTCCTTATGCTGTGACAGATGTCATGAAAATTAATTGACTCAGTGGCCATAGATGAGCAGTAATTTTCAGACATATTTTCACTCCACCAGAAGGCATAAATGGTGGAGCTCCGACACAATGCCACGGAAAATGACATGCAGAATGTGTGCATTGGAAGTAACCCCACTAACTAAATGCATTTGGTATGTATCCAATCTTGCAGCATCAATCTCAATTCTTTAGTGGTGGATCACTTAGATGACTTTTTGGTAGGTAGAACATAAGAATATATCTTTAGGAAAAATGATGTTCTGTTTGTGAAGAATGTGAATGACTTGCTGTAAGGTATTATGTTTTAAATTTTTGACAGAATAACTTTTTTATAATAGAATCATAATTGGTTTAAACATTCAAAAGCCACCTCCAGATGCTGTGGGCAGCATCTCATGAGCAAGTGTTCATGTTAGTTGATAACACATGAACATCTGTTCATCACATACCACCCATGGCATCTGACGATGGCCTTTGAAGGCCGAAAACTGTTATAACTGTATCATAAAAAAGTGATTGTTTCAGAAATTTAAAAAAATACCATCTTAAAATAAGGACTTGTCTGTAGTAAAGTACTTGTCCATTACCACTGGGGATAATCAACTAACATCACTCTACAAATAGTTCTTTAGTAATATCAGCAGACACTCTTCATTTTTGACAGAGCACATAGGCTATACAAATGATAGAACGTCTTAACAGTGTGTTTAATGTTGTTGAAATCAAAGTACAAGGATGCAAAACAAAATAACAACTCTACAAGAAATGGTGGAAATATATGTCCAAATTGAGCTGTGTTTATTCCTAACCAGCATCAATGTTTGTATAATCTCTGTTACTGGTAACATCAGCTTCTAAAGCTGATTAATCACACTAATATTCTGATTTAACTAAAAATTCAGTCACAATCAATCTAAGGATTTTATGGATTTAAAATGTTGACTGTGATACAAATGTGTCAACAGTAATTAATCTTACCTGTGAATCATTTATGTCAAGAAGATGTTTCTTTTCTTCTTCTAAATCAGACAGTTTCTCCTGCAGCTTATGGATTTTGTCAGAATCCTCAGATGAAGTTGCCTTTGTTTTTACACTCTGCTGCTGCTGCTGTTGTTGCAGCTGTTTCTCTAATTCTGATACATGATGAATCAGACTCTGCTCCCTTGATAATAATGTCTCATTTTCTGTTGTAGCACTTTCAAGCTGTAAGGAGAAAAAGAACTCAGTGAAGTACATACTAGACCACTATATTCTGAAAGAATTATAACATTCTCAAACTTAAAACATTCTTTATCTAATATATGATAGAAATCAGAGTGTATCACCCTTGTGTCCCTCATATGGCAACAGGCACTCTGAATTTGAAACAATGAGGCACAGTGAATAACAAGGTTCTGTAAAGGTTCTGCCATGTTTCTAAGAGGACAATTTGGAAAGTAGATTTATTTTGGTTACCAAGAAAATACTGATCACATGTAAAGACACTTTTACTATTTAAATGTTTAACCTACAATAAAGCTACTTCTCAGCATTTAACGTGACATTAAGGTGTTATGACGGATGAGCTTTTACATATTCTCCATGCAGAATCATGTTCTCAGTGACTTTATCAAAATCTAACAACTTCTTGAAGCACCTTCTGATTTCATGAAACACCATTACATTCTGTTGAAGAGGTGGTAATCACTATGTTCTACATGTGTGGAGCATGGTCAGACATATCACCTTTTAGACTTTCCAAGAATTCCTGAAGGCGTATGGATGAGCATTGTTGCAACAAAACCACAGCAGAAACCAACATGCCACACAATTGTTTTGGAATGCTTTCCTTAACTACTTTTCATGCTTCACTATATGCTAATGGACAGCTTCACTCCACCAACTGAACCAGCATCATGTTTCTCTAATCCTAAAAGCTAATTAGTGTAACTTTCCTCAAAGAAAATGTCTTGTGCAATTCAGGGGTTTATCAGGTGAACTGGTCTGTGTCCAAAGGAAACCATTCAATCTCCCCATTGTACCATTATGCACATTTATGTGGGTTAACTGATTGCCCAGTATTGGTATGAGATAAGATGAATTTGTTGTACAACTGAACGCTAGTGGATCCAAGGGTTCAGGGTATGCCATGGCAGGTCCAGCTCTGAGACCACACCGGACGTGTCCTGGTGCAGAGACAAGCAGCATCACTGGAAACAGGTAAATCCCAACACTGGGAATTTGCACAACTGTCACTCACTTGGCCTTTGTACAGGAGATATGGTCCAAGGAATGGCGAAGTGTCAGACAATCCTCAATCTTAAAGATTGATAAGATACAGCTCTCTGAGATTCGACAATCGCTCACATTAAATAATGATGTAAAACTGAATATATTTGCAATCTCAAAAAAATCATGTGCAGCCAATGACACAATATTATTTCAATATTAGAACAGCGAGCAAACATTTTCACAATGTACCTCTGAATTAACAACTTTAAAATCTACATGTGATTTCAACGTATGATATCTCGGATGACAGCACTGCACTACAGCTATTATCCATGAAAGCTATACTGGGTGATCAAAAAGTTAGTATAAATTTGAAAACTGAATAAATCACGGAACAATGTAGATAGAGAGGTACAAATTGACACACATGCTTGGAATAACACGAGGTTTTATTAGAACCAAAAAAATACAAACATTCAAAAAATGTCCAACAGATGGCGCTTCATCTGATCAGAATAGCAATAATTAGCATGACAAAGCAAAGATGATGTTCTTTACAGGAAATGCTCAATATGACCACCATCATTCCTCAACAATAGCTGCAGTCGAGGAATAATGCTGTGAACAGCACTGTAAAGCATGTCCGGAGTTATGGTGAGGCATTGGCTTCGGACATTGTCTTTCAGCTTCCCTAGAGATGTCGGTCGATCATGACACACTTGGGAGTGGGGGAGCGGGGGGTGGGAGGTGGAGGAGGGGATTAATAAATAAATAAAAAAACGTGTTTTGGAACGATCTTCGATGTGCAGCAACATGATGAACACTGGCTATTTTCATATTACGAAAGTATACATTCAAGTTCTACCAATTACAGCACGTTAGTGAAATCGAGATTGCGATGCTTTTGTAGCCAGTCATAGCTCATGTGATGTGATCTTGCCAACTGATGATAGCAAATCCACGTGATGTAGTCAGCCAATAGCAACATCACTGTTAAAAAGTGTGAAAATACAAATAGGAAAAGTTAATGGTTTAAATTAATGTACATAGTGTAGTTACAAGAAAAGCTAAGGTTTCACGTATAGTATTTGTCTTTTTTGCGTGTGTTGGACTTTAAGATACATCATGCAAATGTGCCAGTAAAATTTTAAATAATGACGTAAATGTCTGGTCTTCAAAGGGTTAAGCTTTAAACGAGAGTCAAATGCTCTGTAATTTAAGAAATTCAAAGGACATTCTTGTGCGTAACGTAATTCACCTTGTATAAAATTAAATTTACTTTGAAAGTAATGTTTTTCAAACCACCATTTGCAAATTTTCCTGTGACCTGTTAGAAATTCGTTTCAGCAATTATCATCAGACAACGCCAGAAAACAGGTGTTACTGTCTATGCGCAACTACGATGACATAGGAAGCCTGTATGTTCGTATGTATATAGCATTTCCAGATCTTGCATAACATTAAGAGATCTAACATTACATCATAAACGAAACAGGACATCAGATGATACTTTGAGAATATCAGAATTTCGTAAATAGTACTAAAATGCATAATTTGGCTTAAAGTGCACATTCATGTGTCCAGATTCACAAAGATGTAGGCCCCAACCTGATATTAAGCTTCTTGGGATGCAAATTTTCTTCAAGTACTGGTACTGTATTAGCTCATGTTTGGTTCTTTTTAATGCATAATGTTATATGTGTCGGAAGATGAAAACGTGCATTTGAAATTCAACAAATAGTTGAAACTAACTAATGGTGTGGGAGGCAACACTTTGTTTCAAATAAATTTACTGCTTCTGCAAAAAAGACTAATAAAGGCAAATTTCTTTAGTAGATTGACAAAAATAATTTTATTGTTCTGCAAGGCGATTAATGCTTTACTGCTAAAAATGTGGAAATAAAATAAAATCTGAAAACTGAAACTAATAACATATTTTAGTCTTCCATAATTATGTGAATTATTTTAATTCACTTGATAAGCTCACAGCCACAGAATTATATTTTGTTTTCATTTAACATGGGAGCTGTAAATAAAGAGTAAACAGCAAAATCACTAAAAGTGGAGACTATTCCCCCTCCCTACTACAACTCTGATTGCTCTGCACATGTGTGAATCTGGCAGCTTGGGAGTGGCAGAAAAATTTTCATAGGTAGAATCTGGCTGCTTGTTGCTACTGCTGATACAAGTAACACTCCTAACAGCTACACTTCAAGTAGCTAGAAGCGGTAGAAGGTAGTGCTCATACAACTCTCGACAGCGCTTGCGCATGAGCCCACTAGCAACCGTTCAAATGAACCTGTTGAGAACAGTTGCGACACCATGGTCATCGGAAGCAGTTTGTTATTATGGAGAACTGCATAATCTTCACCCTAAAGCCTATGACACATTTCGCTTTCGGCAAATGCTTGTGTGTGCACTGTGTTTCGTTGTTTTAAATGGCGCATTTCCTTTGCAGCTTAAGTTTTATTTTGATTTTTTGTCTCATTTATGTTTTATAGCCACAGTATTGTTCTGCAGTGGTAGGACACAGTAAAATTCTTTGTCAGAGTATCAGTCCTTACCAGTCAACATTACAAAAATTTAACTGAAAACTAAAACAATGAAAAATTCCCATAATTCTAAAAAATTACCAGGTTTTTCCCGGATGAAAAATTTCCCGGGTTTTTCCCAGATTTCTCGTTTGTCCGAGGTGCATACAACCTGTGACTGAGTCTGGGTGGTTAACAACTGCTACAATACTCTAGCTTCTGAAGGGAGTTTATATTTTGAGACGTCTGACTGTGCTCCTGAGTAGGACTTTCCACTTGCATTGGGAACAGAGAGTAGATCGAGTATGAGTTGCAGTTCTTTACACCATAAGTGTTAATTTATGAATCATCATGTTGAACTCTGAACTATTGTGAGCTGGTGAATCTTTCGTATATTGTCATCACAAAATAGACTTAGTTTTCATGGGTTTTGATGATTATTTAGTTTGGGGATTTTGCAAACATTCTCATATCACTTTCAATGTAACTTTACCGCATTTAATGACAGTATTTAATGTCTGTACTTTAAATGAATTTCGTAGGACCATTCCGTTTGTTCGAGACATCCTTTCTTGAATAAATATTATTCAACATAATTCTCTGTTGTCTACATCAATTACAAATGTTAGAATAAAATCCTTGTTCTTAAATTATTCACTTCACTTTTTTATTTATTTCTGTGCATTTTATTAACTTGCAATTCTTGTCAATGCACAGACTATCTTACTGCGCGATCGCAGCTACAGATAATTATTTACAGTGAATTGGCTGCAGTGCATGAAAGGAGATGTGCGCCACTAAACCCTATGAGTACATTGATCTATTCATTTTAAACAGAGCTGTGCACAGACCAGCTATTTAAAGTGTGAGTAACTGCACGTAGAGATGAAACTGGTTTGCTGGTATGGGATACTGTTTAGAACAGCAACTCAGTAGCAGAAAACTACTAGGTACCACCATTCACATAGAAAAATCAATGTCTCATCATCCCTAACAATGTAACTGAGAAAATGATTACCTTTGTCTGCATAATGTGGCAGAAACTAGTGATCTGAAGCTTTCGGTTATATTATAATTTACATTAGCACTTTTATAGCGTAACATTTCAATAAAAAATAAATCATTCTACTGTACAGCACTAAAACAAAATGTACAGCTCTGACTGCTTCCCACTCCACTCCATGGAATCTGTGGAACATGATTCACATAATGTACACAGTAGTAGTAGTAGTAGTAGTAGTAGTAGTAGTAGTAAAGTTAGAATGAGCAATGGTAACAATGCTTTAGACAGTGATGGATGGCATGCTGTCAGCATTTATGGAAAAGAAGAAGAGGACAGGATCCATAATTACAAAGTATTACAGTTACCTTCGTAGCCAAACTCTGAAGCTGGGAGTTGAGTTGTTGAACATACTGCTGGTACTGCTGACTTGCTTGGTCTCTTTCAGCAGTAACAGACCTAACTGCTTGCTGAAGTTGTGCCACCTGATGCTCTAAACTAATTTTCTGCTGATTTAATGTTTCCATTTGGCTGTCCAGCTCTGTGTTACCAGATATACTTAACTGAAATAGTAGCAAAGAAACTTAGAAATAGTAGCAAAGAAACTTATATCATTACACAATCATTTCAATTTGCACTGAAGTAGGTGTACATAGTGAAACCTTTTGGTAGAACATTTTTTAACAGGTTACCTAAAGATACAAATTGTATTATTGTTGGAAAAAGATTGAGCACCGTCATAATGAGGTAGAGGTGAACATGTGTTTTGTACCTTGTTCCAATTGTTTCATTGTAGATATCTTGTCACTAAATTGAGTCACACTTTTATCATTAATTTCAATAAAGAAGAATAATTGTTACTATGAGTTATAAATTAACTTGTTGCATTCCTTTCACAAAACAAAACAAGAACAATAAAAAGTTAATTTTATATCAGTACTAAAAATCATCACCATCCTGCACACTTAATGGCTTTTATGTAGTTACAGCATTTGAAACTCAGTGCTCAGTCGACAATAATGCAGATGAATATTATAAAACTGAGGCTGAAGCTATCTAATACACATAGCTAGCCTAAATAAGGACAAAACTTACAAAATCACTCTCTAGAAGTATAATGATTGGAAGCTCTGAAGCAAAAAAGAAGTTCATGAGACATCAACAAGTACAGTAAAATCAGGTTACAACCTAAACCTGGAGTGTGCAAAAAGAGGTAATATCTTCAAGTTTGTGGTGCTACTAAAAACTCTGTGTTTAAGTAAGTCCGTTTCTAACTTTTATTTCAATCTCATATTGCAAAATTTTTCCTTCAGAACTCACAATTTCTTTCCCTGCTCCTTTATTTCATTTGAAAATTTTTTATTTGGAAACATGTGCATGGATGTGCTATAGGTTGCCCCGCTTCTTCAGTTACCAGACAGACCAGATGTAGTTCATATGCTTCAGTAGCGGATGGTTGATCGGCATGAGAAGAAACATCAAAGCTGTCACAAACTAGGCATGATAGGCAGTATATTATACATATTATGATGTAGGTGAGGAATATTATAGTAAAGGAAAATACATGTACGCTAATTATGAAAAACAGAGGGCAATGTTAAGGAGGTCAACAGTGCGAGGAAATCAGATAAAACTGAATAATGTTGAGACACGCAGATTAGGAAGGGTGCAGTGAAAAATCTTAATAGGAAATGGGGAATTGAGAGAGAGAGAGAGAGAGAGAGAGAGAGAGAGAGAGAGAGAGAGAGAATGAGGGAGGGAGGGAGGAGGGAATGAAAATAGATTAGGAAATGTATCACCAAGAATGTAAAATGTTAAAAGATGTTAGGGACGAGATACAAGAGTTCTTTGATAGCAGAGGTATCAAACAAGAACAGATAATGACAAATTTGCCCCGCTGAACAAAAGAAAAAAGTGTATTTTAATAATACAGAAAATGCAGTTGATAAAAAGATTGAAAGATCAGAAAAAAGGAAGGTATTGTGCATCAGTTGATTGAACATGATGCGAAACTGACAAAAAAAATATTGAACATGATGCGAAACTGACAAAAAATATTGAACACTGAAGTAAAGAAACAAAATGTTCTGATTGCCAATATAACAAATCTGAAATCATAGTTGAAAAAGTAAACGAAAAATAAGCCCTATAATGAATATCTATTACAAATGATTAAAAAGGTACCAAATTTTAATATGTAACTGTGCTGATATATATGAAGAGATATTGCCTGATAATAGGGGTGATGCTCCAGAATGTATTTTCTTAATTATGGCACTTGTAGAAACAGTCCTTTATCAACGGAGACTGATTATCTGCAGTGAGGGTGCTGCAGGGAGCAACAAAAGGATATGTTCTGCCCTCTTATTGTAAACAATTATGCACCATTAGTATTAAACAATTTGTGTAGGCCATCAATGTACTGTGGGGAAAAAAAAAAAAAAAAAAAAAAAAAAAAAAAAAAAAAAAAAAAAAAAGTTTTGCTTTGGGCATATATACGTGTTTATGGCAAAAACTGAGCTATCTATAGGAAAGAAAATATATAATATGTACACATCCACACAAGCAAGCACACTTCACGTGCACATCACCATTACCTCCAGTAACTACATGTGCAACAGTCTTTTCTTTACGCCTGTCTACAATTCAACATGTCATATTTGCAGTGAGTAGCACTCTATCCTCTTCACAAGGCTGTTTACCTAGACAGTTATGGTGATGTGTAGTACAACTGAAGACACTTATGAAGTCAATGTGTTGAAATTTTTAAGGTATGCTAGGCTTACACAGTGTCTACTAAATCAGAAAGTTAAAGGAACAACAGTGTTTACTAATTCAGAAAGTTAAAGGAACAATGTTCTCAGATTTGCTTAGGCGATTGAATTTTGTGATAAATGTTATAAAATTTCAAGCAAGTTACTGATTTCTGTAGCAATTAAACAGTCTGTACAATATTGCTTTGAAAGAAGTAAAAGCAACTTCAAATCACAGTTTCATGAATGTTAACAACAAGGAAAGAAATAATAAAGGAGGAGCTGTTGAACAGGGTGGGAATATTGATAAAGAATACACAAATTTTGAACTATTGTTGTAATCAGAAAAAATGCCAGTTTAAAATACTAAAGGATAATAAATTGGGTTTTCTGTTGCTAAGAGTGGGACTTCAGTCAATTTACTGAATACATGTATGTGCGGTGTACAGAAGATAAATATGTATTTATTGAGGGTATTCTAAGTGAAAGAAAGCTACTACATGTGTCAAGAAGTAAATTAATCATTTATTGTGAGTAGAGTAAGCAAAGGGACACTTGCAGAATGATAATTCATTTGAAGAATTGTAGTAAATGGAGAAAACGCTACTAAATGAAAATATCAGGGATTATTATAAGCTTCGAAGGTATTACTACCAACTGGATGTCAACTGAAAGCCCTGACTATTTGTAGTAGAAGCACATGTTCCAAACTTCACTTTCCATGCTGTGTTCTAAATATGGAAAGTCAACAGTAGGGAATGACAACCCACAGTTTAAAATATAAATTGCATCCATTAAGATCTGCTACAAAACTCTAAGAGAGCAGAGTTTTTATATTTTTACCAGCGACAATTTGATTTATCTCATAACAGGAAAAGTAAATATTTTACTATTTTAAGACCAAGTTTGTGTTCACTTATGTTACATGTCATTGTGGCATAGGTGAAAAGAGTCATTTACATAGAACATCGAATTAAATACAAGGTATAAAAGTCATATTCATATTGTCTTCAGTGACCAGATGTCCCCTTCTGATTGGGACAGTACCATTTTTCAACCTGTGGTCCTGGTGTCCCCTGACAAGAGTTTGTCAGGATGTCTCTTTCTCCAATTTTATTAGAAAAGTAGCATTTATTTTTTATTCTCTGTACTATGTTATGTAATACTTAAATCTTTATGTTCATAAATTCTAAGAACAAAAGTTACGTTATTGATGGTCATAATTTTTTATGAAACAAAATCATCTAAATGGCAGCTCTGCCGACATTGTTTTGGTGCGCACGCTTAACTCTGACAATTTGATTCCTTTCTCACAGAAACTTGGTGACAGTCAGAGTGTGACATGCATTACTTTGGCAGTTTGGTGAGAGCGAAAATGAAAGCATACGTTCATTGTGTTGCAAGATAAGTAAATATCTTAGCCTATGGCGCAGAACTTGCAACTTATAGAGGATTTTAAATTAGCTCATGATAATTATGCATAAATCAACAGATAGTAAGTCTTTTTCCCTCTTACTTTATCTTCTATCTTAAGTAAATGTTCATTAAGAAAATGTGATTCGATTCTGATGTTCATTGCACCATTTGTAACATCAAGTTTTGTGTGTGTCAAGGAGGGAAGAGTGACACTGAGCAACATCTAAATTCAAGTAAACAGAAAAAGGCAGAAATTGCTGCTGTGTCATCCAGAAGTGTAACTTCATTGTTCCAGCCAAATTCAGCAACAGACCATGAGTTTACTGAGCTGCAGTTGAAGGAGCCTGGCCTTACCACATGGCTGAAGAAAACTGTAGTTTTCACTCAAATGACTGTGCTCTGAAACTAGTAAGAAATCGGTTCAAACAGAAGTTCTCTTACAGTTGCACTAAGACTGAAGCCTATTTAAATACATTTAGCAAAGAGTTGGCTTAACAACCATAACTCTATTACGAACAAATCATAAAATACATCTCGCCTCCAGCAAGACCAAGAATAGCTTTTTAAGATTTCAGAATTCAATTGTTCTCATTATTTGTAACAATGGTCACTGATATGATTAGCACAGAATAACCTAGAAGTTCCACAGTTCGTCCGTATACTTTCACTAGAACTTACACGGATTGACCGACAAGTACGTGCCGTTTGGCCGCAGCGTCTACCTTCTGCTCGCGACTGATTTCACACCTGCACACACAAACAGGTGCTGCGCAGTAGGTAGGATTCTAGCATCCCACTTTCATATCTAAAATATCGTGTGTTCGAGATGGTGGAAGGCCGAGTGGTTCTAGAATTTACACCGAAATTCTCAAAACACTACAATATGGGTTGTGTTAAGACAGGCTATTATGACATTTGTATTATGACAAACATGCTTTTCCCAATTGTTTAACAGCTGTAGACAATCACTTACGAAAGGCTGTCCTCTCATTTAAGTTTTGATCTCCCTCCATAGTCAGCATTTGGATAGCAAAGGGAAAGAGATACTGGTATACAGTTCCTGATCATGACTATGCATCAATATTTTAACATTTTAATCATACAAGTGTTGTCTACATAGTGAGGCTATGTGATGTTATTGGGAGTGATACATCCGTTAGTGCTCTCTCTCTCTCTCTCTCTCTCTCTCTCTCTTACCTGCTGAATTCTTAGCTGGGTTAGGGAAAGTTGAGACTGCCTCTCTTGTAGCTGCTGCTGAAGTGATGATACTTCTGATGTCTTTGTATTCAATTTCTGTTGAATTTCTGATTTCTCTTCTTCAGTCTCTTCCAAGTGCTTTGTCACTAAGTTATTCTCTACTTTTAATTTTTCCACTTCTGCTGACAGTTCCTTAACCATAACCTGCAACTGCTGATTGCTTGTATTTGATGCTGACAATTCCTTTTCCAGTTCTGCAACTTTGTGCCTTGATGCTTTCAAACGCCCTTGCAGTTCTTCCACTTCACCTGAGAGAAAGTGTGTAAAAATTTTGTACAGTAAGTTATTTACCAAACAACTCTTTAATGTTATTAATGAAACAATTGGAAATATGGAATTATTTAAAGGGAATATCTTGCATAAGAAGTTCCTTTTGCGAATATGGTAGACATTCTGACATACTGGATCAAAAGGTCCACAAATTGTTCTACCATCAATCATTAAAATAAAATTAAAATAAACTGATGCAGGGGAGATCCCATCGCAACTTTGTTTAACTGTTGGTAGAGTATTCCGCCACATTGGAAACAGGTGGTAGTGAGCACGTGACAGAACAGTTTCACGGAATCTTGGTCAAAATGTAGTAATGTCAAGGAGCCTTCTATCGACACCTGTGTGAAAAGCGAAGTGACATCAAAACTGAACAGGAGATTGCCCTTGACCAGATACATTTTTTCGAGCACATTCATGAACTCTGTTGTGTTTTTGACATGATGTGAACAGTGACCCATGATAGTTGCTGCGCCAAGTGTTTAGCTATCCCATATATTGGTGAATTTACTTTGTCCACAAGTGGACATAGTGGAACTCCCTTCTTGCGTGTCTTTGGGAGGCCATACAGCCCTGGTGGTATCGGTGCTTTCAGGTACAGCCTTCTGACCACATTCTTGTCCATTCCCAAGTTGTAGGAGTGAAATGGTCTTCCTTGTCACCGTTTGAGTACGATCCTTTTCTACTTGCTTTTAGGATAGGTTTTGTACTAACATCTTGATCTACTTCCAGTAGTCAGCTGTTCGTAGTAGTACTATCATATCCCTTTTATCAGCTGTCAGGAAGACAGTGTCTTCGTCTTCACAGAGGTCACACATCACCCTGCATTCTGTCGCAGAGATTTTAGTTTTCGGCATTTTTACTTTGTCAATGACCCTGCAGCTCTATCTCCTTACCTCTTTGGCAGTACCAGAGTGAATTCCCAGAAAGGCTCCCTTGACACTCTTGACGATTCCCCATTTGTTCGGTTGGTTTAATGATTAAAGGGACTAAACTATGACTGTAACAGACAATTCAACAAAACTACACACCGTAGGAGGGCCTAGGGTGCAAAACCTAAGGGAAGGAAACCCTAAGGTCTACGAAAGAACAAAAAAGCCTAGACAAGGGAATAAGAAAGTAGAAAAGGGGGAAGGGAAAAAAAGGAGTGAGATGCCTCATGCAGGGAGCAGCCAGAGGACCCCAAAGGCAGAAAGTGCAATTGAGGACATACCCCTCCCAAAATACCCTGAAAAGACTAGAGATATGGAAAGGTTTAGAGAAGCACAAGAAAACAGAGGAAGGAACACCCAGTCAAACAGAACAAGCAAGAAGGGGGAAGAAGAGCATAAGATTGAGTAGGCCAAAGGCTAGGGCGGCCACAAGGTCCACAAAGCCCCTGTCTGCTCTGGGCAGAGGAGGCAACAGGGTGTCCTGCCAAACCATCAATGCCCTGATAAGGCCGAAGCATCCCCTGTTGGAGAGCACAGTTAAAACCCCCTTCATGAATAAACCATAAAACCAGGTCACCCACTGATGCACTCACTGCTGACACCGGTGGTGCCGCCCATTGCAGAGTGGCTAGGTTAGGACAATCCTGCAAAATGTGGACCTCATCAAATTGGCATCACAACACGCAACAGTGGGGTGGACCTCACAATGGAAGAGATGACAATGAGTCAGCCAAATACAACGATGCAAAGCCTGCTCCCCTGTTGGAGAGCACAGTTAAAACCCCCTTCATGAATAAACCATAAAACCAGGTCACCCACTGATGCACTCACTGCTGACACCGGTGGTGCCGCCCATTGCAGAGTGGCTAGGTTAGGACAATCCTGCAAAATGTGGACCTCATCAAATTGGCATCACAACACGCAACAGTGGGGTGGACCTCACAATGGAAGAGATGACAATGAGTCAGCCAAATACAACGATGCAAAGCCTGCAATGCACGATGGAGTCCTTGAGAGAGGCTCAAATCAAGGATCTCCACAAAGTCCTTTATCAGCCTAGTTTGTTCAGCAAAGACGGAGGAGTATACCATTCCATATTCCAAATCCTTAGGACATGACGGCATAATACCGATTGAAGTTCCAATTCTGGAATAGTGATCTCAAGAGGTGACATACCTATAGCCAAATTTGGCCGGCCTGTCAGCAAGTTCATTCTCCAGGACCCCTACACGACCCAGGGTACAGACAAAGACCACTGATTGTTGGCACTGTTCAAGAGCATAAAAAGAATCCTGGATGGTCAGGACCAAGGGGTGGCAAGGGTAACACTAGTCGAGAGCTCGTAAACTACTCAAAGAGTCGCTACAGTTGAGGAAGGACTCACTGGTGCAAGCACAGATATGCTCAAGATCACAAGAGATGGTTACCAACTCCACAGTGAAAACACTGCAGCCTTTTGACAAGAAGCAGAGTTCATTACTTCCCACATTAATGTAAGGAAAGCCATCATGACTGGAAGCCATTGAGCCATCAGTATAGACTACTTCTGAACTCCAAACTGTGTCAAGAACGGAGAAGAATTGGCGGCAGAGGCCCTCAGGATGAGCCAAGCCTTTCACATCTTTTAAGAGGTCAATACAGAGCTGTGGATGCAGGATGCACTATGAAGGAGTATGTGGGCTGCCCCCAGAGAACAGATGGTAGAGGGGAAAGCTGGAGTTCTGGAAAAAGGGACTAGATATGGGTGACAATGTTAGCCCCAAAACATGGGCCACTGTTGTGGGAGGTGGATCTCTGTATCTGGAAAGAAGAGATGGTAGTTCAGACGCTCTGGGGAGCATCAAATGCTTAACGCATAAGCAATCAGCCGTTGTTGGTGCAGAAACCTCAATGGTAAAACTCTTACCTCCACTAGGAGGCTGATCATGGAGCTAGTCCGAAAGGCACCCATTACCAGCCATACCCCACAATGGCGTATGGAGTATATATCTGTAAAGCTGAAGGTGATGCTGATCCATATGCAAGACTCCTGTAATCTAGACAGGGCTGGACCAATGCTGTATAAAGCAATATCGGAGTAGAGCGGTCTGGACCCCAGTTGGTATTACTGAGACAGCGAAGAGCACTGAAGTGTGACCAACATGTCCGATTTAGCTGATGAAGATGGGGAAGGCATGTCAACTGAGCACCAAAGACCAGTTCCAAGAAATGATGAGAGTCCACTACACTGAGGGACTGGCCATCAAGGTAAAGATCCGGATGGGGATGGACTGTGCGACAACAACAAAAATGAATGACACAGGTCTTTGTGGCCAAAAAATGGAAGCCATGAGTGAGAGCACAAGATTGTGCTCACTGGAGAGAGAGAGACCTGCAGGGTCATTGACAAAGCAAAACTGTCAAAAACAAACATCTCTGTGACAGAACACAAGGCAATACATGACAATAAAGGCAATGTGACAGTACCACTACAATCAACTGATTACTGGGAGAAGACCAAGACGCTAGTACAAAACCCAGTCTGTAATCAAGTACAAAATGATCCTACGCCAACGGTCACAAGGAAGAACATTTAACTCCTAAACAACTCGGGAATGGAAAAGGATATGGTCAGAAGGCAGTAACCAAGAGCAGCGATATCACCACAGCTGTATGGCCTCCCAAAGATACACAAGAAGGAAGTTCCACTGTGTCCCATAGTGGACGCAATAAACTTAGCAATATATGGGATAACTAAACACTTGGAGCAGCTACTAAAGCCTCTCGTGGGTCACTGTTCACACAATATCAAAAACTCGATAGAGTTTGTGAAGATGCTTCAGGAAACGTATCTGGACAAGGCTGATCTCCTGGTAAGTTTCGATATCACACCGCTTTTCACACGGACACCACTAAAAGACTCCTTGACGTTATTTGGGAGTCACTTTGACCAAGACACTGTGGAATTGTCCTGCCACACACTCACTACCACCTACTTCCTATGTGGTGGAATGTTCTACCAACAGTTAAATGGAGTCGCCATGGGAGCCCCTAGCACCTGGCATTGCAAATCTATATACATGGAGCACTTTGTGGGAACGGCTCATTAAACGCATGCCACGACACATTTGTGGTGTGGCTGCAAGGTGAAGACAACCTGCAAGAATTTCCTGACCACCTTAACAGCATACATGACAATATGAAGTTACTAAAGAGGTAGAAGAAAACAGATACTTACCTTTCCTTGATATCCAATAAAGCAGAAAACTAATGGCATGCTGAGACATTCTGTCTAAAGAAAACAATGCACATGGACCTGTATTTAAATGCAACTAGCTGCCACCATCAGGCACAATGGGAATCCATGCTCACCACCTGGGTGCGTAGAACATAGCCACATGCGAAATGGACGGTCTACCCACCGAGTTGCATCATCTTCACAAAATCTTTTGCAGGAACGGCTACCCAGAAACACAGATAAGAGGCACTCTCTGGCAGAACAAGAAGAGGAAAGAAGATGACCCGGTAGACGACACAAAGCACCTGGCGTACCTCCCATACACTGGACCATCCACGACCAAGATTTCCAGCATTCTGGAGAAAAATAACATCAAAACCATTTTCCGTTCATTGACTAAAATGCTTGCCTCAGTTAAAGACAAATTAGGACTACAGACATCTTGAGTGATATCTGCGAATGTAGCTAGCAGTACATTAGCCATACACATAGGTGTACCTCGTAGCACCACTCACAACATGTGAAAAGCATTCGACTTGGCCAAATGGACAAATCTAAAGTTGCAGAGCACAGCCTGAATGAAGGTCATATGTTTAACTTTGAACAGACAAAGGAGCTGTGGCAGGCAAACTGGATCTGGGACTATCATCAGAGAGGCAATGGAGATAAAAGTCCATGATGATCTTGTCAACTGGGATAGTGGTTTCCAGCTATCTCTGCATGGGATGTGGTGGTTGAAAGAGTACACCAAGAGCACTATCTTGTAAAGGGCATGAAGGCAGCACATGGAATAGACAGGCAGTGCAAGGACATGTCTCATGGACCCCCCCCCCCCTCCCCCCCCCAGTGTGCCACGAATTCATACCCCCCCCCCCCCCCCCCCCAAAGTACGGCTCTCTCTCCATCACTGTCTGTGACACATTTCTGGAGGCACCCTAATGGTTCAGCCACTGGAGACGAGGTAGAGGAGCCTGTGGTCCAGCAACTATAAAGACATGCAATGGACATGAACCTGAGGGTAACAAGTAGGAAAATTGCTGAAACACTGACACAGAATGACGTCTTGACTCCAGTAAACTTTGTCAGAGATTTGCCGAGAAAGCCTGCATTCCAATACAGCATTGATTTTATTGTAATCAGAACTGATAACAAAAAATAGCTTCATTATTTTAATCTCTAAGCAAGACATTCAAGCAGTGTGTGATGTTATTTTCAACATCTCTATGTTCTCCTTCATTAACTCTTAACGGTGACATCCCAGTATGTATTTTGCCTCAAAGAATTTTTCTGCGCCCTCTGACAGTTAGCAGAAAGAGCAGCGAGAGAGAAAATGATTCTTTATTAAATTCTACTTAAGATCTTAGTTTTAATTAACATAGTCAAACATGATTAATCCTTTGACTACTTCATGTGATATTTAGCAGATGTGGGACAGATGTAGCTGTGTCACTCCTCTCACCATGTACTGTGTGCCGAACACATCCAGTGTGTTGTTCGGTTGGATTTACAGCAAACTCAAAGTGTGGCGAAATTCTGTTGAAAGTACTGACAATGAAATCATATATTTTACATTGTATTGTCATCTGTTGGCTTTACAGCAGTGTACAACAATTCATGAGTGCCTAACGAAGTGCTGACTTTGAAGTGAGAAGTCAGTCACATACTACACATTTAAACACCATCTTTTGGGTTTAGACCAAATGATAAGGGATGCAGATAGTGTGCCAATAGCTCTACAGTCGATTAGATTTCATATTTCATCTCTACTGAGCAACTCTTGCACTACACACTTCGCCATTGCCGACCTCAAGGCAACAGTCTGCATTGCACTACAGCCACGTAAACATGGCTGCCGCCATTGTTGCTCCCGCCAAGTGTGAATTATGAAATGTAATTCGGTTTCTGCAAGCAGAAGGGAATAGTGTAGCAGACATTCATTGGAGAATGAGCCGAGAGTATGGTGATAACTTTGTGACTTATGGTGTTATGCGTGAATGGAGCCGAAAGTTTAAAGATGGCCAAAATGATGTGCATGATGAAGAAGCCCATGGACTCAAGTCTGTCGTTACAGCCAACCTTGTAGAATGAGTTGACAGAATGGCTAGAGAAAAATCACAGGTTCACCATAACTGCTTTGTCTACGGAAATTCCAGAAGCTTCAAGATCTGCCGTACACTCTCTTGTTACTGAACATTTAGGCTACAAAAAACTTTGTGCTCGTTGGGTTTCAAAAATGTTGACGGACTCCCACAAAAGTCAATGAATGGAGTCAGCTTTGGATTTCCTTAACCATTATCATGATGAAGGAGAGAACTTTTTGAAATCAATTGTTACTGGAGATGAAACTTGGATCCAATATGATGAACAGGAAACAAAACGACACAATCACAAAATTGATGCATCCAAATTCACCAAACAAACCAAAAAAAAAAAAAAATTCAAACATTCAACAACAGAAAGGTTATGGTTACCATGTTTTGGGACCAAAAAGGTGTGTTGCTTGTAGACTTTATGCAGCCTGGAACCACTATCAATGAAGCTGCTTATTGTGAAACTTTACGATGTTTGTGGATAGCCATTCAAACGAACAATAAGGAATGCCGACTTCAGAAATCATGTTGATCCATGACAATGCTCATCCACACACTACTGGCACAACCCAATGGTTCCTTGCACAATTTCAATGGGACATTTTTGATCATCCACTGTACAGTCCTGACCTGGCACTCAGCGACTTTCACCTTTTCCCTGAACTGAAATCTTGACTAGGAGGGCAGCACTTTAAAACAAATGAAGATCTTCAAAACAACGTTTGAAATCATTGGCGGCAATATTTTTTGAAGAGGTTATTGGAAAGCTTGTTCACAGGTACGATAAATGTCTAAATCTTTTCAGTGATTATGTTGAAAAGTAACCATAAGGGTAAAAAACTTTTGGTGATAAAATAATTGTTTTCTATGAACTTGTCTTTTATTTATAGCCTATCGGAGGTTGGGGGGGGGGGGGGGGGGGGTGAACGGCCCTCATACATTTACACTGGTACCAAAGTGATGTTGCAGTCAACCATACTCAGGGTCCAGCATACTTTGATTGCTGTGGTGGTCAACCACATCAAAGGGTGAAGCAATGTTTGCAACTCATAAAATAAAATTATCTCCAAGCATACTGTAACAACCTGCTTTTTGTTTTGCTAATTGTTGACTTTTGTTTAAAGCTGATTGCAGTTCCGTTTTTTCCCCTACAAGTATTCCAACAGTCTGTGCATGAAGCTGCAGTTGTTCTTGTAGAGGGCCGACTTCTCTTGTTAACTCAGCTTCAGACTCTGCACGGACTTTACCAAGATCAGATTCCAACTGCGACAAACGTGATTGCTGTGAAGTAGGAAAGTTTAGCCATTAGTAATTGTCTCTTCAATAAGGATACAGCAAAGTTAAACTTTAAACTCTAAATATACAGCAAATGCAGAACCTAAGCCATATACATGAACTACTGCAAAATTGGTAAGACCACAAGAATGAATCTTAACAAGTGAATGTATTAACATTTGGAGGTACATGTTTTCCACATATGAAGACCAATTACTACTTCACTCAGCACCTAGGACGAAGAAATCGCTAAAGGAGTACTGTTCCAAAATACAAGGTTGAGTCAAATGTAAACCTTAAATATTTTTTTAAATATTATTTATTGTGCAGAAGTGGTACAAAGCTGTATCACTCTTCAACATAATCTCCCCCACGGCCATTGCAAGTTCTCCAGTGCTTACAAAGTGCATAAATTCCCTTAGAAAAAAATTCTTTTGGTAGTCCGCGCAACCACTCTTGCACCGTGTGGCGCACCTCTTCATCAGAACGGAACTTCTTTCCTCCCATTGCGTCTTTGAGTGGTCCAAACATATGGAAATCACTGGGAGCAAGGTTTGGTGAGTATGGTGGATGAGGAAGACACTCAAAATGCAGGCCTGTGATTATTGCAACTGTTGTATGGGCAGTGTGGGGCCTTGCATTGTCATGTTGCAAAAGGACACCTGCTGACAGCAATCTACGTCGCTTTGATTTGGTTGCATGCCGCAGATGATTTTTTAGGAGGCCTGTGTATGATGCACTGGTGACAGTGGTCCCTCTAGGCATGTAATGCTCCGAAATGACACCTTTTTCGCCTCAAAAGAGAGTCAGCATAACCTTCACTGCTGATGGTTCTGTTTGAAACTTCTTTGGTTTTGGTGATGAGGAATGGTGCCATCCCTTGCTCCCTCTCTTAGTTTCCGGTTGGTGGAAGTGAACCCAGGTTTCGTCCCCAGTAATGATTCTTGCAAGGAAGCCATCACCTTCTCGTTCAAAGTACTGAAGACGTTCTTCACAAGCATCAACAAGTCGTTCTCTCATTTCAGGAGTCAGCTGCCATGGCACCCATCTTGCAGACACTTTGTGAAACTGGAGCACATCATGCACAACGTGGTGTGCTGACCCATGACTAATCTCTAAACATGCTGCAATGCCATTCAGTGTCACTTGGCGGTTTTCCTTCACTATGGCTTCAACTGCTGCAATGTTCTGTGGAGTCACAACTCATTGTGCCTGACCTGGACGAGGGGCATCTTCCACTGAAGTCACACCATTTGTGAACTTCCTACTCCATTCGTAGACTTGCTGCTGTGACAAACATGCATCACCGTACTGAACCTTCATTTGTCGATGAATTTCAATAGGTTTCACACCTTCACTACGCAAAAACCAAATAACAGAATGCTGTTCTTCCCTGGTGCAAAGTTGCAAGTGGGACGGCCATCTTCATACTGACACTGCAATTGTACGTGTGCATCTGCACTATGCTGCCACCTACAGGCCATTCTGCACACTGTTTGTAGTACGCTTACCAACTTAAAGGATAATGGCACGAAACTTCGATTTGTTATTACAAATTTAAGGTTTTCATTTGACTCACCCTTGTATCTTCTTACTGAAGCCTACAAGTAAATGACAAATGAAAACATACAGTAAGATTGTAAGTTTAAGAAAATCAGCAAATTATTTAGTATTAGTCCAATCTGATATCTTGATGGGACTAACTTCCTTGTTGTAGTGTGAATACAAAACAACTGTTCCCTACAATTCAAAGCAGTGACTATGTTACATTCACTTCAAGCACTGGATGCCATTGGTCTTTGACCACAATCACATACTGAACTGCATAAAAAAAAAAATTCTCTTGAAATGAGTAAAATGAAGAAAATATTTCTGAAATATCAGAGATTTTTCTCTCTCTTAATTCATGTTCAGACTAAAGCTGCAATTAACTTCAATTTCGTGAAAAGTTGTTGACACTATCACAAATGTAAGCACTCTCCTTTTTGCATCAGAACTACAAACCATCTCCTGCGCTGCTTCTGATGTACAGTTCCGTGGAAAAATATTGTAAAGCTATTGTGCTCAGATTCAAATTTTGTCTTAGTTCTGAGAAAAAACACCAACAAAGTGATAAAATTTTGTCTCCACTATATTTTCAAAATACATTTCCCACAGGGGTAACCTATGCGTGCACACTTACTTATATGTAAATTGACACATTGGCTACATTAACACAAACACTATATATATTATTAGTGAGCCTCAGCAATTGGGCACGATATTTGATTGATTTCTTTAACCACTTAAAGAGTGATTTATGTTTTAATAACTCCTGCATGTACTTCTGCCAAACCTGTCTTCCTTCACTCCTTTTATAATTCTCAAGCTGAAACGTCTCAAAAATGAGATCGACAGGAAGTGCAAAATGGCTAAGCAGGGATGGCTAGAGGACAAAGGTAAGGATGTAGAGGCCTATCTCACTAGGGGTAAGATAGATACCGCCTACAGGAAAATTAAAGAGACCTTTGGAGATAAGAGAACGACTTGCATGAATATCAAGAGCTCAGATGGAAACCCAGTTCTAGGCAAAGAAGGGAAAGCAGAAAGGTGGAAGGAGTATATAGAGGGTCTATACAAGGGCGATGTACTTGAGGACAATATTATGGAAATGGAAGAGGATGTAGATGAAGATGAAATGGGAGATATGATACTGCGTGAAGAGTTTGACAGAGCACTGAAAGACCTGAGTCGAAACAAGGCCCCCGGAGTAGACAATATTCCATTGGAACTACTGACGGCCGTGGGAGAGCCAGTCCTGACAAAACTCTACCATCTGGTGAGCAAGATGTATGAAACAGGCGAAATACCCTCAGACTTCAAGAAGAATATAATAATTCCAATCCCAAAGAAAGCAGGTGTTGACAGATGTGAAAATTACTGAACTATCAGCTTAATAAGTCACAGCTGCAAAATACTAACACGAATTCTTTACAGACGAATGGAAAAACTAGTAGAAGCCAACCTCGGGGAAGATCAGTTTGGATTCCGTAGAAACACTGGAACACGTGAGGCAATACTGACCTTACGACTTATCTTAGAAGAAAGATTAAGGAAAGGCAAACCTACGTTTCTAGCATTTGTAGACTTAGAGAAAGCTTTTGACAATGTTGACTGGAATACTCTCTTTCAAATTCTAAAGGTGGCAGGGGTAAAATACAGGGAGCGAAAGGCTATTTACAATTTGTACAGAAACCAGATGGCAGTTATAAGAGTCGAGGGACATGAAAGGGAAGCAGTGGTTGGGAAGGGAGTAAGACAGGGTTGTAGCCTCTCCCCGATGTTGTTCAATCTGTATATTGAGCAAGCAGTAAAGGAAACAAAAGAAAAATTCGGAGTAGGTATTAAAATTCATGGAGAAGAAATAAAAACTTTGAGGTTCGCCGATGACATTGTAATTCTGTCAGAGACAGCAAAGGACTTGGAAGAGCAGTTGAATGGAATGGACAGTGTCTTGAAAGGAGATTATAAGATGAACATCAACAAAAGCAAAACAAGGATAATGGAATGTAGTCTAATCAAGTCGGGTGATGCTGAGGGAATTAGATTAGGAAATGAGGCACTTAAAGTAGTAAAGGAGTTTTGCTATTTGGGGAGCAAAATAACTGATGATGGTCGAAGTAGAGAGGATATAAAATGTAGGCTGGCAATGGCAAGGAAAGCGTTTCTGAAGAAGAGAAATTTGTTAACATCGAGTATAGATTTAAGTGTCAGGAAGTCATTTCTGAAAGTATTCGTATGGAGTGTAGCCATGTATGGAAGTGAAACATGGACGATAAATAGTTTGGACAAGAAGAGAATAGAAGCTTTTGAAATGTGGTGCTACAGAAGAATGCTGAAGATTAGATGGGTAGATCACATAACTAATGAGGAAGTATTGAATAAGATTGGGGAGAAGAGAAGTTTGTGGCACAACTTGACCAGAAGAAGGGATCGGTCGGTAGGACATGTTCTGAGGCATCAAGGGATCACCAATTTAGTATTGGAGGGCAGCGTGGAGGGTAAAAATCGTAGAGGGAGACCAAGAGATGAATACACTAAGCAGATTCAGAAGGATGTAGGTTGCAGTAGGTACTGGGAGATGAAAAAGCTTGCACAGGATAGAGTAGCATGGAGAGCTGCATCAAACCAGTCTCAGGACTGAAGACCACAACAACAACAACATCAACAAGCTGAAATACTTTTTACAAGTCATAGTTACCATTCTATCAACTGTTGCATTCCAATCTATTTCTCTCATTTTTAAGCACATGTACCGCAACATACTTTCTCTACAATCCCTGCAGCCATATAATATACCTGTAATTATTTCCATTTGTATTTACATTACTCAATAATTCCATTATTGTTTTTACCATTATGTAGAGCCAACAGTAATTCATCTGATGACTTGCGCTATATTTTCAAGAAGTTCTTGTGTTTGCACAATTCTTCCTCTTGTCGTCCAAGGGGGTGCTATAGGCTTCGAAACCACAAAAAAATATTAAATTTAACCTCACTTGAGATGTGTTTACAAAATATTTAGTTTTGAATTGGCGAGTGTTGAGAGAGAGACTGCTACTTGTTATGGTTACTTATATTGGCACATTGCATTTTAATGTTTTCCACATAGATTTACTAGCTGTAGCTATTGAACTTTTAGGTAAAAGTTTTTAGTGAATGTCACAATGAAAGAGTTGGAAGAACATGGGCATGTGAAATTTTGCCATAAACTAGAGAAAATTTTACAGAAACATTTTAACTGCTTTACTGAACATGTGGACTGGACTGCATGAAACCTACCTTATTAGCCATGCTTCCTACCACTTATCCGTATTCGTAGATTCAGGGATTCGAAAGTTCTGTTAGCTACATTGCAAGTAGCATTGTTAAAGCCGTAATACAAATAATAATTTACTATAAATAAAATTCAGTATTTACAAATGTACAAATATTTTCTTTGAAGATACTGTTGTAATCACGTAAGTGTTAACCTACAATATCAATTAAACAGCAGCTAAACTGTAAAACTGTGGAAGTATCAACCTTTTTAAAAGTAGCCACATTCTTACTAACTGGAAGCATTACAGAGGACATTTATTGAATTAACATCACACATCACCATCTGAAATAAGAAATATCATGACGACTACAAAAAGCAAAAGTTCACATGGAATGGATTATATCTCCAATAACTAATTACAAAGTTATGGCCCTATTATACATAATGTTCTTAGTCCTTTAAGTAATGAATCGTTAACTCGGGATGTTTTCCCGAAAGACTGAAATATGCCACTGTTAGGCACCTATATAAAAAGGCTGACTCTAAAGATGTCAATAACTACCGTCCGGTGTCACTCCTTGAATCATTTTTTAATAATTTTGAGTTGGTGGTGTACTCTAGGGTTTTCATCCACCTATGTTAAAATGGGATATTCAGCCAATCACAGTTTGATTTCAAAAGGGATCTTCTACTGCAAGCTATTTATACATTTCCTGAGCTAATAACATAATGTTTATAATGGTAAACTATCACCAACTGGGATCTTCTGTGATTTAATGAAGACATTTAATTGTGTCAATCACAATAATCTGTTTGAGAATTTAACATTTTAGGGAACACAGTTCAGCAAATGCCTGGTTCAGTTCTTATTTGAGAAAGAGAATGCAGAACATTATCTTAGGCTGTTCAATTAATACAAAGAGAGATGCAACATCATCTGCATGAAGAGAAATTGCAGTGGTAGTCATATATAGTGTAATTATTGGCCCATTACTATTCCTGCTTTACATTACTGATATGCCATTCTATTGCAATCAAGAGGCAGAATTAGTCCAGTCTGGACTTGACACATCCAATGTTGTGAAGCTGAGCAAAGAAGCATCAACAGAGAAAATAGTAAATGATGTTTTTGTGAAGTTTACGGAATGGTTTTGCACTAACGTTGTGAAGCTGAGCAAAGAAGCATCAACAGAGAAAATAGTAAATGATGTTTTTGTGAAGTTTACGGAATGGTTTTGCACTAACAGTCTTTACACTTTGGAGAAAAAAAAAAAAAAAAAGTTGCAGCTCACCAAGTTTTGTACTGCTAAAGACATTCCACTGACAATTACGTTCTTAGATGTGCAAACTGATGAAAACTTAAACTGACATTCCATACAGAAGTCCTGCTAAATTCTTTAGGTTCAACTACTTTTGTCATAGTAATAACTGCCAACTTTGGCAATACAGACTACAGTAAGTTAACATATTTTGTGTATTTTCATTCATTGATGCCTTGTGGGATAATATTCTTGGGTAACTCCTTGCTTAGATAAAAAGTATTTATTGCAAAAATGAAACTAATAAGAACTAGGTATGGAGTTCACACAAATACATCTTTAAGGTATCTCTCTGAGCAGCTGCGGATAGTAACCTCAACCTAACAGCACTCCCACAGAGTACTGCAACTTCCACAGTTGTATAAACAGAAAAGAAACCCAGGCACCACTTAGAATCATACATCTGAATGTGTAGTATCTTCGAAATAAATTTAGTATACTAAAGGTATTTGTAAATGACCATTTGCCACATTCGTTAGTGTTAACTGAACATGGTCTAAAATGTAACGAAATTAGCTACTATAAACTAGATGGTTATGTAGTGGCAAACAGTTACTGTAGGAAGCAGCATAAAAGGGATGGAATGGTCATCTTTGTCACTGAACATATTCAGTTTAAGAAACTTGCACTTTTAAGTGGGTGATATTGCAATTCAACTAAAAGAGCATGCAGTAAATGTGATAAAACAAAGTAATGGGAATATATAGGCCACCTTGTGCAGATGTAATCCATTTTCTTAACAGTTTCAATACTTTAATTAGTCACAATGGTCTCAATGACCTTATGTACTTGAAGACTTTAAAACTGACACAAGCTCCAGCAACATAGCTAACATAAACTCCTTAGACATATTAACTTCTTAAATCTTAGAAATATAGTTTCCATGGATATTAGGATCTGAGCTTCTAGTTCTACCAGGATAGAGTACGCAATAATTAAGAAATTGCTGAAGACACAGTTAATTATGGTAATATAGACTTTCATTACTCAGACCACCTTGCACAACAGATAGAATACAGAAATCAGCTCCTAAAAAAGTAACAAAATTGTTAAAATGAAAGGAGCTTTGAATAACAGTTACGAAATGGGCCCAAAGTAATGAACCATAACAGTCCACTAACATAAAACTGGAAACCGATCAATCTTCTGCTAATCCCAGATTCTGCCTTATGGCCTGTTTTGGCCTCATTGGCCAGAAACTGATTGGTAATTATCGAAAGGCTTCCTCTACTAGGGATAGCAAAACCTTACACATTATACAGGATAGTAGTACTATAAAAGCCCAAAAGCAATATGTAACCTTTCTAGTAAGTATTTCATATCACCAATAGGAAATCTAATACACACTACAACACACATTACAAACGCGCACTGAGAGAAACTAAATCACATCATTCAAACACTGGACTTTGAATTTGATAAGGTTAAGGAAAATGAAATAAACAGGATAATCCTCACATTACAGAAAGAAATATTCAGCTGGTTGGGATGGTACCACAAGTGCTGTAGTTGAAATATGCATAAAATAAATAATTAAATCACTAAGTTACCTCACCAACTGTAGTGCTGGTGAAAACTCTTATCCTAGTAGTCTAAAAATAAGCATTGTTAAATGAGTGCATAAGAAGGGAAGCAGACAAGAGGCTTCAGACTACTACCTAATATCAATGCTCCATACTTTAGTAGTGTGTTTGAAATGGTTATCACTTCTGCACTCTCTGCTTATTTTGCAAAAAACAAATTGTTAACAGAAAGACAGCACGGCTTTAGCAAAGATTGTTGTACAACAACTGCAATTAGTGAATTCCTCCACAATGTGTACATCCTAGATTAATGAATGAACACAACTGGTGTATTCTTAAATCTTTCCAAAGCCTTCAGATCAGTTAACCATGAGCTTTTCATTAAGAAACTGAAAGCTTACAATATCAAAGGCTCTGCACTTTAATCCATAGATTAACCTAACTGTTCTCTTTTGTAACAGAAGTACTTTATTCAGGTGCAGGTTTGCCATACAGCCCCACAACTCAATACCATAATTAACAAATGGGTGAATTGTTCCACAGCATACAGTTTTTAAGGTTTGACTTTGACCTATTTTTACCAGTTGACCTGTCAGATACAAAAGGCGAGGTTATAGGTCTCATCGGATTAGGAAAGGAAGTCAGCCGTTCTCTTTCAAAGGGACCATCCCAGGATTTGCCATAAGCAATTTAGGGAAATCTTGGAAACCCTAAGTCAGGATGGTCAGACATCGGTTTCAACATCGTCCTCCCAAATGCGAGTCCATTGTGCTAACCATTGTGCCACTTCGCTCGGTGGCTCATCTATGGAGTTACTGTTCATGTACTTAACAAATCACGAGTAGTGTACTAAACTTTCGTGCAAAATAGATAATATGATCATTGAATGTCAGTCTTCTAGAGATACAGTAATCCAGGTGATACCCCTGGGGTCAATCCTTGGCCACTTCCTCTTTCTGGATTATGTCAATGACATGACACAACCCTTCAACTCACATTTAGTAAGTTATGCTGATGACACTACCCTCTTATTTTGTGAGAAAGAATTTGAGGGATTACAGCCAGTTGCAACTGACAGTAAATAACCATATATTTTCTATGCCAAGGCCTAAACATTAATGTCAGTAAATCCCAGCTACTAACATTAAAAATAATTAGTTCTCATGAGATTGATGTAAACAATATAATTATGTGGTATTACTTCAGTAGAAATAGATAATATTAATTATCTTGGTGTCCACTAGGACAAAAATCTTTTTTGGGCAAACCACATGAATTCTTAAAACAAGAAAATCAGCAGTTTTTGTATCAGACAAGCCAATTGCCAAAAATAGATCAAGTCAAACCTCAAAAATTGTATGCTATGGAACAATTCACCGATTTCTTAATTATGACATTGAATTGTGGAGCTGTATGGCAAACCTGCACCTGAATAGAATACTGCAGTTACAAAAAAGAACAGTTAGGTTAATCTATGGACTAAAGTGCAGAACATCCTGCTGCGAAACTTTTGTCCAACATAAACAATGGAAACGTGAGGTTGGAATATCAACAGCATTAGGAACTGGATAGATCGCTATTCACCGTAAAGATGACTCGTCAAGTTGCAGACAGGCACGACGGAAAGGCTGTTACACATTTAGCTTTTAGCCAAAGTCTTCTTCAGCAAAGCAAATATGCACACATTCACACAAAAAGCACATCTCATGCACACATGGTCACTACGTCCAGCATCTCCAACCAGAATACAAATGTCACATGAACAGCAATCTGGATTGGGGTAGGGGTAGAGGGAAGAAGGGCACTGTCTGGCAGGATGTGCAAGGACTAGAGACTGCCAGATCCATAGTCCAGAGTGGGGGCATGCAGGAAAAAAAAAAAAATTACGAGTGGAAAAGGGAATGAGAGGAAAAGGAGAGGAACAGGGAAGGGGAATGGACAAGCGGGTATGCCGGCAAACAGTAGAACACAAAAAGAGTGAGGAAATGTGAAGAGGGGAGGAGGCAATACGACAAGGGGGAGGAAGCTGTAGGGTGGATGGTGTTGAGACAGTAGGTTACTGGTACATAAAGATGGAGGAGGGTTCTTGTGGCAGGTCTATACGAATCTGTTTATGGGCCATCTGGAGAAAAAAATACTAGCCTCCTAAAATTTCAAGGACCTCATCTGGTTTATATCCATTCACGATATCATCACGATTGGAACTCAGGGCCAGGATATCCTATCTTCATTCCTTCAACCTCAACACCTTCTCTTCCATCGACTTCAACTAGTACTCAACCCAGTGTTCCACCTTCCCAGATGTTGACTTCCTCTTCTCTGATCGCTCCATCCACACCTCTGTCCACATCAAACCCTCCAAACACCAACAGTACCAGCATTTTGACAGCTGCCATCCCTTCCACATCAAAAAATCCATCCCACAGCCTTGTCACCTGGGGACGGCCAACAGCTCCCATTCCCAGTATGCTGAAGGTCTCACTGAGGCTTTCACAGACTATCCCCCGAAGCTAGCCTTATACCACATTCTTCATCAGGGCTTTGATTATCTATCATCATCCCTGAAATGAGGGACATCCTACCCAAGGTCCTTCCCACCCTTCCTAAAGGGGTGTCTGTCACCTACCCAACCTCCACAACAACCTAGCAGATCCCTATGCCACTCCTAATCCCAAACCCTTGCCTGAGAGATCATATCCCGTGGAAGACGCAGGTGCAAGACTTGCCCAATCCACCCACCAGCACCTCCTATTCCTATCCTGTCACAGGCTTACATTAGCCCATCAGAGGCTGAGCCACCGGTGAAAGCAGCCATGTTCTATTCCAGCTCTGCTGCAACCATTGCAACCAACCAGCTGTTCACCAGGATGAATGGCCACCCCAAACCTGCGGCCAAGAGCAAAGTAGACCACCCTGTAGCACAACACGCTGCTGAACATACTATGTTTGATTTCAATGGCTGCTTCACAACCCGAGCCACCTGGATCCTCCCCTCCACCACCAGCTTTCCTGAAGTGTGCAAATGGAATTTATCCTTACAACACATTATCCACTCTCAAAACTAACCTGACCTCAACCTATGGTAACTTACTGACCCCACATCCTCCATCCAACAGATTCTGTCCCACTGTCCTATCACCTCCTCCCTTTTCAAATTCTCTCACCCTCTCTGTACACCATCCTCTGCCAATGTTCCTGCCTGTCCTTTCTCCTTCCCTGCTCCTCCCACTTTCTACTCCTCATTTTTCTCCCCTCACACCCCACCTCCCGATGCTGCGCCTGGTAGTCTAGTCCCTGGATGCTGCACCAGACAGCTCTCTTCTCACCCCCAATCCATACCCTGTTATCCTTCCCCCTTCCCCGCCCCACTCCATATTGCTACTCGTATGACAGTCACATTCCAATTGGACTGATAGCAGTAATGTGTGAGGTGTGCTCGATTGTGTGAATGTGTGTGTGCTTTCTTTGCTGAAGAAGGCTTTGGCTGAAAGCTATAATGTGTAACAACCTTATTGTTGTGCCTGCCTGCAACTTAATGGGTCATCTTTTTGGTGAAGAACAATCTATCCAACACTTAATACTGTTGATACTCCAACCTGGAGTTTCCATTGTTTGATTTTGCCTAATGGCTTTTCTTCCACCCCCCAACTCTGTGCTATTTTCCTTTATTACCATCTCTGATGAGCTGGTCTTCTCAGTGGCCATTCTTTCTCTTCCTTCCTCATGCTCAAAATTCTTCCCAAAGATAATTATAATATTCCTACAGTGTGTAAACTTTTAGATGGCAGACCTCTCCCTAGTCCTGAATCGGTAGAAGTCGGTAAACGTCGGGAGGCTTTGGTAGGCACGCAGTTTCGACTGCTGCCAACATTACGTAGCTGACTGTGTTCTACAAGGTAGCCATTGTCGTCTGCTTCGTTATTGTTTTGCGCTGTACTGTTCTGCGTGTTTTTATTGTGCAGTTGCGCTAAACATTATCAAAATGAGTGAAGAGACAGTTGCTGGCCCATCTCGGGAGTCGCCAACAAGCCCTACCGGCAGGCCTACGGTTAGAAGGAAACCAGTATTACGTAGCGATGCTTGCAAAATTATTGGATGAATGGTTTGTGAGCGCATAGTGTATATAACGATTTCAGTTTCGTTTACAAACAACATTTAAAGCAAATTTTACTTCCAAGCCTTTTGTCTACTTTCATGTAAGCATGACGCGCAATTTGTAGTGCCAGCACTGCAACTAGTAGGTGTGCCTTGTCTTCCCCCCCCCCCCAACGGCTCCAACTCCACTCGCCAGCCAATTCTTGCTTCCTCCTCTCTCCCCGCACTCCCCTCACAACTCTGCCGTCTTACAGTTAACATACTGTACAGATCATATTTCCTCCCACATCCTTGAGCATTTCCACATTTTATTTTCCACACCTACTCATGCCACACGAACTCCTATAGCTCATCCACTTGTTTTTCCCCATGATTTTGTGCATTTTTTATTTGTTTGTGTGTGTTTATGAGCATTTTTCTATCTTCACATATTTCTGCATATTTTCACATATTTGTGAGTGTTTTGAGTATCTGTGCATGTTTTTGTGTGCCTGTATGTATTTTTTATGCATTGTTTTCTGTTATCCATCTATCCTCACAACCACCCGACACCTTCATTTGCCCATGTTCTACATCATTTACTGTTTCCAACACCATCCCTGCACAATGAACCCTGCTCCATCGTTCTGCAACATAAAAGTATCCCTTTCCCCGGCTACAGCCTGGTCCCACATCCCGTTCCTTAAATGCTGCCTAAACCATGGAATCTCCCCCGTAGCCTAATTATAAAAATTCCTTTTCTGGATCCCACCCCTCATTTCACAATGACCGCCATCTTTTCAGACTCTGCTAGTTCCTTTCCCTCACAAATCCAGTACTGCAAAAACACATTTCCATGGCACAGGCAACCTAGAAACACCTTTGCTCCCTCCGCAAGATACTGCTACTGTGCAATCGCAACTACATACATCACATCTCTAAAGCTGAAATCCTTTCTCTCAAGCACCTGGAAAGAGCAGTCCAGATACCACCTCCATAAGTTACCCAATTTGGTAACATCCTACTGCCATCTTGTGATACCCCTATCCAACTTCTATCCTACTTCAGTGTTCCTCCTAGCCAACCCCTAATAACACCCAGACACTGCCTATCAGATCTTTTCATCTTGTCACATCCCCGAAAACTCTCTATCAACACTCCAAATCCAGAACCCAAACAATTCCGGAATGCTACCGTCAACTTTACCAACCGTGCTCCTCCCCCAATCCTACCTAACCACTCTCCAGTCCCTTCCAGGAACTCCTTACCTCCAACTTGGCTACACTATCCTTCATTCAGGGTGTATACGTGGACAAGGAAAAAAAATTCCCGGATTTCCCAGTTAAAAATACACTTTCTCCCGGGCTGAAACATAGTTTTTCCCTGTTAATTGACAGTATATTTTCTCTCGGAACTGTACAGCTTATCAATCCTTTGAATGGTTATGGTTTTATATATGGGCGTAGAATTTCCTGGCGCTTTGGAAATAAACACCTTTTGGAAAGATGTTTGATGTGCAGTAACATGTACACTGCATATTTTCGTATTACGAAAGTATAAATTCGAATTCCACCAAACACCACATGTTACTTTCCGAAGCATTGCAATAGAGATTGTGATGCGTATTTGTAAGCCAGTCATAGCTCATGTCACATGATCTCGCCAGCCAATGACAGCGGATATTCAGAGCTTCGGACACGTGGTGTAGTCAGCCAATAGCAACATCACTGTTCAGTAGCACGGACACACGAACAGGTAATGGTTTAAATTAATATATATAATATTACTACAAGAAAAACAAAGCTTTCACATATAATATTGGTCTCTGAGGCCAATACACTGCAAGAGAAGCTAAGCTTTCACATATAATGTTGGTCTTTTATGCACATATTACATTTTAAGATATATCACACAAATGTGCCAGTAAATTTTTTGAATAACGACGTAATCTTCTGGGCTATAAATTCTTCTAAGTGGCTCGTCATCAAAGAGCTGATTTTTAAATGAGTCCCAGATTCCCAGTGAAGTGCGCATCGACCTGATATTAAGCTTTTCCATGTGGTTTCGGGATGTAAATTTCCTTGGGTACCAGTACTTTGTTATCTCATGTCTGGTTCTTTGTTATGGCATAATGCCATACATGCTAGAAGATGAAAACGTACACTTGAAATGCACTGAACAGTTGAAACTAGCCAATAGTCTGAAATTAAACCCTTTGTTTCAAATATACTGACTGCCTCAGCGGAAAAGATTAATAAAAGAAAATTTCTTCAGCAAACCGATAAAAATAACTTCATTGTTCTGCATGGCACTTAATGCTTGACTGTCATAAAGGTGGAAATAAAATAAAATCTGAAACTAATAACATATTTTAGCCTTCCGTAATTACGTGAATGTATTTTAATTCACATGATAGCTCCCGGCCAAAGAAATCAATTTTGTTTTCATTTGACGTGAGTGCAGTACACAAAGAGGAAACAGCAAAATCACTAAATGTAAACACGGGTCACATGGAGACTACCCGCTTCCCTATTATAACTAAGACTGCTCTGCGCATCAGACCCGTATCTACGATATTTCCGAACCGGGGCAATGGTAGATAGTGGCGTCACTCGAGTGTTTGAGATAGGACGTCAAAAATTTAAAAAATCGAATTTTCAAAAATACGTTCATTTTGTAGTGCACATCTTTCTGAAGACTCTGATACATACAACATATGTGTACGAGGAATTGTAAGACATGTTATCTGATCTTAAGTGTGCCAAAGTGCAGTGCCACACCTCTTCACACAGCATTCTTCTATCGCACGTCACTGTATTTCGGTCTGTGGAATTGAAACGTGTATATTTTGTACTGGATGCCATCAAACTATATTCAGGACAGCAGAAATTGAAATGTCCTATGGAGCCTCTCCTGCTTCCAGTCGGCCGGTTTGACATCCTGCCCCTCTTTTTTCTTTAAAAAAAAAAAAAACTCTTCAGAAAATTTGCGTTCTTTATTCCCTATTAGCTAACAACTTGCTGCTTTTTGTGACATAAAATTAAGTATAGGATACATAAATCCGGTAAAGAGAAGAGACAAGCAAGACCGTACACATTTCTTCAATCCTTAGCTCCTAGAATTTTTTTCTCTCTAATCTTGCTACAGCCTTACATGGTGTGCTTTCCTTTCTGCGAAAGGATCTGTTACCTCACCAAAGTTCGTCAAAAGTTTTGCTACTTGAAAAATAGAATGTCGTTGTCTAATACTGAAAAAGCTGTAAGCACAAATAGGCCCAAGACTGGTGTGGTTTCTCGACCTGATTACCTATATTTTGTCACTGTCTGCGAGCTAAAACAAAATAGGCCTTTATAATACTGCAGCAATTGTAACACACGCCAAATAATCGAGACTGTTTTGGCAGAAATGGTCATTTTTACAACACGGCAGAATATAATTCACAAAGTACCACTATCAAATGCCTATTAGGACTACTACAAGCAAAAACCTTTACGTTAGGAAATAGTTTTACACTTCATTCATATGCTCCGGTTTCTCAAGCATGAGATCGAAAAGTAGTAGTGTGAAATTTTTATAGAAATTTGGAATCGTCTTATTCTTCCATAATTTGTGTGATGTCCCCGTTTCTTCTCCTTCCTCGTTCTAACAAACAATGTTGTCATCACTAATTCTGTATCTATTCCTGCCAATGTCAAAGGTTATTCACCGGTTAACTTCACTAATTCTGCCAGAATCACCAGTTTAGTTATCCCACAATTATTCTCTGGTTAGGCATTGTTACGTGTTCGTACAACGCGTTTTCCGCCCTACTTCCAGAATAGACCTGCTGCTAGATCGGCCGCCAGCCGGAGACTGTACAACTGGCCCTTGCTAGTATAGTGATCTGGCCAAAAATTTTCTGTCAAAATTTCATTTTCTTGGATACACCGGGAAGATGCTTACACAGCCAAAAGGCATGTTTCTGTAGGCAGAAGCGGAAGAAGATACTACTCAACTGCGCATGTGCATGATCCCACTCGTAACTGCTAAAACAAATCTAATGTTAACAGTTGTGACGTCATGCTCATTGGAGGCAATTTGTTGTTACGAAGCATTGCATAGTCTTCCTAAAGCCTTTGACACATTTGGCTGTTGGCAGACGCTTGTATGAGCACTGTGTTTTGTGGCTGTATATGGCACATTTCTTTTGCAATTTAAGTTTTATTTTAGTTTTTTCTCTTGTTCACGTTTTATGGCTGCAGTATTATTCTGCAGTAGCAGGATACAGTAATATCCTTTGTTAGAGTATTGGTTCTTACCAGTCAAAACTACAAAAATTTAACTGAGAACAAAAACAATGAAAAATTCCCGGGTTTTTCTCGGTTTTCTCTCGGATGAAAAAATTCCCGGGTTTTTACCGGATCTCCCGGTTGTCCTGGTTCATAGACACCCTGTTCATTAGAATACCAACCTTTCAAAAGAGGAAAGGACAGCCACACACAGCCTAAAAACAGATCATGATCTAATCATTGTCCCTGCAGACAAAGTTGCCACCACTGTCATAATGAGTCGCAATGAGTACTAGGCTGAAGGCCTCTGGCATTGTCTGACTTGGCTACCTATAAACTATGCCAGAGTGATCCCATACCAGAATACCAACAAAATGGCAAATTCCTGCTTAAAGCCTTAGGTTCCTTCCAGAGTCTCTCCCTTGAATCCATTTTCCTACTCACCCTATGACATCCCACATACCCATCTTCTACATGCTCCCTGAAATTCACAAGCCCAACAAACCTGGACGTCGCACTGTAGCCAGTTATTGTGCCGCCATTGGAAGGATTTTGACTCTCATTGATCAACACCTCCAACCAGATGCCCGTAATCCAGTCTCCCAGGTCAAGGATATCAACCACTCCTTTCACCGACTCTCCATCATTCCGACTCCTTTATCTGCTGAATTCCTACTCATCACTGTTGAGCCAACTCCCTATGCACCAACATCCATCATGCCCATAGTCTTAATGCTATTGAACACCACTCTTCCCAATGTTCTTCAGACTCCAAACCCACTACCTCATTCCTAATACACCTTACTAACTTTATCCTACCTCACAACTACTACTACTTTGAAGTGAAGGTATACAAACAAACCCACAGCACAGCAAACCTGTTCATAGGTCATCTAGAGGAAACCTTCCTTGCCTCCCAAAACCCCAAACCACTGGAATGGTTCCCATTCATTGATGAAATCTTCATGATCTGGACTCAAAAAGCCAAGACACCTTATCCTCATTCCTTCACAACCTCAGCACCTTCTCTCCCATCTGCTTCATCTGGTTTTCCTCAAACCAGCACACCACCTTCATAGACTTGAACACCTCCTCTCTGATGGCTCTATCCACACCTCTGTCCACATCAAACCCTACAACAGTACCTGCAATTTGACAGTTGCCACCCTCTCCACATCAAAAAAATCCATCCCACACAGCCGTGCCACCTGCAGATGGCATATCAACAGTAACAACAACTCCCTTTGTCAGTATGCTGATGGTCTTCACAAACACGTCCCCTATCCTCTTACCACCACCAGAGCCATCTACAAAAAGAGTGCCTCTTCGTTACCCAATCTCCCCCCCCCCCCCCCCCCCCCACTGGAACAACTGAATCACATCATGCTTTGAAATAAGGAAATAAGGGACATCCTACCAAAGATCCTTCCTACCCCTTCTACAGTGGTGTTCTGTCACTCACCCAACCTCCACAATAACCCATTCCATCCTTATGCCACTCCAAATCCCAACCCCTTGGCACAGAGGTGTGAAAGACCCAGGTGCAAAACCTGTCCAATCCACCGACATAGCATTTCATATCTCAGTCCTGTCACAGGTTCATCTTACATCATTAGAGGCAGGGCCACCAGTGAAAGCATCAATGTTCTGCTGCAACCACTGTACATCTTTCTCGATTGGTATGACTACCAACCAGCTGTCCACCAGAATGAATGGCCACCCCCAAACTGTGGGCAAGAGCAAAGTAGACCTCCCTGTAGCACAATATGCAGATGTATATGACATGCTTGATTTCAATGGCTGCTTCATGGTCTGGGGCACCTGGATCCTCCCCTCCACCACCAGCTTTTCTGAACTGCATAGATGGGAGTTACAACACATTCTCCATTCCTGAAAATATCCTGGCCTCAACCTATGGTAATTAACTTTTCCCACATCCTCCACCCAACAGTTTCCACCCCCTTGTCCTATCACCTCCTCCCATTTCACATTCTCTCACCCTCTTCATGTGCCACCCTCTGCCAATGTACCCGCTTGCCCTTTCACCTTCCCTGCTACTCTCCTTTTCCTCTGCCCATTTTACATCCCGATGTTGCACCTGACAGTCTAGCCCCTGCATGCTCTGCCAGACAGCACTCTTCTCTGCCTCCGCCCTTACCCTGCTATTCCCCCCCCCCCCCCTCTCTCTCTCTCTCTCTCTCTCTCTCTCTCTCTCTCTCTCTCT
Organism: Schistocerca piceifrons; assembly: GCF_021461385.2. Classification (NCBI taxonomy): domain Eukaryota; kingdom Metazoa; phylum Arthropoda; class Insecta; order Orthoptera; family Acrididae; genus Schistocerca; species Schistocerca piceifrons. The sequence continues at coordinate 387,938,004 of NC_060142.1, forward strand.
CTCTCTCTCTCCTCTTCCCTTCCCCACCCATTCCAGACTGCTGCTGAAGTGACAGTCACATTCCGATCAGAGCTGCCAGTGGTAGAGGTCATGTGTGCATGAGGTGTGCTTGCTTGTGTGTGTGTTTTCTTTGTTGAAGGCAGTTTTGGCCAAAAGCTGTAATGTGTACCAGTATTTCTGTTGTGTGTGTCTGCAACTCAATGGGTCATCTTTAAAATGAGTAGCAACGTAGCAATCTATCCTTCCCCCAACTTTGTTACACATTTAACAATGTGTTCCTTATATTTGTAGAAGCTTGTTGTATCGTTTGTGACTAGGAAATGCAAATTAAATGAGTGCTGTGATATATATAATTACAATACTGGAAGTAAATGTAACTACTTCAGGCAGAGGACAAAATTAAAATTAACCTCTCAATAGTCCTTAGAGTAATGAGCAAATATGGTCCAACAAGCTGCCACGTAGTTTAGAAATTTGTGAAGCAAAGCTGTCCCCCAGGGAGTTGAAAACTTTCCTAGTAAACTGATGTTTGTATTCATTCGGTGAATTCCAAGCTACAAGTCATCTGTTGCAGTGTGTGATATATTTAGAATATTAAGATGAATACATGCACCCCTGCTACAATATATGCAAGTATTATTTTTATCAATTTATAACTCTGCCTATGTATGATGTTTGGTGTAGTCTTCAAGCTCAGTGATTTCTTGAAAAAATGTAAATAAATAAAATTTATATGTAATTAGCCCTTAAAAAAACTCTAAATGGCCAGCTTGCAGCTGTACAAATAATTTTATTTAGTTTTGTATCAGTATTCTATGTTTGATCTGTTGAACTGTTCCACATCATAATATTAATTGTGAATTTGATCTATGGATCAGGGTAACTAACGTAAAAAATATAAACTTCACCCACAACTCCCATTGGCATTGACTGACCACCTTGCAGTTTTGTATCAGTATTCTATGTTTGATCTGTTGAACTGTTCCACATCATAATATTAATTGTGAATTTGATCTATGGATCAGGGTAACTAACGTAAAAAATATAAACTTCACCCACAACTCCCATTGGCATTGACTGACCACCTTGCCATCCTTTGCAATTGGTGTCACTGGATGTGGTATGGAGGAGTGTGGCATCACCACAGTGCTTTCCAGGCTGTTGTCAGTTTTAATGGCCTGGAGCCACTATTATTTAGTCAATTGGCATCACTAGGCTGAGTGCACCGCATCCAGTCCTCACCAAAGAAAAATCTCTGATAGCACCAGGAATCAAACCCAGTCCTGACACCTCAGCTGTGGAGGCAGACTTACTCTATTAAATTTGCATGGCATAAGCATTGCCACCTTTTATCAGTCAAGAAGGCTTGGAGAGTGTTTCTGCTAGAAAGAGAAGATAAGCAATTGTATGCATTTCATTTACAGAATCAACTGACATCACGTAGTTCCAGTAATACAGACATAGAGGAATTCTGGCAAAGATTAAATAGACTGTAAATCGTGGACTGAAGAACAATGTGCCTAGTAAGTGGATTAAGGACAGAAAAGACCTACCATGGTTTAAGAACATAATTAGGAAAATGCTGAGCAAGCGAAGACTATTGCACTTTTGATTCAAAGGAGGACATGCAAATGATGACAGGCAAAGGTTAGTAGTTATTTGCGCTTCTGTGAAAAGATCTATGGCCAAGAACACAAGAGAATTATAGTCCTATATAAAATTTCTAAGTGGGTCTAATGTTTCCGTCCAATCACTTACTAACCAGTCTGATGTGACAGCACAAGATAGCAAAACAAAAGCTGAAGTTTTAAATTTTGCATTAAAGAAATCATTCACATAGGAGAATCCTACAAACATACTGTCATGTGACCATGGAACAGACTACTATATGAATGACACAGTGACAAGCATTCCTGGCATAGACAAACAACTGAAAGCACTGAAAACAAATGTCACCAGGTCTCAATGGAATTCCAATTCGGTTTTACAAAAAGTACTCTACAGTACTGGGCCCTTGCTTAGCTTGCATTTATGACACACTTCTGGCCCCACACAAAGTCCCAAGTGACTGGGAAAAAGCGCAGGTGATTCCTGTACATAAAAAGGGTAAAATAAGGAACCCACAAAATTACAGATCGCTATTCTTAATACCAGTTTGTTGTAGAATTCAAGATATTCTCAGTTTAAATAAAATAAATTTCCTTGAGACTGAGAAGCTTATGCCCACAAATTAGAAAGGTTCTAGAAAGCATTGCTCCTGCAAAACTCAGCTGACCTTTTCCTCACACAATACACTGTGAACTATGGATGAAGGGTAACAGGTAGATTCCATATTTTTAGATTTCCGGGAAGCATTTAACACGGCATCCCACTGGAGACTGTTAATAAACATATGAGCATATGGAATAGGTTTCCAGATATGTAAGGGGCTCACAGACTACTTAAGCAATATAACCCAGTAAGTCATCCTCAACAGTGAGTGTTCATTAGTGACAAGTGTACCATCAGACCTGCTCCAAGGAAGCATGATAGGACTGCTATTTTTTTCTGTTCACATAAATGATCTGATGGACAGGGTGAGCAACAATTTATGGTAGTTTGCTGATGATGCCATGGCGAATGGGAAGGTGTTGAAGTTCAAGGTTTGTAGAATGATACAAGGTGACCTAGATAAAATATCTAGATGATGTGATGAATGGTAGCTTTCTCTAAATCTATAAAAATGCAAGTTAATGTGGATGAGTAGGAAAAGCCAACCTGTAATGTTCAGAAACAACATTAGTAGTGTCCACCCTGACACAGTCACATCGTTTAAATATCTGGGTGAAACATTGTAAAGTGATAGGAAATGGAACGAGCATTTGAGAATTATGGTAGAGAAGGTGAGTGACTGACTTTGGTTTATTGGGAGAACTTTGGGAATAGGTGGTTCACCTATAAAGGAGACCACACATACGACACTAGTGCAACCTATTCTTGAGTAATGCTTGAGTTTGGGGTCCACACCAGGTCGCACTAAAGTAAGACATTGAAGCAATTCAGAGGGCAGGCTGCTATAATTGTTATCAGTAGCTTCAAACAACATGCTTCAGGAACTCAATGGGAATTCCTGGAGTGAAGGTGTTATTTTTGAGGAACACTATTGAAAAATTTAGAGAACGACATTTGAGGCTGACTGTCACACTATTTTACTACCACCAATATACATTTTGCATAACTATTACAAAGACAAGATATGAGAAATTTGGGCTCACATGGAGGCACGCAGACAGTCATTTTCCCCTACTGCAGGTGGAATTGGAGAGGACAAGACTAGCAGTGGTACAAGGTACCTTCTGCCGTATACCCTACAGTGGCTTGTGGAGTATGTACATAGATGTAGATGTATAGTGATAGTTTAATGCTAATACAGTATACAGATTATATTTTATGTGATGTCTCTGGCTTGTGTTAATGTGCATCTTGACTCATTTCCCATCTCTGAAGATTCTTTATCTTGATGGGATTTACAGAACACAATGAATGAATGTAGTGCAACGTGAGTTGAAATCTTTCAAAGAGGGTAAATGGTTGATCAATGAAGACCAATGGCATGAGGATGTGTGTGGGGGAGGGGGGGGGGGGGACGACCTTCCTCAACAACAGATGACCACCATGTGGAGAGTCTAGTGGTGATTCACATACATATTGTTTTGTTGATAGAGAGGTTTTGACTGAACTCATGGCACAAAATTGTAATGAAAGAACTTTACATGAATTGTGCCATTACAAAATTCATCCCTTGGTCATTGAAAGGTGAAAGGAACTGTATAGCATGAATATCAGTCAGGAGATGGTTGAGAATGCAAACAGTGATTAAATTTGCTGGTTATGTTGTGGCAGAAGATAGACTTGTCTAGGACAATAACACTGAAGCAAAAATGAAATGTCATGGTAGGTTGGGAAGCAGTTCATCACTTGACAGAGAAAGCAAGAATGCACTTATTCAACATCAAGGTTCTGAAACTGGAAAGTTACTGAATATCTTGAATTTATAACACTGCTGTAGAAGGGTTTTTAACAAGTTTGCAAGAACTTTGCAGAAAGAGGTCTGAATTGTAGGGAAATATTTAGATTTTGTATCATAAAAGCATACCATATAACAAATTGCTTATGATATAGGAAAGCAGCAAAATATTGCACAACTCTTGTGTCCACTTACACCATTCTCCTAATTTGCCACCGGAAGACCTCATCCTGTTTCTCAATATCACAATCAAGTAAAACAGAAAATGTTTTCAGAGAACAGACAGGATTCAGAGATGTGAGAACTTGACACCATTCCAAAGAATGCATTTCACCAAGGAAATAAAAGTTGGTAATGGTGAGTCACCAGAGAGCGGACTATTTTATAATGACAGATTTCAATATGCTGCACGATAAAAAATAAAATGCCTGTAGCACAAGGTTGGTTCTTATTTAAAACCTTCCCATACATTCATTTTTTATTATTGTTTGGTTAAATTTTAACATACCCAGCAAAAGATGAGCCAAAGGGTCTAATCCGCCAGGCCCAGTTTTGGCAACGGTAGCAGAGGACAATGCTTCTTCAAAGTGACTCAAGCCAATTTTGATTTGTATTTGCACAACTCATGCGAACATTATGGAATGAGAACATCAACAGTTAACTCTAACATTATCAAAAGGCTTGACTGCTACTCACCATATAGAGGAGATGCAGAGTCACAGACACATACAATGAAAAGACTGCTATACATCAAAGCTTTCAGCCATAAGGCCTTCTTCTGAAGTAGAAAACACACACACACACACACACACACACACACACACACACACACACACACACACACACACATTCTCACAAGCATAACTCACAGACACACGATCACTGCATCTAGCCACTGTAGCTGGACTGTGAACTGCAACAGCACATGATGGGAGAAACAAATTGGCATTGGTGGTGGTGGGAGAGGAGGAGGCTGGGGCAGGGAAAGACAGCACAGTAGGGGTGGGGAAGTTGTGCTGCTTGATGGAGCATGCAGGGATGTGGTGGGGGTCAGAGAAGGGCTGCTAGGTTCTGTCAGGAAATTTGATTGAGGGTGGGGGGGGGGGGGGGGGGGGAGGGGTCAGGGTGGGGAGCAGAAAAGGAGGGAAGTACAGGAGGGGAAAAGACTAGTGGTAATGTTCTTGAGATAGAAGGTTGTGTAATGCTGAGATGGGAGCAGGGAGAGGGTTAGGTAGGTGAAGAACAGGGACTAGCGAAGTCTGAGGCCAGGGGGTTTATGGGTACATAGTATATCTTGCAGGAAGAGCTCCATCTGTGCAATTCTGAAAAGTTAGTGGTGGCAGGAAAGATCCAGATGGCACAGGTTATGAAGCAGTCATTGAAGTGAAGTACAATGTGCTGATCTCCATTCCTTATCTCACAAGTTACCTACCTGCCATCTGGACACAAAGGAGGACCCCCCGCCCAGTGACACAGAAGTACCATGCAGACTGGAACACCTGAATCACATTCTTCCCCAGGGTTTTGACTACCTTTGTGCACTGAAATGAGAAATGTCCTCCCAACCATCCTCACCACCCTTCTTCACACTGTGGTATTCCATTGCCCACTAAACCTGTGCAGTATCCTTGTCCATCACTACTTCACCCCTTACCTCAATGCTCATATTCCTGCAACAGATCTAAATGCAAGACCTGTCCCCATATTTCCTCCCACCACCACATACTCCAGCCTGGTCACAAGCATCTCCTACTCTGTCAAAAGAAGGGCTACTTGGGAAAGCAGTGAGGTGATATACCAATTAAGCTGCAACCATTGTGCTGTTTTCCTACATGGGGCATGACAATTAACAAGCTGTCTGCCTGCATGAAGGACCACCGACAAACTGTGTCTAATGACTGCTGGACCACCCAGCTCCTGAACATGCTCTGTCCAACAAAATGTACTTCACTTCAATGATTGCTTCAACTGCCTGTGTCATCTGGCCCTTCTGTCACACCAGCCTTTCTGTATTGTACAGGTGAGAACTCTCCCCGCAATACAGCCTACATTCCCGTAACACCCCCAGGTCTCAACCTTCGTTACCCCCCGTCACTCACCTTTGCATCCCCTTCCTGTTCCCACTCCAGCAGTAAACAGCCTTTCTATTCCACTACTATTTTTCCCCTCCTCTGTTTCTCTCCTGCTTCCACTCCTCTCCCTCCCCTTCTCCAAACCACATGAATGAACCTGGCAGCCCAACTCTGTCTTAGCGGGTTCCTAAGTCCCTGCATGATTCCCACAAGCAGCACTACACCTTTCCCCACCCCCTACCCCTGCTATTTCCTCCCCTCCCCTTCCCTGCCCCCCCCCCCCCCTCCCCCACACACACACCAGATTGCTTTCTCCCATCAGCTGGTGTTGCTGTTAGCAAGTCCAGCGACAGACAGTGGCCATGTGTGTGTGAGATGTGCTTGTGTGAATGTGTGTCCCGTTTTCTAGTTCAGAAGAAGGCCTTTAGACTGAAAGCTTAAATGTACAATAGCCTTTTAATTGAGCCTGTCTATGATTCAATATCTTCTCTGTATGGTAGCAAGCTATCCTTTTCATAATATTGTTGTTATTCAATCCTGTATTTTTCTGAACAGTTAACCCTGGGGTTTTCAACCCTTGATTTCCTGAATACAAGTACTTGGTTCTCACTCTCAATTAGGATAACTTTTCTCTGATATTGTTTACACACAGTGACAAGCCAAAACATTAGGGACCAAGGCCCACCCACTAGCCTGAATGCCATCTGGTGGTGTAGCAAGCACATGATCTGGTAAGGAAGGTGTATAAGTGAAAAATATGGGCTGTAAATGGGGAAATCCACTGAAATAAGGGACTCCGCCGAAGGACAGATTCCCCCTCAAGGGTATATCTACTTTTTCTGAGGAGCTTGACTCCATGCAAAAACAGATCCTTTTAGAGGTGAGGGGGATTAGTACTCCTCCTTGGACCATCCAATTTACATGAAAATGTGTGTCAGATGGAACAAGTGACATGTTCCATGCAAAGGAGTGCGTGACACATGGGAAGCTGTGTAGTGAATGGAGCCTCAGGAATACCAGGTAACTGCCTCGGGCAATTAGCCTTACAATGGTGCAGTGCTCTGCTGGTATCGACAAATATATCCCCAATTCTCAAGGGACCAAAAAGAAACAAATCCAAAAATTAAGGGACTTGATGATTTCTCAAATACCCAACTATCAGGCAATTAATAAATGGAAACTGTTGCGACAACTGGATTGGGGGAAGGACTAGTCAAAAAGTGGAAAACATCACTGGGATGTTGGACCAGACTTCCTAAGAACAAACATAGACAAAGGTCTTGAATATTAGACCTTCGAGAAAAGACTCTCTAAGACTGAAGTGGGTAAAGAGATTCCTCCCACCTATAAGGCACAGAATAAGAGAACAAGGCAGGAGTCCTTAACTCTCACTTCCCAGGATAACCAATTCCAGAAAAAGCAGAGGTAGGAAACAGGGAAATAGTTTTTAGGGTGGTGATAATCCAACAAGGACAGCCACTTAATACCATCACCCTGCAGCAGGAGGAGCTAGTTCAGATGGCTCTCGTTGATAAGACTGGGAAAGGTGCAAGTCAAGGTCCCAAATTAGGAAGGGCCAAAGGTGCTCTAAACTTTGTGGAGTGATAAGAACAAGAGATTGACTGAAGGATATGGTGTCCAAGATAGCTCCATGGGAGGAGGCAAAGCTGCTGGTCAGTTCCAGGAAAAGTGTTATAGTCAAAACTGTAGCTGGATCAGAAGGCAGCATGTAGAACTTTGGACAAAGAACAAAAAACAAAAACATGAAAATCATGTTTAAAGATAACTTCTGCAATGCCGGGCTTGAACAGTAAGTTTAATGGCTGGCCATGGAAACTACAAGCAACATCTGTACATAATGGGAATAGAGAAAGAAGTTCCCAAATGTAGACTATGTGGTGCACGCGATGAAAGCACACATTCACTCTTCCAACGCGATGCACTGAAGGCAAAAATACACAAAATATTTGCATCACAAATTCCTGAAGTGATTGTGTTTAATGAAGCACTAGTAAATGGCACTGGATGGCTTTACTAGAATGACATGGAGAGAGACCACACAATAAACTTAGTTTTGGTTTGGGCGACAGGAGAAGACCGCTGTTGTTATGTCTCTCTGATTAAATCAAATCAAGGGCAGTTTTTTTATGGCTGGGCACCTTGGAGTTAGCATTTCAGAATCTGCAAAGCTGGCCAACTGTTTGCAAGCAAATGTTGTGAGCAGCTAAAGAAAGTGGTTGAAGCAATGAGTAAGCAACAAGGTGTTGGACATCCACATCTCATCACTATAATATGTGAAGGCTTTCCCACACTGTACAGTGAGATAGGCAACCACTTCTGGCAGACCTGACAATGGAATACAACACTGTTACAAACACAAGTGTTTCAGAGCACACCATTCAGTCGACATAACTGTACTTCGGGTTCTGCAGCAGATGACCCCCATTGTGTTCCCATGTTGACCAATGACACTGACAGTAACAACTGCAGTGGGCACAGGATCATGTAGTTACAGTCGTTTGAGAAGCAGAACTGTGAATTCACACTGATGTCTTCGCCACCAAATTCACCTGATCTGAACCCCATAGAACACACCTATGACACTATCGGGTGCCAGCTCCATGGTCACAAACCACTGGCCTATAATTTATGGGAATTGGACTTCTGCACAGACATCTGGTGCCACCTACCTTAAAAAACCTGCTGACGACTTGTCTCTATACTAACTAATTAAAAGATCAGGCTTCATGGTGCACACTTCATCAATCAAGTGCTTTAGTATCCTCAACGTCAGTCTATATTTGATGTCAGAACATAGTAGTCGGTTGATAACAACCTGCTCTCTTGGCTCTTAATGTTGGCTTTCACAAACCAAAATTGACACATTCCCTACAGGTAGCTCCTAAACTGGTCCCATGAGGCAGAGTGCACTCCATTTCAGTCCTCCCACCAAGGAAAAAATCTTGGCAGTACTGGGAATGTAAGTCATGTACCCCGTACATCTGTCAGACAGACTGTCCACTCGGGTACAGAGGAAGACAGATGACCCTGGTGCCTGTACACGAAATATTAAGTTTAATATACAATCAGTGAAGCCCCAAGTTCCTGAACTACGACACTGTTGTTGTGTGGTCTTCAGTCCTGAGACTGGTTTGTGCAGCTCTCCATGCTACTCTATCCTGTGCAAGCTTCTTCATCTCCCAGTACCTACTGCAACCTATATCCTTCTGAATCTGCTTAGTGTATTCACCTCTCGGTCTCCCTCTACGATTTTTACCCTCCACGCTGCCCTCCAATACTAAATTGGTGATCCCTTGATGCCTCAGAACATGTCCTACCAACCGATCCCTTCTTCTGGTCAAGTTGTGCCACAAACTTCTCTTCTCCCCAATCCTATTCAATACTTCCTCATTAGTTATATGATCTACCCATCTAATCTTCAGCATTCTTCTGTAGCACCACATTTCGAAAGCTTCTATTCTCTTCTTGTCCAAACTATTTCTCGTCCATGTTTCACTTCCATACATGGCTACACTCCATACAAATACTTTCAGAAATGACCTCCTGACACTTAAATCTATACTCAATGTTAACAAATTTCTCTTCTTCAGAAACGCTTTCCTTGCCATTGCCAGTCTACATTTTATATTCTCTCTACTTTGACCATCATCAGTTATTTTGCTCCCCAAATAGCAAAACTCCTTTACTACTTTAAGTGTCTCATTTACTAATCTAATTCCCTCAGCATCACTCGACTTAATTCGACTACATTCCATTATCCTCGTTTTGCTTTTGTTGATGTTCATCTTATATCCTCCTTTCAAGACACTGTCCATTCCGTTCAACTGCTCTTCCAAGTCCTTTGCTGTCTCTGACAGAATTACAATGTCACCGGCGAACCTTAAAGTTTTTATTTCTTCTCCATGGATTTTAATACCTACTCTGAATTTTTCTTTTGTTTCCTTTACTGCTTGCTCAATATAGAGATTGAATAACATCGGGGAGAGACTACACCACTGTCTCACCCCCTTCCCAATCACTGCTTCCCTTTCATGTCCCTCGACTCTTATAACTGCCATCTGGTTTCTGTACAAATTGTAAATAGCCTTTCACTCCCTGTATTTTACCCCTGCCACCTTTAGAATTTGAAAGAGAGTATTCCAGTCAACATTGTCAAAAGCTTTCTCTAAGTCTACAAATGCTAGAAACATAGGTTTTCCTTTCCTTAATCTTTCTTCTAAGATAAGTCGTAAGGTCAGTATTGCCTCACGTGTTCCAACATTTCTACGGAATCCAAACTCATCTTCCCCGAGCTCAGCTTCTACTAGTTTTTCCATTCGTCTGTATAGAATTCGTGTTAGTACTTTGCAGCGGTGGCTTATTAAACTGACTGACTGGTAATTTTCACATCTGTCAACACCTGCTTTCTTTGGGATTGGAATTATTATGTTCTTCTTGAAGTCTGAGGGTATTTCACCTGTTTCATACTTCTTGTTCACCAGATAGTAGAGTTTTATCAGGACTGGCTCTCCCAAGGCCGTCAGTAGTTCCAATGGAATGTTGTCTACTCCGGGGGCCTTGTTTCGACTCAGGTCTTTCGGTGCTCTGTCAAACTCTTCACGCAGTATCGTATCTCCCATTTCATCTTCATCTACATCCTCTTCCATTTCCATAATATTGTCCTCAAGTACATCGCCCTTGTATAGACCCTCTATATACTCCTTCCACCTTTCTGCTTTCCCTTCTTTGCTTACAACTGGGTTTCCATCTGAGCTCATGATGTTCATACAAGTGGTTCTTTATCTCCAAAGGTCTCTTTAATTTTCCTGTAGGCAATATCTATCTTACCCCTAGTGAGATAAGCCTCTACATCCTTACATTTGTCCTCTAGCCATCCCTGCTTAGCCATTTTGCACTTCCTGTCGATCTCATTTTTGAGACGTTTATATTCCTTTTTGCCTGCTTCATTTACTATGACAATAACAAATTCAAAATCAATGGCTTAAGTAAGAGTTTTCACTTTATTTATTCAACATGAAATGAATTTGATGAGATACATCATTCTTGATTACTTTTCAGATCCTTCCTGGCTTCAGAGAAATGTTCTTTCAGAATTATATTCAGTTTGTCAGTCAGCATGGCAGATCTTGTCAATAGACTCAAATCTTAAACCATTTAGATACATATCCAGTTTCTGAAAGAGCAAATAGTCTGGAAGTGACTAATCTGACAGATAAGATGAATGGTAAAATGTTGGGAAACGAACAACTGATTTACTGTTGCCAAATGAGCTGAGAAATTTTACTGCAGAAAAAACTTATGAGAAATCAAAGCAATTTAATATAAATTACTGGACTTGCGCTGGTGAGTAGCTACATTTCCTGATAGAAGAGTCCTTGCTTATTGTTCTACCTGTTGACTAAATTCTTTGCAGACAATGTCAGTACTAGTGAAAAACACTGTCAACATTGTCCTTGTCATGACTTTTGAAATAGAGGAAAAGGAAATTTTGAATGGGGTTTAATATCCCAGCAATGAGGTCAATGAAGAAGGAGCACAAGTTTTGAAAGGAGGATGATGGGGAAGGGAATCACACATATCCTTTACAAGCTGAATCATACCAGCATTTACCCTAAGCCAGTGGTATTCAATTTGTGTGCTGCAATGCTCTGGTGCACAATGATTGATCATCTGGGGTACCACAGATTTGTTTCGCAGTTAGGGGCAAAGAAGACAGTTGTGGGAAATTCCATTTCAGATGTCAACCTGTGTGGCCTCCAAGGAATTCCACATTAGATGTTGGCCAGCCTGCATAAGCAGTCGTAACCTCAAAATTGAACTGTCATGTGTTACACTTACATTTATTGCTGTGTTTGCAATCCATTTTTTATTATATTGTGACATTGTTATACAGCTGATAACTATGGAAAAGTTTTTAAAATTTGTTAAGTGGAAGCAAAAAGTGAGAACCTGCTGAGCACAACAAGGAAAGTGGTAATGAGAGGAAACACAAGTATAGAAAATATGATAACAGTAACTTAGATTTTGGTTTCATGTGCTCTGTTGTGAAAAACGATAACTGTTCACATTGTGTTGTGTGTCTGAAAGTACTTTGTTTTTATATCCTACCTAGCAAATTAAAGTATCAGTTCATAAGAATAACATGGTCAAACCAAGAACATATTTTTCTAAGAAACTGAGTCAAATGAAAGAACAAAAAGCATCATTTTCAAAGCAGGCAAAAATCTTGAATAAAGCACTTCTAGCATCCTACCATGTAGTTTACTGATTAGGAACACGTTACGAAGCCCATAAGACTGTGGAAAAACTAATTCTACCATGTGCTACTACTGCTTGTAGAGTCCAAATTTTTCCCATTTGTTTGTATAACACTACAGTTAGTCGTTGAATTCACGATTTGGGAGACAAATCATCATGAAAAAATTATAGGAAGGGAGTTCGGTTTGCAGTTTGATAGGACCACTGATAGCAGTAGAGATGCTCCTTTAAATTGCTATGTGTGATTTACTAATGACGGAGTTATGATTTTTTTTTTTTTTTTTTTTTTTTTTTTTTTTTTTTTGGGGGGGTGGGGGGGCAGTAAACACAGGTACTACAGGCAAAGATTAGATCATAATAGAGGACAACTGCATGACAGAATATCAAATTAACAGGTTACATTGTGTTGGCGTGTGTACTGATGGTGCATGATCCATGTTGGGGTGTTACAGTGGTCTACAAACACTCATCAGTGGCACAGATTCTGATATGTGGATGCACTGCATTATCCATGGAGAAGCACTTGCATCACATTTGAGTGTTGACACGAATCAAGTGCTGCAAACTGTCATAAATGCAGTGAATGTTATTAAAACTCATCCTCAGAAAGCTAGATTTTTTAGACAAATGCATCACTATATGGGGACTGAACATACATCTCTGCTATTTCATATCAGCACTCATTGGCTTTCCAGGGGAAATGTATTATCACACAATTTTGAACTTAGGCAAGAGGTCAGTTCTTACGTGGAAGAAGAAAATCACATCATTGCTAAGTGCTTATTAGACACTGACTTTCTACTGAAGGTTGTATACTTATGTGATATATCTGAGAAGTTAAACTCACTGAATAAGTCTCTGCAAGAAACTGAACCTCTCTTCATTCATCTTATTGACAATGTTTTGGCCTTCAAAAGGAAGTTCTTCCTTTGAAGAGAAAAATGAACGATGGAGGAGAAATGAACTATTTCCCCAAGTTTGGAGTATTTTGCAAATGACAATGATATAGGATCATTACAGAATTTTTATAACTGAAGGACATTTATCTGATGTATATGTTCATTTTAAAAAAATTCTTTCCTGAAAACTGTGATAGGCTTCAGTGGGTTCAAAATCCCTTCAGTAATGATTCTCCTTCCGGATTCAACACCGCAGAAGAGGAGGAACTGATAGAGCTTTCACCAGACTCTTCACTAAATGTGAAGTTTTCATGAATGATATTGCCAATATTTTGGTGTTCAGCATGAAAAGAGTTTCTAAGCTTGAGCCAGAAAGGTTTTAATTCCTTTTGCGACCTCCTATCTCTGTGAGAGTCAGTTTTCATTAGTGGCTGTAACCAAAACCGAATACAGATCAAGACTTTGAGTAGAGAAGGAAATGAGGGTAGCTGTATCTCATTTGATGCCAAGATTTGAGAAGTTGTGTAACAAGAAGAAAGGTCAAGTGTCGCTCTGAGGTGAGTAGTAATTTATTCACAACTTTTTTTTATTAATTATTTCAGTTTATACAAGATATCTTACAAGGGAGCCATGGAAACAACATAGATGCTCAGAATGGGAGTCATAAACTCAAAAATGCTGAAAACCAGGCCTTAAATAATTTAGGATATCCACAGCTGGACATAGCTTTAATGAATTTTGAAAAGTACAATGTTTTTCAGTCTTGAGGATGTTTCATAAATCCATTTTGGAACTTCTATGTTTTAAATCAGGATCTCTGTGTGAATTATTCACTAAAAATATCAAGTCTTCCATTATCGATACATTCAGTAACAGTAACTACAGCGATGCTTCTAAACAAGGTTGTCCAAAAGGCATTGGATAGATAACATTAACAGTAAGCCTGGGCAAAAGATCAGTCCAGCAATTTAGACTGCACTCTGTATTCCAACTAGTTATTTATTTTGTTTCTATCCAATTCATAATTAAATGTTAGAGAGCTGTTAGAGTCTTATATAATTTATATTCACACTTAATATTTACAACAGTTACAACAGTAACAATACTCACATGTTCCTTCAACTGTAAATGGAGTTGTTCATTCTTCTGCTGTTCCACAGCCAGCATAGCAACCAGCTCCTGATTTCTGTGTTCAAGTTCTGATACACTATTTCTTTTATCATCAGAATTCCCATTAAATGTCTCGCTTATAAGATCATTAATTTGCAATGACATCTGACGGAGACTCTCTGTGCTCGACAAAGGCAATGACTTAGCAGCAGTTTCTTCACACACTAATTTTTGAGCAACATTCAACTTTTCTGGGTTGCTATGTGACATATTTTCTTCTCCTTTAGGATTTAATTTCTTGCCTTCCTCTACAGAAGACAACTGTGGCAATGCTTGCTGAACAGAAATATCATCCACAGTTTCTCTAGGTAAGTCTATGGAAGAAGAGTTATCAGAGGGTAGAGTCTGACGTTTCTGGTGAGCTGTTGTCACTTCTGCACAATTCCCTGTCTCATTGTTATGAAATGTAGATGCTATTTTTGTTGAATCAAACTCAAAAGAGTCTGACACATTTTCATTTTCGGAGTTTCCACCCATGTAATGTGTATCAGTTTGAACAATGTCAGCACCAGACTGTGGATTAGAAAATGCTTCTGTCACTTCGCTTGGACAAGGCTGACATTGTGATGATAAAGTAGTCACACCATTTACTGACTGCACTTTCTGGTAAATACTTTCCTGTGATATGAAACTAGAAGTTTGATAAGGAAAGGATGAATAATTACTGGAGTTCTCGGCAAGAGAATTTGATGTTGGAATGCTGTTGAAGAACATTTCTGCTTCATTATTAGTCGTCTGACTCGATGAAAACATGTCTGCAACACTAGGAGAGACTATCGGAGTAGTGCTCTGGAAAGAAATGTGCTGAGATAATGGATGTTGACTATTTTTGCTAGCATCACAACTTCCATTTACTTCATTTCTGCTGAAACTGTTGCAGTACTCTTCACTGTTTTTTATTTCTGGACTTGGACAGTAGCTTCCATCATCAGAAGTCTGGCACTGGAAAACAGTCAATGGAATTGTAAGTACGGACAAATACAAGCATATGTAAAGATGTTCATATTGGCACTCACAAAAAGGAAATATAAGACAGGTATAATCTGTTGACTTATAGGCAGCCTGTCAATTATGAATGGCAGTGAACAAGGCCAAACATTTATTTAGTGACTAGTTTATATTTACTGTTATATATTTTACAGGAAAAGTGTAACTGCCATTGTGAGCTCAAACATCTAAACAAATAAAAACAGTGCATCACAAGTAATAAATAATAAAAGAACATAATTTAATTGGATACATAAAAAATTTACTCACCAAGTGGCAGCAGAGCACACACAAAAGACTGCTGTGGTTGGCAAGCTTTCACTTGGGGAAGGAAGAAGGGTGAAGGAAAAGGACTGGACGGGTCTAGAAAGAGGGGTAGGTTTTGGCAAAGTCACTCAGAATTGCAGGTCAGACATCTAGGAAAAGAAGTAGATTTTGGGAAAGTCAGAGAGAGCCAGTAAGGGGGACTTACTGTACGATAAGTCACCCCTGACCCACAGTTCTGGGTGATTTTCCCAAAATCTACCTCAGTTCCTAGACCTCTCCAGTCCTTTTCCTTCACCTTTCTTCCTTCCCCTTCAACACTTTTGCCTGAAGAAGGAGCCACTGGCTCCAAAAGCTTGCCAGTCACAACAGCCTTTTATGTGTGTGTTTTCTGCCGCTGTTTGGTGAGCAGATTTTTTTATATATCCTATTAAATAATTTTATCAATAATTTTTTTTATGTTATAAAATAACTTCAGTATAACGTAAGACTAAATTATGAAACCCAAGTCATGTCATTCTAATGCAGTATCTCAAGTATCAACAGGTGGATCTACTCAAGAAAATCATAAAATTATGAGACAGTATTGCTGCCCAATACTTACCTTCAGAAGGCCAATATCAGTACTGGAGAAACACTTACAAATACACAATAGCCTCCTCACTTTTGTAACAAATTATTCCTTCCTCACGGAGGAGTGGGATATATTAAAAGGATGAGCAGGTCACTCACAAATAAACCTACCCAAGAGATGCACTTAGATTTTGATTGGATTTGAATATGTTTTAGTGTAGAGCAAAAGGAGAGAGAGACCTTTTTTTTTTTTTTTTTTTTTTTTTTTTTTTTAATACATGCCCATACCGCTGTTAATGGGGCGAAGTGTCCCCTTGAAAAAAACTAAGTTTGCTATTTCTGAATGAATACTATTGAAACAGTGATTGAATGTACATTTGGCAAAATGTCATTTTTTTTAAATCCCCACCCATTTAGCATTTATTGACCTGAACAATTCTGCACTTCCTCATTCTTATACAGAATGAGGAATTTACAATAACCTTACAACAATAATGTGGAAATAAAATTAAAAGGAATGGTTATAATAGAGGGAAACATTCCACTTAGGAAAAATATATCTAAAAACAAAGATGATGTGACTTACCAAATGAAAGTGCTGGCAGGTCGACAGACACACAAACAAACACAAACATACACACAAAATTCAAGCTTTTGCAACAAACTGTTGCCTCATCAGGAAAGAGGGAAGGAGAGGGAAAGACGAAAGGAGGCAACAGTTTGTTGCGAAAGCTTGAATTTTGTGTGTATGTTTGTTTGTGTGTGTTTGTGTGTCTGTCGACCTGCCAGCACTTTCATTTGGTAAGTCACATCATCTTTGTTTTTAGATATAAAATTAAAAGGAATATATATAACTGGCACTGAAGCAGAAGCGGACACACACCAGGTGCATATACAGCTATATAGTGATATTTCTAGCTTATTTCTGACAAATGTGTCTTTGGAATAGCACTCATCACATATATGACTAAATTTGGTGCTAACAATGCTACATGTTTTGCTATTAGTCCAGGATGTTACTTCTGCAACTACTGAAAAGGTTGCTGCCCCTCTTCAGGAACAATAAGTTAGTTTGTCCTCTCCACAGATACCCCTCTGAGATGGCTGTACCTACAATATCGTTATCTTTATCACTGAGGCACACAAGTCATCTACTGTATCAAGGTCCATCGTTCATACCGTATCATATCTAATTCAGCAACAACAGTACCACAGTCTTATTTGAATGTTTATCACTAACAGTGACAAATGCCAGAAAGGAAAGCTCATAAATGAAAAAAACGAAAAATGAAATTTCTAATGAAGATCATAGAACAAAAAAGGAAAGGCAAATGAGTTTACATTTCATATGATATCAAAAATGGGGTTATATGAAAAGATGTCTACCACAATAAAGGAAAAAAGGCTGGCTTTCTATAAGAACATGAAAAAAATGAAATCAGAAAGGGATGACTTGTTGTTGTTGTGGTCTTCAGTCCTGAGACTGGTTTGATGCAGCTCTCCATGCTACTCTATCCTGTGCAAGCTTCATCACCTCCGAGTACGTACAGCAGCCTACATCCTTCTGAATCTGCTTAGTGTATTCATCTCTTGGTCTCCCTCTACCATTTTTACCCTCCACGCTGCCCTCCAATACTAAATTGGTGATCCCTTGATGCCTCAGAACATGTCCTACCAACCGATCCCTTCTTCTAGTCAAGCTGTGCCACAAACTCCTCTTCTCCCCAATTCTATTCAATACCTCCTCATTAGTTATGTGATCTACCCATCTACTGAAACTAGAAGTAGAGAGGATATAAAATGTAGTCTGGCAATGGCAAGGAAAGCATTTCTGAAGAAGAGAAATTTGTTAACATAGAGTATTGATTTAAGTGTCAGGAAGTCGTTTCTGAAAGTATTTGTATGGAGTGTAGCCATGTATGGAAGTGAAACACGGATGATAAATAGTTTGGACAAGAAGAGATTAGAAGCTATTGAAATGTGGTGCTACAGAAGAATGCTGAAGATTAGATTCAGAAGGATGTAGGCTGCAGTAGGTACTGGGAGATGAAGAAGCTTGCACAGGATACAGTAGCATGGAGAGCTGCTTCAAACCAGTCTCAGAACTGAAGACCACCACCACCACCACCACCACCACCACCACCAACAACAACAACAACCAATCTAATCTTCAGCATTCATCTGTAGCACTACATTTCGAAAGCTTCTATTCTCTTCTTGTCCAAACTATTTATTGTCCATGTTTCACTTCCATACAAATACTTTCAGAAACAACTTCCTGACACTTAAATCCATACTCAATGTTAACAAATTTCTCTTCTTCAGAAACGCTTTCCTTGCCATAGCCAGTCTACATTTTATATCCTCTCTACTTCGACAATCATCATCAGTTATTTTGCTCCCCAAATAGCAAAACTCCTTTACTACTTTAAGTGTCTCATTTACTAATCTAATTCCCTCAGCATCACTCGACTTAATTCGACTACATTCCATTATCCTCGTTTTGCTTTTGCTGATGTTAATCTTATATCCTCCTTTCAAGACACTGTCCATTCCGTTCAACTCCTCTTCCAAGTCCTTTGCTGTCTCTGACAGAATTACAATGTCATCGGCGAACCTCAAAGTTTTTATTTCTTCTCCATGG
This sequence comes from Schistocerca piceifrons, assembly GCF_021461385.2. Classification (NCBI taxonomy): domain Eukaryota; kingdom Metazoa; phylum Arthropoda; class Insecta; order Orthoptera; family Acrididae; genus Schistocerca; species Schistocerca piceifrons. The sequence continues at coordinate 387,956,898 of NC_060142.1, forward strand.
ATTTTAATACCTATTCCGAATTTTTCTTTTGTTTCCTTTACTGCTTGCTCAATATAGAGATTGAATAACATCGGGGAGAGACTACAACACTGTCTCACTCCTTTCCCAATCACTGCTTCCCTTTCATGTCCCTCGACTCTTATAACCGCCATCTGGTTTCTGTACAAATTGTAAATAGCCTTCCGCTCCCTGTATTTTACCCCTGCCACCTTTAGAATTTGAAAGAGAGTATTCCAGTCAACATTGTCAAAAGCTTTCTCTAAGTCTACAAATGCTAGAAAAGTAGGTTTGCCTTTTCTTAACTAGCTTCTAAGATATGTTGTAGGGTCAGTATTGCCTCATGTGTTCCAACATTTCTACGGAATCCGAACTGATCTTCCCTGAGGTCGGCTTTACCAGTTTTTCCATTCGTCTGTAAAGAGTCCGTGTTAGTATTTTGCAGCCGTGACTTATTAAATTGATAGTTCGGTAATTTTCATATCTGTCAGCACCTGCTTTCTTTGGGATTGGAATTATTATATTCTTCTTGAAGTCTGAGGGTATTTCACCTGTCTCATACATTTTGCTCACCACATAGTAGAGTTTTTTCAGGACTGGCTCTCCCAAGGCTGTCAGTAGTTCTAATGGAATGTTGTCTACTCCCAGGGCCTTGTTTCGACTCAGGTCTTTCAGTGCTCTGTCAAACTCTTCACGCAGTATCATATCTCCCATTTCACCTTCATCTACATCCTCTTCCATTTCCATAATATTGCCCTCAAGTACATCGCCTTTGTATAGACCCTCTATATACTACTTCCACCTTTCTGCTTTCCCTTCTTTGCTTAGAACTAGGTTTCTGTCTGAGCTCTTGGTATTCATACAAGTGGTTCTCTTTTCTTGAAAGGTCTCTCTAATTTTCCAGTAGGCTGTACCTATCTTACCCCTAGTGAGATAGGCCTCTGCATCCTTACATTTGTCCTCTAGCCATCCCTACTTAGCCATTTTACGCTTCCTGTCGCTCTCATTTTTGAGATGTTTGTATTCCTTTTTGCTTACTTCATTTACTGCATTTTTATATTTTCTCCTTTCATCAGTTAAATTCAATATTTCTTCTGTCACCCAAGGATTTCTACTAGCCCTTGTCTTTTTACCTACTTGATCCTCTGCTGCCTTCACTACTTCATCCCTCAAAGCTACCCATTCTTCTTCCACTGTATTTCTTTCACCCATTCTTGTCAATTGTTCCCTTATGTACTCCCTGAAACTCTGTACAACCTCTGGTTTAGTCAGCGTATCCAGGTCCCATCTCTTTAAAATCCCACCTTTTTGCAGTTTCTTCAGTTTTAATCTACAGTTCATAACCAATAGATTGTGTCGGAGTCCACATCTGCCCCTGGAAACGTCTTACAATTTAAAACCTGGTTCCTAAATCTCTGTCTTACCATTATATAATGTATCTGAAACCTGTCGGTATCTCCAGGCTTCTTCCATGTATACAACCTTATGTTAGCTATGATTAAGTTATGTTCTGTGTAAAATTCTACCAGGCAGCTTCCTCTTTCATTTCTTACCCTCAATCCATATTCACCTACTAAGTTTCCTTCTCTTCCTTATCCTACTATCAAATTCCAATCACCCACGGCTATTAAATTTTCATCTCCCTTCACTATATGAATAATTTCTTTTATCTCATCATACAATTCTTCAATTTCTTCGTCATCTGCAGAGCTAGTTGGCATATAAACTTTACCTAAACAGAAAGACACAGGCCTCGCAAGTAAAAGAGGCACACCTACATTAAAATCTATGGAATCGGGGGGTCGGTAAAGATAATGCAAAATAAGGAGTTTCCTAGGAAGAAGAGTGAGCAAGAGTGAATCAGAAAATGAGAGAATGCTGGATATAAAGCATAAACAATCCACATTAAGAGCTGGAGATAATTATATAATCATAAACCTTACAACAAAATAGATCAGAAACATAAGCAATACAAGTAGGTAATCCAAGCACAGCTACAAGTAGAGGGCATATGCCAGTGGCAAAGCAGCAGTTTCTCTTTATACACAGCACTAGTTTAGTCATAGCTCTAGTGTGCTTCTGTAAGGAAGTGAATATTAGTTGCATATTTAAATGTGTTGTCTTGTGTCAATTAACATACTTTAAGTGTTTTAGTGCATTTGCATTGGTATTTGCATTGTATGTGTTGGCTTTCTAGTGTAGCTTCACACTATCATAAGCACTACTGCTGCCCAATTTAGTTTGAATTTTTCAACTGCTGCACACTGTACTTGAACGATCAGTACAGATGCAGCCAAAGAGTCGAGTGCACAGGCCAGCAGCATCTTCTGTTTACACACAGAGTATAGTTCAGTCTTTGTTCTCACAAACTTCTGTGAAAAAGTGAATAATATCTTTGTTTAACTGTGTTGCCTAATTTATTCAAAGTGTATGCATATTTTTCAAACAGTAGTGTCATATGAGCTGACTTTGTAGTGTAGTGATAATTAACAGCAGCAATTAGTTTAAGGCAAAAGTGGGTACTGGAGATATGACTGTCCCATTACAGCTCACAAAGAAGCTTGAGGTATTGCCCACTGCTGAAGGACATCTGAGCCAGCATAGGACATCTTATCTGTTAGGAATGGGTCTGATTGTCCTGAAAGTTTGGGACAAATGCAGAAAGTGAACCTCTGGTCTCTGGGAGCTCCAACATGACATGGAGAAACAACAGGCAGGTCAGGAAGGAAGATGAGCGTCCTCTCAATTTGCTTGCTCGGGGTCTCATCCCGGACGTGGAGGAGTTTTTGCCAGTGTCGACTTGGCACAATGAGTGTAGTAGTAGTAGTATGGTATTCTGCTTTACGGCAGGTCTTGTCATGGGTTAAGCCTCTTCCACTTTTGTCTGTCCATAGCTAGTCTCTTCATTTCTGAGTATTTGTCTCCTTTGATATTGTCCAGCATTTGATATCTCCTTTTTCCTCTTCCCCTTTTTCCCCTCCACCATTCCTTCTATTCCTTCCTTCAATAAACAGTCCTTCGTAAAACAATCCAATCCAGTTCCGTTTTCTCTTTCTTATGACTTTCAGCATGTTTCTTCTCCAACTCTTCTTAATACTTCTTCATTTCTTACTCGGTCTTCCCACTTCACTTTTTCCATTCTTCTCCACATTCACATCTCTAGTGCTTCCAATCTTCTTTCATCTTCCTTCCTCAATGTTCAGGTCTTCGTACTACACAGTGCAATGCTCCAGATGTAACATTTGGCAAGTCTTTTCCTCGAATCTTTGTTTAGTGGTCCGCAGAGTAATTTCTGTTTCCTCTTGAATCCTCCTTTTGCCGTTGCGATTATTTTACTAATTTCTGTTGAGCAATACATATAATCCATTATTGCACTTCCCTAGTAATTGAAGTTATTCACTTGCTTTATTTCCTCTCCCCCTCTTTTCATACGACGTTTTCTGCCTTTTCCTCCAATTACCATGCTTTTCATTTTCTTCTTGTTAATCTTCATTCCATATTCTTCTAATTTTGTGTTTAGATCATCCAACATTTGTTCAATCTCTCTTGCACTCTCTGCCATCACAACCATGTCATCTGCAAATCTCATACAATCCACTCTCCGACCCCCTACACAAACTCCTCTCCTTCCATCAAAACTTTCATTAATAATTTCCTCCAGATAGCTATTGAACAGTGTTGGTGATAAACAACACCATTGTCTTACACCTCCTCCCAGTTCAATTTCTTCACTCATCACACAACCTATTCTTACTCTTGCTATCTGGTTCAAATATAAATTTCTAATTAGCTGTCTATCCCTCCAGTCAACTCCATGTTTCCTTAGGATAGGAGTTTGTCCATCTGACACAGTCAAAAGCCTTCTCAAGATCAATGAACACAACATACACCTTCCTTTGCTTCTCCATGTACCTCTCCGCTACCACTCTCAGTAGCCCAATGGCATCTCTAGTTCCCACTCCTCGCCTGAAACCAAATTGCTCATCTCCTATTATGCAATTCAGCTCTCCATATAGCCTTCTGTTGCGTGCCCTCAGCAAGCGTTTGGCTGCATGTGATATCAGACTCACTGTTCTCTGTTCCTCTCACTTTTTGCTGTTATTTTTCTTTTCTATAGGTATTAAGGTACTTTCTGTGAAGTCCTTTGGCTATTTTCCTGTCATGTATATCTGATTACACAATTCGATCCACTCCCTTTTCCCTTCTTTTTCCAATGACTTTAACAGTTCTGCAGGAATCTCATCAATTTCCATTGCCTTTCTATTTTTCATCTTCTTCATAGATGCTTTAACCTCACAGTTAGTATTGAATTTCCTTTGTCATCATCTGCAACTTCATCTTCTCCTTCACTTGGTCGACTGTCTGCAGTGTATAGCCATTTTATATATTCTTCCCATCTTCTCATTATTTCTTGGGGTTCACTCACCATTTTACCTCTACTTCCTTTAGTCCATTGTTGTTTTTCTTTTCCCTGAATGTCAAACCCATTGCTTCTTTGTACATCAAATCATATTTTCCTTCTATCTCTAATTTCTCCCTCTTGTCACACTTTTCTGTCAGCCATTTCTCCTTTGCTTTTTCTGTCTCCCCTCTTAATTCATTATTTAACCTCCTGTAGTTGCGCTTTTCTTCTGTGTTTACAGTTTTCCATTTCCTGCGGTCATCCATCTTGGTTATCACATCTGGTGTTAACCATTCTTTCTTTACTTTTTTCCTCCCCTTGACTCCAAGCATTTCCTTAGCTGCCTTTTTGATCCAATTTTTAAAATGATTGCATCTTCCTTTTGTGCATTCCGTTTCCTGTCCTTGCATCATGATTTTACAATGTGCACACACTAATTTTTCACAATTGCCTTTGTCTTTCAGTTTCTCAAAGTTAATGTGCTCTCTCTTCTGTCATTTCCAGGTCCTTTTCAATTTAACTAGAACCTCAGCCACCACTAATATATGATCTGAATAAATATCTGCCCCTTGACAACTTTTGACACTGAGTGTATGCAAATGCAAATAATAGTTCAGTGTATAACCAAAGTCTATACATTGCTTCACCCACAGCTGAGCCCATGTGATCATTCCATTTCATACTCCTACAAAGTGTTACATCCAGGTGTATGTATGAGGTTTTGCTGGCAGCGACTTTGCACACTGAGTGTACCCAGCTGCAAATAATGGTTCATATATGACACCTGCCATGTGCATTCCTACAGTTGGGTGGCTGCTTTAGTGAAGATGTTTGATCAAATAGCAACAAACTGATCTGACCTCTTGGAGGATATTCACATAGAAACTGATATCAGTGGCATTGAGGCAGTTGTAGAAAAAATATTATCAAAGTACAAAATTCAACTATAAAAAAAAAGATTTTTGCGTTCAGCAAACTACATAAAGTGACAATGTCATATTTCAAAAGGAACTTCAAACATTTAGTGCTGGAGAGAAGGATGTAGAACTACTTTGGCTCAAGTTTAGACAAACAGCTAACCAAGCACTTGATAGATATGTACTTAGTAGCGCACTTCATGATGGGAGAGATCCCCCACGGTATACAATCACTGTAAAGAAACTCCTGATGAAACATATTACTGCATAATGAGTAAAACAAAGCATGGGACTACAGACAAGGAGATGTTGAATGAAACACATTGTTCTTCCTGTATATCATTCATGATGAACAAGAAAGGATGACGATGAAAGTACACAAAGCACACTCCACCACAATCTATAAGGTGGCTTATGGAGTACAGATATGGTCATAGATTAAATAATAAAATGGAGACTACACACCATACTACAGTGGTAAGATCAGAATGATTATATGTGTGCTGGTGCATAACAATGAATTACAAACTGGTAACACTAAAGGTATTTGAAAGACGGGCCAACAGAAAAATAACAAGTGCAACACAAAGCAAAGAGGTTTGGAAGATAAGAAACAATGATGAGATCTAGGAAAAAACATATATAATATCAGAGGTAACTGCAATGTGAAGATTGCCCTTTGTCTGTACACATCTACCGCAGGAAAGAGGATGGTATAACAAAACAAAGATTCTGAATAAGGGAAGGCTGTGTAAATGTGACCACTCAATTTATAGATGAGGTGTTGAATGGTCAACAGCTACATTTCACACACAAGCACCTCTACACACACACACACACACACACACACACACACACACACATATTTGCATCTACCTAAGCTGGCAGATGCAAATGTCTACATCTACATTTACATCTGTACTCTGCAAATCAACATTAAGTGCATGGCAGAGGGTACATTCCATTGTACCAATTATTAGAGTTTCTTCCCATTCCACTCACTTAAAGAATGACTGAACACTTCTATGCACGGTGTAACTGTTCTAATCTTATCCTCATGATCCCTGTGCATGTCCCACGTAGAATCATTGTTTAAAGCCAGTTCCTGAAAGTTTGTTAGTAGACTTTCTCAGGATAGATTATGTATAACTTCAAGTCCACCAGTTCAGCTTCTTCAGTATCTCTGTTACACTCTCCTACAGATCGAACAAACATGTGACCATTTGTGCTGCCCTTCTCTGTGCTGTATTTACATGAATGTAATGTGCCATTGAATGTAATGTGCACCCCAATTTTAAAAAAATTTAATTAATGAAAAAAGGAATTTTGGCACGTAACTGGTAGGGTATTATTGTAATTTCTTTTAATCAAACAATGGAAAATCCAGGATGGAGTGTAACAATATTATGAGAAGGAAAGTTGCTACTCACCATATAGAGAAGATGCTGAGTCACAGATATGCACAGCAAAAAGATTCTCACAATTACAGCTTTTGGCCATTAAGGCCTTTGTCAAAAATACGTGCACGTGCACCCGCACACGCACACACCCCCGCACGCGCGCGCAAACGCAACTCACACACACGACTACAGTCTCATGCAACTGACACAACACCGCGAACAGCATGATGGGAGTGGTGACTGTATGAGGGTAAGGAGGAGACTGGGAGGGGGAGGGATAGTATGGTGGGGGGTGGTGGACAGTGAAGTGCTGCAGGTTAAACGGAGGGCAGGGGAGAAGTGGGGGAGGGGGGCGGGGCAGGAAGTTGAGGAAAAGGAGAGAAATAAAAAAATGGGTGTCGTGGTGGAATGACAACTGCGTAGTGCTGGAATGGGAACAGTTTGTTGGTGGCCATTCATGCGGACACACAGCTTGTTGGTTGTCATGCCTACATAGAATGCAGCACAGTGGTTGCAGCTTAGCTTGTGGATCACATGACTGGTTTCACAGGTAGCCCTTCCTTTGATGAAATAGGTGATGTTAGTAACTGGACTGGTGGTGGGAGGATGTATAGGAGAAGTCTTGCATCTATGTCTATTGCAGGGGTATGAGCCATGAGGTAAGGAATTGGGAGCAGGGGTTGTGCAAGGATGGATGAGTATATTGTGCAGGTTCGGTGGATGGCGGAATACCACTGTGGGAGGGGTGGGGAGGATAGTGGGCAGGATAGGTCTCATTTCAGGGCACAAAGAGAGGTAATGGAAATCCTGGTGGAGAATATGATTCAGCTGCACCAGTCCTGGGTGGTACTGAGTCATGAGGGGAATGCTCCTTTATGTGGCCGGACAGTGGGACATCTGGAACTGGTGGGAGACTGGAAAGATAAGGTATGGGAGATTTGTTTTTGTGCAAGGTTGGGAGGATAATTATGGTCAGCAACAGTTTCAGTGAGACCCTTGATATATTTTGAGAGGAACTGCTCGTCACTGCAGATGTGACGACCACAGGTAGCTATGCTGCACAGAGGGGGCTTCTTGGTATGGAATGGGTGGCAGCTGTCGAAGTGGAGGTATTGCTGGTGGTTAGTAGGTTTGATATGGATGGAGGTACTGATGTAGCCATCTTCGAGGTGGAGGTCAACATCTAGGAAGGTGGCTTGTTGGGTTGACTAGGACCAGGTGGAGAGCAAACGGGTGGGAAGTTGTTGAAGTTCTGGAGGAATGTGGATAGGGTGTCCTCATCTTCGATCCAGATGGCAAAGCTGTCTGTGACTCTGAGCCAGGTGAGAGGTTTAGGATTCTGGGTGTTTACGAAGGATTCCTCTAGATGGCCCATGAATAGGTTGGCGTAAGATGGTGGCATGCGGGTGCCCATAGCCATACTCCAGATTTGTTTGTGGGTAATGCCTACAAAGGAGAAGTAATTGTGGGTGAGGATATAGTTGGTCATGGTAACTAGGAAAGAGATTGTTGGTTTGGAATCCATCAGGCATTGGGAAAGGTAGTGTTCAATAGTGGTAAGGCCATGGGCATTAGGAATGTTAGAGTACAGGGAGGTGGCATCAATAGTGATGAGCAGGGCACCGTGTGGTAAAGGGACAGGAACTGTGGAGAGTTGGAGGAAGAAATGGTTGGTATCTTTTATATGGGAAGGTAGGTTCCAGGAAGTAGGTTGAAGGTGTTGGTCTATGAGGTCTATGACAGCAGAGATTCTCTCAGTTGGGGCACAGTGACCGGCCATGAAGTGAGCAGGATGGAGAGCTTTTTGAGGTGGCATTGTGATGTTGCTCAAGTTCCTGCAGGGCAAGAATTTCAATGTGTGTGCGTGTGTGTGAAATTTATTTTACAATGCTAACTTTCTTTCAAACAATAGTGAATGTATACATGAACTATAAAAAACAACAATAATTAATTTTTACGTTGCTCATTATGGTAATAAGTGACATTTTCATTATTAAAAAAAAAAATGCCTAACTTGATTACCTACATGATATACAAAGAAACGTACTGTAAATTACAGGTGTTATTAATCATTATTCACTAATATCATCATTACTGGAATCTTTGGAAGAGTCTACATCAGAAACAGATTCATTTTCTCCTTCCCCGCCATCCTCGGTGTCATTCCAGAGCGCATCATCTTCACTGCCATCCACAGTATTTGGAATACACCATTTCTTGAATGATTTTATGATCACTGGTGCTTCGATGAGTTTCCAGGCAGCCGAAACCCAGAGTGCAATAATGTAGGGTGCAGCATGTTTAATTTTTACTGTTGGAGTCAGTTCAAGATTCAGTTCGCAACATCATTTTTTGTACTGTTCTTGAACGTAACCTTTGAAAGGTTTCTTTATACTAATCTCCAGGGGTTGTAATACAGAAGTTATCCCTCCAGGACTAATAAACAAGGTCACTGTGTAGGCTGTGGATCTCCTTTTTTACATCGTTAGTGAGATGACCACGAAATGCATCAAGACAAATCATTGATGATTTCTTGGAAAGCCCACCAGTATAGAGTTCCCACATATTTCAGAGCCTGTCAAGCATCAAAGTTTCAGTCATCCATCCCATCCCTTGATTCCGAACAATGAGGTCATAAGGGAATAGCTTTTCATTTTTTGGAGTCTTGGGGCTTGTTATCCACTTGAACATTAAAAAAGAGGGAAATTTGTTCCCATCTTCTGTGATTGCCCGTATTACTGGCATGCTATTTTTCACACATGTTTTGATGGTAGCTTCTTTTGTAGCCTTCTCAACAATCATGTAATTATGCACCATTGCAAACCAAATTGGAGTCTCATCAGCAGTGCCTATTTGGCTACTGAAAATTTCTTCTCTTTCCGATGTGTGATAACATACTGCTGAAATTCTTGCAGTTCCTTCTCAAAATGTAGAAGCTTTTGGCACGTTGTTGTACGGTGTCGCAGAGATATGCCCGCATTTTCACAAAGCCATCAACCCATTCCCAGCTAACCTTAAACTCTTGCTTCGGTATATTAAGAGCTGCAGCCAACTCTTGCTTTTTTTTTTATTATGGTGTTAATGGTCACAGGTTGCCCATTCTTTCTCCTTTCTCGAACGAATTCCAAAACATTTACTTCAACATCAGGATGTCTTCCTTTGTGAGCTCCAGTGAATTTCTTTCTAGTAGCGGTAGTTGCAAATAATCACAATTTCTGTTTCTTCCATAAGTGAACATTACTCTCAGCTACACTGCACTCTCTTCCTGCCCTTTTGTTACCATATTTTTCGGCACAAAGAATTACTTTACCCTTGAAAGTAGCTCCATACGATATTCTCTGCTTGCCTTCCATTTCGTGACTACCTAATGCAAACACAATGCAAAGTACTGTAGTAGGCCAACAATAATGAAACGAGGTTGAAGTACAACAATCCATTGTAATGTGTGGGACAGTAACTAAATTTCAATGAGCAAAAAAACATGACACATTCTATTTGAACCGACAACTGAAGAAAATTTCCTTTCGTGGCACTAATGGATTTTTTTCTGATGACTGCAAACAGAATTCAGATCTGGAAATATGTACCTTTTTTTAATCTGATAACCTCTAACCTGATTTACGTCTTCCTTTCTTTAATTCACAGGTGCCGTATCTACATTTTTTTGCTAGAGTTTAATAAATGTTTTGCTACTTTAGATCAACCACCTCCACTAGGACCTTGCTTAGTATGGCGGTGCGGGTCTCCCGCATCGTCCCCTATGCTCCTCAGAGTATGGGACCTCATTATCATCACTTTAGATCACACAGGGTAAGAAATACCAGTGAACAATCCAAGTTTGTAATAGAATCTAATGCGCGAGCTAATCTTATGCGCACCCCAATTTTGAGTAATTCTGAAGATAAAAAAATAGTGCACTAGATTCGTGTAAATACAGTATGTTCAATATCCCATGTTGGCCCCATACACTTGAGGAATATTCAAGAATGGGTTGCACACGTGATTTGCAAGCAGTCTCCTGTGCAGACTGATTGCAGTTCTCCAGTATTCTACCAGTAAACTGAAGTCTATACACTGCTTCTCCCATGACTGAACACATGTGATCATTCCATTTCATGTCTCTACAAAGTGTTACACCTAGGTATTTGTACGAGCTGGCCAATTCCAACTTTGACTCGATGATACTAATAGCCATTGAACACCAAGTTTTTTCACCAATTTTACATTTCTGAACATTTACAGCAAGTTGCCAATCTTTGCACTACTGCGAAATCTTACCAAGACCTGATTGAATATTTCTGCAGCTTCTTTCAGACAGTGTTCATTATAGATAACTGCATCATCTGCAAACTGTCTAAGGTTGCTTCACACCTGAAGTTACTTGTACATCTCAAGATGACTATCCATTGAAGATAACATGCTGTGTCCTCTCATCCTGGGAAAACTTACTTACAAATGTTCAAAAACCAGTATTAAGATGGGAATCTAGAACCATACTACAACCCTCTACATACAGATATTGTAGGGATCATGAAGACAAGATCAGACTAATTACATCACACACAAGAATTTAATTTAAGCAACATTCTTTCCTCACTCCTTATGCAAATGGCATGAGAAGAAAATCTAATATTTGGTGTAATAGAAGTGCTTCACAGAGGTTTGCTGAGTTTTGATATAGATTAAAATGTGTTTTAGATTGCTCTGAGACAGGTCAACACTGTCTGAAAGCTTAGTATTGTTTTCAATCTTGTTTATATGCTTGCTGACCAGTTAATGACACAGCTGAATGGTGAGTGGTTACCTTTCATTCTTTCATTATTTATACGTTGTCCAGGACTTTCTATTTTTCTATTACTGTGCCCTCTGCCATGCACTTCACAACGGTAGATGTAGATGTAGATTTTAAAACAAATATTTTCATACTTCTGGAGCAAAAAATAAAAAAAAAAAATTGGACAGAAACACAAAAATCAGAAACATCAGACAGAAACTAGTTTAGAATTGAGATTTTAGGAGGCTGTAAAGGCAGGGGAAAATAACACAAAAATGATGGACAGAGTGCAGGAAAACGCAACATAAGAAGAAGATGGAGGAATATTGTAAAAAAGAAGACAAACAAGCACATACAATAACATTTTGGTTATGTGATCCCATTAGAGTAGGTCATGACAAACAGGCAGAGGAGAGGGGTTGAAAACAAAGCAGGAGATAGACGAAGACACTTGCAGTGCTACTAATGGAATGTATGGTATAGAATGCCTTTGACATATTAATTGCCGTGGAGATATTAATGCCCAATGCTTGACTGGTTAAGACTTAGTCCCTGGATGAAGGCATTCCTCCATCATAATGTAATCATGTATTGCCCACGACACTTACCGCGCATTACAGATAGCACGTCCCCAATCAGGTGACAGGTTGTCTCTCTGTAACGACTACGTTAAAGCTCTTATTACCTTTCCAATTTCAGACAATCATATCCCATTATACGTTGTCCAGGACTTTCTATTTTTCTATTACTGTGCCCTCTGCCATGCACTTCACAACGGTAGATGTAGATTTTAAAACAAATATTTTCATACTTCTGGAGCAAAAAATAAAAAAAAAAAAAAATTGGACAGAAACACAAAAATCAGAAACATCAGACACATCAGACAGAAACTAGTTTAGAACTGAGATTTTAGGAGGCTGTAAAGGCAGGGGAAAATAACACAAAAATGATGGACAGAGTGCAGGAAAACGCAACATAAGAAGAAGATGGAGGAATATTGTAAAAAAGAAGACAAACAAGCACATACAATAACATTTTGGTTATGTGATCCCATTAGAGTAGGTCATGACAAACAGGCAGAGGAGAGGGGTTGAAAACAAAGCAGGAGATAGACGAAGACACTTGCAGTGCTACTAATGGAATGTATGGTATAGAATGCCTTTGACATATTAATTGCCGTGGAGATATTAATGCCCAATGCTTGACTGGTTAAGACTTAATCCCTGGATGAAGGCATTCCTCCATCATAATTTAATCATGTATTGCCCACGACACTTAGCGCGCATTACAGACAGCACGTCCCCAATCAGGTGACAGGTTGTCTCTCTGTAACGACTACATTAAAGCTCTTATTACCTTTCCAATTTCAGACAGTCATATCCCATTATTTAAACAACATAATGGTTAAAAAATTAATCCTGGGCAAGGGTTAACGCTTGCCACATCATCACTGTAGAAACAGTACTACATAACTACAACGTTAATTTGGTGTGTAGACGCAAAATGTGAGCCCTGTCACAGCACAGGGTTATAATTTATTATGTACTAGACTGTGTTGGAAAGCAGGCTCCAGATGATGAAAATACAGAGCATTACATGAAACACTCTCTTCACCGACAAAGAAACTTTTGTCCACTTGAAAGTTGCATATGAAGCTGAATGTGTGTTTTTGTGAGGGAGTGATTGCCACTGTATCAAACTGTATTTAGATTATCTGCAGGTCTTGAAGCATTTTCTAGCACTGCAAACTCCCTATAAACAACAGATTCATCCACAAACAGCCTTGCTGACTTGACACACCACTGTTGCAGTATTTCATTCTTACCCAGTTACAACTACTGGTTTCACATCAGTATAGATGCATCTTCAGGTTTATCTGTCGAGAATACGAGGGCCAATCCATGAAAACTTAAACCCAAGATGGATTTTTTTTCCTGTAAGTGACGTTTGGTATGTGTTAAAACTGATGTAAAATAGACCTAACTCTGAGAAATTGTATAAACAACATGTGGCAACCATTATTGGGCAGCTCCATGTTAGGGAGATTTCTTATAGGTAAGTTTAGAATAACTTTGAAAATTAATGTTTTTTTACTCGCATATAGACTCTTAGCCACATTTGCATATAATTTGTTTGTCATTATTACTTCATATTATACCTCACATTGAAACTTTAATTACCATGGTTTAAATGTCCCATTCCGTCAAAGAAAGTTGATTTTTTTGTATTACATTGAAACAATTAATATTTATTCGATGCTGTTTTGTACACTAAGTGAACTTTATGTCATAAACATCCAGCAGCAACCTAATCTAAAATAACACAAAACACAACACCGGAGAAAGTTTTTAATAACTGTCCCATTTCGTCACAGACCAGTATACGTAGATCACTAAGCTCAGCATAGCATTTTTTCCAGTTATCCACAGTGTGTGAGAAGATTTACAACTGCAGCAGAAAGAGAGGGAAGAAAATGTTTCAAAAAAAATATCGAAGAATATCAGGGTTACAAAGAGAAGGGCAGGCAAAGAAAGCATGCTGAGGATAAAAAAAAAAAAAAAACAAAAGGAGAGAGAGAGAGAGAGAGAGAGAGAGAGAGAGAGAGAGAAAACTCACACTAAACATAACATGAAGCAGCAGTTTTAAGGGAGAAGGAGAGAATTCAAATGGGAGACTATAGATAGAAACTAAAAGAGGAGAAGAAGAAGATAAGAGCCTGTAGGACTGCATGGCACTGAAGTCACTTCCTGTACATCCAAGCAAGATTCACCTTGTGATCAAAGAAATACAAATGCCCTGTGTGAGATAATGATTTAGTCAAGTGATCTTATCAAAGCTCCTGGGACAAAAGATGTTGTGACCATAAGAGCAAATGAGGAAAAAGAAACGTTTCAGAAGAGATTTATGTACACAGCTATTTCAGAGGCATATCAAATATTTAAAAACCAAAACCATTATAAGAAAGTGGGGAAACCTTAAATTCTTTTCAATGTGACCAAAATTTGTCCTTTCAATTAGTGAAATGCCTCATCATAGCAGCTCGTGTCGCTATCATGAGACCACCAATTTACTCTTGACTGCTCTACGTGAGTATAAGAAGGATATTCCTAAAACATTATTATAAGTAATCACTACATTAGTATGCGATCCTGAAAATGAAATATGCATGTCAAGCACATGTGATAATTATGGTATCAAAAATCTGCCCAGTCAGCTTAATTCCGTAACAGATGATACACACTGTTTCTGAAGCATTTGAAGAACTTGTTGAAAAAATACCCCAGTTCTTACAACATTTCTTCGTGGAAACTTTGGGTACCCATTTTCAAGAAAAAAGAAAGGTACTGTAGATGGTAAATAAATCACAGTACAGATTGACTTTACTGAAAATTATGCTGTCAGATTTCAAAACAAAATTAAATCTGCATACTGGAACTTTCAACAGATAACAATCTTTACAGCCGTTGCCTGAATAAGCCCTGGAATGGTATAAAGTTATGCAACTGTTACTGACAAAATATCACATGATAAACATACTGTCAACACATTCCTTCGAAGACTGATTTCTATGATCTGGGAAACTTATCCAGAGGCATCAACAATAAACATTTTTTCAGGGGGTGCAGCAAGCCCCTTTAAAAGCACCATTCTCTCTGTAATTTAACTCACCTTCAGGAAGAGTTCAAAGTTCTATGAAGATGGAACTTTCTAGCTACAGGTCATGGGAAGGACAGTGTTGATGGGGAACTGAAGAGATTAGTATGGCACCCAGAATTAGATGGGAAACATCTGGTCACTGATGTTGTGCGAAGGAAGTTTCAAAATCGTTGGCGATGATATTTCGTTCTAAAGATGATGTGGATCAACAGAAGTCACAATTTGATGCCAGTGTTAAAGACATTAAGTGATACCTGATTCTCACTCTAAACACTACACTGAAGTGTATCCCCAAATAATGTGATTTACAAAGAGCGTACTTTTTCCAAAAAATGTTTCATCTTTAATTTTATGATGGCACATGTGTCCAGACAAACACTGGAAATACATTCCAATGTTCAAGAAGGTGCTTTTGAGATGGTGAAGTTTATGACAAAAAAGACAGCTAAAAGTTCCATAGGACAAATCTTACAACTTGAAAACTCTTAATGTGAGATCTGTTTTACGAGAAAAAGCAACTCAGATTTCAAATTTGCATTCAAAAGCAATGACACATCATAGGTTCCAATTTCTGATACAATGTAAGTACTTTTGGTTCGTGGTATTCATAATCACCAGAGATTTTCATTTCCTGGTGTAGAATCACTTACATATCATAACATGAGTTCTGATGAAGACTGTTGATACTGTGACACTAGTAAAGTAATTATTTTATGAAAGATGAAGCTTCACAAGTTTTCATTTAGCACCTGTCCCTTTCCGTCAAATTAGTAAAAAATGATAACTAAAAATTAATGATTTCCACATAGTTCTCCAAATAGGCCTATTGGAATACTCTCTTTCAAATTCTGAAGGCGGCAGAGGTAAAATACAGGGAGCGAAAGGCTATTTACAATTTGTACAGAAACCTGATGGCAGTTCTAAGAGTTGAGGGGCATGAAAGGGAAGCAGTGGTTGGGAAGGGAGTGAGACAGTGTTGTAGCCTCTCACTGATGTTATTCGATCTGTATATTGAGCAAGCAGTAAAGGAAACAAAAGAAAAATTCGGAGTAGGTATTAAAATCCATGGAGAAGAAATAAAAACTTTGAGGTTCGCCGATGACATTGTAATTCTGTCAGAGACAGCAAAGGACTTGGAAGAGCAGTTGAACGGAATGGACAGTGTCATGAAAGGAGGGTATAAGATGAACATCAACAAAAGCAAAACGAGGATAATGGAATGTAGTCGAATTAAGTCGGGTGATTCCGAGGGAATTAGATTAGGAAATGAGACACTTAAAGTAGTAAAGGAGTTTTGCTGTTTCGGGAGCAAAATAACTGATAATGGGCGAAGTAGAGAGGATATCAGATGTAGACTGGCAATGGAAAGGAAAGCGTTTCTGAAGAAGAGAAATTTGTTAACATTGAGTATAGATTTAAGTGTCAGGAAGTCGTTTCTGAAAGTATTTGTATGGAGTGTAGCCATGTATGGAAGTGAAACATGGGCGATAACTAGTTTGGACAAGAAGAGAATAGAAGCTTTCGAAATGTGGTGCTACAGAAGAATGCTGAAGATTAGATGGGTAGATCACATAACTAATGAGGAGGTACTGAATAGGATTGGGGAGAACAGGAGTTCGTGGCACAACTTGAACAGAAGAAGGGATCGGTTGGTAGGACATGTTCTGAGGCATCAAGGGATCACCAATTTAGTATTGGAGGGCAGCGTGGAGGGTAAAAATCGTAGGGGGAGACCAAGAGATGAATACACTAAGCAGATTCAGAAGGATGTAGGTTGCAGTAGGTACTGGGAGATGAAGAAGCTTGCACAGGATAGAGAGCTGCATCAAACCAGTCTCAGGACTGAAGACCACAACAACAACAGGCCTATGCTTATATTAATACTTGATACGTGGCTATTGATTACTGAAATCATGAGACAGCACACCTGTATAGTTTCACAGAACTTCAGAGATATTTTAACTCAGATAAAACTTTCATTTTGTATGAGTCCCTCTCCATCACAGGAAAATTAATTCATGTTTTTACTTCAGTTAACAAGGTATTTTACCTTTTTCTTGCTTTATCTGTTAAGAATAAAATAAACGTTTATAATTTGTTTTACATGTTATTTTTGTAACAATAGAGAATGAACAAAACCTTCCAAATGTCCCATTCCGTCACATGGAATGACCCACAAATCACAGGAAATTTTTTGAAATGATAGATATCCAGAGTACAATACAGCAGTGTCTGTGTTATTCTGAATTATGATCCAATGTTCCTTTGAACATACATGCATGCAATATCGTGTTTATCCATACACAGCGGGCTAGCAACTTTCAACTAAAAGTCTCACCCATATGGGAATATACATGACGGATGTACGAGTACAGGTTGTAGGAAAGTGGCTGATAACATACAGTAGTTTGGATATGCATGACAGTCATGTTTGAATAGCCTAATGGTAAAGCGACTACTTGCAGTAAGTGGAAAATCTGGGTCTGAGTCCCTGCCTGGCACAAATTTTCATAGTCATCATTCCATTATACAACTGATGGTTGCCCAAATTTACAATTGCGAATACATTTCATAGCAATACAGAACCACAAATACTATTGCATTCAACAAAAAACAATGACAAATACTCACAATGGTTATATTTTCATAGATGGACAATCATGGAATCTCAGCATTCGGGGAATTATGTACGTCAAGAGAAAAACTACACTGGTAGGCTGTCATTATAAAATTGAGTACACCCAAAAGATATTTGTTGAAATGTGTAAAGCATGACTGTCAAATAAAGTGGGTCAAGAAAAAAGTTAGAAAAAAACAGATAATGAATGGACACTAATGTGAATGGGAATAAAATGCCTAAAATTAACTAACATCTATGGAAAATGATAATATTATAGCATGGAACCGAAACATCAAGAATAGAAGAAATCTGAAAAATAGATTACGGGATAGCATCCCGTAGGATATATTCCAGGATTCGGTAGACACCAACTGTGTAAAACCAATTGAAGTAATACTTAAAATCCTGTGTTATGTGCATACTTCTGCCGTATGGCTAACAGGTCAATGTCGTGTAAGCAACTCGTGGAGACAAGCAATACGGTGGAAGGCGGAAGGTCTACGGTGCCAAAGAGGAAGACAAAATGAACACACAAACAGCCACAAGGAGGAAATTATAACTGGGAAAACAACCAAATGCTGGGAACTGCATTACATAACTTTAAGAAATCCATAGTTTATTGCATACATAAAATGAAAGATAAAAGATAATCTGCTTTATATCAGTACCACAGTATTATAAAATTACCAAAGGAGTAGTATTTGAGTATTATACAGTTGCTCAATTAATGTGAAAACCATCCCTAGTAACTACCAGCGAGAATTCATTCAATCAAAAGTCAATAAGACATTGTAGTGTCTCAAGTCAATCTGATTATTCAAAGTTGAACCTGGGGCTCACTTTCTTGCCATCATGATATGTATTTCTTCCAAAACACTTGAAACATTTCATTTTGTTTGTTAAATATAATAAACAAATTCTTTTCAATGTTGAAAATAGAGTGATCCATTTCTTTTAGATGAACTGAAATAGCCAATTTGGGGTAGGCGAGGTTAACACGTTCTTCAAACTGTATATCAAAATTGCACCCAGGCAGACCTACAGTGAAACCCCTACTTTATGTTTTTGCACAGTCCAAACTTAGAAAACACAAAATTGAGAAAAATACTCAAGGAAAATGTTAAAACCTCAAAATACACTACTGGCCATTAAAATTGCTACACTCAGAAGAAATGCAGATGATAAATGGGTATTCATTGGACAAATATATTATACTAGAACTGACATGTGATTACATTTTCACGCAATTTGGGTGCATAGCATCACTACCCAGAACAACCACCTCTGGCCGTAATAACGGCCTTGATACGCCTGGGCATTGAGTCAAACAGAGCTTGGATGGCGTGCACAGGTACAGCTGCCCATGCAGCTTCAACACGATACCACAGTTCATCAAGAATAGCGATTGGCGTATTGTGACGAGCCAGTTGATCAGCCACCATTGACCAGACGTTTTCAATTGGTGAGAGATCTGGAGAATGTGCTGGCCAGGGCAGCAGTCGAACATTTTCTGTATCCAGAAAGGCCCGTACAGGATCTGCAACATGCGGTTGTGCATTATCCTGCTGAAATGTAGGATTTTGCAGGGATCGAATGAAGGGTAGAGCCGCAGGTCGTAACACATCTGAAATGTAACATCCACTGTTCAAAGTGCCGTCAATGCGAACGAGAGGTGACCGAGACGTGTACCCAATGGCACCCCATACCATCACGCCAGTATGGCGATGACAAATACACGCTTCCAATGTGCGTTCACCGCGATGTTGCCAAACACGGATGCAATCATCATGATGCTGTAAGCAGAACCTGGATTCATCCGAAAAAATGACGTTTTCCCATTCGTGCACCCAGGTTCGTCGTTGAGTACACCACTGCAGGCGCTCCTGTCTGTGATGCAGCGTCTAGGGTAATCGCAGCCATGGTCTCCGAGCTGATAGTCCATGCTGCTGCAAACGTCGTCGAACTGTTCGCGCAGTGGTTGTTGTCTTGCAAACATCCCCATCTGTATACTCAGGGATCGAGACGTGGCTGCAGATCCATTACAGCCATGCGGATAAGATGCCTGTCATCTCGACTGCTAGTGATACGAGGCCATTGGGATCCAGCACAGCGTTCTGTATTACCCTCCTGAACCCACTGATTCCATATTCTGCTAACAGTCATTGGATCTCGACCAATGTGAGCAGCAATGTCGCAATACGATAAACCGCAATTGCGATAGGCTACAATCCGACCTTTATCAAAGTCTGAAACGTGATGGTACGCATTTCTCCTCCTTACACGAGGCATCACAACAACGTTTCACAAGGCAACGACAGTCAACTGCTGTTTGTGTATGAGAGATTGGTTGGAAACTTTCCTCATGTCAGCACGTTGTAGGTGTCGCCACCAGCGCCAACCTTGTGTGAATGCTCTGAAAAGCTAATCATTTGCATATCACAGCATCTCCTTCCTGTCGGTTAAATTTCGCGTCTGTAGCATGTCATCTTCGTGGTGCAGAAATTTCAGTGGCCATTAGTGTATGAGCAAAAACAAGCAATTGCCATATACGATTAAAAATCGTAATCCTCTCCAATACTTTGTATAAAATCTATCTAAGTCAAGGAAATTAAATGTACATCACAACATTTATACAATAACTTGTGGCAATGGATTTCATCAGTTCTTAAAAAGTTGAAGATGTGTAACAGTAAATAAAAACTCATCAAGAAATTGAAATTTTTATCTGGGTACAAGGTAATTGAGCTGTTTCCTGACATGGTACGGCCATAAATTACATGTTCAAACCAAGAGTTTTTGAAAGATCATCTATTGTGCTCACCCCCCCCCCCCCCCCCCAAAAAAAAAAAAAAAAAAAAAAAAAAAAAAAGCAAAAAAATTATGAACATATTGAATTAAACAAAAAACATCACAGCAGCTAAGCGGTTAAATCATAAGCATAAATGCAGACATCTGCTTAATCACATACTTTGTCACCGTTGCTGTTACTATTTAATGCTTTTCTTACGAGCCGCACTTTCATGTGCTCACCACCATTAAAGTGTTATTTTAGGCTTGATGAGAGGACACTTAAAAAATGAGTTTACTTCTCAAGCTGATATTACAGGCTTACTAGAAATTGGCTCAGTGAATTTCTGTACACTGTGTAAAATGTAAATTTGAAAGAAAGCTCAGTGCTACAGTTTTGTTTCATGCCTCTGCCACTGCTCCCAATCTTTATGATCTACAGTGCATTGGGTGTGTGTGGTGAAAAGTATATACACAAGTAGTGTATATAGTTGTTGTAACTATATCATGTCAGATTGGAACATGAAAGTCTTTAAAATGTGCTATCACAAAACCCTTGTTCTATTTCCATGTGACATCTGTCATAGCACATCATCTGCATGGAAAGTATATTTTCAGCACTTCACAAAATGCTTTTACCCCTACCTGCACTCTAGTCACTGAGGGGTCACTCCCCCTCTCTACAAATCCAGTAGATGAGCTCATTTTACATGTGTTCATGTGGTGTAGTGACTGTGCTGGCTATTGCGTCACTTAACACATTGCCAGCCAATAAGAGTTCACTAGCTGGAAATGGGCAACGATTGCTCAATTATGACCAAGAATACTCTTCGAGACTCGGTGTTTGAATATACTGGCTTGGCTCGGGACACTTCGTGTCGATTGTCATGTTTTCCCATTACCTCTGCAACCTAGCAGTAGCAGTATCACAATTTTGCATGAAGTTATTAATACTTATTTCATTCACCTTTTCAGTGGTATGAGGATTAAATTGGGCAATTCACCTCGACGGTCCACTGTAAATGAAAATTTGAAACAGAGTTAAGCTTTCAGTTTCTGTCTCATTCACTGGGAATTGGACACAACTGTTGGTGGCACTAACAGCCTTTACATACAATTATACTTTCTTTGGGTTTTGTGAAGTATCATTTGACAATATTCTGCTACGGTAGTCATCGAAGACATCACACATTGTTCTCTTGACAACCAAACGCATTTCATTCAGCATATATCTATTTACAGCCCTTCCCTTTGTTCTACGCTTATTATAGCTTACAGTAATCTCTGTTTATTTAGACGTTTCTTTACAATGACTCTATACCATGAAGGTTCCCTCCCATTATGAACTGTTCTACAGGGTACATATTTACAGGCTCCTTCCGTGTCCTGGAAGTTTCAATCCTTCTTGATTTCCCAAAAGTGATTGGCTCAGTACCACATCTATGTTTATTATTAAAAGTACAATAATATGGGGTATTAGATGAATTTTGTGACTACACTGAGGATTTATTGGTAGGGAGGACAAAGTACATAATTTTGAATGGAGAGTCATCAACAGATGAAGTAACGTCAAGGGGTCAATGGAAGCGTCTGATCCCACCCGTCTGCTTTGACCCATGACGTAAGGCTGTTGTGGTGTGTGACGTCATGACAGCGCGGAGTTTAGTTTGTGAGAGTGGTGTGTTTGTGTGTGTCATTGTTGGTGCTCTCTGGTGGTGTGTTTATGTGTTGTGTGTTAGGTGAAGTTTTTGGTTTAGTTTGCGTGTGTGGCATGATTATAGGTGGCATATTTTTGCGATTGGTGGTTCTCTCTGGTGGTGTGTTTATGGGTAGTGTGTTATGTGGTGTATGGGGTTCACTTGCGTGATAGCATTGCACGTGTGTGGTATCGGTGGTGACTGTGCTTTCAGCAGAATATTTTTCAGTGAGTTAACGATTTTGGTTTGCAATTTTGATTTTCTAGGTGTTCTTTTGTGGTAGGATTAAGTGTGGTGGTGGTGGTGAAAGTTTTGAGATTTATAGTGTGGTATCAGTAGTTGATGTTGATCTATATAGGTCAAGGGAAGTGTTCGAATCCAATTTCGATTTTCTAGGTGTTTTTTTGTGGTAAGATTAAGTGTGGTTGTGGGCAAATTTTTGAGATTTATAGTGTTGTATCGGTTGTTTCTGTTGACCTATATAGGTCAAGAGAAGTGATCGATTCCAGCAGATTTTGTGTGTAGTGGACTTTGGGAAGGTTGTGGGGTCTTTTTATTTTAGTGTTTTTTGTCGTTTGATGTAGTGGCATGTGTTTATATTTAGTTTGTCCCCACCCAAAAACCCCAATTTCCCACACTTGTCCCGTTAGTTTGATTAGGTTTTTTGTGGAAGATGTGTGTGTTGGTTTTTCGATGTATTTTCGTGTTTGTTGTCATGTTTACGTAATGACGTCATAGGCGTCATATTGGAATCGTCGTGGATGGTCATTTCCGCCATATTTGTGATGTCATGGGTCAAAGCAGACGGGTGGAATCTGACGCTTCCATGTCAAGTGTATCCACAGGGAAGTGCGTTAGGCACATTGCTCAACATGTTGTATGTTAATGACCTTACACACAATATTAGTAGTACCCTCAGACTTTTTGCAAATGGGATATTTACCTACTATGTAGTCTGAATGAAGCTGCACAAATACTCAGTCAGATCATGACAATATTTCAAGATTTGACACTTGCTTTAAATGCTCAGAAACGTAAAACTGGGTACTTTACAGAATGAAAAAAACATACTATCCTATGAACATAATATCAATGAGTCACCATTGGAATCGGTAAACAAATACCTGGGTTGAACACTTAGTAGGGACGTGTTAAATGGAATGATCACATACGCTCAATCATTGGTAATTGGTAAAGCAGGTGGCAGACTTCGATTTATTGGTAGATTATTAGGGAAATACAATCCATCTACAAAGGAGATTGCTTGAACAGATCACTTGTGTAACCAATCTTGAATATTGTTGAAGGTGTGTGGGATACTTCCAATGAGGATTAGCTAGGGATATTGAACATTTACACAAGACGGCAACAGAATGGTCACAGGGTTGTTTAGCCTGTGAGACATGACATGTAACAAATGTTGAAAGAACTGAACAGGTAGACTTTTTAACGTACATAGAAACTTTTCCGAAGTCTGCTACCAGATTTTCAAGAACCAGCTATAAATGATGATTCTAGGAATATACGAGAACCCCCTTCATATCACTCTCCTAGGGATTGCGAGGACATAATTAATTACAGCACTCATAGGCATTTAACAATAATTCTTCCTGTACTCTATATGTTAATGGGACAGGAAAATGCCCCAGGTAATAACTGGTACAGTGAGACATACTCTCTGCAATGCACTTCATAGTGGTTCACAGAGTCTAGATGTAGATGTAGGAGAGTGTCACAGAGATGGTGAGGAAACTGAACTGGCAGAATCTTGAAGACAGACACCTACAAGTTTCAAGAACTGGCTTTAAATGCTGATTCTGGGAATGAACTGAAAAATTCTACATACTGGTCCTGTTGGGATCATGAGAGCAGGTTTGGATTAATTACCGTGTACACAGAGAAGATTATGCGGTCATTCTTACTGCACGCCGTATTTGAATGGAGTGGGAAGAAGCTCTAATAACTTATACTCTGGGAAATAGGTCTCCCTTCAACCATGCACTTCACGGAAATACAGAAGCGTCCGATCCCACACGTCTGCTTTGACCCACGACGTCACAAATATGGCGGAAACAAAAACAAACACACACACTTTCCACAAGAAGCGTAATGACACTAACGGGACAAGCGCGGGAAATGGGGTGTTTTGGGTGGGGGGGGGGGGGGGGGGGGGGGGGGGGGTGGGGGGGGCAAACTAAATATAAACAAATTTAGACGCCTTGCGTAGCTACAACGTGTAAGTGAAGACAGCCATGCATGAATACCCACCACCTCCCCAGGGGTCGTAACCCCTGCAACCCATAGAAGATAAAGATGCTTCAGTAGCTGATTAGCGTTTTTTGTCTTTTTTTTTTAAAAAAAAAAAAAAAAAAAAAAAAAAAAAAAAAAAAAAAAAAAAAAAAAAAAAAAATCCTCACGGGATAGAACGAACAGATCACAAAGATAAATATAATAAACTAAAACAGAAATTCGAGGAAACATAATTAAAATAAGTAACAAGTGTTTTTAAATTAAAAAAAAAAATCTCACGAGATAGAACGAACAGATCAGAAAAGTAAATATAATAAAATAAGATAAAACAGAACTAGAGACAGCCACACTCAAACCAAACTCCGCGCCGTCATGACGTCACACACGACAACACCCTTATGTCACGGGTCAAAGCCGACGCGTGGGATCGGACGCCTCTGTCGACCCCACTTCACAGTAGCTTGCAGACTGGGTGCAGAGATAGATCACAAACCAATGACATATTATAAGTGTTCTATAATGTTACTGTCACAGTGAGTGGAAGGAGTTTCAGGAGACTAGCCTTCAATGTGGATTTGTAATGGTGCAATTGCCATTAGCAGTCTTCAACTTTAGTATGTGGTGATTGAAAATGTATGTTGAAGAGTGCTAAACATTTGTTCTGAATAACAGTAACAGGTCTGCTCACAATAAAGTTTCTGTACTAAAAGAAACCCTAGTAACATGGTACAATGGGAAGCAACCCCTGCCACAAACTTCACACTGATTTGCAGAGTATGAACGCAGATGTAGGCTAATACAATTGTAAAACCATACACAGTGACTAAAAGAAAAGCTCACACATAAGCACCTTCATGATCTGAAATGAAGGGTAGGTGAGAAAATCCACATTTAATGGCTTATGTGTAAAAGTGCGATGTGACAAACATGCAAAATTTGTATTCAGCAACAGGTAACTAAATTACAATAAACGATTTTTAGTAACATCATTTTGGAGGATAAACTAGAAACCAAATCCACTTTTCTTACAATGGCATTGAAGGCCCTTAAAAGTTTTAGAAACGGTAGCAGATCGATCCGTATTCCTATTCACTTCGCATCAAGTAAGTGTAAGCGTGAAGTCAGTGGAAAAAAAATGCCCATGCTTTACACCGTGTTTACGAACCTCTTGCTGGACCGGAGACGGCCCGGAGTCGAATACAAAACTCTCTTTCGTGGTTTTCTTCGCAGCATCATTAGAAAAATGTTTCGTTGTTTCTCTTCTCGGAGCGGATCTTGTACTGCTCAGTGTTGTGTCTTTTTCTTTTCTCTGGTATTCCTTCAGCTGTTCGAACGGAAATATATATTAATTAATCGCCAAGGAACACAACTGACGTGTCACAACAATTGGGAAACGGCAAATAACTACTGTTGCACTAAAAAAAGATATGACGATCGAAATTACCCCTGAACAAACGTCAGATTGTTTGAACACATTACCTTCCTCCGTGCTAGCGCTAATTTCTCCGCCTTACTCCTATCTGACATCCTAAATGTTTGATGTTTCCAATTTCAAAGCTGTCCAACCAAACTACCACCAGAAGATATGATTATCTTCGTCCAGCTGACACTGAAACACTACATCTTTATATCTGCAACTACATAAAATGTATCGTCAACTACTTTTAGCTGCTCATCACAATTTCCAACGTAGAATAATTTAACCTGTAGTACGAAATTCTTTCTTTCGTCTGTTTTTCCTCGTGACGTGGGCAGAAATCGCGAACTGTAGCTTCCACGTAGCATTGTTATTAATGTCAAGAGACCAAAGTGAAAGTCACTTGTTTATAAGCCAAAGACATGATAGATGAATTGTTTGTGTTTAGGCTATACATCTGTGACTTGTGTACAGTTAAGCTACGGAAAGCAATGTGTTGTGATAATTGTTTAATTTAATTAAATATAGATCTATAACACTCGTATAATTTCTTTTGCGTATTCTC
This sequence comes from Schistocerca piceifrons, assembly GCF_021461385.2. Taxonomy (NCBI): domain Eukaryota; kingdom Metazoa; phylum Arthropoda; class Insecta; order Orthoptera; family Acrididae; genus Schistocerca; species Schistocerca piceifrons. The sequence continues at coordinate 387,983,381 of NC_060142.1, forward strand.
GATGTAGTTAGTGCCAGTTACAAAGAAGAAGAAAATGTGAGTAATAGTAATATCATACTTATTTGCTTGCCGCAAATGCTATTTAATCGGCCGAAAATATAATCTCCTTTGTTTACCACTTGCAAATCTAATGTTGTTTGACGCCTCATGATGTATGTTGTTTAGGTACTTTACGCTTCTACTCCTTATGTAGTAATGGGAATAGCTCCATATGTACTTGAAACCGGTAGTCAACCCGGTTGGAATAAGATCGTGTCGAATAGTAAACAAGTTTAAAATAAGTAATAGGTTACAATTCTTGTGTTTCACAAGATGGAAGACCCCATAAACAAAAAGATATATGTGCGTTAGATACACGAAGGCTAGAATTTGATATTGGACCCCTCTGAGAGATCTTCGTTGTGGACACAGACTGATATTTAGCGTAACTCGAGGACATATATACCGAAGAGTGACACTTGAAATCGGTTAATTCACATAAATACCTGAATGTAACAATTTGTAGGCATATGAAATGGAATGATGACTTTGTCTTGGTCGTAAGTAAAGCAAGTGGCAGACTGCATTTCATTGGTAGAATACTGGTGATATACAACGAGTCTACAAAGGATATTGCATACAAAACACTTGCGCAACACATCCTAGAATATTGCTTGAGGGTGTGGAACCTGTACTGAATAGGACTAGCAGGAGATGTTGGATTTCACAGAGAAGTGCAGAACAAATGGTCATAGGTTTGTTTGAATTGTGCGAGAGTGTCATGAAGGTGCTGAAATATTTGAACTAGCAGATATTTGTAGGTAGATGCAGACCATCCCACGAAAGCCTACTTAGAAATTTACTACAACTAACTGTAAGTGATGGATCCCAAAGGAATCAGGAAGACAGGATGCACAGAACCTTTTAAACAATCATGCTCCCAACGCTTCACATGTGAATTGAATGGGAGGAATGCCCTAATGACTGGTACAATGGAAAGTATCACCTGCTGTGCATTTCACATTGGTTTGCAGAGTATAGGTGTAGATGCTGAAATATCATTGTTTCCATTCGAACAATTCTCAGTACAGTTTGGAAAACTTTTGTTACCAGTAACGTTGTCAGTGTTTGACAAATGTTAGTTTTTGGAAATGTAATGGTAAGGAAGGAAATGAAGGTTTTATCTCCCATTGACGGTGAGAGCACAAGCTCAGATTACGTAAGGATGGGGAGAGAAATAAGCCATGTGTCATGTTCAGATGATCATCCCGGTATTTGCCTTAAGCTATTAGAAACAATGGAAAACCTAAATCTGGATAGGCTCTTATTCCTTTACAGAAGGCCATTGCTATATGTATGTTAAGCCATTAAAAACCATGCAAAACCAATAAGTCTATCTGGATGGTTGTTTGTGTTTAGGCCTTGGGATTTGAACCTAACTTATCCTGACTGTGTGTCTGATATATATTTGCAAGTTCAAAACCAATAAACATAAATTTCTCAAAGAATGCTTTCAAATCCTCGCACTGTGATCAGTATATGTCTAGTGGGCTACACAGCATTGCTTCCCCGTGTATGAAATTTCTACCCAATTTGGAACTAAATTCCACAGAGTATTTTGTAACGTGTGATAAATCCTGAGATTATACATAATGTAACTGTAAAATATACCACTCCTTTTCCAGTGTTATGTAGTAGTTACTTATAGGGTCATAATTTCTTAAAATCATAAACCGTCGTCTGATTTGTTATCAGCCTGTGTTCAAAAACTACTAGTGTGATTGCTTTATATTCAGCCATGGTTGTGGCCAAATCGCTAGTTTTAACAGGTCAGCCACCCTAGCCTTGTGAAGGCAATTAATTTCCCACTTAACTGCCATGCATGAAGAGACTGGAATGGGCTGCCTCTGGCAGAAGCTCTGGATCCAAATAAATATGAGCCTGGAAATCTGTGGCACATTTGAGGCCAGGTTTCAATACAAATGCAAAAGCATCAAGAAGGTCGCCAAGATCCTGGAAGGGAAAAGTAGTAGAGGTGAGCTGAACCTTGTCATTAACGCAGAATTCAAGCAACGAGAAGGCATTCAGGCCGAGAGTGTTTCCAGCTGAGTGATTATTGACAACAAACAAAGTTATCAGTCTTGTGACCTTTTTGTAGGTAATGTGATTGAGCCCAAAGTGGACTGGACCTGTCACCATTTCCTACCTACATACAGGAGGGTGGCGTCAGTTCTGGGGAACCAAGATGAGCATACTTTTGGAGGTTCACTACAGAAATGGTTGCTCACATGTCCATGTGGAAACAGCCATCTTTGTTCACAATAGTAAAGTTGATAAATAACTTGTTAGCAAAAGGATCACCCTGGGGAACAACTGCCTGAAGTTCACACTCTGTCCTTTAATACATGCATGGAGTAGGTTCAGCTGCCATTGACGGTTTGTGGTAGACAGTTTGGAGATGCTTGTGGGTGCACTGTGCCCAGCAATCACAACAATCCGCGTATGTGTTGTGTTTTGAAGCAATATCGTCATGATGGAAGACCACTTTGCTCACATGACGGTGTGTGACTAGTTGTTCAGAGACCATCAACAAATCGGAAATAAATGAATCATGATACTGCCTTCTGGGAAATGTTTTATGAGTTTTCCTGCAGTGCAGCATCTGGACTGCTGCTACTTGTAGTCAAGTCAAGAGACGTTCATTTGTCACCTGCTTAATTTGAAAGTCTTTGCACCTTGCAGAATATTGTCCAGGGAGGAGTTGTCCAGCTTGAGAGCTGCTGTACGTACTTCTGGATTGGAAGCCAGTTGGACAACTATCTCTCGAATTAAAGGGTGTTTACATGAGGTTTGCATGCATGGTTTTCCACAAGTGAATTCAGTTCAGTGACTCAGTCCTTGTAAATAGGTCACCCAAGAGTGATACGACTGACCAAGTTGCTTGTGATAGTGATGAAATTTGAGTCGCAATGCGACCACATGGAATTGTTCCGAATAATAGTTTGCAAGCAAAATACACATCTCCTTGAATGTGAGTGCAGTAACAAATGAGCCATTTTCTACAGCAAGAAAAACATCTCTGGGGAAGCCCAAGAAAGATCAGAGATCTGAAAGGCAGTAAGCCACTCTAAGTGCATGTCACAATCCTCCTTGGCATCATTAAAAGGAGGAAACATGGGTGGGTGACATGGTGACACTCTACCTGGGAAACAAATACTGTGGGTGCCTTCATTCCGCTTTCAAAATTGGAATTTCTTGATGAAGCAACTCAATTTGCAGCTGTTGGTGTTGTTGCTGTTATGGAAATAGCTCTTGTAACTGCTGCTGCAAGAGTTGCATGAGCTTTGTGTCCATAGGATTCTGCTAACCTTTTACCTCGTCATCAGTTATTGTGATCAGAATTTGACAAAGTCCGGAATGACTCAAAGAACACACAGAGGCTGGCTGACTTGTTGTTGGTTGTCTCCAGTGGATCACCGAGTGTGAACAGAGGACAACAGTGAAGAGTGAACAGTTGAAGATGGTGTGAGAAACAAAGAAGTGCAGCAAGTAATCCAAAAGGAGTGGCCAAGATTAGCAAAGTGGAAAAACAAGAACAGTAATGCGTGACAGCTAGCAATATGAGTGCAGTCAAATACACCACTGAAGGCAGAGCCTTGGTGCGGTAAGTTTTGTAGTGTTACCTTGAGCACTAATTGCCCATCGGGATGGGTGTAGCCCTACAGCACGAGGACAGCGCAGCTCTACAAGCACTTGCAGATGTAGCAGTGCCACTTAGTAGTCAACTTTGAGTTCCATACCCTCCAGTGCACTTTCAAAATTACCAGAGGAA